>NC_091675.1:30722500-31972500 GCF_042453785.1 Malus domestica
TCTATTGGATGCGTAGTTCACTTTTTAATGTGGAAAATATCTATTGTGCGGGTAACACCATTAAAATGATGTCTTTATTGTATGAATAACTTTTGAAATGAGTTCACTGCCATACTAAAATATAGAGCTAGGGTTTATGAAATAGTTCGTATAATCGTATGTTTATTCTTCTCCAATGTGGAAGTATTTATAGGAATTACAAGAGGACTTCACAAGGAAGTACGAAACCTTTTTACACGAGGACTATAACAGGCAAAATCAATTAAATACAATTAAATTTCCTAATTCCACATAAAGTAGGGCTCAGCTCACAGCAACATACTTCTCTCCAAAACAATGGCATGTGTATATTTCTCAACTCATAATGTTATATTAATGGATTATAACATCATGTAGTGATGAATCTGTTGGAATTTATTAGGTTTATTTAGGAAATTAATTAGAGATTTGATTTGATTTTGTAGTAGGGTATTTTTGGCATTTACGCATTAGGGTTTCTTAGGTTTATTGCTCTATAAATAGAGCTTGTAATTTAGTTTGAGAGTAAGTGAGTCACAATGTAGTCTCTAGGGTTTTTTGTAGCCGTCTCGGCATTCTCAGTTTGTTCATTAAAATTCTTATTATTTTATAGTCTTATTTGTTCCGCACTCTGATATTCAACTTGGTATCAGAGCAGGTTTGATCCTTCGGGATTTAATCTGTTCTTGATTAGTGTCAATTTGTTTGAATCAGTTTTGTTTGTCTGTTTGTTAGGTATCAGTTTGATATCAATTTGTTTGTAGATTGCCGTCTTCCGCTGTGTTTTTTCAGTTTAGATTCGTTGTTCATATTGTTCGTCGTTTGTTCTTGTCCTATACTTCTACACCTGATCCGCATCCCGCACCGTTCTGCACCAAATCGATCACCTTCGTGATTTTTTATGAAGCCTAGACCCGAGAACCACTTGGATCAACTTTGTCTCTGCCTTGCACAACCACCATCTGAATCCCTGCACAAATCCGACCGTTTGCAGCTGCATTGCGAATAAGTTTGTATGCGTGGAAGAAGGAAAGGAAAAAAAATTGGCTGTTTGTTTGAGACATGCGTGTTTTGCATGTTTGTTCTGGTGAAAACCAATGCCCAGAAATAAAGGTTGAAGGGAAGGAGAAAAGAAAAGGAAAAAAAAAAGAAAGACTGATGTTGGTGGTTCGCACAGAAGGAAAAAAGGAAGGAAGAAGGAAGGAAAAAAAAAAAAAAAAAAGGAAGGAAGAATGAAGGAAAAAAAGAAATAATTGTTTATTGTTTGGATTTTTTTGTTTTGCTGTTAGTTTAAGGCCTATGCGGGCAAAAGGAAAAAAAATATTTGGTTGGATTTTTTGTTTGTTTGTTCGGCATCGGCATCGACATTTGCACTGGTACTGGCATTGGAATCTTGCACTGGCATTGGAATCGTGCACTGACACTGGCATTGGAATCTTGCACTTGCACCGATGGAATTTCGTATTGAATTGGAATCGGAAGTTAGCATAACAAAGCTTGCATCCACATGGCAAACTCATGTCGTATACCACCATGAGTTTGACGGGGGGGTGTTCGAATTTATTAGGTTTATTTAGGAAATTAATTAGAGATTTGATTTGATTTTGTAGTAGGGTATTTTTGGCATTTACGCATTAGGGTTTCTTAGGTTTATTGCTCTATAAATAGAGCTTGTAATTTAGTTTGAGAGTAATAAGTGAGTCACAATGTAGTCTCTAGGGTTTTTTTGTAGCCGTCTCGGCATTCTCAGTTTGTTCAATAAAATTCTTATTATTTTATAGTCTTATTTGTTCCGCACTCTGATATTCAACTGAATCCGTTCCATATAAGACTCTCGTTGCAATATAAAATCTCCTCCTATTTGGATCCTAAAGAGATATTACAAAGACAAAGACCTCCCTGCTAGGCAATTGCTAGCTACACTGCCACTTTCACCCTCTTATTGTTTTACAAAGAAATGGATATTTTATTTTATTGGCCTTTCTGCTTAGACGGTTGGGCGGCTAAGCAATGGTTCATGAATATTTTGTGATGCTTGATACAAAGGACGAATTAAGAGAATATGGAACAATAAGAATACAACCAAGAGAATATGAGAGAAAAGGTGCGAACAAGGGTTTTGTTTTTTTTTTGTTTTTATTTTACAGAGAAATTTGAGATTTAAATTTTACTTTCAATTTTAGTCATTGTCATTTGCCTAATTTGATCGATTCTCATTATTTTCAGCTTTCCTATATACAAACCCTCTCTAGATTTCAAAATAATTGGTACATTTACTAGCTATGTTTCTTTCAATTGGTACGTAATTTCTCCTTCTACCTTGTTCCATCCCGTCTTCATTTGTGATTTGATAATTGAACCGTATATTTTCTTCATCGCTTTTTATCAATCATAAACGCACAAAATCAACTAAATTGGAAACCTTTTAATCATCTAACGTTTTTAATAAAATATAGAAATGAAACAATGTAGAAAAAAAAATGAAAGGTACATATATAGAGAAGGTAGTATTCCCTACTAAAATATGAGAAGTGCACAACGCACTAGATCTGTAACAACCCACATCGTCCAGGGGAGTGATCCTTAAATGTATATTCTCATCCCTACCTAGCACGAGGCCTTTTGAGAGCTCACTGGCTTCGGGTTCCGTAGGAACTCTGAAGTTAAGCGAGAAGGAGGCCAGAGCACTCCCAGGATGGGTGATCCACTGGGAAGTTGCTTGTGAATTTCCAAAAACAAAACCGTGAGGGAATGGTAAGCCCAAAACGGACAATATCGTGCTACAGTGGTGGAACGGGCCCAAGAAGTAGGTCCACCCCGGGCCGGGATGTGACAAGATCCATCACTTTTAAGTTTCAAAATACTTGGCCATACAAGTAATCCTTGAATTGCTTCAAACAATCTAAAATCTCTTTATATAAAACTTTTTTGGCACCAATAATGAATAATAGCGCTTTTAAAAATCAACTAGTCATATTCGGACAATGCTTGCAAAAGATTAGTCAAATTAAACAATATATAGTCATCTGACTATGATTAAACAAATAGCCAAACACAATATCTTTTGCAAACATTGAAAATCTTCAAGAGAATCTAATGGTGAAAAGTTCCCGCTTTAATTAACTTTTTATAAACATGATCTTTAATCACTACTTAATGATTAAGATCATGAGATCCTCAATGTATAGTAGACCAAACAGATTAATAGCACCGACTGACGAATTTATATTTAAATGCGACATGCTTGTATGCTTCAATTTTGGTAAGGGGGGGGGGCGGGGGGGGGGGGGGTGGGGGGAGCTTGGGTTGGAAGGAATCTTGGAGTTGATGGAAGGGAGATGCACAAGACATAGCAGACAAAAAGGGGATTTCGTGGAACAAGCCAGATCCTGCTCTCAGGCTTGTTTTAGATTATGCAATAAACACCTAAACTTTGGACTTTAATTTTCAACAGTCAAACCCTAATGACGTTCGTACAATTCCAAATATTCATGTTAGAGGTATCTTTATCACGAAGAAAGCGATGGAAGGAATCTTGGAGTTGATGGAAGGGAGATGCACAAGACATAGCAGACAAAAAGGGGATTTCGTGGAACAAGCCAGATCCTGCTCTCAGGCTTGTTTTAGATTATGCAATAAAGACCTAAACTTTGGACTTTAATTTTCAACAGTCAAACCCTAATGACGTTCGTACAATTCCAAATATTCATGTTAGAGGTATCTTTATCACGAAGAAAGCGATAACTAAACCAAAAACTATGGGCCTGTTTCATATCTTATTAAAAAAAATTCCATTATTTTGCAAAACATTTCTTATAATCATCTCTTAAGGACAATTTCTTTAAAATAAAAAAAAAACTTGTGGGTATGAAATTTACTATTGTTTTTAAAGAAAAAAAAAATCTCATCCTAAACTTCTAAATTCAACAAAGAGAAACATGGGGGAGCATGGAGGAGAGAGAAAGAGGAGAGACCGGAGAAAGAAATAGGAGAAAGGATCGGATAGGAGGAGAAAGAAAAAGAGGAGAGAAATAAGAGTGGATAAGGAGATAGAGGATTGGAGGAGAGAGAAATGATAGAGGGAAGAGAAGGGATTAGGTGTGAGGAAAGAGAAGAGAGAAAGAGTGAGCTTTAAATTTAAAAATTTTAATTTTTAAGTTAGTTTTGAATTTAGTTTCTAAAAAGAGTTCTACCAAACAAGTTTTCAAGACTTAAAATTTGAAAAGTATTTTTGAGTTTAAAAAATTGAATTCAAGTGTATAATACCAAACAAGCCCCAAGGCTCCTTTAATATTCAACTAAAAAAATTTATCCTTTTTAAAAATATTTCTTAAAAGTATTTATTGGAACAATTTTTAATAAAGCTTAAAAACTCTTTTGGTATAAAATTCAAAATTATTTTTAAGTATTCACAATTAAAAATAAAAAAGAAAATGCAACCATCAACTCACTAAAAAGGAAGAGAGAAAGAGTGACCTTTAAATTTAAAAACCTTTTAAGAAACAGGCTAATTTTTAAGTTAGTTTTGATTTCAATTTTTAAAAAGAGTCCGTGGAGCCTAAAATAATCATAGAAATCCTAGAGGCGACATGTAGACTTTTGCTCAAGAAAGACAACATTGCCCTCATTAAATGAGCAGGCTTCTTGAATACTCCAACGTGCAACTCAGCATCCCTGAAGGTCCAAGCACCTGAATACGACTGATCACTGCTCACCTACTCATGGCAAGGAAAAGTCAAAGACATTAAAGATAAGGATTAATTACCAAATCCTATTTTTAATACATCCCCAATTGAACATTGACTCCATTCAAGTAAGTAATCCATATTTCAATCAATTAGGGATATTTATACCATTATCTCAAGATATTATTTCCTATTTAATATCTTGAGAATATTCTTTCCGTGCACCTTGGCCAATAGTATGCCGCCATGTGTAGGGTAAAACCCTAACATCATGGCCACCATGGTCGGCCCTCTCCCCCTATATATATATCTCCATCTTTACCAAATTTCAGTAAACTTTTGCTACCCTAAAAGCTCTAAACACATACTATTTTCAAAGAAGCTAACTTAGGCATTGGAGATCCATTGACCTAACCCCCTCCTCCCACCTTTTGGGCACGTGAGGCTTAGATCTTTGATCAAAAGTGTTGATTGTTTTGTAGGTACAAATTCGTCAAGATTGAAGGCAGCGGATTTTTGCTACCACAAGTCCTATCAAACAAGTTTTTAAGACTTAAAAGTTGAAAAGTGTTTTTGAGTTTAAAAAATTGAATTCAAGTAGAATATCAAACGAGTCTTAAGGCTCCTTTACCATTCTACTAAAAAAATTATCCTTTTTAAAAATATTTCTTAAAATTATTTTGTGGAACAATTTTTAATAAAGTTTAAAAACTTGTTTGTATAAAATTTAAAATTATATTTAAGTATTCACAATTAAAATTAAAAAAGAAATGCAACAATCAACTCACTAGTGAAGCTGGCGGAGGAGAGAAAACGGATGATTGATTGGAAGAAAGAGGGAGAAGACTTTGGATCGAAAGAGATAAGAGAGAGAAGGTGATAGAGAAGAGACGGGAGAGAGAAAGAAGAAAGAGAGGAGAGAGATATAGAAGAGAAAGGAGAGGAGAGAGAAGAAATTGGGAGAGAGAATAAAGTATAGAGAGAAAGAGGGGAGAGGTGACAGAGGAGACAAAGAAAAGATTATGAGAGACAAAGATAAGATAGAGAGACAGGTGCAATGAGAGACAGAGTGAAGAGTGGGTTGAGTTTAAAAACTCTAAAACTGACTTTTTGTGTTTTAATAGAAATTGTTATTAGCACTCTAAAAATCTCATCATGCACTTCTCAAAAGTGTATGCTTCTTTCTAATTATAAACAATTTTGAAGTGCAAAATGAGATTTTTTAGAGTGCCAATAACAATTCCCTTTTAATACATGTTATTTTTTCAAGTTGGTCTTGAGTTCAGTTCTGGAAATAGTTCAACCGAGATTTTTGGCTTGAAATTCAAAAAATGTTTCTAAGTTAATAAATGGGATTCAAGTTGAATCCAAATAGGCCCTAAGAGTCCTTTTGTGCTAAATATTGTAACAAAGAAGTGCATACCATGGCTATTTTTGTGCTTAGAAATGAGGGATGTTTCTTCTTGATCATTTTGATCCATGTTGACTCTTTGACGTCCTAGGACCAGAAATTAATGTTCACATTAAGGAGTGGGAAGAATAATTTGGTACTGATTATCATCCACGAAATTTGAAAATAAGATCTTTCACTTATAAGTGAAGAAGGGTACACCTGGACCGTTATACCAAATGGCATTTTGTCATTATCATTTACTTTGTCTCTTTTTACACCCCGACTCGGATATTCGCGGACCCCGAGCTCGAAGCATGTTGGCCGACACTCAAAAGGTGACGAAGCCATAATGTGACAATGATGTGTAAAAAGTATGAACAACATAATACCAAAGTCTAAAGTTAAATTAAACTAAGAGTGCGCAGTTTGCAACCTTATTAATGCATGCAATGTCAGAGCATGGATAAAAGTGCAATAAAATTAAGGAATATTCTTATCTTGGATAGGATGGATATTTATATAAAATAGCAGAAATTACACTCACATATTATTAAAAGTGGATATCAGCAAGTGCTAGTAATCCTCGTCTCCACCAGAGTACAACCACTAAGTCCTAGAAAGGCTCAAAACAAAACGTGAGTGGGCAAAAATAAAAGATTTTTAAAACCTTTTGTTAATCTGATCGTAGTAACCCCTCGTTGTAAAATCCGTATAATTTCCAAATCATATTATGTATAAGCATGAAAAACTAAAGTACTTAATGAAATAACAATACTCTTAAGGATACAGGTACATCATACATATCTTAACAATTATAATATAAAATAATAGGTTGTGCTCATAAAAATTATAGGCACATGATTTCATGTAGAAAGTAGCTACATAACAGGCTAGGTGCATAAATTTACGCTATAGTACTACATACACGTGAAGCTATCGCTAAGTGCACGCATACTTGTCCTAGTTGCCTAATGCAAACTAGTACATGCCGTCACCTACAATTAGGGATGGGCAAAATACCCATGGGTTTGGGTAACCGCGGTTACCCTCCCATTTAAAGTTCACAGTTACGGTTATGGGCAACCGTTTAGACGAACAAACGGTTATGGGTATAACCGTTTATCAGTGAAATTTAAATGGGCGGCTATAGGTATTACCCGCAATTATAATGGGTATCCATTTACCCATTTAATTTAATATATGTAAAATTTTATAAAAAAAAATTTAAAACCCTAAATTTTCAATCTCTCTGCTAGACTCAAAGTCTCAAACGCCCCGTCCCCCGCTCATCTCTCCCTCATCACTGCCCTCCCTTTCATCTCTGCCACTCATCTATCTCTCCTCGCTGCCTTCCTCCCCTTGGCCTTGCCCTAAGTTCTGCTGCTCGTCTATGGCCGCCTCCATATCAAATACAGAGAGAGAAAAAGTTGTAGAGAGAAAAGGGATTAACAATTGGAAATTGAATTAATATTTTTTGTGTGTGAATTATTTACATTATTATGTTTTTTTTTTATAAATTGGAAATTTCAGGGTTTGTGTTATTTAAAATTCTGGAGTTTGCAGAGAGAAAAATGAAAGAGGAAGCAGCGCAGTGGGGGTTCGTTTTTATAGCGGATGAGAAAGGAAAGTTCCAGAAAGTACCTGACTCGATTATTTGGAGCCCTACCCTGCCGTTCCAGGCGTTTGTTGGGTGTAATAGAAAAATATCGTTCGTAAACTATTTTTTCAATTATTGGAATTGTATGAGGACTTAAATGATTAAAATATGGAAATGCATGCTAAAATGTACTTATAACGATGTTTAATGGTCAGAAAATGTAAATTATGACAAATTTTTCTTTTGTAATTTTCAAGTTGTTAAAAAAAACATGTAGACGGGTGAAAAAAGGGTAAATGGGTAAAAAAAGGATAAACGGGTAAATGATTATGGTTAAATGGGTAAATAGTTTTTGTTAAATGGGTACACGGTTATGGGTATGGTTAACAGTTTATAAACGGTTATGGGTATGGGTATAACCGTTTATGCAATTACCCAATGGGTAAACGGTTATGCGAGTATGAACATAAACGGTTATGGGTAAATAACAGCGGTTACCCACCCGTCATAACCGTTGCCCATCCCTACCTACAAGGGATCCATTGTCTAATGTGAGCGTAACAGTGCAAGTGAACATATACATTGGAACAAATTCAAGCACATCCACAAACGGAGGCAAGAACCAGTAAAGCTAGCCCATGATCTCCAACGATATGAGAACATGTTGATTGGAGGGTATGGTTGAATCCAAATAGGATTGCCTACATATCTCCGGAATGGTGAATCAAACCACAAGTGTGGTTCTAAGGAAGTATGGTGTGAATCATCCTTAACGAATAGCCTATGAAGAGGCATTAAGGAGGTAAGTTCTCCATGGACGCATCTACATGTAGACGGTTGCTTTAGGGCCTCTGTTAGGCATAAAGTGATTGTGTGTAGTAGTCTTGTACATAATATGAGGAAAGTAATAACCCCTCTAATAAATACCTATGCTAGAGTGCTTATAGCGATCTCGAGAATCCTTGTAAAGAAAGTAGTCCACATTAAATCAGGAGACTATCTAGGATTATGATTACGCTACCTAATCCCCAAATATCCTATTTTGACTTGAATTAGAGTCTCCTTACTTAGAAGACAAGTAATATCCTATTTTGACTTGTGTTTGTACCATACTTGACCAATACCGAAACTACTGAGCACCGGTCAACATTATACCGTTAAAGACCCAGAAGAGCTTCCCTTCAACCAGGAGGCTAATCACAATGCAACACGTGTCGACATCAGAAGCCAATCACAGCGCAACACGTGTCAACATCAGAAACCAATCACAACACGACACGTATCAATGTTAGAACAAAACTAGAAACTCTCTTCTATAAATAGGGATCATTCTCCCACAATAATCTCTAATGCCATTTTGTACTAAACTATTCACTAGAACTCACAAAAGGAGAGCTTGAACCTATGTATTTGTGTAAACCCTTCACAATTAATAAGAACTCCTCTACTCCGTGGACGTAGCCAATCTGGGTGAACCACGTATATCTTGTGTTTGCTTCTCTGTCTCTATTCATTTACATATTTATCCTCACTAGTGACCGAAGCAACCAAGCGAAGGTCACAAAACCTGACACTTTCTGTTGTACCAAAGTCCTCACTGATTTTGTGCATCAACATTTGGCGCCGTCTGTGGGAACGACATTTATTCCCACTCTCTTCAGCTTTGTCAAGCTGGTTTCCACCGCTCGTACACTTTCTTTTGGCCAAGCATCTCTCTCCGACATGGGGAGCGAAAGAAGCCATAGCATACAGAATGCCACCCCCCTTGGACCTAGTATGAAGCAACGAAAGCAGGAAGGAAATAGAGTTACTCTTCAAGCTAAAGTCGACGAGCTAGAGGTTCAGAACAACAAGATAGCGATGAAGAATGAGCTCCTCCAGGAACAATATGAAAAACCTTTCGAGATGCTTCACGAGGCTAGGCATGCTCAAACACACAAGCTCGTCGCCCCTGTTGAGGTCAACAATCATCTGAATGCCCCTCCAACATGAAGGGTCACCGATATCCAACATGGACATCCCTGATAGGGATCGAGCTACACATCAATGTGATAATCAACATGAGACTTCTCTCAACCCAACTGCTTCAACCCGAAGCAGAAGAAGTAGAGGAAAACACCTCCTCACAGAGGGAGTGGAAGGATCAAAAGCCATCTATCGCAATTGTCGAGACTTCCTAAAGCAACGTCAAGAGAATCTCATCCACATAAGCTCGAAGATCAATGACCCAAGAGTTTCTGAAAGACTCGGTCCTCTTCCATGACCCAGGCCAGCAACCAATCTAGGGAATAGGCAACAGGTCCCAGAAGAACATAAAGGTACAGAGGACTCGGAAATATTCCGACATACTCACTCTAGGAGTCAATGTGGCGAGTCCAAGGAAAAATCACGCTATCTTGATCAAACTTTCCTACTTCCAAGAGGCGATGGGGACTTACGGAAGAAAACTTCAGTGGTGCACGACTCCACTCAGGACCCCCTTGTCCTACAGCTCCTGGAGGAAGTAAACAAGTTGAAGGCTGAACGTCAAGTAGAGATACCTGACTGGAACCAACCCAGGCCTGGCCCCCTCACAAGAAAGATCCTCAACACCCCCCCTCCAAGCGAAGACAAAGCAGAAGCTTGACTTACAACTCTATACTGGAAGGGAAGACTCGATTGAACACCTTAACCTTTTTGAGTCCACCATGGTATACCGGAGACACACCGACGAAGAACGGTGCCTTCTCTTCCCCTCCACCCTCTTTGGCCGAGCTTTAAACTGGTATTGCCGTCTTCCACCTAACACAGTAGACTCATTTGAAGAGTTGAGGAAGCTGTTTGTCTCTCAACATATCTTCCAGACCGATCGCTTGCATTTCGCAGATGACTTGTACACTATTCGCCAGAAGCCGGACGAGTCATTACGAAAGTATGTTGGCCGCTTCAGCAATAAGTATTCTCGCTGCGTTGAGGCAGATGACAAGACCGCCCTCAAGGCCTTCACGGCAGGCTTACGTGACTGTTTCTTCAAGTACATGATCAATGCCAACACTTGGAAGACTTACTCTTAGGTGATGGCACAAGCTTACAACCATGCCTCCACCGAGGCAAGGACATATCAAGGGAAACCCCCTACAGTCACCCCTTATCAGCAAGTAGGGAGTGGAGGCCAGATCCAACCGAACGAGAAGACCTCAACCTTCCAAACGGTAGCAGCACACCCCCTGCCTCATTTAATGTTTTGCCAAGTCAGCAGACATATCAATCCCAGGGCAAAAGGAAAGATTTCCATCCTCACCAATCTCATTTTAATAAAAAGAATAAGGGGCACTATCGCGATAACTCAGGATATCGTCACAATAATGCCCGTCCTCAAGCAGTCAACGCAGTGGGTCAATCACGTATCAAGACAGGCCCTACCCCGAGGTATGAGACATACACACCTTTGAACGCTACATGCGCGGCCATCTACCCCAGTATAGCTACCTGATACCAAAGCCAAGGCCAAGACAGCCAGATTACAAGTCCACGAAGAACACGGGCATGTTTTGTTGCTACCACGAGTATAATGGCCATGATGGCGAGAAGTGCATCATCCTCCGTGATCATATTGAAGCTTTGGCACGTGAAGGAAAAATTGATCAGTTCCTCCTTCACCCTCCAAAGGATAACCGTAACCAACGCCAGGTGAATGTGATATATTTCATAAGCGGCGGCACACCCATGTCTGAATCTTCCAATAGGGCCATGAAAAACAGTGAACGAACTTTGAGACCTGGCCATCAAGTGTTTCACGTGGAAGACATCAGGGGAGGCAAGTATCAAAAGCCTAACTGGGATCCAATATTTTTCTACCCTGAGGAAGAAAAAGGTATCATCTACCCTCACAACGACCCGCTGATCGTGGAGGCTCACATAGCAAATTTTGATGTGAAACGAATCCTGATAGACACAGGTGCTTCAGTCAATATCATGTTTGCTGAAGCTTTCAAGGCACTTAATGTAGCGGAACACTTGCTCGATCGCTCGATTTCTCCTCTGATAAGCTTCTCTAGCGATATCGTACAACCTTTAGGGAGTATACACTTACCCCTCACCATTGGTACAGGCCCCTACACAGCTACTATTACCACTAACTTCCTAGTGGTCAATTGCCCGACGGCATACAATGTCATCTTTGGGCGCACAGGCATCAATGATCTCAAGGCCATGGTATCCACACATATGTTGTTGATGAAGTTTCCAACCCCTTTCGACAATGGATACATCAGGGGAGATCAACTTAGTGCTCGATCATGTTACAACACTTCAGTTAAGCAACAACACCTGCCTGTCCCCAAGGAGACCCTCTCTATACATAACCATGTAGTAAAGACCAGTCCAGATAAAGCCAACTCGGATATTCATGATGGCAACAGTCAACCCGACGACCCTCGAGATGACAACTTCACCCAGCAAGCACAACCCGCTGAAGAGTTAGAGAATGTCTCTATCTCCAAAGACCATCCAGATCGCATGGTGAAGATTGGCACCACTTTGTCACCACCCCTTCGGTTGTCGCTGATCTCCTTTTTGCAAGAGAACGCCGAGGTCTTCGCTTGGTCATATAAAGATATGCCGGGCATCTCTCCCGATATCATCTGTCACCACTTGAGTATTGATCCCAAGACCAAACCAGTAAAACAGAAGCGAAGATTTTATGATGTTGAATGATACGAGGCGATGAAAGCAGAAGTTGAAAAACTCAAGGACATAGGCTTCGTCCGTGAAGTCAATTACCCAACATGGGTAGCAAATGTTGTCCTTGTTAAGAAAAATCCAACCAAGGAAAGTCTCCTGCTTCAAAAGGTCTTGTGGAAAATGTGTGTCAACTACACCGACCTAAACAAAGGATGCCCGAAGGATAGTTTTCCCCTTCCTCTCATTGATAGACTTATAAACTCTACAGCAGGGTGTGAGCTCTTGAGCTTCATGGACGCTTATTCAGGATACAACCAAATCCTCATGAACCCCTCAGACCAAGAACACAAACGCTTCATCAATAGAGGAAAAATATCAATCTCAAATGCTTCGCACTATCTTCATCAAGATAGTGTGAAGCAAAATCAAATTTATGGTGCCAACAAAAGCTTCATCAATGGAGGACAAATATCAATCTCAAAAGCTTCCCACTATCTTCATCAAGATAGTGTGAAGCAAAATCAATTTATGGTACCAAAAAAAGCTTCACCTATAAAGCTTCAACCCCAAAGCTTCACCTATAAAGCTTTAACACCAAAAGCTTCACCTATAAAGCTTCAACCCTTCAACACCAAAGCTTCACCTATAAAGCTTCAACCCCAAAGCTTCACCTATAAAGCTTTAACACCAAAAGCTTCACCTATAAAGCTTCAACCCTTCAACACCAAAGCTTCACCTATAAATCTTCAACACCAAAGCTTCACCTATCAAGCTTCAACCCCAAAGCTTCACCTACAATACAAAATTTCAACACCAAAACATATAAAAGCTTCACACACTCTTCATCAAGATAGTGTGAAGCTAATTCAAGTTTTGTGTCCTAAAAATAGCTTCAACTACTCACGCTATATACCCAAACAAAAATCTATAGTCAATAAACCTTACCTATTAAACTATTTTCCAAACACAAAACCTTGTGGCAAATAAACAAATTTTGTTCACAAAACCAAGATTCTCTTGAACTTGTACAACAACACATGAGTAAGCACAAACATTTTTTGTTTTACATCCGCAATATCCCTATCATAAACAGACATACAATTATATAAAATCCAACCCAAGCAGCCTTTTTCTCCCTCTCCCTCTTCCGCCTCTTTCCATCTATCAAATTTTTGCAACTCCTGCTCTTCCTCAGTGGAGCTGAATTTTGGACATCTTATAGTTCTTGAGCAGATGAACAACTTTCACGATGAACAACTTTCACGAAGGAAATGTTTCTATTTGAGCGACGGAAGTTAGAGTGTTGAAGCTCCAAACATGACGGTCAGATTTCTGCAAACTTCAAAGCTGCTGCAGTGTTTCAAAGATCTGGAAATATTCAACCGTTAGTTTGTTCTGAATTTTTTATATGTTATGGAAGAGATGATGAGGAAAAACTTTGATGAAGAAAGTATGTTGATCTGAACAAGAGAAAATGAAGTTTCGAAGCTCACAATAAGTCTGACGGGTTAACAGAAAAATGATGAATAGTCACTCATCATACCTGAATATCTGGAGTTGTACTACTCCGATGGATCTCAAATTTGGATATGTTGTAGTTCACAAGCTAAGGAACAATTTTCATGAAGACAACCTTGCGATTTGAGCTACAGAGAATGGTGTTATATTGAAGAGCTACCGCTCCCTCTACGTTAACTCCCTCCTTCACTTCCTTGGCTCCAACACCCACATTTCCTTCAACATGGCTTTGGAATAATTCAGATTTTTAGTGGAAATGAAAACCTTTCTAGCAAAGAAAGGAAAAGGCAAAGCAAAAGAAAAGCTAAAGGCCACAAAAAGTGACGGACAAAAGGAATAAATGAACAGTGCCATATTGAGAATAGTCCAGGGAAATGGGGAAGAAGACACAGGCAAAGGGATGAGACTTTGAGTCTCATTGTTATTATTTCTCTACCTCCCGACATGAAGCAAGAAAGCATTGGGCTTCACAAAAAAAAAAAATATATATATATATAATAAATAAAGGGGAGTGGGTGATAGGAGCATATTTATGCGACTTAGTATGTTTGTTTTCGTGCATTTATGTTCTTAGTTCTTAGTTATGTTAGTAGTTTAAGCCATTTTTGTGTGTTTGTAGGTTCTATGGGCCAAGGATGCAAGAAGATGCATTTTGGAGCATTGTGGAGCATTTTTGGGCTAAGATTGGATGGTGCAAACATGGAGACATGAGGATGGACGTTTTGGGCTTTTGTGTGTGCAAATGTGTGTGTGTAATTGCAAGGATAAACACATGCAAAGAAGCCCACATGCAAACTCAAGGCAAGAGAGGGAGAAAACACATGCAAAGAAGCCCACATGCAAAGTGAAGACAAAACTCATGGCAAAGGTGAAGGAATTGTGTGTGTTTTGTGATTGAAATGATGAAGCATGTGTGTGTAAATGCAAAGGGGATCTAAACATGGACAGCACATGTTATGTGCAAAGGAGAAACAAAGATGACAACACACACATGCAAAGAAGAAAACAGCAAGAAAGGCATGTGCAAAAGAGAAACATGGACAACCAACAAATTCGTCAAAACTGCCTGTGCAGATTAGCTGACTTTGAAAGCATGTTACAAACAGCTCAGAATGAATTAGAAAATGAGCCTTATATTCATGGAAAGCTACGGATGTCTACTTTCTGGAGCAATTTACGGATTGTTAATATCATTTTTCTAGAAGAAGTTATGGGCATTGTAACACTGAAAGGTTCAGAAACGTGGACAGCACATACACAAAGAGAAAGGCAAGGCATGGATAGTTTGACATGGGCAGAAAATGGGTGGATTGTTGGCTGAAATAATGAAGAACATGTGTGTACAAATGTAAAGGAAAAACACACACACATGGGCAAAGGAAACACACACACATGGGCATAAAATGGGTTGATTTGTGGTTGAAATGATGGAGGTCATGTGTGTGTAAATGTAAAGGGAAAAACATGGCAGAAAATGTGTGTGTTTTGTGGTTGAAATGATGAAGCATGTGTGTGTAAATGTAAAGAGGAAACATGCCAACACACACCCACACAAGCTCACATGCAAAGGAAATGGAGTGGTCCTCTCCCTAGCCTATAAATACATCCACCCTTCACCATAACAAGGAGGAAGAAAACCAAAGAGAACACAATCCACCCATCCACCCTTCACCATAACCCACCTATATCCATCCACCACCATAATTTACCACTCATCCATCAAACCACACCTTGTGCCGCTACAAAGAGAAGAAGAAGGATCTTGGACGTGCTTGCCATTCAAATTGGATTGTTGGAGCGTTTTTAGGTGTTTTCTTTCTTTTGTTTTCAATGTTTAAATTTGTTTATCTTTGCTTTGTAAGTATGAGTAGCTAAACCCCTATTTAGTTAGGGGGAAGTTTGAAGCCATGAACATGCTTGAGATTTAAATTGATTTCTTCCAATTGTGATTTGATAAGTTGTGATTGCAATTCAATTATCTATTTTATTCATAACTAATTATTGTATGTTTATTAAGGATGCATACTTAGTTTTCATGCATGAATTAGATGCTAGAATATAAATGAGTTTCACCTAATCGTTACAAATTTATATTCATAAGTAGTGAAGGTTGTTTATCACAATCGCGTTAATTGAATTCTTGGCATAAGTTTCATGCAATTCATAGTTACAAGTGTTTCGTCAATGCTTATGATTTTTATAGAACTTAATGATTCTTGCTTGTATCTCTATTATGCAATTCATGTAGGGAACTTGTGGGGAATGCTTTGGGTTGTTGTATGCAATCATCCAATTCAATGAAATTAGGAAAATCTGAGGATTAATTTAAGCGTACCTAATTAATCTGGGGTGTTGAGCATCATAGTTTATTGAAAAGCAATTGGAAATCAATTCATATACAAGTGTGTCATGTGTGAAGAACGGACCTCTAACTAATCCATCCATCATCTTATTTCTTAAATTTGTTTTACAATCTTCCTAGTTTTATAACTTGTTTGTTTGTTTCAAATTCATCAAAACTAAAATCCCCCTTTTACTTTCTTGTTTCAAAGTGTTTAAAATTTGTTTGTTTGTGTTTTAGAGTGTTTTGAGTCAAGTCAAAACCCAAATTTCGTCCAAAGTTGTGCTAGAGTCAGAAACTGCCTAGTTTGTGTTTTTAGGCAGTTTTGAGTGTCTTTAAGTTATTTTGAGTCTTGTGAACCTGTTTTGAGTTCTTTAAGTCTATTCAAACGTTTTTAACTTTGTTTTTATGTTTTTGAGTTAGTTTAGAGGTTTTAGCAAGCCCTCCTAATCCCCGGTTTAGAACGATCCCTACTTATACATATACTACAATTGTCAACAAGAGGGTTTAATTTGTGTGTTAACTTATTTTTCACATCAAATTTTGGCGCCGTTGCCGGGGATTAGCAAACTTTGCTAATCCCTTGGTTCTTTTCTTTTTGTTTAGTTTGTTTTTGTTTTAATTTCTGACTTAGTTTTGTTTTCCTTGTTTTGTGTTACTTTTGATATTTGATTTATTTTTTCTTCCTTTGATTTTAGGTACAAATGGAGCGAGACATGGCACTTGCGATCATTCAAGCTCAATTGGCACAGCTCACTGCTCAATTGACTCATAATGCCGAACGGACCACAATGCCAAGTGTCCCTACATTTGATGTGCCCTATGGGCAAGGTTATCAAAGTCCTCAATTTTATGCAAATGAAGATGTTTGGGGATATCAAGGCCATAACCAATCAAGGGGCAACATATTTTCCAACGCTTACAATTCAGATTGGAGAGGTAATTCAGATTATATGTGGGATGAACCTCAACAATTTCAACAAGGTGGATATTGGCAGCAAGACGAGTTCTATTCAAGACCTATGCAGCCATCACAGCATTCCCCACAACAATTCCAATCAAATCAAAGTATGCCCATGAATTATAATGAAATTCTTGAAGGACTAATTTCTGTGGCGCAGGGTTTACGAAAAGAAGAACAATTGCCGCCATCAGAAGAGTTCTATCAGTGGCCATATGAACCGTCACAGCCACCACAACAATCAACCCAATTCAATTCAGGTACATCCTTGGATAATGATACACTTAATAAGTTACTCACCTCTTTGAATCAGGGAGTAGAAAATCAAAACCAGGAGATGCAAGATCGAGTCAAAAGAGTGGACGAATTGGAGATGCAAGTTGGGCAGATTGTGGAATTCATGGCACAGATTCGAGATCAAAGTGAACTTTCCAACTCAAACATTGCAAATTCAAAAGCAGAAAGTGAACTCGATGAAGCCATCACCTTAGAAGGTGACATGAAGGATGAAGCTGTCCCAGAACCATCCAAACACAGCCCGAACATGGATGAATTGCTGCTGCAAGCAGAAGAGGATGAGGACGACTTGGGCAGTTTAGAAGAATTCTTGCTGCAAGCTCCTCAAATCCCTATGTCATCCAACTCAGATGAGGGAGTTCTAAATTCACTTCATTCTAATGATATTCCTCCCAATGTCCTTTTTCCTAGCAGGTTTTTGATTCCCAAGCAAGAAGAGAGTGAAAAAGACATTGTGGAAGCTCTTCCAAAGGTACAAAAGGATATTCCAATTCTTGGTGCAACAAAGCAAGTTCTAGATCGTGTTGAATATTTCAAAGGCCTTTGTTTCCCAAGAAGAACGATTCAAGAGAATGAAGTGGTTGAAGCAGATCAAGAATTCATCCAAGGGGCTGTGCATGAGACAATCAAGCCCAAAGCAGTTGAGTTTGATGACCCGGGACAAGCCACAACCATCATAGTAGACCTGGCCAAGTTCAAAGTCCCGGAAATGTTCAAAGATGTGGTGTTTGTCAATGAGTTTGTGTCGGAAAAAGAAAGTAAGCCATCTTCTCCAATTTTAATTTTAATTTATACTAACATGTTTCTGATTTTGATGATTCAGGCACCCACTCTTGAATTTAAACCATTGCCGAATCATTTCAAGTATCACCTCCCATTAAAAGATAAATTCCATGCTTTGGAGCCGAGGGGAGTTTAAAGGAAAGTTTCGTCCGGCTAAAGACGTTAAATCAAGCGCTTCTTGGGAGGCAACCCAAGCATTCAACGAAGGGAGACTTTGGAATCGCTAACCAAATCAGATTTGCATTCTTACATCCTTATCTTTACTGCTTTCATTTTGTTTTGTTCAGTTAGTTGTGTTATTTGGTTGATTTCTGTGAGTTTGTGTTATTTAGTTTAAGTGTGGGGGAAGGTTAAACAAAGTCTTTTTACATTAATTTACATATTTAAAAATAATAATAATAATAATAATAATAATAATACATAAAAAAAAAAAAAAAAAAAAAAAAAAAAAACATAAAAGTAAAAATATTTTACAATGATGTGTTAACTAATAAACATTCATTGGTCAGGTGGTGCTTCAGTAGTCGGCGGAGCTTCAGCAGTCGGCGGGGCCACGGAAGGAGGAGGTATCGGAGGTTGATCAGTTGGAGCTTCACTACGCGGTGCCGCCCCAGAAGACGAAGGAAGATGCGGTTGGAACAAACCCACAAACCTCCGATGATCAAGTAAAATTTGACCATCAGTGTCTTGCAGCTGGTCAATTTTCCTCTTCATGTTTGTGGCATAATTGTGTGCAAGCTTGTGCAATTGTTTATTTTCATGCTTGAGTCCTCTAATCTCCTCTTTGAGACTCTGTATTTCAGCCACCAACGATTCAACGTGACGGGTTCGAGCAAATAGGCGTTGGGCCATGTTGGACACAGAACCCGCACACTGCACGCTAAGAGCTAGAGACTCCTTAACCGCCAATTCATCAGACCGTCTAGCGAGCAGTCTGTTATCTCTTGGGGTGACAAGGTTCCGGGCCACCACCGCAGCTGTCATATCATTTTTCATCACCGAATCCCCCACGGTAAGGGGCCCAGTAGGGGATATGAAAGATGGGCGCCATATGTTGTCTGGTGAAGGCGGAGCTGCCTCTTCACCAATGTTCAAGTCAAAACGACGATCGGAAGGGCCAGACATTTTCTGAAGGTGTTGAGAAAGAAGAGATCGGACAGATTAAGATTTTGGAAATTGCAAGAAGGGAGTGTTTACAAGAGGGAACTCAAGTGTGTTGTGGAACAAAATTAACACCTCTATAAAAAGAAGAAATCAAAGAGGCACTTCTCAGAAATTGAAGAGGCGTCCTCTCGCAAATCGAAGAGTCGGGGCTCCGTTCTCAAGCGCCTGATTCTTTTCTCAAAAGAGGAGTTTCCTTTCTCAAAAGCCGGATTCTTTTCTCAAAAGAGGCGTTTCATTTCTTAAAGGCTGGGCTTGCTCAGAAACCACGAGCCGAACCCCGGATTTCAAAAGATCAATTTGTCCTGACGTGTCGTCACTTGTCACACGCAAATTGCTTTGCGAAATTCTCGGGCAGTTTGTCGAAGCACCAATTCAGAAATCGAAGAGGGAAATTCAACAGTCAAAGACACGCTAGCTTTCTCAAAAGCTGGGCTTCAACCCACGGGCAAATCTTCTTTTCCAGATTTATCCGCACGTGTCACATGCTACCTCTACAATCGACGATGCTCAGAGCTCGAAGCGCCGATTCCAGATATCAATGAGGAATCTGCTTTGCGGAAATTACGGGCAGCTTTGTCAGAAAGCGCGTAATTTGTACTATTCATCCATCCACCGGCTGCCGACAATGAGTGAGAGAATAGTTCCGGTTGTGAAGAAAAGTCCTATAAGTATTTACCTTCGCCTTCCACAGCAAAGGCACACCCTCTCAGCACTTCTTCATCTCCGAGAATGCATTCCCAAAGAACCCTCTCGAGTCACACTGTATTCCTCATTCCCTGGGATACCCCTGCAAACAACCTATCCAGAGCAAAAGTATTTCATATCATAAAGGTTGAAAGCAAGAGTATCTCATATCATGCATTCTCCATGTCCTTTTCCTTGTCTTTGTTCTAACCTGCAGGACATGGAGAAATTGCTCTCGAGTACTCGTCTTCCACTGCTGATGTACTTCTAAAGAAGCTGCCACATCTACCTGAAGAACAGATAAGGCGAGCGAAAATGATACCAACAGCATGTGGAGACAACGTACAGAAGAAACAAGCAGAGAAGAATGCAGCTTGCACAATCATCCCAGCGGAAGGAGTCCGAGCTGAGGAACTAGAGAAGCTGCCACATCTGCTTGGAGAACAAATAGGGAACTGCAACATTCCCAAAGAGCAAAGCTTCGCCGTACAATATCATCAAATCATCACTTGCAAGTAAAAAGCTAAGTGTCACCCAGTTCAAGAGGAAAGCTGTGGAAAGTCAACAAGCACGACCAATGATCACTTATTAGTTCTATTCATTGTCTTTTATCGTGATTTTCAATTTTTCGTTTGCAATTCTTGCGTTACTTAACTGAATTATTTCTTTTCTTTGCAGGAACTTTTGGTTATTTCCACCCTTGAAGTTGATTACAGAATTTTAGCTTGGGGGGTCATCGCTTGGTTTTACTACAACTAGGGAAGTTTTCAGTCCAATTGCTTTATTTTGTTTCTTATTATTTATTTATTTTATTTTTATTATAGTGTTTTCTGACATTGGGGTATAGATTTCATGGGTCATTTCCCTCCATCTTTTGGTTTCACTTATATCTTGCTAGCTGTTGATTATGTTTCCAAATGGGTGGAAGCCAAAGCCACCCGGACTAACGATTCAAAGGTTGTTGCAGATTTTGTGAAAACTAATATCTTTGCTAGGTTTGGCATGCCTAGAGTTCTCATTAGTGATGGAGGCAACCCATGGAAATAAAGAAGACCTAGGAATTTCCGACTCCAAAACCAGGTGTTTGCGTTCTTTAACCCTCCTTTCTGTTGCTTTTACTTTGCCATGTTTATCATGTTTCCTCGTTGTTTGTTTGTTTGCTTTTGTGTGAGTTTATGTTTGAAACATTGAGGACAATGTTAGATTTAAGTGTGGGGGGGTAAACAAGTTGCTGTTGCATGATTTTCGTGGGATTTTATTCACCTATCACTTACAATGTTGTTTCTTGCTGTTTTAAGTGTTTTTAGTGTGTTTTTAAGCATGTTAGTATGTTTTGACATAAAAATCCGAAAATTTGACAAAAATTTGAAAAAATTGTTTTGAAAAAGCCAAAAAGAGTTGTTTTTGTGTGTTTGTTTGTGTCTTAGGGTACCTTCCAACACAAATAATGAGGATTTGGTTTTTAATTGCATGACTGTTAAAGAAAGTTATAAACATGGATGGAAGTTTGATATGCTCTTGATTTATGCTTGGTTATAGTTATAGTTTACGAATTCACATGTAATCACAAAGAAAAAAATCAGTTTTTGTAACATGCTTGAAGGAAGGAACTCAAACTAACACTACAACCTTGAGAGACTTGAGCCTAATACGTTCTTTGGAGAGTTATTAATCTGTGCATTTTTGTTTTCTAAAGTCGTTGCATGATCTCATCATTCTTTGCTTGGTTGCTACTTAGAAGGCGTTTCATCATTTAGTTCCAAATACTAGAACTTATGCCCGTTCCATTCAAAGCATGACATTGATTTGCATAACACATATTCAAGATGAAGTTGTGTAGTGAACTAGAGCCAAAAAGCTTATCCCGTGCATATTTGTTTAAGTTTAACCCCGTTGAGCCTTGTTTAGCCTGTTTTCTTTGTTAAACCACATTTCCCTTACCTAGCCTAGATTAGGACTATCCATACCCTTGTTTTTAAAGTATAATGAAGCATGACTTAAAATGAATTCCTTTTGATTGTTTTTATGCAGAAAACAAGTATGGGGGAATGAGATTTTTGTGTTTTGTGTGCCAAAAGAAAGTAATAAGGCACGGGTTAGAAAAGAAAAAGAAAAAAAAAAGAAAAAGAGTTTGAAATAAGTGAGGAAAGACTCACAAGTGTTGTTTATAGTTGAAATCGGCCCTAAAAAGTTGAATGAATAACCCCTTTGTGTTTAAAGTTAGTTGCTGCATTCAAAGGGAATTCTAAGCATCAATTTCATTACTTTGCTTATTATGCTTTAAAAACGTTTGTTTCCTTACCTTTCATTGTTAGCCAATCACCCCTAACCCCGTTACAACCCTTAACTTCAATCTTGAGTGTTATGCGTTTCAATATGTGGAGTTTGGGATTGGTACGAGCATATGGTGTCCCTGGTTCTCGCATCTAAGTAGTAGCATTCCAGTCATGAGATCATATCTATACATGCTTAATAACTCCAGAAATTGCTTTCTTTGCTATAAACATATGTGAGTGTTCGTTTTCATGTTTACATCAATCTTCTCACATACACCTAGTGTAGGGTGTGTAGTCAGAAAATCGGAGTGAAAATAAGAGTGTATCTTGTAAGGAATTGAGCAGATTCTCTAAGGCATGTTACTACATTCAAAACATAGTTTTAATTGGTTATATGTGAACTAGTATGTGGTGACTATGATTAAGTATGTGCTCAAGGGTAGGGAAGGCCAAAATATGTGGTTATGATGATCTTTTGCATGTCATGTTGCATTGAAAATCCCTAAGGTAAATATTGGAAGGTTTAGGTTTTGTTTTGTTCTTATGTTTTGTTTCTTTGTTTTGCTCGAGGACTAGCAAAAGCTAAGTGTGGGGGAATTTGATAGGAGCATATTTATGCGACTTAGTATGTTTGTTTTCGTGCATTTATGTTCTTAGTTCTTAGTTATGTTAGTAGTTTAAGCCATTTTTGTGTGTTTGTAGGTTCTATGGGCCAAGGATGCAAGAAGATGCATTTTGGAGCATTGTGGAGCATTTTTGGGCTAAGATTGGATGGTGCAAACATGGAGACATGAGGATGGACGTTTTGGGCTTTTGTGTGTGCAAATGTGTGTGTGTAATTGCAAGGATAAACACATGCAAAGAAGCCCACATGCAAACTCAAGGCAAGAGAGGGAGAAAACACATGCAAAGAAGCCCACATGCAAAGTGAAGACAAAACTCATGGCAAAGGTGAAGGAATTGTGTGTGTTTTGTGATTGAAATGATGAAGCATGTGTGTGTAAATGCAAAGGGGATCTAAACATGGACAGCACATGTCATGTGCAAAGGAGAAACAAAGATGACAACACACACATGCAAAGAAGAAAACAGCAAGAAAGGCATGTGCAAAAGAGAAACATGGACAACCAACAAATTCGTCAAAACTGCCTGTGCAGATTAGCTGACTTTGAAAGCATGTTACAAACAGCTCAGAATGAATTAGAAAATGAGCCTTATATTCATGGAAAGCTACGGATGTCTACTTTCTGGAGCAATTTACGGATTGTTAATATCATTTTTCTAGAAGAAGTTATGGGCATTGTAACACTGAAAGGTTCAGAAACGTGGACAGCACATACACAAAGAGAAAGGCAAGGCATGGATAGTTTGACATGGGCAGAAAATGGGTGGATTGTTGGCTGAAATAATGAAGAACATGTGTGTACAAATGCAAAGGAAAAACACACACACATGGGCAAAGGAAACACACACACATGGGCATAAAATGGGTTGATTTGTGGTTGAAATGATGGAGGTCATGTGTGTGTAAATGTAAAGGGAAAAACATGGCAGAAAATGTGTGTGTTTTGTGGTTGAAATGATGAAGCATGTGTGTGTAAATGTAAAGAGGAAACATGCCAACACACACCCACACAAGCTCACATGCAAAGGAAATGGAGTGGTCCTCTCCCTAGCCTATAAATACATCCACCCTTCACCATAACAAGGAGGAAGAAAACCAAAGAGAACACAATCCACCCATCCACCCTTCACCATAACCCACCTATATCCATCCACCACCATAATTTACCACTCATCCATCAAACCACACCTTGTGCCGCTACAAAGAGAAGAAGAAGGATCTTGGACGTGCTTGCCATTCAAATTGGATTGTTGGAGCGTTTTTAGGTGTTTTCTTTCTTTTGTTTTCAATGTTTAAATTTGTTTATCTTTGCTTTGTAAGTATGAGTGGCTAAACCCCTATTTAGTTAGGGGGAAGTTTGAAGCCATGAACATGCTTGAGATTTAAATTGATTTCTTCCAATTGTGATTTGATAAGTTGTGATTGCAATTCAATTATCTATTTTATTCATAACTAATTATTGTATGTTTATTAAGGATGCATACTTAGTTTTCATGCATGAATTAGATGCTAGAATATAAATGAGTTTCACCTAATCGTTACAAATTTATATTCATAAGTAGTGAAGGTTGTTTATCACAATCGCGTTAATTGAATTCTTGGCATAAGTTTCATGCAATTCATAGTTACAAGTGTTTCGTCAATGCTTATGATTTTTATAGAACTTAATGATTCTTGCTTGTATCTCTATTATGCAATTCATGTAGGGAACTTGTGGGGAATGCTTTGGGTTGTTGTATGCAATCATCCAATTCAATGAAATTAGGAAAATCTGAGGATTAATTTAAGCGTACCTAATTAATCTGGGGTGTTGAGCATCATAGTTTATTGAAAAGCAATTGGAAATCAATTCATATACAAGTGTGTCATGTGTGAAGAACGGACCTCTAACTAATCCATCCATCATCTTATTTCTTAAATTTGTTTTACAATCTTCCTAGTTTTATAACTTGTTTGTTTGTTTCAAATTCATCAAAACTAAAATCCCCCTTTTACTTTCTTGTTTCAAAGTGTTTAAAATTTGTTTGTTTGTGTTTTAGAGTGTTTTGAGTCAAGTCAAAACCCAAATTTCGTCCAAAGTTGTGCTAGAGTCAGAAACTGCCTAGTTTGTGTTTTTAGGCAGTTTTGAGTGTCTTTAAGTTATTTTGAGTCTTGTGAACCTGTTTTGAGTTCTTTAAGTCTATTCAAACGTTTTTAACTTTGTTTTTATGTTTTTGAGTTAGTTTAGAGGTTTTAGCAAGCCCTCCTAATCCCCGGTTTAGAACGATCCCTACTTATACATATACTACAATTGTCAACAAGAGGGTTTAATTTGTGTGTTAACTTATTTTTCACATCAGTGGGCACATACCTCTTCTCCTCTTTGGGCTTGCCAACCAAATAAAAAATTAACAAAGGCACTGGATCCCCTCTTTTCGTGGGCTTGAAAACAAATGAGCAGTTTTGGGCTACACAAAAATTTTGGGCCCTTGCAAAGCTAAAACCAGCTTGAAATATTTTTGGATAAGGCATATATGAAGGTGTGACATCAAAACAAGGCTTCGTTACTTTGACAAATTAGTAGCAAGCAAGACACCTCATTCGGCAACTCTCCTCGCCTGAAGACTTGGGGGACTCCCACCATATGCTACTGCACCTTGATACTCGGAAGTCTCACAACCACTCAGTGACTTGGATTTTTCAAGTCTCCAACCGAGAATTTTTCCTCACTCGGGAAATTAAGGGAACACTACCTCAAACTACATTCTTCACTCACAAAGCTTCAACAATACAAGTTTCAACAAAAGAAAAAATTCAGAGAACTTTCTGAAGAAGGCTTTGGTGTATTTAACACAATACGTTGAAATGAAGCAAAGCTTATTTATTAATATTTCCGATAAGCTACAAATATGTACATATACATGAGTCAAAATAAACAAACAAGAGGGAGCCTTCACAAAGGTTGCTTAGGGGAAGTCTCCGCAGTCGGTAGAGGCCCAGAAGGAGAAAGCACCGGAGGGTGGTTATCTGGAGCCTCAGTACTGGACAGAACCCCAGAAGGAGGAGGCATTGGAGGTTGATCATTTGGAGCTTCATTATGCGGTACAGCCCCAGAAGACAAAGGCAATAAATGCCATTGGAACAAACCCACAAACCTTTGATGATCAAGTAAAGCCTGACCATCAGATTCCTGCATCTGGTCAAGCTTCCTCTTCATGTTTGTAGCATAGTCATGCGCGAGCCTGTGCAACTGTTTATTCTCATGCTTAAGCCCTCTAATCTCCTGTTTGAGACTTATCACTTCAGCCGCCAATGATTCAACTTGGCGGGTTCTAGCAAATAGGCGTTGGGCCATATTAGACACAGAACCTGCACACTGAATACTGAGAGCTAGAGAATCCTTAGCAGCCAACTCATCAGACCGTTGGGAAAGTAGTCTGTTATCTTTGGGAGTGAGAAGGTTCCTTGCCACCACCGCAGCGGTCATATCATTCTTCATCATGGAGTCCCCAACGGTAAGAGAACCAGTAGGGGATAAGAAAGAGGGGCGCCATATGTTGTCTTGAGAAGGCATCCATGCCTCATCACCAAAGTTCAAGTCAAAACGACGGTCGGATGGGCTAGACATTCTCAGAAATGATGAAGGAGAATGAGGTGCAATAAATCTCTAAAGTAAGGGGAAAATTCCTATAAGCAATAACTCTCTGAATGTACTTCTTACACACAATTGGTGCCCTTATAAAACGAAGGGCAACAGGGTAGTTGGTTCAAAAATCGAAGAAGCACTACTCTCCGGATTCCGAAGAGGCACCACTCTCTACACGCAACATCAACTCCTCGGGTACCACATATAACTTTGCTAAATATCTCTGACAAAGTTTAGACACGAGAATTTTGAAGTTCCAGCTACCCTACTATTACCCACACGGGTAAAGGAACAGCACCACTGCTTGACAACTGGAAAGTCCCTATGTGTGTCGACCTCCGTGTTCCGTGGCAAGACAGACTGGCAAGAACGTCCAACCTTTACTCACATTCGAGAAAAGACTCCCAACATAATTACTTTCTCAAAAAGGGAAACGGCGCCGCTCTCCGAATCTCGAGAGCCAGACTCACAACAGGATTACTTTCTTAAAAACTGAAGTGGCACCGCTTTCCGAATCTTGAGAGCCAGATCCCCGACGGGATTGCTTGTTCGAAAACCGAAGAGGCACAGCTCTCAGAGCTTCGAGAGCCAGATTTCCTTAGATAAAGCTTGTCTGTAATCTTCACACGCAACATCAGCTTTCCAGATACCACATACCACTTTTTCAAAGTGCTCTGACAAAGTTAAAACACGTGAAGCTGGCAGCTCCCACTACATTGATGTGACCAAGAAGGGTAAAGGAATAGCATTACTACTTGCTATTGGGAAATCCCTATATATGTCGACCTCCCTCCTCCACGGACAGGCAAACCTACAAAAATGCTCAACCCTTTCTCGCATTCGAGAAGGCACCATCAACATAACCTCTCGAAATACTCAGCTTTATTTCCCCCCAATAATACCTCAGCAAATAAGCCACACCAAGAACAAGAGTATCTCATATCATCAGGGTCGAAAGCAAGAGTATCCCATATCATGCTTTTTCCCTGTCTTTTCCTTTGGCCTTGTTCTTACCTACAAGACAAGGAGAAAGAGAGTAATCAGTCAGCACTTGGATTCAAGTTTCTAGTCAGGAACTGACTGCCTGGAACCCCTTGCCTGATTACTTACCTGGCATTGTTCTCGAGTACTCATCTTCAACATTTTATGCTTCCAGAGAAGATACCACATCTGCCTGAGGAACAAATAGGACAAGTGAGAAGGATACAAGGAAGCATGTGGAGACAAACGTAACAGAACACGTGCCGATACATCCACTACTTTGTCAACAGCAAAAGTATCCCATATCATCAAGGTCGAACGTACACTAGATTTGATGGACTTGTTTTGACCCTCAAATTCTTGAGTCGGCCTTATACTCTGGAGGGAACCAGAAAACCCTCCAACCTAGTTCAAGAATAAGCCTGTGGAAAGTTACTTTTTCAAAAGCAAAAGTATTTCATATCATCTCTTCTCCATTTGCTTCTCCTTATCCTTTGTGCTATTTACGACACAAGAAGAAGGAGAACAATCAACAGGAAGCCGAAGTCGAACCTCTGATCCAAGTTGCTTGCTTGGAAGTCTGATTGCTTACCTTGTCTGTTACCTCCTTCGACAAATCTCCTAGCTCAGCGACTTGGGGGACTCCTACTATAAGGTTTGTATCGCACTTGACCAAGCCCGAAACTACAAGTAAGCTTCAAGTGAAATTGATACATTACCTTGTGCATCTTCATCGGTTAAAGATATCACCCCTGGATGGAGGAAAAGTACTTCCAGAGAAGATGCCACATCTACATATGAGACAGATAAGGCAAGTGAAAATGATACCACACTTCGGTACTTAGAAGTTTCGTGATTACTAAATGGCTTGGATCTTGCAAGTCCCCAACCGAGGAGCTTCCCTCACTCGGAAACTTAGGGGAGCACTGTTTGTACCATACTTGACCAATCCCGAAACTACTGAGCACCGGTCAACGTTATACCGTCAAGGACCCATAAGAGCTTCCCTTCAACCAGGAGGCCAATCACAATGCGACACGTGTCGACATCAGAAGCCAATCACAGCGCGACACGTGTCAACATCAGAAGCCAATCACAACAGGACACGTGTCAATGTCAGAACAAAACTAGAAACTCTCTTCTATAAATAGGGATCATTCTCCCACAATAATCTCTAATGCCATTTTGTACTAAATTATTCACTAGAACTCACAAAAGGAGAGCTTGAACCTATGTATTTGTGTAAACCCTTCACAATTAATGAGAACTCCTCTACTCCGTGGACGTAGCCAATCTGGGTGAACCACGTATATCTTGTGTTTGCTTTTCTGTCTCTATTCATTTACATACTTATCCTCACTAGTGACCGAAGCAACCAAGCGAAGGTCACAAAACCTGACACTTTCTGTTGTACCAAAGTCCTCACTGATTTTGTGCATCAACAACTTGAATTAGAGTCTCCTTACTTAGGAGACAAGTAATATCTTCAATGCGCATTAAGCCTAGCTTGTCGAATGGTGCTTTATGGGTTATGGGCATTATGGTCCTTTTGCCACGTGTCATGAGCCTGAAAATCATGGTCCCACACATGTGAAGTTGGTCTTGGCCCTAGATAGTACTATAGACATCGTACAAACATACATGATAAGCAGATAAAGTATATGTACAATCATGCCATAGTTGGATTCACAAAACTCATAAATCACAACACCAAAAGTATGTACCACATTTTGTATTTTTAATTAAAAGTCATGGCATGATATATGAGTATTCATAAAACAATTATGGAAATCATGCAACATAAATATAGTTTGAAACAAAAACCCAATCATTGACGTCGTAAGGTCGTAGCTGTTTTACCTTGTCTACCTTCTGAAATTCTTGGGATAAGTCTCTTTTATATGAGAAACCACTATATTAATCATTAAAATTGTTAACTAAAAAAACTAAGGAAAAATACTCGAATATTTCTTTTTTTTCATTTCCAGTGTTAAAAGTATTTAAAAAGGGACACATCACGTGTCGCCACACACTGACACGCGCCAGTGGTGGAATATTTCGTCGAAGTTGGCCAAAACCTTCTAGATTTCGTTCACTAAACATAATATTCTATCGACATCAAAGAATATTCAAGGGAAGGATTATACCTTCAGTTAATAAAATATGTTGAGTCTGTTACATAATATTTCGTCACACGTAACATTCCATCATCTTTTTCCTTTCGCTAGACACCGGAGCCATCCGTCGGCAGAGTTTCGTAGGTATCTGGGTCTTTCACCAGATTTTTTCACATAATTAGAGAAATTTTAAACTCAACCATGTTTTGGGTACACTAGGTCAAAATGAAGCTTGGAAAGAGGGGAACTCGATTTTACCTATTGGAAGTTTAAAACGTTGACGGAAATGGCCTGAAAGTCGCGGCTCATAATAGAGGTTTCTGGGTTTCTTCAAATCTGACGCAGATTCGAGCATGCAAAGTAGAATCTTGCTCTAGGGATGATGATGAATAAATAGATTGGTGGTGGTAACCTCACCCAACTTGACGAGATTAGGCCGATAACCTCTCCCAACTGTTAAGGTTTTGTTCGAATTCCACAAATATGAATCAGATATTCACATGCAAAGAGTCTAAGATGTACTTGAGATGACAAGAAGTCAATTAACGACCACCACTAGGTTGGCCGTTGTCAAAATTGTAGGAAAATTTGAATTCGCATCGAAGCTCCTTGGTTTGACTGTTTAAGGTCGAATTCGAGGATTTTGTTGGTGGCTTTAGATTCAAGGCGAGTTGAGGATGACAAAGGTGGCGTTTGAAGGTTCCAACTCCAATAGAATCTCGCCGGACGAAGTTGCAGATAGAAGAGAGTGTGGACGTGAGAGCGAGAGGTCAGGGAGATGAGAGAGAAGGGAGAAAAATAAAGATAGAGGAATTAGGTTTTTGATATGGGGTAAGTTCCCTTCCAAGGAACACCAAGTTAAACAGGGCATTAACCCTAATTAGAAAACACTAATTAAATGTCTACTTGCAGTCTGGAACATTCCAACAACCCATTATCCGTGGTACCAAATTTTTAAAATGCCATATGCCTTGAAATGTGCATAACTTGTGAAATTGATACTAGGCAGAATATCCTGTAATTTAAAATTCAATATTTGCTTGACTAACTAGTCAACGTCTCTGGTCAACTAAGATCAGAATCGAAAGCAAGAATAAACAATTATACTTGGTTTACTAACGTGGTCCTAGTTAACTAAGGTCCAATTCAGTACACATTTATACTCTGATAAACTTAGTTGAAAACACATATCGATTTGCAAACCCTATAGACCATATATCACAAGCAAGTGAACGAGATATATGTACAAGAGAAGCTATAAACAACACAAAGAGTTTTGGCTGGAAAACCCACCTCAGGGTTAATAAATCAGGGACCCTTCACTGAGTCTAATCCATTAATGCAAATAAGGTTCTTACAAAGTACCACACAAAGCTCAATTCTTAGGGTATCTACAGAGCAGCTTTACTTTTGTGTAACCTTACTTTGCACAAGATGAGGATCTTTTCGGTCTTCACAAGGAGGCAACTCCTACCTTAAACTCTTCTCTAGCACAAAAAACCAACTCAACCAATGCACGTGATATGATAATGATGGTTAAGTGAAATTTGGATTCAATGGCCAGTCAGTTACTTCAAACAAATGGTTGAAAGAAGAAACTAGTGTGAATCCGAAAAAACTTGGTCTTAAATGAAGATTTGAAACTTAATGCTAAACCATGAAAACAATGAAACGTACTTCTCACTGATTGGGTGTTTAAAGCATGAAGAAGGTTTGGCATCTAGGGTTTCATAAATGATGAGGAGGCAAACTCTAAAGATTTTAAGCTCTCTCTCTCTCTCTCTCTCTCTCTCTCTCTCTCTCTCTCTCTCTCAAATGTAATTTGGAAAACCCAAGGAAAATCAAAACCTAACTGAAGTCTTATGCAAAAGGGATGTTTCTTTTTCAGCTAGTAAGGAGAAGGACCCTTGTCAAGCCAAAAAACAATATGGACATATTGATGGCTAAAAGCTGTCATTTAGCAAAAAGGTGTCAATCAACCCATATAAACAGTCTTAATTTACATGCCCAGCTCACATGGAATCAGCAGGCAAAAGTGACGAGACAGCTAAGCTAGTCAGAATGTAACAGAAATTTAGACGTGAAGTGCATATGCATGAACAAACCCTTGAGATGATGTGCCATAGCCTTGAACACTTATTCCATCTACGGAAGCCCATAATCAGAGTAGCTTAAAACTGGTTTGAGCATGTGTGGTACAATTACAATATTGACAAAGAAAGCCAAAACACTTAAGTCTAGACTTCACAACCAGTTCGTTATATGTTCAATATAAGTCTCGTTTGTGCTCACACGTTCATGTTGATAGGTATTATTCAACAACACAAGAAAAGAGATAAATATGAAATGATCTTAGATGTCCACATAGAATTCTCACTTAGCCCGCGAGAGCATCTTCATAATTTCACAACTTCAGGGAATAAAATATAATAAAATTAGAGAGGTCTTGGCATTTTTTCCCTCTCATATTTCATGTGTTGATAAATCAGTATTCATGTAGTCAAGTTTTTTGTTTGTTTTTTTATTGATTATTATAATCAAGTTGATTAGTCAGTGTGCTCCCCTTCTTTGCTTAGTTTGAATCTTTCTTTCTTTATTTTATAATTTTTATATTATAATATACTCGAATGAAAAGAGAAAAAAATAAAATCAGGATTCGGCAATCTAATTTCATATGAGAATGGGCTTTTAAAATTTGAGAAAGGCCTCACCCAATAAGACGATGAGACACATTTGAAACTAAAAAACTAATAGTGGCCTCAAATTAGACAAAAAGTTTATCACCCGTATCCCTTTTTCTTCATAGAGTCGGAACTCGGAAGTCTAAAAAAGGTACGGAACGTGAGATAGAAGAAAGGGGAGCGGAAAAATCATTTTCTATTTCGAATCACAAACACAAACAGCTAACGCTTGATCGCAGGTTGAGCAGACGTCTCGAGAGGCCAAGCATGAAGTGCTTGAGACAGAGGCAATGAACACCATTGTAGACGAGCTGCAAGCTATGCATCTCACTTCATGGACCTTTTTATTTAGGAGTTGTATGATTAACGTACAGCGATAAGAAGGTTCCAATATCGGGTTTTTGGTTCGAGAAATATGCATCGGCTCAAACGTGACCAAACATAAATAAATGGAAACGAAAGAAGACCGGGATCTCAATAAACGTGTTTTAATTCACCTTGCAGGCCATCTTTCCAGTTCTAGTAGTCAAATTTCTTGTTCGGTAACACTATCATGTCAAAGATGATGCATTTGTCGTTGCAAATCACACGCACATTTTGGTCAAGTCATGAAAAATGTAACAAGAAATGCAACTTGTCCGACCCAAATTACGACTGCAATTCATGCGGCAAATAGCGGTAAATACTAAATACTAGTCCAATAGCAAAGAATAATACTCCTACAGAACGTAACAACGATGATGGGTACAAAAGTGGGAATACTCCCCATATAAAGAACGAACAAATAGTAAGATCTTTCGGTTACCTGTACCTTTAATTCCTTCCTCAAAGATCATGGAGGAAGAATGAGACTACTGTATCTGATGATTTACAGGCCTTTGATTTGCTGGCCAGAAAGTGTACAAAAAGTTAACCGGCAAAATCAGTATTTGATCACATGGTGGCGCAACCAGAGATCGTACATGACCATGTGAAATGCATCATATTTCACAGGCGGTGCATTCCACTGGAAGTGCTGCTGGACCTGATAGAAAAATCACGACATGAAAAGAAATTCTTAGTTACCTACGATTAAAAACAAGTGTTCCCAACACACACGTACAAGACATCAATGGAAATACAGTTATCACATAAAATGAAGTGTGTGAAAGCATATACCTTAACCAAGTTTTTGTGAAGCGTAAGAAACTCTGAATAGGGTATGTCCTTAAGAATTTGTTTGAGTTGATACACATCCTTCTCCCTAAGGATAACAGCAAATTTTCGCCAATCGAGAATGTCATTGAATGGCAGGTCATAGTAATTTGATAATATCACTGCAAGAAATCAAACCAAACAGTTGACAAACGATTAAGAGGACTTTTAATAGTATACCTTACATTCAAGCTAAAAGAAAAAGGATACATTAAGATAGGGAATTGCAATTTAATATTTTAAAAAGCCAATCACTATTGCCTCAAGCTTCTGTCCATATGTACAGCATCAGTCATTTAAAGTGGCACGGTGAACATAGACTTGAGGAACGCATCCATTGAATAAAAATGAAAACAATTAGAACTTTATAGGCACAAAAAGAAGGAGAAGATGTAGAGAGAGACTGATTTAGCCTGAATTCTTTGTTCATAATTAAAAAGATTTTGAAGAAGAAACGCTGCAAAAAGATAAACAAACTCCTTACGTGAAGGCAATCTTTCTGATCCCCTTAGCATGGATAAAGGTGTCTGTTTGCTTATATTACAGCTCTAAATTTCTCTTTTTTCTTAAATATTATGGTTATATGGTTTGACCATTGGCATTGCCATTTGAAGCCAAGAGTAGATGATAATACCATTGAATAACTCTCACTGCAATTTTGAAGAAACAAGAAGATTTGAATTATTACCAGGAATACAACCGTAATGGATTGAGTCAGTTGGACGAGCGCTGTTGACCTGGGAGCCACCTGGGCATATGCAGAATTTGGTTTCATAAAACTTCTTTTGATATAACAAATTCCCCTCTGCCCTATTTATTCTGTTGTTCAATATGTAAAGCTCTGTGTCGTTCTCCCATACACGTGCCAGTATAACTCTAATTTTGGAATTTCGATGACCAGCCCAAAAACCGAGGGTTGTCCTGCAAAGCATGCCTCTTATTAATTAATGAACTTGTGTATTAGGCTCAATCTAGTGGCAATAAAGTTATAACACCCTCCCATCTGGACATGAGTTAACTTATGAAACATATCATACGATAGGTCTACAGCCATGAGTATGGAAATTAATCCAAAAAGAAGTAATAACATAGTGCTTGTGTAAGTCAATAAGCGCATAACAGGCCATATATATATAATAAATGCATGTCCTTCTATATTACCTGTTCTCCACATCGTTTCCTCCGGCTGGAAGAGCAAATGGCTGGAGTACTTGAGGAAGGGCTACATCTTTGTGCGGAATGAAACCAACATCATAGCTAGGGGAGCACACAACTCGAATCGAGTTTTTCACAAGAAGTGGAAGTCCTTCAGTTGCCCTCACCCCAACATCGTGGCACGTAACAAAGAAGTGGTCCGCGCCCAAGGTTCTGTTCCAGTAAGGATACTTGGATATCAAGCTCTCCACATAGTCCCGAACGATTATGGTCATGTTGTCATAAGATGTACCCTGCATAATCATTATAAACAGACAAAGGAAAAATCTTCAGTAACCATTTGTTAGTATCTATCTCCTGAATGCTGCAATTAGGAATTACCATGCCTATTCGAGATGAAACGAAAAGATTCAGAAATAACGCAACTCTTCAAATAATTTCACATTTGCAGATACATCTTGTATGTCTTAGTACATAACCCGAAACAACCAAATACTTGAATGCATTAAAGATAGATACTACCCAAACCAATAAAACCAGATGAAACAAATGCAAATCAGCTACAAATAAAGGCATGTTCACTACAAAGCACAATCTAAAGTCTCACTTCCCCTGCCAAACACGAATCACAACTAGAACGGAAAGCCAAATCACAACATCCTGAGTTGCAATGGCTATAGTAATATGCCCCTTTTAGTACTGTAAAACTTATAACTTATCCAAAAGCATGCCAAACAATGAAACTATCAGATTCTCAGATCCACAGCTATAAGGAAAATCACAATCTATAGTAGCTCTACTTTCCCCCCAATTTTCTCAGCAACCAAACAGTCCCAAACAAAAACAAAGTGAATCCGGATCATAGAGTGAAGCAATACCTTGCCTCGCATCTTGTGGCAGGAGATAGGGATGAAGAAGAGGTGAGCCTGATCCGGGTCGTCGGTTCGGAAGTGACTCTCTCTGATATTCTGAAAGAAATAGCCCTCGCTGGCGTACTTGCCAGTGAGCTTCCTCGGCGTCTGGTAAAACGTGTTCGGATCGCCGTCCGGGTATATGTACACCTTGAATTTGGCTTCCATCTCGGCGAAATTCAACCGGAACACCTCCGGCGAGTGGTAGATGTCGGAGAACTGCTCATCGTCGGCCGCGGATGAGGAGGAGGAAATGTAAGTGGTGGCGGTGGCGGGCGAGGGGGAGGAGGGATGGAGAGAATGGAGGGAGAAGTAGGTGAAGGAGAGCAAGGTGAGGATGGCGAGAGTTAGGAGAGATCCTTGTAAAGAGCTCAACATCGGAGGAGACGACGACGGCGACTGTGATTGCGACTGCGATTGGAATTGGAACTGCTTTTGCTTACCCACACTCATCTGCTCTTGCTAGGCTACGCACGCTTCGCTCTCTCGCTGCTTGCTTTGATTTGGAATTTTGGAGCTGTAAAAGACAGGATGTGATTCTGAATAAAATATTAAAGTATATAGAAAAGTAAAGAACGAAAGGAGAAGCAAAGAAGTTAAACTTTAGTTTTTTTTTTTTTTTTTTTGGAAACAAGTTAAACCTTAGTTTCTACCAAGGAAGAAAATATCGGTAATATCGGAAATATCGGTAGTCCGAAAACACGGAAATATCGATGGAAATATCGGTAAAATATCGATATCGATAAAAATTACATGGAAACCACGGAAATTGTAAGAAAAACTTGGAAATTTTTATTGAAACTTTGTAGGATGTTTATTTAGTCAATTATCTATTAGTTTATCACAAAAAATTGGAAAGAAATGCATTGCATGATGGATTTAACATTATCAAGTTGATTATATAGCGAGCTGACAAACATTGTGAGTGTAGAAAATATGTAGTAATTAATGAAAAAAGTCTAAACACACCATAATCATTTATATATAATGAATTAGTACAATATTTGGAGGTTTTATTTAGGATATTAAAAAAAAAAAAAGGGAAGTGAATAAAATGATGAAGAATAATGTGCCGAATTTGACACTTTAAATTTCTTACAGATAAGCATGCGTCTAGGCGTTGAAGTTCCAAATTATAGTATATCAATTAACGATTGAAAATCAATACATTGAATAAGACTAAACTTTAATTTGGATGCCGATTATGTTTTTTCAAGTTTATATAAAGTAAAAGAATTGAATTTTGGAAGTCAGGAGTGTGTCAATTGTTTTATAATTCGTCCGAATACATATATCAGGTTGCTACTCAACGTAATTTGAAAGTATATCTAGTGCAAGGACTTGTCTTTTTTTGTTGATAAGCAAAGGGTTTGTAGCTTTTTTTGCTAAGCAGTAGAACATATTATGTTTGTTTAATCTTTAGCATTTGATGGTTGTCCACAAATATAGGATAGAAGGCCCCAAATTAGATATGGCTCTTACCTAGTTGGAGTCACAAGTTCACATGTACCAGCCCTTGAGACAAAACGTTTTGGTTTTCCGGCCAAACCATGGCGAGTTGGCCGGCATGCAAGGTATCAATCTCTTCGTCTCGTCGAGTAGTACAACTTTCCTTTTTGTTTCACTCAATTTCATTGAGTATTGAAAAAGTTATACTCATTTGAATCTTACCCAGTTTCTGGCGACCTCAGTGGCTTTCGAGGCAATTTCCGGCCAAACCACAATGAGTCAGACGTCGTGTGAGGTACCATTCTCTTCATCTCTTCAAGGGCTACAACTTTCCTTTTTGTTTCACTCAATTTCATTGCGTATTGAAAAAGTTATACTCATTTGAATCTTACCCAGTTTCCGGCGACCTCAGTGGATTTCGAGGCAATTTCCGGCCAAACCACGGCGAGTCGGCGTGCAAGGTATCAATCTCTTCGTCTCGTCAAGTAGTACAACTTTCCTTTTTGTTTCACTCAATTTCGTTGAGTATTGAAAAAGTTATACTCATTTGAATCTTACCTAGTTTCCGGCGACCTCAGTGACTTTCGAGGCATTTTACGGCCAAACCACGACGATTCAGACGTCGTGTGAGGTACCATTCTCTTCGTCTCTCCGAGGGCTACAACTTTCGTTTTTGTCTTGCTTGATTTTGTTGAGTGTTGACAAAGTTATGGCCGTTTAAAGTGGGTGTAGATTTTCGGCCGAAATTCCTATTTTCTTCCTTGGTCGAGTCCCACATCGCCCAGCGAGGGCAGTGAGCAAGCCAAGAACGCCTATAAAAGGCACATTCACATGCTGAGAAAAGCATGTCTTGGTTGGCCTTTGGGCTTTGATCAAGTGTAGGATGTGTTTAGATTTCTCAACATTTTAAAGTATTTTTTAATATTATATTGGGATATTATCGATAATTTTAAAAATATCGCGATATTATCGATAATATCGTGATATTTTGACGAAAATCATATGGATAGTTAAAAAAATTTCGGATCTTCAAAAAAACGATAATATCTGCGAAATATCGCCGATATTATCGATTTTTTCTTCCTTGGTTTCTACTAGCGAAAAAGTGTCCCGGACCGATGCTGCGGGTTTTAAAATCATATAAAACATATAGAAAGTTATATAAATGTATATACGATAGGCAATACTATTTACATACATTTGAAAATCTTAAAACCCTATTTAGAAAAAGGAACAAAATAAGAAATAATTTAGACAATACCATTTATATACTGTGACTTCATATTATGCAAAATTTGTGCAGGCCCATTTTAAGAATAACATAAGTGATTCTTCATTGTATACATAATTAAATTGTTACCCCATTTTTCAGCACTATCAATCTGTTCTTGTCTGGCTTACCATCTCAATAACAAATCTTGCCCACTGAACACAAACACACAGCCAACTACAACTTTATTAAATTGGTTCTACAACGTTTGAATTGATGGTACACAATTCTGTGATTAGATGGGTCAAGCAAAACCGTATGCTTTTCATGCTTATCTAGGTTCAAGTGTATCTCTAATCTATACATTACCTATGAAATCCTTGTAATTCACAGTGAACATGTTATGCTCAGCATTAGTGGGTCAGGATCATTGGTGTTGGAGAATCATCCCACTGCACATATACAACCCCACGAAAATCGAAAAATACTTAGAATGAAGGCATGAAAAATTTAGATTTATTTCTAGCTTTTGAATTAAATAAAATCAAGCAAAAATCAAGCGACAAAATAAGCAAAAAAATGCATAAGAAAAAAAAAGTGTGTGGAAATCATTTTCCTTTGAGTAAAATGAAGAAATTACATGAATTGGGCCTGGGAATTCCATTCGAAAATGTCAAAAATCATGCAGAATTAAGGGCCTTCTTGATTGGGATGAGCAGAGTGGACGAAATAGGCACATTGGGATGTATTTGTAGATCAAGACCTGGTGTTCTAGCTCCATCCATTGAGATGGAGTGAAAGGTCCTTTGCCTCCTGCTATACTCCATTGCATGGCAGCAACTCCATTACTCAACTCCCACTATTATGCCCTGAAACACAACCAGAAATCAGAAAACCGAAAAAAATATATATATATTTGAAGTTGAAATTTTTTTAAAAGCCCAATTACATTAAATCACAAATTCAAAACATTATTTTAACATGCAATTATCGAAACATAAATAAATAACTGTACATAAATCTTCACAGTTTTGAAGGAGGAGCAGAGAGGAGGAGATGTGCGATCACCATGAAACTCCAGAAGGTTTTCTGGTCGACCAGGAAGGAAGATCACGGATCATATGACTTTTTGTTCAATTTTCATAGGCTATACAAATTGTTCGAACAGATAATTCGGGTCTTTTAACAAATATTTAACAGATAGAACTCAAAAATTTTAAGAGCGAAGACAAAAGGTTCGAAATTTACTCAAACTCAACAATAACAGACGAAATTAAAATTAATTAGAGCAAAGTCGGTACAAATTCGAAATTCCAAAAACCAAAATTATAGGCAAAATATCAAAATTTATAACAAAAAGAACTCACTGAAATCGAATCGAATGGAGAGAATGAACCATCAGGATATGATATGAGGAATGAGGCAAGGCAGGGGCTACTATGAGTGAGTTTTGGGTTGTGGATTTCAGATTTCTCATTTGGGGAAAGGATGAGGATTCTAGGTTGGGGAAAGCAAGGAGCAAGGAGAAAAAGGAGGCTGCCCAAAAAAGCAAAATGATTTCTAGGGTTTGATGGAGTCTGCAGCCAGTTGGACTTGCTAGAGTGTTTTATCACTGTGTTGTCGAAGAGAAAGAACGACACCTAAGAACTCAGCAGAAAGAATGGCAACCTTGTAATAACACAAACTAAGCAAGGGTAAAATCGGAACGACACTGTGCTTATGAACAATGTTTCAGTTGATTTTCAGTAGTAGTATATATTGAATTTTATGATGTGTTACTCATGGTTTTTTTTTCTTTTTTATTTTTTTTTTGTCAACCAATGTATTTGTTAAATTAATATTAAATTAGAAAACTAACGGAATTTAAAGCCACTCCGTATTACTTATATTCTCACTCTTATCATTTGTAACAGAGTTTAATTACATTATCATTTTAAGCCAAATTAAACCTTAAATTTGCTTGTTTAAAAAAAGTTAGTTTGGTACATGAGAGTGAAAAACATTTGTTTACGTCATCATTTTAATATAATGACCTAACATGTCTAATTTTTAAATTTTAGGTATGGTTAGCAAAATACGAAATAGTTATAGTATCCAAAAAAATACATACATGTATTCTTCAGCAACTGTGCTAAAGTAATACTTCAAAAAATTCAGCCATTTTTCAAAATTTAATATTTTTTTTCTTTCAAATATATGTTTAATATTCAAGTACAATGCGTGAATATTATTGGTATTATTGGAAAAATATTTGAAAATACGTGTTTTTAATGTAAAAAGTATGTAGGTATGTGTATAATACGTATCATATGTAGGAATTTTAAAAAACATGCCATTTAACGAATTATAAATGTGTATGAAAAAACTAAATTTAAAAAAATATGTATGTATGCATACATTAAGAATATTATGAGCAAATATTGTGACAGCCTGTCCCTGAAAATTATGGTTTTTGTAATTTTAAAAGTGTGAATTTACGAAAATGCCCTAGAGGTGAAGGTGTTGACTTTCATTGACCAATGTGTAGTGAGACGTACTAAATATTCTTTTAGCGTATTCCTGAAGTACTCGACGATATGAACGAGTAAGCGCAAGCAGAAGTGAATTTGGAATTACGAACCGAAAGTATTTTGAAGAAATAACTATTCTATTTATATTATATTAATGTATGCTAAATTAGGAGGATGTGTGTGTGTGTGTGTGTGTGTGTATGTGACAGAAAGGGGGAAGAAAAAGAAAAGGAATGGGGGAGAAGAAGAAATGAGGAGAAGGGAAGGGCTGCTGCCCAATCAGGAAAAGAAGAGAAGTGAGGGACCAACCAGAGAAGAGAGCAAGGAGGAGAAAGGAGGGAGAAAAGAAAAAGGGGAAACCGGGTTTCCCTCAACCCGTGACCCGACCCGATGGATTCTCCCATCTCCGGCCACCTTGGACGATAAGGTTAGTGTCAAAATGAACCTTACCATGAGGCCAACCGATCCCTCTTCCATTTAGATGTAAAATTTTAGTATGTTATTTTAGAAGCATAATGTGGATCTTTGGAGGTTGCGGATTGGAAATCTGAGAAGCGGATCTTCCAGATTGAGTTTTGCAGGGTTGTGGACCCAACCGTCGATTGACGATTGACTTGTGGTCAATGGGTCTCAAACTATTTTAGAATGTCCTTGAGGATGTGCTTTATGTGAATTACGTATTCTATTGATAAGAGTTCTGAGATGTGATTCTATAATTGGTCACAAGCACTAATCGTTCGGGACGCCTTGATGTGCGTGCTAGAGAATCATAGCGTAGACTCTAGGTGAGTGGGTCTTTTTCTTTTTGTCATATGTATATAATTGATAGTTCCACAAGCGCTTCTAAATTGATTTATGCATGCTACATACAAATAATTATTGTGAACTACGATTGGCTTGATCCCTATTTAGGGTACGTAGGCAATCTAACGAGACGTTAGATGCTGCCATAAATAAAGGAGACTAAATAATTGAGACAATAGCCTTGTTTGGGGAATTGAGCAATGTGAAGGAGATTGGTGGAAAATGTGAGATTTAACCTTATGTTTTAGTGGTCAAATGTTGATTATAAATCAATGTGTGAAGAATCGTAACATTGAAGTGAAACATAGTTAGTAATGATAGTTAATTAAGCTAGTGTTTAGTTGAGCTTATCACCGATAATTATTTCCGAAGGTAATTAGTTCGGGAGTGGGGCAATACAACTTATGCATTTTATGCCATTTGTATATATGTTTATATGTTTGGAAATATTATGATATGGTTGAATTTCAGATTTACATCTTGGTATATTCACATGTATGTTACTTGCATATAATTAAAGGTGAACGCTCTGAAGTGCAAAGGTGAACGCAAGACACGCAGGTAGGATCAGGGGAGTTTATGGTATTAATTGAAATGATGGAGTTATGGCATGACTACATTTATGTTTTAGGCAACTTCGACCTTGTTGTACAGGTTGCCTATAAGTCGTACATGTTATATTAGATGTAGTTAGAGCTCATAAACCTACACCCCGGTGTTAGTGCTCCCGCATGTGGCCAGGGCATAGTCTTTCAGGTGATGTTCACCTTCCACACCTTACGCTCACCTTAGATCCAAGGTAGGTGCATAGTCATGTCGTACATACCACTATAGGTAGTTTCGACTTGTAGGTAACCTGCGATTATTCGCACAGTTTTCACGTGATCGTAGCACTTGAGCGTATTTATTTACACCCAGTCATGTCGTACGAACCACTTTAGGTGGTTCCAACTTATGTGCAGGTATACTTATTAAGTTATGGATAAGTCGTACAGGTCATTGAAAGTGACTCCGACTTATGAGCTAGCATATATGATGAGATATGTTATGAGCTAGCATATATGATGAGATATGTTATGAGTTAGCATATATGATGAGATATGTTATGAGCTAGCATATATGATGAGATATGCTATGAGCTAGCATATATGATGAGATATGTGATGAGCTAGCATATATGATGAGATATGTTATGAGCTAGCATATATGATGAGATATGTTATAAGCTAGCATATGTGATGAGATATGGATAAGTCGTACAAGTCACTAGAGGTGACCCCGACTTATGAGCTAGCCTTGATTGATGAGATATGGATAACTCGTACAGGTCACGTGAGGTGACTGGCTAGCATGTGATGAGATATTGATTCAACCGTACATGATAGGTGGATCCGGCTAACATGCCATTTCATATTGGTTTATTTCACCGGGTTACTTATTCCTGTTGAGATATTTGACGTGGCATAATTGTAAGACTATTATTTTGGTTATGGTTTTGATTTATAGTCACGCCTGTTATGTTTTGGGAAATTATATTGGTATTACGGCAAGGGGCTACTACATTTGGTAGTTGGAATTGCTTTGAAAAGTTTTGTTTCACTCACTCACATTTTCTATTTTTGTACACCTCCAGGTTCTAGCAGCAGAGTTTCGTATCGATGAGGATTCGTGGCACTTTTCAGCACATATGTCTTTTTATGATGGTATAATCATTATCTCACCTTAATGTACTATACCTATGCTCTGTATCACGCGTGAAATGGGTCCTGATCCGCTCACCGCGCACTCGTGTACTTAGGCACTTTTAGATTTTAATTTATTCACATTTTATACATTATCACACTTTATGGCTTCGTCACCTTCTAAGTGTCGGCCAGCAAGGCCCAATTAGAGGTTCTAGTGGACATTCCAGGTCGGGGTGTGTCAAATATAGTATTTATAATATTTGAAATTACACCAATTTAAAATCACCTTCTAAAAATTGGTAATTATCTACACTTAATCGTTGCATATATCTCAACTGTAGATGGCATAATATTTTGTTTAAGGTTATTTTTGTGATAATATGTTTTATGTGTCTTATGATCTTTTCCACATATATAAAGCAAAGTGGTCTTTTATTTAAATTTTTACAAGCCCGACAAACGTCGTTACTTCACTAAAATGTTTGTTGCATAGGTCAAATTGACTAGAATTGGACGTCGTTACAACCCTAATAATTTGTTTTATGTCCCTTATATATATATATATATTTTTTTTTTTTTTAAATTTTAACTGGCCAAAACGACGTCGTTATGGACCAGGTTACTTTATAAAAAGAAAAATGGTAGGCAAGTAACAGCTAAAAATAAAAAAAAATTGACTCGCTGGCTGTAGCAAATTCCAAACTCAATTTCAATTCCAATTCTCGAATCCCAATCCTACTAAACTTAATCTGTAACGCTCAACTCCTACCCACCCCACTCCGGCGATCATTTCAACGACCACCTAAATTTCATCTTCAAATTCCAAAGTAAGTTCTTCATAACTTATTCAAATTAAATTTCTAATTGTTTTAATGAATTAGTTGAAAAATTGTTTTTTTTTGTGAATAATTAGATTTGATTATTGATTTGGATCATGTATGATTTTTATTTAGATTAATTGATATTTGTGTAATATCCCACATCGTCCAAGGAATGGATCATGTAAGCCTTATATGTATATTCTCATCTTTGCCTAGCACGAGGCCTTTTGGGAACTCACTGGCTTCGAGTTCCTTTGGAATTCCGAAGTTAAGCGAGTTTGCGCAAGAGCAATCCCAGGATGGGTGACCCACTAGGAAGTTCTCGTGTGAGTTCATAGGAACAAAATCGTAAGGGCATGGTCGGGGCCCAAAGCAGACAATATCATGTTACGGTGGAGTCGAGCCTGGAATGTGGTGGGGGCCCGGGCTGGGATGTGACAATTTGTGTAAGGGCAAAATTGCCCTCAATTTCTTCTTTGCTCCGTATACTATTTCCACTTTTATACAGCAAAAAGTCAGTTATGCCCTTCCTGGCCACGCGTCTTTCATCATTTGTTTCTCTGCTTCAACCACATCTTTTTTGCTTTACCTTTCCTCTTTCGTTTTTCACTTTCATGAGTATGTGATTTTCTCCCACTTCGTCAGCCCGTCTTTTGCTCTCAAATCCTTTGTTTTTCTTTCACAATATTGTCTTAGAAGAGATCCATCATTTGATTTTTTTTTTTGGGATTTAGTTTCCAGTCTCTCCCAGTATTGAATCCTTTGTTCATTAATAGTGTCCTGACTGATCTGCCCCTGGTTTGTTTGGGTTTTGACATTGGTTTCTTCCTTTTCTACAGTAAAATTCCTCATTTGCCAATGCTGGGTGGGTGGTTTTCCAGTGGCCGAGTTGCCCTTGGGCTTTTTCATGCCTTCTGATTGTTTTTGGTGGTTCCTGCAAGGACAAGCTGGGAATTGTGTGTGACACGTGTTAGTACCATATTAAATTGGGCCTCGTTGCTTGGGCTTCCAGATATTGAGCCCATGATATATGTAAAAGGGGAGGAGCCCTTAGTCTATAAAAGGGACTCCCCACCTTCACAATCCTTAAGCCTCACATCCCCAAACAGAGGCTCTCATATTCAGAACAACCCTTTCACAAACTCTTTCTTTCTCTGAGGGACTCCCCTCACACTTGTAATCCATACATTCATATAGAGAAATACAATCAACATTAGTGTGGACGTAGCCCAAACATTGGGGTGAATCACGATACATCTTGTGTTCTTTACTTTCTTGCAGATTCACAGTCGGATTTACGTTGTTCCAAGACCCCTCTGATTTTGTGCATCAACATTTGGCGCCGTCTGTGGGAAACGACACGAAAAGCTATGTCGGTTCTCTTTCATTTTTTCACTTCCACCGTGAATATGCAAAAACCTAAGAAACCAACTTTTCTCTCTCTCTCTCCCTCATTCTCTCTTTCTCCTGCCTCAGTGCCCAGTCCTAAATTCATTGCCCGTACTCATCCATCTAAGCGTTCTCAGTGGACTAGATCGCTGATTAGAGAAAGAGGGCCCTTCATGACCAGTCGACTCGAGGCAGACTCAGCTCAGGCGGTCTCCAACTCGCTCTCGAGCTCACTCTAGCTCTAGCTAATCATCAACGACACTGTTTCACCATGACCCAGCCTTTTGGTTGTGATGGGTGGAGGAGACGTCTGATGCAATGAACCTTGACCTGAATATGGGTCATGGTCCCAATGTTGGCTCGATGTCAAATGAACCTGTAACTTTGGATGCTTGGATTGAAACGCATATCCGCAGAATTGCGGAAGCTATAAGGAAGGCTCGGCAGAGGAGATGGCCACTACTTAAAATGAAGGATGATTTTGTGAAAACATGTTCATTTGAATAACATCTATAGCATGCATTTAACAATTAAAAGGCGGAATCATGCTTGCATGCATTCAAAAACAAAACATTACCCATGAAATTCAAAGCCTAGTAGATTGGTGAACCAAGACTCAACTCAAATCAAAGTGAGTTGAGAAATTTATACCTTTGTAGATTCCTCTTTGCATAAGCAAAGGCTAATCACCCAAAGAGAGGGCCTTCATTCCTTGCTTCTTAGATCCATGGATTTGGATGGAAGAATATGGTTCTCCAAGTTCCCAAAATTGAGAACCTCTAAGTGTCTACACCAAGGTTAGATTGGAGAAGAAATTAGTGACTTTGGAGGAGTAGGATTGCTAGATACACCCTCCAAGGGGGCCGGCCTCCTAGAGAGAAAATGAGAGACATGTTCTCTCCAATTTTCTAAAAGAAACCCTTAATGAATTTTAGGCTATAAAGTTCTTTATATAGTCACTTCTTTAAATGACCTAAAGAACCAAAAACCCTAATTCAACACACATGCCCGGCCACATAAGGGATTTGGGCTTTTGGGCCTTTGTGAATCTTTATTCATTAAATTGTCATACAACTTAACTCAATGAGCTTGACGTTCAAAGCCCATTGGGCCTTAAGGTCCAAAACTATCCCGAGGTCTTTAACAAACTTATTCGTTTGATTAATTAACATATTAATTAATCATTGCCATTAATAATTAAACCATTTAATTATTCTTACTCATCTCCATTGTTTCTTCAATCTCCACCTTACACGGTGTACGATCCATTAGGTTCCTTTTAGCGAGGCAGTGGGCGATTAAAACTCTTTCAAATCGATTGTGAATTGAAACTTACTTTCAATTCTCCCTTTAGTGTTTATACACGTTTAGGGCTTCCACAAACCAAGAGTGACACCTAGCAGCATATCATGGTTACCCAAGCTAATCAGAAGAGGTAGAGAACCTATTCAGTTTAGGATTACAAATGCAATACGGTCTTTCTCCAATACAATACTCTTGACCACATTGTTTGGATTGATAGTTTATTCATGTCTACTATCCAATGTGATTCGTGTGCTTATATGATTACCTTGAATGTGATTTGGAACGACTTTCCTAAATCTCATTCATACTCTGGCCAGAGATTCTAAATCATATCATAGAGTATTCTCCCCCAAACGGTTTGAAGGTTAGAGATCCCTTGTTACGCATTCACTTGCCTCTATAGCTAAGTGGCTTAACCCCAACGATGCCGTGGACACCCGCGGATGGGGTGACTTTGACATAATCAAAGATCAAGGACTTAACCACAAGACAACTATGATGCCTCAGGTCAAATGACTACTTTGCATTATCCCAACCATGAGTTCTCATGTGACATGAATATGAGAACTCTTCATTGATCGTGTTCAGTGAACTCATTCTCTATTGAGCACCTACGTACTTGTCTTGATGTCACACACACCAATGACTCGAGACTAGTCACTCTCCCTGAGAGAATACACAGCACGTACTGATCTTAACGGACTGTCAATGCCCAATTGGCAATCCTATGATTAGGAACGTTTAGGATGTGTCTACGAAAGAATGGTCTCATGAATCTAACTTCTTTAGATCGCATTCTCCCAATCAGATATTCCTTGGACTTATCGTTTAAGCATATAACATTTATATGAAACGGCTTAAACAATAATCTTTGCCCTTGATATTAAACTAGATTAGTTTAACATGTGAAATGTCCGTAAAGTATCATCATATGATTGGTTTTAGGGCACATTTCCAACATAAAAGGCAAAAGACTCCGACCTGACCCAACTTCTCCATCTCCGACGATGCCAGCGAGATCCAACAAAACTTGACCCGATGGCTCGTTAAAAAATTAGAGAGTATGACTCCAAAAGGCTGCTCAAACAGCACCTGAAATGACTCGCTGGAATCAATCGCAGCCAAGTTTAATTTTCCTAACAACCCGCCAAAGATTTCAGAGGGAAAGCTGCAGAGCACGGGCGAGATCCAAGTTGAGGCGGAGTGGTTCGCGAAGATTCCGAGGTGCCACCAGTCAGAGTCACATGCGAAGATGCCACAACAAAGACGATTTCTTGTACTACCAGACTCAGCAGCAGCAGCATTTTCAGAAGCCCAAACTTCATCACTCTTTTGCTTACGACGACGGCGTTTCCGAGGAAGGCTCCGATCACGAAGTTGAGTTACCGTCGCATCCGACACATAGTCCTTACTCATCTCATAATGAGTGGGAACGGAAATTTACCATGCTGTTACATGACAAGAAGAAGCAAGCATTGGTTACGAGGGAGAAAAAAGATAGATGCGACTTTGAGAAAATAGCTGCTTTGGCAAGCAGAATGGGGCTTTATAGCCATCTATATTTGAAAGTTGCTGTTTTTAGTAAGGTCCCATTGCCAAACTACAGATTTGATTTGGATGATAGGCGCCCTCAGAGGTAAGTAATTCTAGATGCTTTACTCTCATGGAAATGCTGCTGATTTGGGGTAGATGTTCGAGCTTCTTCGTCTTCATCCAAATCCCCAGATTCGCTCACGCCACCCAATCCCCGCAACCATACACACCCACTCACACAAACAGCGATACATGGCTTCTTCTACCTTCAGCGGCAATGAAACCGCTACTTTCTTCGGCTTCCTCAATGCCGCCATAACTCTCGTCTTCTCCTGTATGGGCGTCGCCTATGGGATGGCCAAGAGTGGTATGGGCGTGGTCTCCATGGGAGTGATGCGGTCGGAGCTCGTGATGAAATCGATCATTCCGGTGGTTATGGTGGGAGTGCTCGGGATCTATGGGCTTATTATAGTTGTTATTATTAGCACCGGGATTAACTCGAATGCCAAATCTTATTATCTGTTTGATGGGTATACTCACTTGTCATCCGGCCTTGCTTGCGGTCTGGCCGGACTCTTCGCTGGAATGGCGACTGGGATTGTCGGTGGCGCTGGTGTCTGAGCTAATGCACAGCAGCCCAAGCTCTTTGTTGATTAAGGGAGTCCACTTGGCACGATGACAGCGCAAAAGATGCCCATCAAAGAAAAGAAAAAGAAACAGATCATGATGTTACTAAAGAAAAGAAAAAGAAAAAGCTGATGAAGTTTATGGGCCATAGTATTAAAAAAAAAATGAAAAGCATCAAAGTGACGAGACAACCGTCATCCACCATCTACTGAAAAAACACCTACATGAAAAAGTAGGGAATAAAGGGAGGCTTTCCTCTGCAAGAGCACATGAGGGACACTGCAAAAACAACTGCCAACTGCACATGTTATCCCATTATCCAACCATCTGCCATCCCCACCTTCTGCAACAACTTTTTTGAATGATATGATTTACTTTTCTTATATTTCGAAGACATCTGTATAACCCCACCGGAGGGTAATCATAAATAAAGAAAAAAAGTATGTCCAGTACTCCAAAATTATTCGGCAGCCTGCCGTTATTATCACCCACTAGGTGATCAAAAGTACGTCCAGTACTCCAAAATTATTCGGTAGCCTGCCACTATTATCATCCACTAGGTGATTAAAAGTACATCCAGTAATCCAAAATTATTCGGCAGCATGCCGCTATTATCACCAACCAAGTGATCAAAAGTACATCCAGTACTCCAAAATTATTCAGCAACCTGCTGCTATTATCACCAACTAGGTGATCAAAAGTACGTCTAGTACTCCAAAATTATACATGAGCATCACTCAGTCAATCATACATAAACATTCATGAGCATCATTGATGCGAAAATTAACTTAACACACAAATTTAACCCTCTTTTGACAACTGTAGTATAAGTATAAGTAGGGATCGTTCTGGATCGGGGATTAGGAGTGCTTGCTAATAACCTATAAACTGACTAAAAAACATAAAAATAAACTTAAAAATACTTAACAAGACTCACAAGACTCAAAGCAAACTTAAAATACTCAAAACAGCTTAAAACAACTAAATAAACTTAAACTAGACACTAGGAATGACTTTGGACGAAAGTTGACTTTTACTTGAATCAAAACATTTAAAAACACAAATTAAAACAGATTCTAACTAATTAGACACACTAAAGTAAAGGAGGATTGAGTTTTGGACGAAGTTGAAACAAACAAACAAGTATGAAAAACTAGACAGATTGTAAAACAAATTTGAGAAATAAGATGATGGATGGGATAGCTAGAGGCTTTTTCTCCACACATGATATGTATGCAAACAACTCGATTTCCAGTTACTACTTCATTGAATTATGAATGACAATGCCCCAAATTAACTGTGACGTCACTAGTTAACCCTCAGATTTTCCTTGTTTTATTGGATTGGATGACATCATTCGACAACCCAAAACATTATTTAAAAGTTCCCTACATGACATCATAATAGAGATACAATCAAAGATCATTACGTTTAATGAAAATCTTAAGCATTGACAAAACACTTGCAACTATGACATCATGTCACTCATGCTAGGAATTAAACTTAACGCGATCGTTTATAAGCGACCTCCACTACATGTGAATATAAGTTTGTAACGATTATGTGAAACTTCCTTATATTCTAGCAACGGATTTATGCATGCCAATTAAGTGTCGACCCTTAATTAACAAATACAAATAAGTTATCAATCAAATAGTTAAGTCAATTGCATTCACGATTCAAGAGTTCATAACTGGAATTTATCAAATTATATTGCACACATAATCATGGCTTTGAAATCACCCCTAGCCAAGAGGGGTTTAGCCACTCATATTTACATCAAAAGAAAAGGAAATGAATTTAAACATTAGAAACAAAAGAAAGAAAACACCTAAACGCTCCAACGATCCAAGTTGGACAGCAAGCACGTCCAAGCACTTTCCTTCCCTTCCTTTGCTACGGCACAAGGTGTTGGTGAGTGTTTAAATGTTTGTTTGTATGGAGGAATGGATGTGAAGATAAATGGATGTGTTTGGATGAAGGTTGTGTTGAAATGGGAGTGAATGATCTAACCAAGTATGAACTCAATTTAAGTTACACACACTTCCTTTTATAGAGAAAGTGCATGGCAATGGAGGGAACATGGAGTGGTGTAGCAATTGAGTGCAATGATTCAATGTAATGATGCATGAAATCTGAAATGATGGAGGGAACAAGGAATGGTGTAACAAATGAGTGCAATGATTCAATGTAATGATGCATGAATCTGAAATGATAGAGGGAACAAGGAATGGTGTAGCAATTGAGTGCAATGATTCAATGTAATGATTTATGAAATCTGAAATGATGGAAGGAACAAGGAATGGTGTAGCAATTGAGTGCAATGAGTGGTGTTTGAAATGATTCAAAGGTGAAAGTGAAGTGATGATGCAAAGCATGGGGGTAAAATGGAGTGGTGTTACAGCTAGGGAACATGAATGATTGTGCACATGGTAGAGAAAGGAAAGGGAGGTGGAATGATGCAACAAATGAGTCAATGGAGGGAACATGGATGATGATGCACGGCATAGGAATCCAAAGGGAGTGCAATGGTGGTGCACGGCAATGATGGAAAGGTGAATGGTGGAGCGACACCCCTTCGTGGCTGAGCTCTTTGTCCTTTTTACATTAATTCTTCTTTCTCTTTAACACATTCCTAGCCTCTTTAGTCTTCAATTTCGTCCATCCACCTTGCTCCATGTATGTGCTATTCATTCCAAGCCCAAAACTGCTCCAAAATGCTCCAAAATGCATCTTATTGCTTCATAAGGCCTATGGACCTATAAACACAGGAAAATAGCTTAAAATACATAATTAACTAAGAAATAACAACATAAATACATGAGAACAAGCTAACTCAGTCGCATAAATATGCTCCTATCAATCACTCATGTTAATCATACATAAACATTCATGAGCATCACTCATGTCAACATTCATGTCAACATCCATGAGCATCACTCATGTTAATCAACATAAACATTCATGAGCATCACTCATGCCAATCAGCTTCGAAAGCTTCATTTACAAAGATTCACTTTCAAAGCTTCACCTACAAAGCTTTAGTGCATGGTATACAAAGACCGCCTCCGAACAACTGCCACTTCGGCCCGTACATGTATTGAATTTGAAGTCTCTAGCCAACAGACTCTATTGACTGAGGACTTGGGGGACTACACTATGTACCATATATTGGGCTTCCGGAACTGGGCCTCATGAAAAATACTTGGGGGACTTAGCCCATTATTTATATACTGAGGAACGAACCCTTATGTTATAAAAGGAACTCCCTCACTTTCATTAGAGAGCACTCATTATTTATGTATTGAGGAGTGAGCCCTTATTATATAAAATGGACTTCCTCACCATCATTAGAGAGCATCGCCGCTAGCTGAGAAAACCGTCTCGCCGCGAGCATCACTCCCAACCCATTACTTATGTATTGAGGAGCGAGCCCTTATTCTGTAAAAGGGACTCCCTCACCTTCAATGCCATAAGCCAAGTCAACCAAGGCAATATAAGCCATAAGCCGAGCAGCCTCGCAACATGTGCTACTTCTAGTTGAGCATCATTTCACATTGAACACCGCCTTATATCGAGTATCAGTTCTAGACGACATCTAGTTACTTCGGTCCACACATGGACTGAATTTCAAGTCTTCAGCCAAAAGACTCTCTTGACTGAAGACTGTTAGTACCATGTTATATTGGGTCTCGTTACTTGGGCTTCCAAATATTGAGCCCATGATCTATGTAAATGGGGAGGAGCCTTTAGTCTATAAAAGGGACTTCTCACCCTCACAATCCTCAAGCCTCACATCCCCAAACAGAGGCTCTCATATGCAGAACAACCCTCTCACAAACTCTCTCTTTCTCTGGGGGACTCCCCCTCACACTTGTAATCCATACATTCATACAGAGAAATACAATCAACATCAGTGTGGATGTAGCCTAAACATTGGGGTGAACCACGATACATCTTGTGTTCTTTACTTTCTTGCAGATTCACGGTCGGATTTACATTGTTCCAAGACCCCTCCGGTTTTGTGCATCAACAACACGTGTCGGTCATCCTCCTATTCTCTTTTGGGGTTTATTTTGCTTGCTTTTTGTTTCCATTTCTCACTTGCATTGGTATTTTTCTATCACTCTCAGCTTCTCTTTTCTTTTGGTTCCCACTGTGTGCTTCTCTTTGGCTGTGGTTTTCAGAACGTCGCATGCGCTTCCTTTGTCTGATAACTCTGTGGTGCATGATTTTTTTTTTAAGATTTTTGTTTTCCTTTGCAGATTTTTATGTTGGTTTGCAGAACGGGTTTTCTTCTGTTGCATTTAAAGAGATCTGGACTTCGTTGGCTTTTTTCAGTACATTGTTTAATTTTTGTGATGTTCTTTGTTTGGGTGATGGGTTCAAATGGATTTTAGGTTTTTAAACTGTGAAAGGGTTTTTTCTGTTGTGTTTAAAGAGATGTGGACTTCGTTGGTTTTTTTTTTTTTTTTTTTTTTTTTGCAATTCATCGTTTTATTTTTGTGATGTTCCTTGTTTAGGTAATGGGTTCGAACGGATATTAGAGTTTTAAACTGTGAGAGGAATCAACGCCTGTGGGGAGAGAGGTCTAGGTGCATCATGGGAAGCAGAGGTTGGGGAAAGAGATAGAGGGTGTAAGAAGTGTTGTTGCAAGTGAGCATTTGAGGTTAGTCACTTGATGAAACTGTTATGGGTCTGTAGTTTTTGAGACTTTGGGTTTTTTCGCATGAGGGAGTTGGTATTGGTTCATGAATTAGTTGTCTATTTTTCTGTTTTGATTTTTCTTTGTTCTTCGTCCCCTCTACAACACCACCGCCAACATCACTTTCGCTAAATGAAGGTGGAGATATTTAGATACATATTAAGATGCAAGAATTGTATTAATAATTTGGTTAATAAATATAACATTTTGATACAGATGTCGAGGATCTCTACCATTTGATTTTTTTTTCCTTTTTTTAACATCTTTTGTTTGAAAAATTTCCCCTTTTTTTGACCTCATGATAGCCGTTTTGGTTATGTGATCAACTCTTTGTCACTTTGTTTCACAACATGGATGAGTGGATTGCACATCATTTATAATTTTTATTGCTTTTTCTTTCTGTGGGTTTGTGGGAATTTCTAATGTGTCGCTGCAATTTCCTCTTCATAGGATAAATGGAAAACATTCACCCAACTCCTGTTAATCAGTTACGACTATACATGAAGGCAGATAAAATCAAAGTTCGGATATGTAGAATTTGGAAATCCATGATCCCAGGAACTGTTCAGAGGTACATTGCCCTGCACTGTGTGTTCGTCGATAAAGCGGTGAGGAATCATTGTTTGATTAGTTTAATCAAAAGTAGAGGCAATGGCAATTAATTGAGTAAATAATGTTCATGTCGGGATGGTTTTTTACATGTCACATGGTTAAAATTAGTTGTCTTATGGTTAGCGAAATGTGTGTGTTGACCATCTGTTTCATGTCTTCATTTTTTTTTCTCAATTTTTCGGCTTCTTTGGTTATGTTTGACTCGTGGTGTTTTCTAACTCAAATTTTTGTGCCCCCATAGATTTTTTTTTTTTTTTTTTTTTTTACATCTTGCCTCAGATTATTTAACTGTTTTGATTTGTTATGTTTATTTTATGGTAACAATTTGATTAATGCAATGTGAAGCAACATGCGGTGGAGGGTTGTACATCAAATGGTGATCACGATGTTAAGGCCTCCAAAATTGAAGCCAGTGGATGTTATGAAATCATGGATTTTTGGACCGTTAAAATTAGGGCACAATACAAGGTAGTACTGCATGAAACCCTGATTTTGTTCAGCTCGAAAACAGTGTTTCGAAAATTAGCAAGCGTCTTACCGCCTATCCCTTGCCATCGATTTTTTCTACAATATTATAACACACTGTACCCTCGCTTGAACAATGTTGACATCCTCACAAGTACTGTTAATCTATATGTGGATATGCATGGGTTCAAGTGTGTTTGCATTTGTTTTCCAAATTGCTCTTTAACTTTCTTTATGTTTTAAATAATAAGATGTCATTGGACATATAAGCACTGTACAGCCTCTTGAATCCAAACAAATTAATCAGAGGATTGCATACAAGTGTGATGTCCGTATCGAGAATATAAGGTTATATTTTGTTTCATATGGATGTTCGTCACATTTGTTTTCATTATTTGTTAATTTGTTGCATTAAAAAAAAGTGATAAGTTTATTCGTTGTTCCCTTTGTCAACAGGAAAGAGGAAGTGATGGTTACGTTGTGGGGGGACATTGGAGAAGCCTTTTCTTCTTTGTCAATGGATGCGTTTTCTTTGCCCGTTGTTGTTTTCACAAGTCTGAAAGTGAAGCTTTACTTTGTTTTCTTAAAAACTTATTTTTGGCTTATTTATTTTGGTGTCTACAAATGTTGTTTCGTTTAAATTCTCTAGATGTTATATTGTTTTGCAATTTTATTATCTGTCTTTGCTCCGATTTGTCATTATATGTTTTTCTTCTTTGTCATCAATTAGTTTAGAAGCATCTTAATATATCAGTCATTACTGATTGCTACTGATCTCTTTCTTACTTCTTTTTCTTTTTTATTCAACCATGTCTGTTAAGTAGATTTGATCATCAAATTTTCATTAACAGTTAGAAAATGATAAATATTGTTTTATGAATGACTTAGTTGGTTTGAAATGCACGACATCATACAACTGATTGTCCCACGATTTTATGAAAACTTTTTAACCAGTTGGGTATCTACGTATTGTAGATTATCTCTATTGTGTAGTTTTTGTCAAAAAAATGTGATGAGCCACCTTTATTAATATTTTCTTTATATTTTATGTGCTGTGATTCCAACGTGTAGATAAGATCGCTTTAAACAACACTGGTTCGTCCCTTTTTTTTATTGATCCAGACATCCCCGAAGTCAATGCATATAAGTCAGTGTGAGTGTGTTTCTCATTGTCAAAACAAAATAAGACTGTTAATTCTTTTTGGTGGAGTATGGTTTGTGTTTTTTTTATGTAATTGTTAAACTCATAAAATGTTTTGATGCTTGCAGGTTTTCTGATTATACAGAATCTTCGAAACAAGCAAAACGAAGATGAAATTTTGCAGACTGCTAAATGGTTACGATTGATGAATTAGCGTTTTTAGATCCGGACTTGCACAAGGTATTAAAACTTGACGATTCAATTTTAAAATTTTCAACAAGACTAATTGTGTTGTCATTCTACAAATAAGTGACAAAATGTGTTACAGGACGACACATTTATGTGCAAAGCATCTGTTAAGCGTTTTGACATGCGCTTCGATTGGTGGTATAGCGCTTGCTTGCACTGTGTAAAATAAATGCACAAGGATCTAACTAGTGGCCAGCTCATTTTCCAAAAACATCCCAACCAGATTCCAACGCCTTAGTAATGTTAAATCGAATGTTTAAAGCAAACCTAATTAAAAAAATTGGCTCTTTCTGGTGTCCTGTGGTTTGTTGTTGTTTGCCAATCGGAACAAATAGATACAGAGAAGGCTAATGACATTCAGTACAGAATATACAAATTTAGTTTCATTCTTTATGCAGTCACACTTTAAAAAATTTAAAATTTTGGATTGTGAAGTGTTTTTGCAATGGATGTCCAGAATGGTTCCTAAACATGATGTTCTTTGAAAAATTATTTTTGCTACCATTGTTTTCTCTTTGCTTTGTGTTTTTGTCTCATTAACATCATATAAACCTAAATCGTATAAATTTTTTTTTCCTGCTGTGGCAAAACTTTCTTTTTCCCCTTTCTTTCATTTTCCTTTTTCTTTTTTGTTATATTTGGTTGCATAAGATCATTGTATAATTCAATAAAGTTACTGCCTATGTGTGATCTGTTTTAGTTCTCCTTATTTAGATATTTAGTTTGCGGCAATTTGTGATTCTCAAAAAATCTCATAAGGTTGAGTTTCTAAATGTAGGTACAAAGTTAATCTCATTCTCGAAGATGAAACAAATGAAATGAGTGCTTTGATAATTGGTAAATGAAGCGAGAAACTTTTTGGCATGCCATGCAAAGACTTGGTAATGAATCAGAGACTGGTGGACCAACAACTATTACCAAACGAGTTTCTTAGGCTTATCGGACAAAGGAAGATTTTTCACTTACGATTTGGCAACAGGAGGTATACTTTTAATACGAACGATGTGCTCATTTACAATGTGACTGAGGATACGACTATGCAGCCGGTAACTCTGCATCCTTTGTCAAAAGAAATCACAATGTCCTCCACCACTGTTTCATCTTCTACTTCAACAGCTGAAATCACTGAGCAATCATATAAACGGAAAGGGAATCAATTAGGAGAGCTCTTTTTACTGCCGACGAACATAGGTTTGTGCCGTAACAGCTTTTGCAACTATAAATTTCAAATTTCCATATATTCATACTATTTAACATTGGGAATCCATTTAAAATAGTGGAGCCGAGGAAATTTCAGACATAGATCCAAGAGAATTAGATGAAGTGCCAATCAAATTGCTTAAGAAGAAGTCATCCCCGATTGGTGAAAAGATGAACTCCACTCATCCAAAAAGAAGCTAGGTCATTATATTTTAACGTTGCCTTTCTTTTCTTTTTTTAGACAAGATTTATTCCAACGTATATTTAATAACGATCTTACCCTTATAATTTCTTTCGTTTCTCTAGGTTGGTTTTTCAAAATTGGACAGTGCAATAGCAGAAGTTGGCCGCAATGCCCAAAAATTCTAATGGTCTTTTGTTAACCTGTATCAAACAATATTTATCTTATTTGATTGTGATGTAAATATCTCTCTAATCTGAACTTCGTAATATTTTTTGCCTATACATAGACCAGCACTTGCCAATTTTTTGTATCCGAATGCTGGTTGCGTTTGAAAGGTGGTTCCAAGTGCTAAAATTGAACACATGTCTGTAATATTTTTTGTTTGCATGTAAATAAACAACTTTTAACCTTTTGTATCTGCATTGTACAAATTAAACATTTTCTTTATAACCCTTTTGTGAGCTCTCTATTTTTTATGCTGTCGATGTTTTGTCATGCCATTTCTACATCTTCTCAGCATGATGTTAAGTATAGTTTCCCACCTGTAGTCGTTTTGAAGTAATGTTCGTCCAAACTATGGTAAGTCCTCTTTTTCTTGATCTTTCTTGTTTTGTTTTTATTGTTTTTCTTTTTTAGATGTTTCATTTACACATACATTTTACGTTTAAATTCTCTTTTTGTTATCCTACAGATTTTCTCTCTGTAATCAGATGCTTCATATCTCTGTCTGGTTTTGTTCTTCTTCACTTTCAAGAACGATCAGTGTTTATTGAAGGTATATAATCCGTTCAGCCATTTAGTTTTCAATGTATCAAATATTTTGCATTGTTAATTTTCTGTTACTTTTGTTAATGCCTCCCTTTCTTTTGTCTAGGACATTAAGTGCATTTTTTGGTTTTTAAGTTTCACTGCCAAACATCAAATCTTTCATTGTGATCCATCTGTGAGATTGGATATATGATTTAAAAATTCTGTTAATGAATGTTGATTGTGATTCATTTGTTTTTTCAATCATGTAGGTACATGCAATCTAAGCAACTCTAAAAATGCCGACTATACTTCAGTTGATCAAACAATAGAAACTGCATGTGTGTATTATGAGAGGAAGCGGAAAGCAATTTGTCTCAGTTTTGGAATGTATTGGAATTAAGAAAGCTAACTCAAGGTCCTATTTGAATTTTCCTAAATTATTTTTTTTAATTTTTTTTGGATGAATTCTTTTAGACATGAATTCTCCATGTTTCATCTGGTAGTTGAAAATTTAAATTTGGCACTTCTTCCATTTAGTTATTTAAGAGTTTGAATTTATGAATGCCAATTTATGTTTCTTGGCCCAGCTGCTATTTCAAAGCTGGAAGAAGCATTGTGGACTAATCATAGCAAATATGATGCTTTGTGGTGCTGGAAAATGCTTAAGCTGCTTAAACATTATGCGCTGCGGACTAGAATCACACAAGCGTTCCAAAAGGTGTTGCAGTGCTTCCAAAAGGTTTTCAATGAGGTACTTCCACTTACAAATCCCAAAGAAACTATATTGTTTTTTTAACTTTTGATATGTATTAAGGAGGGTAGTGAGATTGACTGCATAATTTCTAATTTGGGTTCAATGACTTGCAAAATTGCAATTTCAAAGATCTTAAATTACAGCTTAGTTATCCATTTTTTTAAATTCTTGTGCATAGTAATTGATAAATGCAATACTATTACAAGGTTGTTATTACTAGGATGAAGCTATTCTTACTATGTATTTGCTTAGCTTGATTATAAATTAATTAGGGGTGGTTGAAAATTAGAATTTTATTCATGCAGTTTGTGTGAACTCCAAACTCAAGTCAATCCTTGACTTTCATCTACTTTGTACAAGAAAACTATCTTATTTCATGTTTAATAAAACTCATAATTAGGACAACTGTTTGAACAGAATGATACATAATTATTCATCCAATTTGTAATCCTGCAGCAACGCGCTGGCATTACTAGCTAGTATCATCTATTGGTGGGTTGGTTTATGGGTGTTGATCAAGTAAATTGAAAGTCTCAAGCAGCTCTCTGTATACAAACTCCTTCAAAAAGTCTAAAAAAGAGGCACGCACAAATATTGACCATCATAAAGTTTATGGAATCACGAACACATGGTTTAGAAAAATTTATTTCAACTCATATAAATTTATTCTGCACTCAACTTACTTTATACATCCAAATTATTTTTTAGTTAAACTGTCATGTTCCGATTTTGAAGATACGTTTAGGATCGGCACGTGACGTCACCACATACCCATTCAATCTTCATGTCTCGCCTTCGAGACATGACCAAAACACAGTTAAAGATTCAACCACGCTGAAACTTTTCTTTTATTTCATGGTTGCATCAAGCCATTCGTAGTTCTCCATTCATTAGATTCCTCCATGAACGTCTGGAACTTTGAAGGTCGTTGGTATGTTGAGTTGCCCCTTGGTTTTCACCTCCCAAGACCTAGGGCCAAAGTGACTGTCTTAGAGACCTAATTAGAATATTTAAAGGTCTATCCTAGAAACCTAACTAGAATATTTGAACTATGAAAAAACTTGTGTTTCTTTGTTCCCCTTTCTCTCTTTCCAAAACCTCTTTATATAGTGGTTACGAAAATGATACAATGACTAAAATGCTCAAAAAAATTCCCGAGCATATTTCAATTTAAATATCTCTTGATTTTCATCTAATTATCACATAAATAATTAAGAGGTTTAATACCCATGTGGTGGAATATCTTTGATTTATCCTATAAGATGAATCCTACACCATTCAACAAGGTTCTTGCGAAAAATAGTGTATCCAACACTATCACAATGAATATGAACTTACCAATCGAACAAAAATTGTACAAAAACAGTTTTTTTTTTTTTTTTTTCATCTGTGTTCAGGATCCATAGTTGTCACTATGTTCTTCCATTCTGCTATTTGAGTAGAGTTTCAAAGAAGCTTGAGTAAAGTTTCAGACAAAGTGAAGTTCTTCATTTTGCTATTTGAGTAGAGTTTTAGGGGGGTGTATTCAATTGGGATTTTGAGGGATTTTAATTCTTTTAATGAATCTAGGGGTATTTAATCAGGAATTTAAATGATTCTCTGAAATTCAATGTGTATTCAATCAGGATTTTAAGATAGTTTATGAAAATCCTTAGAAATCCGGGTGTATTCAATTAGGATTTTAAAGAAATCACATTGCAGGTGTATTCAATTAGAATTTGATTTTAAAGGATTTGATAAAGTTGAGGAATTAGAGGGAATTGGAGAGATTTCGTAGTATATTTTGAGCATCCACAAATCTCACCTCTCCCCAAGAGATTTCAAGGGAATTGAATCAAAATTTTACATGGAATCTCTACAAATCAATTAAACTCCATAAAAATTCATGGATTTATAAATCCATTAAAATCTCTCAAATTCTCAATTGAATACACCCTCCTTAAAGAAGTTTGAGAGGAGTTTTAGAGAAGCAGGACAAAGTGAAGTTTAGATAAGCACGATAAAGTGACAAAAATAGCAAAGTTTATCAGTCATTTGGTTATCACATTTTTTGTTTCAAAAACTTATTAGTGTAATTACATTTTTAAGAAATCGCTAATGGCGTGTTTACCAATCGATATTGGAATAGAGAGAAACAAAATTGCACTCTTTCCAATGCATTCTAACGTTTACTAGCAAATGGGGAATCAGAATTTCTGTGGAGACCACCCAATATTAGGAAATTGGGTTCCCTCTATAGAGGTGGTATTTGAATTCCAAGTAGAATGCTCCATCAGGAATCAAAATTTTCTACCCAAAATACCCATGTATATTCCTGCCCCTCCGTATTTGTTTCCCTCACAGCACAAACCACCCAACCTTCGTGATTTGGAATGATGCCGCAACGACGAACGTGTTCCGAAGTGTGGGTATTGTGTACTGGGGCAACATCCGTTGGACGGGTGTTTGTTGTTAAAATTTTGTTGAGTGTTTTGGTAAAGCGGCTGCATAAAAAATGGGGGAGTGAGGGGGAGAGAGAGAATGAAGTAAAATTTTATCTAATGGGGTTTAGGGTGATTAAGAGTTTTTTTTTAGGAAAACTAATGAAAAGTGCTTGAAAACTTTGAGTTTTAATGATAAGGACAAAATAAAGGGTAAAGTGAATAGTACCAGGATTGACTTTTTAGTGTAAAAATGTGGTTTTTCGTTAAAGTGAACAGTACCGGGTGCTTTTCGTTAAAGTTCCCTTTTTTTTTTTGTCAAACGATTGATTTTGTTAGATTAGATGTTAGATTTTTGAATCCAAGCCATCATGCAAGTATTCAAAACCTTTTCACCACTATGGTAAAATGCCACTTGTAGGATGATTAAGAGTTAGAAGCAAATAAAATTTGATTCTTTTATGTCAAATTTGAACAAATCTACGTGTAAAGGGGCTTCTACATACGTCTAGAGTCTTCTCTAACAGCAAGAATAAACATTTTATACAAAAATTAAAAGAAATTCTCTCAAATAATAAAAATAAAAATAAAAGAATACAAAATCTACGTAGATTAATTGACATATAAAAAAATTTTAGTTAAAATAGGGGTACTTTAGTAATCACATTAGTTTTCATTTCGATTCATGTGAATCAGTAGACAGTTTATATAGATCAATGTCTTTTCTACTTCGATTCCAGACAGTTTACTTCAACGGAAATCTGATTCTGATTCCTCCTCAATTTAATTCCTCTCAATCTAATTACCGATTAGTAGACAAGCCACAAGCCCTTTGTGGTATATATATGGGTATAACAGTCGTTTACACATTTAAAAACCAATATGATGACTTGTTCCACGGTCTCAAGGGCTATCGGACAAAAAAAAAGAGTAAGACCAAGAACCTAGCAACTCTCCTGCCGAACGCCGCCGGAGAATGACTAGTTTCTGAAAAGTAAATGACAACAACAACGTATTGACGATCGAGTATTATAATAGCATGCGTGTACAATTAGCTTATTTATAAGAGGCAAATGTGAACCTCCGGATGAGCTCAAACCCTCAAGCCCTACTACAATGAGCTCCTTAACAGAACCTATTACTAACAAGAAGCTTCTTCACATAGCCTTGTTTCCATGGCTTGCTTTTGGTCACATAATACCCGCTCTCGAGGTCGCCAAGCACATAGCTCAAAGAGGCCACAAAGTCTCCTTCATATCCACTCCAAGAAACATCCAACGCCTCCCGAAAATCCCACCAAACTTGACCCCTTTGATCGACTTGGTCCAAATCCCGCTTCCCCGTGTCGAAAACCTCCCGGAGAATGCCGAGGCCACCATGGACGTGCCATATGACTTAATTCCGTACCTCAAATTGGCACACGATGGACTCGAGCAAGGTATTACTAGTTTCCTACAAACTCACACTCCGGATTGGATTATTTACGATTTTGCTCCTTACTGGTTACCACCAATAGCTTCCAACCTAGGAATTTCGCGAGCTATGTTTGGGGGCTTCAACACGTACACCGCATGTGCTTTCGGACCAACACTACCGGATGTACTAAGTCGCTATAGTCCTAGAACACTACCCGAACATTTTACTGTCCCACCCGAATGGGTCCCCTTCCCTTCAAAACTATTTTTTAGGCTTTTCGAAGCCAAGAAATTGTTTGACGCTTTGGAACATAACGCTTCCGGCATTAGCGATTGGTTTCGTATGAAGTCAGCGGTCGAAGGTTCCCAAGTATGCCTCTTTCGGAGTTGTAGAGAAATCGAGGGGGACTGGCTCGATTTGGTTCCAGAGCTTTACCACAAGCCCGCGATTCCAGTGGGCTTGTTGCCACCCTCGGTGCAAGATACTGAAGACAAAGAAGATAGCAGTTGGTCCATAGTTTGTGAGTGGCTGGACAAGCAAGAGAGAGCTACTGTGGTGTACGTTGCACTTGGGAGCGAGATTAATCCAACTCAAGAAGAGTTCACCGAATTGGCTCTTGGGTTGGAGCTATCTGGGTTGCCATTCTTTTGGGCTCTTAGGACGCCGAATGGATCAGCAGCCGGTAATTCGGTGAAGTTGCCGGACGAGTTCGAGGATCGAAACAAGGGTCGCGGGCTGGTCTGGAGAACTTGGGCTCCTCAGCGCCAAATCTTGGCTCACAAGGCAGTTGGGGGATTTTGGACTCACTGCGGTTGGAGTTCGCTCATAGAGGGCATACACCGTGGAATTCCTCTTATTATGTTCCCCTTTCTATATGACCAAGGGCTGAATGCTAGGTTGTGGGACAGGAAGGTCGGAATTGAGGTACCAAGAAACGACGAAGATGGATCGTTTACGAAGAAAGAGGTGGCCGAGTCACTGAATTTGGTTATGGTGGATGAGGAAGGGAAGGCTTACAGGGATGGAGCCAAAGAATATAGTGCTGTAATTGCAGACAAGGACCTCCATGATAGATACATGGACAAATGCGTTGAGTATTTTGAAAAGAATGTACATAAGGTTTGAATGCTTTTGTATTATCCTTTTGTATCTTCTGATGTTTATTTAAGTAATTGTGTTTTTATCATAAATTTTGGTCATTTATGTTTTGAATCAATCAATTTCATCCTGCATGTTTTGCCTTGCATATCAATGTTTTCCCTGCCGTTAAGTTCCGTTAGAAATTTCGTTAGTGTGTTGATGTGGCACGTGGGGGACCAATACAAGTAAGCACATTGTGCCGTGTGGATGAAACTAAAAAATCAGTAGTGTCATCAAACTATATATGCATCAAGCAACGGTCAGCATACAAAATGAGGTTTTACAACAGATGTAAGAGGCACAAGATCAGAACAGGTAGCAAGCACAGAAGGGAGGAGTTTATACTGACTGTTAAGATGCAGGCAAGTTATTTACTTGAGGGAGAGGTCAGCCTATTTTCGTCCGAGTCGTGCTTTGATGAAGAATCTCCACCCATCAATTCCTGGAATCCTTCAACCTTCACGGGTGGAGCCCTCAGAACACTCATGTTCCTGCACACGTGAGAGAGTTCCATAACGTCAGTGAAGCATTACTCGTATGGGTAAGTACTAATTGTATTCAGATTTTCCTTACTGCGCTTGGATTTGAGGAATTTGGGAAGCCATCTGTCTAAATTGATTTCCCGACTGAGCATGGACATTTGACATTGTAAGATTCGACGTTGGAGGAACTTGCTGCTGCCTAAACTGCATCTGTGGATGTCTGCTATTGAAACTGTTGAAGGCATTACCATCCATGGGTAACTCTGATGGGGCTTCAATCTTGACCTGTACCATTGGTCTTTCCTTATCCGTATCCATACCTGCTCGAGGAGTGGATGGTTGACATCTTCGCATTCTTTCTAACTGCTGCCGTTGCTGAAAAGGCACATTTTTTGAATGGGCAATTTGTTGCATCTGCGGATGCATTTGTCGAGACATCTGTTGGTTCACCTAACAATGTAATAAAATATACCATTGTTAATGATGTCATACTATGTAGAGATCAACTTTTTTTTTTTCCTGAAAATAGATCAGCTTTTGGAAACTAAAATGCCCCTACAACTCCATAAATTTAAGAAGCTAAATGGGAAACTGAGGGGGTATGTACAGCACCCCCACAAATAACCCATTAACCATCCATAAATAAATTATATACAAGTATCAGGATCAAAATGTAAATTTATTAAGGAAACAATTGAAATTATCAATACTTGTTGGGGTAGTCGAATGAGATTCTGGTGCTGTGGCTGCAACTGAGACTGGATTCCGTGAATTTGCTGCTGAGTTTGCTGAAAATTCCTGGAGCCGTCTTTGACTTGCTCCACTAGAGAGCCAAAATTACTTGTGGAAGAAACAAAAAAAGTAAGTAATGGATACACTAGAAAATTGAATTACTAGATGTGACTAACTTGCACAAACACAACAATGTTGATAATGGAAGTGGAGTTTAAACTGAAAGTCCAAACCTAACGTCCTTAGATTTTGCTATGCCAGTCTCAAAGTCACAGACAAGCCCGTTCTTAAAATTATGTTAACGGTCATAATATGCCCTTCTATTGCTCATTCCCTTGTGCTTAAAAGATACTATCACATTAACGTTTACGGGGCATCTTCCATTATGAGATTATTTGTTAAGATGAGTGTCTGCAGCAAATTTTTCAAAGAGAATACTCTTACAACGGTAATAAACACCCTGGAAGCAGTTCATTTATTCATTAATCCAGAGCCTACAATGTAGAAGTATATTCATGAAAATTACAACTAGTAGGTCTCTACCCAACATCACGAGTGCATAAAATACCATAGAAACATAACATCAAACTATTTTGATCAATCATTTTCCTCTTTTTTCTAACCCATGAAAATTCATACCCGCTTAAGTAAAAGATCATAATTAAAATATTAACAAATGAACCAACAATGCGACAGTAATTTATAAGAAACTACAATTAGATACTCAACAATAAAGAGAAAAGTATAACCTTAGATCCGTAAACTCACCCATATCCCACAGTTTGAAGGAACATCTTTAGTAGTTCAAGCGCTGAGCACTGCTTTCTGTAACTATCAGCAAGAAGTTTCAAGCTGCCACCCAATTTCTGGATATGGCAGCTTAGTAACTTGGAGAAAACATCAATTGGAACTTCTGTAGTACCTTCAAACCCGATACTTATCATCATCCTAGCTACTACCTTTTGAGATAACTGTGTTGCTTGCTCTTGACTAAGACATTTTTTGTTCCCTCCAAAAGCATTTTTTCTGCGGTGTATGATTCCTCCTTGTTCCATGCTGAGGTATTCAGGCCTGATGCCAAGCCTCTCAAGCATAACGGGACTCCTAGTCATTATCTGAGGCAATGTATCAAGAACTCCAAAACATTCCATTTTTTGGTTGTCATCCACTCTATTCAAAGGTGGAAGTGCACTATCGGGAACACAGTTGAACGTAAACATTGTTTCTGGGAAAAAAGATGTTTCACTATCAACTGAATTACTACCATCTAAAAGGGAATTTGGATTCATGTGTGATGCATCTTGGATCGGATTTCCAAATCCCATATACGGATCTTCTTTGAAAGCTACGCATCTTTTCTTATGCCTCTCAAGAAGTTTTAGGTAAGCAGACATCTCCTCTGGAGTACGTTTCTCTGATTCTCGCTCCCCTGATGACAACCTAGACGGTTTGCTCATTCTATATCTCTCAAGAAACTGATTATACCATGTCTCAGACAGCTCGTCATTTTTGAATCTCAATGGTATGTTATCAATTTCAGATTCTCCATATCTTGATCCAGCACCAAAAGTGGCTTTAGATTGAGTCTGCAAACACAGTAATAAACTATAGTTATATAAGAACTCTCCACGGTTCAACTTCTAACTTTTTTTGCTCATTTTCCTCCAAAATCTCTTTTGACACAAATGCATCAGTGCAGCTCAATTTATAAATGACATCACTAGGTTGGACTAGAATGTTAGATTCTAGAGTTCATATTGTTTTGGGTCCAGCACTAAATAAACTTTGCCAACTGAATTGGCGCATTTTGCTAAACAAAGAGGAGATAACCAGCAATGCAGCCATAGGAATTCTGCGAGATGAAATCTGACGACTTTTTTGGTTTATACACCCATTTCCATTGAAATCTTAGTAGCCAAGTATTTGAAACATATGAAAAAAACGTGGAATTTGTAAGTATAACAATGAGAGTTAATTCCGCATTTTCATTAAAGGATTCCATACATATACTTCACATAATGTAGAATTATAACGAAACTACAAAAAAGGCATAAACATACCTAATCCATTTACTAATTCCAATTTACCAAACATATCACATTCATGGCACAATCGACGAAAGCTCGAAAATCATACCTTGGACGGCACCAAAGCGTCACGTTGTTGAACTTGAACCCCATCCTGAGACGAATTCTCCAGAGTGAAGTAGACGTCGTCAGGGTGGAGTTGCAAATCTGCAACCAAAAACAGTGGCATCGATCAGAAGCAATGAAATTAAGCCGAAACGAAAGCAATGAGCAACTCAGAAACTCACAAATGGGATTGAGCTTAGAAACGGCGATTGAAGAAGAAGAGGAGGAGGAAGAGGAGTTGGAATTGGGGCGGAGGAAGAGGGAAACGCAGGCCTTGTCGAAAAGAAGAGCTCGAGCGCGGAGTTGGAGATGGAGGGGAGCCTTAGATTTGGAGTCCATGAAAGCTTCCCAGGTTGAAGGGGATTTGAGGAAGGGGGCGAAGTGGGCGTAGGTGGAATCGCCGAGCCATGTGCGCCAGACGTTGCAGGATTCGAGTTTGCAGGCTAGCTCATAACCACGACCGTCGTCCCCGAGTAGAGCCATTTGGGGGAAAGGAGGGAGAGGGAGGGACAACTTGGATGCGGTGGTGGTGATTCGGAGAATTTTTTATTTTTTATTTTTATTTTTTGATAAGGTAAATGCATTAAGAGTAAATTGTAACAATGATCACTCAACTTTAATCAAATTGGAGCAATGTCCCTTAACTAAACATCCATTACCATTGGTCAATCAACTTATCAAAATGTATAGCAATAGTCATTTTCATCAATTTCGTCAAAATTTTGTCAAAATAAGTTATGTTGGAATAACCATTTATATAATTAGGGTCCCTCAACTCATTAAAGTGTGTAATTATGGTCATTTTTGTCAACTACGTAAATTTTTTTGTCAAAACGAGTTATGTTGGAAGGACCATTGCTACAATTGAGTTAAAGTTAAGGGATCATTTCTCCAGTTGAATTAAAGTTGAGAGATCAATGGTAATGTATTTTTAGTTGAGAGACCACAACTGCACGTTTTGATAAGTTGAGGGACCAATAGTAATGAATTTTTAGTTGAGGAACCATTGCCCTAATTGAGTTAAAGTTAAAGGACCATAGCTACAATTTACTTATGCATTAAAGAACAAAACTTATAGAGCAACTTGTTCCAGCATGTCAAGATGAAAAGCAGGAAGAGCAACTTTAGGAAACAGTGGTCCTAAAAGTGAGGGTTAAAGATAGAGAATGAGGATCCTCTCCAGATTCTCTTTGTGAGGATTTCGGAGATTCTCTAATTACGTATATTCATCGTGTATCGTGCAATCATTTTTCATCGGATACTATTTATATTCAATTTTAAATAATAAAAAATTTACAATGATTTATGATCGCACAATATACGATGAACGAACGTAATTGGAGAATCTTCGGGATTCTCACAAAGAGGATCTGGAGATGATCCTTATTCAAAGATAGATAGGCTGAAATGAGCTAACGCATCCGCCACAAAGTTAGTTTCCCTGAAAATATGCTTCCACTCCACAGAAAGGAACTCACAAGCCAGAATCTGAATGTCGCGCATGATGGAGTGGATATGCCAGGGAATATTAAGGGCTCGTTCGAGATATGCGAGTCGACTATGATGAATCATACTATTCAGTTATGTAATAAGTACGAATAAAAAAAATTTAAAATCCAAAACTTATGTTAAACTAATAATCAAAGTTACTAATGACCACTTGCTCATCACAGAAATCAGCTACGTACTAAGTCCTAGAGGGGCGTAAAATAGAACGTGTGAGTGGGCAAATATAAGGATTTACTAAAACACCTTTGTTTTTTCACAACATAAAAACTCATTGCTGTAAAATCTGTATAGTTTCCAAAATCATACTATGTATAAGTATGAAAACCAAGTATCAGTATAAAATAATTATTCTAAGAATACGAGTAAACCACACATATCTCAATAACAATATAACATGCTCATCAAAATTATGCTTACTTACGAGTCCTTGCAGAAAGTAGCTACATGAACATGCTATGTGTAATAATCTACTTGAGTACTACATCATGAAGATGGCGCTAAGCACGCCAAATATGAGTCATAGATGCAAAAGCAATTAGTTTAGGCAGGTACCTGCAATGGATCCAATGTGAGCATTACGGTACGTTTCGAACATACACGTGAAACTGGTCCTGCCCTAAACGAGTAATATAGTAACCGGTGTAGACATGCATGATGAGGAAATAAAATATGCATGATCATGTTGTCACTGTGGAGCCAAAAATAATCACAAGGCGGCACGTGGATTATTGGACAAAAAGGAACAAAATACCCCTGAAGTACACCAGGATCTTTACGCGCAAGCAGTCGACAATCTTTTTTCAACAAAGTCAAAGATGCTCCAAAAGAGGTAAACAATTCAAAGTATATCTCATCAAATTCCCTTTTGCAAGGTAACCTCCAAATTATTATGTTAATTGGTTAATTAATGGATTAATTACCCAATTAATCCATTAAATATCAATCAAGTCACCCTTTATATCAAATAAACCACCTAAAACCACATCAATGGCCGGCCATCCCCATCTAAAAAGGGATCCATCCTATTTCCTACCTTTCCTTACCCTTTTCTCCACTTTTTAGCAAATTTATTCTAAATAAATATGTAACCACCAATTTATTCCTTAAGGTTTAATTAGCCAATAAATTGGCTAATTAAACCAAAATCTCAACCACAAAAACTCCTTCAAGGGTCGGCCATTCCTTGGAAAAAATGGCCAAGCCTAGCCCTATAAATAGGCTCCTATTTTCACCAAAAACTCATTCGAACACTTTGGCAAAAATCCAAAAATTCTCTAAATACTCTTTCTCTCTAAATTCTAACTTTGGCATCGGAGGTTCTTCGGCCAAAACCCCCCACCCCATTCATCGTGGGCGCGTGAGGCTCTTGGCCTTAACCTAAGGTGTTAATTGTTTTGTAGGTGCAAAATTGTCCAAGATCAAGGAGGAAGAAATTTGCATCCACAAATTGGTGCTTTCATTGAGAGTTGAGATCCATACTCGTAGAAGACTCTCGCATAAAAGGTTTTTTCTCTATTTTCTAGTCCATTTGAATATTTTTCATATGTTCTTATTGTTGGAAGTATGCCCACAAAGCCACTCATTTGATGTAATAGCTTTTGGAATACTTATTGTATTAAACTATTATATGTTTAATGAAGGGCAAAGCTTATTGTTAATCACTATTTATTGTACCATGTGTTTAAGCAATAAGAGAATCCAAGGAATGTATTTGATCTAAGAGAGAAGTGATATAAGTAAGTTAGATTAACGAGACCTTTCTCTTATGTTCATTCTTAAAACGTTCCTAGCCATAGGATTGTCAATTGGGCATTGACAATCCGCTAAGGTTAGTATGTGTTATGTCAACTCAAGCAAGAGTATGACTAGTCTCAAGTCATTTAGTGTTGGATACTAAGACAAACACATAGGTGCTTGAAAGAGTAATCGAGTACACTGAACAACGATCAAAAGAGAGTTCAAACATACATGTCATGTAAGAACTCGTAAGTTGCAATATGCAAAGTAGTCCTTTGACCTGAGGCATCATAGATGTCTAATGGTTAGGTCATTGATCTTTGATCATGTCAAAGGCATTCCATTGAGAGTGTCCACGACATTGTTGGGGTCAAGCTATCTAGTCATGTAGGCATATGAATGCACAACAAGGGATCTCTAACCTTCCATGGTAGAAAGAGAATACTCTAAGATATGATTCGAGAGTCTTTGGCCAAAGCATATGCATATGACTTAGGAAGTTTGTTCCAAATCATATTCAATTGAATCGTATAGAGAAGTATCACATTGGATAGTAGACATGAAACAAACTATCACTCAAACAATGTGATTAAGAGTATTGTATTAGAGAAGGACCGTATTGCGTTGTAGTTGTAACTGGATAGGTTCTCCAACCACTTCTACTTAGCTTGGGTAACCATGACATGCTGCTAGGTGTCACTCATGGTTTGTGGAAGCCCTGAAGATTAGCAAAAACTAATCTTAATCAAAGGGAGAATTGAAATGTAGTTTCAATTCATAATCGATCGTTAAGAGTAAAAATCGCCCACTGCCTCGCTAATTGGAACCTAATGGATTGTACACCGAGTAAGGATGAAAGTGAAGAAATATAAATGAGATGGATAAGCAATTAAATGGTTTAATTGAGAATGGTCAAGATTAATTAATTAGTTAATTAATTTTACGAAAGGTTCGTATTGGGCTTTTAAGTTAGTTTTGGGCTTCGGGGTCCAAAAGGGTTTGGTCCACTAGGCCCATTATGTTTAAGTTGTATGACAACTAAAACAAATATGGGCAAATAGCCCAATCACTTAAGATGGCCGGCCATAGCAAGGGTAGTGGGAAGTTTTGCTTAATTGCAAGTTTGCCACTCACCTAAGAAAAGAGATATAAAAGCATCATTATAGCTTTTACCTCATTAGGGTTTTTCTTGAGGCAAAGAGGTGAAACACTTTCTCTCTTTTTCTCAACAAGGAGGCCGACCACTTAGAGAGGAGATAGCTAGCAATCTTTTCTTCTCTAAGTCATCCATTTCATCTTCACACCTCATCCTTGGTGTGGAGACTTAGAGACACCAAACCTTTGGTGTTTTTGGAGATCCTTTCCTCACATCCTCAAGGAGCAAAGGAGCATCAAAAAGGAAGGAAATCACAAGGAAGATCCAAAGAGCTAGGAGGTGACTTGAAGGCCCTTCACTTGGGTGAATCCCTTGTGTAAACAAGGATGAGCTTCAAGGATAATGAATCTTTAAAACCTTCTTTCTCTTTAATGTTGTTAAAGAGTCTCTTGGTTCACCATTCACTAGGCTTTGAAAGTCATGGGTTTTAGAATTGTTTTTTAATGCATGCCTACTTTAATGTGTTAATAGTTTGCATATGTGTTCAAATATTCTCACATGTTCTTAGCTAGGACAAAATGTTTTCTTCACTTATTGTTAGAATTTTTTATTTGCAAAGGTTCTTTGATAAAACGTATAAGAAAAATATAATGGCTAGAAATTTAGAAAATTCTACAAGTGAAAATTCTAATACTCAAGAAATAGGACCGCGGCGATCCACGGGGCTAAATGTGGTCATAGGCGGAGTGGTACCACCACTACTAGGTTCCACCATGGCCCAAGCCGTGCCATCCAAGCTTGCACGGGTCCGAGGCCAACTCCCGACTAGCAGCCTACTCCCGTGGTCCAGCCTGCTCCCGACGAGCAGCCCACTCCCGTGGTCCAGCCTACTCCCGCCAAGCAGCCCACTTTCGCAGCCCAGCCTATTCCTACCGAGCAGCCTGCTCTTGTGGCCCAGCCTGCTCCCTACGAGCAGCCCACTCCCGTGGTCCAGCCTGCTCCAACTAAGCAGCTCACTCTCGCGGCCCAGCCTACTCTCATGGCCCAGCCTGCTCCTGCGACCCAGTTTGCTCCTGTGGCTTTCCAAGCAGCCCAAGTCGCCCCAAGACTATCTCAACTATCCAGGCCTACCATCGAGCCGGCGGCATTCTCACCACATTTTTTCATGGATTTGACATTTTTCAACTCAAATCTCGCGCTCGAAGTCTACCGTCTTTCCACTGCCAAATGAGGCACATACCTTCCAAGCTCTTCCAATCCAAATGGCAAACAACACTTGTCTCGACAAGTCATAGAGTTGACGAGCGCCCTTGCACAACAGACAACCTTGGTGAATGATGTGAAAAATAAGTTAACACACAAAATTAAACCCTATTTTTATCAATTGTAGCAAAGTATGTAAATAGGGATCGTTCTAGACCGGGGATTAGGAAGGATTGCTAAACACTTGAAAACTGACTTAGAAATGTAAAAACAAAGTTTAAAGCACTAGATTAGACTCAAAGAATGCAAAACTCACGTTAAAATACTAAAACGAACCAAAAGAATCAAAACAGCAACCAAACACTCAAAACTGCCTAAAAACCACTTTCTGGGCAGTTTTGGGACTCTAACTCAACTTGGATGAATTTTGGTTTCCTAGTGACCTAAAACACCTAAAAACATAAACCAACACACTTTCCAATTAATCTAGGAATTCAAAATAATTGGGGATTTGATTTGGACGAAAATAAACTTAAATGGCAGATTGTAAGAGAAACAAATTGTAATACAAAGTTATGAAGAATCAATGGATGATGGAATGACTAAGGGGTTCTTCTCCACACATGAAATATATGCAACGTAAATCAATTTCCAGTTATCAATTCAATAAGTTATGAACCTCAACACTCCAAGTTAATTAGGTCCGCTTAAATTAACCTTCAGATTTTCCTAGGATCATTGAATTGGATGAATATGCATTGCAAACAAATTATTCCTAACAAGTTCTTTATATGAACAGCATGATAAAGACACAAGTTAGAATCATTACGTTCTTTGGAAATCATAAGCATCGACAAGGCATTTGTAACTATGAAAAGCATGATACTCTTGCCAGGAATCTACTTAACACGATCGTGACTAGCGACCTTCACTACTTACGAATATAAATTCATAACGATTAGGTGAAACAAATTTATATCCTAGCATCAAATTCAAGCATGCAAATTAAGCGTGCACTCTCAATCAACATACAAGAATAAGTTCTAAATCAAATGGTTAAGCAAATTGTATTCACGACTTATGTAACAATAACTGGAAGTAATCAACTCATGTCACATATATAATCATGGTTTTGAATACACCCTTAGCCAAAAACGAAATTAGCCAATCATACTTAAAGCAAAACAAAGATTACATGAATTAGACATTAAAATCCAAAGAAAGAAAACACCTAGAATGCTCCAACTTGGCAGCAAGTGCATCCAAGATTCCTCCTTTCCCTTGCTTGCGGCAGATTGGGTTATGGACAGGTTTTGGGTAGTTTTATGGTGTAGAATGGATGGGGAATGGTATGGAAAGGTTTAGGGTGAGTGTGGAGGAGTGTTTGATGGTTGGAGGGTGGTAGAGAACTCGGCAAAGATGGTGGAATAAGGTGGAGTGGCTATTATGTTTTCTGGGCACTAGAATGGTGTTTTTGGGGTGTTTTGCTGCCTAGGGTGAGTATGGACGAATTTTCTGCATGAATGATGAATATGGGAGGTTCAACCCTTTGCCAAGGGTTGTAAACATGTATATATAGGTCCCAAAAACCTTAGAGAATCAGATTAGGCAGTGGGGAAATGCACAGCAAGGAGGGTGAATTTGTGGTGTGCAATGGTCCAAGGATGAAAATGGAGCAATGATGCAAAGTATGGAGGGTAAAATGGAGTGGTATTTCAGCTAGGGAGCATGAATGATTGTGTTCATTGCATGGAAATGAAAAGGGGAGGTGAAATGTTTCAGAAATTAGTTAAAGGTGCAGCAACATGTGTTGCACAAGGCATTGGATCCCAAATGTGGATGATGGAGCATCAATTGGTGCATGGAATGGTTGTGAAATCTGATGGGTGAAGGGAACAAGAGGTATGCAACAATTGAGTGTGATAATTGAGTGTATTGAGGCATGAAATCAGAAATATTTTAGGGGACAAGGATGATTAAGCATGCATGGGAATCCAAAGGGAATGCAATGTGGATTGCATGGCAAGGATGTGTGTCCTTTTGTGGCTAAATTCATGATCCTTTGTACACTAATTCTTCACATTCTTAGCCTCTTTAAGTCTTCAATTTCGTCCAAACCTTGGTTCCAAATATGTGACATGCATTCCAAGCTCCATTTTGTTCCAAAATGCTCCAAAATGCATCTTCTTGCCTACTTTGTCCTTAAAATCTGAAAACACATGAAAATGACTTTAAACATTAAAATAACTAAGGAAACACGACATAAATGCACAAGAACAAGCCAACTAAGTCGCATAAATATGCTCCTATCGGTGAATCAACTTTTGCAAACCATTCGACCAGCCACGAGCCGAGCGTTCGGGCAGTGTACATTCCCAAAAGGGCCCCCAAGATAGCGAATACTCCCGTCTTAATGTGCGGAGGAGTGTGCACTCTCGACTAGGCCCACGGATGAGCATACATTCATGATTAGGGTCACACTCTGATAGTCAACATAAGCAACCTTCTGGGCAAAGTGTTCATTTGTGGCTAAGCCCGCAAGAAGCATCATCCACCTCACATCAGAGTAGGCAGCACGAAGGACGGAGAGAAACAGTCACTCAATCTAGCTTAAGTTCAACCAGCAGCCTGCGAAGAACTCGCTCGCCTACTAGGAATGCACCACATGCACTGCATCTGCGGCATAGACGAGCCTAACACATGGAAGGCAAGTCATGGCTGAGGGCAGCCGAGAGCTCCGCTACCCCAACAAAGGTAAATTTAGGAAGAAGTAGAAAGACTCTTGACCAAGTGATTGCACGATTTCCAATGCAACGAGGTCACCGACGAGGCACTATGACGGAACATGACCAATATAAGCAAGTCACCATTCACGGACTAGATCGAGCAGACAGTGCCTCCACGCGAGTTCAGTATGCCACATTTCACATCTTTCAAAGGGGATGAAGACCCGGAGAGACACTTAAAGCACTACCGAAGCGCAATGATCCTTTATCGAAACAACGATGACCTCATGTACAAGATATTCGCCACCACTCTTTTACACCCTGCCGCCACAATCCATCTGGAATTTCTACGAACTTTCTTTGGTTTTCACCAAAGAATATTCATCCTATCGCTTGATCAAAAAGAAGTCCGACCATTTGTTTGAGATCAACAAGAACCCAAAGAAGTTACTTCATGACTATGTGAGGAGATTCAAAGCAGAGAAGGCAAGGATAGTCGAAGGCAACTACTCTATAGCTAGAGCAGCCTTCCAAAAAGGCATTCCAGCAGACCACCAGCTATTCGAAAAATTAATCATGAAAGAAGATCTAACTCTGGCAGACTTTTTTGCTTTGGCAGAGAAGTATGCACTTTGGGACGTGGCTCGCCAATACACATTCAAGGACTTGAAGAAGTACCTGACATCACCTCCCTAGAAGCAGCGGAGGACTTATTCGCATGTTTGACGGTATCTAAAGTAGCAATAAGCTCTACCATCATGTGAGAAGAGCTGGGGGCCCGACAACCTGTATTCTACAGTTCAAAAGCTTTCCTCAATGCTATTAAAAATTCAAAAGATAACTTTGGCGATAGTTGTTGTAACCTAAAAGCTTAAGTTTTACCTTCAAATGCACACAATCATCATCATGATACACTATTCCGTCGAATCCAAACCCGCGACGATAAAGGTGTAGACCCTGGCAGACGCAAAGTTTTCTGACAAACGCAATAACTCGGCTCAAAAGACACGCCAAGGGTAGACGAACATACTCATAAGCAAGTTTTGTCCTTGTTGCCCTATAAGATTCTACGTAAGAGCAACATGTACTGGCGGTCAAGCACTACTTTCTGCTGCACGTTACACGGCTCTAGCTGACCCTTGCTCCATTATTCAGCTCTAGAGTGGTTTAATACCGGAAGTTGAGCATCTCCTGCTACATGTAACATGGCCCTAGCTCCATGGCTTCCTACCGTGCCTTCAAGCCCAGCCTTGACAATGCAACAGAGCGGCTCAACGATGCCCCGAAGGTAGCCGAACACACTTTAGGCACACCTACTCCCTCAATGGAGATTTCAGGCATTTTCATGTCGACGGCGCATCCAATTACAAAGGTTCGTGAGCAGCCGTGTTTCTTGCCACCCTAGACGATTCAATGTTCAAGCATGCGATCACTCTAAGCTTCAAGGTATCTAACAATAAAGCAGAGTACGAAGTCCCACTAGCAGCTCCTTCGAATGAAAAAAGACTTGGTGGTGAAAAAGCTTTTAATTCATTCCGATTCCCAGCTAATCACCAGCCAGACTACTAGGGGCAAAGGCATGATGATCGTAGCAACCGACTACTTCACCAAATAGATAGAAGCAGAGCCCATGATGATCACTATTCAAACGGACATAGAGCGCTTCAAATGAAAGAGCATCATTTGCCGATTTGGCATCCCTTAATCCATCGTCACCAACAACGGTCCGCAATTCGTGGGCAAAGATTTGGCGAAGTTTTTCCAAAAATATGGCATCAAGCAGCACATGTCTATGCCAAGATATCCTTAAAGTAATACGCAGGCTAAAGCATCCACTAAGATGATCCTCCACTGCCACAAGAAATCCCCCACCAATAAGAAAAGAAAATGGCCAGACGAACTCCCTGGATGTCTATGGGCACATCACACCACCAAAAGACGAGCAATCGAAAGGAGATGGCCACAAGCTTAAATTTGGCAGAAGAGAAGTGTGAGCAGACTATCACCCGCATCGCAGTTTACCAGCAGTAGTTCTTTTCCAGCCACAACAAAAGGGCCAAGATCCGGTAGTTCCAGCCTAGAGATCTAGTCCTAAGAAAAGCCTTCATCACTGCCAGCAGAGAATGCTCCAAAAAGATGAATCTTATCCAGGAAGGTCTGTATAAGATTAGCATAGTAAGCAGCAAGAGTAATTACACAACAAAAAAAATATCGAAAAGCAGTGGAACGCCTACAATCTGAAGAGGTTTCATGTGTGACTACAATCTGAAGAGGTTCCATGTGTGACCTCCCACTACATCAAAGCCCGAATACTCAAGAAGCTCGATGGGCACCACCACACAGGTTGAGGACTATCCGGTTGTTATGCAGTTCTTACCTTACAACTAAGTTCTTATTCATTTCACTCTTTTTTCAATGAGGAATTTAAAAGTAATCACAACTTGACTCGGCTGCATGCTTACAACAACTAATTACTCCTGCATTTCAAAAGAAGACTGCACCCTTAATAGGGACTCATCGCAGGAATTGCGCCCCCCGAAGGACCAACCATGCTCTCCAGTGCGAGAGGATAAACTAATTGCTCTCCAGTATGAGAAGGTAAACCAATTCCCCAACACCCATATGGTTTAGCTCTCCAAGACTGGAGGATAAACTTTACACTCTGAATATCCAGACGTGGATGAGCCTGACTGCCCTAGTATAACTAGAGATGGCTTGCACCGGGATTCCTAGAAGTAGCCACAATGGTCTTTTTCAAGGCTTAGCTAACTGAAGGATTTTAGGTCTCTTGGCCTAATCCGTGGGGAACCGGGCCCTAAAGGCGAATGGGGCACATTACGTAGTACACCCTACAGATGGCTGCCCTGGAACCCTAAAGCTGCTACCGAGTGCACTAAGGTAGCCTACGTGTTGGAAATGTGCCCTAAAACCAATCATATGATGATACTTTACGGACATTTCACATGTTAAACTAATCTAGTTTAATATCAAGGGCATAGATTAATGTTTTAAGCCATCTCATATAAATGTTATATCGTTAAACAATAAGTCCAAGGAATATGTGATTGGGAGAATACGATCTAAAGAAGTTAGATTCATGAGACAATTCTTTCGTAGACACATCCTAAATGTTCCTGATCATAGGATTGCCAATTGGGCATTGACAGTCCGTTAAGATCAGTACGTACTGTGTCTTCTTTCAGGGAGAGTGACTAGTCTCGAGTCATTGGTGTGTGTGACATCAAGACAAGTACGTAGGTGCTCAATAGAGAATGAGTTCACTGAACACGATCAACGAAGAGTTCTCATATTCATGTCACATGAGAACTCATGGTTGGGATAATGCAAAGTAGTCCTTTGACCTGAGGCATCACAGTTGTCTTGTGGTTAAGTCCTTAATCTTTGATTATGTCAAAGTCACCCCATCGGGGTGTCCACGGCATCATTGGGGTTAAGCCACTTAGTCATGGAGACAAGTGAATGCGCAACAAGGGATCTCTAACCTTCAAACCGTTTGAGGGCGAATACTCTATGATATGATTAAGAATCTTTGGACAAAGTATGAATGAGATTTAGGAAAGCGTTCCAAATCACATTCAAGGTAATCATATAAGCACACGAATCACATTGGATAGTAGACATGAATAAATAAACTATCAAACCAAACAATGTGGTCAAGAGTATTGTATTAGAGAAAGACCGTATTGCATTTGTAATCCTAAACTGAATAGGTTCTCCACCTCTTCTGATTAGCTTGGGTAACCATGATATGCTGCTAGGTGTCACTCATGGTTTGTGGAAGCCCTAAACGTGTGTAATCACTAAAGGGAGAATTGAAAGTAAGTTTCAATTCACAATCGATGCGAAATGGTTTTAATCGCCCACTGCCTCGCTAAAAGGAACCTAATGGATCGCACACCGTGTAAGGTGAAGATTGAAGAAACAATGGAGATGAGTAAGAATGATTAAATGGTTTAATTATTTATTTATGGCAAGGATTAATTAATATGTTAATTAATCAAACGAATAAGTTCGTTAAAGACCTCGGGATAGTTTTTGGACCTTAAGGCCCAATGGGCTTCGAACGTCAAGCCCATTGACTTAAGTTGTATGACAACTTAATGACTAAATATTCACAAAGGCCCAAACAACCCAAATACACTCTAAGGCCGGCCATATTGTTAAGGGTAGTGAACTTGGACTTATTTACAAGTTTGCCACTCAAATGAATAAAGGTATAAATATGACTTTATAGCCAAAATTCATTTAAGGGTTTGTTTTGGAGAAAATTGGAGAGAACATGTCTCTCCATTTCTCTCTAAAGAGGCCGGCCCCTTGGAGGGTGCATCTAGCAATCCCACTACTCCAAGGTCACTCATTTCTTCTCCAATCTAACCTTGGTGAAGAGACTTAGAGGTTCTCAATTTTGGGAACTTGGAGAAACCTTTTCATCCATCCAAATCCATAGATTTAAGATGCAAGGAATGAAGGCCCTCTCTTTGGGTGATTAGCCTTTGCTTATGCAAAGAGGAATCTACAAAGGTATAAATCTCAACTCACTTTGTTTTGAGTTGATTAATGGTTCACCAATCTACTAGGCTTTGAATTTCATGGTTAATGTTTTGTTTTTGAATGCATGCAAGCATGTTTCCGCCTTTTAATTGTTAAATGCATGCTATATATGTTATTCAAATGAACATGTTTTCACAAAATAATCCTTCAAGTGGTATCAGAGCCTAGGTCTAGCAGTTGGTGAATCCTTTTGGGTTTTGTAGTTCATAGTTTGTGATTTAAAAGTTGTAATTGTTACAAGCTTTATTCTTGTTTCTTTGAATGTAAATTTTGTCAGAAAATTTGCCATCTCAAATGTTGTAGATGTAGTTCATGTGAGCATGAATATTGGAGCTAAAATTTGGTGCCATGCTTTTGGGAAAATTCGGCCAAATCCAAAGGGTGGATTTTTGGGTTCTTGTTTGATTTGTTAAAAGTGTTTTAAGGTGACTTTTGGAACCCCTATGTACCCTAGTTTGGTTAGATGTTATTTCCCTAAAGTTTGAATGGTTTTGGAATGTTTTTTGGGTGAAAAATGTTCATGTTAAAATTTTGGGTTTTTCATGAGTGTTCTTCATTGTTCTTGACATTTTTGCCAAGAACATAAGGTTTGATGTTTTGATTCAAAGTTTTGGTTAATTTCATAAAGTCTTTGTTTTGTGTTGGTTGATGTGAATTTTCTATCACCAAAACATTTATTTTGAAAGGTGATAGAAATTGTGATGGGTGTGTAAGACTTACACACCTTACACACCTTACACACCACATGCATGGTTTTATGATTCACAACAACCAAATTCCACTTGCAAGGCTTTATGACATTATTGAAAAAATTTCCAAATTTTTGTGGACTTATCTCCACTCCCTTTTTCTCTTCTCCAAAACCGGCCCTCCCTCAAGTGGGAGTACTTTTGAGGCTTTTATGCAATTACATAAAGTTTTGATACTTTTGTGTATTTGCACTTTGGCCCAAAAGTTTACGTTTTTACGTTTAGGTCCAAAAACGCTAAAGGACAAATTGTTTTGCTCCTTTAATGAAGTTTTTGCATTGTTAAAATTTTGGGTTCTAGTTGTAATTACATGAAGTAGTGGACTTTTGTGTTTTTACAAAGTGACCCCAAAAGTTTTGCAATATAACCCAAAAGTTGAGGTTAATTGCTTTATGGCCCAAAAGTTGTGGTTATTGCATATTGGCCCAAATTAGGTAGAGAACAAAATTGTTTTGTCTCTTTAAATGAGAATTGGATTTTCATTTTGTTTAGCTCCATTTAAATCAATTTTATGGATACAAAAACCAAATAAAAATGTTGCATTCAATTTAATTAGTTAAAGTGTTAATTAATTAAAGGGTGATTATGAACCTAAGCCTAATATAATTGAGCTATGTGATAGGCCGTTTCAAATTTTTTTGAACCATGGGAATGTGTAGATTAGATTTTGGTTGTAATTTGATTTGATCAAATGTTGTAAAAGGGCTTAAGCTCTTCTTTACTTTAAAGTAATTTGTTTTATGCAAATGTTGTAATGAGCATAAGCTCACTTTTACTTTGAAGTACTTCTTTCTTGCTTTATATGATATGCATGAAAATGAAGTAGTTGGGTCCAACGCCCCTAAGACAACACGCCTTAATGTGATTAAACGCGTAACTAAAATCAATCACCATTCCTAGACCGAGATTCAACACAAGGCTCGTGTTGAATCTAAACAAAGGTTCATAATCATCCTAAGGCCCTAAGGCAACTATATAGTCCTTCAAATGAATGCAAAGGTTATGTTAGTAGTATCATATACTCTTGCTTTAAAAACCGTTTTATAAGCATAGTGGGAGTATTATATACAACTAAAAACAATCATATGGACCAATAGTTGTAATAGGACCAAAATTGTTTTAATAGAGATTAAAATGTATGTTTATATGTGATGAGACCTAAAACCCTCAACCAAACCATTATTAAGTTGATAAGCGTGAGAGTGCTGTGAACACTCTTTCGTGGCCTTCCACCGTGGTGGGCTTCAATCGTTTGTGACTCATACACCGTATTCGTCCAGTTCTGGGGTTGCAAAGTATGTGCTTACATTCAGGAGAAGCCTATACACATATGATGAAGTAAAGGTAGGCAACGAGTGTGGTCAATATGATATTCTTCTGAGGCCATTCTTAAACCCCTACTTTAACTAGCATGGTGGGAATGACTTAACTAAGTGCAATGTGCCAATATGATTTTCTTCTGAGGCATCATTCTCTAGAAGCCAAACTAGATAGGTACTTGCAAGAGATGCAAATGAGTAAGCGTACTCTCTCATTATTATTAACGCTAGCCAATATGATTTTCTTCTGAGGTGGGCTTGGTAGTAGTGAGTCTCCCATACCTTACTAAGAGTTTTCTCCAAAACTCTCGAATTCCAATGAGGGATATGGAATTTGCCAAAAATAGTGGGTGGTGCTATTTGATTTAAAGACCCGGATCAAATGGCTTAAAATCAATCAATTTATATTCGTTATGTATTTGTTTACCAATATATTTGCAAACGCTATCCAACACTTGACAAATAAAAGCCGAAAGCTTTAGTTTCCGGACTTGGTACTACAAAACCATAGATTGTCTTTAATGGCTTGTAAATGTACCTAAGTAGTCTCTTCCTCACAATCTTCCTATTGATAATGTATCATTAGAAGAATATGTTAGAAAAAGTCTATCATAAAGAGGACAACACTTTTAATGTCATAATACTTCAAATACAATTTTTTGTATGAAGAAATAGGAGTTGCTTTGAACAACTCTTAGTCAATGCAAACACTTAGTGCTTGTTTCTTTGTTATATGAACAAAGAACTTGAGAAGAAAGCACAAAGGCATGGACACTTAATGTGCCATGATTCTTCACTTACAAATTGTTGTATGAAGAAATGAGAGTTGCCTTGAACAACTCTTGAAAGTTTGTAATTATGTTTAGAACATAATGGTTGGTTGAAAAAAAAAAAATAGTCCATCAACATGGACTTATGATGATTTTGAATCATTGAGTGTTGAAGTGATAAATCACTTAACGAGACGGAAACTAGGCAAGGACTTCACCTTTGTGTGCCTATCCTTATGGTTCACTAAGTTTATTGTAAACTATATGGTGAACAATAACCACACGCTCTCCAAATTGTTTGATGTGTATAACACAATTGAAATAAGTTTCAAGAGAGATAGTGGGAGTTTAGGGACCATGACTATTGTAGTCAAAGGAGAAGTCAAATGAAGAAGATTAAATTAACTCCAAGGGAACAAACTTTCTTTATGAAAGGATGGACATTGGAAGGGGTATTTGCAAGAAATGTCTTGCAAGTGTCAAGAACACACCTTTCAAAGGTGTTGTAAATTGTTCTTGAATAGTTCAAAACAGTTGGTTCTTCTACTTGAATGCTTGATTCCGTATTAGTAACTATGTTTTACAATTGTTGTAAAAGTGTGACTAATAAGAAGTAGAAGATGTATGAGAGAAGAGAAAGTACTTCACATTCGGAAAGTGAATCAAATATAGATCTCTGCGAAGGCAGATAGTACTTACTTCCTCATATGAACTACCAAAGAAATTGGAAAAACCAAAGATTGTCTTTACATTCCAATTTTAAGGAATTTAATTTCGTCACTATAGTAGAGATGGATGAATGTTTTGTTTGACAAAACATTGTTCTTTATTAATCAATGATTGGATTATAGTAATCTAATTGATTGTCTCTATAGTAGAGATGATATGGTAGTGTTAACTGTTTAGAATATAATGATGCTTAAAACCCAAAAGGTTGCAAGGTAGTGACTAATCCCAACTGAGTTGTGATACCTCTAAAACATAAGTTATGAGTTGGTGAAAGATGGATGCTTTGGATTGTTAGATCCGGATCCAATACCTTCTTATTAAAATTGTATAGAGGCGAAATGTTCGAATCTTTATTCTTTTGGAAGAAGAAAGAATCACAAAGTTGTTGAGGTTAATTCACTTAGATGTTAGTGTCACTTGTCCACAACATAATACTACTCATGTTATATGACATTCACCGAAGATCACTCTCGGTTGGACTATAGTTTATTTTGAATAAACACAAGTTCGAATACTTTGCAAAAGGTTTCAAAGAATTCAAGAAATGTAAGTTGATGAGTAAGACGTCTAAAGTATTTACATCCTTAGATTTGATCCAAGGAATGGTAACACTTTAGAATAGTTTTCTTGAAAGATATCAAGGAAAATAGCATCATAAGATAATGAATTTCTCCTTTAGGAGAAGAACGAACTCGAATAAAATTTAGTTCGTTAGATGTTATCTATTACCCATATATAGGATATATACTTCTAAAACAATATGATTGTAAATTAGAAGATCTTCCAATATTTTCATGACTCCATAAGATGTAGTTGGAAAGAAAGACAAGTCTCAAGCATGTTAAGATTTGGGGTTGTGTGCTAATAAGCAATATTTGTTTGATAACAATCTTGTGGGATATCCTTAAATTAACTTTTGGATATCGCTTCTATAAACCAACTAACAAATGTTGTTTTGTTGGGTAGTTCATTGTATTCTTACAATGTGATTTGCCTAAGGGCAAATGAACGAGAGATAGAACTCAAAGAATGGGTTCTTTGAGAGACAAGAAAGTAATCAATAAATATAACAACCTAGTTCCTATACCAAAAGTTCCAAGGTAGTCGAGAAGGATTTATAAACCGTCTAAGTTGAATGGTTTGAACTTTATGACTATGTCATAGAGTTGCACCTCTTAATTCGAAAGACATAAGAATGAAAATCCTTATGACTACATTGAGTGTATATATGATATATACTCAAGGAAATGGTAAAGTACCATTTGACCCGAAATAATGAATCCTTCATAAGCTAATTGGTAGCTTAAGGTAACTACAATCAAAAGGATGGTTGACTTTGAAGAAACCATTTTTGACGTAGTCTTGGTTTCAATTAATTCGAAGATAGCTAGCTACAACTAAATGGTGATTCAATGTTTGGACATAATATGGGTTTTTCGAAACCATTATTAAGATAGTCTTGATAATATATGTCTAAAAACTATGAATCACAAGACATGTAAGTTGTAGAGATCCATCCATCATGAATCTTAGCAAGCTAGTGGGAGCTATAAGCGTCTTATGAGAGAAAGGTCAAATCGTTTGATTTCTCATAAAGATGTAAATGAATCTTTTGTTTACTAGGTTTACAAAAGATTAGTGGGAGTTAATCATATTCCTAAATTTGTATATATATATAAATATATATATGATATATATGAATATATATATAATATATTAATTTTGGAAATGAAAAGAATACTTCTTCGTTAAAGTTATGACTTTAAACATTCTATAACGATAGAATGTATATGGGAGACATAGTCTATATACATGGGATAGAAATCTATAATGATAGATTTTTTAGGATATAATTGGATTATATCAATTCCTAATAATAGACAAAAGATGCTAGGAAGTTTCTCATATGATGATAAACTTCAATTAGAAGGATGACTCTAGTGTGACTAGCAAGTTGCCCTTCTCAAAGGGAACATGCCCTTTTGACTCCTAAAGAAATAATGCGTAAATAGAATCCTTTATGCATACGCATAAAGGTGATTTATGTATTTCATATTGTATGAAAAAAACATTGATATGAGTTGTACCTAGAACGGTACAAGACGATATTAGTGCAAGCCCAGGATCAGAACCATGGCAACTGTCAAGTGAGTCCTTAAGTATTTAAGAAATACTAAAGGATAAATTCCTCAAAGATCGAGGAAGAATTAGAGTAACGTAATGGAAGCGTAAATGTATTAGATTATGAATCTAATCCATCATTGGATGTTTCTTCATTATGAATGAAGAGATAATAAAATATCTCTTTATTATGACTAAAGAGATATTTGGATGGAAACATTAAAGTAATGACTTTAGTGTGTTCCATTATGAATGCAAAATATATTGCCATATAGAAGTTTACAACAATGTTGTTTGGATGGGAAAGTTCATTTATGAACTCTCTATTCGGTTCCAACCAGAAAGTGTTTGACACTAATGGGGCGATAGCTCAAGCCAGGGAATCAAGGTCTCATCAAGGTCCGAACTCAAATGAGAAACTGAACCACATGATTAAGAATCATGTATAATGGTGACGTCGTTATTCTCAAGGTTGCTTCTATGGATAACATATAGATATCCATTGTCTAGGCCTACTACTCAGCCATTTATGAAATGACTACATAAGAGGTATCATCACTGATGAACAAGCTGATTGGCTCTAGTGCAAGTGGGAGATTGTTGGAAATGTGCCCTAAAACCAATCATATGATGATACTTTACGGACATTTCACATGTTAAACTAATCTAGTTTAATATCAAGGGCATAGATTAATGTTTTAAGCCGTCTCATATAAATGTTATATCGTTAAACAATAAGTCCAAGGAATATGTGATTGGGAGAATACGATCTAAAGAAGTTAGATTCATGAGACAATTCTTTCGTAGACACATCCTAAATGTTCCTGATCATAGGATTGCCAATTGGGCATTGACAGTCCATTAAGATCAGTACGTACTGTGTCTTCTCTCAGGGAGAGTGACTAGTCTCGAGTCATTGGTGTGTGTGACATCAAGACAAGTACGTAGGTGCTCAATAGAGAATGAGTTCACTGAACACGATCAACGAAGAGTTCTCATATTCATGTCACATGAGAACTCATGGTTGGGATAATGCAAAGTAGTCATTTGACCTGAGGCATCACAGTTGTCTTGTGGTTAAGTCCTTAATCTTTGATTATGTCAAAGTCACCCCATCAGGGTGTCCACAGCATCATTGGGGTTAAGCCACTTAGTCATGGAGACAAGTGAATGCGCAACAAGGGATCTCTAACCTTCAAACCGTTTGAGGGAGAATACTCTATGATATGATTAAGAATCTTTGGCCAAAGTATGAATGAGATTTAGGAAAGCGTTCCAAATCACATTCAAGGTAATCATATAAGCACACGAATCACATTGGATAGTAGACATGAATAAATAAACTATCAAACCAAACAATGTGGTCAAGAGTATTGTATTAGAGAAAGACCGTATTGCATTTGTAATCCTAAACTGAATAGGTTCTCCACCTCTTCTGATTAGCTTGGGTAACCATGATATGCTGCTAGGTGTCACTCATGGTTTGTGGAAGCCCTAAACGTGTGTAATCACTAAAGGGAGAATTGAAAGTAAGTTTCAATTCACAATTGATGTGAAATGGTTTTAATCGCCCACTGCCTTGCTAAAAGGAACCTAATGGATCGCACACCGTGTAAGGTGAAGATTGAAGAAACAATGGAGATGAGTAAGAATGATTAAATGGTTTAATTATTTATTTATGGCAAGGATTAATTAATATGTTAATTAATCAAACGAATAAGTTCGTTAAAGACCTCGGGATAGTTTTTGGACCTTAAGGCCCAATGGGCTTCGAACGTCAAGCCCATTGACTTAAGTTGTATGACAACTTAATGACTAAATATTAACAAAGGCCCAAACAACCCAAATACACCCTAAGGCCAGCCATATTGTTAAGGGTAGTGAACTTGGACTTATTTACAAGTTTGCCACTCAAATGAATAAAGGTATAAATATGACTTTATAGCCAAAATTCATTTAAGGGTTTGTTTTGGAGAAAATTGGAGAGAACATGTCTCTCCATTTCTCTCTAAAGAGGCCGGCCCCTTAGAGGGTGCATCTAGCAATCCCACTACTCCAAGGTCACTCATTTCTTCTCCAATCTAACCTTGGTGAAAAGACTTAGAGGTTCTCAATTTTGGGAACTTGGAGAAACCTTTTCATCCATCCAAATCCATAGATTTAAGATGCAAGGAATGAAGGCCCTCTCTTTGGGTGATTAGCCTTTGCTTATGCAAAGAGGAATCTACAAAGGTATAAATCTCAACTCACTTTGTTTTGAGTTGATTAATGGTTCACCAATCTACTAGGCTTTGAATTTCATGGTTAATGTTTTGTTTTTGAATGCATGCAAGCATGTTTCCGCCTTTTAATTGTTAAATGCATGCTATAGATGTTATTCAAATGAACATGTTTTCACAAAATAATCCTTCACTACGGATTCCGGAAGATTGCCTACGGCTTGCCCTTTGAGCAGTAAAGTCGCGCTAGACTTATACAACCGCACATTCTTGTGAAAGGTTAAACAAGCTAGTGCGCATATACGAAGTTTTATCCACTGCCGACATGGCCTATCCTTTTCACCCTTCAGCTGCTCATTTTTCTCAAGCAGACTAACATGGACGCGTTGTAGCTCATCCACTCCATTCAAAGCAATAAGCTCATAATCCAACCTCTTGATCTCTTCGCCCGAGGAATAAGCTTCAGCTACCATAGTCTTCGTCACCCTCTTGGCAGCCTTGCTGTATATACATCATAGCAAGCAAAACAGTCATTCTATATTGGGTCGTATGCTTTACGAAGAAACTTGGGCAAACAACCTTTCTACCACCATCAACAAACTTAGCACAAGTGTCCATGTCTTCAAGCAAATCTAGCTTTAAAACCACACAGATATCAGTAGCCTTCCCAGAAGCAGGCTTAGTAAATCCTCATAGTTGCCCACGCGATCAGTCTCTACCTTCCTAGCAGGATCAGTCTCATCAGCAAAGGAAGTGGGCATTAGCGCCACTTTAGTAGTAGAGTCCACCTTATCGCTATTCATAGTAGCAAGCCTCTCTAAAGGTGAACCGGACTTAGCTCCCAATAGACATCTTGGTACAGACTTCGGCACTGAGGGCATAACAGGACCTTTACGCTGAGCAACCCTATCAGCAATCGTACTAGCCATTCTTGACATGGCAGGCGCCACAGGCTTAGATTTAGCAGCCTCATTTTTTCTTCCCATTGGAAGAAGTTATGTCAATCACAAGCATCTCGGCAGTAGGCAGGCCCTCATAAACAGCAGAGGAAGTCTTAAGTCGTTATCAACCGGTATTTCTTGAGCAGGTGAGGAATATCTCTTTTTTCCACCATCATTCATAGTAAGATCCACGACAGCGATCAGATGAGCCAATGCATCCGCCTTGATCTTCTTTACCTCATCTTTTGGGAGCAGTCCACTTTACTTCTGGCGAAAAGAACTAAGCAGCCAACGCCATTCATGGTACTCAGCAGAGGAGATCAACCCAGCATTCTAGTAGGCAGAAGGCCTGTATGCCCAGCATTCCAGCAACCCATGAGGCCCGCGACCTCCTCATTTCTTTTAGTTGCCAGCCTGGCCCGAGTAAGGTCCAAGAGCCTAAAGGACATGAGTCATGTGGCTCGCCTAGCACTACGCCCCAATGCCACAATCCGCGGCCCCGGCCGCACAAGTTGCCCTTGGCTCTAGCCAAGCCAAACAGCCCAAGCAGTGGCCATTGCCACGATGCCTCATCTGCCCATGCTGAGCTGACTCCTACCCCTGCCAACCGACGTGCCGCACCACCTCGACGGCTGCCCCACAATAGCACTATCCAAGAAGAAGACAAGAAAAAATTAAATTTTTCTTACATCGGTGTGGCATGGAGAAGACGAAGAAATCAACGAAAGAAGGTCCTTTGCACGGGCAAGATGTAGAAGATTGCTAGAAGAGGGGGAACAAATATCCTCTAAGCTCTCTCTCTCTCTCTCTCTCTCTCTCTCTCTCTCTCTCTCTCTCCTTGTAGGGTAGAATAAATCGCCCTATAAATAGGCTCTTATTTTCACCAAAAACTCATTTGAACACTTTGGCAAAAATCCCAAAATTCTCTAAACACTCTTTCTCTCTAAATTCTAACTTTGGCATCGGAGGTTCTTTGGCCAAAACCCCTCCATTCATCGTGGGCGCATGAGGCTCTTGGCCTTAACCTAAGGTGTTAATTGTTTTGTAGGTGCAAAATTGTCCAAGATCAAGGAGGAAGAAATTTGCATCCATAGTCACAATTTCATAAATCTCAACAATGTAATATTTCTTAGGAAAAACGGGGCATGATGGAATACATTTGTCAAAGCAATGATGGGAACCTAAAAATAAAGCCCACTCACTAATATGTAGTCGGGTTGTAGCCGCCTTATCTTGCTTGGCCTCTGAACTCCTGGAGATAAGTATCTCCTATATGCCCCATTTTGTTCGTTGGACATAAGGTAGTTTCGGTTCTTTGTTTTACCCGTTAAGGACAAGTTCTTTCCAGCATATCCTTTTATCCAGTAGAAATTAAGGATAACCATCACCTATTATACAATGGAAGCCTTGATCAAAGAGAAGGGAGAGACCAGTTCAATTACAAGCAAGAGAGACACACTATGCTCAACTGCAAGCAAATGGGAAGAACATCTTCCCCTAGTTGATGGAAAATCTCCCTTGCCTACTGCAAGCTTCCTACACCAGCCACAAGCCTAACCCTAAGTTTTCCATTCTCCCTTGCCTAATGTCTCTCGTCATTTACTACAAAGATACCCAATCTACAAACCAAACCCTTTCCAACACATCCCTTCAACCTAATGCCTAGGGAAAAAAGATTCATCCTACAGGAAACCCTCATTCTTGCTGCAAAAACCCTTGCTTAACTACTGCAAGCTTTCCAGTAAGCTATAGACTCTAGCTTTAAGCTTTTACCTTTCACTACTCATCTTCTACCTTAGAAGCCTCAACCAACCACCATGACTAAAAGCTCAACCACTACTAGATCTCTTATGAATTCTTCTATTACATTGCAGCCTAACTATAGTAAAACAAATCACGCCATCCCGTTTACTAAACTTGTGGGTCTTTAGCTCTCTCACCTCATGCTTTCATGCCAAGCCTATTTGTTTTAACTTCTAGTGTTTGTTAGTTTAACAAATACTCCTTAAAGCCATATAAACGAGTAAGGGAAAGAACCTCGTCAGTGCCTTGGGAAACATTCATCAGCGCCTAAAGGAAACACTTTGTCAGTGTCCAAGGAAACACTTCGTCAACACCCAAGGAAACACTTTGTCAGCGCCCAAAGAAACATTTCGTCAGCGCCTAGGAAAACACTCCACCAGTGCCTAAAGGAACACTCTAAACACTTCCCCAGGGCCTAAGGAAGCACTCCATCAATGCATAGGAAAACATTCCATCAGTACAAAAGGAAGTATTTCATTAGCACTAGAAGCACTTCAATGCCAGAAGTACTCAGCATAGCACTAGACCAAGCACCCATGAGCAGCTACTTGGAAGAAGAACAAAGCATCCCTAGGACTTGTTTTTCCTTTGGGATGCTTTGGGCCTTATTGTCGATAACTAAGTGGGGGACATGAAGGTTTTGGCTTGTCTCTTTATAACACAAGCCTATCAAATTTGACACAAAAACCCCACAACAACTGTAAACACAAAAATTTTGTATCAAATGAGACGAGAACACATGTACAAAGTAGATTTGTATTGATTTGAATTTGTAGGTTACAATCTCTGTTTACAAACTTTTCCTCTGATTCAGTTTTCAAGTTTGATGTAGATGGTTGATTGTTGATCCAAGGGTCACGATGACTTGATCTCGGACGAACGATTGAATGATTGCTTCAAGTTTTGAGCTTGAAAATAACGCGGGGATGGTCTTCACCCTAAAGTGTAGTAAAGATAGTGTGGATACGGGATTTCATTGCTTCAAGGGTCTTGGCAACTTGATCTTGAAACAAACGTTGCTACAAGTTTATAAGCTTGCAACAAAGTCTTGAAGGAATTGATACGAGTGCTTGTTGATTCTTCAAGGAAGTGCTTCGGCTTTGGTCGAGAGAAAGCTTCGGCTTTGGTTGAATGTTCTTCGAAGAGAGCTTAGGCAGCGTATTAGTCTTCAAAGGTTTGACAGAGGTTCTTCTGTGTAGAGATTTTTTGAGCCCCAATGCTTGTGGGAGGACCTTGTATTTATAGGCTTATCAGGGCTTGCCTTTGGGAGGATTTGGCTTTGATTTGTGTCCTAATTTGTCCATGAGAGAATTTAGGCATGTTTTGTATATTAATTTCAGCCACTTTCCTTGCTTTAGCCGAATTTAAGAACCGTGTTGCCTATTTTGTGAGCAATATTCAATTCTTACTTGTTTAATGAAGATGCTTTAACTTATTTTTTTTTTCCGATTTTGAAAGATTTTGGACCTCCTTTGCCGAATTTAAAGGATGTTTCTTCTCTTAGCCAAATTTAGGGAATGTTTTATACTTCCCTTACTTGATTTGTGCCACATGTCATTGATGACTTGTCTATTTGTGATGAGTTATATGTCACATGGAGCCTTGTGATGCATTGTTTTATATGCAACAAAATTTACATGTCTACAAATGCCCCCACTTCAAGGCGCATTGTAGGCATGTGCTTGTCACATGTAGGAAACATATTTTGAAGTCCTACAATGTGAATGTTCTAACTCAAGGGTCGATGAGGCTTGATCTTGAATTAGTTTGTTTCTTCAAGGGCCGTAAAGGCGAATTTCTTGAATTGCAATAATGAACTTCATCAAGGACCATCGAGGCATGTTTCTTGATCGAAACATTTCTTCAAGGGCTGTAGAGGCTTGGTCTTGAATTGAAGTGGTGAATTTCATCAAGGGCCGATGAGGCGTATTTCTTGAACGGAACATTTCTTCAAGGGCCGTTGAGGCTTGGTCTTGAAAGAAATGAAAACTTTTCTTCAAGGGCCGTAAAGACTTGATCTTGATGAAATGAGCTTCTTTCTTTAAGGGCCGTAGATGCTTGATCTTGAATGAAAACTTGAAAATGGATAAATCGGCACGTACTTATTGTGCATATTGATTTTCCATAATTTTTTACAAAATGCATTTGGCACATTCTGAACTTTTCCTTATGGTTGTAGGAAAACAAACTTTTTTCCTTGTGGTTGTAGGAAAATGAATGTTTTTTCCTTCCTTCGATAGGAATTCTCTTCAATTTTGGTGACGAAGGTGACTTTCTTCAAAATGTTGGAAAGCTTTAGTGATTTCCTTCAATGTTTTGGAAAGATTTAATGCTTATCCTTGGGTGAGTAGGATGTGCATCTTTTACTTTCTTTGTTTTTTTTTTCTCTTTTCCCACGGCAAGGGGGAATTTTTTATTTTTTTTCTTGTTTTGATTTCCCATGGCATGAAGGAGGGATTTTTTCCTTTCTTCTTTTGATTCCACGGTAGGGAAGGAGTTTTTTTTCCTCTTGTTTTGATTTTCCATAGCAAGGAAGGAGTCTTTCTGCCTTGTTTTGGTTTTCTACAGCAAGGGGAAAGTATTTTTATTCCCCTTTTGATTCCCCATGGCAATGAGGTATCCTGGTTTTTTTTTTTTTTTTTGGGAAACATGTCATCTGACTTGCACGTCCAGTTTAAGGTCAATTTCTCTTCTGGAAAATTCTGAAACAATATGGGAAACATAGCTTTGTTTCTTATCTTTTTAGGCATATATCGCATGCCAATAGGAAAAATCGGGAAAGCCTTCAACTTTTCATTTTCCTACAATTGCACAATCCTGATGGGAAAACGACTTCTGTGAGAATGATTTTGAAAACTGGAACATTTGGCTTTATGGAAAATTGTGAAATTTGGATACAAGGATCCTCAGCTACTTAGCTTCCTTCTCCAATTGACCTTGCATCAAAATGCTTTTGGAAAGTTAAACTATCACCAAAAACGTCCTGCTTGCACAGATTGGCTGAAACTTGCCATTTTTTTCTTGGAATTTGCTTCCCTCTTTTGGTGGGAATGTACTTCCTTGTTTTTTTTTTTATTTACCTTTTGCTATTTGGGTATGCATTTCCTTTATATCATTAGGAAGCAATTGACCCCTATATATAGGACCATTGGGTGTGTATTTTTTTCAGACACACAATTGCTTGCCGTGGACTACCTTTAAGCTTTTGCCGTGGGTTTGCTGCTACTGCTGATGTGCCCAATAGCTGCTGCTTGGAGCTTGTTGCCATGCGTCACTTTTACCGTGGGGTAGTGCCTTTTGGTCATGACTTTCCTTGAGGGGTGACGTAGTTGTGCATCTTGCCACTGCTTGGAGCTTGTTGTCGTGCGTCACTTTTACCATGAGGGTAGTGCAAAAGACTGCAGCGTTCTTAAGGTGTGTAGTGCCTTTTGGTCACAGCTTTCCTCGGTGGTGACGTTGGCTTGCCCTTTGCCTCTGCTTGGAGCTACTCACTTTGCTGTGCTCGATCAAGCTTTATGGTTGATTTCTTTCATTGCTGCGACTTCATCAACATCATCCTTTGATGTTCACGAGGTTAGTCTTGCATGTCTTTTGTTTTGGCGAAGCAAATATATTTTTTTCTTCCTGTAAAAAACAACTCAATGCATATCAAATCGTGGTCTTCTGAAGTGTCTTGAGAGGTGACGGACTTTAGTCAATCAACTACGAAAAAGAAGGCATGTACATTGAAAGTTCTTGTTTTGAACCCTTCATATCATGTTCGTGATAATTCACCGGCTTTGTTTGAGCTTCTTGGTGATCATATCTGTAGTGAAGCTATGACTTGGAATGGCGCCTTGTCGACTACTAGAGAAATCACCTATGTTGAGTTTTATTAGGAGTGGCTTCAAGATGTCTTAAGCCGATCCAAATATGCGCTTACCAACGTGGGCCTTTATCACGTTGTGTACACATCTTTGTTTAGCTACGATCGTCATCCTTCTGTTCTTCATGCGCTCTTCGAGCATAGGTGTCCAGCAACCAACATACTTCACACAACTTAAGGAGAGATGTTGATTTCACTTTGGGATCTCCACAAGATAGGAGGCTTGCCGATCCAGGGGAAATTTTATGCAAGGTTGTTCTTAGCATGGAGGAGTTTTCTCATCGCAATTGCTGATGATTGCCTGCGAGTTACTGCTATTTGTTTTGGGCGTATTATAAGCTTTCCTAGGAGGCTCAGGGTAAGTCAAGTGTAAAGATTTCTTGATGGATCTGATTTTAGTACTGGGATGCCATGGAGTATAAGAGGCATTCGAAGAAAAGTGGCCATGAAGGAAATATTTGTGAAAACAAGTTCATTTGAGCAATATCTATGCATGCAATTAACAATTAAAAAGCGGAATCATGCTTGTGTACACTCAAAAACAAAACTTCACTCAAGAAATTCAAAGTCTAGTAGTTATGGTGAACCAAGACTCAACTAAAAACAAAGTGAGTTGAGAAATATTATACCTTTGATGATTCCTCTTTGCATAAGCAAAGGCTAATCACCCAAGAGATAGGGCCATCATTCCTTACTTCTCAGCTCCATGGATTTCTTGGATAAGGATGGTAGAATGGATTCTCCAAGTTCCTAAAATAGAGAACCTCTAAGTCTCCACACCAAGAAGAGCATTGATAAAGAAATGAGTGACCTAGAGGAAGTAAGATTGCTAGCTAATTTCCTCTAGGGTAAAAGAGAGCATTGTGTTATCATCTTTTCTCCAAAAGAAACCCTTATGATGAAATGTTATAAAGTTCTTTATATAGTCCCTTCAATTAACTGACAAAAGAACCAAAACCCTTCATCCTTTAATGTGGCCGATCTTAAGGGTTTATTGGGCTTTCAAGCCTTTTGTGTATTCAAGTTGTCATACAACTTGAGTTTATGGGCTTGACATTCAAATCTTATTGGGCCTTGCGGCCCAAAACTAACATGAGGTCTATAACGAACTTATTCATTTCATTAATTAACATATTAATTAATCCTAGCCATAAATAATTAAGCCATTTAATTATCCTTACTCATCTCCGTTATTTCTTCATTCTCTACCTTATATGGTGTACAATCCATTAGGTTCCTTCTAGCAAGGTAGTGGGCGATTAGAACTCTTCAAATCGATTGTGAATTGAAACTTACTTTCAATTTTCCCTTTAGTGATTACACACTTTTAGGGCTTCCAGAAACCACGAGTGACACCTAGCAGTATGTCATGACTACCCAAGATAATAAGAAGAGGTGGAGAACCTATTCAGTTTGGTATTGCAATGCAATACGGTCTTTCTCTAATACAATACTCTTAACCACATTGTTTGGTTTGATAGTTTATTCATGTCTACTATCCAATGTGATTCTCTTACTTATATGATTACCTTGAATGTGATTTGGAACGACTTCCTAAATCTCATTCATACTCTAGCCAGAGATTCTTAATCATATCATAGAGTATTCTCCCTCAAATGGTTTGAAGGTTAGAGATCCCTTGTTGCGCATTTACTTGACTCCATGGCTAAGTGGCTTAACCCCAACTATGCCGTGGGCACCTTCTGATGGAGTGACTTTGACATAGTCAAAGATCAAGGACCTAACCACAAGACAATTATGATGCCTCAGGTCAAAGGACTACTTTGCATTATCCCAACCATGAGTTCTCATGTGACATGAGTATGAGAACTCCTTGTTGATCGTATTCAGTGGACTCATTCTCTATTAAGCACCTACATGCTTGTCTTGGTGTCAGTCACACCAATGACTCAAGACCAGTCACTCTTCCTAAGAGAAAACTTAACACGTATTGATCTTAACGGACTGTCAATGCCCAATTGGCAATCCTATGATTAGGAATGTTTAGGATATGTATACAAAAGAGAATGGTCTCATGAATCTAACTTCATTAGATCATATTCTCCCAATTACATATTCCTTGGACTTATCGTTTAAGCATATAACATTTATAAGAGACGGCTTCAAACAATAATATTTGCCCTTTATATTAAACTATATTAGTTTAACATGTGAAATGTCCGTAAAGTATTATCATATGTTATTGGTCCAGCTAGGCGCCGTATTCCTGTTGAGTTGAGAGCATTTGAGGATCTTGGCATAGCGCAGAACACTTTGAAGAATCTTACTTAGCCGCTTTCTTAACTTGTTGGCTTTGTAAGTTTGTTCTCCCCAAAGACGATGTCAACTTTATCTGTCCTTCAAAGTGTTTTCTCGAAGTAGGAAGCTACATTTTCTCAGCATCATGAGGAGATTTCACGCCTAGAGCAAGGGAAAGGTGCGGCCATGGAATTGCCCATCTTGTCTCCCACTGATGTAGAGATTTTGAAGACTTTGGAAGGCTTGCTTGAAGATTGTCACTGTGGTTTTAGGGACATAACTTTCAAGTAGTGTCTTCCATCTTTTGTACTTTAGGTCTTCTTTGCTTTTGCTCTTTTGTTAATAAGGCTTTGTAGCCAAATTCTCCTTCAAAGAAATAAAGTATTCACATTTTGAATTTGCTCTTTATTCTTTAAAGTGTTTGTGTTTTGTTGGTGATGTGATTGTACTTGAAGTTTTGAAGTTTCAAGTTGCCTACGTACCCTTGGTTGATGAGGGATCAAGTCATGAAGTAGTTCAAATGAGTGATGGATGTTGGTGATTTTAATGGTGATTATGATGGTGATTTTTGTTTTGTTTTACCGTACACAGTTTATGCTCTTGTGGGCCAAGAGTGTTGGGTGTCGCCTTTTATGCTCATGCGAACAATGAGCGTCGTGCCGTGTGTAGTTTAGGCTCGTACAAGTGATAAGCTTTGTGTCGTGTACAGTTTAGGCTCGTACAAGCGAGGAGATTTGTGCTGTGTGCAGATTAGGCTTGTGCAGACGATAAGCATTGTGTTGTATACAGTTTAGGCTCATGCAGGCGATGAGTGTTGTGCCGTATGTAGTTTAGGCTCGTGCAGGCGAGGAGCGTCGAGCGTCACCTTTTAAGCTCGTACGAACAAGAAGCATTGTACCATGTGTAGTTTAGGGTTATGCAGGCGAGGAGCATTACGTGTCGCCTTATATGTTTGTGGGAACAAGGAGTGTTGTGAAGTGTGCAATTTAGGCTCATGCAGGCGAGGATCATTGGGTGTCACCTTTTATGCTTATACGAACAATTATCGTTATGTTGTGTGCAGTTTAGGCTCCTGCAAGGGAGGAGCTTTGAGTGTCGCTTTTTAAGCTCGTGCGAACAAGGAGCGTTGTGCCGTGTAGTTTAGGCCTGTACAAGCGAGGAGCTTCGTGTGAACAAGGAGCATTGTGTTGTGCAATTTACTCTCGTGCAGGCGAGGAGCTTTAAGTGCCACCTTTTAAGTTTGTGCGAACAAAGAGCGTTGTGCCAAGCAGTTTAGGCTGGTGCAGGCGAAAAGCTTTAAATGCCACCTTTTAAGCTCGTGCGAACAAGGAACGTTATGCTATACAGGTGAGGAGCTTTGAGTGTCGCCTTTTATGCTCGTGTGAATAAGGAGCATTGTGCTGTGCAGTTTAGGCTCATGCAGGCGAAGAGCTTTGAGTGTCGCCTTTTAAGCTCGTGCGAACAAGGAGCATTGTGTCGTGTGCAGTTTACTCTCGTGTGGGCGAGGATCATTGTGCCATATGTAGTTTAGGCTCGTGCAGGCGATGAGCGTTGGGTGTCGCCTTTTATGCTCGTGCAAATAAGGAACGTTATGACATTTAGTTTAGGCTCGTGTAGGTGAGGAGCTGATCTTTTCTTCAGGTGTTGTATTATTTTGAGTCACGAAACTCTATGTAAGTGTGGAGTTGCCCTGATTTTTTTAGGACAAGTTTTGAGTTCCATCTCGAGTTTATGGCTTGTTGAATGAAATCAGCTTCAATCATTTTAACAACCACAACTTCATCCAGGCTTGAAAGTGCATTGACAACGGTTTCTTGCCCCTTGTCTTTAAGTTATGGTAGTGCAACAGTGACGTCTTCCTTGGGGATTTCGTCTTCTTTGTCTTCTTTGATCATGATATGGAAGACGTCTTAGACCTCCTCTTTAGTACGTCTATTCACCTTTAGTTGTCCTTTTGTGTCGACTTCCAAGGTTGCTTGGCACTTCATCCTTGAATGAATTAAGCTTCGAACGTTGTCTTTTTCTACTAGATCATCGAGCTTTTCTTCCTTGGGCATTGTCTTTCTCTTTCCAGAAGGCTGCTTAGTTTCTTCAAGTCTTTCCAAGGTCGACTGTCGCGGGAAAGGGCTAACCGTGTTGCTTTGTTTCCGGGGTTTTGACAACCTTTCGAAAATAGAGCTTTAGGGTGTTGGCGTGTTAAGCCTTTTGAAGACGGAGGTTCGGTCTTGACTACCAATGCGATCAATTGCCGAAATTCTGGGTTTTGAACAATTTAGCCTATCAAAGACTAACGTTCGATGGGCGGATTTAGGCTCCTCTTAACTTGGTTTAGTGCTCACGCTGATGTGTTGAGTGCTAGCATTTTTTTATTTTCTTGAAATTTTCACGGGTGTATTTGGTGTGAAGCCAAGTTCACCTTTGTTTTTTGTCAACTTCGTAACCATGCTCCTTCAACCTTTTTTGAGTCTCGATAAGGTCACGTTCTTTGTCGTTAATGATGTTTGCATTATTCTTTCTAAGATTTGAAGAGGAAGTGAAATTGTAGCCAGCCTTTGACATGAGTTTGTAGGCGTATGGGTCGAAGCCTTCTTTGATCCTCTTGGTTGGAAGAGAACTTGGTTCCGTCCCTTTTTGCAGGGGTTGTATAAAGCCTTGAGGTGGCTTTGATATTTTAGCATCGCCTAGCTGTGTCAGAGGTAAAATTGCATTTGCCTTGAGCAGCTTTATGTCGTCATTTTGCAGCTGTATGGCGGCTTTACTTGTTTTGAACGGGGATTGCCCCATCTTTCCTCTTAACATCTGGATGTATCGGAAGACGGATGTGTTTGATCCTTTTTAAGGGCATTACATTCCCTTTGGTTGTTGAGGGCTTAGAAGGCTCATCGTCATTTTTACTTGAAGATGGCATGGCTTCCCCTTTTTGCTCTTTGGGCATGGCTTGCCACTCATTCTTTTGGTTGTGGCTTTACCTATGGACTTGATCTCTTTTGGAAGAGCTTCAGGCACCGTATCTTCATTCATGTAGAACTTAGCATCTGCGAAGTGTGGTTCAGCTTCAGTGAATGGCTTGGTGTCGCCTTATATCACCTTCACTCATTCTCGGTAGTATTTTAAGCATTGGTGGATGGTGGCCGACACAACTCCATTCTCATGGATCCAAGGTCTTCCTAAGAGCAAACTGTAGGAAGTTCTCGCATTAATCACATGGAATATCATGCTTGACTTAAGTTCACCAATGGTCATCTCGACACGGACCATGCCCATCGCTTTTTGTCCTCCTTGGTTGGAACCTTAGATTAACAGACAGGTTTAGGTCAATTCACCTACCTTGATGCCGATTGTAGTCATTGTTGACTTTGGCATGATGTTTATGGCTGAACCACCATCCACAAGCATGTGGTTGACTTTGTGCTTCTTCACGTACCCAGAGATGAAGAGATGACAGTTGTGAGGATTTGACCCTAGCAGTAAGTCTTCGTCAGTGAAGGTGATTGCATCATGGGCGGCACAGAATGTTGCGTATTCATGTGGCCGAAGCTCCAAGCCTTTATCCTTGTTTTCTTGCACTTTGTGGTCGTCGAGACTTACCATGACCGCTATTAGTGCTCTTCGCATCTTCTTAGGCAATCATAGCGCCTTCTCAATGCTAAAGTATGATGCCAGGCTTTCTTCAAGTGTGGGAGTTTTCTCTTCCTCGATGGCTATAACTTTGCCTTTTGAGGGCTTTTCTTTCTCTACTTTAACTATGTGATAGGCAGCGGTAATGCACTATTGGAAAAAATCTCTCGGGAAGTACTCATGCAATGAGACCGGAATGCGTGGCTCTTGCTCCATAGGTTCTCTAGCGTACGTTGACTTAGCAGCTCTTACGTTTTTCTTGGTCTTCCTACGCTTGTTCAACTTTTGGTTTGACAGTTTATGGTCTTAGCTTCCTTGTCTTCTTGTAGGTCACCAGTGTCCACCCCTCTTCATCGTCGGTAAGTGCACTTTGGTCACTTGCCCCTATGGATGATTGTGTAGAAGGTGTCGTGTGGCTTGATCATAGACGGGAATGTGCATGCGTCACTTGGAGAGGCACGAGATCGAATGATCCAAACACAATTGCAGTAGTGTGTGTTGCAGCCCTGTCTTCAAGGCCAAGTTCAATTTGCCCTTGTTGTGTTATCTTCACGATGAGCTCCTTAAGGACAAAGCATTTTCCAACTGGATGGCTCACGATACGATGGTATTTATAGTACCTAGGATTGTTACACGATTCATCTCTTCGAGACACTTACATTCAGGTAACTCGATCACTTTCTTCTCTAGCAGGTCATCTAGTATTGCGGCCACGTCAGAGTCTGGAAAATGGTAGGTCTTCTGCTCCAGCTCCCTCAAGGTGTTTTTGTACCTATCTTGGGTGCGAGAAGGCTCACTCTTTTTTACCATTCGCTTTGTTCTTGGAGGAGATCTTGATGGGCGCAAGAGAGGTCTTGACGGGGGTAGTGTTGACGGCAAAAACTTCATTGGCAGGCTTCTTCCCAATCTTGTCTACCTTCGGAGTGAACACCCTGTCATTTTTTAAGTCGGTGATTAGCTTTTTTTTCCATAATTGGTGATACTTAGCTCTATGTCATGGGAACGAGTCACTAGTTCCTCAAATGTCCTCGACTTTATGCCTTGGAGGATGTAGTGTAGGCCTTAGTGCATGTTTTGAACGTACATCTCAATGGAGGAGGTTTCAGAAAGACGATCATTGCAATCTAGACTTAATGAGTGCCATATGTTGATGTAGTTAACGACTGGTTCATCCTTCCATTGCTTTATACTTATCAACTCTAGCATGCTTACGGTGCGATGCGTGCTGTAGAAGCTGTTGAGGAATTCCCTTTCAAGCTGGTTCTGCTCGAGATCGGTGTACCAATCAAAGGCGTTACCTTTCAGTGAATGCACAAACTAATTTACAAAGTAGTATCTATATGTTCCAGCGTTGTTGCAAGTTTCGATGAAATGGGCAATATGTTGTTTGGGATTGCCCTTTCCACCGAATTGCATGAACTTTGGTGGCTGATAACCCCTTAGCATCCTCAAGGCGTCAATCTTCTTGGAGTAGGGCTTTGAGTATAGCATAGAGTCATGCAAGCTTCCTTGGTACTGCACCTTGATAATGCTAGTGATCATCTCCTATAGCTGCTGGACAGAGAGAGATCCCATGAGCGTTGTCGCTTGGTCCAACTTCTCTTTAGCTTTCTCCACCAGAGGCTCTTCTTTTTTGTCGGTTTCCTCCTTTGGTAGATCAACCTTCAGGTCAACTTCGTCGTTGTGCTGCGCCCCTAAACGGTTGATGAGCGTAACGATTTACAGGTCTTTCTCATCCACGATCCTTGTCAGCCTTGCAATTGCTTCACTCATTTGAGGTAGGTGCTCCTCGATGAAAGTTGCGCCAGTAGTCATGACTTGCATGGCTACGGGGCACGAGCTGCTTGAATCGGCATTATAAGTCAAAGAATCAGAGTACCTTCTTGGACTTTCTTCCCTTAACGCCCTTAGCGAGGCCAGGGTGATCACATGTTTGTGCTTTGGGTGCTCTTTCTCCTTCGACAAAGTTGATGGAGGGGTGGAAGGCATGGGAGAGAGAGTTCTTGCCTTGCTTCGGGTTATGACGCCCAAAGTGTCACCACTTGCGGCAAGGATGGCTTTGTTCTTCACGTTGGTAGCAGGAACAACTTGATCCTTTATTGATGTCATTTGTACAGTTTTTTTAAGGCAGAGATATCCCACCGGGTGTGCCAAATTTGTAAACACGAAAATTCAGTATCGAATGAGACGAGAACACGTCTACAAAGTAGATTTGTATTGATTTGAATTTGTAGGTTACAATTGTGGTTTACAACTTTTCCTCTGATTCAGTCTTCAAATTTGATGTAGATGGTTGATTGTCGATCCAAGGGTCGTGATGACTTGATCTCGGACGAACGGTTGAATGATTGCTTCAAGTTTTGAGCTTGAAAACAACGCGAGGATGGTCTTCACCTCAAGGTGCGGCAAAGATAGTGTGGATGTAGGATTTCGTTGCTTCTAGGGTCTTGGCAATTTGATCTTGAAACAAACGTTGCTATAAGTTTATAAGCTTGCAACAAAGTCTTGAAGGAATCGGCACGAGCGCTTGTTGATTCTTCAAGGAAGTGCTTCTGCTTTGGTCGAGAGAAAGCTCCGGCTTTGGTTAAATGTTCTTCGAAGAGAGCTTTGGCAGTGTATTAGTCTTCAAAGGTTTGGTAGAGGTTCTTCTGTGTAGAGATTTTTCGACCCCCAATGCTTGTGGGAGGACCTTGTATTTATAAGCTTCTCAAGGCTTGCCTTTGGGAGGATTTGGCTTTGATTTATGTCCTAATTTGTCCAAGAGAGAATTTAGGCATGTTTTGTGTATTAATTTCAGCCACTTTCCTTTAGCCGAATTTAAGAACCTTGTTGCCTATTTTGTGAGAAATCTTCAATTCTTACTTGTTTTATGAAGGTGCTTTAACCTTTTTTTTTCTTCCGATTTTGAAAGATTTTGGACCTTCTTTGCTGAATTTAAAGGATGTTTCTTCTCTTAGCCGAATTTAGGGAATGCTTTATACTTTCCTTGCTTGATTTGTGCCACATGTCATTGATGACTTGTCCATTTGTGATGAGTCATATGTCACGTGGAGCTTTGTGATGCATCGTTTTATATGCAACAAAATTTACATGTCTACAACAACGACTAAACACAATTTTTTATTTTACATTTCAAATGTTGGTATGAGACATCTTATCAATATTTTTATTATCGGATGAAACTACCAAATACATTCTCAAATTATAAAAATTATTTATATTCACGGTTTCGTTCGGTTTTATTTTAAGTGGTTCTACCAACATGAGAACTAAAACCGAAATCGGTATGAACAATTTGGTCCGGTTCTTGAACTTACGTTGATTTTTTTTTGTCAACACGATTTTACCGGTTTATTTCATCGCAGTTCGATTCAGTTTCGCGATTTCATGGTTTTTATGCCCACCCTTATGGTTTATCGTTGAAAGGGAAGAAAATCTGGGCAACGTTTTCTTTTTTTTTTTTGGTGGAGGACAATGGAGGTTGGGGTTACTCGGGAGAACTGAGCAAAGCTCTTCATTATTTTTCAAATTTTTAATTTTTAATCTTATTTTTCATTTAAAAATTAATTTTTTAAATGACAAGAAACCCTCTCAAAATCCATTCAAATCTTTAATCAAAATCTATAAGAATCCTTGAAAATCCATTTGAAATCTATAATCCTATCAAATCTTCAATTTAAAATGTTTTAAAATCCTTCTAAATCCTCGTTTGACTACACCTCTTTTAGATTTGATAGTATTTTTTTTCCTAATAATATGTTTTTTCCTTTACTTGACATTGTGTAATCAAAACCTTCTCTTATTCTAGAACATTTTATTTGATTTATTCAAGTTAATCGCCAAGCCAAAAATAAAAGTCTGTATACATGGTAACAGTTGTATGTAGAAATTCTCATTATTTGCTTTTTTTAATATATATTTTATTTTTATGTTTAATGCTAATAGAATTAGTATTTGTTAAGTTATCTTCGTAGGAATAATATTATTACATAATGTTGATATTAAGTCACTCATCTCTACTAATTAATAAAACACTCATTATCAATCAAAACTCTATGAAATTACCAGTTTAACCCTTTAATTAAAGGGTAAATCGCCAAAATAGTCCTTGAGATTTGCATAACTCATCACTTTGGTCCCAGCAATTCCAAATCGATAAAAGTGGTCCCTGAGATTGTCCACCATCCATCATTTTGGTCATTTCGTTAAAACTCCGTTAAGTGTCCCCAAGTTCTTGGCCGGAAGTTTGGGCAATTTTCAAAGCTTCGTAACTCAATTGTTTCTTAACCAAATTCGACCCATAATATATCAAAATGAAGATAGGAAAGTGTAGAATAAGATTATACCTATTTCGAAGCCCAATGGTTGTCGGAGATTGCCGGAAAATAGCCTCAAAGTTGACTGGTCTGAGTGAAAACTTGAAAACTCGCCGGGGTAGAAATGTAATTTCACACAACCAAATTTTGCTGTTTTTTTTCATAGCCTCACCTATATGTAATCCTAACATATATCTAATAAAAAAAAGTTTCAAAATAAAAAAATAAAAAAACCTTCTCACTTCCACATTCTTTATCACTCTCTTCCTCTCTCCTTCTATTTCAAGAACAAAAATAAAAAAAATTCTCACACACTTTGTGTGTGCCCATATGCTAGTATACCTAATATGCAAGGAGAATTTCAACCTTATAAAGTTAAAAAAAATATTAAATTCTAAATACACCTCAAATCAATTTTAACATGTATATCTCAAGATTATTTATCTTCTTCAACTCTCAAAACCACTTTCACCTCCCTTGTAGAACAACACTCTAAGCAATGAAACTACTGACACCTTATTGAAAAAAATAATTATTTTTTATGAATAAAAAATAAAATATGAACATAAAATTGTGTCAAAGTTAGTTTTTGATAATATACATTCCTCCAACATTTCTTATACCTTCATGTAGACATCAAGATCATGGACGGAGCCATCTTAGGCCCAGAGGGGTGGATGCCCCCACTCAGTTTTGTCAGTTTTTTTATACACAAAAAAATGTACATGCTTGTGACATTATTAAGGTGTATAACTAATTTAGTTGTTTGTGGCATTAGCATTAACTCTTCCAGTACAACTTCCAAAGTTGAAAAAGCATTTTCTGCTGGAAATGTGCCCTAAAACCAATCATATGATGATACTTTACAGACATTTCACATGTTAAACTAATCTAGTTTAATATAAAGGGCAAAGATTATTGTTTTAAGCCGTCTCATATAAATGTTATATGCTTAAACGATAAGTTCAAGGAATATGTAATTGGGGGAATGTGATCTAAAGAAGTTAGATTCATGAGACCATTCTCTTTCGTATACATATTCTAAACATTCCTGATCATAGGATTGCCAATTGGGCATTGACGGTCTGTTAAGATCAGTACGTGCTAAGTGACTAGTCTCGAGTCATTGGTGTGACTGACACCAAGACAAGCATGTAGGTGCTTAATGGAGAATGAGTTCACTGAACACTATTAACAAGGAGTTCTCATATTCATGTCACATGAGAACTCATGGTTGGGATAATGCAAAGTAGTCATTTGACCTAAGGCATCATAGTTGTCTTGTGGTTAGGTTTTTGATCTTTGACTATGTCAAAGTCACTCCATCAAAGGGTGTCCACAACATAGTTGGGATTAAGCCACTTAGCCATGAAGGGAAGTGAATGCGCAACAAGGAATCTCTAACCTTCAAACCATTTGAGGGAGAATACTCTATGATATGATTAAGAATCTCTGGCTAGAGTATGAATGAGATTTAGGAAGTCATTCCAAATCATATTTAAGGTAATCATATAAGTAAGAGAATCACATTGGATAATAGACATGAATAAACCATCAAACCAAACAATGTGGTCAAAAGTATTGTATTAGAGAAAGACCGTATTGCATTGTAATCCTAAACTGAATAGGTTCTCCACCTCTTCTGATTAGCTTGGGTGGCCATTACATACTGCTAGGTGTCACTCATGGTTTGTGGAAGCCCTAAAGATGAGTAATCACTAAAGGGAGAATTGAAAATATGTTTCAATTCACAATTGATTTGAAGAGTTCTAATCGACCACTGCCTCGCTAAAAGGAACCTAATGGATCGTACACCGTGTAAGGTAGAGATTGAATAAACAATGGAGATGAGTAAGGATAATTATATGGTTTAATTATTTATGGCTAGGATTAATATGTTAATTAATCAAACGAATAAGTTCGTTATAGACCTCGGGTTAGTTTTGGGCCACAAGGCCCAATGAGATTTGAATGTCAAGCCTAATAACTCAAGTTGTATGACAACTTAAAAACACTAAGGGCTTGAAAGCCCAACAAACCCTTAAGGCCGGCCATATAGAGAAGGGTGGTGAACTTGCCTTAATTGCAAGTTTGCCACTCCATTGTGAGGTGGTATAAAGATAACTTTATAGCCATTTGATCCTTAGGGTTTCTTTTGGAGAAAAGATGAGAACACAAGGCTCTATTTTCTCTCTAAGAGGCTGGCCACCCTAGAGGAAATTAGGCAGCAATCTTACTTCCTCTAGGTCACTCATCTATTCATTAATGCTCTCCTTGGTGTGGAGACTTAGAGGTTCTCTATTTTGGGAACTTGGAGAATCAATTCATCCATCCTCCTCCAAGAAATCCATGGAGCTAAGAAGTAAGGAATGAAGGCCCTATCTCTTGGGTGATTAGTCTTTGCTTATGCAAAGAGGAATCGACAAAGGTATAATATTTCTCAACTCACTTTATTCTTGAGTTGAGTATTGGTTCACCACACTCACTAGGCCTTGAATTTCATGGGTAAAGTTTTGTTTTTGAGTGCATACAAGCATGATTCCACCTTTTAATTGTTAATTGCATGCATAAATGTTGCTCAAATGAACTAGTTTTCACAAATATTTCCTTCATTTTCGACCATGAAATTTCTGAAGAATCGATTGAGAAATCGGGTGGGAGATCAATGGATGAATGATAACATGATTATTTTTATATAGAGAGACATTTGATAGTATTAGTAATGAAGTTGTCATGCAATGCTTTCACAACATGAAAACGCATCGAGGAATATGGTAATATGTCACATCCCAGCCCTGGCCCCCACCACATCTCGTGCTCGACTCCGCCGTAGCACGATATTGTCCACTTTGGGCCTCGACCACGCCCTCACGGTTTTGTTTCTGGGAACTCACACGAGAACTTCCCAGTGGGTCACCTATCATGGGATTTCTCTCACGCGAACTCGCTTAACTTCGGAGTTCCGATAGAACCCGAAGCCAGTGAGCTCCCCAAAGGCCTCGTGCTAGGTAGAGATGAGAATATACATATAAGGCTTATAGGATCCACTCCCCTTGGCTATGTAGGATGTAACAATCCACCACTTTTAGGGGCCCGAAGTCCTGGTTGGCACACTTCGGGCCAGGGATTGGCTCTGATACCAAATTGTCACAACCCGGCCCGGGCTCCCACCATATCTCAAACTCGACTCCACCGCAGCAAGATATTGTCCTCTTTGGGCCCCGACCACGCCTTCACAGTTTTGTTTCTAGGAACTTACACGAGAACTTCCTAGTAGGTCACCCATCATAGGATTACTCTCATGCGAACTTGCTTAACTTCGGAGTTCCGATGGAACTCGAAGCCAGTGAGCTCCCCAAAGGCATCGTGCTAGGTAGAGATGGGAATATACATATAAGGCTTACATGAGCCACTCCCCTGGAAGATGTGAGATGTAACATAATATATTATATCAAAAAACTTATGGTTAATATGTAAGTATTTTGTAGTAAATTCGTTAGCTTTTTATTTTGTGAATTTGTTGTTTAACAATGCCCCGATCCACACAGATTGCTGACTTCGACTATGATCAAGATCATGTTCACGAATGATATTTGCAGCATTCTCTCTCCTTGATAATTCCACCAACATTTATGAGAATGAAATCCCAATGCAAATAAGCTTAATTCGGATTTTCAAGAATTTCTTCAAAATCTCCCATTACATGTTCGTTGTAACTCACCCCAAAATCTAAAGTACAAGCAAATATATCAAACCATTAGGTGGAAAACCCTAGAAGGATAATACTTCATATTTTTCATTGTTTGGGTGATCTCAAAGACATCGACATGCGTATAATTATGTTATGAAGTTAATGGAGAACCAATTATACTATGCTTTTCTAGATCACTTCTTGCTACAAAGTCATGGATTCTCAATTTTTTTTATCTTCTGTTATGATGGATTCTCAAATCTAAATCTTCAATTTTGAAAGGGAAGAGATACAACATAGAAATAACCTCATAATTCGAATATGTTAAGTGGTGGGGTATAAAAATAAAAATACATTGTGAAGTCAAAACTTGTAGGTTTAGCTTTCCTTGTCAAATATTGTAATTGAACCACACACATGCTCAATATAGTTTTAGGTTATACTCTGATTATGGGTTGTTGCTGCTAGAGTAAATGTTTAAGATGTGACACATTTCACCTTAAAAGGTTTGTTCATGCATGGGCATTTCATATCTATATTTGTGTTGCATTCTGTCTAGTTTGATTGTCTCGTTAGTTTTGTGCTGACTTCTAGCTATCTAGGCACACAAATTAATTAAGACAACCCACATGGGCTGACTGATACCTTTTTGCTAGTGGTCCGTTTCTGGCCCTTAATCTGCTCACATTGTCTGATGGGTTGACAAGTGGTTTTTGTCCTTGTTGTATGTGCAAAAAATCAGATTTGTCTATATAACCTCAGCTAGGGTTGTCATCCTCTTTGGTTAGGGATTTTACATGTTTCATAAGAGTGTTCTTAAAGCTTTGACCTGCCTCTTGGTGTTCCTTATTAGAAATCCTTTCCCACAAAATCACATTCATGCACTAATCACCCAAAGCATTGTATATTAGGGTAACATTGTCTTTGTGATTTTGTTTTAAGTTTGTGGCTAGGAGATTCATAGTTTATGTCAAGAGTGTTTTCAAGCTTGTAGCTACCTTTTGTGTTCTTACTTGAAACCCTAGCCACAAAATTACATTCATGCACTTAACACTTAAATCGTTGCATATTTGGGTTGTATTATCTATGTGATTTTGTTATGTGTTTTTGGTCAAGTTTTCCAAGTTTCAAATCTTTAAACTGACCCCTTTTGGATTCACGTCTGTTTCATTCTTCAAGTGTTTGACTGGTTAAACTGACTCGACACTGAATCCAGATTTGCATCAACTTCATCATAACGACATTTGTATAAGTTGATTTGTTCTCGGTGCCACAAGATGATGAGCTCAGAAGGAGCTGTCATTTCATGAAGCCCGAAGGAGTCCATCTCGTGTAAGGCAAGGTTGCACAAAGACAAGCACATATATGGATTTTTAATTGCAGGATATTCCCCTGGTACCAATTTCATACATTAAACTCATGAATTTGATTTTGTATTATACAATAGATGACACATTTTTAGGAAAAGAATAGAATAACCAAATAGTAGAGTAGAAATTAGATGAATCCCAAAATTAATAGATAAAATTTATATCTATTAAACTAACGCCACTGTAACAATTTATATTTATTAAATTTATATCTATCAAACTCAATGCGTCTAATTCTTGTATATATGAGTCAAACTCACTTACACTGTTGTGAAAGCCTAAAAGTATAAAAGAATAAACTCAATGCGTCTAATTTAGACCTGGCATTCGTGTTGTGTTTTCCGTGTTCGTGTCGTTTTCGTGTCATACCCGATATTTTAACGGGTCATGTCGTGTAACACCTATTAAAATAAACGAGTAAAATGACCTGACCTGAAATCGACCCGATAATATTAACAGGTAATATAACCCGACCCATTACCCATTAAGGAAAATACATTTTAAACCAATAAATAATCAAATGAAAAACATAATACTAAATAAGTATATACATACCATATTATCACATTCAAAACATAAAAACACTTTGTCCTTCAAGTATTACATAGTTACATACCCAAAAATAAGAGCATAATAAAAATATAAAAAAAAGAACATTAGAACATTACAAAATATCAAATGTTCAAAAGATTTGCAAAATTAAGGGAATTATGTTTCAAGGTTTGGAACCTTGCACATTTTCTTACAATCAAACTCTTCAATTTTCATCAATCACCATGGGAAACGGTATTGGAACTTTGGCTTGATATATTGTCTTCAAGAGTTATATTGATGATATTTTTAGTGAGGCTTTCTACATTAACACTCTCTTCTCTTTTATCCTATGGCTATTGTGTAAGTAAAGTTTTTAATAGTTTTTTAATTAATGCAGAAGTGTGAAAAATATAGAAAAAATATATAAAAGCTCGTAATGACAAACTTTACAGCTTTCATGAAGGGCTTAACTTTGAAATGTGCCACTATAATCATATAAATCATAGATCAAAATTTAACCGTTGATTATTGTTTACATTTATGCTTCATTTTTCTCACCAATTTTGTTTTTCAGATTTTCTTTTTTGAAAACATGATCTATTAGAGGATATAGGAAGATGAACGGTTCAGATTGTTGATATTATGTTCAGAGTTTTACCGTTAGTGGTGTTTATAAAGTCTCTACAAACTATATAACATCGACTCATATTTCAATTAACCGTAAATATTGGGACGTGATATCAAAGATCTGAACCGTTTATCTTCCTACATCCTCCAGAAGATCATGTTTTCAAAAAAGAAAATCTTAAAACTGAAATTCAATATAAAGAATAAAGCCTAAACGACAATGGACGGTTAAATACAAATTTAAGGTTTATGGATTATAGTGTCGGATTTCGAAGTTAACCCCTTCACGAAAGTTGTAAAGTTTATCACTACGAGTGATTGTGTGTATATATATATATATATATATATATATATATATTTTTTTTTTTTTTTTTTTTTACATTTCTTACACTTCTACAATAATTATTATTAATTTTATTACTTTTACACTCAAATAAAAAACACTATTCATGACGGTTTGGAGGGTTTTAAAAATCTAAACGATAATGTAAGTGTAACCATTGTCTACTCGTGGAGGAATGATGAATCATGAGTGTTTATATATTCTTTCACATTTTTCATACTAGTAGGGATGTCTTAGTGCCTATACTAATACTATACTAGTTGATTTTAATTTTGTACAACAACATGTTAAGTAAAATTTATCCTATTAATGATAATAAGAAACTCTCATAATAAAAATAAATAAATGAATAAAACTTAATTTTTAAACTTATATAGAATAATTATACAAAAATATATATTTAATATAGAATATACCAATATATACAATACAACTATTGTATTTTATAATAATTTTTTTAGTAATTCAACTTTAAAATTATAATTTATTTTTCTTAGCGGGTCATAATGGGTTACCCACGTGTTACCTGCGTGTATACCCGTTAAGAACCTGTTATTAATGGGTTCTTAATGGGTCCCTGATAATGACCCGATTAGTTATCGTGTTGATCCGAAATCCGTTATTTTCGTGTCGTGTCACCATGTCATGTAAGAAATTGTCGGGTCTAGTCAGATTCTTTATTTGAGTCAAACTCACTCACACTATGAAAGACCTAAAACTAATAGAAAGCCATGCTAAGCATCCCTTAACTAACCCACGTACATTGGTCTCATCCCTAAACCCCTCTCTCTCTCTCTCCCTCCCTCCCTCTCTCTCTCTCATATTTTATTTGTTATATCTGGGTTGGTGTCCCACTCTGAATTTTAGAGCACCAAACCGGTCAGAAATTAGATAGCAAGTGAAAGTTGAGGTGAGAAATCATATAAATCTGTTTCACTCACTCTCTTGTGTTTCTTAAACCCTTTAAAATAGGAATCATGTATAAATCTGGTTGTTGGATTACATTATTTATGTTGATATCTTGTAACGGATCTACCAAGTAGCTTGAAGACATGAAAGGAATTCAGTTAAACGCACTTGTCTAACTGAAGTGACATTTCCCACTTAATTGGTGAGGTTGGTGAGTCTTGGGTTATGGCCATAATGTATGTCATGTCTAATATAAAACCGTTTCCCAACTAAGTCATATTAACGGGTTTAGTTCACCCACTTAACTATAATGTTTGTGCTTATTGCTTATGATGGTGACAACATCATTTGACTTATCAATTAACTTTAAGGGTGGTGCTATCTGCACGCATTTTTACCTCTTAAACATTTCTTTTAATTTTTAGCTATCGGATTGAATGAATTGAAAAAAAAATTAAATGACAAAAATTAATAAGGAGTGTGTGAGAGGTAAAAATGAGTATGTAAATAGCATCACCCTAACTTTAATTGCAATATATCGTGCATAGTCATATCACGAAAGTACGGTCACACTATCCTAACCAACTTACTTAATTTAGGTCTATTATGTTGTTAAGTTTTGTTTTAATAAGTAGTACACAAATGGTAAAAAATAAAAGAAAAAATGATAGTTGGTTAAGTAATAACTCAATCATCAATTTTCATGTTATTTGGGCAAAATTTGTAGACAAAAATAGATGATAGTTGGTTAAATATTAACCCAATCAGCAGTTGGGTAATACTAGGGAGACTAAACTTGTAGACAAACTTTGCAAACTAAATTATTTATCACCAATAAGAATAAACTCATTTATCAAGGCTTAAGTAATAATCTAATCATCAATTTTTATGTCATTTAGTTTACAAAATTTAATCTCTGTAACATTACTCAACTGATTAAATATCACAATTACGCATGTCACCATTTATCAAGTAAATTATCAATATTTTGTTTTCGACGTTAATAGCAAGATAATGGATTGATTTGGGAGTCAACCGCATATGTCCACTTTTTCAAAGAAGAAAAACTTATCTTTTTTTTTTTTTTTGAAACACCGAAATAGATTAAACTGGGCAAAGATGCCGAAGAAAAACATGAGAGCCTACAAAGAGGCAAACAGCCAAGGATGGCGCAGACACAGGTAGTGGAAGGAGCTACAAGGATCCTGATGCCACACCTGGTGCGAAAATGTCACTCCTAACACCACCAACATACAGACCTAGTGTGGACAAGACAGTCCATCATTACATAGAACATGAACTAGGGAAAATAGAGGTTTGTCCAGCCAAACCATATTGCACATTTCTGGACTCCGTCGCGACGCCAAGAGGTGTGCGACATTGTTTGCTGATCTTGAAGTCCAAGACCAGCAACAGTCATGGAAAGACTTTCCTAATCTAGCACACTGTTAAAGAATAGGGAAAGCATCCCACCTACCATTCGAAAGTGAATCCCGCAAACATGAAATTGCCTCAGAGGAATCATATTCAATTATCACATTACGCCAACCCAAATGTTGACCCAACTCAGCCATGCTTGATTGCTAATGCTTTAGCCATCATCACACTTGTAGCCTCCACGGGGTACCGACTTGCACCTACAAACTACCCCTCATGATTCTGTGCAACTACGCCAGCAAATCCATGACCCAAATTGGTATCCCAACTAGCATCCACATTTATCTTGATTACCCCTGAAGGTGGAGGAGACCAAGGAACAAAATGCACCGGTACTGAAGAAGTAGAAACTGGACAACTACCCACTGACTATTTAGCAGCTAAGAAAGCCTCAATTGTAGTGGAAATTGATTGAATAACCTGCCTAGGATTAATTGATTGTTGGTTGAAAATAAAATTGCACCTTGTTTTCCTAATATACCAACATGTAAAAGCTATATAAAACAGACCCTTCTCTTATCTGAAGTCAATCTAGGAACCGCCTCCAGATAGTTAAGTAGCTAAGCTGGCCATGAAGTGATTTTATGCTTTTGTATCCGGACATCCAAAGCACCTCCAAACCACACCACCTCCACCCAAGGATAGAGCAAGAACAGAGGCTCAATAGATTCGTCATGCGCATTACAAATAGGACACAAAGGAGATGGAGAAGATCTTTTAAGAAATAAATTAGCCATAGTAGCAATAGCCCCATTAAGGGTTTTCTACATAAAAACACTTGATTTTTGGCAAAGCCTCCATTCTCCACATCCATTTCCAAAAAGAGCTAGGAATGATGACTGAAGTGGATGAACTCATATGTCTGAATTGTCCCTATCTGGCAATAGCCCAATGATAACTCGAACAAACGCCATTTTTCGCGAAAGGCCACACTAAACGATCCGGACTCAACGGGTCACCAATGGTAGTATCCAAGATCGCATCATAATCACGTTACAACACAAAATCTTTCAAAAAAATCAATATTCCATTGCCCAAAGGCCTGAGAAATCAACGAGTTAGCCCTCAAATTTCTAGTGACTGGCACCATACATTGCGGTTCCAGCTAACCCAAGGGGACATGTGGTAACCATCTATCCTTCCACACCCAAACCTCATGACCATTCATAATCTGCCAATGAGAGCCCCTAAGTAAGATATCTCGTCCCACCAGTAAACTAGACTAGGCCCAAGAAGCAGGCATGCCCTCCCCTCTTAGATTCAAGGAAAGCAATTAGAAAAATAACAAGCTTTAAGAACTTACGCCCACAATGTATGCGGCTCCTGTTCCAATGACAACTGAGGGCCTAAGTTAATTATTATTACTAGTGTATGTGTATGTATAAAATGATTTTGAGTCCTATAATTCATGCAGATTTGAATTACTGTGGCTAAAACCCAAGTGATGCCTAAGAATATGGATTTACAGATTACAATTCCACCACCCAATACACCTAATCTTAAAACCAAGGTAAAAACTTGAGATTAAAGCATTTGAAAAACGCTACTGCATTTGTTTATGAAGCGGTGATGGGATAAAAACAATGGGAATGCAATTCAGATAAAGCACGCAAGGATTAAAACCAACTTGATTTCTATTGTAAGAGAAATAAGCATATTGGTTTAACATTTCAATCTCAAATAAGCACAAAAACACCGTAACATATGAGTTACTTACTTCATCTAATCTTGTCTGCTCACATTACTTCCCGATTCCAGATTGCTTGTTTGACCAATTCATCAAACACGACTCCATATATGTATGCACATTACACTCTCAATCAACGAGTTGTGGAAAACAAGTTGTAGAACATTGATTTTGGATTTTTATTTTTAAACTAGGTGTAAAGATAAATTTGCATATTATATTAGGTTTGTGAGGGTAGTTTAGGTAGTAAAATTGGTTTAAAGAGATATTGATAATTTAATTAAAAACTATATGGGTGTAATAAATAAGTTGGGTGTAGAAAGAGGTTATATGAGTTCAAATAAAATTTCCCAAACATATTTAGTGGGTTTGAACTTTGAAGTTTTAGTTAGTTGAAAAATTATACATAATATTTATCTAGATATTTGGTTAAAGGTCTTGAATTCGATTTCTTTTTTTGTTGATTAAAAAATCATGTTGAAATTAATGGATTTTTTAAATTTTATTTGTGTTAGTAACTTGGTGTTCCTTATCTTTTCGATGTAAAAAATAAATTTCTTAGTTCCAAACATTTACACTCTCAATTTTTTTTCTTGGACATATGAAATGAGATCGAACCTATACTCTATCACATTTTCTTTTTCGCATCGTCACCTGAACTTGTAGAAAGAGATATTGGTCAATAAATGTCATGAAAGATATGTGCACCTAATACAAAAAGATAAGTTTAGTTGGGGACCATCTTCTGATGGGATTTTAAAGTTATATTTTAAGTTAGTTTTGAGTTAGTTTTGAAGAACATGTTATATTTTTAAAGAATATGTTATATTTTAAAGTTAGTTTTGAGTTTAATTTTTTAAAATAATCCAACCAAACAAGTTTTTAATACCTAAAACTTGAAAAGTGTTTTGAGTTTAAAATGTTGAATTCAAGTACGGTCCTAAACTTTTTACATGACTTGACTACTACTACGAAATCATCTAAATAATCAAAAAAGACTTGCTCGATTTTCTTACATTTATGATAATTTTAACAATTGTTCTTATGCTACAGTTGCTACTCATTTCTGAAAGTGTATTTCCTACTAGACAAGTAATCATACTTTCAGAGAAGTCAAGAGTTTTCATATAATAGTTCCTCGATTACGATTGGATGAGTTTGGTAATAAGATCTTATAGAAGATCTCTTTGTGAGTTTTGCTCTCCGTTAATTAAAAAACAATCACTCTCTTGTAATTATGTTGTTAGAACATAGGCTGCACCACTTTCAGATGGGTCATGAAGAACCTACTTTTGCCTCTTTTTTTTTTCTGTTTTTTTTCTTCAAACAATCAATATTATCTTTACTAAGAAAAGGAAATGGGCTTAGCCTCATTCAAATTTGTCTTTGGCGAAAATCGAAGTTAAGACTTTTACTTATAAATGAAGAAGAATATCACTAGATCGTAGTATTAAGTGGTTATTTTGTTGTTTGGATTTTGGTTTCCATCATCAATACGTGATTTGTTACATATCACATGTAAATATTAATTGATAGACAATGTTATGTGTCGACCTTCATTAGGAGGCTTGAGCGTGAGAGCATCTCTAAAAACCTTTTATCCAAACCTTTCTCTTGTCGGAATATAGTGATGGCATAAAATGCCTCTTTGTCTAGTATTACATGATTGAACTACCTCATGCTATTACCTTTTCTTCTTGCATGCGCACCGCACATATTTCATTTCATTTTAACACATAATCTAGACTCCTTTCTGCTCGTAATTTAAAACAAAAATTCATATGTATGTAAGAAATGCCAACTACGTACATCTCCCAAACCTAGTTGTGTAATTTTAACACATGATTCATATTTATTTGCCACTTTTAGAGAAATAATATTAATAAAACTTTATAATATGTAAAATGATTGTACCATGTGTCCACACAATAATACACTCATATTACTCGTATGTCTTGTAAGGAATTCGTCGAACTTTCGTTCACATTATTATTTTTGTATTACAGCGATAGCATTAGAGCAACTCTAGCCCTTCCAATTGTCCTTGCAATTCTGTGATTCAAACCCCCAACCCCAACAAAAACAGTTTCAGCCCACACAAATCAATAGAGCTGTAGTCATGCTAACATCATCATGAAAAAATAAATTTACTGGTGAAGGTGTCGCAACAAGAGAGGGTGGGCAAGGGCGGAGTCTGGCTTCCCTGCGGTCGAGAAATTCAGATTAGAATACGAAGTGGAGGAATCCGGCTTCTCTGGGGTAAAGAAAGGAAGCTGGGGAGGCCTTCCCATGATTTCTGAGTTTTGAGAGGGGGGAGAGAGAGAGCGAGAGATCTATGGTTGACATTAAAGAAGCCAAGATTGAGTCATCAAAGTGTTGATAAATACTAATTGTAGTTTGTTTGGTTTGTCTGTAAATTGTTAGTTTTGTTAAGGACATAAATGTAATATGTCAGATTGCCCACAACTATATATAACAAACTCTGTGTAATTATTCATTGGATTGAATAATAAGAAATCATTCTGTTTCTATATGGTATCAAAGCCTTTTTCACCTAATGGTTTTCTCTCTCTCGATCCTCTTCGCTTCCAATTTCTGACTTTTCTTCTCAATCTCTGCTGCGATTCTTCTCTAATCTTCTTCGATCGTATCTTCGATTGCATCTTTGATCTTGTTGATTGGTGTATTTCTCTCTGCCATCAGAAATGGCGTCACCGTCAAAATTGTCTTCTCCCATTGAGTCGGTGCAAGCTGCAAACCTTAATTTCTCCAGTTCTACGACGCCTTCGAATTTGTATGCCTCTCTTACCATACAAAACATTGGAAGTATGGTGCCAATCAAACTCAAACGCTCCAATTATCTTCCATGGCATGCATTATTTGCCCCAATTCTGCGCAGGTATAAGCTTCTGAGTATTATCGATGGTACTGAGGTTTGTCCCTCCCCTCTTCTTCCTGATCGTTCTATTAATCCAGCCTTTGAAATTTGGTATGAGAAAGATCAGAATCTTCTCATCTGGTTGAATTCTACTTTGTCTGAAGAAGTGATTCCTTTCACTGTTGGTGTCTCATCGTCTCGGGATCTATGGCTTAAACTTGAGCAACGTTTTGGAGGTGTCTCTGATGCTCACATTCATCAGTTACGATCTCGTCTTCAGTCTATTCAGAAAGGTTCACAGTCAATTTCTGATTATCTTCAACAGATCAAGGAAATTTCTGATGCCTTGATGGCAGCTAGTGCTCCCGTCACCGATCGTGATCTAATTGCAGCTACACTGGCTGGCTTACCTGATGAGTTTGAATCTTTTACTGATTCACTTCTTCTTCGTCTGTCCACCACTACCCTAGATGAATTGCATGGTTTATTACTCACCAAAGAACTCTCAATGTCTCGAAGGAAGAAAGCTATTTCATCTAGCCTCATAAAGCTTTTCCACGCATTTGCTGCTCAATTGTAGCCTTCTCTCTTGCCTACACAACCACCACATCAAGCGCTTGCTGTTCAACCTCAACCTTTTTGTGGAAATTATCGTGGAAATCATCGTGGCAATTATAGAGGCACTGCTCGTGGACATCGTGGCAACTTTAAACGCAATAATTTCCGTGGCAATAATTTTCGTGCTAATACTTTTCGTGGTGGCCACTCTCAAGGCTCTAGTGCTCTCACTTGTCAAATTTGTGGATCACACAGTCATGAAGCTATTGACTGTTTTGATCGCATGAATCCGGATATTTTTGGCAAAGTTCCTCCAGCCAAACTTGCTGCTATGTGTGCACATTTTTCCTCAAAGCCTGCTCCTTCTTGGCTTATTGATTCAGGTGCAACTTCACACATTACAAATGACATTTCTAACATTTCATCTCCTGCTCCTTATTGTGGTGAAGACAAGGTTTACATTGTTGATGGTAAAGGTTTGAAAATTAACAACATTGGTTCCTCTTTTTTACACACTCCCTCTGCTACTTTTAAGCTGCAAAATGTTCTTCATGTACCACAAATGCAGCACAATTTACTTTCTGCATATCAATTTCTCAAAGATAATTACTGTTCTTTGACACTTCATTCTGATGGATCCTTTGTAAATGATCGTTCTACGGGGAAGACGCTTTTGCGGGGACCGGTTAAGGATGGTTTTTATCCCCTGCAATGTTCATCTCCATCACCTCCATGCTCTGCTGCTCCAACTATTGCCTTAATCAGTCTCAAAGCACCGGTTTCAGTATGGCACAGTCGTTTTGGCCATCCTTCTTCATTCATATTCAAGCGTGTTCTGTCAAAGAATAAAATTTCTATTACTGGACGACCTTCAGTGGACTTTTTTTTGTTCCAACTGTGCTTTTGCAAAAAGTCATAAGCAATCCTTCAGTTCTACTAGTTCTACTTCTTCTTCCAGTTTAGAACTTTTACATTGTGATCTTTGGGGCCTTGCTCCTGTTATGTCAGCAAGTGGTTATAGGTACTATCTGTTACTTGTGGATGACTATAGTAAATACAGTTGGTTCTTTCCATTAAAGTCCAAGTTTGAAGTGTATTCTGTAATAGTTGAGTTCAAGAGTTATGTAGAAAATCTTCTTGGTAATAAAATCAAAGTTTTTCGTTCTGATTCAGGGGGTGAATTTACTAGTATTGCACTACAGAATTTTCTCAACACTCATGGTATTATTCATCAATTTAGTTGTCCACACACACCTGAACAGAATGGTTGTGTTGAACGGAAACATCGTCATCTTGTAGAGACTGCTCGTACCCTTTTGGTTGCTTCTAATGTACCTCATGTTTTCTGGGTAGAAGCCTTTTCCACTGCTATATACTTGATTAATCGACTTCCAATTTCTGGCATATTGCAATCTCCATGGGAGTTATTATTTCATATTTTACCTGATTACAGTCGACTCAAAGTATTTGGTTGCAGCTGTTTTCCATGGCTTAAGCCTTACACAACCTCCAAACTGGACAGTAAAAGTAAATACTGTGTGTTCTTGGGGTACAGTCTTCAACATAAGGGATACCGATGCTTAGATCCTTTAACGCAGCGGGTCTATATATCTCGCCATGTTGTTTTTGATGAATCAACATTTCCATTTCAGCACTCTCAACCATTGTCCAAGTGTGATTCTCGGATAAATGCAGCCTCTCCAATTGTTCCCTCCATGGATTTGCAGTTTACTATTCCTAAGAGTACATCCCCTCATCTTTCTGCACCTGTCTCATCAGTTCATCATGGTGTGTGTCTTCTGCTGACTTGCACACCCATAATGCTCCTACTCCGCATGCTATCAATCCTTTTTCACATGTTGCTCCTGTTCATCCACCTACTGCCACTACTGACACACATGCTGCTACTACTGATCATTCACCGATTGCCACTATTGACTTACATGCCACTACTGTTGACTCACATGCCCCTACTGTTGACTCACATGCTGCTCCGGTTCCTCATGTTTCTGCTACTGTGCACGATAGTCATCCTATGACTACATGGTCAAAAGTAGGAATTTTCAAACCCAAAGCATTCTTGGCAACCAACCATCCTTTTCCCTCTTCCATTGAGTTCGTCCCCAATACTTATTTGCAGGCTTCTAAGCATGCTCACTGGAGAACTGCCATGCAAGAAGAGTTTAATGCTTTGCAATCTACAGGCACTTGGGTTCTTGTCCCTTCTTCTCCTCTTCACAATGTTGTTGGTTGTAAATGGGTTTTCCGGATTAAGAAACATCCTGATGGTTCTATTGATCGATACAAGGCTCGGCTTGTTGCAAAAAGTTTTCACCAACAAGAGGGCATTAACTATAAGGAAACTTTCAGCCCTGTAGCCAAGCCTGTTTCTATTCGTATACTATTGTCTCTTGCTGCTCAGTTTAATTGGTTTTTAAATCAGTTAGATATTAGTAATGCTTTCTTGCATGGGGATTTACAAGAAGATGTTTTTATGCAACAGCCTCCTGGGTTCAGTGATCCCTCATTTCCCAATCATGTTTGCAAGCTTAAAAAATCCCTTTATGGTCTTAAACAAGCTCCCAGGGCTTGGCTTGACAAATTATTTCAAGTGTTGCGCTCCTTTAGTTTTGAGCAGTCATCTTCAGATGCTTCTCTGTTTGTTTTACAAGCTCCAACCTTGGTTATAATTTTTGTTTATGTTGACAATATCTTAGTCACTGGCCCCAATGCTAATCTTTGTCAACATTTTATCAACAAACTGAGCATTGTCTTTCCAGTTAAAGATATGGGCTCCTTACACTATTTTTTGGGTCTTGAAGTGCACAGATCTTCTGAGGGTATATTTTTACATCAAGGAAAATATTTACTTGATCTCTTTCAAAAGACCAACATGGATGGCGCCAAACCCTGTTCCACTCCTTTAGGGACGGCCAAACTTGATCATACAGGTTTACTTTTGTCTAATCCCACAGAGTATCGATCCTTAGTGGGTGCATTGCAATATCTCACCTTGACACGACCAGACATATCTTTTGCAGTGAATCAAGTATGTCAATTCATGCATGCTCCACGAGATTCTCATCTTCAAGCTGCTAAAAGAATTCTCAGGTTTTTGAAAGGTACTATTACCCATGGATTATGGTTTAAACCAGGAAATCTTCATCTTACAGCATATTCAGATGCTGATTGGGCAGGGTGTACCTTTGACAAAAGGTCCACTAGTGGCTACTGCGTCTTTCTTGGTTCTAATTTGATCAGTTGGAGTGCCAAGAAACAGTCAACGGTTGCACGCTCATCTACTGAAGCTGAGTACCGGTCTTTAGCTCACACATCGGCAGAAATCACATGGATCTGTAAAGTTTTCAGAGATATCGGTTTTTCACTACCTCAGATTCCTCATCTTTGGTGTGATAATATCTCTACAATCTCTTTAGCTTCTAATCCTATTTTCCATGCCCGGACTAAACATATTGAAATTGACTATCATTACATCCGTGAACTTGTTCTTGCTCATCTTATCAAGCTTCAATATGTTTGTAGTCAAGATCAATTGACCGACATTCATACCAAATCTCTGTCCCGGCAGCGATTTCTCTATCTTCAATCCAAGTTGTCTCATGGTCCTTTTGATGCTTCCAAGTTCAGCTTGAGGGGGTGTAAAGAAGCCAAGATTGAGTCATCGAAGTGTTGATAAATACTAATTGTAGTTTGTTTGGTTTGTCTGTAAATTGTTAGTTTTTTTAAGGGCATAAATGTAATATGTCAGAATGCCCACAACTATATATAACAAACTCTGTAATTATTCATTGGATTGAATAATAAGAAATCATTCCGTTTCTATGGACATTAATATTTGTTTTTACGAAATACCTTTCTTTGACCAGTGTGTGTCGTATACAATCTATCTGATAAGAGATACAAAGGCAGACAAGTATACACGCTGTTGTGTGTAAATTTCTGTCTGAGTTGACATATTCAAGACCGTATCTCTTATTCTTTGTCCAACAGAACAGACGATATGGATAAGAATTAACAAAAACAGGAAACTCAATTAACTTGCTCCTAAATAAGACAGATTACAAATTACATCCGTTGGCAGTTGCCCTTTGGGTTCGTTAACTCCCCAGTCCCCCCCCCCCCCCCCCTCTCATCACGGCAAAATTCACGATCCCTGAAAGCAACGGCTGCGATTACATCACCACCCAATAAAATAAAATAAAACCATTTAAATAATCAACATGTTTTGGGTACAACATATCCAAAACCAAAACGCAGAAGAGGTGTATAAATATAGCAACATATTATATATCTCTCTGTGTGTATATATATATGTATATGTATGTATATATTCCAATGACATCCAAGTTGGTAATTGTGGTGGGAATTTGGGTTTCCTATATTGATCCTCCAAGAATAACCACCTCCTAAAGATATCCCATTTTTACTTTCTCTAAAAATTTGCCCTCTGCATTTTTTCTTCTTATTCTCCTGCCTTCTCTCTCTCTCTCTCTCTCTCTCTCTCTCCCTCCCTCCACAACTCAATGTAGTTGAGTCTTTTCCTCCTTTTGTATTCAGGAGGGCCTCTTCTTTCTTCTTCTGGTTTAGTGGGGTCCCATTCCGGAATTCCTACTCTGTAATTTGGGAAACCCTGCGAAGCCTAACCATGGCGGTGGAAGGTATGCTCTGCCCCTCCTCTGTTTTTACTTTTCCTTTTTTTGTGTGTTTGCGGCGGCCGGTCGGTTGTTGTGACCCTGCGTGGTCGGTTGCAGGGAAACTGATCGGCTGCGAAAAAGGAATGGGAAGTTTTGGTGTATCAACCTGAAAAGGCAAAAGAAAAGTTTAGGAACAAAATTTTGTATATGCTTCTCCTCCTCCTCTTCCTTTTTTGGCTTGTGTTGCAGCCCTTCAAGGGTTTTTGTATTTTTCAATCTTTCATTGCTATATATTTATTAACTCGGGCGATGTTCTAATTAATCTAACTTAAATTACGAGATTTGTTGCTCAAAATTGGGTTGCAAAAGGACGAGCACGCTGTTCTACACAATTGCGCTAAATTGCGATATTCTAACCAATCTAATCATTCGTTGTCATTTTGGTTCCTGAAAAACCGAAAATAAAACATAGAATCTTAAGATGGTCAGAAATTTGTCTTTGTTTTGCTTTTGCTCTGTTTTTTTTTTTTTTTTTTTTTGTTTTGTTTTGTTCATTGCATAACGATTTGGTGGCGCATTGCAATGACAGAGACCGTAGGAGAAACTAAAGGAAACCCAGAAATGGAATCAGAATCACAAGGCGGTCTGAGGAAGATGGAGTCGTGCGAGGAAGACCCGTCACCGAGGGGCGTGTTGGAAATCCCTGTCACCGACTCGGACTACAGCGGCAGCAGCTGCGCCTCGTCATCTTGTTCCGAAAAGACGATGGGCCAGCACCGGACGCTAATGCGCAGCAACGGGTTGCAGAGGAGAGGCAAGGGAATGTTCGATGCCTTGAAGAAGAAGTCGGCGAGGCGGTTTTCGACCATTCCAATATTAGCTGCCAGCTACGAACTGTCCAGGAGAAACTTGAGGAGGAGACTGGCTCGGATTTGGAGCACCGAGGAGGAGGAGGAGGAGGAGGAGGAAGGAGCTGATGAGATGTCGGTTACGAAGCCGTCATGGAGGAACTTTGATTACGCTGAGCTTGCTGCTGCTACTGGCAATTTCAAACCTGGTGAGCCATTGTTTTCCATTATGTTATTCATACAAGTCCGTCTCGGTTTTTAGTCCAACTTTTCGACTAAATTTTGTTTGGAAATCAATTGTGGGACCTGGCTGCTTTACCACTACTCTAGTATCATAGATTCAGCTAACTAGGATTAGGTTTATGCTTTCAACGACCTCTTCTTTATAATATAAAATCAAAAGTATAATTAAAAACATTCTTTTTATTATTGAGTAAGGGCGATGGGGAGAGTGATAATCCCCATGCGGAAAGTGTTAGGACATACTAAAATGAAAGGCTAATCCTTGAGCTTGCGTTACTTTTTTTTCAAATAAAAAAGTATCATTCATTTTATAAATTTAATAGACACAGAATACTTATGTATGTTAGAAACAAAAGAAACATTTGGCTTCGTATTACTGCTAATTAATTATGTAGGTTGTCATTGCAATTGACTTTACCTTTGGCACGATTCTGATTTTTACTGCTACTAACTATATTGTTGGACCCATTTTTGTCAAAATATTTCCAATTTATGTTTCTGTTTTGACAGCAAAAACGATTTCTTTAGTCTTTGGGGAGTGATTTTGGCACTTTTGGTTCAGCTTCTGGCATTCCAAATCGATTTTCTATAGTTTATCTACGCCGCGCGAATAATTGAAGTGGTTAGTTTTTTCACTTATTGATCCTTGGCAGATAACCTGATTGGCAAAGGTGGGCAAGCAGAAGTCTACAAGGGGTTCTTATACAATGGAACAGTTGTAGCAGTAAAGAGGCTAATGAAGAAAGATAACGAAAAAGAAAACGAGGATCGAGTTGGCGATTTCTTGGCAGAGCTTGGGATTATTGCACACATAAGACACCCGAATGCTGCTCGCCTACTTGGCTTTGGCATCGACGGTGGTTTGCACCTTGTCCTGCAATTTTCCCCACATGGCAGCTTAGCTTCTCTACTCTTTGGTACCGCATTTGTGTTCTTGTTTTCTTAATCCGTTTGTTTCTCCAGTATCGTGTTTTAGTTTCGCTGATGAGAAGATATTCTGCGTATCAGGTACGTCAGAATGTATGGATTGGAAGATCAGGTTTAAGATAGCAATTGGGATAGCACAAGGTCTGCGATATCTCCATCACGAATGCCACAGGCGCATCATTCACCGGGACATCAAAGCCTCTAATATATTACTAACCGAAGATTATGAAGCTCAGGTATTTTTTGTCTTCTTCAGGTCTGGTTAACTTCTCATCTATGGATTTTCTAAACGTAATCGGAGTTCTATTTAACTGTAATTGCAGATATCTGATTTTGGACTAGCAAAGTGGCTCCCAGAAAAATGGACTCACCACGTTGTATTCCCTATTGAAGGCACATTCGGGTTAGTTCGCAGTTTCAATTGTTCGTTTGTTATGATTGCTAACTTTCATCTGTCATACGTTTTCAGGCTTACGAACCTTCAAGTGTTTCAGGTACTTGTCTCCAGAGTACTTCATGCATGGAATTGTCGACGAGAAGACTGATGTGTTTGCATATGGGGTTTTATTACTGGAGCTCCTGTCAGGTCGGCGTGCAGTTGATTCAACTCAGCAAAGCCTTGTGATATGGGTAAGCAAATGTTATGTAAAACTTACTGTGTTTACGCCCCTTTTGCCTTTACGAAATTCAGAAGTGGAAAAGCGGTTAGAATTAGGATAGATCGTGAGTTCAATCCCATCTCCATGTATCATAAGATTGCAAGTTCGATAGTCAATTTTTCTCTCGTGTTATACGTAGGCAAAGCCGCTTCTAGATGCGAGTAATATGAAGAAGCTAGCAGATCCTCGGCTGGAGGATGCATATGATCCGATTGAGATGAAAAGAGCCATGGTAACGGCTTCAATGTGCATCAGTCACCAATCCACAAAGCGTCCATACATGAATCGGGTATGATATCAGTTTCTTGTTTCCAGTTAATTTGTTTGCTCAACCGTTGTGCAAGTTTGACGAATGTTGATAATTTGTGAGCGTGCAGGTAGTGCAGATCCTGAAGGGCGAGGATGGCGTTGCAGATCAGTTGAGAAAGAAGTCTACAGCAGTGAGATCACTGGTCCTAGAGGCATGTGACTTGGAAGATTACACTTGTTCGAACTACCTCACCGATCTCAACCGCTACCGGCAATTGGTGTTGGATCAGTAGACTGCCGTTGCTCTTTCTCCTGCAGCCTCTCGTTGTTGTTGCATTGCAGCTATCAGGGTGAAAGTTTTGGGATTGTAGTCCCCTTTTGCTGTATCTTTCCTCAGGCACTCGAACTGAAGCAACTGTTGATTGATAGCTACATATTTGTAGAGAATACTAGGAAAAGTGGCATTTTGTTATTGTTGTGGCATGATATGTTATGTTGTGAAACGATGAATTAGAAAATTGTACATTCAGACGTTGGACGCAGCTAATGCTCTACTGGTTGAACGATCGAGATTGATAACCTGGCAACATAACATACCGTGATATCTAGCAAAAAGAAGTTACTTTTAACAAAGTGTAGCCCATGATGGGTGTGTTTATGTTATCTCTTCATGTAAACAATTCTGAATCAAGTTGAATGTTTTCCTTGATCAATTTGTCATTCAATCTTTGCATTGGTTCATTAATGTAATAATTGAAAATTTTGGGACCCAAACGAAAATAAATATTTGCAGAAGCACCCTGCACATCATTATACACAAACACCAACCAGTAAATTTACCACCAAGGTTCAGTTCGCCTCTGTTCTCTGTACGAAACTCAAATCAACGACCCAGATCCAATTGGATTCAATCACCGCCGTTCGATCTAATGACACCGGAGGTAGTGCTGCAGGTCGGCCTTCTGATCCTAACCCTAGCGATGTTCTTCGCCATACACAACCTCTCCAGAAACGTCCTGACCAAGCTCCGAACCAACAACCGAGCCAACCTCCAATCGACCCGCCACTTCGTCCACGGGTCGCATCTCCTGACCCGAGCCCGATCCACTCCTCACAAGGCACAATCTCAGGCCCACGCCAAAAACGCCCTGACCGAGGCCGAGAAGGCGCTGTCTCTGTCGCCCAGGGACCCGGGCCCACACATCCTCAAAGCCCTGTCGCTCGATCTCTTGGGGCACAAAACGTCGGCGCTGAAATCGCTCGACGCGGCTCTGTCGCCGCCTTGCGTGAAGTCGCTCTCGGAGAAGGAGCGCGGGGACGCTTTGGTGAAGAGGGCCGAGTTGAAGCTCGGGCTGAACCGGAGGCGCCGGGTGGACTCGGCGGTTGAAGACCTGGTGGATGCGGTCAAGCTGGGTCGGGCGGAGGGGGATGCGACGGCATTTTGTCTTTTGGGTCAGTGTTACGAGAGGAAGGGCATGAGGGATGAAGCCATAGACGCATTTGAGCGGGCCTTGACGGTTGATTCCGGGTCGGATTTGGCCAGTCAAGGCTTGGATCGCTTAGGATCCTAGCCCATGAAATTGGTATAATTTGATGGATTGTATGAACTTTTCGGGTTTAAAGGCCCATATTTTTGTAACAAAGTATTTGTAAGATTTGTTTTTCCTTGAGCAGCAGTATGTAGTGAATTTTCTGTCACATGGTAAAAATATACAGAATAAGCCTTGGTTGTAGCACACGTAGAGTGGATTAGGCAAGTTGGTTAGAGCATATCTCTTTTTGCACCCGAGTTCAAAATCTTTTGTTTTAGTTCAAAGTTGTTTAAATATCGTCTTAGCAAATTCATATTAGGCAAGTTGGCTAGAGAGTTGCGCATTGTGTTGTCCTTAGTTTTTTGCCCTACCGATCAGTCCGACAACCAGTCCGGCATCGGCAGCTCGAACCTCTGCCCCGGGCCTTCTCTGATCTGAATTCATATATTATATGTGGAGATGAAAAACGAACAAAATCAAAGAGAATGCAAGCGTGGAAAGACATCCAAAGAGAAAATTCTTAAACAAAGTAATGGACAACAACATTCCACATTTCCCACCGTAGATACAAAACCCAGCTTCCTACCGTCTATCCAGAACTTTAGCCTCCAAACAAAAAACCTCCTATGCCTTTCCTAATCCTAAATCCTAAGGTTGAGAGGTGGATTGGAGTGAGGGTCAGATGTTGGTCAGCCGGATAATGTTAGCGGCTAACATGCTAATGCAACAAGTTCTGTTAAATCCTATCGCCGACGACTACTGTTTGGTACTCTTATCAATGGGATTGGTGATTAGGCCAAATGTAAAACTCAGCTGGCTGCTGCGGCATCATGCTCATCTGAGTTGCAATGTTAGGGTTTAGTCCAGCTGAATCCGACGCGCCATGGTAGTTGGGTTGAAATTGGTGGAAGAGGTGGTGATAGTAAGTGCTGGCAGCTGCAGCATCGTATGGGATCCCACATGGTATGGATTGAACTGGCTGCATGGAAGTGAAATTGATGTTGCTGCCAATGCTGCATTGAGGATGCTGCTGATCATGGTTCACAGATGGTCTCTGCTCTTCTGCTTCGAGTGAGAGCTTTAAGCGCTTTGCTGCCCCGCCAACAGGAAGAGAACTCTTGCCAATAGCTTCAACGTCGTATCGGTTCATCTCAAAATTTGTAACCGCATTAATACCCCTAAACTTTATGGCCGCTATATCATACGCCTCAGCGGCCTCCTCTTCAGTAGCTGTCCACAATAAAAGGCCAGGACATTATCAAAATGTGCAGGATAATTCTCTTCCAAAGACCAGGAAGCATCCAATTTCAATGTGGTGCGGTATCAGACGAATCCAGATAAAAACTAACAAATCAATCAGGGTATCTAAAGAATTCATGCTTAGGGAGACTTGAATTTGTCTCAAGTAATCAGTATGTCACTGTGAAGTAATTTTAAGCCAAAAAAGTACTATAGAGATCCAAACAAAACATGCTGGTTAAAGTCGTTACCGAATGTTCCAAGGTATAGGTCTTTGTTCCCGGCAACACGGCCTATTCTTGCTTGCCATCTGCCTTGTTGATGATGCCTGCAATATTGAATTAAACAATGCATAAATGAAATACAACTTGCTTATGTAACATATATAACAATTCAGGGTTTAGGAAACAAAATGTAACGAAGAATGATTTGAATATCGATGTACTGACCTTGTAACCCCTCTGTAAATAGAAGCACCTCTTGAAAAACCACTGCTTTTCCTGCAAGTGAAAAATTGGGGAGAAATGTTTAATTAACCGCACATAACATACGCGGGGGGAGGGGGGGGGGGGAATTCCAAAGGGGGTCGGTCAGAGCAAACCTTCTGAGAGAGGCAATGAATTCTTGCTTGGTCATATGCTGCATATCTTCCAGTTCTTTGCTGTAAGTTGAAACCTGAGAATTTGAAAACCAAATTGTTAAGTACTTCGCCGCCCACCTTCTCAGTACTAAAGAACATTCGAAATATTAGAATTAATTCTTGGTGCATTACAGGGAAGTTGGTGGTCGCGGTAGGACCCCAGTATTTGAGAGCAGCCAAATCATAAGCCCTTGCTGCCTTATCTTCCTTGTCATATCCACCTGAAAATTTCACAAAGTTTAATCAGCTTTTAAATATAAGTCACATAATTAGAAGCAAATTTATTTTTATAAATATAAATTTCTTACCCAAGTAAACTGTAGAACCGGATCAGTAGTTGAGTGACAGCAATATATCCATAATCCCACATTTTATGCAAACAAGTCAAAAGAATTCAACATCAGCTTAAATAGCAGTCAAAATTTTCAGCTAAAATAGATAATCTTCATAGATTTGAACTTAATCAAGTTAGTTAAAACAATAATTTCTCTTTACTTTGCGCCTAAGTTTGAATTCTACTAATCATAATTTAAATGAACTTTGTATCAATTAGTGTGAAATTAGGGATAAAAGTCCCAATCACAACTACTCTTTTACTTTTTGGACTCAGCTTGTCTAAGTTACACTCCAATATTTATTTAACCTTTTACCTCACAGGCAATAGTACATGTAACTATACATGGATTTGGAACCCATCCGGATTCCTTTTATGAGAATCTTAAAGATCCTTATATTTTATTTATTTATCATAAATTGTGTGATCAAAAATCATTTTAATTTTAATTTATTTAAAATTAAACATAAACAATATTTAATAAATATTGATTGCAAAATGTATAATGAAGAGATAAATGTGAGGATCCCCCATCCTACTACACATATCAAGTTTACCAAGTATGGACCAGAATCTAGGTCTCGCACTTTATCAGGCTCCAGTCCAGGGAGGTCACTTTCAACAAGTTTCGGCGTTGATAAAGGAGTATAATATAATAACCAATTCAAGTGGGTGCTTCGGTCAAACCCAAAATTGTAGAGAGAGGGAGATGAAAGCAAAAGCAAAAGCAAAAGTTGAAGGTGGTCAGAAAAATATCAGAGTCGCTGAGCTCTGCAATTCTGTAAATTCACAGGTGCAGAAGAAGGAGATGGAAGAAACTGTGAGACAACAAAGCAAGGAAATTTAAAAACCCAGATGAACAAAATGGCGGCCCATCTGATCATGTCAAAGATTGATTGAAAGAAAGAAATATAATCAGAGAAATGAAAAGAAAAGGAAATAGGATCCTATCGGCATTCTTTTTGTGAGGATTCAAAAACTTCATCGTGTCCGTTCATTTATCATCATAAGATTAAAAATTCTCAAAAAAAAAGAAGGAAGAGACAAGAAAAGAAAAGATGGGAAACTCAGAAAACACGAAACAGTAAACGAACGTACCAATTTGTGGTACATAGATAACAGCGTCAATCAATCATGCGAGACTAGCGAGACTAGCGAGACTAATGAAAAAGAAAGTTTCTTTCCAATTAAATTTGATTCATTGGTTTTGCCTTTGTATACTGCATCTGCATGCAAGCTTCTTTTCAGAGCTACAGTTTTTACTCTATGCATTATGTGTACGAAAATGCTACGAACACACTAACATTTTTGACCGTGTATCTTCATTATCGCATCAGACCAAAGATTTAACAACTACACATAGCGGTACACAAAAACTCCAGGGCGTATTAAGATATACCGAAGCATACTAGAAAATCTCCATACCTATGAGTGTACACAATTACACATGTTCGTATACTGTATCTATTAACACAGAATGCAGAAAATGAGAGAGAGAAAGAGACCTTGACGCCCTTTCCTGGCCTGGCCCTCTCTTCTACAGCTGTTATCCCATAGATGCGCTTCATATCTACCCGTCCACCGGTGTCTGCGCCAAAAATACACACAGATAGATTCAGAGTCGCAGACGGTCTTTCTACTTTTTTATCCATTTTTATTTACTTTCTCATTAGCTTAAATTAATCAGTCAAATCCTCAAACCCCACAATTTACACAGAAAGTCGATTTAAAAGCCCAAAACCCAACATTTATTAAAAGCCCAACTCCCTTAATTATTCCCTCCCAGACGCATGCATTGCATTCCCACCAAATTTAATCAGATACCCCTTTATTTAAATATGGAAAATGTCAACATTAATTCAATAATTAATTAATTAAATGAGAAAAATGGGATTATGGGATGGATTTCTTCTTCTCACCTGGTGACCCCTCTGTAAATCGAAGTCCTCTGACCAAAAGTATCAGCAATCTTCTTTGAGCCGTCGTTGTCGACGGCGACAATGGCCTTCTTCTGATCGGAAGAGCTTTGAGTGGTGGTGACTCCAAGCGACAAAGCATTCGTCCTGCAGCTGGAGTTGTAGACCCCCAACTCGTTCCCGTTCGACTCAATGGAATGACCCCCGAACTCGGCGCAAGCGAGCTGCTGCTGATGCTGAGTCGTCCGGGCCATGGACGCGGAGTCCTCCACCTCCGAGCCCGAGTTGGTCGAAAAGGCTTGGAACCCAGTAATCGCCTTCAGATCTTCCTGCTGTTGGTGGTCGCCGCCGAAGTAGGTGGAGCTCTGGTCGTACATGTGGGTCAGGGACGATGAGTCCTGGGTCTCTGTTTGGCTATTGGAATAGCGCACCATTGATGACGAATCGCCGAGAAAGTCCTCGAGCTTCGGGATGTGCTGGGTATGGCTCTGTGGGTCGACGAACGGTGACAGATTCGGCGAATCAGACTGGCCTTGTTGCTTGCTTTGATCCTCACCGTCTGTGAAAAACACTTGGGATTTTGGGTTCGTCTGCCACCCTTAAAAAAAGAAAGAAAATAAAACAAAAACTCTGATTATTACGCACATGCAGTTTAGAGATATAGAGAGAGCATTTATATTTTCTTGCCAACCAAACAGAAATTTCTTGTACTTTTGCTCCGACTCACCTCCCTCATCAGCCAAACAGATGACAAGTTTTTCAGATTTTCACGTGACCCAAAAGTAAGATTTCAGTCGGCGATTAAAGACAAAAAAAATGTTCTTTAGTCATATTTTCTCAGTGAACACTTATCACAAACCGGTTGTAAACTATTTTCTCGGCAACCAGACAGAGCACAAAGAAAGCTGGATCGGACAAAAGAGAAAGAACCCACTTACCGTTGCTGGCATAGAAGTTGTCGAGGAAGTAGTGGGGGGAGGCGGCGGAGGACGCGTCGTAAGGGACGAAGGGAGATTGATCGGACTCAGAGGACCTCAGCATTTCCATGGGAGACATGAGAGAGAAGGACAACCAATTGCTCGCTGGAGCCATGTATTTGTATCTGACTAATAGACGTTTCGGGTTTGCTTTTTGTCAGCTTGTAATAAATCTGAGGAACCAAAAAATGGAGGAATCGTCACAAAAAGAAACTAATTAATTAAATTTTCTCAGCAAAAAAACAGCCACTTGAAAGAAAAAACCAATTTCAAATTTTTACATTTTTGTTTCTCACTCCCCCATAAAACTGAAACTGCCTCGAGCGTTACTGAAGAACGATACTCACGAGGTTAAGCTGGTAGATTAAGCTGGCTAATAAGTTTGATTAAGGACTCGTAAGCACAATGCATGCATAACCCATTTGGGTTTTAGCTCAAATGCTTCAAAGTTGAGCTAGGTTTTTAGAGAGAGAAACTTAAAGTTGAAGAGACAGAGAAGGTGAAGGAGAAGAAGGAAGAGAGAGATGAGAAAGAAGTTGTGGTTTAATATAAGAAGAGGAGAAGAAAGTGAATAATAAAAAAATGGGGGTGAATAGGACTTTTGCGGGGGGGGGGGGGGGGGGAAGAAATTTTGCCCAAAACAAGTTGCGGAAGATCCGGATTGGGCGGCTCCAGCTCTGCTGTCCCTGAGGCCATCCAGAGAGCTCGTTTTAGCTCTCTGGCCCTTCAAGATTCTTCAAGATATTAATATTTTAATGAACAATACAGGGTCATATTTGTCTTCATCTCCAACCGAGGGCCAAAGGGTCAGAGGGCTCGTTTTAGTCCTGTCACAAAAAACCGTCTCCAACCGAGGGCTAAACATAATTTATAATTTAAATTTAAAAACTACAACTTAAATTTAAAAACTACAACTAAAATTTAAAAATGACAAATTAAATTTAAAAACTACAACCACTTAAATTTAATATCCATAATCATTATTATCTTCATCATCCGCCATCGTAGGAGTATAGTCTGTCACAAACAACTGCCGTCAACTCATAATTTCTTTTTTTTTCCTATCAAAATAGGCCTTACTCATTGGAGTGTAATTCGAAGTGTTCATTTCCATATTCTTATCATCCATCTCTTCTTATATTTGCTTGGCCCGTTCTTCATGCCTACACTTCTTTTCTTCTGCCTCAAGGGCATTTTGCTCTGCCAATAATCGCAATGAGGCCGCCACTTCATGTTGAGCGGCGTAATCAGCATTTGCCTTGCCCTTTTCCCTCAACCTTCGGGCCTTGTTTCGTCCCATAGCCCTAGGTAAAGAACTTTCGGACGGAGTCGGATTTTCTACCCTTGTTTGTTGAATGGTAGGAGATCCATCTTCATTCATATCTACAGATGGGGATGCAGCTCCCAAAGGATCCACACTATGTTGAGGTGGATCTTCAAATAACACCCACCCTTTACAAATTTCCCAACAACTGTGAAACTAAAAGGGTTTTGAGCTGCCATCCATATACAATTCCTCCACTTGGCGTACCTAGAAAATATAATTACAAAAATTTTAGAAAATTAATTCATGAAATTAAATGTAATATAATGACATATAATTACAAAAATTAAATGTAATATAATTAAACATTTACAATAAACTGTGAAAACACTAACTTCGTCATAGTAATTCGCGCCGCTTTCATGTCTACTTGCGGCTGCTAATAGTGTTTGATGTCATTTATTCAAACTTGGATGAAGATGTTTCTTCCATCTTGAAGAATAACTTTCGTGGTTTCGGGTATTCGGTGGAATGGTGCCTTCGTAGAACTCTAAGTATTTTTTGGACACACGAGTCCAAACACCTTCACTTGTTTGAGAAATCCCCCTCACCCCCTCACACTATCTTCTGAGACCCATCTATAAGCCTTGCAAAGAGCTTCATCTTCTTTTTGGGTTCAAGCCCTACTTTTCATTGTAGATGAGGCCATTTTTTTTGAAAAAAAAATGAAGGAAATATTGGAGGAAATTATTGAAAAAATATTGAAGGAAATTATTGAAAAATTGAAACAAATATTATAGATGAAGGAAATATTGGAAAATATATTGAAGGAAATATTGAGAAATATATTGAAGGAAATATTGAAAAATATTGAAGAAGGAAATATTACAAATGCAGTGAAGAATTGAAAGAACTTCACCATATTTATAGAAGAAAAGAAATGTTTAAATAAAAAAAATAAAAAAACCCAACGGCTAGCTGCAATGGCTAGCTGACTCAGTTAGCCGTTATATTTAAAAAAATTTCAAACTATTAGTGTCGGTTATAACCGACAATAATAGTAAATAAATTTTTTTTTTGCCTATGAATACCTATTACTGTTGGTTATAACCGACAGTATTAAAAAATCTTTCGTTAATGTTGTTGGTATAACTGACAATAATAGGAAAACTATAAAAAAGAATAGTCAGCGCGGGGCTGGTTGGCTGGCCGAAAGCAGCCAGCCCTTTGGCCCTTTGGCCCTTTGAAATTCCGTAGGGCCCTCCCAGATTCCCGAGCCCTCTGGCCTAGCCCTCGGTTGGAGACGGTTTTAGGGCTATTTTCGACCCTCTGGCCCTCTGGACCCTTCGGTTAGAGATGGCCAAAGGCCATCTCTATGGCTGGTCAAATGGCTCGTTTTAGTCATTTGATCCTCCAAGAATCTTCAAGATATTAATATTTTAATAAACAGTACAGGGCCATATTTGCCTCCGTCTCCAACTGAGGGCCAGATGGCTCATTTTAGCCCTGTCACAAAAAACTGTCTCCAACCAAGGGCCAAACATAATTTATTATTTAAAAACTACAGCTTAAATTCAAATCCAATGGCTAAGTGAAATAGAAGTTATAGGAAAAAAATAGAATTTAAAATAAAATGAAACAAATTTTGTGAAATAGAAGTTAAAAAAATGGAATTTAAAAAAAAATATGAAACAAATTTTGTAAAATAGAAGTTGTAGGAAAAAATAGAAGTTATATGAAAAAATTTGTAAATAAAATATAATAATAAAACTGTAAAAAAAAAAAAAAAATCAAATGCAATGGCTAGTCAACTAGCCGTTGCATTTGAATTTTTTCTTAAGAATTCCTGTCGGTTATAACCGACAGGAAATCTGACACATTTAAAAAAATTCTGGCCAGCCCAAGGCTGGCTGGCTGGAAGTGGTCAGCCTTCTAGCACTTTGGCCCTTTCCGATTCCATGGGGCCCTCTCAGATTCCACAGCCCTCTGGCCTAGCCCTCGGTTGGAGACGGTTTTTGAGCTATTTTCAGCCTTCTGGCCCTCTGGACCATTCTGTTGGAGATGACCTAAAATGTATCTCATTTGTGTCTCCTTAATATGTTAACACGTATTTTTTAACTTAATTTAAAACTTAATTCTGTTAACTTTATTAGCACTCTAAAAATCTCATTCTGCACTCCTTACAAGTGTAATTTTCTTTCTAATTATAAAAATTTAGAATGCCAAATGAGATTTTAAGAATATTAATAACATTTCCCAATAATAAAAAACTGTTGAGTTAACGAGGTGAGCAAACCCAAATAAGATTCTTCACCTTCTTTTATGTGGCTGTTGAGTGAACAAACTTCTCTGTTCAAGCTTTCTGGTAGAATGTGAGATTAATGAACAAGCTTCTGCATCCCAACAGGAAGGTGATCAAAGAACTCCATGCTATGAATCAAGTATGGACACACACACACACACACACACACACACACTTATTGAACCATTTATAATTTACACACACACACACACACACACACACACTTATTTAACCATTTATAATTTTCTTGCTGAAATATTCATATATAAATTTAACTCTTATATATTATATTTTTCATTTTTCCTTAAGGATATGGACGGAGAAGATAATCCCAGTGAAGCCAATGGAACAAAAGCATATGCAAAGCCAATTCTGAATTATGAAATAGGTATTGACTTGAATTCTGTTATAGATTGTGAAAGCAATGAAATAGTACATTTGGAAAAAACTGATGTCCGAAAACAATTAGTTCCAGTATTAGGCATGGAGTTTGAGACAAAAGAAGATGCCTTTGAATTTTACAATGCATATGCTTATACCGTTGGCTTTAGTGTTCGAAAAAGTAAAGCTCATACAAATGAGGATGGCAAGTTGACGGATAGACTTTTTTGTTTGCTAATCGGAAGGGTATCGTAAAAAAAATAAGTGTGATCCCAACATCAGTTGTGGTCGATCGGCAAAGAACTATAAGGTTCTTAAATTTATTTTGAGCATACATATCCAACATCAAGTCCTAGTAAGACTCATTTTTTAGGTCGCATAGAAACATGTCTCTTGCACAAAAAGTTGAAGTTCATATGGCTGATATTTCAGGAATTGCTCCAAGAGAAAGTGTAGAATTTATGAGTAGACAAGCTGGTGGTCATCAACATCATGGATTCATTTATGATGACTATAAGAACTACTTGTGTTCCAAGCGAACAAGAGAGATCAAGTTAGGTGATACAGGCGGAGTGTTGGAATATTTACAAAAATGTAGTTGAATGATCCTAATTTCTTTTATGCTATACAAGTGGATCAAGATGATTCGATTACTAATATCTTTTGGGCTGATTCAAGGATGATGGTGGATTATGATTATATTGGTGATGTTGTATGTTTTGATACCACATATAGAAAAAATAAAGAAGGAAGGCCTTTTGCAATGTTTGTTGGTGTCAACAATCATAAACAAACTATTGTATTTGGTGCTGCATTATTGTATGTGGAGACCACTGCAACATTCAGTTGGTTATTTGATACTTTTGTCAAGGCTTCAAGGCTATGTTTGAAAAAAAACCAAAAACTATTCTAACTGATCAATATGCAGCAATGGCCAAAGCATTGTTTGAGAAGTAGCCACAAACATGTCATCATTTATGCTTCTGGCACATACACCAAAATGAAGCTAAGCAACTTAAAAGCGTTTTTGAGAATTTTAATGATTTTGCCAAGGGGTTTAGTAGTTGCATATATGACCATGAGGATGAATATGATTTTCTAGATGCTTGGAATAACATGCTACATAAATATAATCTTACAAACGATGATTGGTTGAATTGATTGTTTGCCATAAAAGAGAAACGGGCATTAGTTTATGGGCGGCAAAATATTACTACTACTTAGCGTAGTGAAAGTATGAACAGTGCTATCAAGAAGTATGTCAACTACAAATATGATTTGCTATGATTTGTTAACATTTTGAAAGGTTGGTTGATGATCGTCGGTATCAAGAGTTGAGACCTGAATTTAAAGCAAGTCAAAGTTCCCTTGCATTGTCATTTCCAGTAGAAATATTAAAGCATGCAATAGTATTTATACACTAGCAGTGCTTAAATGGTTTCAAAACAAGTTATGCAAAGCTCATGATTGTGTCTTGATCATCAATGGTGAGATTGGAAGCATTAGCAAATATGAAATCATCCCTCATAGGAAGAATTGTCACTATACAGTCACATTTGACTCGACAGACAATATTGTTTTATGTAGTTGTAATAAGTATGATTTTGCAGAAATCTTGTGTGCACATGCTCTAAAGGTTCTTTCTACAAGAAATATTACAAGCATTCCAACTCAGTACGTCTTGGAGAGGTGGACAAAAAATATCAAGTCTAGGAGTGCAAGAGTTACTCTCAACATATCAAGTAAAGATTACCCAAATGCCAACATTGTAAGGCGTTATAAAGAGTTGTGTCGATTTCATATTCAATTAGCAGCACGAGCAGTAGAGTCGTCGAAAGCATATGAAATTGCTAAGACTGAACAAGACATTGGGAGAGATTGATGCATGTTTGAAGGAGAAAGCAACTCAACAACTAACTCAAGTGAGTGCATCTGAGCTCAGTGAGACTATATGCATTAATGATAATGTCATTTAAGTTAGAGGAATCAAAACTAAGGACAAAAGTTGCTGGAAGTTCTAAGAGGCCAAGAAATGCTCTAGAAAAAGCCACAAAAAAAAAAGAAAAAAGAAAAAGCCTCAAAATAAGGAACTAAAATATTCAATTGTGGACTCCGTTGCCGGTTCTATACAAACAGCTGTACCTCGTACTCCTATATTGCAATCGGTATGTAGCCTTGTGATTTGTGGATTCATTGAACCTTATGGTTTTGAACATTTATTTTACTCTCATTTAGTGATGACTTCCATCTAATTTTGGACGGTTTTATAAATTTAGGTTGGTCAACCCAATATAATGTTGGACATATGCATTTTGGACAACCATGTGATTTTTCACAGGTATATAGGTTCACTTATACAAGCATACTTCTACAAGCTTGCACTTATTTTCTTAAATATATTGTTTACTTATAAGCATATTTTTTTTGCACTTCTGTTTATATGTATATTAGCAATACTATTTAGGATCCAAAATTGTACAAGCAGTTATCCGCAAGGTCCAACTAGCATGGTTAATTTATTGCAGGTAACTATTTTGCAATTGGTTAATACTTTCTTCTTTTTTCATTTATAATTTCTTTCTTGAAGGACTAATTTTATGTCATTATATATGCATATAGGCGCAGATACAATTACCAACAACGAAGGATTAGGCTTTGATAAGCTCTCAAATGACAAGCACCACGAAGACACATGATAATGATATGAAAGTGCAAGATGCTATGAGAAGAGTGCTCAAGGAATTTACTTGGTTTTGGGACTAAAGCTTTAAAGATCCATCTTATTTAGTTTGATGTTTGGAAAGTAGTGACTATCGGTTCTTCTGATTTACTAATGACTCATAAAATAGTTTGATTGAAAAGAACGAATTTTACTTTGTTTTTAGAGTGAAATTTGTTCAACACCAAGCACCTGCAAGAGCTTTCATTAGTCACAAATCAATTCTTGCATTTAAATGACATATATAGCACTATAGTTTTGGTTTTGTGTAACTCAATTACCTCAACTATGAATGATGATTTCATATTTGTTATAATCTCACTTGCCTCAAACTGAAATATAGAGCACTACAGTTCTAGTTTTGTATATAGTGAAAATTGGAGCTTTGTATTTTCTGCACGAGGATAGCAATAGCAACATACACACAACCGATAATTACTAAAGCCCTCAGTTTTCCTACTCAACTCTTTACCCAGTAAGTAGTAGTCCCATTGCTTAGAATCTGTTTTGTCTTCATTAATCCTTAACTCCTAGAATCATTTTTGTCTTCATTAATCCTTGTTCACCTTGGCAACTCAACACCCACGAAAAGAAAGTGAAAAATTCTATTTCAAATATGGCTTTTCATATGCTTCATTGTGATTATCTTCTCCGTACATATCCTTAAGGAAAAATGAAAAATACAATATATAAGAGTCAAATTTACATATGAATATTTTAGCAAGAAAATTATAAATGGTTCAATAAGTGTATATATATACATATCCTTAAGGAAAAATAAAAAATACAATATATAAGAGTCAAATTTATATATGAATATTTCAGCAAGAAAATTATAAATGGTTCAAAAAGTGTGTGTATATATATATATCCATACCTGATTCAGTGTAAATATATATTTCACAAAAAAGTGTCTATATATATATACATATATGTATGTACGTATCCAGGGACGCAGAAGCTTGTTCATTAATCTCACTTTCTACCAGAAAGCTTAAACAGAGAAGTTTGTTCACTCAACAGCCATGTAAAAGGAGGTGAAGAATCCTATTTGGGTTTGCTCACCTTGTTAACCCAACAATTTTTTATTTTTTTGGATTTTTTTTAAATTTAAATGTTAAATAAATAAAGTTAACAGAGTTAAGTTAAAGGACACGTGTCAACATATTAGCGAGGAGACACAAATGAGACACACTTTAAGGGTCAACAGACCTGGAACCGAACTAGGCTGGCTGTGAAATAGGAGACACAAATTAGAGATATGTTAGAATTACATGTAGGTGAGGCTTTGAAAAAAAAAAGCAAAATTTGGTTGTGTGAAATTACATTTCTGCCCACATTTCTTATTCATGTTAAGTTTGAATTAGAGGGTTAAATGGGTAATTTCATAGGGTTTTGATTGACAATGGGTGTTTCATTAATATGTAGTTTAGATTATGTAATTCGCTTAGTTTTAGTCTATCTGCATCCTTTCTAGTTTTAATAGACCCCGCCCCAATTTCAAATTCTTTTTACACCTGCTCCTCATTAAGAATTCAATATTTACTTTTTACATTTTCTTTTCAACCTTAGTTACATTGGACTATCATTAAGCAATGAAAGTAGGGGTAGGCACGGTTTGGTGCCGTTTGATTTTGAAGTAAGACAAAAATTGAAACTAATATTTATTACAGTTCGGTTCAGTTTGGTTTGACAGCAAGAACCGAAGTGAAACCGAATCATTCGGTTTTGGTTCAATGGGGTTTTAGTTTGAGCCTAACTTATAGGTCCGTTAAAAAATTAAGCTTACCATATAAGCCCTGTTTTAAAAATTGGCTTAGGGATTGTCGTTCTATGGTATTTTGGTGTAAAAGGCTAGCACTTTGCATATGCCTCTTCACAATCATGATCTCCATGACTCATCATCATGATATTGTAATAGTGAACCAACAAGAAAAATTGAAAGATAAGAGTTTTCTCTCTTTAATTTTATTTTAGTTATCTCCTATTTGCAACAACTATGCACATAGTTTGCTTTTTTTTTTTTCCTTCCCTTATTCTCCTTTAGAACCTCATTGTGGGACCATGATTTTCTAGACCCAAGACATTTGGCACCTTAGGTGGCAAGGAATACTGGAATGCATGTAACACGTGATGTTTAGGCGAACAAGCTGAGCAACCTTAGTAAGATCGGACCAACCCTAGTCAGATCAGACCAACCTTAGTCAGATCAGACTAGCTTTAGTTTGACGAAGTCAAAATACAAAGCGAAGTCAGACAGCCGTAATCAGGCAGACTCGGCTTAAGCTCATTAAAGATATTACTTGACTCCTAAGTAAGGAAATCCTAATTAAAGTCAAATTAGGATATATTTGGAATTAGGCAACATAGTCACAAAATTCTAGGAAGATTGGGTATCTCATCCTAGATTCCTCCTAAATAGTCTCCCGAATTAATGAAGATTAATTTTCCCACAATAACTCTCAAGATCCCTATAAATATACTAGCATGAGAATATATCAAGGGACTTCTATCTCTATCTCTCTCTCTCACCTATGGACATATACCTCTATTTCTCTCCCTTCGACTTCCCTCTTTAAGTCTTATATACTTTACTACACACACATTCTCTCTATGCATAATAGAGGCACTTACGCATCATCTACGGGTAGACACGTCTGTGGAGAACTCATCTCCAAATGCCCTACCATAGGCTATTTGTCAAGGATGGCTCATGCCATTCTTTCATAGAACTACACCCGTGGTTTGATTCTCCTTCTAGGGGATTTTTAGATAGTCTTATATGGATTCAACCACACCTTCCAATCAACCCCATTCTCCTCTCGTCGGTGATCATAGATTATTCTGACTTGATTTCGCCTCCGTCCATGAATGTGCCCGAATTTGGTACTAACAATTAGTCTTTCATTGAGAGTGAATTCATATTCCCCCATGTGAATCACTCCATCAACATGCTAATCAAGTTTGGGTAAAAAGTGATCAAAGGAAGAAATTTTGGAGTAGTTTCAATTGGAGTGGATTTGTGAGTCCTTCAAGATAATTGTATCAAAATTCCAGAGTTTAATTCCAAGCCGTTTGGCCATGGCGAGGAAAAGAAGAAGGCCCAGCGCGTAGCGTTTCCAGATTGATGTTTTTGGGTGTTTTGGGTATTTTAAAGGTCAATATGGCATATTTCGAGGAAGATTTCTCATAAGGAGTTGTTGATGATGTCTTAAACTTTAAAAAGAGGCATTTTTGGACTAAATGGGAGTTGATTTGATGGTAAAAATCTCATCCCTGAGCGACAACAAAAACAAGGACGACGGTCACAACTACTTCATGATGATTAAAGAATCATGAACCCTAACTCCATATGATGTGAAGAAGAGTTTTTAATGCAAGGCCCGGATTTTCCTAGTGGAACCAAAAAGGGAGGGTTTCTAATACCTTTAATTATGATGTGAAGAAGAGTTCGTTGGGTATCATATTTTTTCTCAAAGAACTCATTTCTTGAGTTCTGTCCCTCATTCATTTGCTCTATCTTAGGCAAATCCCATTGTAGGATTACAATGAACTATCCAACAAACAAGCTTTGTTAGTTGGTCTATAATAGTGATACCCAAAGGATAATTTAAGGATATCTCACAAGATTATGCTCATACAAACATTGATTTTTTAGCACAAATGCATTAAGTCAATTGACATATGCATGACAACCCCAAATCTTAACTTGATTAAGACCTGTCTTTCTTTCAAACTACATCCTATGGAGTTATGAAACATTTTGAAAGACACTCTAGTTGACAATCATATTGTCTTAGAAGTGCATATCCTAGATATGGGTAGTTTGATAATATTTAACGAAGCATATCTAATTAGAGTTCGTTCTTCTCCTAATGAAGAAATCCGTTATCATATGATGCTATGTTCCTTGATACCCTTCAAGGAAACTCTTCTAAAGTGTTATTTTCCTTTGATCAAATCTAATAAGATTAATAATTTAGACATCGTACTCATAAACTTACTTCTTGAATTCTTTGAAACCTTTTGCAAAGTATTTGGACTTGTGTTTATTCGAAGTACACGATAGTCCAACTGAGAGTGATCTTTGGTGAATATCATACAACATGAGTAGCCTTCTATCGAGGAGGCTTGCTCTTCCTTTATTGAAGTAAGTGCAAATGATCTGATTCAAGATTTTCTAAGAATCAACTTAGTGAAATCCCATACTTAAAATACCCGAAAAAGGAATGATCCATTAGGTTTATGTTGTGAACATAAGCCACTAACATTGAAGTGAATTAACCTCAACAACTTTGTGATTTTTTCTTCTTTCCAAAAGAATAAAGATTAGAACATTTTGCCCTTATACAAGTTTAATGAGAAGGCATTGGATCTGGATCTAACGATCCATAGATATCTACGGCCAACTTTATTTTATTTTGTTGAGGTGTCACAACTTAGTAGGCTTAGTCACCACCTTGTAACATTTTGGGTTTTATAGCATCATTATATTCTAACCAGTTATCACTACCATATCATCTCTACGATATAGAGACAATTAATTAGATTACAATAATCCATTCATTAATAAAGAACAATGTTTTGTCAAACAAAAAAAATTGATCCATCTCTTAAAACTATAGTGACAAAACTAAGTTCCGTATTGAAATTGGAATGTAAAGACAATCTTTGTTTTTCCAATTTCTTTAGTAGTTCATTATGAGGAAGTAAGTACTAACTGCTTTCGTAGAGATCTATATCTTTATTCACGTTCCGAATGTGAAGTACTTTCTCTTCTTTAAGTAATCTTCTACTTCCTATTAGTTACTCTTTCATAACGTTTGCAATCATAGTTACTAATACAGAATCAAAGATTCAAGTAGAATAACCAACTGTTGTGAACTATTTCAAGAACAATTTATTCCACCTTCGAAAGGAGCGCTCTCGACACTTGCAAGACGATGCTTGCAAATACCCTTTCCATTGTCCAACCTTTCATAAAGAAAGTTTGCTCCTTTGGAGTTATTTTGCCTTCTTCATTTGACTTTTCCTATGATTGCAATAGTCACGGTCCCTAAATTCCCACTGTCTCTCTTGAAACTTATGTTAATTGTGCTATAGACATCAAACGATTTGGAGAGCGTGTGGTAATTGTTCACTATATAATTTACAATAAACTTAGTGAATCATTATGATAAGGACACAAAGGTGAAGTCCTAGCCTAGTTTCCATCTAGTGAAGTGGTTTAACACTTCAACACTCAATGATTCAAAACCATCATTAGTTCATATGATTCAAAATCATCATTCTCCATATTGTTGGACTATCGTTCCTTAGAAACTATCTTGTTCCTTAACAAGATTACAAAATTTCAAGAGTTGTTAAAGGCAACTCTCATTTCTTTATATAATAATTTGCAAGTGAAGAATCATGGCACATCAAGTGTCCATGCCGTTATGCATTCTTCTAAAGTTCCTTGTTCGTATAACAAAGAAACAAGGACTAGTATTTGTGTTGACTAAGGGTTGTGCAAAACAACTTTTATATCTTGATACAACAATTTGAAAGTGAAGAATTATGGCACCTGGTCTTCTTAAGTTCCTTTTTTCATTCAACAAAGGAATAAGCACATGTAGTTGTGATATCCTCATTATGTTAGACATATCTAACATGTTCTTCCAATGATACATTATCAGTAGGAAGATGGAGAAGATGAGACTACTTGAGTACATATATAATCCATTCAAGACAATCTATTGGATTGTGGTACTAAGTATGGAAACTAAAGCCTTCGACTTTTCTTTGTCAAGTTTTGGATAATGTTTGCAAATATATTGGTAAACAAATACATAATGAATATAAGTTGATTGATCTTAAGCTATTTGATTGAGTCTTTAAATCAAATAACACCACCAATTTTTTTTGTCAAATTCCATATCCCTCAAAGGAATTCGAGAGCTCGGAGGAAACTCTTAGTAAGGTATGGGAGGCTTGCTATTACCAAGCCCACATCGCAATTATATGATGTTGGTAATAATGAGTAAGCTTAGTCATTTACATCTCATGTAAGTACCCATCTAGTATGGCCTTTAGAGATGATGCCTCATAATTATATCATGTTGGTGTCATTGCACTTAGTTAAGGTATTCCCACCATGCTAGTTTGTGTAGAGGTTCAAGTACAACCTCATAATTATATCATGTTGGCTATACTAGTTGCCTACCTCATTTCATCATGTATGTATATAGACTCCTCCTATGTGTAAGCACATACTTTGACCTTTCCTATTCTAGGGTGAAGACGATGTATAAGTCACAAATGACCAGAGCCTACCACGGTGGGAGGCCACAAAAGAGTGTTCAAAGAACTCTCATGCTTGTCAACTTAATATTGGTTTGGTTGAGGGTTTTGGGTCTCATCACATATAAACATTTTAATCCAACTAAAACTATTTGGTCCTATCACAACTATAGCATATGATACTTCCAATATGCTTGTAAACCATTATTTTTTAAGCAAGAATATATGGTACTAGTAACATAAGCTTTGCATTCTTTGATGGCCTATCTAGCTGCCTTAGGGCCTTAGGATGAATATGAACCTTCGATTTAATCTAATATGAGCCTAGTGTTGGATCTCGGTCTAGGGATCATGATTGATTTTAGTTACTCGTTTAATCATATTAAGACGTGTTTCCCTATTGGGTGTTGGACCCAACTACTCTAATTTCATGCATACCAAATAAAGCATAAAAGGTACTAACAGTTTCTTTTTGCCACTTAGGACTATGGTCTAGTGGTATTCTTTTTCACTCGTAAGTGAGAGGTCTTAGGTTCGATTCTTGCCAAAGGAAAATTTGAACCACATTATTGCTAGCCCATTGTGAGGCTAAGCCTACCCCTTCTCCCCCTTAGTTTAGATAATATTGTTTGCTAAAAAAAAAAAAAGCATACGAAGAGTACTTTTAAAGTAAAGAAGAGCTTATGCTCTTTTACAACATTTGATCCAATTAAATTACAACCAAAATCTAATCTTCACAATCCCATGATTCAAACAAATTTGAGAGATGGCCTATCACATAGCTTAATTTTATCGTAGGCTTAGGTTCATAATCACAATTTCTTTAATTAATTAACGCTTTAACTAATTAAACTAGAATGCAACAATGTCATTTGGTTTTTGTGTCCATACAATTGATTTAAATGGAGCTAAATGAAATGAAAATCCAATTACTATTTTATTATCATCCTAATTTGCGCCAAAATGCAATAACCTAAACTTTTGGGCTATAATACAAAGTACAAACTTTTGGGGTCACTTTGTAAAAACACAAAAGTCCACTACTTCATGTAATTACAACTAAAACCCAAAAATTTCAACAATTACAAAAAAACTTCATTAAAGGAGCAAAACAATTTGTCCTTGAGTGATTTTAGGCCTTTACATAAAAACATAAACTTTTGGGTCAAAGTGCAAATACACAAAGGTATCAAAACTATATGTAATTGTATAAAAGTCCCAAAACTACACCATTAATGGAGTGGCTAGTTTTGTAATGAGAGAGTGGTGTCAAAAACTTTTTGTAAGTTTTAAAAAATAAACAAAAGTGATTGTAAGGTGATAGATAGGGTGATGATGTGAATAATGCAATCATCTCCCATCAACTATTACAAACAAATTTTAAATAAAATTCAAAAACAATTTTAAATCAAACACCCAAAACTTTATGTTCTTGTTGAAGGATGATTTTGTGAAAAACATGTTCATTTGAGCAACATCTATAAGCATGCAATTAACAATTAAAGATGGAATCATGCTAGCATGCACTCAAAAACAAAACATTACCCATGAAATTCAAAGCCTAGTAGATTGGTGAACCAAGACTCAACTCAAAACAAAGTGAGTTGAGAAATTTATACCTTTGTAGATTCCTCTTTGCATAAGCAAAGGCTAATCACCCAAAGAGAGGGCCTTCATTCCTTGCATCTAAGATCTATAGATTTGGATGGATGAAAAGGTTTCTCCAAGTTCTCAAAATAGAGAACCTCTAAGTCTCCACACCAAGGTTAGATTGGAGAAGAAATGAGTGACCTTGGAGGAGTGGGATTGCTAGCTAATCCCTCCAAGGGGGCTGGCCTCCTAGAGAGAAAAGGAGAGACATGTTCTCTCCAATTCTCTCCAAAAGAACCCTTTTTGAATTTAGGCTATAAAGTCCTTTATATAGTCCCTTCAAATAAGTGACCTAAAGAACCAAAAAGCCATTCTCTCTAACATGGCCGACCATAAGGGTTTTATTGGGCTTTTGGGCCTTTGTGAATTAAGTTGTCATACAACTTAAGTCAATGGGCTTGACGTTCGAAGCCCATTGGGCCTTGAGGCCCAAAACTAACCCGTGGTCTTTTACGAACTTATTCGTTTGATTAATTAACATATTAATTAATCCTTGCCATAAATAATTAAACCATTTAATTATTCTTACTCATCTCCATTGTTTCTTCAATCTCCACCTTACACGGTGTATGATCCATTAGGTTCCTTTTAGCGAGGCAGTGGGCGATTAAAACCATTTCAAATCGATTGTGAATTGAAACTTACTTTCAATTCTCCCTTTAGTGATTATACACGTTTAGGGCTTCCACAAACCATGAGTGACACCTAGCAGCATATCATGGTTACCCAAGCTAATCAGAAGAGGTGGAGAACCTATTCAGTTTAGGATTACAAATGCAATACGGTCTTTCTCTAATACAATACTCTTGACCACATTGTTTGGTTTGATAGTTTATTCATGTCTACTATCCAATGTGATTCGTTTACTTATATGATTACCTTGAATGTGATTTGGAACGCCTTCCTAAATCTCATTCATACTCTGATCAGAGATTTTCAATCATATCATAGAGTATTCTCCCCCAAATGGTTTGAAGGTTAGAGATCCCTTGTTGCGCATTCAATTGTCTCCATGGCTAAGTGGCTTAACCCCAACAATGCCGTGGACACCCGCGGATGGGGTGACTTTGACATAATCAAAGATCAAGGACTTAACCACAAGACAACTGTGATGCCTCAGGTCAAATGACTACTTTGCATTATCCCAACCACGAGTTCTCATGTGACATGAATATGAGAACTCTTCGTTGATCGTGTTCAGTGAACTCATTCTCTATTGAGCACCTACGTACTTGTCTTGATGTCACACACACCAATGACTCGAGACTAGTCACTCTCCCTGAGAGAAGACACAGCACGTACTGATCTTAACGGACTGTCAATGCCCAATTGGCAATTCTATGATCAGGAACGTTTAGGATGTGTCTACGAAAGAATGGTCTCATGAATCTAACTTCTTTAGATTGCATTCTCCCAATCACATATTCCTTGGACTTATCGTTTAAGCATATAACATTTATATGAGACGTCTCAAACAATAATCTTTGCCCTTTATATTTAAACTACATTAGTTTAACATGTGAAATGTCCGTAAAATATCATCATATGATTGGTTTTAGGGCACATTTCCAACACTTGTTATGAGCATGAAGAACCCAACAAGAACATTGAAGAACATCCATGAAAACCCATAAGAGCTCTAAAAAATTTTTCACCCAAAGACACCCCAAAACCTCTCAAACTTAAGGGAAATAACATATTAACATACTAGGGTACAAAGGGGTTCCTAATGTCACTTTAAAACTCTTTTAACAAGACAAACAAAAATCCAAAAATTCCACCCATGGATTTGGCCAAATTTCTCCAAACAAAAGCCACCAAATTTTAGTTCCAAATTTCATGTTCATATAAACTACATCTACAACATTTGAGATGACAAATTTTCAAGAAAAATTTACATTCAAAGAAGCAAGAACATGCTTGTAACCGTTACACCATTCATATCAAAGACTATGAACAACAAAACCCAAAAGGATTCACCAAATACCAGACCTAGGCTCTTGATACTAATTGAAGGAAATTTTGTGAAAACCTAAGTTCATTAAGCAACATAATACATGCATTTAACAATTAAATGGTTGAAGAATATTTCTATGCACCTTAAAACAAAACTTAAACCATGAAATTCAAAGCCTAGTAGTTGTGATGAACCAAAACGCAATTCAAAACAAAGTGAGTTGAGAAATATTATATCTTTGATGAATCCTCTTTGCATGAGTAAGGGCTAATCACCTATGAGAGAGGGCCTTCATTCCTTACTTCTTTGCTCCATGGATTTCTTGAAGAAAGATGGATGAATGGATTATCCAAAAGTCTCCAAAGTTGGAGAATGTAAACATGAAAATTCTGTAACGAATGAAACGAGAACATGTGTACAAAGTAGATTTGTATTGATTTGAATTTGTAGGTTACAATCTTTGTTTATAATTTTCCTCTGATTCAGTCTTCAAATTTGATATAGATGCGTAGGTTGTTGATCCAAGGGTCCCGATGACTTGATCCCGAACAAACGATTGAACGATTGCTTCAATTTTTGAGCTTGAAAACAATGCGTGGATGGTCTTCACCTCAAAGTTGCGGCAAAGATGTGAAATTTCGTTGATTCAAGGGCCTTGACAACTTGATCTTGAATCGAACGTCATTACAAGTTTTGAGCATGCAACAAAGTCTTGAAAGAATCGGCATAAGTGCTTGTTGATTCTTCGAGAGAGTGAGTGAAGTCTTGCTAATTTTAATTTGGTTCAAAGGGTAATAACAAGTCACTAGTGATATGAGTGAAGTCTTGCTAATTTTAATTTGGAATATTATTCCATGTCCATCCCTAAGAAGCATGACATCCTGAGGTGGTTTTAGGTTGATATTTTTTTCTCTTAGTAAGGTTTATACTCTATGTTGAGTGGGATATCTAGCTGCAGGAATATCCTTGATATTCTTACCTATGTGAATGTGGAAGTGAGGTCACTTCCTATGAAATCTTGGGCAAGTTTCTAGAGCGTTAACTATACTGGGATACAAGCACATGGTTGTCATGTGCTGGTTTTGTGAACTTCACCTTAATAAAGTTATGTGTGTGGTGTTGTCAGAGATAGAGTTCAAAACTATAAGTTACTCTAGTATAATGTAGATCACTAACACTATGTACAGGTTCAAGTTGAGAAATACCTTTACTTATACATAGCTTTATAATATGTTGCTTGATTAACGATTTTTAAACAAAAACAAGTGGGGGATTGCTGGAGTAAATATGTTTTTATTTAAATATATTTATATTTTGGTTTATTACAAATATTAAATATAAAACGTAAATAGTAATTAACCTTATAAATTTATTATTAACCTATGATTTGACAATTGATTTATTTCCACAAAAAGAACGTGAGAAAGCTTCTCATCTTAAATATGAGATTCATTCTCTGAAGATAAAGATCAAGTCCATGTACTTAATTTTGTTTCGTTGTTGTTTCATACTTTTTGATTTCTTTTGCTTTAATTCCTTGCGGTTTTTCAAGCCCTTAAATTATTTAGCACTGCAACGTCTATTCTATATATATATATATATATTGATCCCCTGTACGAAGGAAGGAGCATGAAAAAGAAAACAACAGTTTATATAATTTTCAAAACAAAAATTGAGTTCTTAAAGCAACATATTGAAAAGGCTGTGAGTTCGAGGGTTCTTCCGGTGTGTAAGGAAGAACCTCATCAGAAGATAAAGGTTCTAGGCTGTTTTATCCTGGGGACGACGTGGTATTTGTGAACTGCTTGCACACTTTGGGCAGAACCACGAAACGTCTTATCACCACTCAAGGCTTCTACATATTTCGGGTAACTTCATTCGTTTGTATTTCAGTTTACAACAATTTATAGGCCTTGTTGCCTATTTGTGAGCAATCTTCAATTCTTGCTTATTTTATGAAGATGCTTTGGCTTTCTTTCCGGTTTTTTAGAGATTTTGGGCCCCTTGCCGATTTTAAGGGGATATACTCCCTTGAATTTTTGGAATGTTTTACATTTCCTTTGCTTGATTTGTGTCACATGTCATTGATGACTTGCCTATTTGTGATGAGTCATATGCCACATGGAGCCTTGTGATGTATCATTTGTATGCAACAAAATTTACATGTCTACAAATGCCCCCACTTCAAGGCGCGTTGTAGGAATGTGCTTGTCACATGTAGGAAACATGTTTTGAAGTCCTGCAATGTGAATGAACTCAAGGGTCGTCGAAACTTGATCTTGAATTAGCTTGCTTCTTTAAAGGCCGTATAGGTGTATTTCTTGAATGGAAATGATGAATTTCGTCAAGGGCCATTGGGGCATATTTCTTGGGCGAAACATTTCTTCAAGGGCCGTTGAGGCTTAATCTTGAAAGAAATGATTTTCTTCAAGGGCCATAGAGGCTTGATCTTGAATTGAATTGATGAATTTCGTCAAGAGCCGTTGAGCTTTAGTCTTGAATTGAAGTGCTGAATTTCGTCAAGAGCCGTTGAGGCGTATTTCTTGGACGAAACATTTCTTCAAGGGCCGTAAAGGGGTATTTCTTGAATGAAAGTGATGAATTTTGTCAAGAGCCGTTGAGGTGTATTTCTTGGATGAAACATTTCTTCAAGGGCCACAGAGGCTTGATCTTGAAAGAAATGAATTTTTTTTTTTCAAGGGTTGTAGAGGCTTAATCTTGAAAGAAATTTTCAAAATGGATAAATCGGCACATACTTATTGTGCATATTGATTTTCCATAATTTTGATGAAATACATTTGGTTGTTGCAGTCCTATTAGATTAGGAATGTGATTGTGTAAATCCTAGTAGATCTAGGAATATCTCTTATATTCCAATTAGGAGTTGATTACCTATTAAGTGTTGTAATCCTAAAAGGGTAAGTATTTTACCTATCCTACTACTATAAATAAAGACACAATGGGATGGAATAGAACACACCTCACAATTACACATCTCTCTCTTTCTCTCTACTATTGCCACATCCCTTTCTCTATGGCCTCCATAATTGTTCAGTAAATTATGTCTACAACATGTTATCAACACGCTCTTGACACTGCGCTAAAGAGAGTTTATTTCTTGGACAAAATCCAGCAGTTTTCACTGTTGATCCAAAACAAAATTTTGACCTATACTGCTTCTAACCCACACCCAAATAGGTTGGGGTGCCTATGGCTAAGCCTTATTTAGGCTATTTTTTCTTAATTAATTAGCCCAAAGCCATCTAAAGTGAAAATGATCGGAAGTCATTATTTTTGCTTCTACGATCGACCCCGAATGGTTTCGATCTATTGAATTAATTAAAAGTGATTAGCAGCCCATTAATCTGACAATTAATCCAAAATTATTGGCCTGAAGCCCACTTTTGGACATTAACAATTCAACATTTTGTTTCTTTTCTTTGAACCGTTGACTCACTTTCATAGTCCCGAAGCGCTCACACTTGAGTTCCTGAAGCAACTTAAATCCACTACACTTAAATCAGCATATTGCATTCTGTGTTCTTGAAGGAACCTCTCTTTTATGAGCTCAACGTTCATAAAATTGAACATGTAGTTTCAAATTTAGTGCCTTTGAAACCCGAAGCTTTCATAAAATAATACACCCATGAAAACCCAACGTTTTTCATGAACACCATGTCTTAGAATCGAATGTTCTAACTTTGATGTGTATGGATGATTAATTCCCATAAGCATCAATCACAATCTTGTTCCCTCCAATTCAATGGATTGACAAACCGTCACAAGTTTGATTTCCCTTATTTAGACGTTTTTAATAGAAACCACTTTATGTGGGGTACAAGACGTGAATCTCTACTTGACTATCAAGAAGCTGAGAAACTATTATAGCCAGCAATGGCATGGAAGAGCTAAATAAGCCTTCACCATAATCTTTATTCGAAGTCCTATGCTCGAAGCATTACCCACGGAAGTACCTCCCGAAAGAGGATTCCATGGCTCTTTGGCTCGCTTCTACGGATCGTTTAATCATGAAAGATATTACCTAAAGCATACCATGATTACGTCCACAAATGAGTACAGTTCTGAAGTTTATAAAATTCGATCGAATTTTGACTGGAGAATACTTTTCTTGTCCTTCTATGTTTCTAACTCGCTCCTGAAGAAAGTGGAAGTTTACCAAATTCTTGGATCTGATTATTACCATATACATGAGAGAAACGTATAAACACAGATTTGGTTGGAGTTTACCAAATTCTTGGATCTGATTATTACCACATACATGAGAGAAACGGTATAGACTCAGCTCGGCTGGAGTTTACCGAATGGTATGGCTTAGTTCGACTAGAGTCTACCAAAATGGCTCGACCTAATTTGGTCAAAGCCTACCGAATGGTGATGCCCTACTTTGGTAAGGATGCACTAAAGGGTAAGTTTTGCTTCGGCAGAGGTCACTAAACGGTACTACTCTGCTTCGGCAGAGACCTACCAAACAGACCCTTCCAGCTTCGGCTAGCGCCTATCAAACCGAATTCGGGGTCTGTCTATCTCACAATCCAATTTTGAGTTTGATTTTATAACAAATGGTAGAATTAGGGCCTATCAAGGTATGGCATCATGCCCGAAGCATGATCCTTGGCACCTAAGACCTAAAACTTTAAGAATAAAGGGATAATATTTCCAAACCTCAACCCTGTGGAATCTACTTCCGTCTCGATGGAATAGATCATTGGTTATGCACATGTTCGTTCCCAAACCAATGTCGTTGAGGAGTATCATTCTCGTAGTCAATATGTATGACTAATTTTGCTCCACTAAGCACAGTTGGAAGAGCATAATTTTGACATGGATGGCCTTGTTGGCCGAATCCCCTTAAGTAAACCATTTACTTTGTGAATATTTTTCTATCTTGGATTCATGTTTCGTGTTTGCTTATGGATAATCTTATTGATATTGTCATCAAATATGAGTTAATTGAATCATGTTTCTTGTATACATGTGACCAACTTCGATTAAACACGTGATTAGGTACGAATGTGGGAAAGTTAGTTGTTTGGATGAATGCGATACTACGCACACTAACTTTATGCCTAAATTATATGTCTAGCAATGACTTTAGGTCTATCCAACCTGATTAAGAGCATTGGCACGCTCCTCGTTGTATGAATGATACTGAATTACCATGTTAGAGACCTTATACTCTATCCATTCTGGAAGAACGTCGTTGAGTTTTCTTAAGGATATTCGAGATGACAATGATCATGAATGAAACCACTGAAGAAAATAGAGTGAAATATCTTTGCAACACCTCCAAAAATGAGCCTGAAGTTTTGATTTAGGGCCAATGGGTTGTCTCCCAACTAAGAACACACCACATGTGGCCGGCCTGGAGCCTAGTGATTGAGCAGTTTACTTGCTTCTGCACGACCATTTGGGACATTTAGGTCGAGCAATGATGCTACAACACATCTCTTTACCCGAAGTAAGGATCTTGTGCCTACAAGCACACTTTGCCAAGCCTCCTCATTAGGGAAATTAATTTTCTGAATCATCCCTTTCAAAGATACGAAAGCACCCTTTTTCATTATGGATTCAAGGGAATATATGTGGACTAATCCAACCAAAATGTGGACCATATAAATACTTATGGTTTTGGTTGATGAATTGACGAACTAGTCACATGTTTGTCCATACACATTACTATTAAACCTCTTGACCGGTTAACGGTTCACCACCCTACTTATCCCTTAAAGTCTGGGAGACTGGATAATGGCAGATAGTTTATATCGACATTTTTTTTTATAAAGTACTGCTTGCATTTTGGGTTTATAATTGAACATTAAATTCCCATGTTCAGCCCAAATAGCCTCGCCTAGCAATCATAAAAGCGCAATTTAAATGATCGCCCGGACCTTGGTAAACGTACTAAGTTTTCGGTTTCTGTCGAGGGCTATGCAATCTTGTACGCAGTTATGTGGTCCACCTTGAGGCCCATTGTCACCCAACCTATACGACATTACAATTGGTTACTGGGTACGAACCTGACGTTTTTTGTATTTACACATTTTGGTGTGCATTCCATGTGCCAAGTTACGCCATCGCAACGTACCAATATTGGTCCTCAAAGAAGGATCTGAATCTTTGTCGATTATGATTCTCCTTCACATTAGCTCTCTTTGAGCCCTTGCATGCGATCTCTTTACTGCTCATATGTGGGTTATCACTTCAATGTGGTTAGTGTTTTCTCCATGGGGATATTGATACTGAGATTTACATGTAAGTTCTTGAAGAATTACATGGGTTGGTTCAAATAGTTCCAAACCACGAAACACTCTCTTAACTTGTTTGAGGCGTTCATTTATAGATTGAAATAATCTGACGGATGTGGTATACTTGTCTGAGTAATTATTTGATCAATCAGGGATATAAATGAATGCCCTTGCGTGTTAAACTATGAAGTCTTATTCCGAATTGCTAGAGTTACAATTTATGTCATTGACATGAATCTCATTAAGACTCCAGAAGAGCTTGAGAAAACTGCCTCGCTCTCAATTACACATCTCTCTCTTTCTCTCTACTATTGTCATATCCCTTTCTCTATGGCCTCCATAATTGTTCAGTAAATTATGCCTACAACATTGGTGTATTTTTTTGAATTTTTTCCTTGTGGTTGTATGAAAAAAAAATGTTTTTCCTTCCTTAGGTAGGAATCTCCTTCAATTTTGGTAATGAGGGTGATTTCCTTCGCAGTATTGGAAAGCTTTGGTGATTTCCTTCATAAGTTTTGTAAAAATTTCATGCTTGTCCTTGGGTAAGTAGGATGTACATTTCTTTTTTTCCACGGCAGGGAGGGTGTTTTTTTTTCTTTCCCTTTTTGTTTTCCTTGGCAAGGAAGGACTCTTTCCTTTCCCTTTTTGTTTTCCACGGCAAGGAGGGGTTCTTTCCTTTGTTGTTTTCGAAATTTTGAAGCCCTTTCCTTATTTTTTTTTTGTTTGCTTTTCTCTTCCTTGCTGATTTTTTTTTGTTCCAGGAAAAACAACATGTTTCCTTGGTTTGGGAAACACGTCATCTGACTTGCATGCCAAGTTTGAGGTCGATTTCTCTTCTGGAAACTTCTGTAAAAATATGGGTAACGTAGCTTTATCTCTGATCTTTTCATGAATATATCGCACACCACTAGGAAAGATCGGGAAAGCCTTCAACTCGTCATTTTCCCACAGCGGTGCAGTTCTGATGGGAAACAACTTTTGTGGGATTAACTTTGAAAACTAGAACGTTTGGCCTTAGGAAAAATTACGAAATTTGGACAAAACGATCATTAGCCTCTTAGCTTCCTTATCCAATTGGCCTTGCATCAAAACTCCTCTGGAAAGTTGATATATCACTAAAAACGTCCCGCTTGCGCAGATTGTTTGAAACTTGCCATTTTTTGCTTGGATTTTGCTTCCTTCTTTTGGTTGGAATGTGCTTCCTTGTTTTGATTTTCCTTTTTCTATTTGGTATGTACTTTCCCTTATAGCATTAGGAAGCAATTGACCCTTATTTATAGGATTATTGGGTGTGTGTTTTTGTCATAATATCTCTGTTGTACACTGCTTGTCGTGGGTTGCTACTGCTACCATGTATAATTGCTGCTTAGAGCTTGTTGTAGTGCATCACTTTTTACCGTGTGGTGTTGTATAAAAGACTGCAACGGGGTTTCGTTGTGTAGTTCCTTTTGGTCATAGTTTTCCCTCAGTGGTGACATTGTCTTGCAATGCAAGAAACTACTTGCGTAATCGCTGCGGGGTTGCGTAGTGCGATTGCGTAGCATTTTGGTCTTCTTTGCTACTATAGTGTGCTTTAAAGGACCGTCTTGTAGCTACCGTCTTGTAGCTACCCTCTTTGTTGTGCTGCTCAAGCTTTATGGTTGATTTCTTTTCGTCGTTGTGACTTTGTCATCATCACCCTTCAATGCTCATGAGGTTTGTCTCGCATGTCTTTTGCTTTAGTGAAGCAATCTTTTTTTTTTCTTGCCGTCCCACCTTATGCTTATGTTGCCTTTTCTCTTTTTTTTTCGTTGCAGCCATGGTATTTTTCAAGTGCTTTAAGAGCAACACCATCATTATTCTTGTTAAGGGAGATGATTCATAAGATAGGGGAACGGCGTTAAAACTTTATGCGCCACTGACTGGCCTTAAGGCTCTTGTTCTTCCTGCAAAAGACAACTCGATGCATATTAAGTCATGGTCTTCTAACGTATCTTGAGAGGTGGTGGATTTTGGTCGTCTGAATATGAAGAAGAAGGCGTGCACACCAAGGACTCTTATTTTGAATCCTTCGATCCATGTTTGTGATAATCCCCCAGCTTTGTCTGAGCTTCCTAGCGATCGCATCCATAGCGGAGCTATGACTTGGAATAGCACCTTGTCGACTACTGGAGAAGCTGTCTTTTTTTTTTTTTGCTTATTTTCTAATACGGCTTTGTAGCCGAATTCTTCCTTTAAAGAAATAAAGTATTCACATTCTTGATTTTGCTCTTTATTCTTCAAAGTGTTTGTGTTTTTGTTGATGATGTGGCTGTACTTGAAGTTTTGAAGTTTCAAGTTGCCTAGGAAGGATCAAGTCATGACGTAGTTCAAAAGAGTGATGGATTTTTTATGATGATGATGATGATTTTGCCGTACATAGTTTATGCTCTTGTGGGCCAGGAACATTAAGTGTTGCCTTTTAAAACTCGTGTGAACAAGGAGTGTTAAGTGTCACCTTTTAAACTAGTGTGAACAGAGAGCATTATGCCATGTGCAATTTAGGCTCATGTAGGCGATGAGCATTGTGTTGTGTGCAGTTTAGGCTCGTGCAGGTGAAGAGCATTGTGTCGTATGCAGTTTAGGCTCATGCAGGCGAGGAGCATTGTGCCGTGTGCAATTTAGGCTCATGCAGGTGAGGAGCATTGCTTATTTGGTTTAGGGGTAGTAATGCTTCAAGAATGTGCCATTGATGGGGCTAATCTTTAAGCCATCTTCCGTCATGATTAAGTATGTGCCATTGGTGTAGACCTTTTGTATTACGTAAGGTCCATCCCACTTTGATGTGAACTTGCTTTTTGTTTTGTGCGTTGTGATGATGAGCCTTCTAATGCCAAGACAAGATTTCCAATATAGAAAGACCTTGGGTGGACCTTCTTGTTGAATGCTTTGGATAGCCATGCTAGGTAGCATTCCAAGTGTTATTGAGCTTCAAGCCTCCTTTCGTCCAGTGTTTCCAACTATTAAAGTCGTAACTTTGCGTTTTCCTCTTCAGTCAAGCCTTCTTGTATGGCCATCCTTAGTGAGAGGATTTGACTTACGAGCTACATAACAGCTTCCACGCCATATACAAAAGAATAAGACGTAGCTTGGGTAGAAGTCCTATGTGTCGTCTTATATGCCCAAAGTGCTTCACTTATTCTTTCGTGCCAGTCTTTCTTTGTTTGGCCAATCACCTTCTTTAGGAGGTTACACATTGTTTTGTTGAATGCTTCTGAAAGACCGTTAGCCGGAGCATGATACATGGAAGACTTGTGTTACTTGAACTTGTATTTCTCCCAGAGCTCACCTATAAGTTGGTTGGAGAACTATTTTTCGTTGTCAGTGATATAATGAGGCACACCATATCGGTGGATGATATGCTCCTTGATGAAACGGATGAAAGTTTCCTTCTTGACTTCCCTTAGGGGTACAGTTTTAGCCCACTTGGAGAAGTAGTCCGTTGTGGTTAGGATGTAGGCTTCTCCGGTAGATGATTTCAGTGTGATTGGTCCCACGACGTCCAATCCCCGTACACCAAATGGCCATGAAGCAACTGTAGGGTATAATAGCTTAGGTGTTTGATGTATGAAGTTGGCGTGGAATTGGCAGGCTTGGCACCTTTTGGCGTATTCTAGGCAATCTTTCACCATGCTTGGCCAGTAGTAGCCCATTCTTTTGAGCTGAAAGTGTAGCTTTGGTCCAGACTGATACGCCCTGCATACGCCTGAGTGTGCTTCTTCCATAGCTTGATTAGCTTTTTCCTCACCTAGATATCTTAGAAGTTCTCCTTAAAAAAAACGTCGGTAAAATGTTCCTTTGTAGTAAAGGAAGCGAGTTGTTAGTCAACGTATTTCAGATTAGTGTCTAAGATCATCTGGAAGCTTTCCATGCTCCAAGTAGTTGATCAGCGATTGTCTCCACTCTTTAGTGTCATTTGGAAGTACTGAGATGATGTTTGTATCATCCAATAGCATTTTAGTGACGAGTGGGATCACCCATCTTTAGCAAACTGGCACGTCTGCAACTTCATCTTCTCTTTGCGCCATACTTGAGGCTAAGTTAGCGACAGCATACGCCATTTGATTTTCTTTTCTTGGCACATGTTCTAGAGTCATGGCTTCAAACTTTTGTAGCAATTGAGTTGCTAGCCAAAAGTATGGGACGAGATCATCTTTCCTCACTTCATATTCAATCAAGAGTTGATTGATTATGAGCTTAGAGTTGCCATACACTTCTAGCATTGTGATTTCCATGTCAATTGCCATTTGGAGTCCAATAATCAATGCTTGGTACTTAACGATGTTGTTGGAGCATGTTGTTGGAGTATAGCTCACTTAGTTGGAAGGAATAGGGTAGTACTTGCTTTTGTGGTAACATGAACACTACTCCTGCCCCTGCTCCGTCTGCTTGTGCGAATCCATCGAAGAACATTGTCCATGTCGGGAAGATGTCAACATAGAACACCTCCTCATCAAGCAAGTATTCTAAGATTTTCTAATTGGTTGGGATTGGATGATCAGCAAGGAAGTATGCTAGTGCTTGTCCCTTGACAGCTTTAGCTGGGACGTAGATGATTTCATACTAATTGAGAAGTAACTTCCATTTAGCTAGTCGCCTTGTCAAGAATGGTTTGGACATGACGTATTTGCAGGTTAACTTTAGCAACCAAGTAGATGGTGTAAGCATGCATATAGTGTCTTAGCTTTTGGACGGCGAAGACTAAGGCAAGGCATATCTTCTCGATCGATGAATAGTTGAGCTCGGCACCAGTGAGAGTTTTACTTAGGTAGTAGAGTGCTCTTTCATTTTGGTCTTCATTTTCTGGTAATAAGAATGCTCCAATGGAACCTTCATGTACGACAATGTATAAGATAAGCGGCTTTCTAGGCACGGGTACTCTTAAGACATGTGGGCTTGCCAGGTACTATTTTATGCTCTCGAAGGCATTACGGCAGGCGTCATCCCATATGAATGAAATGTCTTTCTTCAGGAGTCAACTGAAGGGTTAACAACGTCCAGCAAGGGTGGAGATGAAGCGTCTGATGAAGGCTAGCTGCCCTTTTAGACTTTTCAGCTCATGTAAGTTTCTTGGTAAGGGCATGTTTTGAATGGCCTTGATCTTTGACTGGTCCACTTCAATGCCACGGTGCTTAACAATGAAGCCGAGGAACTTCACAGAAATGACGCCAAATGCACACTTTAATGGGTTCATCTTGAGGTTGTAGTGTTATGGTTTGTCAAACATAATTCATAGATCCTTCAAGTGATCAAATCTCTTCTTGGTCTTGACAACTACGTCGTCTACGTAACATTCTACGTTTTTATGTAGCATGTCATTGAAGATTTTCTGCATTGCACGTTGATATGTAGCTCCAGCGTTCTTTAAGCCAAAAGGCATTACCTTATAGCAGTAGATATCTTTTGGAGTACGGAAGGCTATTAGTTCCTCATCTTTGGGAGCCATGCTAATTTGGTTGTATCCAAAGTAGTCGTCCTTGAATAATAGCACCTCTTGGCCAGTGGTCGCGTCCATCATGATTTCGATGATTGGCAAGGGAAAGTCATCTTTTGAGCAAGCATTGTTGAGGTCTCGGAAGTCTACGCAAACACGTATTTGTCCAGATTTCTTAAGGACAATGATGATGTTGGAGATCCACTTAGGGTATTGCACCTTTTGAATGAAGCATTGATAGGAGCATATTTATGCGACTTAGTTAGCTTGTTTTCTTGCATTTTCATAGCTAGTTTCTACTTATTAGAGTGTTTTAAGCTATTTTCATGTGTTTGTAGGTCTAATTGACAAAGTAGGCAATAAAGTGCAATTTGGAGCAATTTGGAGCAGTTTTGGGCCAAGAATAGATAGCATATGCATGGAGCAAGGTGGATGGACGTTTTGAAGATCAAATGAGGCTAGGAATATGTTCAAGACTTGGAAGATAAGGAATCAGCTAAAAAGAAGGAACATAATCCAAAACCTTATCCAACCTTATCTAATCCAAACTAACCTTATCTTATCTTATCCTATCCTAATCTTATCATACCTTAAATCCAGCTGCAAGGGGACTTAAATATCTTATTTCTAGAAGGTTTATCTCTGCCCTGGACTTATGCCGCACCACCCTTTCTAGAACCCCTAGAAAGGTGGCGCCTCTCCCTCTTCTAGAAGCTTAGGAATCTACCAAGGAATCCCTAATAGAGTGATGTACCCTTGTTCTTCTAGAAGCCCTAAAATCAGCTAAAAACCCTAATTCTTTTCCCCCTTGGATTGGGCCGAGCCTTTCCTTGTTCTCCAAGATGTTGGTGCCGCAAAACCCTAGCCCTATATACACATGTTTATATCGCATAATTCACACCACCACCCCCTATATAATTCTACACCACAATTCACGCCAATTACCCCAGAAATTCATCAAGTGCCGCAGTAAGGAAGGGAATGAGAGGAGGAGTCTTGTGCTGTGTAACCATCCAAGGGTTGTGCCGCAAGCCACCTATAACCATTGGAGATTTTCAGAGTTCTTTCTTCCCTCGTTTCATTTCCATGTTTATTTTACTTTGTTTTTTAATTATTATGAACATGAGGAACTAATTCCTTTTTAGTTAGAGGTGAATTTGAAGCCATGGACATATGTTTAATATGAATTGATTACATTCAGTTATTGTTCCGTAAAACGTGAATGTGATTTACTTATCTGTATTATTGAGAACTTATTCTTGTGTGTTTGTTAAGGATGCATACTTAGTTTGCATGCAGGGATTTGATGCTAAATTATAAGGGAATTTCACCAAATCATTATGAACTTATAATTAAAAGTAGTGGAGATTGCTAGTCACAATCGCGTTAAGTAAATTCTTGGCAAGAGTATCGTGCAGTTCATAGTTACGAATGCTTTGTCAATGCTTATAATTTTCATAGAACTGAATGATCTTTGATAGGTATCTTAATCATGCTGTTCATATAGGGAACTTGAGAAGAATAATTTGGTTGCGATGCGCTGTCCATTCAATTCAATGAACTTAGGAAAATCTGAAAGTTAATTAGTGCATTCACAATTAATTTGGGGCATTGTCATTCATGGTTGAAAGAAACAATACTGGAAATCAATTTGTATGCATATGTTTCATGTGTGGAGAAGGATCCTCTAGCTAGTTTTTCACCATTCAAATCACCTAATTTACTTTGTTTTGTTTAGTTTAGTTAAACTTCGTCCATATCAATCCCCCTTTTAATTAAGTGTGTTAGATTAGTTAGAAACGTGTTCAAATCTGTCCAATTTAGTGTTTTGAGTCTTACTAGTCTTAATTTCGTCCATATAACTCCCTAGAGTTTGTTTTGAGTATTTTGCTAGTATTGTGTTGTTTAGAGTGTTTAGTGTGTTTTGAGTTTTTAGTGTCTAGTTGAGTGTTTCTAAGTCTAGTTTTATGTTTTTGAGTCACATTTGTGTAGATTAGCATCTCTAGTTAATCCCCAGCCTAGAACGATCCCTACTTTCATATACTACAGCTATCTTAATAAAGTTTAATTTGTGTGTTAGTTAAATTTTACATCGAATTTTGGCGCGGTTGCCGAGGATTAGCAAAATTGCTAATCTTCCCCTAGTTATTGCTGTGTATTTTCCCTTTGTTTCTGTTTTTGTTTTTCTGATTTTGTTTTGTGTTGTTTTCTTTGTTATAGGTACTAGTTTATGACTCGTAGTTCTCAACTTGTTCGTGCACACATATTGGAGTTTGACAAAGATTTTGAACGAACGTTGAGAAGGAAAAGGAAGCAGCCATAAGCCTATCCACCTAGTTCTAGTTCCGAATCTGAACCTGAGGTGGAAATTGAAGAGGAATTTGAAGAGGAACAAGACATGGTTGTTGACAATCAAACAATCAAGGAACTTTCAGCCTCAGGATTGGACAATGCCATGCCTTTTTGCATTCAATACCCTATAGCAGCCTAAGGCAAGACTGATGAGTTCGAATTGAAGTCTAGTTTGCTGCATCACATTCCCAAATACCATGGGCTGTCCATGGAAGATCTAAACAAGCACTTGAAGGAATTTGAAGTGGTGTGCTCGAGTATAACACCAATCAACGTGGATGGGAATATTTTGAAGATGAAAGCCTTTCCATTCTCTCTTATGGACAAGGCCAAAGTTTGGCTTTACGAATTAGCACCTGGAACCGTCACTTCTTGGGAAAGCATGAAGATATCGTTCTTAGAGAAATTCTTCCCAACTTCAAGAGTCATTCTTTTGAGGAAGAAGATTAGTGGCATTCAACAAAATCAAGGCGAATCGTTTCCAGCATATTATGAGCGTTTCAAGACGTTAGTTGCATCATGCCCACAACATCAGAAGAAGGAGGAACTTTTAATTCAATATTTCTACGAAGGACTTCTTCCAATTAAGAGACAAATGCTTGATGCGTCAGTGGGAGGTGCTTTGGTTGACAAGACTCCAGTTGCTGCAAAGATCTTAATTGCAAATCGAGCCTTGAATGGACAACAATATGAAGGAGTTTGAGGAAAAGATCCCCCACGACATCAACAACAAGTGAATGAGGTAAGTGCAATTTTTGAAATTCAATGCCAATTGGCTAATCTCATTGTTCTTTTGTCACAGGTTGTTGATGGAACCAAAGTGCAAGGTGCGGCAGTTTATGGTGTGTGCTCTATGCAAGGACATCTTAATGATTAATGCCCTCAATTGATAGAGAATAGAGGATGGGAAAGTGCCAATGTCGTGGAATATCAAGGCCAAAATCAGCCACAGAATGATCCATATTCTAACACCTACAATCCGGGCTGGAGAGATCACCCAAACTTCAAGTGGAGGGAACCTCAACAACAACAACAACAAGGAGGATATAGACAGCCACCTCCTGGGCTCTATCAATGGCCATTCGCACCAATTCAACCTCAACCACAATTTGCCCAATCAAACTCAAGTTCGTCATTAGATAATGATAAAATTTTTCAATTACTAACTTCATTAATGCAGGGCCAACAAAATCAAGCCAAGGAGATGAGCGAAGTGAAGAAGCAAATTGGGTAGATGGTGGAATTCATGGGGCATTTTCGAGAAGAAGGCAAACTACCTAGCTCAACCATTGTCAATCCAAAATGAGGTTTTGAAACTGCCAAGGCTATCACTTTGAGAAGTGGTAAAAAAATTGGAACCAAGCCAAACTCGTCCACATCAACTCAAAAAGAGGATGAAAAGCTGCTGATCGAGGAAGATGAAGTGGACAAGGCCACGACAAGGGTGGAATAAACCTTGCCGCAGCCTCCCAAGACCCCTAAACCGTCACTTTCAAGTAAGGTTGTTCCAAATTTGACCCATTCCAACCTAATTCCACCAAATGTGCCTTTCCCTCGCAGGTTTATGCAAACTAAGAAGGAAGAGAATGAAAAAGACATCTTAGAGGCTTTCAGGAAGGTACAAGTCAATATCCCACTTCTTGATGCAATAAAGCAAGTTCCAAGGTATGCTAAGTTTTTAATAGAGCTTTGTACAACAAGGAGGACTATTTCAAATAAAGAAGTGGTTCAGGTAAGTGAAAATGTCTCTGCTGTTTTGCAAAGAAAACTACCACTTAAATGCAAATATCCAGGTAGTTTTACAATCCCTTGTGTTATTGGAAATACAAAATTTGAACATGCCATGTTGGATTTAGGTGCTTCCATTAATGTCATGCCATACTCTATTTATGCATATATGAACTTAGGAGAGCTTAAAAACGATGGTGTTATAATTCAATTAGCCGATCGTTCTAATGCATATCCAAAAGGAGTTTTGGAAGATGTTTTAGTGCAGGTTAACGACTTAGTATTTCCACAAGATTTCTATGTGCTTGAGATGGAGGATTCGGCCCATTCTACACCCTTGCCGATCCTACTTGGAAGACCCTTCATGAAAACAGCCCACACCAAGATATATGTGTTCAAAAGGACATTAACAATGGAATTTGATGGTGAGATTATTGATTCTAATATTTCTAAAGCTATAAGGTATCCTAAAGATGATCATTCTTGTTTCTCTATTGATGTATTTGATTCTTTGGCGCATGATTACCTTGATTCCTTGAATAAGGATGCCCTTGAAACAACCATTGCACAAGGAATTGGGCTTAAATCCAATTTAGCCGAACCTATACCTGTAGCAAATGCCAAGATGGTTGCTGCCTTTGAGTCATTGCCACAACATGTTGGTAAGCTTCCAATCCCAATTCCAATTCCCGTTTCTACTAACAAGTTGTTACCTTTAGTGATTCAGGCACCCATCCTTGAGCTTAAACCATTGCCAGATCATTTAAAGTATGTCTTTTTGGGAGATAAAGAGATGTTGCCTGTCATTGTCTCTTCATCATTCATAGCAATGGAAGAGGAAAAACTGATTCGGGTGTTAAAATAGCATAAAACAGCCATTGGATGGACATTGGCCAACATTAAGGGAATTAGCCCTACAACTTACATGCGTCGCATACTTCTAGGGGAGGGGGCTAAACCAACTCAAGAGGCTCAACGCCGACTCAACCCTCCAATGATAGAAGTTGTGAAAAGGAGATTATCAAGCTTCTTGATTGTGGAGTGATTTATCCAATTTTGGATAGCCCTTGGGTTTCACGGATTCAAGTAGTTCCCAAGAAATCTGGAGTCACCGTGGTGAAGAATGCAGAGAATGAACTTGTGCCCACTCGTATCTAAAAAGGTTGGAGAGTTTGCATTGACTATAGGAAGCTCAATGCCACCACAAGGAAATATCATTTCCCTTCGCCATTCATTAATCAAATGCTTGAAAGGTTAGCTGGTCATTCTTTTTATTGCTTTCTTGATGGTTATTTGGCATATAATCAGATTGTTATAGCTCCAGATGATCAACAAAAGACTACTTTGACTTGTCCATTTGGCACTTTTGCTTATCGTCGAATGCCATTCGATTTATGTAATGCACCAGCCACGTTTCAAAGATGCATGGTAAGTATCTTTTTAGATTTTGTTGAAAAGATCATTAAAGTTTTCATGGATGATTTTAATGTCTTTGGTGATTCGTTTAATGGTTGTTTAGATAATCTCACTTTAATCTTGAAACGATGCATTGAAACTAACCTTGTTTTAAATTGGGAAAAATGTCACTTTATGGTTAAATAAGGCATAGTTTTAGGTCACATAGTTTCAGCAAAGGGAATTGAGGTTGATAAATCGAAAATAGATTTTGTACGCTACTTACCCTCTCCCACTTCGGTGAGAGAGGTTGGTTCTTTTCTTAGACATGCAGGATTCTATAGGCGATTCATCAAAGATTTTTCAAAGATTTCCCAACCTCTATGTCGACTCCTATAGAAGGATGTGCCATTCAAGTTCGATGATGAGTGTGAGAAGGCGTTCAAACACCTCAAAGAGATGCTAAATTTAGCCTTCATCACAGTCCCACCAAATTGGAGCCTTCTTTTTGAGCTTATGTGCAATGCTTCAGATTATGCATTAAAGGCTGTTTTGGGACAAAGGAAGGACAAGAAACCACACGTCATCTATTATGCATCCCGGACCTTGAATGGTGCATAATTGAACTACTCCACTACTGAAAAGGAACTTTTTGTTGCTGTGTTTGCTTTAGATAAGTTTCGTTCGTATTTACTTGGTACTAAAGTTATAATTTACACTGATCATGCAGCTTTGAAGTACTTACTCACCAAGAAAGAAGCTAAGCCAAGACTTATTCGCTGGATGCTTCTCCTTTAAGATTTCGATATCGAAATCCGGGACAAGAAAGGAAGTGAAAACGTGGTGGCTGACCACTTAAGCCATTTGGTACATGATGAGGAGACCATACCTATCCTAGAAGCATTCCCAGACGAGCAGCTATTGTCCATTAAGGTAAGTGAGCCATGGTATGCTGATTTGGTGAATTATTTAGTGACTAAACAAGTTCCAAGCACCCTAAACAAGCTCCAACATGATAAACTTAAAAAGGATGCACAGTTTTATGTTTGGGATGACCCTCATTTGTGGAAATATTGCCCTGATCAGATTCTACGTAGGTGTGTGCATGATTCGGAGTTTAATTCAATTTTAACTTTCTGTCACACTTATGCATGTGGAAGTCATTTTGGTACACAACGCACATCACTTAAGGTTTTAGAATGTGGATTTTATTGGCCTCCTATCTTTAAGGATGCTAGAACTTTTTGTATGATTTGTGATCGTTGTCAAATAGTGGGCAATATAGGTGCAAATGATCAAATGCCGTAGACCCCCATCTTTTCGGTCGAAATTTTTGATGTTTGAGGTATTGATTTCATGAATCATTTTCCTTCCTCACATGGTTTCCTTTATATTTTGCTTGATTTGGATTATGTATCGAAATGGGTGGAAGCAAAAGCCATCCGTACTAATGATTCTTAAGTGGTTGCAGATTTTATTAAAACTAACATATTTGCAAGGTTTTGATGCCAAAAGTACTTATAAGTGATGGGGGTTCCCATTTTTGCAATCGAACTATTGAGGTGCTGCTCAAGAAGTACAATGTCACGCATAAGGTTTCCACACCTTATCATCCTCAAACAAGTGGGCAAGCCGAGGTTTCTAATCGAGAAATCAAACCGATTTTGGATAAGACCGTTGAACCAACTCTGAAGGATTGGAGCTTGTGTTTGGATGATGCACTATGGGCATATCGTACAGCGTACAAACCACCAATTGGGATGTCACCATTTCGGCTCATCTATGGCAAACCGTGTCATCTTCCTGTTGAGTTAGATCATCATGAACATTGGGCAGTCAAGACATTCAATATGGATATTGATCCCGCTGGAATTCATAGGAAGCTTTAATTGAATGAGCTTGAAGAGATTCGAAATGAGGCGTATGAAAACGTTCACATTTACAAGGAGAAAACAAATGCGGCCCATGACAAGATGATTCGTGGCAAGACATTCTCTATAAGGCAGAAAGTGTTATTCTTCAATTCTCGCCTTCGTTTGTTTCCGGGTAAGTTGCGTTCTAAATGGATTGGCCCTTTTGTTGTTACTAATGTTTTTCCTTATGGTGCAGTCCAAATTCAAAGTTTGAAGACGGGATATGAATTCAAGGTCAATGGACACCGTTTGAAGCCCTACTACGAGACTTTTGAGGAGCATGCTGTGGAGGACATACCTCTCCATGCCATTGGCCCTATTGAAGCTTAAATGGAGGTCTCATCCGGCTGGAAGACGTTAAAGCAAGCACTTCTTGGAAGGCAACCCATGTGTTCAAACGAGGGCTTGATGGAATTCTAGCTCCATAACTAGATTTGCGTTCTTAAACTCTACTCTTTATTTCTTTTACTTTGCCATGATTGTCATGTTTGTTAGTTGTTTTGATTGCTTGCATGTTAGTTTATGTTTGAAACATTGAGGACAATTTTTGGTTTAGGTGTGGGGGGGGCGGGGGAAACAAGCTGTTTTTACATGATTTTCGTGGGATTTTACCACCTAGCACCACTAGAGTTGTTTCTCATTGTTTTTAGTGTTTTTAGTGTGTTTTGAAGTGCTTTAATGTTTTGAAAGAAAAATACGAAAATTTGAAAAAAATAATTAGAAAAAGTTTTGAAAAATCCAAAAAGAGTCGTTTTAGAGTCGTTTTTGTGTGTTTGTGTCTTAGGGTACCTTCCAACACAATGATGAGGATTTGGTTTTTAAGTGCATGACTGTTAAAGAAAGTTATAAACATGGGTGGAAGTTTGATATGCTCTTTGGTTTATGCTTGGTTGTAGTTGTCATTAACGAATTCACATGTAATCACAAAAGAGAAAAAAAATCAGTTTTTGTAACATGCTTGAAGGAAGGAACTCAAATTAACGCTACAACCCTGAGACACTTGAGCCTATACTTTAGTTGGAGAGTTATTAATCTGAGAATTCTTGTTTTCTAAAGTCGTTGCATGATCTCATTATTTCTTTGCTTGGTTGCTACTTAGAATGCGTTTTTCATCATTTTAGTTCCAAATACTAGAACTCATGCCCGTTTCATTCAAAGCTTAAAATTGAGTGCATAACATATAACAAGATGAAGTTGTTTAGTAGTTACCACCAGAGCCAAAAAGCCTTAATCCCTTGCATATGTTTTGTAGGTTTAACCCCGTTAAGCCTTATTTAGCCTATTTTCTTTGTTAGCCACATTATCCTTACCTAGCCTAGAATAGGACTATCCATACCCTTGTTCTTAAAGTATAGAGGAGCATGACTTAGAGGAAATTCCTTTTGATCAAACATATTGTAGAAAACAAGTGTGGGGGAATGTTGTTTCCAACGAAGAAAAAAAAAAGAAAAAAAAACGTGAAAAAGAAAAAAAAAAAGAAGAAGTTGAGAAAAGAAAGAAAAAGAGTTCAAAATAAGTGAGAATGAGCTCACAAGTATTGGTTATTGAAGAAAGGGTCCAAAAGTTTGCATCTGGCCCTAAATATTGTGTGAATCTTCCCCTTGTGTTTAAAGTTAGCTGCTGCATTCAGAAGTTGAATTCTAAATGTTGATTTCATTACTTTGCTTACTATTGCTTTAAGAACATTTGTTTATCCTTGACATTTCTTTGTTAGCCAATACCCTTAGCCCCATTACAACCCTTTGACTTTATCTTGGGTGTTATGTGTTTCAATATGTGGAGTTTGAAATTGGTACGAGTATATGGAATCTCTGGTTCTTGTGTTTAAGTAGTGGCATTCTGCTCATGAGATCATATATATACATGCATTAATAATTCCAGAAAGTGCCTTCTTCGATTATAACATATGTGAGTGTTAGTCTACATGTTTACATCAATCTTCTCACATATACCTAGTATAGGGAGTGTAGTCTAAAAATCTGTGTGGAAATAGAGAGTATATCTAGTGAGGAATTGAGGGAATTCTCTAAGGCATGTTATTACATTCAAACCATTGTTTTAATTGATTAAATGCAAGCTAGTGAGTGGTGATTGCGATTAAGTGTGAGCTCGAGGGTAAGGATGACTAAAATCTATAGGAGTAGTGATCTTTGGCATGTCATGTTTCATTGGAAATCCCTGAGGCAAACGTTCGAAGGTCTAGGTTATGTTTCGTTTTCTTTGTTTTGCTCGAGGACTAGCAAAAGCTCAGTTTGGGGGAATTTGATAGGAGCATATTTATGCGACTTAGTTAGCTTGTTTTCTTGCATTTTGCATAGCTAGTTTCTACTTATTAGAGTGTTTGAAGCTATTTTCGTGTGTTTGTAGGTCTAATTGACAAAGTTGGTAAGAAAGTGCAATTTGGAGCATTGTGGAGCAGTTTTGGGCAAAGAATGGATAGCACATGCATGGAGCAAGGTGGATGGACGTTTTTGAAGATCAAATGAGGATAAGAATATGTTCAAGAGATGGAGAAATTAATTCAAGACTTGGAAGATAAGGAATCAGCTAAAAACAAAGATCATTATCCAAAACCCTATCCAACCTTATCTTATCCAAACTAACCTTATCTTATCTTATCCTATCCTAATATTATCATACCTTAAATCCAGCTGTAAGGGGACCTAAATATCTGATTTCTAGAAGGTTTATCTCTGCCTAGACTTAAGTCGTACCACCCTTTCTAGAACCCCTAGAAAGGTGGTGCCTCTCCCTCTTCTAGAAGTTTAGGAATCTACCAAGGAATCCCTAAAAGAGTGCCGCACCCTTGTTCTTCTAGAAGCCCTAAAATCTGCTAAAAACCCTAATTCTTTTCCCCTTTGGATTAGGCCGAGCCTTTCCTTGTTCTCCAAGATGTTGGTGCCACAAAACCCTAGCCCTATATATACATGTTTCTGCCGCATAATTCATACCACCACCCCCCATATAATTCTACACCACAATTCATGCCAATTACCCTATAAATTCATCAAGTGCCGCATCAAGGAAGGGAAGGAGAAGAGGATTCTTGTGTCGTGCAACCATCCAAGGGTTGTGCCACAAGACACCTGCAACCATTGAAGATTTTCAGAGTTCTTTATTCCCTCGTTTTGTTTCCATGTTTATTTTATTTTTCTTTTTAATTATTATGAACATGAGGAACTAATTCCTTTTTAGTTAGAGGTGAATTTGAAGCCATGGACATATGTTTAATATGAATTGATCACCTTCAGTTATTGTTTCGTAAAACGTGAATGTGATTTACTTAATTGCGTGATTGAGAACTTATTCTTGTGTGTTTGTTAGGGATGCATACTTAGTTTGCATGCAGGGATTTGATGCTAAATTATAAGGGAATTTCACCTAATCGTTATGAACTTATAATTAAAAGTAGTGGAGATTGCTAGTCACAATCGTGTTAAGTAAATTCTTGGCAAGAGTATCATGCAGTTCATAGTTACGAATGCTTTGTCAATGCTTATGATTTTCATATAACTTAATGATCTTTGATAGGTATCTCTATCATGCTTTTCATATAGGGAACTTGAGAAGAATAATTTGGTTGCGATGCGCTGTCCATTCAATTCAATGAACTTAGGAAAATCTAAAAGTAAATTAGTACATTCACAATTAATTTGGGGCATTGTCATTCATGGTTGAAAGAAACAATACTAGAAATCAATTTGTATGCATATGTTTCATGTGTGGAGAAGGATCCTCTGGGTAGTTTTTCACCATTCAAATCACCTAATTTACTTTGTTTTGCAATCTGTTTAGTTTAGTTAAATTTCATCCAAATCAATCCCCCCCTTTAATTAAGTGTGTTAGATTAGTTAGAAACGTGTTCAAATATGTACAATTTAGTGTTTTGAGTCTTACTAGTCTTAATTTCGTCCAAATAACTCCTTAGAGTTTGTTTTGAGTCTGTTTGCTAGTATTGTGCTGTTTAGAGTCTGTTTAGTGTGTTTTGAGTTTTTTGTGTCTAGTTGAGTGTTTCTAAGTCTAGTTTTGTGTTTTTAAGTCACATTTGTGTAGATTAGCATCCCTAGTGAATCCCCAACCTAGAACGATCCCTACTTTCATATACTACATCTATCTTAATAGGGTTTAATATCTGTGTTAGTTAAATTTCACATCAAGCATGCTTCAATTAGCTTGTCAATCTCGGCCTCAATTTATAGGATGAGTTCGGATCGATAGCGTGTATAAGTTTGCTTTATCGGTCGCGTTCCAAGCTTAACTGCAAGACAATGCACAACAATGGTAGGGTCAAGCCGGGCATTTCTTGTAAGTCCAAGCAAATATGTGTTTGTACTCCATTAGCAGTTGATAGTACCCCTCAATCTCGTCCGCACTTAGTAGTGCACTTACGAAGATAAGCTTTGGCTCCTTCTTTGTGCCTAAGTTGAGCTCTTTGAGATCATCAACTGTGACTTGCCCATCATGCTTGAGTTGTGGTGGCGCAACAGTGATGTCCTTCTCCGGGATTTCATCTTCTTTGTCTTGTTGGATTGTGATATGGAAGACATCTTGGACCTCCTCTTCAGTGCCATCCCCTTAGGCTTGTTGGCATGAACATTGGCCACTGTGGATAATGGTACGCCTCTTTACCTTCAATTGTCCTTTTGTGTCAACCTCCAAGGTTGATTGGCGTTTCATCCCTGAAAGAATCGAGCTTTAAGCATCATCTTTTTCTGCTAGACCGTCGAGCTTTTCTTGCTTTGGCATTGTTTTCCTCTTTCTAGAAGGCTTCTTGGTTTCTTCAAGTCTTTCCAAGCGCAACCATTGTGGAGGAGAGCTAGCCGTGTTGCTTTGCTTCTTAGGTTTTGACAACCTTTTGAAAACAGAGCTTTGAGGTGTTGGTGTGCTAAGCCGTTTGAAGACGGAAGTTAGGTCTTGTCTACCAATGCGATCAAGTGCCGAAATTCTGGGTTTTGAACAATTCAATCGATCAAATAGTGATGTTCGAGGGGCAGGTTTAGGCTTATCTTGATCTTGTTCAACTCTCATGCTGATATGTTGAGTGCTAACATTTTTCGCTTTGCTTGAAATCTTCACGAGTGCATTTGGTGTGAAGCCAAGTTTAGCTTTGTTGTTGTCAACTCTGTAACCATGCTCCTTCAACTTCTTTTGAGTCTCGGTGAGGTCATGTTTTTTATGGTTAATGGTGTTTGCATTCTTCTTTCCAAGATTTGAAGAAGAGGCGAAATTGTACCCAGCCTTTGATATGAGTTTGTAGGCATTTAGGTCGAAAACTTCTTGGGTCCTCTTGGTTGGAAGAGAGCTTGGTTCTGCCCCCTTTGGCAGGGGTTTTATGAAACCTTATGGTGATTTTGAAAATTTAGCATTGCCTAGCTATGTTAGAGGTAAAACTACATTTGTCTTGAGTAGTTTTACATTGTCCTTTGTGTGTCGGCTTTGCTTGTTCCGGTTTCAAATGGGGATTGCCCATTCTTTCTTCTTGACATAGGGATATATCGGAAGACGGGTGCATTTGTCCTTTTGGGGGTGTCACACTCCCTTTGGTTGTTGGGAGCTTAACATGCTTATCGTCGTATTTGCTTGAAGATGGCACGTGTTCCTCTTCTTGCTTCTTGGGCACGGCTTGCCACTCCTTCTTTTTGGATGCGGCTTTGCCTATGAACTTGATTTCTTTTGGAAAAGTTTTGAGCACCATGTCATCCATGTAGAACTTGGCATCCGTGAAGTGTGATTCGGCTTCGATGAATGGCTTTGTGTCGCCTTATATCACCTTTACTCCTTTTCGGTAGCACTTTAAGCATTGATGAAGGGTGGACGACACTACACCATTCTCATGGATCCAAGGTCTTCCTAAGAGCAAGCTGCAGGAAGTTCTTGCATCATTCACATGGAATAGCGTGCTTGATTTGAGTTCACCAATGATCATCTCTACTTGGATCATGCTATTCGTTTTTTGTCCTCTTTGGTTAAAACCTTGGATTAGAAGGCGGCTTTGGGATAGTTCATCCACCTTGATGCCGATTGTGGTCATTGTTGACTTTAGCATGATGTTTATGGCTGATCTACCATCCACCAGCATGCGATTCATTTTGTGCTCCCTTACACACCCAGAGACGAAGAGATAACGATTGTGAGGCTTTGATCCCAACCAAGTCTTCGTCAATGAAGTTGATTGTGTCATGGGTGGCACAATATGTGGTATATTCATGTGGCCGAAGCTTCAAGCCTTCGTCCTTGCTTTCTTGCACCTCGGGGTCGTCGGGACTTACCAAGACTGCTATTAGTACTTTTCGCATCTTCTTAGGCAATCGTAGTTCTTCCTTGATGCTAAAGTATGCTGGCAGTCTTTTTTTGGGCGTGAGGGTCTTCTCTTCCTCGATGGCGATAGCTTTGCCTTTTGAGGGTTCTTCTATCTCCACTTCAACGATGTGATAGGTAGTGGTAGTACATTGTTGGAATAAGTCATTTGGGAAGTACTCATGCAAGGAGACGAGAATGTGTGGCTCTTGGTCCATAAGTTCCTCAGTGTACGTTGGCTTAGTAGCTCTTATGTTTCTTTTGGGCTTCCTATTGTTGTGGCGGCTGTGCTTTCCCCCTTGTTTCACCTTTGGCTTTGTGGCTTGTGGTCTTGGCTTCCTTGTCTTTTTGTAAGTCACCAGTGTCCTGATAGGAGCATATTTATGCAACTAAGTTAGCTTGTTCTCATGCATTTATGTTGTTATTTCTTAGTTAATTATGTATTTTAAGCTATTTTCGTGTGTTTGTAGGTCCATAGGCCTTATAAAGCAATAAGATGCATTTTGGTGCATTTTGGAGCAGTTTTGGGCTTGGAATGGATAGCACATGCCTGGAGCAAGGTGGATGGACGAAATTGAAGACTAAAGAGGCTAGGAATGTGTTAAAGAGAAAGAAGAATTAGTGTAAAAAGGACAAAGAGCTCAGCCACAAAGGGGTGTCACTCCACCATTCACCTTTCCATCATTGTCGTGCACCACCATTGCACTGCCTTTCGATTCCTATGCCGTGCATCATCATCCATGTTCCCTCCATTGACTCATTTGTTGCATCATTCCACTTCCTTTCCTTTGTCTACCATGTGCACAATATCCTTTCACCTCCTTGCACTCGTTGATCCACCACTTACTCACATTTCTACCCATGCCATGCATAATCACCCTTGTCCCCTTCATGCACCAGATTTCTTGCACTAATTTCATGCACCATTACACTCATTACACTTCATTGCCGTGCACCACCCTTGTCTCCTTCATTATTTCTGATTTCATGCATCAATACATTGAATCATTACACTCAATTACTGCACACTCTTTGTTCCCTTCATCCATTAGATTTCATTCAACTTTTACCTCCACTACATGCACTCATTGATGCACCATCCACCACCTTTGGAATCCCATGCCGTGCATCATGACATTTGCTGCACCTTTGACTCATTTCTGCACCATTCCACCTCCCTTTCCTTTCTATACCATGTGCACAATCATTCATGTTCCCTAGCTACAACACCACTCCATTTTACCCTCCATGCTTTGCATCATCACTTCATTTTCACCTTTGAATCATTTCAACACCACTCCTTGCACTCATTGCTGCAACACCACTTCATTTTACCCCCCATGCTTTGCATCATTACTTCATTTGCACCCTTGAATCATTGCACACACCACCAATTCACCTTCCTTACCGTGCACTTGCTCTATAAAAGGAAGTGTGTGTTGCAGCCATAGAGTTTCATTTTGGCTTGATCATTCATCCCTATTTCAATACAACCTTCATCCAAACACATCCATTCATCTTTACATCCATTCCTCCATATAAACAAACCTTCAAACACTCACCAACACCTTCTGCCATAGCAAAGGAAGGGAAGGAAAGTGCTTACTGTCCAACTTGGATCGTTGGAGTGTTTAGGTGTTTTCTTTCTTTTGTTTCTAATGTTTAAATTCATTTCCTTTCGTTTTGTTGTAAATATGAATGGCTAAACCCCTCTTAGCTAGGGGTGATTTCAAGGCCATGATTATGTGTGTAATATGATTTGATAAATTCCAGTTATGAACTCTTGAATCGTGAATGCAATTGGCTTAACTATTTGATTGATAACATATTTTTATTTGTTAATTAAGGGTCGACACTTAATTGGCATGCATAAATCCATTGCTAGAATATAAGGAAGTTTCACATAATCGTTACAAACTTATATTCACATGTAGTGAAGGTCGCTTATAAACGATCGCGTTAAGTTCAATTCCTAGCATGAGTGACATGATGTCATAGTTGCAAGTGCTTTGTCAATGCTTATGATTTTCATTAAACGTAATAATCTTTGATTGTATCTCTATTATGATGTCATGTAGGGAACTTTTGAAGAATGTTTTGGGTTGTCGAATGATGTCATCTAATCCAACAAAACAAGGAAAATCTGAGAGTTAACTAGTGATGTCACGGTTAATTTGGAGCATTGTCATTCATAATTCAATGAAGTAGTAACTGGAAATCGAGTTATTTGCATTCATGTCAAGTGTGGAGAAAAAGCATCTAGCTATCCCATCCATCATCTTATTTCTCAAATTTGTTTTACAATCTGTCTAGTTTTTCATACTTGTTTGTTTGCTTCAACTTCATCCAAATCAAAACCCCCCCTTGAGTTTCTTTGACCCCCTTGAGTTTCTTGTTTCAAAGTGTTTCAAATCTGTTTTAGTTTGTGTTTTTAAGTGTTTTGATTCAAGAAAAAGTCAATTTTCATCCAAAGTCATTCCTAGTGTCTAGTTTAAGTTTATTTGGTTGTTTTAAGTTGTTTTGAGTATTTTAAGTTTGTTTTGAGTCTTGTGAGTCTTGTTAAGTGTTTTTAAGTTTAGTTTTATGTTTTTTAGTCAGTTTAGAGGTTATTAGCAAGCCCTCCTAATCCCCGGTTCAGAACGATCCCTACTTATACTTGTACTACAATTGTCAAAAGAGGGTTAAATTTGTGTGTTAAGATAATTTTCGCATCAAGTTTTTGGCGCCGTTGCCGGGGATTAGCAACTTTACTAATCCCTTGTTATTTCTTTTTGTTTATTTTCATGTGTTTGTGTTCCTAGTTGCTGATTTTACTTGTTTTTTTTTTTTAGGTGGTTTATGACTCGAAGTTCTCAACCTGTTCATAAGCACATCTTTGACTTTGACGACGATTTTGAACGAACTTTGAGACGAGCAAGGAATCAACAACATCCCCAACCATCTCAACCTGCACCAGATCTTGAAGAAGACAAAGTAGAAGAGCAATAGGAGGCCATAGCAAGGACTTTTGAAAAAGTCCAAGATATGGCAGTAGACAATCGAACAATCAAGGAGCTTTCTGCTTCGGGATTGGATAATGCTCTGCCTTTATGCATTCAATATCCAAGGGCGGCCCAAAACAAAACCGACGAGTTCGAATTAAAGTCCAGTTTATTGCACCATATTCCTAAGTTCCATGGGTTGTCCATGGAAGATCCTAATAAACATTTGAAGGAGTTCGAGGTTGTTTGTTCGAGCATGACCCCTGTGAATGTTGATGGGAGCATTCTGAAAATGAAGGCTTTTCACTTTTCTCTCTTGGAAAAGGCTAGAGATTGGTTGTATGAGCTAGACCCCGGAACTATCACATCATGGGAGAGTATGAAACGGGCATTTTTGGAGAAGTTTTTCCCAACTTCTCGAGTCATTCTACTACGGAAAAGGATTAGTGGCATTCAGCAAAACCAAGGTGAATCCTTTCCCACTTACTATGAGCGTTTTAAAACCCTTGTTGCTTCATGTCCACAGCACCAGATGAAGGAGGAGCTTCTTCTTCAATATTTCTACGAAGGGCTTCTACCAATTGAACGCCAAATGCTAGACGCCTCAGCGGGAAGAGCTTTGGTGGACAAAATACCCACGGCTGCCAAGACCTTAATTGCTAACCGAGCATTGAATGCTCAACAATATGAAGGCATTGGTCAAAGAGATAACCCACGGCAGCAACAAGTTAATGAGGTAAGGGTTATTTCCGAACTTCAAAATCAAATGGCTAATCTTACTACTTGATCGGATCATATTTATATATATTTTTACTTCGAATTCACTCGTCTTTTCTTAGCTAGTTCCTTATATTTTTGATCTATTTACGTTATTTTTGTGTTTATAGGATTTGTTATGCAAAGAAAATAAAAATAGAACAAGTGAAATTTTATGTAATAAATTCGTTAAACCTGTCTGTGTAGATCAACTTTTACATAAAATTAATAAAAGAAATAATAATAATAAATCATGATGATGTTTGAAACATCATCATGATTCATGTTTTGTGGCATAACAGAAAATAAGAGGAGGACAACTTAGCTACGGGGAGGTGAGGCCAGAAATAAAAAAAAGAAGAATAAAGGAGAAAGCTGCTTTTGGGCAGCGGTGGAGAGATGAGTGAGAGACAGCTAAAAGGATCCAAGGAGGACGGATTAGAAGAAAAGGGAAAGAATGAAACAGAAGGCAGCGTGCAGGAAATATAAAAAAGAGACTATGGGGCGCAGCAAGAAGAAAGAGGAATAAAAATAAGGAGGGCAGGTCAGAAGTGGGAGAGAGAAGGAATAGAGGGACAAGGAGGTCAGCACGCGGAAAAGAATAAAAGAAGTGGGAGGAGTGCGACAACCAGGGGATTGGTGGAAGGCAGAGGCTGCCCTTTGGCAGCAAAAGAAACGTGAGGAAGGAGAGTGCGCACGGGGTCTGGGAGCGAGAGAAGGGAGCTGCCCTTTGGGCAGCTCGCAGAGACGCAGGAAGAGGACCGAGAGGAGAGTGCTGCCATTGGGCAGTTTGAGGAAGGGAAGTCAGTGGCGAGGAGGATAGGAGGTCAGCATGAAAATGCAGTTCAGAGTCCAAGCAGCAGATCCTTTCTTTCGGTTTAATCTTTCCAAACTCCTATTTTATTTTTGTTTTAATAATGTGTAATTAATTTTATTTTGGCTAGAGGTTAATTCGAAACCATGAATATATATTTGTAATATGAATTGATTACCTTCGGTTGTGATTTCATAAGTTGTGATTTCAATTTACTTATCCGTTCGTATAAAAACTGATTTGTGTATGTTGGTTGAGAGTGCACGCTTAATTTACATGCATGAATTTGATGCTAGAATATAAGTGAATTTCACCTAATCGTTATGAACTTATTTTCACAAGTAGTAAAGGTTGCTAGTCACAATCACGTTAAGTAAATTCTTGGCAAGAGTATCATGCTTTTCATAGTTACGAATGCCTCGTCAATGCTTATAGTTTTCACAAAGTTTAATGATCTTTGATTGTATCTCTATTGTGCTTTTCACGTAGGGGACTTTTGAAGAATGTTTTGAATTGTTGTATGCGTTTTTCCGTCCAATTCAATAACTTAAGGAAAACTTGAAGATTAAAAAAGTGCTGTTCACGGTTAATCTGGAGTATTGAGATTCACAATTTATTGAAAGAACAACTGAAAATCAATTTAAGTTGCATATGTGTCATGTGTGGAGAATAACCCTCTAGCTAGTCCGTCATTTATCATTTTACCTTAATTTTATGTTTTTATCAATTCTGTAATTTAATTAAGTTTAATTTACTTTTCATCAAAACCAAACACCCATCCATTATTAAATTATATTATTTAGTTAGTTTTCTTTATTGTTAGTCTTTTAATTTAATTTCCGTCCATTTCAGTTCCTAGTGTTTAATTTAATTGTTTTCATTATTTTGAGTCATTTTAAGTGTGTTTCGAGTTATTAGAGTTTTTAGCCTAATTTTGTGTCCTTGAGTCTTATTTAATATTTTTAAATTAATTTAGAATAGATTAGCAATCCCTCCTAATCCCCGGCCTAGAACGATACCCTACTTACATCTATACTACAATTGTTAAAAAGAGGGTTTAATTTGTGTGTCAAGTAATTCTCGCATCAAATTTTGGCGCCGTTGCCGGGGATTAGTAACTTTGCTAATCCTTTTATTTTTGTTTTTGTTTATGTTTATATTGGTGTTTGTGTATTTTACTTTTGATATTTGATTTATTTTTCTTTCTTTGATTTTAGGTTCAAATGGAGCCGAGGGAAATTTAAAGGAAAGATGCGTCCGGCTAAAGACGTTAAATCAAGCGCTTCTTGGGAGGCAACCTAAGCATTCAACGAAGGGAGACTTTGGAATCGCTAACCCAATCAGCTTTGCACTCTTCCACCCTTATCTTTACTGCTTTCATTTTGTTTTGTTTAGTTAGTTGTGTTATTTGGTTGATTTCTGTAAGTTTGTGTTATTTAGTTTAAGTGTGGGGGGAAGGTTAACCAAAGTCTCTTTACATTAATTTACATATATATAAAAAAAAAATAAAAAAAAAAGATAAAATTTAAAATTAATGATAAAAAAAAAAAAATTACATAAAAAAAAAAAATTAAAAAAAAAAAAAAAAGTACAAATATTTTACAATGATGTAAACTAATAGTATTCATTGGTCGGGCGGGGCTTCAGCAGTCGGCGGGGCCACAGAAGGAGGAGGCAGCAGAGGTTGATCAGTTGGAGCTTCAATACGCGGTGCCGCTCCAGAAGACGAAGGCAGATGCGGTTGGAACAAACCCACAAACCTCCGATGATCAAGTAAAATTTGACCATCGGTGTTCTGCATCTGGTCAATCTTCCTCTTCATGCTGGTGGCATAGCTGTGTGCGAGCTTGTGCAATTGTTTATTTTCATGCTTGAGTCCTTTAATCTCCTCTTTGAGACTCTGTATTTCAGCCACCAACGATTCAACGTGACGGGTTCTGGCAAATAGGCGTTGGGCCATGTTGGACACGAAACCGGCACACTGCACGCTAAGAGCCAGAGACTCCTTAACCGCCAATTCATCAGATCGTCTAGCGAGCAGTCTGTTATCTCTGGGGGTGACAAGGTTCCGGGCCACCACCGCTGCAGTCATGTCATTTTTCATCACCGAATCCTCCACGGTAAGAGGACCGATTGGGGATATGAAAGATGGGCGCCATATGTTGTCTGGTGAAGGCGGAGCTGCCTCTTCACCACGGTTCAAGTCAAAACGACGATCGGAAGGGCCAGACATTTTTCAGAGGTGGTGAAGAAAGAAGAGAGTTGGACTGATCAAGATTAAACAAGTGCAAGTTGGGAGTGTTTACTAGAGGGAGCTTAAGTGTGTTGTGGAACAAAATTAACGCCTCTATAAAAAGAAGAAATCAAAGAGGCGCTCCTCAGAAATTGAAGAGGCGTCCTTTCGCAAATCGAAGAGTCGGGGCACCTTTCTCAAAAGCCGGATTCTTTTCTCAAAAGAGGAGTTTCCATTCTCAAAAGCCGGATTCTTTTCTCAAAAGAGGCGTTCATTTCTTAAAAGTTGGGCTTGCTCAGAAACCACGAGCCGAACCCCGGATTTCGCAAGATCAATTCGTCCAGACGTGTTGTCACCCATCACACGCAAACTCAGCTCTGCGAAAATCACGGGCAGTCTGTCGAAGTGCCGATTCCAACCATCTGTCTCTCTCAGCCTAGTCAGCATTTGTCACATGCAACTGGCAGCTTTGCGGAAATTACGGGCAGCTTTGTCAGAAAGCGCGTAATTTGTACTATTCATCCATCCACCGGCTGCCGACAATGAGTGAGAGAACAGTTCCGGTTGTGAAGAGAAGTCCTATAAGTTTCTACCTTCGCCTTCCACAGCAATGGCACACCCTCTCAGCACTTCTTCATCTTTGAAAATGCATTCCCAAAGAATCCTCCTAAGTTACTCTGTGTTCCTCATTCCCTGGGATACCCCTGCAAACAACCCATCCAAAGCAAAAGTATTTCATATCATAAAGGTTGAAAGCAAGAGTATCTCATATCATGCTTTCTCCATGTCCTTCTCCTTGTCTTTGTTTTCTGACAAGGAGAAAGAGAGCAATCAGCCAGCATTTGGTATCAATCTTCCAATCTGGAGCCAACTGCCTGGAACCCCTTCCTGATTGCTTACCTAGCCTTGCTCTCGAGTACTCATCTTCATCATTTTATGCTTTCTCTTCGTCTACCACATCTGCCTGGGGGACAGTAAGGGAAGTGAAAATGATACCTCGAAGCATGTGGAGACAATTCAGCTAGGGACAAGGAGAAAGAAAGCAAGAGGTGGGCACTTGGAAAGATTGAAGAAAGAAACAGACCAATACCTCTACCTCGTGCCTGCCCGCCGTGCTGAAGAAACAAGCAGAGAAGAATGCAGCTCGTACAATCAACCCAGCACAAGGAGTCCGAACTGAAGAACTAGAGAAGCTGCCACATCTGCTTGGAGAACAAATAAGGAACTGCAACATAACCAAAGAGCAAAGCTTCGCCGTACAATAGCATAAAATCATCACTTGCAAATAAAAAGCTAAGTGTCACCCTGTTCAAGAGGAACGATGTGGAAAATCAACAAGCATGACCAATGATTACTTATTAGTTTTATTCATTGTCTTTTATCGTGATTTTCAATTTTTCGTTTGCAATTTTTTTTTATATATTTTCTTGTGTTACTTAACTGAATTATTTCTTTTCTTTGCAGGAACTTTTGGTTATTTCCACCCTTGAAGTTGATTGCAGAATTTTAGCGTGGGGGGTAATCACTTGATTTTACTGCAACTTAGGGAAGTTTTCAGTCAAATTGCTTTATTTTGTTTCTTATTATTTATTTATTTTATTTTATTTTTATTTTGCGTTATAGTGTTTTCTGACATTGGGGACAATGTCAAGTTTAAGTGTGGGGGTAGAAATCTCCAGAATTTCATTTGTTTCTGTGTTGTTGCTTTTTGTTTTCTTTAAAAATAAAAATAAAAAAAAAAAAAAATCGGAAAATTTAAAAATCCAAAAATATTGTCTTGTTTCCCTTATGGTTTTGAATTAGATTTTTTGTTAGTTTCCCGACCCAATGATATAATTAGATCAAATTTGAATCATGATTATCAAGAACTTAGTTAACATGTGTTTTGTGAAATTCCTAATTCTTTTGTTAGTTTTGTACATGTTTGATCATCTTTGAAAAACCAAATGCACATAGCCTTGTTGATGTGAAACTAAAGCATAACGTAAAGCTTCATATGTGAATTTAGTGACCATATACATCCTATGTGAGTTTTTGAGCCTATTGAAAGTGTGCATTTTTCATACACTCCTATTCTTTCATGTGTGATGAACTTATGTGAAATACATCTCTAGAACTTGCGTAACGATCTTTCGAAATGTTTGTCATTGATTGCATGAATTTGGAAATGATAGAGGCATTAGGTTTACCACCATGGCCCAAATAACCATGTATCCCAAAGAAAAAAATGATATCATTAGACTGCCAATTTGAGCCGTGTTTGTTGAGCCTTTTATTTCTTATCACCAGATATGTCTACCCTTATACCTGAAACATTTTTCCTTACCCTTTCCAAGCGAGCAATGTGAGATTGTCTTATGAGAAATGTTTGTGAAGTACTTTGAAGATGTTTGGCAAAAGAATAAGTGTGGGGGTATTTCATGTTTGTATTTAAAAAAAAAAATAAAAAATAAAAAAAAGAAAAAGAAAAAGAAAGATTGTACACAAGAAAATAAAAAGTTGTTCAAGTTTCAGTTAAGGGTGTGGTTGGAGGTGCTAGAAGAATCGCTGGAAAGATTGAGTTCTTATAAATCTAAACAAAAGAATTGCTTGAAATGCAGCTTGGAACTTGTGTTTACCTATTCTTTCATTTCAATAACCCTCTCCCTAAACCTCATTACATCCAATAAAAGTCCTCTTGATTTAAGTTTTGCAATTATGGCTGTGCAGAAGTGATCTTTATGCAAGCTTATGGTAGAACTTTCACATTTGATTCTTTGAGCGAAACACATTAAAACTAAACACATGTGTGATTGAGTGCATATCCCGTGAGAAGGTCACTAGTTTGCATATGATGATTTTAAAAATAAAAACTTGAAATTGCATTAGCATGGCTATCTCACACACTACACTTCAAGGATGATTTAAAGATTACTGCTAATATTTGAATAAGGAAGATGAACTTGGATTAGTTCCTAGATGCTAGCTATGGTTCTTGATGATTTGTTTTCTTAAATGAAATTCTATGAGGGTCACATAGAGGGAAGCTAACGTTTTTCTTGTTACTTCTTGTTCTTGTTTTCTTTGTTTTGCTCGAGGACTAGCAAAAGTTAAGTGTGGGGGTATTTGATCGGATCATATTTATATATATTTTTACTTCGAATTCACTCGTCTTTTCTTAGCTAGTTCCTTATATTTTTGAGCTATTTACGTTATTTTTGTGTTTATAGGATTTGTTATGCAAAGAAAATAAAAATAGAACAAGTGAAATTTTATGTAATAAATTCGTTAAACCTGTCTGTGTAGATCAACTTTTACATAAAATTAATAAAAGAAATAATAATAATAAATCATGATGATGTTTGAAACATCATCATGATTCATGTTTTGTGGCATAACAGAAAATAAGAGGAGGACAACTTAGCTACGGGGAGGTGAGGCCAGAAATAAAAAAAAGAAGAATAAAGGAGAAAGCTGCTTTTGGGCAGCGGTGGAGAGATGAGTGAGAGACAGCTAAAAGGATCCAAGAAGGACGGATTAGAAGAAAAGGGAAAGAATGAAACAGAAGGCAGCGTGCAGGAAATATAAAAAAGAGACTGTGGGGCGCAGCAAGAAGAAAGAGGAATAAAAATAAGGAGGGCAGGTCAGAAGTGGGAGAGAGAAGGAATAGAGGGACAAGGAGGTCAGCACGCGGAAAAGAATAAAAGAAGTGGGAGGAGTGCGACAACCAGGGGATTGGTGGAAGGCAGAGGCTGCCCTTTGGCAGCAAAAGAAACGTGAGGAAGGAGAGTGCGCACGGGGTCTGGGAGCGAGAGAAGGGAGCTGCCCTTTGGGCAGCTCGCAGAGACGCAGGAAGAGGACCGAGAGGAGAGTGCTGCCATTGGGCAGTTTGAGGAAGGGAAGTCAGTGGCGAGGAGGACAGGAGGTCAGCATGAAAATGCAGTTCAGAGTCCAAGCAGCAGATCCTTTCTTTCGGTTTAATCTTTCCAAACTCCTATTTTATTTTTGTTTTAATAATGTGTAATTAATTTTATTTTGGCTAGAGGTTAATTCGAAACCATGAATATATATTTGTAATATGAATTGATTACCTTCGGTTGTGATTTCATAAGTTGTGATTTCAATTTACTTATCCGTTCGTATAAAAACTGATTTGTGTATGTTGGTTGAGAGTGCACGCTTAATTTACATGCATGAATTTGATGCTAGAATATAAGTGAATTTCACCTAATCGTTATGAACTTATTTTCACAAGTAGTAAAGGTTGCTAGTCACAATCACGTTAAGTAAATTCTTGGCAAGAGTATCATGCTTTTCATAGTTACGAATGCCTCGTCAATGCTTATAGTTTTCACAAAGTTTAATGATCTTTGATTGTATCTCTATTGTGCTTTTCACGTAGGGGACTTTTGAAGAATGTTTTGAATTGTTGTATGCGTTTTTCCGTCCAATTCAATAACTTAAGGAAAACTTGAAGATTAAAAAAGTGCTGTTCACGGTTAATCTGGAGTATTGAGATTCACAATTTATTGAAAGAACAACTGAAAATCAATTTAAGTTGCATATGTGTCATGTGTGGAGAATAACCCTCTAGCTAGTCCGTCATTTATCATTTTACCTTAATTTTATGTTTTTATCAATTCTGTAATTTAATTAAGTTTAATTTACTTTTCATCAAAACCAAACACCCATCCATTATTAAATTATATTATTTAGTTAGTTTTCTTTATTGTTAGTCTTTTAATTTAATTTCCGTCCATTTCAGTTCCTAGTGTTTAATTTAATTGTTTTCATTATTTTGAGTCATTTTAAGTGTGTTTCGAGTTATTAGAGTTTTTAGCCTAATTTTGTGTCCTTGAGTCTTATTTAATATTTTTAAATTAATTTAGAATAGATTAGCAATCCCTCCTAATCCCCGGCCTAGAACGATACCCTACTTACATCTATACTACAATTGTCAAAAAGAGGGTTTAATTTGTGTGTCAAGTAATTCTCGCATCACTACTCTTCTTTCACAGGTGGTTGAAAAACCAAACAAAGTGTAGCTGCTTGTGGCGTGTGCTCAATGAATGGATATCTCACGGATAAGTGCCCTCAATTGATCGAGAACGGAGGGTGGGAATTTGCCAACGCAGTGGGTTTTGGGAGTCAAAACCAACCACAAAATGATCCGTTCTCGAATACATACAATCCAGGTTGGAGAGATCATCCAAATTTCAAATTGAGGGAGCCCCAACAAACCCAACAACAAAGTGCACTCAGATAGCAACCTCCGAGATTCTATCAAAGGCCGTATGCACCTGCACAACCCCAAACATAACCTGCCCAAAATAACTCAGGTTCGTCTTTTGATAATGCTCAAGTTATTCCGTTACTAACTACGTTGGCAAAGGGTTAGGAAAATCAAGCCAAAGATATGCACAATTACGCCAAGGAAGTGCAAAATCAAACTCGAGAGGTGACTGAATTGAAGAGACAAATGGGACAAATGGCGGAGTTCATGGGGTAATTTAGTAGAGAACCAGGTAAGTTACCTAGTTCGATGGATGTGAATCCAAAGGGAGGCTTCGAATCTGCCAAAGCCATCACCTTGCGAAGTGGAAAGAAGTTGGATCTGATCCCAGCCCATCTAAATCCAATAAAAAAAAGGACGAAAAGAAGCAATCTGAGGAGAAAGAACAAGGCCTGCCCTCAGCAAGGATTGAGCAATCTTTGCCGCAACCACCTACACACCCTAATTCGAACACCAAAGGTAAGTTGGGTTCAAATTCCATGACTTCTAATTCCATTCCAACCAATCCACCCTTTCCTCGCAGGTTTATGCAATCAAAGAAGGATGAGAGTGACAAATACATCCTTGACACATTCAGAAAGGTGCAAGTCAACATTCCACTTCTAGATGCAATTAAACAAGTCCCGAAGTATTCTAAGTTCTTGAATGAGCTGTGCACTACAAGGAAGAAGGCTTTAAACAAAGAGGTGGTAAGGGTAAGTGAGAATGTCTCAGCTATGTTGCAACGAAAGTTACCTCCTAAGTGCAAAGATCCAGGCAGTTTTACAATTCCTTGTGTTATAGGAAATACTCGCTTTGAATCTGCCATGTTAGATCTAGGTGCATCAATAAATGTCATGCCTTATTCAATATATGCATCTATGAACTTGGGAGAATTACAAAATGATGGAGTGATCATTCAACTGGCCGATAGATCTAATGCGTATCCGAAAGGTGTTTTGGAGGATGTTTTAGTGTAGGTGAATCACCTAGTCTTTCCGGCGGGCTTCTACGTGCTTGAAATGGAAGACTCGAGCCATTCCCCTCAATTACCAATATTACTTGGCTGACCATTCATGAAGACTGCCCGTACAAAGATAGATGTATTCAAGGGAACATTAACCATGGAATTTGATGAGGAAGTTATTGATTTCAATATTTCTGATGCTATGAGATATCCTCATGATGGTCACTCTTATTTCTCTATTGATGTGATTGATTCTTGGGCGTATGAATTCCTTGATGATTTGAGTGAGGATGCACTTGAAAAAACTCTCACGCAAAGTGTTGGACTAAAAAACGAAGGGTTAACACTTAGGCATGCACATGGCAACAACAAGGAACATCTTGCCGTGCCTATTCAAGAAGAATTGGTGGAGATGGTTGCTGCCCTAGAGTCAAATCCTAGGCATATTGGTAAGTCTCCTAACCTAATTTCAATTCCCAATTCGACTAACAAGTTGCTTCCTTCTGTAATCCAGCCCCCTTCCCTATAGCTTAAACCATTGCCGAGCCATTTGAAATATGTGTTTTTAGGAGAACAAGAGACGCTGCCCATCATCATCTCTTCTTCACTCACTGCACAAGAGGAGGACAAGTTGGTGAGGGTGCTTCGAGAATACAGAACTGCCATTGGGTGGACATTGGCCGATATCAAGGGAATTAGCCCTACCACTTGCATGCATCGAATACTCTTGGAAGAATGAGCCAAACCATCTAGAGAAGCACAACGCTGGCTCAATCCACCCATGATGGACGTTGTGAAGAAGGAAATCATCAAGCTACTAGATTGTCGAGTGATTTACCCAATTTCTGATAACCATTGGGTCTCGCCGGTCCAAGTTGTTCCTAAGAAGTCCGGAGTCACTGTGGTAAAAAATGAAGATAATGAGCTTGTGCCCACCCGAATCCAAACCGGATGGAGAGTTTGTATTGACTATCGGAAGCTCAACACAACAACAAGAAAAGATCACTTCCCGCTGCCCTTTATTGATCAAATGCTGGAAAGGTTAGTCGATCATTCATTTTATTATTTTCGTGATGGCTATTCGGGTTATAATCAGATTGTGATAGCTCCCGATGACCAAGAAAAGACTACCTTCACATGTCCCTTTGGTACTTTTGCTTATCGACGCATACCATTTGGGCTATGCAACGCACCAGCCACATTCCAAAGGTGTATGGTAAGTATTTTCTTAGAATTTGTGGAAAAGATCATTGAAGTGTTTATGGATAACTTTAGTGTTTTTGGTGACTCATTTGATGCATGCTTGAATAATCTTACTCTGATCTTACAACGATGCATCGAAACTAATGTTGTCTTGAATTGGGAAAAGTGTCATTTTATGGTAAAACAAGGTATAGTTTTAGGGCATATCATATCAGAAAAAGGGATTAAGGTTCATAAATCTAAAATAGATCTTGTACGTCACTTAACCTCTCTCACTTCGGTGAGGGAGGTTCGTTCTTTTCTTGGCCATGCAGGATTTTATAGGAGATTCATCAAGGATTTCTCAAAAATCGCCCAACCCCTTTGCCGTTTACTCCAAAAGGAAGTAGCCTTCGAGTTCAACAAGGAGTGTGAGTCCGCTTTCTAAACCTTCAAGGACATGTTGACTTCGGCCCCCATCATCATGCCACCAGATTGGAGCCTTCTATTTGAGCTAATGTGTGATGCATCCGATTATGCCATTGGTGCTGTTTTAGGCCAAAGGAGGAACAAACAGCCCCACGTCATCCACTACGCTTCCCGGACCCTAAACGATGCTCAATTGAATTATTCTACCACTGAGAAAGAACTTCTTGCAGTTGTATTTGCTTTAGATAAATTTCGTTCATACTTACTTGGCACTAAAGTGATTGTATATTTTGACCATGCAGCGTTGAAGTATTTTCTCACCAAGAAGGAGGCCAAACCAAGGCTGATTCGTTGGATGCTCCTACTTCAAGAGTTCAACATTGAAATAAGAGACAAAAAGAGGAGTGAAAACGTGGTGGCTGACCACCTTAGCCGTTTAGTGCACGAGGATGATTCCTTACCCATTCTAGAGACATTCCTTGACGAACAATTGCTGTCCCTAGAGGTAAGTGAGCCCTGATATGCTGATTTGGTCACAAAACAAGTTCCTAGCACTCTAGATAAATACAAGTGTGATAAACTCAGAAATGATGCACGATTTTATGTGTGGGATGATCCATATTTGTGGAAGTATTGTCCTGACCAGATTATTCGTAGATGTGTGCACAATTCTGAGTTTAATTCAATTCTTGCATTTTGCCATAGTTATGCATGTGGGGGTCATTTTGGCACCCAAAGGACAACCCTTAAGATTTTGGAGAGTGGTTTATATTGGCCTACATTGTTTAAGGATGCTAGAACATTTTGTATAACTTGAGATAGATGCCAAAGAACAGGTACAATAGGTGCCAAGGACCAAATGCCGCAAACCCCCATCTTTAATGTGGAGATCTTTGATGTATGGGGTATGGATTTCATGGGACCCTTTCCGCCCTCATATGGTTTTATTTATATTTTGCTAGTCATTGATTATGTGTCGAAATGGGTGGAAGCCAAACCCACTCGTACTAACGATTCTAGAGTGGTGGCAGATTTTATCAAGGCTAACATTTTTTCCAGATTTGGCATGCCGAAGGTGTTCATAAGCGATAGAGGCTCCCACTTTTGCAATCGCACCATTGAGGCGCTATTTAAAAAGTACAATGTGAAGCATCAAGTTTCCATGCCATACCACCCTCAAACAAGTGGCCAAGCCGAAGTCTCGAATAGAGAAATCAAACAAATCTTGGAGAAGACTGTTGGGCCAAACCGGAAGGATTGGAGCTTGCGTTTAGAAGATACACTGTGGGCATATCGCACTGCCTACAAAACACCTCTAGGGATGTCTTCATTTTGACTAATCTACGGCAAGCCGTGTCACCTACCTGTGGAATTGGAGCACAAAGCGCACTGGGCTGTGAAAACATTCAATTTGAACTTAAATGCTGCTGGAATGAATATGAAGCTCCAACTGAATGAACTTGAGGAGATACGGAATGAAGCCTATGAAAATGCACGAATTTACAAGGAGAAAACAAAGGCGTTACATGACAAAATGATTCGGGGAAAAACATTCTCAATTGGACAGAAAGTGCTACTATTCAATTCCCGTCTACGATTGTTCCCTGGTAAGTTACGGTTTAAGTGGATTGGGCCATTTGTTGTCACTAATGTTTTTCCCCATGGTGCAGTCTAAGTTAAAAGCTTAAGGAACGGCGACGAATTCAAAGTGAACGGGCATCGCCTGAAGCTATACTATGAGAGTGATGTGGGGCAGGTTGTGGAAGAAATCCCACTCAGTGCCGTGGGCCCTATCCAAGCTTAGAAGGAAGTTTCATCTGGCTGCAAGACGTTAAAGCAAGCGCTTCTTAGGAGGCCGCTTCTTAGGAGGCAACCTATGTTTTGCATTCCTAAAAACCTTCCCTTTTTTGTAGTTTTATTTTGCCATAATTGTCATTTTTATTTTTTGTTTGCTTAATTGTTTTTGGTGTGGGTTTAATTTTGAAACATTCACAGATATGCAAGGTATTTTTACATTAAAATTTGTTGAAAATAAACAGGAAGCAGAAAATACAAGAGAGAGCTTTCACAAAGGCTGCTTAGGAGAAGTCTCAGTAGTCGGCGGAGCCACAGAAGGAGGAGGTATCGGAGGTTGATCATTTGGAGCTTTACTACACGGTATAGCCCTAGAAGACGAAGGCAAATGCTGTTGGAACAAACCCACAAACCTCTGATGATCAAGTAAAATCTGACCATCAGATTCCTACATCTGGTCAATCTTCTTCTTCATGTTTGTAGCATAGTTGTGTGCAAGCATGTGCAACTGTTTATTCTCATGCTTGAGCCCTCTAATCTCCTATATGAGACTCATCACTTCAGCCGCCAATGATTCAACTTGACGGGTTCGAGCAAATAGACGTTGGGTCATATTGGACACAGAACCTGCACACTGCACACTGAGAGCCAGAGAATCCTTAACAGCCAACTCATCAGATCGTTTGGAAAGTAGTCTGTTATCTTTGGGAGTGACAAGGTACCGGGCCACCACCGCAACAGTCATATCATTTTTCATCATCGAATCCCCAACGGTAAGAGGACCAGTAGAGGATATGAAGGATGGGCGCCATATGTTGTCTGGAGAAGGCATGGATGCCTCTTCACCAAGGTTCAAGTCAAAACGACGGTCGGAGGGGCCAGACATTTTCAAAGGTGTTAAAGAAAGAAGAGGTCGAACAAATCGAGATCTTAGAAGTGCAATGAAGAGAGTTTCTACAAGCAGAAATTCAAGTGTACTTAGAAATGAACTACGTGCCTCTATAAAAATAAGCACTCGATGGGATTTTAGAGATCGAAGAGGCGAGCTTAGAAATCAAAGAGGCTAATTCAAAGCCATGATTATGTGTGTAATATGATTTGATAAATTCCAGTTATGAACTCTTGAATCGTGAATGCAATTGGCTTAACTATTTGATTGATAACTTATTTGTATTTGTTAATTAAGGGTCAACACTTAATTGGCATGCATAAATCCGTTGCTAGAATATAAGGAAGTTTCACATAATCGTTACAAACTTATATTCACATGTAGTGAAGGTCGCTTATAAACGATCGTGTTAAGTTCAGTTCCTAGCATGAGTGACATGATGTCATAGTTGCAAGTGCTTTGTCAATGCTTATGATTTTCAGTAAACGTAATGATCTTTGATTGTATCTCTATTATGATGTCATGTAGGGAACTTTTGAAGAATGTTTTGGGTTGTCGAATGATGTCATCCAATCCAATAAAACAAGAAAAATCTGAGAGTTAACTAGTGATGTCACGGTTAATTTGGAGCATTGTCATTCATAATTCAAGTAAGTAGTAACTGGAAATCGAGTTATTTGCATACATGTCATGTGTGGAGAAAAAGCCTCTAGCTATCCCATCCATCATCTTATTTCTCAAATTTGTTTTACAATCTGTCTAGTTTTTCATACTTGTTTTTTTGTTTCAACTTCATCCAAATCAAAACCCCCCCTTTAGTTTCTTGTTTCAAAGTGTTTCAAATCTGTTTTAGTTTGTGTTTTTAAGTGTTGTGATTCAAGTAAAAGTCAATTTTCGTCCAAAGTCATTCCTAGTGTCTAGTTTAAGTTTATTTGGTTATTTTAAGCTATTTTGAGTATTTTAAGTTTGCTTTGAGTCTTGTGAGTCTTGTTAAGTGTTTTTAAGTTTACTTTTATGTTTTTGAGTCAGTTTATAGGTTATTAGTAAGCCCTCCTAATCCCCGGTCTAGAACGATCCCTACTTATACTTGTACTACAATTGTCAAAAGAGGGTTAAATTTGTGTGTTAAGATAATTTTCGCATCATGTCCACCCTTCGTCGTCATCAGTAAGTGCATTTTGGTTGCTTGCCCTTAGTGATGGTTGTCCAGAAGGTGCCATGTGACTTGAGCATGGACGAGAGTGGTCAAGTGTCACTTGGAGAGGCACGGGATCGAAGGATCTAAACACAATCGTAGTAGTATATGTTGCGGCCATCTTAAAGGTCAAGTTCAATTTGCCCTTGTTGTGCTAGCTTCATGATGAACTCTTTGAGGACGAAGCCCTTGCCAATCGGATAACTTACGATACGATCCTACTTGCAGTACCTAGGATCGTTAACGCGATTTATCTCTTCGGGGCGCTTGCATTCAAGTAGCTCAGTCACCTTCTTTTCCAGCAAATCATTTAACATTGCAACCATGTCAGAGTTAGGAAAAAGGTATGTCTTTTGCTCCAATTCCCTCAAGGTGTTTTGGTACCTATCTTGGATGTGAGAAGGCTCACATTTCTTCATCTCATTTGTTTTGTTTTTGGAGGAGATCTTGACGGGCGGAGAGGAAGTCTTGATGGAAATAGTGTTGACGGTAAAAGCTTCATTGGCAGACTTCTTCCCAGTCTTGTCTACCTTTGGAGCAAACACCTTATCCTTCTTGAAGTCGGTGATTAGCTCATTTTTCCTATAATTAGCAATACTCAGCTCCATGTCATGGGACTAAGTTGCCAACTTTTCAAACGTTCTTAACTTTATGCCTTTGAGGATGTAATTTAACCTCTAATGCATGCCTTGAACGCACATCTCAATGGCGGAGGTTTCAGAAAGCCGTTCTTTGCAATCCAGACTTAATGAACGCCATCTATTGATATAGTCGAAGATAAGTTTGTCTTTCCACTGCTTTGTACTCATCAGCTCCAGCATGCTTACGGTGTGGCGAGTGCTGTAGAAGCGGTTGAAGAATTCCTTTTCAAGCTGGTCTCAGCTGTTGATAGACTCAGGCTCGAGGTCGGTGTACCATTCAAAAGCATTACCTTTTAGCAAGCGCACGAATTGCTTGACGAGGTAGTCTCCCTCCATCCCAGCATTGTTGCAGGTTTCAATGAAATGGGCAATATGTTGTTTAGGATTGCCTTTTCCATCAAATTACATGAATTTGGGTGGCTGATAACCCTTTTGGCATCCTCAAGGCATCAGTCTTCTTCGAGTATGGCTTTGAGTACAACACATGATCATTTGAGCTTCCTTCGTACTGCGCCTTAATAGTGCTTATGATCATCTCTTACAGCTGTTGGATAGAGAAAGATCTTATGAGCATCGCAATTCGGTCCACCTCCAGCTTCTCCTCAGCTTTCTCCACCAGAGGCTCATCTTTCTAGTCGGTTTCCTCCTTTAGCGGATCAACCTTGGGGTCAGCATTGTTGTCGTGCTGCGCCTCCAAACAGTTGATGAGTGTAACAATCTGCAAGTCATTTTCCTCCACAGTCCTTGTCAACCTTGCGATTGCTTCACTCATTTGTGCCAACTGCTCTTCGATTAAAGTCACACCAGTAGTCATTACTTGCATGGCTACGGGATATGGGCTGCTGCTTGAGTTGGCATCCGAAGTCAACAACTTGGAGTACCTTCTCGGGCTTTCTTCCCTTGGTATCCTTAGCGAGGCCACGGTGATCACGGGCTCATGCCTTAGGTGCTCTTTCTCCTTCGGCAGAGTTGATGTAGGGGTGGAAAACATGGCAAAGAGAGCTCTTGCATTGCTTCGGGTTATGACATCCAAAGTGCCACCACTTGCGGCAAAGATGTTCTTGTTCTTCCCGTTGATTGCGGGAACAACTTGATCATTTCTTAATGCCATTTGTGCTTCTTGTGGATTTTAAAGACATAGATGAGAGGCAGAGATGTCCCATCGGGCGTGCCAAATTTGTAAACATGAAAATTTTGTAACGAATGAAACAAGAACACGTATACAAAGTACATTTGTATTGATTTGAATTTGTAGGTTACAATCTCTGTTTTCAATTTTCCTCTAATTCAATCTTCAAATTTGATATAGATGTGTAGGTTGTTGATCCAAAGGTCCCGATGACTTGATCTCGGACGAACGATTGAACGATTGCTTCAAGTTTTAAGCTTGAAAACAACTCGTGGATGGTTTTCACCTCAAAGATATGGCAAAGATGGTGTAGATGTGAAATTTCGTTAATTTAAGGGCCTTGACGACTTGATCTTGAATCGAATGTCGTTACAAGTTTTGGGCTTGCATTAAAGTCTTGAAAGAATAGGCACAAGTGCTTGTTGATACTTTAAGGGAGTGCTTCAGCTTTTGGTCGAAATAAAGCTTCAACTTTGGTTGTGAGTTCTTCGAATAGAGCTTTGGCGCAGAGGTTCTTTTGAATGTAGGATTTTCGACCCCTTTGTGTGTTTTGGATCCTTGTATTTATAGACTTCCAAAGCCATGCCTTTTGATAGATTTGGCCTTGATTTGTGTCTTGATTCATCCATGGGAGAATTTAGGCATGTTTTGTGTCTTAATTTCAACCACCTTCCTCATATTAGCCAAAATTTATAGGCTTTATTGCCTATTTGTGAGCAAGCTTCAATTCTTGCTAATTTTGTGAAGATGCTTTAGCTTTCTTTCTAGTTTTTTTTAGAGATTTTGGGCCCTTTGCCGATTTTAAGGGGGATTTTCTCCCTTTTGCTAAATTTTGGGAATGTTTTACATTTCCTTTGCTTGATTTGTGCCACACGTCATTAATGACTTGTCCATTTGTGATGAGTCATATGCCATGTGGAGCCTTGTGATGCATCATTTGTATGCAACGAAATTTACATGTCTATAGAGACCTCTAAGTTCAAATACCAAGGATGATGAAGGAGGAAGATGAGTGACATTGGAAGGGTTTGATGTTAGTAAACTCTCCCAATGTGACCGGCCTCCTAGAAAGAAAGAGAGAAAATGTTCTCTCATCTTTTCATCAAAGAAACCCTAATGAGGAATGGAGCTATAAAGCTAATTTTATAGTCATTCCAAATGAATGGAAAACTTGGAATAAGTCCACCAATACCATCCCCTTCTCTGTATGGCCGGCCACACTTAGTTAATTAGGGTAATTTGCTCATTTTGTTTTAGTTGTCACACTACTTAAATCGTATTTGTCTTTTGAACCAAAACTTATTTGGGTCCCGAAACCCGAAACTAACTTAAGGCGTAATACATGATTACATTGAATGTGATTTGGAATGATTTCCCAAATCTTATTACTCTAGCTATATATTATTAATCACATCATAAAGCCCTTAACTATTTGAAGGTTAGAGATCCCTGTTACGCATTCACCTGCCTCCATAGCTAAGTAGCTTAACCCTAACTATGTTGTGGATACCCTCTGATGGAGTGCCTTTGGCATAATCAAATGTCAACTATGATGCCTCAGGTCAAATGACTTCTTTGCATTATCTCAACCATGAGTTCTCATGTGACATGAGTATGAAAACTCCTCGTTGATCGCATTTAATCGACTGATTCTCTATTGAGCACCTATATACTTGTCTTAATATTAAACACATTAATGACTCGAGACTAGTCACTCTCCTGGAGAGAAGACATAACATATATGATCCTAACGGATCATCAACACCCAATTGACAATTCTATGATCATGAATGTTTAGGATATGTGTACGAAAGAGAATGGTCTCATAAATATAACTTCTTTAGATCACATTCTCTTAATTGACAATCCAATAATAGTTGCCCTTATACTAAACTAGTTTAGTTTAACATGTGAAATGTCTGTAAAGTATGATCATATGATTGGATTTATGGCACATTTTCAACATTGGTTGAGTCGCAGAGCATTTGGCATGAACTCCTTCAACCACCTTCGCCGGATGAGCACCTCGATGTCATCTAAGTCGAGACAAGCATCAGTGATATGGCCATGATCACAATGATAAAGAAATTACTCAATCTCATTACTCATTCTATTGAATAACAGTTGAGGTTTTCTTGTGCTGGGAGTTGTTGCTCTATGAGCGGGAACATTTCCTCTCGGGAAATGTACAACTTGAACTTGTCTTAACTGTTAAAATAGAAATTTTTACCATAGGTTGAAAGTTCTCAAACCTTCTATTCTCTAGGGGATGGTTGTACACGACCCTCACTCCCTAATTAGCGCACGCAGGGCAGGGGTAGATAGAGGGTCTCGTGTTCCATGTCTTTCTAGATTGCACAGTATTGTGGCCTTATTCAATTGCTTGCCCCTGGAATAGCTAGTTACCTTCCATACTAGTCATTTGAACATTTATAGGGGATTATTGTTTAGATGAAAGTAGAAGCCACCCTCACGGAATCCTCCCACAAAGGCAATATGGGTGGTGTCTTTATTGCACCCCTTACATCAAGATACTTGTTGTTGAAACGAGATATATACTTCCTTAGAGATTCGATCAAACTGTGTTTCACTAAGGCTTAATCAGTTGAGGTGTATTGCCCTTTTGAATCATTTAGTGGTCGAGAAAAGCCTGTTTAGGCTTGGAGAACAAGGTGATCATCTTTAGGGTGAGTTGCTTGAACCAATACCTTATTGCTCCCTATTAAGTGAGCGAGAACAAGCGACACTTGGTGGCCTCATTATTCTTTCCTCATTCGATAGCTTAGATGAAACAATAGAAATGGTCCTAGAAGTCTGATAGCCCTTCCTAGCTCTCCATCTTCAGAGTTTTGCATTGGTGACCCATTAGTAGGCTCTGACAATAGGGTTTTATAGAAGGGAGAAGGACTTCTTCCTCCGAGTGGCCGAGGCTTTTAGGTCGAGAAGCATTTTTTACATCTCTTAATCGATCCCATACACTCTTAATCTCATGGATCATCATCTCTTTCAAGTGGTCATCAGATTAAGACACTCGTGTAGGCCCTTGTCTAGAACTGTAGCCCTTAGCTTGATCGTTTGAGCCCTGTTTCCTTGATTGCCCTCTTCAGATCGACTCATACTCTAGTTTATTACATTTCGTGCATTGTTATAGTCACTATTCTAAAAATCCCCACCTAGCGCCGCCTAGGCCCCACCTAGGCAATAGGCGGCTGGCCACCGCCCCAATTAATGCGTAGGCGTTTGAAAATAAAAAAAGGGCGCCTAGACCTCCTAGGCACTCGCCTAGCGCGCCTAGAACCACCTAAGCACCTGCCTAAGTTGTGATTCACTTGGGTAGAAAATAGATAAATTTCATTTTGCAATTTATTTTTTCCAATAAATTGTAATAGACTTGTTAAATACTTCAATGAACACACATTATATATATTTGTTCTCCATGTTTTCATTATGTTCCAATAGCTAATAATATATGTCATTCTATATTGTATTTTATGATGAAATTATATATATATATATATATATATATATATATATTTTAAGTGTAAACTAACACTTATTTATACGAAATATAATAGATTTAATTAAATCCCCCTAGTACGCCTAGGCGCCTGCCTAAACCCCACCTAGGCGCCTAGGCACTAGGCCCTAACCCGCCGCCTGACTAACGCCTAGCGTCTTTTAGAACCTTGGTTATAGTTCAACGAGATATGAGGATAGCTATTTGGATGACATAGGTCATCCAGTGAGTGACCTCTGACTTGATCAACATCTCTTTTGGGGTATTCCTTCTATCCTCTCCTTGGTCTGGGTGCCTTACTCTTGGAGGTCGGCATTCTTCTCCTAGAATATAGAATTTGGTGTATGAAAAAGATTGTCCAGGTTGTGCATTTCCCCCACTCCGGCGAGGATAACCTCTATTTTCTCTTCAAGGCTCACTAGCCTAACCTTTTTTTCTTGTATTCTTCATCTACCAGCCTTTCGAGGCCACTAGACAAGGTCTTCTCTTTCAATCTTCTGATCATATAATACTTGGGGGAGTATATATGATCGCGTAACATGAAAAGTGCTCAACTAGGTAGAAAACACAACAAAAAAAGTATGTGTTTCTCACAGTTGGCATTAGCCCTTAGCCGGCTAAGGATATAAAGCTAGATAATTGACAACAAGATTTAAGTGGTTCACCCTAAAAAATGGGCTATGTTCACTGTGGCGGTCTGATATATATTTGATGTGGATTACATTAGCTCTCTAAACAGTGTAGTGTAATTTTACTCTCTTGGTCTGACCGCTTAGAAGAAGTATTTGGCCTCTTTATATAGGCCTTAAGTGAGCCCCAAAAGTTATGGTTTCTTAATTCTCTTATTGCCCTATCATTAAATGGGTTCGAACACGTAGGTACAGCCTATGAGCTATTCCTCCATTATCCATTCGATACATGGAAAGGGAACGACATTTACACATAGCTACTTGCATGATTCCCTAGGTCGACGCATCTCAATCACATTGCTCGTTAAAGAGTGGTTGAAAAGCACTTATATGAGCTATAAGCCTGACAACATTTACGTCTCTTCATAGACTTTCTTTCCTGCCATTGGGCAACACGTGGTTGGGTGTTGATGTTTGGATAGATTTGTCCTTGGAGCTTCGTGCCAAAAAGTTATCAGGCCTGCCAACTGGCTTAAGCGCTCGAAAAATACTTTAAGTTGTGTGTTCGTCTACTAAGGTCGATAGACAATCCAAGATTATGAGCGGTCTTATGGTGGTCGTATTTCCTTCTCGTGGTGGATGTAAATAATCATCTAGATTTCTTGGGCTGGCTTGCATAGCCGATGTCTTGATCTTCTCATTCTTTGGTGGACTCTGTCTCCAAGCTCATCTAAGACCATCTCCAATGGCGACCTAAAACCTAAAAATATTTAGCCCAAAAAATTTAGGTTTTAGCCCAGAAACAGCTTTCCTGCTCCAACCTTTCTGGCCTAAAATTTTAGCCCGATATTATCAAAGAATGAATTAAAGCTATTTTTTTTAAATTAACTTTTAAAAAAAAATTAAGTAGACTATCCTAAATTAATTATATGAACATTTTGACCTAAAAATATTAAAATTCCGATAAATTTTGAAAAATCACTAAATTAGTACATGAAATTCATGATAAACCACATAAACTTAATACAAACGACATTTAATAAACCACATAAACTTAATCTTTTTTTTACCATTAGATTTGATTATATTCGATCTAAGCTGTTAGATTCAATAAATATATAAATATAAAACTAAAAAAAAATAATTTGAACCTGGACCGTTGGATTAACCAACGACCCATTTAAATGGAACCGTTGGATGTAGAAAAGTAGCCCAACGGCTACTTGATGGTCTAACAGTGGGGGAACAACCCCACGTGGGTTGGTACAAATTTTTGAGAAAGCCTAGCACGTGCAGCGCGTAGGCGAGTAGGGAGTGGTTAGTGGGCTTCACAGCCCAGGTTTCAGTCTCAGTTGGTGGGGCCCATTTTGCTTTGTGGCCTAAAATTGGGCCCGTATTTGCCCTCCATTTGAGTTTTAGGTTTTAGGTTAATTTTAAGTCATGGGTTCGAGTGGATTTTGGGGGGGGGAAGAGAAATTTTAGGTTTTAACCCACCATTGGAGATGGTCTAATAGGCCCCAAAACAATTATAAACTATTTTATAGATCTGAATGAACCCTGTGTTAACAGGATGAATCCGTTCCATTTAACTTATACTATTCTTTAGTGCCATTTGAACAAAAAAAAAAACCTTTAGCGCCATGCCATTAGAACTCGATCTTTAGCGGCAAGTTCTACATGTACTCTTGACGATATTCCCCTCACCGATTTGTTTTTTTGTTTTTCCTTTTTAAAGGAAAAAGAAGCCAACAAAGGCAAATTAAACCAGGGAGAAAGTATCTTTACGAGTCAGAGGAGTCGCATCCCCTGTTTAATTGGTCAAGGAAACAACAACAATGCAGTATAGCCTGTAAACTTAGCCGGTTTAAGCATTTTTTTTCTGCTGTGAAAGGTACCAAACAAGGCGAGAAAAGGCTATTTTGTGTTTCGGCTGGAAATCAGATCAAGTGCGAGACCAGTGACCGAGAATACGGGAAACAGTAAGGCCCGATCCTCAGGGTTTTTTTTTCAAAATTAATAGAAGGCTCACTCCCCAGCTTTTAAGTTCAGTGATTTCGGAAGATTTGTGAAAAGCAGTACTACCGTCTGTAGATTATCGTATGTCCCACGAGTGCTATCTTATCTAGCTAAACCTATGATGTAGTCAGTAAATCTATCTCAGAAGTCAGTTATTTATTTGCAATGATTTTGTTTTGGTTAATTGTACTTTTTATGTTATCTCTTGGTAAAATGGCCATAGGAATTAGTGGGTTTTGTTGTGTGCAGTGGCAACAGTTTTAGGATTTTATGGGCGTAGGGTTCGTAGTAAGTTAGTAACTCGAGATAAAATACTCAAATCACGCTTGGGGTATTATAAAACGTTTTTATTTTATCAAGGGTCAAAAGTTTATACTGTTACTCAATTTAACCTAGTTTTTATATTTTTTTCTTTCAATTAATTTTTTTATTTTATACATTTTTATTCTAAATTTTAATTAAAATATTTAATTATGATAATCTAACCACTTTTCTCAAAAATAATTAAAGGGAATTTGTATTCCATCAAATGATACCTATACTATAGATTGATAAAATATATTTTAACATATGGAGGTAGAATATACAAATATAAATAAAACTTGATCTACTTATTATCCAAGAAAATAGTTCCAAGAAATGTATATATGTTGGTAGTACATATAACATAGATTAGTTAACACAATTAAGATGTGATGGAGGTAGAAAAAAAATTGAGATATGGATTAGTAGGGAGAAACAATATTTAATTAGTATATTTAATCTTAAAATCAAGTAACAAATAATCCTATAGATAGAGACAACAATAATTTCAATTTAGAGTAAATTCTAGCAATGGTCCCTCAACTAAAAACTCATTACCATTGGTCTCTCAACTCATCAAAATGTGTAGCTACGGTCTTTTTTGTCAACTTCATTAGAATTTTGTCAAAATAAGTTATGTTGGAAGGACCATGGCTACAATTGGGGTCCCTCAACTCATCAAAACATGTAACTATGGTCATTTTCGTCAATTTCGTCAGAATTTTGTCAAAATGAGTTATGTTGGAAGGACAATTGCTACAATTATGTTAAAGTTGATGGACCAATGCTCCAATTGGGTTAGAACTTAGGGACCATTGCTCCAATTGGATTAAAGTTGAGGGACCAATGCTAATAGATTTTTAGTTGATGGACCATAACTGCATATTTTGAAGAGTTGAGGGACCAATGGTAATGAATTTTTAGTTGATGGACCCTTACTCCAATTAAGTTAAAGTTAAGGGACTATTACTACAATTTACTCTTCAATTTAATAAATATAAAATACTGATGTTGATAATTAGTGAGTGGACATATCCAACAAAATAGACTAAACCTAATAATGACTTACAAAATTGAACTTATATCAAATTTACTCATGTTTTAGGGGGTATTAATTATAATTTTCAAATATAAACGTCCTCATTTTAAGCAAAGTTAGGACAATATTTTGAGGTGACAATTTCGTTCTTTTTTAGTATGTGCACTTCAAACATTAATGTTGTACGGGGTGAAATTTAAGATCACACTAAATATGTTCTTTTTTTTTTTTTTTGTCAACCACAATAAATATGTTCTATGATCACATTAAGTTAAGAGGAATGCTAAGATCGATCACTATTTATATTCTAAGATCACATTAAACATGCAATCCAACGTTCCAAACAGTCAATGGCACACCCCGACCGAGGTCAAGGCATGCTGGCCATCACGTGAGAGTGACGTAGCCATGTGCATAGTGCGGAAGCGATAAAGATAGCGAATATACAAATAATTAAAAACCACATTAATATAGTGCACTACTAGCAGGGAGTGACAAGAGTTAGTTACAACCGTAAACATTCCTAATCAGAGCATAAAAAGTCTAGGTGCAGTTCAGTAGGACAAGTACTAGTTACACAGTACCAGAAATGTCCTACTATTATTCAATAGGTCAGAACTGCCGACGATCCCGAGCCACCAACAGCAAGCTTACTTAGAACCTGGAAGGGCGCAAAACAGAAACGTGAGTGGGTAAAAACAAATGTTTTACAAAAACATTTCATTTATCAATGTACCCCTCGCTATAAAATATGTATTATTTTCCCAGAATCAAGATATAAGCATATACATATATATATCTGAAATCATATCAATTCAGTTCATGTTTCACATAATCATATTCATATGTATGCCATGCCAAAATGTAACAAAGTAAACAATCCAGGTAATAATAATTTCAGAGAAATATGATATGTTAGCCGGAACTTCTGTGGTAGTCTGTACGGCTGCATTCATAGCTCAAACTCAATCTAGCCGGAGTCATTACTATGACCTATATGGCAATGTACTGCACATAAGTCGGAACCCCTAGACAGGGTCTGTACGACAAGGTTGGGTGTACTATAATTATGCTCAACTCTATTTTCTCATAATAGTCGGGCGATAAATCCCTAATCACCTACGAGTCAGAACCATGAATAAGGTCTGTACGACAAAACTGTGCACTTAAGTTGGATCCAATATGAGCATATAGTGCGGGAGGTGACATAAATAAACAGACCTGTAATTCATATCTCTGGCTAATTCACAATCACCCTAGGTGCAACTTTATGAGCTCAACATTACTTAATCACATATCACATCATCGATGATTCACACAACCAAACATAACTTACTTAAACTCACCTGTGCCTCCACAGCACCACATTCATATATATATATATATGCAACCATGCAATGCATATTCAAAATATAGAAGCATTTGGCATATTATTTCTAAGCATACTTTCCTTAAAAAATGCATTTCTGGGAAATATATCAAGTATATAAATATATACTGAAAACAAAAGCCTATTCACTGATATGTCGACGGGTTGTAACCCCTGAGTCGCCCATGGATACGCTCGTCCTCGGGATAAGGCTCAACTATATGCGAATTAACTATAAAAATGTTATTTTAAAGCACATAGACAAAACTAGCTAATAACTTCTCATACATTGCTCAAAATGGGTATATGAATATACCACAGTGACCTACATAACCTCACGAACATCGTGAAAGTTTTTAGAATAATTTTTCAGTGGCTCATGCGCCGCCATGCGCCAACAAGGGCACGGTAAAACACGCCCCCACGCGTGGCCAAACCTGACAGATTCCCTAACCACCGTTAGGGAATATTCCGTTAAAACCTAACAGATTCTGTTACCTTTAACTGACGGCGTTAGAATATTCCATCAGAATTGACGGAATATTCTGTCGTCTTCAACCTCAAACTCCAGCGACCGTCGTCATTTTTGGAAACTGGGAAAATCTTTAAACTCACTAATCTCGCTCGTTTCTCAACCATTTCTTACGAAATTACTACCAAAATGAAGCTTAGAGTTCATAGAATCACGTTATGCCTATTTAAAGCCTTAAATCTCACGAAATCACGTCGGAGCAAGCTTGAAAATCTGGTGACCTCTGCAACTCCTCGAACCTGGGCTTTCCGACGTCCAATTTTCACCAATGATCCACTCCGAGCTTCCCTAAAAACCACCCATTAATTAGTGCATGCACAGTACTCATGATCGGGGTTATGGTTTCTCGGGTTTTCAACATCCAAAACACTTCGAAACTTCTCAAAAACTTAAATAAAGTTGTTTAGAACCTTTCTTAACCATTAAAACATGTTAAAACAACCACGATCAAAGTCAAGGTACTGTACCTCACACCAGAGCTTCTAGCTCCTCGAGTTCCTGTGAACTTCTCCTCGAACTAAGGGTACCATTCGACTCGTGAAGTTACCAGGAAGACAATGGTGACTTTAAATCCCTCGATCTGTAAATGGTAACTGGTGTTTGGGAGTTGTCCGTACGAGAAGGGAGAGAGAGAGAGTGAACCGAGAGGGAGAGTACGGGAGTGAGAGAGAGAAGGTGATGTGGATGTGTGTGTGTGGTCTAGAATTGGTCAACAACCCAAAATACACAATATACCTAATCCTAATTGGTCCAAAACAATTAGGATTTGAGAATAGTGATCCAAACACAACACTTAGACCACATCACACAATTTAACGTCCATGGGTATTTCCATCATTTCACATCATCAAGAATAAAATAATACACATTTCCGGGATAGGCTGTGACAATCTCCCCACCTTATAAAATTTCGTACTCGAAATTACATACAACCAATACATCCAATAATAATCATAAAACAAGCTTGGATACATCTCTCTCAGTTAATCCTTTGTCTCCCAAGTAGCTTCTTCCACTGAATGATTTCTCCATGACACTTTTACTAAACGAACTGTCTTGTTCCTCAGTTATTTATCCTTCCAATCCAATATAGTCACTGGCTCCTCATCATAAGTCAAGTCCGAATTGATTTCCAAGGGTTGAAGGGGAATCACATGTGAATGATCTGAAACATAATGTTGAAGCATCGAAACATGAAATACATCGTGTACCTTGGACAACTCCGGAGGCAACTCAAGCCTGTAAGCAACCTCACTAACTCGCTTGGTAATCAAATATGGTCCAATGTACCTAGGACTCAATTTTCCTTTCTTTCCAAATTGTACAACACCTTTCCAAGGTGATAGCTTCAAAAATACCCAATCGCCTACATCATACTTCCGATCAGTGGCAAGTTTGTCTGCTAAGCTCTTTTGTCGATCTTGGGCCGCTTTCAGGTTAGACTTAATTACCTGAATATTTTGAGTAGTCACATCCACAATCTCAGGGCCCACTAAAACTCTTTCGCCAACCTCTGACCAACATAAAGGTGTACGGCAAGATTTCCCATAAAGTGCCTTAAATGGTGACATACCAATGCTCGAATGATAACTGTTGTTGTAGGCGAATTCCATCAAATCCAAACAATCATGCCAACTATCTCCAAACTGCAGCACTGAAGATCTCAACATATCCTCTAATGTCTAAATGGTCCTCTCAAATTGTCCATCTGTCTGAGGATGATATGCCATACTATAAAGCAATCTCGTACCAAGAGCGTTCTGGAATGCTATCCAGAACTTGGAAGTAAATGTGGGATCCCGATCCGAGATAATATTAACTAGCACACCATGATACTTCACAATCTATGATATAAATAACTTAGCTAATCGGCTTAACGAATATTTCTCCCTTACTGGAATAAAATGCGCTGACTTCATAAGCCGATCAACTACCACCCAAATGCCATCATAACCATTTTGTGTGTGAGGAAGCTTGTACACAAAATCCATAGTAATATTTTCCCATTTCCATTGTGGAATGGGAAGTGGCTGCATCAACCCAAATGGTTTCTTTCTTTCAGCTTTAACCTGTTGGCAAATGGCGCACCTACTCACATATTCGGCAATTTCTCTTTTCATACCTGGCCAATAATAAAATGGTCTAATGGTATGATACATCTTAGTGCCTCCTGGATGCATCGCATATGCCGATATATGTGCTTCATCCAAAACTTCTTTCTTTAACTCTGCATTGTTCGGAACATACATTATGCTTTCCTGCATAAGCATACCATCAGTTTCTCGAATATCAAAATCTTTCTTTTTTCCTTGATGCCTTGCTTGAATTATTTCCTGAGTCTCCTCATCAATCATCTGAGCCTCAAGCATACGATCAATTAAAATTGGCCTGGCTTGAATTATTTCCTGAGTCTCCTCATCAATCATCTGAGCCTCAAGCATACGATCAATTAAAATTGGCCTGACCTGGAAATTAGCAAGCAAGGCTTCTCCTCGATCTTCCCCTCCTAGCTCCACTCTAGTGGACCTCAAATCTGCTAAAAGAGGAACATGACAATCATAAATGGCATTAAGTCTAGCTGGAGTCTTTCTACTCAGTGCATCCGCCACTACATTTGCACGACCAAAATGATACTAAATCGTGCAATCATAGTCACTAAGCATCAATCCACCTCCGCTACCGAAGATTAAGGTCTCTCTGAGTAAACAGATATTGGAGACTCTTATGATCCGTGAAGATCTTACATTTCTCACCATAAAGATAATGTCTCCAAATCTTCAAGGCAAAGATGATAGCTGCTAACTCCAAATCATGCGCAGGGTAATTCTTCTCATGAGGTTTCAACTGTCTCGAAGCATAAGCTATTACCCTACCATGTTGCATCAATACACAACCCAAACCATTCAAAGAAGCATCACTATAGACCTCATAATTACCGCTATCATCTGGAAGCGCTAGAACAGATGCATGAGTAAGATAGTACTTCAGCTGCTGGAAACTTTACTCACATTTATTATCCCACTCAAACTTAACATCCTTTTTAGTCAACCTCATCAGTGGCAGAGCAATCACTCAAAAATCCTTAACGAATCGTCTATAATAGCCTGCTAAGCCAAGAAAACTCCGTACCTCTGTGATGGTTCAAGGTTGCTCCTAATTCTTTACAGCTGCCACTTTCTGAGAATCCACTTGAATGCCTTGAGTAGAAATGACATGTCCCAAAAATGACACTTGATTCAACCAGAATTCACATTTGCTAAACTTAGCATATAGTTGGTGTTCCCTCAAACTGCTCAGCACCAACTTCAGATGTCTAGCATGCTCAGACTTAGACCTAGAGTATACTAGAATATCGTCAATGAAGACAATAACAAACCTGTCCAAATATGGCTGGAATACTCAATTCATCAAATCCATGAAAGCTGCTGGTGCATTAGTTAACCCGAAGGGCATCACAAGAAACTCATAATGACCATATCGAGTCCTGAATGCGGTTTTAGGGACATCTTCATTTTTAATCTTCAACTGATAATATCCCAACCTCAAGTCAATCTTAGAAAATACACAGGAACCTCTGAGTTGATCAAATAAATCATCTATACGAGGCAATGGATAACGGTTACCCGATTCAATTGCCTGTAATCAATGCACAGCCTCAAAGTTCCATTTTTCTTCGTCACAAATAAGACTGGAGCTCCCCAAGGTGAAGTACTCGGCTGAATAAAACCTTTATCCACTAACTCTTGCAATTGCACTTTCAATTCTCTTAATTCAGCAGGAGCCATTCTGTAAGGAGTCAAGGATATAGGATTCGTACCTGGAAGCAGATCAATAACAAACTCCATCTCTCTATATGGCGGCAATCCAGGCAAATCCTCAGGGAATTCATCCGTAAAATATCTGACCACACGAACATCCTCTACACTATTAGGAGCATCATCATTCAACACTACATGAGCCAAATATCCCTGACAACCTTTCGACAACAATCTATTTGCTTTCATGGCTGAAATAATACCATGCCTCACCTCACTAAGCTCTCCTACAAATGTAACTTCAGGTAATCCAGGACAATGAAATGTGACTGTTTTCCCATAACAATCTATCTTGGCACGATTATAATGCAACCAGTAAGTGCCCAAAATCACATCAAAATCCATAATATCCAACGGCATAAGATTAGCCAGCATAATAAAACCCTCTACTATCATTGGACATCCTGGATATACTCGATCCACAAAACAGCTATCCAGTCTAGGCATAGAAAATTCTAAATTATATCCTACAGGTGTAGGATGAGGTTGTGTCACTTGAGCAAATGAATGAGAAATAATAGAATGCGTAGCACCACAATCAATCAACACTCTAACAAAATGACCAAGAATATTTAACGTACCCATGATTAAATCTAGATTATTCTGGGCATCTTGCAGTGACATGTTGTGGATACGTGCCTGGTTCTGTTATCGTCCACCGCGACCTCTGTTGGCATGAACACCACGTCCCTGTCTCTGCTAACCCAACTGCCTAGAAGATCCTGCACTACTAGCAGCAATCTCTCCCTGCTGGGGCTGTCCCCCTTGATACCACTGAGATCCACCGGCTGAATGTGGCTGATAAGACATAGATCCTCCCTGGTACTAAGGATACCCATTCTGATACTGAATATCCTGAGAGTACTGCTGCTGACTTGAGGTGTAGGGAGCGGCGTTGTCCTAGTAATGGTAGGCACCTCCTCGTCCAGTCTCAGTATAACCACTAGATCCTGAAGCGTGCTGGGTAGATGCAGGTGATGGGAAGGAAGGCTGCTGGGGTCTCTACTAACTCTTAGGGCATTGAGCAGCCCTATGACCCATCTGTCCACAAGTAAAACATCTATTCCTGCCTCTCCTACACTCCCCAAAATGCTGATTATTACACCTGCGGCATAAGGGGGCACCAGATCCACCTAAACCACCAAAATCTCTTTGTCTCTGGAACCTCGGACCTCCAGTGAATCTACCACCTCTCCTCTGCATATTAGTACTCAATCCCCCGCTAGAAGAGCTGGAACTGCCACCACTTCTCTTAAAGTTCTGAGTCTTGCGGGGTCCCTGAAATGCTTGCCCTTTTCCTTTGTCATCTCGCCTCCGACCCCCATTCTTTCCCTCTTCATCTTCACTTTCACTAGGCATGTTCTCTGAGGCCTCAATCCTCAATAGAATCTCATAAAACTCATGGTAAGAGACACATTGAGTCGATGTCGCTATGGAACGCCATTTCTTCTTAGTACCCAAACTGAAACGATGAAGCATCTCTACCGAATTAGCAGCAACCTCCAGATCATATCTCGACAGATCAGTAAACATCCTGTAATACTCATTAGAAGACATCTTTGCTTGCTTTAGATGAGTAAACTCCTGTTTCTTAAGATTGATATAAGCAGGAGGAATGAACCTTTTTTCGAAACCGCTCCTTAAACACTCCCCAGTCCACAATCTCCTCTGGGGTCATCTCGTAAGACTCTTGTCTCCACCAAGATGTAGGTTGTTCTCCCAAAAACCAGGTAGTCGTCTCGACCCACCTATCAGGAGAAAGATTCCCCTGACTCTGCATCACCTGGAAGGTCTTCTCCACATGATTCAGCCATTTTTCTGCCCCCTCATAACCTTCATTACCCATGAAGTGAGTCAACTTCAGATTATGAACTGTCTCAAGAGGTGTCCTCTGGGAGTACGAAATACTGTCTGAATGGCAGAAATTATAGCTTCCCCTAATTGAGCAATATCAGGGAAACTAGATTCAGCTGGTTGACGAGGCTCTATATAAGGCGGCATAGTTCTGACATAAGACATCACAAGTATTAGAACATTCAAGAATTTATACAAGACTGTTAAACCTATGCTCTAATACCAAACTGACACACCCCGACCGAGGTCAAGGCATGCTGGCCGTTACGTAAGAGTGACGTAGCCATGTGCACAGTGCAGAAGCGATAAAGATAGCAAATATACGAATAATTAAAAACAACATTAATATAGTGCACTACTAGCAGAGAATGATAGGAGTTAATTACAACCGTAAACATTCCTAATCATAGCATAAAAAGTCTAAGTGCAGTCTAGTAGGACAAGTACTAGTTACATAGTACCAGAAATGTCCTACTATTATTCAATAGGTCAAAACTGCCGACGATCCCGAGCCACCAACAGCAAGCTTACTTGGAACCTGGAGGGGCGCAAAACAGAAAACATTAGTGGGCAAAAACAAATGTTTTACAAAAACATTTCATTTATCAATATACTAACCCTTGCTGTAAAACATGTATTATTTTCCCAGAATCAAGATATAAGCATATATATATATATATATATGATACTTTAGATGCGGTCCCTAATCCTTAACATTCTTTGATTAAAACCTTAATAGTATTCAAAGTTTGATCAAAATCCCTTGACTTTGTACACCTCATTATATTACTATTAATATTTATATTTTTATAGTTTTGACATTAATTGTTTGATATTTTATGAGATTTATAATCTTATAATCTTATAAATTTAAAATCCCTCATTATAATACTATTAAAAACAGTTACAATAAAAGAATTTAAACATTTTGATTGAATAAATGGATAAAAACTATGTAAAAATAAGAAATAATAAATGGAAAAAGAATGTGTCCATAGTGTTAAAAAAATTAGTACATTTCACATATGTACATTAATAAAGAAGAATGGGTACATTATAAATAAATTAGGGTACATATAAAAGATTAAAAAATTATGAGTACAAATGAATTTTTTAAAAATATAGGCCCTAAAAGAAATTAATACATGGGTACAAAATAAAACTAAAAAGAAAATACTACAAATTTTAAAAAAATGTTGCAAATTAAAAGTGGGTACAAACTAAAAATATAAATATATGATACAAAGTTTAGGTATAAAACATAAATATACCATATGTAATTTTTTTATCATTGATTAAATATACAATGTCACGTGACGGCATATGTCACATCATGGCCCAGGGTCCACCACATCCCGGGCCCGCTCCACCACCATAGCACGATATTGTCCGTTCTGGGCCCCGACTACGCCCTCACGGTTTTGTTTCTGGGAACTCACACGAGAACTTCCCAGTGGGTCACCCATCATGGGATTACTCTAGCACAAACTCGCTCAACTTCGGAGTTTTGTTGGAACCCGAAGACAGTGAGCTCCCAAAAGGCCTCATGCTAGGTAGGGATGAGAATATACGTTTAAGGATCACTCCCCTGGGCGATGTGGGATGTCACTGTATACACATGGGTACAAACATAAATAAAACTTCAAAAAATATGGGCACAAAAAGAAACTAATATATGGGTACAAATTAAAAATGAAAAGAAAATTGGTACAAATTAAAAAATATTTGCAAATTAAAAATAGGTACAAACTAAAAATAAAAATATATGATAAAAAAATTTAGCCATAAATATAAACATACTAATTGTGACATTTTTAACACTAAAGGAATATATTTAAAAATAAAAATATTTTATTATTCAAATAATTAATAATGTTATTAATACCCAAGGACCTTGATCAAAAATTAAAAATGAATAGGATTTTAATTAATGGAGTAACAAAAAGAAGGATGTGAACCTAATTTCTCCTTATATTAAAGGTGGTGTTATTCACATATCTCTTTTTACCTTCTACATATTCTCTATTAATTTCTGTTACTTGATCATCTTCATTTCATTTGACCTGACGACCGAAAATTAAGAAGGTTGTGTGGAAGTTAAAAAGGGTACGTGGATAGCATCACCTATATTAATTTTTGCAAACTAGCACATCATTGTTCAATAATCATTTAAATACTATTCTAGGTATCAAGGAGTAATATGATTCAATGGTAATTTTTTTTTTATTTGTTTGTGAGACATCTCAAGTTTGACTTATACGAAAGACTATGACGTATAAAATTTGTGTGGAATTCGATACCTAGTTATAACTAGCAAATTATGTGACCTACCTAGAGTAGAATATCATTGCATAAAAGTACGGAAAGGGATCCTCTCCAGATCCCTTCATCCTAATCCACCAAACTAGTGGATCCGTGCTATTGAAATTTGATCCAACAACTACAAACAATGGCCCATTTTAAAAGTTATAATAACTTTAGCCATTAGATCAAATTTCAATAGCACGGATCCACTGATAGAAGCATATTTATGCGACTTAGTTAGCTTGTTTTCTTGCATTTTCATAGTTTGTTTGTGTTTATTATAGTGTTTTAAGCTATTTTCGTGTGTTTGTAGGTCCATATGACAAAGTTGGCAAGAAAGTGCAATTTGGAGCATTTTGAGGCAATTTTGGGCACCAAATGGATAGCTTAGGAATGGAGCAAGATGGATGGATGAATTTGAAGTTCAAGAGGCTAGGAATGTGCTGAAAAGAGTGAAGAAATAAATCGAAGTCAAGGAAGATAAGAAATCAGCTCAAAAGAATGAACATTATCCAAAACCTTATCCAACCTTATATTATCTTATCCTTGCCTAACCTAACCTTATCTTATCCTATCTTATCCAAATCAATTTGTGACTTAATTCCACCTATTTCTAAGGGATAATTATGCATTTAAACTATATATTTCAGATTCTAGAACCTTTATCCTTTTAGAACCCCTAAATTGGTGCTAAAACATCTTTTCTAGAAGCACCTAAAAATCTGGCGCCTAGACCCTTTCTAGAAGCCCTAGAACCTGCAATCTTTTTCCCTTAGGATTGTGCAATCCTTTTCCCTTCAGATTTTGGTGAACCCTAGTCCTTTTCCTTCATGAATTGTGCCAAATACACATTCCTTTCCTTCAGAAATTCGTGGGTTTCCCTAGCCCTATAAATACAAACCTTTGTGCAGCAATTAAACCACCACCCTCTACCATAAATCACCTACATCCATCCACCACACCATCCACCACAATCCTTTTGTGCCGCAGCTAAGGAAGGAGAAGAAGGAGCCATCTGGAGTGTTTCTAGGTGTATTCTATCTTTGTTTTCAATGTTTAATTCAAGTTATCTTTGTTTAATTGCGAACATGAGAAACTAATTTCTTTATAGTTAGAGGGGAATTCGAAACCATGATTATACTTGCAATATGAATTGATTACTTTCAATTGCGATTTGATAAATTGTGAATGCAATTCGCTTAACTGTTTTATTCAAAACTTATTCTTGTATGGTTATTAAGGTGGCCAACTTAGTTTGTATGCATGAATTTGATGCTAGAATATAAGGGATTTTCACCTAATCGTTATGAACTTATATTCACAAGTAGTGAAGGTTGCTTGTCACAATCATGTTAAGTAAATTCTTGGCATAAGTTTCATGCACTTTCATAGTTACTAGTGCCTCGTCGATACTTATGATTTTCATTGAACGTAATGATCTTTGATTGTATCTCTATTATGCGCTTTCATGTAGGGAACCTTTGAGGAATAATTTGATTGCGATGCGCTTTTTCCATCCAATTCATTGACATAAGGGAAATCTGAAAGTTAATTTAAGCGTATCTAATTAACTTGGGGTGTTGAGATTCATGGTTTATTGAAAAGAAATTGGAGATTGATTTGTATGCAAGTGTGTCATGTGTGGAGAAGAACCTTCTAGCTAGACCATCACCCATCCAATTTCCCAATTTCGTCCAAAATCTGTTTTAGTCTTTAATTTGTTTGTTTTACTTTATTTTCGTCCAAAACACAATCCCCTTTTACTTTGAAGCGTTAGATTAGTTAAAATCTGTTTTGGTTTGTGTTTTTAAGTGTCTTGAGTCAAGGTTAAACCAATTTTCGTCCAAATAACTCCCTAGAGTCAGTTTTGAGTCTATTTGGTTGTTTTGTGCTGTTTTGAGTCTTTTGAGTTTGTTTTGAGTCTTGTGAGTCTTGTTAAGTGTTTTTAAGTTTATTTTTGTGTTTTTAAGTCAGTTTCAATTAGATTAGCAATCCCTCCTAATCTCCAGTCCAGAACGATCCCTACTTATACATATACTACAATTGTCAAAAGATGGTTTAATTTGTGTGCTTAACTTTTATCAAATCATCCCCTGATTTGGTGGATTAGGAGGTAGGGATCCAGAGAGAATCCCTTTCCTAAAAGTACCACTATACGTAGTCAATAATGGTTTTAATTCCAGTTAACATTTGGATTTGTGAAACTTCACTTGAATACTTTACATCTCCCTAGCTAAACCACGATAGATATGATATATAATATATGCTTATGTTAGGCTAGCTATATACTGTTATTGTCAACAATTTTTATAGAAGTTTGTAAGATAATGTTTTGAGCAATTACATATCTATGACCCTTGACACAAATAGACGCGTTATATGTTCCATATAGATTATTTTTAAGACAACTTCTTTCAAATTCTATATATCGTTTGACAGTGTTCCACAAACACCATGTTAACTATAGCACAGATAGCTAAACCAAGTTACGTAGTTAGGATTGGTGTAAATCAAGTCCTCAACTCTCGAAGAAGAGTTTGAGGACTGCCTGAGGAGCTTAACTAAGCTTTCTTTTTTCTTTTTTTTTTTGTCTTTCTCTAGCTTAGGGAGCTAGGGTTTAGGACTAGTTTGTTTGAATGGAACTTATTTACGCATGGAGCAGGAGGAAGACTTTGACCATAAAAAAACAATACGATACACGTAGAGTTGAGCTATTTGTTGGGACTTTGATGCCTCTAAACCCTACGCAAGCAAAACAGCGAAGTAGGTCTTGACGTTAATGTTTTATTTTATTATAATTACTTGAGTAAATGGGCCCGCCCCTGCTGATTTTGCATGAGATGTGGCCTCCTCTCACTGCGTTCATCCATCTGTTGATCATGAGATTTATGATACATCAGTACTGTGAGAGGGACACCTGCTACTGGGCTCTTGAGTCATATAAATCAATTATATTAGCTTTTTCTCTTGTTTTCAGACATGCATGTACGCTGTTTAATTGGCTGCTTTCAATTGTAACAATTATAATGCAAGTATGCAATGCAACCGTGCAAGTTGTAATTTTGTTTCTCTCTATATAATATGTAGGTGGGGGATCCACATGCATGGCCATGAGCCATAACTGTTTCCGTTCAGCAAACCAATTCTCTATATATCCTCTACGGCCATCCCAAACTTTTCCGTAGGTAATTACTTGCAATAATTAGAAGGTTTATATATTAATATACACGTTCCTAAATAAACCATGTTAGGAAAATACGTTGAAGTTCAAATGGTACCTTAACCGGCACTTCCAAGCTAGGACCAACATGCAACAGTTCTAGAACGGTTGATGACGTAAAAAAAATTTATATGACACGAGTATCTTGTTATCGTAATGTTTGATGTCAATCATATAAAAATGTATAAATTTTAATTCAAATGATATTGTATTATTGACAAGAGACTTGTTGAAAACTAGCTATAGCAATTTTGTTTATTTGTATTGGAGGATATTTTGTTTGTTTGTTTTGTATGGACTAGGGTTTTCTAGTGGATTAAGTATTATGATTATTTTCTTATTTCTTACTAGGGTTAGATTTTCCAGTTATATTCAGAATTAGATCTTTATAAATACACCTTGTAACAGGATTACTGAAAAATTAAGTCTGACAAGATGTAGTTTTTTTTAGTTATTTAACCTTCTTGAATTTTTTTTAATCTTCTTCTTTACTTTTATGTCTATGAAATGGAGTGAGAGGTTGACTTCCTAATCAGTTTGTTCTTCTTTTTCATTCATTTGATTTTTTTTAATAGGGTTTCAAAGCAACTTTAATCCCTTTCGGATATGTATATTCTCAATGTATGAGGATACAAGTATTATCCACTTCATCAAGCTTGGCCAATCCAAAGTTAGATATTTTTGAGTTATGATTTCATCAAGCAAAACATAAGTATCCTTGATGCCTCTTGTTGAAAAATATTAGTATTTAGGTTTATTTTAGTACTTGGGTTTTTGCTTGTTAGTTTAGGACTTAGGCCTAGCACATCGGAGTTAGGGTTTCTTAGGTTTAGTTCTCTATAAATATTGCTTGTAATTTAGTTTGAAAAATAAGTCATTCACAATATAGCCTCTTGGAGTTTATGTAGTTGTCTCCGCGATTTTGTAGTGTTTGATATCAATAATATTTCTAGTATTGTAATCTGTTTGTTCTTTCATTGTGGTATGCGCACTCTGATATTCAACTTGAATGACCTTCAAACTTGATTACTCATGGAGGTAAGCCAATTGGGACTATGAATTTTCCTGGGCAAGCGTAAGGCGAATCGAAATGAGAGTGCTTCAAAAGTTCAGTTATGGACTCAACGACTCTGATAGGGCTAAGCCACCTAAATAGACCAACAGTGGCACCACACACCCTGTTGGGTTGCGAAATGGTAGGCGACGTCCGCAGACCTCTTTGGTCAACCATGTTTGCTTCGCAAGACATGAAATCCTGATCCGAGTAAGTATCAGATTGATTTTCTATATTCTTGGAGATTCCTACAATCTAGGGATTAACATGCATCGCAAGTAATTACAATCCAAAAAGGAAGCCAAAAAAAAAAAAAAAAACCGTATGTTAAATATCATCTTGGATTCTCCTAGTTTAATATGGATTCTACATCCTAAATGACTCTTTCCCGACTAGTATAAATATGCTACCTAGACTCGGCAATAGTGACATTTTTATATGCATACTTTGCTCTCTTAACCACTTCTTGAGTTTTAAGAGTTATACTTATTTGACTATCGAAGAGGCTTTGGCTAGTATTACACTAGTACCCTAAGTAATTCACAGTTGCTTGTTTTTGCTTGTAGGTGGTCATTCTAGCACAACTTCTCCATCCTCGTGGTACACAAATTTGTTCCAGCAATTCGTGCTTTCATTGAAAGCCAAATTCATGTTCTCACCGTAATCGAGTGCTCACCATGACCACCAACTTACCAAGAACTCAGCAACTCCACAAAACCACTCTGGATGGCCAGGCACCTCCTACGATGGACCAGATTTGGGAAACTATTTTGAGAAAGATCAGTGCGACTTTTGATGATCTCCAGAAGACCTTGAAGGCTTCTCAAGCAAGGAACCGGTTGAACTATTTTGATTTCAAGAGGCGAATAAAGGCCTTGGATAACACTCATGGAACTACATCGCAAACTCAAGTCCTAGTCTCCAAGTTCAAACTTCTAAGTACTTCAAATCTGAGTGGACAGCCTATTAGAACCTCTCTCCCAGACTTGATGGAAATTCTTGATCTGAATCAACACACAGAATGACTTGAAGATTAGATAGTTAATAATACCACCACATGCAGGATCCTAGTTCAATGCAATATCAGGCCTCCTGACACTTTGAAAGCCTCACGAGTGGAACCCAAGCATCTTATCTTTGACAATCCGGAGTTGTCAGAGAATCAAGAATGTTGTAGACCATTGAACCGAAAAAACTCTAGGGAAGCTCCGAGAGATGGTCAAAACCAACTTTCAAATAAGTGATTTCCTACTATTGCCTTGGTTTTTCATACTTACGATGTAGTATCATTTTGTGTTATTATACAGGTTTTTACAACGAAGGGTTAGTATGTTTGAAAGTGTAAATTAATTTTAGAAATTTTCATTTTTTCCCAATGACACCCTTTGTTTTGCGCCCCTCCAAAATTTAGTAGGCTTTAGAGCTCTTGATGTTTAGGTGTGGTGGCATAATCTTCCCTCTTCAATGTAGGGATTATTCTTAGTAACTTTGTAATTAACATCTTCGGATGTGCTACATTCTATACTTTCGTTTACATGCATTTATTTAAGGTTAATCACATTCACTCTGCACTCTTCTTTCACTCTTATTTTTAAACTCTTACTTTATTTTATTCATACTTTTTAAACTCACTTCTATATGGGATTGGAGAACAATTATGAAATAAATAAAAATAACAGAACTTGAAATACTAATTCTTTATTAACGAAAAATACTTGCAATACAGAATGAAATTAAAAAAATAATTAGAAGAATTAAAATGATACTAACTTGATTGAATCACAAATAGAGGCTAGCGCAAAAGCTATGTCATTCAAATAGTATTTCTGTTCCACTCTTGTGCTTGTGGTTCTACGACGTCTGCTCAACCAGGATACACTATCTAATTCTACAACCCACACTAGATTATAGAATTCTGGCGTATTACTTTGTGTGTTTACTCTTTGGGAATTTTGTACGGAATAGAAAGAGGAAGAAAAGATGATTCTGTTGGAAACTGAGACTGCAAATATATAGGTTGTTTCATACCCTTTCAGATACATGTTGAATGTATTTGAAAGTACACAACTCTTTCTAAAAGCTGTATCTCTTAATCAAAACAGTTTTTAATTAATATGTTAATTAAAAACTTAATCCGAAATTAAAATTAATGAACTCTGATTGATGCGGAAGGTAGACTTGGATAAAACAATTTGAAACCACTAATATGCTTTGGAATAACTATATAATGCAGTACAAGCTCTTAATATCCGTAGCATTCATGATCCTTTTTTGGACAGTTTCGTTGCTCAAGATATGAGAGGAGAGCTCTTTGATAGAAGAACTTTTCAACACGATTTGAATTCTCTTGGCTCATTTGAAGAAGTGATATGGAAGCACTATTCCAAGGTGATTATTTTCACGAAGAAAAGATTAATGTGTGCATGGTCTATAGGAACTTGGAAAAATTTGGTGCTAAATTAGGTATTGTGGAACATCTTGGTTGGACATCCAAAAGATCGAGGAAAAAAAGAAGAAGAGGTCAATTGAAACTCGAGGACGAGTTTTTTTTCGAGAATAAGAGAATAATGCGGGAGGTAGACTTGGAGAAAACAATTTGAAACCATTAATATGCTTTGGAATAACAAAGGTTTTGTATTTTAATTACTTAGGAATTTGTTAAGTTATTTTGGGAGTTGTAAGGGTGTCATGGAAACTTAAAGTCTATTAATTTGTAAACGCTTATAAATAGTGTACTAGAAAGCCTTGAATGGCAGACTTGAATGAATTAAAATATATTTTGCTTTGCGCAATTGAAGTGAGTGATTTCTCCTTCCCCAATCAAGCATTTGGCTTGATCGTGTGAGCAAATCCACGATTAGTGACGTGAGCTAACTCTGTTGCCCCTGGTTGAGTGATTCCCAGGTTATCTATCCTCCCCCCCCCTCTCCTCAATACCCTTGGTTCTATCATGCATCACTGATTAATTTTAACTTCCAAGGCCTCAAGTTCCCCAAGGCCCAAGGCCCAAGGCCCTTGTCTTGATTAATTAATATTAGGCTATATTTTACAAACCTAATCTACACAACCATAAGGCCCAAGCCTTCAATCCTTTTTCCAAATGGTCCAAATCTTAACTACTAGTATAAAGGACTAAACCTATAAAGGCCACTAGGAACCATATGTTCCCTGATGTGGGACATGGACTCTCAGAACTTCAACAATACCCCACATTTTGAGACGACTATTTGGTCCTAGAGAAACTATGATACAAGAGTAAACAACAGATGTGACATACATCAGGAGAGGTGCCTTTTGGACTTGAACCTACCTTAATATATACTTATCGGATTTACTAGATGACGCAATGAATATAAAATCTTGAACTATTCATCTCCGCAGTAAAGCAAGACAATAAGCAAAACATATGTCACACCAACACATCACAAATTCATAATTTTGTGTTCTTTTTGGTCCTAAACAAATCCTGGATTCATGAGAGCTTTAGAGAATGTAGCCATGTAATTCTCATAAATGCGACCCCAAATTTACTCTCATATAGGTGATATTGATTAAGAATAGGCTGCTACTATTCCACTTGATTTACAACTATCAATGTCATTAAACTATTGTATCCTCCAACCATCATCAGTCACCACACTTCTTCCATCATAGGAATGGGTATGTAAGTGTGTTTCTTCTTTGAATCTAGCCAAACTAGTTTGCCCATTGAACCTAGACCATGAGATCTCCAATCAACTCGGTTAGGTTTTCATTTGGCAGTTTCATTTTACTCTATTGGCTTTAAACCCATTCCCCTCGATGTATGCTTAAGTTGCTCTCTAGATAAACATTTAGTAAGCGGATCCACAATATTATCTTTTGACTTAACATAGTCAATATAAATTACACCACTAGAGAGCCATTGCTTTATTGTATTATGCCTTTGCCTAATTTTCTAGACTTCCCATTGTATACACTATTTTTAGCTCGATATTGTGTAGCTAAACTGTCACAGTGTATTCATATCGCCATTACAGGTGTAGGCCATATGGGAACATCTTCCAAAAAATCTCTTAGCCACTCAACTTCTTCTCCAGCTTTATCGAGAGCTATAAATTCTGATTCCATCGTTGATCAGGCTATGCATGTTTGTTTGGAAGATTTCCAAGATATTGCTACTCTTCCCAAAGAAAATACATATTCACTTGTGGTATTCCTATCGGTACTATCAGATATCCAATTCGCATAAGTAAATCCTTCAAGCACGGGAGGATACCTCGTATAATGCAATCCATAATTCATTGTCTGCTTTAAGTATCTCAATACTTGAATTAAAGCTTCCCAATGATCATGTCCTGGATTGCATGTATATCTACTCAGTCTACTTACTGAGTATGCTATATTAGGCCTTGTACAGTCATAATGTACATAAGGCTTCCAATAACTTGTGAATATTCACATTGAGATATAGCATCACCACTATTTTTTCTTTAGCTTGCTATTGGCATCAAAAATAGTAATCACATCTTTACTTTCCAAATGACCATATTTCCTAAGTGTAGCTTCTATATAATGGGATTGTGTAAGAATATATCCTTCTTGGTTTCTTTTGATTTTTATATCAAGAATCACATTAGCTAGACCAAGATCTCTTTCATATCGAAACTTGATTTCAATATCTTCTTGGTCCAATTTATTATCTCTTTGTTAGTTCCCATTATAAGCATATCATCTACATATAAACACAACATAATGCAAGCATTATTTTGAGTTTTTTTTTTTTTTTTTTGTGTAGACACACTTATCACACTCATTTATCTTAAACCCATGTGTGATCATAATATGGTCAAGTTTTTCATGCCATTGCTTTGGAGCTTGTTTACATCCATATGGTGATTTCACAAGTTTACAAACTTTGTGTTCTTGACCTTGAACTACAAACCCCTCGGGTTGTTACATATATATTTCCTCATCTAAGTCTCCATTTAAGAATGCAGTCTTTACATCCATTTGATGTATATGGAGTGCAGCTATAGCAATCAACAGTCTTATTGAAGTAATTCTTGTCACATGTGAGTATGTATCAAAGAAATCCAAACCATGCTTTTGACGGTATCCTTTAGCTAACAAATGAGCCTTATAATGTCAATATGGTTTTAATTTCTTCTTAAATATCCATTGTACCCAATGGGCTTATTGCTAGGGGGCAAATTGACTAATTCCCATGTATGATTTTGCATAATGAAATCTACTTCACTGTTAATTGCATCCTTCCAAAATGGAGCTTCAAGAGTGGACATTCCTCCTTAAATGATTAAGATTCTATCTCAGTTAATAAGGTCACAAAATCAGGCCCAAAGTCCTTTCGAATTTTTGTCCTTTTACTCTTTCTAGGTTCAAGTTCTTCGTCTTCTTGAACCCTAGACGAGGATGAACCATTGCCATGTTCTCTAGGTTCGTCATTAACCTCATATACATCATCATGTAATCTCTTTTTCAAGAAATTAGACTTGCCCATTTTGTATAGGAATATATCCTCAAAAAATATTGCATTTATAGATTCTATAATAGTATTGACATGTATATCACTTACTTCGGAATGAAAAACTAAGAATCTATAAGCTAAACTATTAGATGCAAAATCAATAAAAACACAATATATAGTTTTAGGCCCTAATTTTGTTCTCTTTGGCAATGGTACTTGTACTTTTGCTAGGCAACCCCACACTTTAAGCAATTTAAACATAATTCATTTGGTGACACTTTTCTTGTTTTAGGTGGAATTCGATTCAAAATTTTATTTGCACTAAGTAAAGCTTCACCCCAAAAATTGTGTGGAAGCCCAGAGCTATTCAACATGGAATTGATCATGTCTTTAAAAGTCCTATTTTTCCGTTCGGCAACACTGTTTTGTTGCGGTGTATAAAAGGTTGTTGTTTGATGAATTATGCCATGAGTGGCACAAATTTTAGCAAAGGCATGAGACTCATATTCTCCTCCCTATCGGACCTTAAGACTTTAATCTTCTTGTTAAGTTGATTCTCAACTTATGCCTTATATGTCTTAAACATATCCAAGGCCTTATAGTTCTTTCCACCACGAGTTGGATATGATCTAAAATCACACAAGTCATTATGAATTAAATCTAACAAATCATTGGTTTTTCATGCACTGATTTAAAGCTTTGACTTGCAAATTTTGATTATGTACAAGTTTCACATTTAACATTATCTAAATAATCAAGTTTGGGCAACAAACCTAAATTATGCATTCTAAAAAGAGAATGAAAATTTACATGTCCTAGCCTAGAGTGCCATAAATTAGACGAATCAACAATATAAGCAAAAGCATTATTTATTTCCTTCATAGCATTAGTAAGTACATTCAGTTTGAATAATCCATCAACAGGGTAACCCTTGCCCATAAATATTCCCCCCTTAGTTACTACAAACTTATTGACTTAAAAACTAGTTTGAATCCCTTATTACTAAAGATAGGACCAGAAACAAGATTCTTCCTTATATCGGGTACATGTAGCACATCAAGGAGGGTTAATTCCATTCCATAAGTGAATTTCAGAACACATTTCCCTATTTCAGCCACAACATATGCAGACGCATTTCCCATAAACAGATGCTCGTTTCCCTCGACTTTCTGGTACGAAGAGAACATATTTATGTCACCACATACATGGTGAGTCACACTGGTATCTATCCATCAATCAACATGGTCAGATACAAGATTGATTTTAGAAATCATTGCAGCCAGGACATCCACATCATTTTCAATTAGGTTTGCATGGTTGTTGCTGCCTTGATTTCCAAGACCTTGATCCCTTCAATGACGACACTCTTGAGCCCTATAGCCTTGCTTCCCACAAATCCAACAAGTTCCCTTAATTTTCTTGAAGTCCTTGCCTTTCACACCAAGAAGAAAGTTTTTTTTCCTACTTCTTAGTTTTCTAAAATTTTGGCCCTTGCTTTAATGAACTTCCTTCAACAACATTTACCTTGGCTTCCATACTCGAAACCAGGCCCTTCTCATTCTTTATGTTATCTTTCTCAATTCTCAGCCTTACGATGAGATCTTCGAAGGTCATCTCCTTGCGTTTGTGCTTCAGATAATTCTTGAACTCCTTCCAAAAAGGTGGTAATTTCTTTATAAAAGACGCCAACTGAAAGGACTCATTGATCACCATTCCTTCAACATGAATGTCGTGGATGATTTTTTGGTGATCTTCAGTTTGAGAGACAATGGACTGGAAGCAACCATTTTGTAAACCAAAAATTTGCCCACGACAAATTTCTTTGAACCAACATCCTTTGTTTTATATTTTTTTTCTCAAGTGATTCCCAAAGTTCCTTAGCTGTTTTGAATACCACATAGACATTATACAACGAATCATCTAAAGCATTGAGAATATATTTTCTGCAGAGGAAATCATTATGATTCCAGGCATCTATAGCTGTCAAAGTTTCTGCATAAATATTATCTCCTTCTGCACTAGGCACAGTTTCACGCATAACATTAGCCAGATTTAGAGTTGTCAAATAAAACAACATTTTCTATTGCCATCTTTTGAAGTCTCCACCCTTAAATTTCTTAGGGTTTTTAGAATGAGGTTTAGTTCCTGATTGTTCCATACTGTTCAAAGATTGATGGAGAACAATTTAGAAATAAATAAAAATAATAGAACTTGAAATAAAAATTCTTTATTAACAAAAAATACTTGCAATGCAGAATGAAATAACATAAATAATTACAAGAATTAAAATGATACTACTTTGATTACATCACATATAGAGGCTAGCGCAAAAGCTATGTCCTTCGAACAGTATTTATGTCCCACTCTTGTGCTTGTGATTTTACAACGTCTGCTCGACCAGGATACAATTATCTAATTCTACAACCCACATTGGATTATAGAGTTCTGGCGAATTGCTTAGTTGTTTACTATCTGAGAATCTTATACGGAAAAGAAAAAGGAAGAAAAGATGACTCTATTGGAAACTAAGACTGCAAATATTTATAGGTTGTTTCATACCCTTTCAAATACCTGTTGAACATATTTGAAAGTACACAACTATTTCAAAAAGATGTGTCTCTTAATCAAAACAGTTTTTAATTAATATGTTAATTAAAAACTTAATCCGAAGTTAATATTAATGAACACTGATTAATTTTAACTTTCAAGGCCACAAGTGCCCAAATGCCCAAGGTGTGATAACCCGTCCCTAACTTTATGATTTTATTAATTTTAAATGAGTGAATTGATGAAAATGCCCTTAGAAGCGAGGATGTTGACTTTCGTTGACCAGCATTTTGTTAGATGTATGAAATATTTTTTAGTGTATCCTCGTAGTGCTCGTCACTATGAACACATAGGCGCAAGCAGAATCGAAATCGAAGCTACGGTGAAAATATTATGGAACTACAATAGTAAATGGCGTTTTAGTAATTTCACGTTTATAGGAGATAATTTAGTTTTGTCTTTTTGGCCTTGGGCTGTGTACCACATGGGGCCCACACCCCATTCCTCCACCTCTCTCCCATGCCTTCCTATCTCTCGGGATATCTCTTCTTTTTTTTCAAATATCCCTCACTTCACTTCTTCCACTCTCTGATTGCCAACTCACCTTTTTCCCTCTAACCGTCTAACCCTCTTAGCTCTCTATCTTCTCCTAACTCCTCATTCTCCCTTAGCTCTCACATCCACCAGCAACATCGACCGACCGTGATGTGAGCCACCACTCACCACGACGGCAAGCTGGCATTTTCACCTTGTTTTCCTTCGCTACCACTTGCTCCATTCTACCCCATCTCATACTCTCTCGCCTTCTATGAAAACTAATGCAGCCGTGAATTGCACCATCATCACTCACCGACTCCGGCAAGCCAAATCATCAAACCCCCACTACACCTTGTGATTCCCCATCTTTGTTAAGCTCAGACCATGAACCTCAAACCTAGACGTGGAGCTTGCACTGCATAGTGGCCATTGCCACTGTTCATCATCTTCTCTAACGAGTTATCGTCGATTCTGACCAAGTTAGGCCTCGGGAACACTCTATTTCCCTTCCTTTTCGATGTTTGTGGAAGATTTTAAGGTTTTGCACTTGTTTTGGTAAGGTTTGGAGACTGTAGGGATGAATGGGAGGCTTCCCCAATTTCTGGAAAAGCAAAACCGTGGTCATCCAACACTTTCAGACCAAATTTCTGGCCAACACCGACCACGATTAGGCTTCCAATAGGTATAGATCGATTCCCTACATTTCTAGCTTCAACTTGGTTTTTATATCATCGAATTTGGTTAAGAATTAAGCTCGAAAAGAGCTCTGAAAGTAAATCTGCAAAATCTAGAAACCACGAAGAAGGCGTGTGGCACATGTGGTAATCGGCGCATGGCACGCGTGATGACCGGCTCGTGCGGTGCGTGGCTGCCAATGCAGCCACCTTGTGGTGGTGCGTGCAATGGCGCGTGGGGGAAACCGAGGTCCCCTCCTTAGGTTTCTCGACATGCCGAATCTGAATCTGCTATCCGTTTTCAGAAATTTGACCATTTTAAAATAGTTCTTTATTAGTCATACTTTATACGAAAGCGCATAATTACGTTAGTACGTTATATTTACATAAATGGTCTCGTTTCTAGGTAAAACGTATCGCATGGATCTTCGATGCCCGTGAGGCGGGTTCGACTCGACGACATGATTTGTGAGTGGGTCCTTTCTTTGATATATATATATATAGGGATAGAATTAATGGATAAATATTTTTACAAACATTTTTACACTTCTTTATAGCCTTTAGATTTTATAACATCCAAGGGTTCTTATTAATTCATTAAGTGTTATGAATACGTACGTGGATTTTAACTAATATTAAAATAAAAAATAAAAATAAAAATAAATCTTAGCTGTAATCGTGAAAATGAGGAATGTGGTCTGCAACCTCCCTCTTCCCCAGGTCTACAACTTCCATACTCGAATATTCATTAGGTAAGCAAAACAAAACCCTAAATTCTATATTATTGTTCATGTAAGTAGGGTGATTAAATTAGGTTTTGGAATTATTATTTTTTTAGTTGTGTCAATTCACGTATTTGATGAGTTCTTTTCAAATCTAACAAACAATTATCTCAATACGCTGTCCATGTGTTTCGATTGAAAAATTGTTGAAACATGGAAATGAAGTGAGGCAAGAAAATCAATATCTAAGTTACAATCTAGAACCAAAAGCATATATTCTCATAGGTACCGACGACATTAAAAACCTTACATGAATGTTACATAAGCCACCCTTTCGAGTTCAATCGAGATTTGAAACATATGACAGCGCATTGAGATGGTTATTTGTTTGATTTGAAAAACTAAATGAGTAGAAAAATCTTCAAATACATGAAAAGGCAAAAAAAAAAATTTTTCCAAATCCAAATTTAATCTTCATACATAAATGAACAATAATATCGAATTTAGGTTTTCGTTTTGCTTACCTAATGAGATTCAAGCATGGAAGTTGCGGACCTAGGGAAGATGGGAGGCTGCAGACCGGGGGATGGAGGTTGCAGAGACCTCCTTTAGGGTTTCTTCCTTTTTTATTTTATTTTTAATTTTTTCCAAATTTTATGTTTTTTTTTTTAGTTTTTTGTTTTATCTTTAATATTAGTTAAATTCTACATAAGCATTCATGGCATTTAATGAATAAATAAGAACCCTTGGATGTTATAAAATCTAAAGGCTACAAAAAAGTGTAAAAATGTTTGTAAAAATATTTGTCCCTTGATCCTATCCCATATATATATAGATATATATGTTTGTTTGTTTAGTTTCCATATACACATAAAATAATGAATTTTCTATATGACTGCCATAATTAAATTAATGTTTATAGGAAATGATGTAACATTGAGAATTAGGAAGTCATTATAAATCTTACGGGATGCCTTAATTAAATTTATGGCTATGAATAGTATTATGTGGACTAGAATTATCGAATCACTGTGGCATGACTATATTTATGCTATCTACTCATCGTTTGCTGCACCGGTGTTAGTACTCGCCCGAGTCAGGGCCAGTCTTTCACGTGTATGTTCACATTGCACCGTACGCTCACTTTGGATCCATTGTATGTGCCAGTCTTGTCCTAGATTGCTATAGGTAATTAGGACTCGTATGTGATGCGCATAGTGCAATCTTCACGTGATTGTAGTACTAGAGCGTAAGTCATGATTACATCCAGTCCTATTCATGTCAGAATATCTCTACATGAATTCGTGTGTCAACATATGTCGATGAGCACTCGATATGATATGTTCATTTATGCAAGAATATGTGATTACAGACGTTATGTGTTTATTTACGAAGGTTTGTGACGTATTGCATTCTTGAGATACTGCTGGCTCTGGTAAGTATTTTCATACTATACGTAGTATGTATATTTTAGAAACTATACTTGTTTTACGGCTTATGTTTTCAAAAAGGTTTTTATAAAGCTTGATTTTCAGGCACACTCACCCTTGTTCCCCCCTCCCCCAAGGTTTTAGTGGCTAAGCTTTCGTGTCGACGAGGATTTCTGGCAAACTGTTGTTGTGGGAATACTACCGACGATATAATTCCTCTTTTACCTTTATTGTACTATACTTATACTCTGACATCACGCTTGAAATAGGTTCATTCCTACTCACAAGCACTCTTATATTTAGGCACTTTTAGGTTTAAATTTATTCACATTTTCCACATCACTATACTTTATGGCTTCATCGCCCTTCCGGTGTCGGCCAACACAACTCGATTCGAAGTCCAAGTGGACATTCCAAGTCGGGGTATGTCACAAGGCCCTTGTCTTGGTTAATTAATATTAATTATAAAGGACTAAATGGTCTAAATCCTAACTACTAGTATAAAGGACTAAACCTATATAAGGCCATTAGGAATCATATGTTTCCTGATGTGGGACATGGAGTCACAAAACTCCAACATATGGTGGCTTCATGACACTTCGAGTGTTAGCTAGCATGTCTCGATTTCAACATCCACATGGATATCCGGGCCGATATGTGTCATATAAAGTTCGGATGGAATTATAATCTTGCAAATGGTATTGAGATTTACATAAAATGGGATTATAAATCTAATAAAATGTCAAACAATTAATGTCAAATATATAGAAATATAAATATTAATAGTAATATAATGAGGTGTACAAAGTCAAGGAATTTTGATCAAAATTGAATACTATTTAAGGTTTTAGTCAAAGAGTGTTAGTGACTGGGGACGGAATTCAAAGTCTCCTAAGTTAAAACTCACAAATCTAAATGACATATTAGTATAGGGTGAAAAAACTATTTAGTTTTCTATCATACAAAAAAAAAAGTTTTGGGCAGTAATGTAATTTCACAAAACAAAATTTTGCGGTTCTTTTATTTAAGCTTTACCTACATGTGATTTTAGCATATATCTAATATTAAAAAAAATTGAAAGACAAAAACCTCTCTCCCCACTCCCACTCCCACGTTCTCGACCTCCCTCTCTCCTTCCCATTTTAAAAACAAAAATAAAAAATGTTCACACACAAAAGTGTGTGACATATGCTAGTGTTTAATTACTAAAATGTAGAATTCGTGCGCTCAAATCTAATTTCCTCTTTTTTTCTCACGCACCCATGTCTAACCTTGTTGATTTGCAAATATTTGATTAATTAGTACGAATTGTTAGATTGTTAATACAACAATTAAAGACAAAATTAGACAATAGAGTAATAAAATTAGGCATTTTATAACTATTTTTTTCAGCGTTTGTTAGCTTTATTTGTCACAAAAATGAGCTTACATTTTTTAAGGCACCCCTCTTAGTTAAATTTCTGACTTCGTCACTGCTTGTTATAGGTTTTAACCACTAATTGGACTAACTTAAGGCATGGGGTTTGGCTTGTTTTAGCTTTACCGAGATATATTTTAATGTCTGAGACCACATCTTGGTAAACTGAGTACGGTCGAATGGCCCCAATTTCCAATGCTGGCCATAACTAGGAGTATCATAGGCGTATTTGGTAATTTTACCATCTCCTAATAACAAACAGTAGCTAATTTAAGTAAGTTTAGGATAATATAGAAAACTTTTTTTTCCAAACTTTCTTTTCAAAATCTACGACAAATGGAAATGTACAAATTCAATTTCTCTTTTTTTATATTTTGTTTTGTGTTTTGATACAATGATGTAAATTGGGTGCCTATTTAACAAACAAACGTTTCATAATGATACACTTGCATGCATGCATGTGATTTGCGTAACGAGTGAGTGGTGTATGTAATGTGTTTGTAAAATTCTATACAAGTTATGCTGATGCATGATGTCTATAAATTGTGCTACTATGTTTAATAGATGAAGTATATATAATTAAACTTATAAAATACTGATATTTAAAAATTGTGATTCTTGTGAAATTGTTTTGCTTCTTGTAATTGAAAATAATAAGGTTATATTAGATAAATATTTCATTTTTAAGTTTTAGTTTTCAGTTTTTGTGTTGGAGGTAACAAGCTAGTATAGGGAGAAATGAGGATTGAATGAGGGTGATGCGAAAGATGAGAATAAATAAAGAAAAATTATGAAAACAAAGTCTTGAGAGAAATACAACCTAAAACAGTTTTTGAATTATAAAATTTACCTAGTTTTCATTTAATGTTTCTTTTTTTATCCGTTTCTTCTACGTCGCTCACATTATCATTCCTCCTGGACCTCCACTTCCATTAGTCATCTTTCTAAGAGAATACTGATGACAAAGGCCTCACACTTTCATGAAGAAAGAGTTGCTACCCGCGTCACCAAAGTTCAACTTATGTACAATGCTGCCACCATGCCCAAACTTTCACTTATTTACGATACTGCCAACATTCCCTTGCTTATGTCCTTATTATTAGTGAAAGTCCATAAGTGTAACAAAGATAAAAATCAAAACTTTAGAATAAAATGATTATTAAACGTTCTCTAAAAAAATCATATATTAAAAAGGGTCGTGATTGAGATGACATCCGTGATCATGCTCTTTTTCATAACGTGTAATATTTTGTGAGTCAAATGATCGCTAGCAATTGTTGATCTTTTGGTTCAAGTGAAATAATATTTTATGAGTAAAATTTCGGATTTAGAAACCAGATGCCTAGGCAACGCGCAACACGCCCGGTCTTCCATGTCCGAAATTTTATTAAACAAAAAGAGCGATAAAAATAAGAGAACTTTAACGAAAAGCACCCGGTACTGTTCACTTTAACGAAAAACCACATTTTTACACTAAAAAGTCAATCCTGGTACTATTCACTTTACCCTTTATTTTGTCCTTATCATTAAAACTCAAAGTTTTCAAGCCCTTTTCATTAGTTTTCCTTAAAAATAAAGGATAAGTGGGGGGCAAAACCATATACCCCCAAAGGGAAAATACAACATATTAGCAAAATAAAAATCATATGCTTTTAAAGACGCATGTAGTTTTATTTTGGTCTCATGTAGTTTTTGGTGACATCGACAAAAAGTTGTAGTTTTTAGTGCACAAACAAATATGTTTTTAGTTTATAGAGTCACTTGTCGAGCCAGTGACACTACATTTATCCTTTATCATAAAACGCAACACAAATACAAGAGGATGAGAAACGACATTAAACGGTGGGGATGTTTCCTCATATAATCCTCTTTTTTTTTTATTTAGACTAAGGATTGAAAATAATAAAGCGATAAATAGAAAAGGAAATTTGAGATTGTGAAGATCACTGCTTAAAAAATAAGTACATAGAAGAACGCTTAACAATATATAATTAACATCAAATCATCCACTTGAACTGTAGCAATAATTGAATGGAATGGTGATGACCATGATCATTATCGCGTTCTTATCTTAGCTAGGGTTTTTCTTATCCAGAGATTTTTCAATGTACGAAGTATATAGTGGTTCATCACATGTCACTATATAAGTAGTGAGATACTTGTGTTAAACAATAACAGTTTGAAAAAAATTCTAGTTACATAATAATATATGATGCACCGTCCTTATTCCATGTACCATAAAAAATTTATTCTTCCCGTCCCTTCCTTTGTTAAAGATTTAAAAATCCTTTTTTTTTTTAGCCAAATATTTAAAGAAATGAGGATCATCTCCGAATCCTCTTTGTGAAGATCCTTTGTAGATCTTATTTGTAAAGATCCTAAGGGTTTAAGATCCTCGCATCTTGTTTGTTTATCATTTATTGTACAGTCAATTTTTGTTAGATACTATTTATGTTTAATTTTAAATAACACAAATTCATACCGATGTAAAATGAACATATAAAATGTAAGGATCCTGATGGGATTAAAGCCCGTTTTAAAGATACTTTGCTAAACTCTTGTAATCACTACTTTTGACCTTTGACAGGGAAAAACAGATGCGCGGGATCTTTGCGCTCGAAATACATCTCGGTGATTTCGGTGACGCACGTGCACTCCCTCTGCCCAAATCCCGACGTGAGATTGTTTAGTGTGATCGGCACACGAGATAGAACATCATATGTTACTATACAAATGATGTGATATGTGTGTTAAAAAGTTAATAACTTAAAAAATAAAATTTTCCACCACTTACATAAAAACACGTAGTGTACCACTCGTATTCTCGTCACAATTAAAAATTTCTCTTCCCCGAGAAGCTTCTATTAACTTAACCTAATCATGCCTTCAATGTTAAAACAATATTTTTCAATCTTACTGACAGAATCACATTTTACTTTTATATTGTTCTCCTCCCATTACTTTATTCATGTGCTTTTAAGTTTAATAACATATATTTCTTAATGTGTGTGGCACACCTACACCACTTGTTTGAATTTAAGCGGAAAAATATTAATTTTTTTTTTTAAATGGAAAAATATTAAGTGAGATTAACTCTTCGACAATAGTATCGTGACATGCACTTACTTTCACCGGAAGGGGTGAGAACCATTACATTTAGAAACCTCCCGCAGTTCCTTCTCCACCAATTTTATAGAGTAAAATTCATCAAATTATCGTTCGCTTAAATTATAATATGTGATGTATCACCTTATGTTTAGTATAATATAAAATTTTCTATATCAATAAGGTGCCCATTTGGTGGAGTACTTCTAAAATATGATATTCAACTTCCACGTTGATTGGGTGGGTGTCTAATACAAATTTTGTTTATTGTGCATGTGTACTCAAGTTTTTCTTAAAGGTTACAACTAAGGTATAAAATATCAATGATATTGAAAATATCGGTAGTTTAAAAACACGAAAATTTTGATGGAAATATCAGGATATTATCGATATCGATAAAAATTGAATAAGAACCACGGAAATTGTAAGAAAAACTTGGAAATTTTTATTGCAACTTTGCAGAATGTTTATTTAGTCAATTATCTATTAGTTTATCACAAAAAATTCGAAGGAAATGCATTATATGATGGATTTAACTGATTTAAGTTGATTATATAGCGAGCTGGCAAACATTGTGAGTGTAGAAAATATGTAGTAATTAATAAAAGAAGTTTAAACATACCATAATAATTTATATATAATGAATTAGTACAATATTTTACACTTTATACATTGCATGGTAAGATACATGAGTGACTTATTACCCTTTATTTTTTTTATTTAAGAATTATATGGTTGTGGGGGTTTTATTTAAAATTTATATTGAAGATGCTCTTAAATTATGTAAAATTGTGATCGAAAAACAATAATTTATAATTTATATAAGATATATATACACACACACACAATATATATATATATATATATATATATATTCCACTTTATAAACCGTCCACCTCACCTTACTCTTTCCCATCACCCATCCACCTTGGGTGGTTTTCATGATTAAAACCATCTCAAAGTCCATGGTTTTCAATTTTTAAACCATCCAAAATGTCAACCTCATCTGCTATCTCACATTACCCAATTTTTTGAGTCCTCAACTTGCACAACCACCACATATTCTTCGCACTCTCTCATCTCTGCTCTCACTCACTCTCTCTCTCTCTCTCTCTCTCTCTTTCTCTCTCTCTCTCTCTCTTCGTACTCTTTCATCTCCGCCTCTGCCTTCCTCACCGATCCCACCGACAACAACCCCACCTCTGTTGTTGACTCCAGCGACAACCACCACAACCCCCAATCGCCCCCAAACCCCAACCTCAACCTCCATAACAACCACCCATTCTCCTCCTCCCCCCCCCCCGGAGCCAGCCCTGCCGACGCCGCGCTCACCTCCGTTTCTGTTGCACGTCTGCTTCAACCAAGACCACGCCTGCTTCGCCGTGGGGACAGACCACGGGTTCTGGATCTAAAACTGCGATCCGTTCCGCGAGCTCTTTCGCTGCGACTTCGACAACAGCGGCGGAATCGGCGTCGTTGAGGCACATATCTTGGGTCTGAGCCTAGATTGCAGAGAGAGATTTGGGCAGCTGCGACGACGCAACCTCGGCTGCCTTTCCGATGATGGAGCCACGACGAATGTTTCGATATTATCGAATATATCGCGATATTATCGATAATATCGATAATATCGCGATATTTTGACGATAATTAGGGGGATACGTGGGAAAATATCAGTCTCTCTGAAAAACGATAATATCGGCGATATTTTGCCGATATTATCGATATTTTAGTCATTGGTTCCAACACATTTTCTTACAGTGATCAAAACGGTGCCTACTTTACACATGATCTAAGACCAAGTTATAATTAGATTTCTTTGAAGTTAGGGTTTCACATTCACCACTTTGGATTTTTTTGGGTTAGTACCATGTTCACTTGAACTATATATATTTCAATCGTGACATCTGACTTTCTGATACAATCGAATTATTTGGTTTGGTGTATGATTGTTGTACTATAGTTCAAGTTTCACTTTGGCCCTCACTTAATCTACAAAAGGATGTAAAGCAAGAAGATTTCTATTGCCTTATAAAAAGGCAACTCTCTTCAATTTCATCCTAACATTTCTTCACTATCACCTCCCTTTTCTCAAAGGCGCATGAGACTCGAGATTTTTTTTATAATTTTTTTAGTAAAACTATATAATAATAATACGAAATCTAATAAGCTTGTTAAGGTACGTTTGTTAACTATTATGTTTTCCTAACTATTATGTTTTCCGTTCTTTTTTGCTAACTTTTTAAGTTTTCAAATACTTAGTTTATTAAAACCTTTTACCAATGCACTCGAGGTCCTAAGTTTGAGAAAATATTGTTTACCATCTTAATTAATTATTTTAATAGATGACAAGGGGACAATACTTATCAAATTTACCCGAGAGGCCCCAACGCAAAATCGTAATTTTGTGTAAATTCGTATCATGTTAATACGTCATATACAATCTTTCCAGCTCTACTTCAATTGTCATGGAAACTAATCTAATTCATTATATTTAAAAAGGCTTTTTAGCCAAAATGATCCCTGAGATTAACATAATTCCTCATTTGGTTCTTGAGATTTGAAGTCAGTAGAAGTGGTCTCTGAGTTTGTCCACTATCAATCATTTTGATTTTTCCATGAATTTTTTTGTTAAATAAGGATCAAAATGACAAAAATACCCTCAATTTAATAACAATATGCCAAAATTATTTGACAAAAATTGAGGGTACTTTTGTCATTTTATTCTTATTTAATGGAGATTTTTCACAGTATGATCAAAATGGTTGATGGTGCGCAAACTCAGGGACCACTTTTATTGTTTTCGAATCTCATAATCAAAGTGAAAAGTTATGCCAATCTAAGAGATCATTTTGGCTAAAACAACCTTTTTAAAATTAGAAAATAAAATAGTTATTAAACAAGTTTTCAGTTTTCAAAAAATTGAAACTAAAAACTAAAAATAAAATGATTTTCAGACAACCGCATAATTCTATAGCGTTTGCATGAGATTGCTTTTGAAAAAACTAAAGAAATTTTTTACAATCAAAAGCATTTTTAATTCAAGCACTTATGAGTAAAAATGCTTCCTAGACAAAAATCCCAACGAGACATCAACTGGCCCGGCGAAGAATTATAAATCGAATTATGACCAAAACCTCATTTTAATCCGTAAGAGAGTCACATAAATCTCAGTCAAGTCCTAAATATAGATGTCCAGTCCCTACCTATCAATGAACGTACATTCCCAGGAAAGACACCAAGAAAATTCCACACCTTAAACTCCTATCGTTGAAAAGTATAACAAATTAAACCTTGGCATGCTTGCTAAGCCGGACAGAATATTCCAAGAATAGGCCGTCCTACAACAATTGACATTGAAACAAAATATTAAACATCGTATATGCTTACGATATATGAGGCAAACAGTTTACTGAATATTCTTGTAATTTTTCTATATGTCCATATCCTTTGAAATTCTCATCCCATAAAATTTGGACATATGTCAGGTAGAATTTTGTTGATTTAGGGTTTTAGCTTTGAAGAAAGTGAATTGAATTAGCCAAGCAGTCATGGAAGCCCAAGTAGAGAAAGTGTATGTTGCACTTGGAAATGAGCTGCAAGATGGATTTAAGACCTTGGCGTGGATACTGAGGAGGTGGAAATCTCAGCCTATTTCCATAGTCATTCTCCATGTAACCTACAGCATTTCAGGGAAGGATTATGTTTACACACCATGTAAGTTAACCACAAATATTGGATTTCAATCTCCATATATTTTAATTGAATTTCAGATTGGATTTTACTGTTTTTTAATTTATTTGTTGCAGTTGGCAAGCTCCCTGCAAGTTCTGTAAGTGATGAGAAATTGAAGGTTCTTAGGAGGTATGAACAGAAAAAGATGGACAATATCCTTTCCAAGTATGTAGCGTTCTGCGGCAAGGTCTGTACCAATTTCTTTGGAGTATGGAGTATGGATCTTTGTGCATGGTGTTTATGGTTTTTGTGTTTTTATTAACTTTCATTTTGCTATTAGGTGAAAGCTGAAATACTTAAAGTGGAGCAAACTGATGAATCTATTCATAAGCTCATCCTAGACTTGATTTCGGGACTTCACATAACGAAATTGGTCATTGGATTTACATTCATCAAATCATCATCATGGTATGCAACAGGTTAATTTAGTCCTAGTATGTATATAAAATATAAATGCAACTTTGAGATTGTAAATCCAATTCATTTTACTTATTTCCCGAATAGGAGAATGAAGACTGCAATCAGCGTGTTATTTTACATCCACGAGCACAAGACTGAGTCCTGCGAATTGTTCATAATTTGTGGGGGAAACGAGTTATTTCTAAGAGGAGAAAATGATCAAAGAATCCAGGAGGATGGGAAAGGAGTGATGGTTGCAAAAAAGAAAGACAAGGTCAGCTTCAAATTTATGTTAGAAAAGATGTTCCTTGAAAATCGTCACAGCCTGTTTGGTTCACCAACAAAAAAGGACTCGGCCAATTTGCAAAATTTGTGGGAAAATTGTGTTCAAGAAATGGAAATTTACTACCAGCAGTTGTGTTCAAATTTGGATGTAGAAAATTGTGACCAGGGAAATGGTACAGGTACTTCTCAGCAGCCTAGTCCAACAGAGGCTATAATGTTGCAAATTAATGGGAACCCTAATATGGTAAGTTAGTAGCATATACAAATTATATCATGAGTTTCAGTACTAATATATAGAGGAAAAAGAAAAAGACTTGGATGCTTCAATAACTAATACATAAGAAAATTTGGCATATTGTCAGAGCCCGGCAGAAAAAATTGAGTTTCTTAGGAAAACAATAAGCGAAACTCGTGGGATGATAAGAATGAAGAAGAAAGAAGCCAAGGAAAATGCTGACAGGCATGCAAAAGCGGAACGGGCCATTTATTTATGCGAGCGCCGGGTAATATTATATAAACCTGAATTATTTTTCAGATATTTCGATATGTCACGTTGTTAGGGGATAATAAACTAGCCAAGAACATAAGATTTAACCAACTAAATCACAATCATAACTCCAAATATATTCTGTATATGCAAATACTGAAGTAATATCTGCAATACATACCTGCAAACTATTTGCTGAAGTCTTTCCCGTGTGTTCTATCACAATAGTCCTTCATAGTTTGTTGTATGATCTCCCTATCCCACACATGGTGAAGATTGGATTTGTGTCTATACCAACGCAAGGCTATTGAGTTTCCTGCCTCATCTGATAGAACCCGACATGCTTGGCTGATGAATATTTCCCACAATAACACACATGTTCTTCACGGCATTGATCACAGGAAAGAAAGTGCTAGACACCATATCATAACTATGTTCAACAAATTAGGATTAAGAGCCATTAGAGAAATCTACACACAACCTTCTCTTCTCTGCAAAACTCAATGCTCTCCAAGTTATAGGTAATTGGAACAATAAGAGCGTATTTTGTGAGAGCAGGGGCTTGTGGTTTTATACTACAAGACCTGGATCGCCCTATAACAATCCCACAAGAAATACAAGACTGCATTCCTTATATCAATATGAGTTCTATAAACGAGCAAACACAAGAGTCCTCAATATACCAATATGATTTGTTTGTACCATACTTGACCAATCCCGAAACTACCGAGCACCGGCCAACGCTATACTGTCAAGGACCCAGAAGAGTTCCCCTCCGACCAGGAGGCCAATCACTACTCGACACGTGTCAAGATTAGAAGCCAATCAGAGCGCAGCACGTGTCGACATCAAGAACCAATCATAACATGACACATGTCAATGTGACAAAGCTACAAGTTTTTCTATAAATAGGGGTCATTCCCCCACAATATTGGCTAATGCCATTTGTGTTAAATCATTCACAAGAACTCACTAAATTGAGAGCTTGATCCTTTGTACTTGTGTAAGCCCTTCACTACTAATAAGAACTCCTCTACTCCGTGGACGTAGCCAATCTGGGTGAACCACGTACATCCTGTGTTTGCTTCTCTGTCTCTATTCATTTACGTACTTATCCTCACTAGTGACCGAAGCAACCAAGCGAAGGTCACAAAACCTGACACTTTCTGTTGTACCAAAGTCTTCGCTGATTTTGTGCATCAACATTTGGCGCCGTCTGTGGGAAACGACACTTATTCCTACTCTCTTCAGCTGTGTCAAGCTGGTTTCTATCATTCGTACACTTTCTTTTGATCAGGCATCCCTCTCCAGCATGGGAAGCGAAGGAAGCCAGTACAGCGAGTCCAGGGAAAAATCACATGCCCTTGATCAAACCTTCCTAATTCCAAGAGGAGATGGAGATTTACGAAAGAAAGCTCCAGTGGCACATAACTCCGCTCAGGACCCCCTTGTCCTACAACTTCTTGAGGAAGTAAACAAGTTGAAGGCTGAACGTCAAGCTGAAATACCTGACTGGAACCAACCCAGGCCTGGCCCTCTTACAAGGAGGATCCTCAACACCCCCCTTCAAGCAAAGACAAAGCAGAAGCTTGGCTTGCAACTTTATACTGGAAAAGAGGACCCGATTGAGCACCTTAACCTCTTTGAGTCCACCATGGCATACCGGATGCACACCGACGAAGAGCGATGTCTTCTCTTCCCCTCCACCCTCTCTGGCGGAGCTCTAAATTGGTATTGTCGTCTTACACCTGAGACGGTAGACTCATTTGAGGAATTGAGGAAACTATTTGTTTCCCAACACATTTTCCAAACCGATCGCTTGCACTCTGCAGATGACCTGTACACTATCCGCCAGAGGCCAGACGAGTCATTACGTATGTATGCTGGCCGCTTCAGCCATGAATACTCCCGGTGTGCCGAGGCAGACGACAAGACTGCCCTCAAAGCCTTCACGGCAGGCCTACGTGATTTTTTCTTTAAATACATGATCAATGCCAATACTTGGAAGACTTACTCTGAGGTGATGGCGCAGGCTTATAACCATGCCTCCGCCGAGGCAAAGACATATCAGGAGAAACCCCCTCACCCAACGCCATGGAGGAAGAACTAGCAATAGCTAAAGTTTGACGGTTGGGAAGATCATCCAATGTTTCTCTAGTACATGACTCTAACAAAGACCCTGAAGACTCCGACATTGCAGACTCAGACTTAGAGCTAAAGCTAGAAGAGCCCTCATCACTAGAACTTCCAGGCTCTGACATCTACAATAAGAAGAAACAAATTCTATCACTACATGCATGATCAAAACATAAGGAAGTTCCTATATTACCCACATGAAGATGGTGCAAAGCGATGCCGGAACCCTTCTCAATCAGAAAGCAATCCGTCTTCCACAGTCACTACAAAACAAGCAAATGAAGACCGTGTCAAGCGCCAAAAAAAAAAAAAAAAAAAAAAAAAAAAAAAAAAAAAAAAAACAGCTTCATCCAAAAAGCTTCACCCGAAAAGCTTCACCTCCAAAACTTCACCCAAAAAGCTTCATCCAAAAAGTTTCACCCAAAAAGCTTCACCTAAAAAAGCTTCACCCAAAAAAAAAGTTCACCTCCAAAAAGCTTCACCCAAACAGCTTCACCTAAAAAAGCTTCACCTAAAAAGCTTCACCCACAAAGCTTCACCCAAAAAGCTTCACCTCCAAAACTTCACCCAAAAAGCTTCATCCAAAAAGTTTCACCCAAAAAGCTTCACCTAAAAAAGCTTCACCCAAAAAAAAAAAAAAAAAAAAACTTCACCTCCAAAAAGCTTCACCCAAACAGCTTCACCTAAAAAAGCTTCACCCACAAAGCTTCACCTAAAAAGCTTCACCCACAAAGCTTCACCCAAAAAACTTCACCCGAAAAGCTTCACTTAAAAAAGCTTCACCTACACAGCTTCACCTAAAAAAGCTTCACCTAGAAAGCTCCCTCTACATACTTTCACCTACAAAGCTTCACCATCAAAGCTTCACCTCGAAAGCTTCATCTACAAAGCTTCATCTACAAAGCTTCACCATCAAAGCTTCACCCAAAAAGCTTCACCTAAAAAAGCTTCACCCAAAAAAAACTTCACCTCCAAAAAGCTTCACCCAAACAGCTTCACCTAAAAAAGCTTCACCCACAAAGCTTCACCTAAAAAGCTTCACCCAAAAAACTTCACCCGAAAAGCTTCACTTAAAAAAGCTTCACCTACAAAGCTTCACCTAAAAAAGCTTCACCTAGAAAGCTTCACCTACATAGCTTCACCCAGAAAGCTTCACCATCAAAGCTTCACCTAGAAAGCTTCAACACCAAAGCTTCACCTACAAAGCTTCAACACAAAACCTTGCTCCAAATAAACAAATTTTGTTCACAAAACCCAAGATGCCCTTGAACTTGTACAAAAACACAGGTCAACACAAACATTTGTTTTGTTCTACACCCACAACATCCCTGTCATAACCAAACAAGCAATTATGTATATGTTTCCAAACATATTATAATAGATCCAACAACAAGCCAAAGTCCCAAGTTTCATAATGGACAAAAGTACAAGCAATTCATCAATAATGAAGGTGCTACAAAACTTGGAATCTGCCCCAAAACAGAAATCCAACCCAAGAGACTTTTTCTCTCTCTCCCTCTTCCGCCTCCTTTCATCTATCAAATTTCTGCAACCTCTGCTCTTCTCCAATGGAGCTGAATTTTGGACACCCTATAGTTTTTGAGCATATGAACAACTTTCAAGAAGGAACCATTTCTGTTTGAGCGACGGAAATTAAAGTGTTGTAGCTCCAAACATGACAGTCGGATTCTTGCAGATTTCGAAGCTGCTATGATGTTTCGAAGATCTGGAAATATTTAACCATTAGTTCATTCTGAATTTTTGATATGTTATGAAAGAGACGATGAGGCACAACTTCAATGAAGAAAGCATGCTGATCTGAATAATAGAAAATGGAGTTTCGAAGCTCACAACAAATCTGACGGGTTGACAGACAAATGATAAACAGTCACTCATCATACCTGGATTTCTAGAGTTATACTGCTCCGAGGGACCTCAAATTTGGATATGTTGTAGTTCACAAGTTAAGGAACAACTTCGATGAAGAAAGTATGTTGATCTGAACAAGAGAAAATGGAGTTTCGAAGCTCACAACAAGTCTGACAGGTTGACAGAAAAATGATGAACAGTCACTCATCATACCTGAATTTCTGGATTTGTACTGCTCCGATGGATCTCAAATTTGGATATGTTGTAGCTGACAAGGTGAGGAACAACTTCGATGAAGAAAGTATGTTGAGATGAACAAGAAAAAATGGAGTTTAGAAGCTCACAACAAGTCTGACGGGTTAACAGAAAATTGATGAACAGTTACTCATCATACCTGAATTTCTGGAGTTGTACTACTCCGATGGATCTCAAATTTGGAGATGTTGTAGTTCACAAGATAAGGAACAACTTTCATGAAGACGACTTTGCGATCTGAGCTATAGAGAATGGTGTTATCTTGCATCCACTCAGGCTGATTAGTGGAAACGAAAAGCAATTCCACCAAAGAAAAGATGAAAAAGAGAGAAAAGCTACTAATTGCACTTGATCTTGTCTAGTCAATAGCATGCAGCATCAAACACACAAAAGTTGGAAATATTTTTAGATAAGGCATATGCGAATGTGTGACATCGAAACAAGGATTCGTTACTTTGACAAATTAGTAACAAGCGAGACACCTCATTCGGCAACTCTCTTCGCCTGAAGACTTGGGGGACTCCCACCATATGCTACTGCACCTTAATACTCGGCAGTCTCACAACCACTCAGTGACTTGGATTTTTCAAGTCTCCAACCGAGAAGTTTTCCTCACTCGGGAAATTAAGGGAACACTACCTCAAACTACATGCTTCACTCACAAAGCTTCAACAATACAGGTTTCAACAAAAGCAAAAATTCAAAGAACTTTATGAAGAAGGCTTTGGTGTATTTAACACAATATATTGAAATGAAGCAAAGCTTATTTATTAATATTTTCGATAAGCCACAAATATGTACATATACATGAGTCAAAATAAACAAACAAAAGGGAGCCTTCACAAAGGTTGCTTAGGGGAAGTCTCAGCAGTCGGTAGAGCCCCAGAAAGAGAAAGCACCGGAGGGTGGTTATCCGGAGCCTCAGTACTTGACAAAACCCCAGAAGGAGGAGGCATTGGAGGTTCATCATTTGAAGCTTCATTACCAGGTACAGCCCCAGAGGACGAAGGCAATAAATGCCTTTGGAACAAACCCACAAACCGCTGATGATCAAGTAAAACCTTACCATCAGATTCCTTCATCTGGTCAAGCTTCCTCTTCATGTTTGTAGCATAGTCATGGGCGAGCCGGTGCAACTGCTTATTCTCATGCTTGAGCCCTCTAATCTCCTGTTTGAGACTCATCACTTCAGCAGCCAATGATTCAACTTGGTGGGTTCTAGCAAATAGGCGTTGGGCCATATTAGACACAGAACCTGCACACTGAACACTAAGAGCCAGAGAGTCCTTAACAGCCAACTCATCAGACCGTTTGGAAAGTAGTCTGTTATCTTTGGGAGTGAGAAGGTTCCTGGCCACCACTGCAGCGGTCATATCATTCTTCATCACAGAATCCCCAACGGTAAGAGGACCAGTAGGGGATATGAAGGATGGGCGCCATATGTTGTCTGGAGAAGGCGTGGCTGTCTCTTCTCCAAGGTTCAGGTCAAAACGACGGTCGGATGGTCCAGACATTTTCAAATGTGTTGAAGAAGGAAGAGGTCAGACAAATCAAGATCTTAGAAGTGCAAGAAATGAGCTTCTACTGGTAGAGATTCAGGTGTGCTGTGGAACTTAATGCCAGCCTCTATAAAAATCTGCACTCGACGGAGCTTCAGAAATTGAAGAGGCGTTTGCTTTCTCAAAAGCTGGGCTGCTCAGAGACCACGAGGGCCGATCTCAGAAATCGAAGAGGCGTTTGCTTTCTCAAAAGCTGGGCTGCTCAGAGACCACGAGGGCCGATCTCAGAAATCGAAGAGGCGTTTGCTTTCTCAAAAGCTGGGCTGCTCAGAGACCACGAGGGCCGATCTCAGAAATCAAAGAAGCACCTGCTTTTTCAGCCTCGTCAGCACCTGTCACATGCACAATCAGCTTTGCGAAAATTACGGGCAATCTGTTGAAGATTTCTGGTGAAGTAAAAAGCACGTGAATCTTACTGTTCAATCATCGCTCTCCATATGCACCATCAACTCCTCGGGTACCACATATAACTTTGTCAAAGATCTCTGACAAAGTTTAGGCACGAGAATTTCGAAGTTCCAGCTACCCTACTATTACCCATAAGGGTAAAGGAACAGCACCACTGCTTGACAACTGGAAAGTCCCTATGTGTGTCGACCTCCGTGTTTTGCGGCAAGACAGGTTGGCAAGAACGTCCAACCTTTACTCACATTCGAGAAAAGACTCCCAACATAATTACTTTCTCAAAAACCGGAGTAGCACCGCTTTCCGAATCTCGAGAGTCAGATCCTCGACGGGATTGCTTGTTCGAAAACCGAAGAGGCACAACTCTCAGAACTTCGAGAGCCAGATTTCCTTAGATAAAGCTTGTCTGTAATCTTTACACGTAATATCAGCTTTCCAGATACCACATACCACTTTTTCAAAGTGCTCTGACAAAATTAAAACACGTGAAGCTGGCAAGAAGGGTAAAGGAATAGCATTACTACTTGTTATTGGGAAATCCCTATATACATTGACCTCCCTCCTCAACGGACAGGCAAACCTGCAAAAATGCTCAACCCTTTCTCACATTCGAAAAGGCACCCTCAACATAACCTCTCGAAATACTCAGCTTTATTTCCCCCCGATAATACCTCAGCAAATAAGCCACACCAAGAACAAGAGTATCTCATATCATCAGGGTCGAAAGTAAGAGTATCCCATATCATGCTTTCTCCCTATCTTTGTCTTTGTCCTTGTCCACACCTGCAGGACAAGGAGAAAGAGAGCAGTCAGTCGGAACCTGAAATCAAACCTCCAATTTGGAACTGACTGCCTGGAGCCTTTGCCTGGTTGCTTACTTAGCATTGCTCTCGAGTACTCATCCTCAACTGCTGTCAAGGTCACGAATTCCACCGGCAAATACCTCATGACAGTTGATCAGATATTGGCTCTTTACACTGAAGCTGCCAAGCGTGGATGAGTCACTATGAAGGAATGTTCTGAAGGACCATTTAAATGCAAAGGTTGCACACCACTTCTGCCATGCAAAAGATTGAAGCAGAAGGTTCAACGGTGAGCTGAAACAGATCACTACAGCACGACACCTTTCCATACCACATTCATTATTCCGTCAACAGCAAAAGTATCCCATATCATCAAGGTCGAACGTACTCTAGATTTGATGGACTTGTTTTGACCCTCAAATTTTTTAGTCGGCCTTATACTCTGAAGGGCACCAGAAAACCCTCCAGCACAGTTCAAGAATAAGCCTGTGGAAAGTTACTTCTTCAAAAGCAAATGTATCTCATATCATCTCTTATCCATTTGCTTCTCCTTATCCTGGCAGTTGAATGAGAGACAAGGAGAAGGAGAACAATCAACCGGAAGCCGAAGTCAAACCTCTGATCCTGGGTTGCTTACTTGGAAGTTTGACTGCTTACCTTGTCTGTCACCTCTTTCGGCAGATCTCTTAGCTCGGCGACTTGGGGGACTCCTACTATAGGGTTTGTATCACACTTGACTAAGCCCGAAACTACAACTAAGCTTCAAGTGAAATTGATACATTACCTTGTGCGTCAACATCAGCTAAATACACCATTCCCGGATGGAGGAAAGGTACTTCCAGAGAAGGGCAGATGAAGATCAGACCACACTTCGGTACTTAGAATTTTCGTGATTACTCAAGGGATTGGATCTTGCAAGTCCCCAACCGAGGAGTTTCCCTCACTCGGGAACTTAGGGGAGCACTGTTTGTACCATACTTGACCAATCCCGAAACTACCGAGCACCGGCCAACGCTATACTGTCAAGGACCCAGAAGAGTTCCCCTCCGACCAGGAGGCCAATCACTACTCGACACGTGTCAAGATTAGAAGCCAATCAGAGCGCAGCACGTGTCGACATCAAGAACCAATCATAACATGACACATGTCAATGTGACAAAGCTACAAGTTTTTCTATAAATAGGGGTCATTCCCCCACAATATTGGCTAATGCCATTTGTGTTAAATCATTCACAAGAACTCACTAAATTGAGAGCTTGATCCTTTGTACTTGTGTAAGCCCTTCACTACTAATAAGAACTCCTCTACTCCGTGGACGTAGCCAATCTGGGTGAACCACGTACATCCTGTGTTTGCTTCTCTGTCTCTATTCATTTACGTACTTATCCTCACTAGTGACCGAAGCAACCAAGCGAAGGTCACAAAACCTGACACTTTCTGTTGTACCAAAGTCTTCGCTGATTTTGTGCATCAACATGATTGGATTAACTCTTGTCGACATGATTTAGACTTCTTTATAATATCAATTATCCCAAGACTTGCAAGAATCATACTCATACTCTTACATTCTCCCACTTGAGTATGATTCATCACAACAGATAATCATCTCAAATTATTATAAAGGTGATCGCATAAGTCATTCATCAACACACTTGTATATAGACACAACCAGCTTACATAAGCCAAAACAATGAATTTATAATTGCCTCTGCAACACAAAATACAGATTTAACTTACAAATCACAATGTCCAGTTCATGTTCATAGCAATGTATCTAAGCTCAAGAGTAAACCAAGATGTCTACTCCCACTCATATAGCCCAAAATTGATATAAAAATACCAAACATTCTTGACAGTAGGCTATCAATTTAAAATTATTCATAATTGTATGAATAGCACAGTTATATCAATCAATAGCTTTATCATATCACCAAATCTTTTGGATAACAAAAGCTTAACCTCACATACAACTCACCTATGCATTTTAAAGTATTGAACTTAAGAATCTTTTCTGTTACATCGCAGAATTAACTCAAAAGTCACAACATACTTAATTTGCACTTTGTAATTATGTGAACCAATATAGCAAAACCAAACCAAATTTGCTCCCACTTATCTAGGCCATACTTAACACAAACAAGTTAAGTATAAGTTAATATCAACTGTATTAACTAACAGTCATTGCAATACACTGAATGTCTTATTAATGTGATTAATTGCCGCAACCAATACGCAAACAAATTCCATGATCACATTCATCCAATTCGTATTTACAACAATGTGATTTTACTTGACCAGAACAAACACATAAATTGATTTGCTCCCACTATATCAAGTTAAGTTTAGTTCCAGCAAATAGCACTAAACTTCTCATTACTGAAACAAATTAAGTAACATAAATAATTACCAATTGCTTCAATAAAACCATAATCTGGTTTTCAAGCATCCATATGAATTATAATGGCCGGCTTAAATACTCTTAGCCTTATGCTTACATTCGAACATACGATTCTCCCACTTAAGCATAAGGAGAATATACTGCACAGTCAATAAAGAAATCGGAGATATGAACCAATTGGTTCCCGATTCCTTACCTATTGCATAATCTCAGTTTAGTCATATACACCTAAACCATTATACAAAACAGTCTATGTATCAAAAGATAGTCACAATCCATTCGGAAAAACTTATCTCACATAAACTCAAAATCACCAGTTTCAACAATGATCAAAATCAGAATAGCAAGCACAATATTTTTGCATTCAATTTGATCTTAACTAGTTCAATATCCATCGAGCAAGATCAACCAAAATTTGATAATGTTTGGATATATCACAACAATATATCTTGATTAAAACGAGATAATCAAGACTACTATTTCTTCTGGAGAACTCGAAGTTCATCTTTCTCCCTATTTGTGATTTCAACCAAAATATAATAGCGGAAGCATGCATCATGAAATCACAAATATACATATACAATAAGCATGCATCGATATATACATGATAAGATTAGTCGACAATAATCCAGATTAAAAATCTTCATGCCTTTAATTCATTGTCAACACCATCATCAATTATCATTAGTCTTATGAATTTCCAATAAGATGACAAATAATTATTTGTTTTCCGATTCATAATAGAATATATATTTTGTAAATGGCTAAAAGTTTATTGTCACAAGACTCATTATAGGCGGTCAATAAAACATCTACCTTATATATTCATTTGTTCATATATTTTCTTGTATGCTTGCATCAATATTCAGAGAAACTTATGCAAGTTCTATTTGATATAGATAAAGCCGCATGCCCATAATTACAACGTCTATGCACGAATGATATCTCCATATATATACAGATTTCATTCAAATATGCTATTATGTACAAAGCAATTGGCATCCACTATATATATGCATTTATTTTGTTGCTTTTCAATTAATCATTATCACGACATGGCTAGGAAAACATATCTTCATGTTTTCCCATGAAAGCAAAACAAAACCATTTTTGATGATTACATGAGAATCATGAAGTCAGAAAAGTAATTATAAAAATAATTACACGTCTTACTACCGCAAAATGGATGCCAACACAGAATTTCAGCAACAAAACCAAGCAATATTAGGAGGTCAAGTTAGAGAGCAGTGCACCTTAGCAGCCACTTCGAAAGACTTGCGATACATATCATTTCCCGGCTCCTCATTTAGTGCCTTCTGGAAGCACTGAGATGCCGTTTCGAAATAAACCCTTGCTTCATTATCTCGTTAAGTTCTTTAATCCGAACCCCCAAGCTTTGCAAATTCCCTAGTAGATTTGTATCTGAATGCATCATTAGACCCGTATTCGACAACCCGATTGCAATTCCTCGGCTCCAAATCAACGAAACAAATTATCCATCAGTGCTCAAGACCCATCCATACGGATTGCCATCATTCCCAATTCCCATGGACCTCGTACCATTGCAACAATAGAATGACGAACGAGTTAACGTCAACATGAAGAACCAGAATAATAATATAATCTCAAAATGCAAATAACATGATCTTTGTTCAATGGTTCTTAATAACACAATTAGCATATCAGAATACAAGTTTATTCATTACACTAATAGTACAAGGAGGAATAATAAACCAAAATTATCTCAATTTGCAGACATCATAATCAACACAGCGGAAGCAATAATTTCGAAAATCAGAATTATGATGTTTAAGAGAGATGTATACTGCTAAATTACTATACTTATCATCAAATAAGCAAGCATGAAAAAGTTCTGTCAACCCTAGCTTGAGAAACACAAGTTTCAGAACAAGGAACTAATCTTGACACCAATTTCATTTAACTCAGTCTAAATGTCAAACAAAATTCAGGAAATTGCAATAAGATTTCAAAATACATACCCTTTTATGAATGGTTTCAGGATCGTATCAATCTCAGCATCAATCTTGACTTAATTTTAGATTTAGATGAGCAAGGGAGAGCCCTTTTTCCGAAGAACACCATCAAAGGTAAAGATCCAAATCTCCCAACCAACAAAAATTTTAGTTATTAAAATATTACCTAAAACGACACCGTTTCCAACGACTTTATTATAAACAAAACGACATAGTTTTTGAATTTATGTATTTCTAAGAGCCCTAAAGCTCAGTTCGAAAACCCAGGCAGTGAGGTTTTATGCAATATTTCTTAATCATGAGTTGAATTTAATGGTTGAATCCTTATGGCTCTGATACCACATGTAAGAGCAACCATATAAGCTCTATAATAAACTAGCCAAGAACATAAGATTTAACCAACTAAATCACAATCATAACTCCAAATATATTCTGTATATGCAAATACTGAAGTAATATCTGCAATACATACCTGCAAACTATTTGCTGAAGTCTTTCCCGTGTGTTCTATCACAATAGTCCTTCATAGTTTGTTGTATGATCTCCCTATCCCACACATGGTGAAGATTGGATTTGTGTCTATACCAACGCAAGGCTATTGAGTTTCCTGCCTCATCTGATAGAACCCGACATGCTTGGCTGATGAATATTTCCCACAATAACACACATGTTCTTCACGGCATTGATCACAGGAAAGAAAGTGCTAGACACCATATCATAACTATGTTCAACAAATTAGGATTAAGAGCCATTAGAGAAATCTACACACAACCTTCTCCTCTCTGCAAAACTCAATGCTCTCCAAGTTATAGGTAATTGGAACAATAAGAGCGTATTTTGTGAGAGCAGGGGCTTGTGGTTTTATACTACAAGACCTGGATCGCCCTATAACAATCCCACAAGAAATACAAGATTGCATTCCTTATATCAATATGAGTTCTATAAACGAGCAAACACAAGAGTCCTCAATATACCAATATGATTGGATTAACTCTTGTCAACATGATTTAGACTTCTTTATAATATCAATTATCCCAAGACTTGCAAGAATCATACTCATACTCTTACAATATATGGTCGCAGACATAATTTCATTTAATCGAGTGATTATTGAAAATATGATGACAGAATATGGCAGACTGTTAGGAAAAAAAAAATTAGCACTCAAAATACTCTCAAGTTGTTGATTTATTCTTTTGTTTCCATTTTATCTGGTTTAAAAGAGAAATGTTTTTATAGGCTCAGGAGTTAGACGTTCAAATTAAAGAAGAGGGTGACAATAGAAGAGAGTTGAACAAAGAATTAGACACGGAAAAAGAACAACTCCATGAAGTAGTTAACAACATTGAAGAAAGCAGGAACAAGATGAAGTCACTCATAGAGCTTCAATATGAGCTTTCACACAAGCTCCATATGTCCAAAATGGCAAAATCACAAGCGGAGGTCCAGCTAGAGAATGAAGTGATGAAACGTACAGACATGGAGAGAAAAATTGAAGTACTCCGACGAGAAAGAGATGTATTTCAACGAAGGATTGAATTTTGCAGACAACAGGATGCCACAGGAACGGCAGAAGGGTTGAGTGAATTGAGCTGCCGTCTCAGAGAGTACACAGATGAGGAGATCAAACAGGCCACCAACGAATTTTCAGAACGTTTTAGATTGAAATCAGGAAGTGATTTGAGCAGTGTCTATAAAGGGCGTATCAATCATGTCACAGTTGGTATCAAAGTTCTTAACTCGGCTAATGGACTGTCCCAAGAAGATTTTCAGGCTAAGGTAAATGCTATAAGACATGCTAAAGGAATATGCATGGGATGTGAACTTATTTGTTACAATAAATACTAGAGTGATGCTTTATGGGTGGGCATATCTTTTCATCAGACAAGTGTTTACGTTGTCAAATAGTGCATCTAAACCACACACCTGACAAAAAATCATGATCGATGATACAAATTCACAGTTCTACAACACAAACATCTTATATTGTCAGATATATAGCCTAGCAAGAGATCATTTCTTCAATCTAACAAAAAACTATGCATATGTGTAGGTGAAGCTAATCAGCAACATCAGACACCCACACCTGCTTGCCATGATGGGCTACTGCTTCCAGCCAAACTGCACTGTCTTTGAAGACATGCACAATGGTAGTTTGCAAGACGTCTTATTTTCCTTCCATGAAAAAAAGAATCCGGCCCGGGACCTTCAGTGGCAGGACCGCATCCGCATTGCGGCAGAGGTTTGCTCTGCCTTATGCTACCTCCACATGGCTCAGCCCAAACCCATTATTCATGGCCACCTCAGCCCATCCAACGTCCTCCTCGACCACAATCTCGTGGCAAAGGTCAGTGGTTTAGGGCTCAACCAGTCCTACGACGAAAGTCATGTCGGATGGGACATACGGGCCCTTGGGATTTTGACTCTCAATCTTATAACTGGGAAGAACTGGGTTGATGAGGCTATGCTCATGGAAAAGGCAGGATTAGTTCGAGTTTTAGATGAGAAGGCTGGAGCATGGCCATTGGATTTGGCAGAAGAACTTGTGAGCTTGGTGTTAAGGTGTTTATCCGTTAACAATGGACCCAACACGGATTTAAGAATGGTGACAATAATGGAGGAACTTTGTGAAATCAGAAAAAAGGCTGATGCTTTAATAGCAAGAGGAGGATCTGGCTTGAATATTGAGGGAATTGTGCATGGAGAGGTCACCAATGAAGTCCCGAGGGTTTTCTTATGCCCCATATTTCAGGTTTGATGTTTAATATCTCACTATTTTTGGTAGACATAAAAAAAAATGTCGATCTCTTTTTCTGTTCGTGTCGTATTGATCATAACTGCATTTTTAACGGGTCTTTTAAACTATAACTCTTAAGCTAGGGTGGAGAATGCTCGACCCAAAATCAAACTGCTTTTGAACAGTTCGTTTAATTGGTGACCCTTCACAATAAAACTTTATTTTTAACCCTTTTGAACCAAAGATCTTATGCATGATTCTCTCCGGCTCATCATTTTTCATGAGTGACCGGTTATTTTTTTATTGTCTTTTGATACTTAGGAAAGCAAAGTTCTATGATTTATACATTTAAGAACAAAACAAGTGGAATATTTAAGGCTGGTTTGGTATTGCTGTGCTTTAAAAAAAAACTGCTTCTGTTGTGCTGTGAGAATAAACAGTTTGAAATAAAGCAGCAGAGTGTTTGGTAAACTTTTTTGTAAAAGTGTTTTTGAAAAAAAAATTAATATTATAGTATTTGATAAACTTTTACGTAAAACAGATGTGAAAAAAAAAACTGGTTTTTCAAAGCTGGGTTTTGTTGCTTTGTGTTTTTGGCTTTTTTTCACCCAAAACTGTAAAAAAAAGCTGAAGCTGAATGTTTACCAAACATAAAAAAGCTCCCAGCTTTTTTTGATAGCCACTTTTTTTCAGAATCACCTCAGTACCAAACCAGGGCTAATACTAGTATATACCACACTAATGTGTCCAACTGTTATCAAACTAACTACCTTGAAATTGTAATTTGTCATGTGAATCCGAATTTTGAGTTCAGACTTAGTGAAAAAGAAGGCTTAAACTTGTGATATAGTTAGAGTATCTCCAACAGCCTAGTTATTCTAGATTGCTTAACTATTTTAACTGAAAATTTTTCAAAATCAATCTCTAACAAACTAGCTATTCCACAAATTAAATTAACATAATGAACAGTTGCTGGCTAAATTTAGCTAAGTAGAGACAACTTTTCAGAAATTTAAACTTATAATGTATTTAAACTTTTAGCGTTCTTTCTTTACAAGTTGCAACCCTCTATTAATTTGGCATTCAGAAGGACTTGACCCACTTATATGAGCATGCTAAAATTTTAGTATTTGGGTGTCTTGGCCCGCTCAATGTATGAACATACATTTTTTCTTACTCGAGCAATATTCGATCTAGACTAATCTTAGTTCCGAAGAGAGAGATTCGTAGAAGAGGAGTATATTGTTTTAGTAAACTTTGATATGTTCAAGTATGCCAAACCTACTTTATTTTACAAGAGTTTGCAACTTCTATTTGTAGAGACCACTTCTATTGGTGTTCAAGAGTAAAGAATGATACAAATATGTGTTATTTTGGATGCAGGAAGTAATGAAGGATCCACATATAGCGGCTGATGGATTTTCGTATGAGAAAGAAGCCATTGGAGAATGGTTGCGACTGGGGCACAATACATCACCGATGACAAATTTGAAGCTTGAGCACAACATTGTAATCCCTAATCACACCTTACGGTCTCTCGCTCAGGATTGGCATTATAAAAGATCAATTCCATATCCATGAATTGTGAAGATCATATTTTAGAAATTCCAATGGACATAATATCTTTGTTGTACATATTTTTAGCAAGTGTGTGAATTTTGTATTGTGTAAATCGTATTATTGATGTATTTCACTTAATCAAAACAACAATAAAGTATTCATTTTTAGTGAAAATTGTATGATTGGATTTAATTACTATTTATTATTTTCTTATGATATGGGTATTTGTGAAAAGAGAAATATTTCTAATTTTCAAGAAGAAATAGTCATTCTTCTTAACATTCAAGCATATATGTAAGTTATGAACCCTAAATCCTAACTCGAATCAAAACTCGCCATTTTAAATTTCATCCAAATGGAATCCTAATTTGTTTTATATCAAGGCCCCAATAGCCTAACCTCTTACATGTCCTCCACTTCTATTGCAAAATGATAAGAAGAGCAAACACTTGTATAGTGCCAAAATAGTTTCAGGACCACAACTCTTACTGATTGGAAGCTCCAAAATTATTTATTTTATTGTATTTTATAACTCTAACCATTAGAAGATAAATGTACGAATAAATGGATCATGTAAATAGAGAAAGCGAGTATCGTGAAAAACTTCAACCGTGTAAAATCGCATGAAAAAAAAAAGCTCAACTAAGAAAAAAGAGACCCACGTACCATAATAAAAATTTTAAACATAAACCACCACATTTTTTTAAAGGGGGACAACTGGTGACAAGCCACGGTTATCCATCCTTTTCGGGAGCTCGGAAGACTCACAAAGTCCTTTCAGCCTCCCCATGGCCGCAAGTCTAGCTTCCATGCCAGCAGCGGGTTTTGAACCCGAGACCTTCAGTTTTTAGTTTGAAGAAAGCCCTACAATCCGCTATTTACCACTAGACCACCAACTTATGGTTAACATAAACCACCACATTGAGTCTATTCCAAACACCATCCATGAGAGACAAAACTAAACATACATGTTAGAAGTGATTTTCTTCCGTACTTAAATTACAAATTTAAATTTAGAAAGATTGCCACATTATTTTAAAGCCAATTGGATAATCTTGAAAAGAATTTCAAGAAGCATATTCGTAAGGATTCAGAGAAGCTGTAGGTAGATTACGAACATATCATTGTTCCTCATCATCCCTAAATTATATTGAATTATTCTGAAGATACATTATTATTATAGAATGCTAGCCGTGCCTGTAATTGGCTTCTTTTATTGTGTAAGGTGTTAATGTGACTCGCACAACAAACTATATAATTGCATTATCCTAATTATTATTATTCATCGCACAACAAATTATATGATTGCATTATCCTATTTATTATTATTCCTCTCACAACAATCTATATAATTGCATTATCCTAATTATTATTATTCATCTCACAACAAACTATATAATTGCATTCCTAATCATTATTATTCATCGCACAACAAACCCTTTGGAACATGAAATTACATCAATAAAACGATCTGTATCGTAAGTTACTTACAGTTTTTATGTTTTACCCTTTTGAGTTTCTCTCTCACTATTTATTGAGATATATGTGTGGAGCCAAAAATAATCAAGAGACGACACATGGATTTTTGGGTAAAAATAACAAAATTACCCTCGAAGCACACCGGAATTCCTACGTGCGAGCAATGGACAATCATCCTCCAATCAAGTCAAAAGTGCCCAAATTTATATTCTATTTCATCCATCCCTCATCATATCCTCTCCACAAGATAACCTCTAAATCATTCTTTTTTTTATTATATTAATTAGCTAAATTAATTGATTAATTATTCAATTAATTAGCCAATTAAACACAAATCGTGAACCTAGCCCACAAAACCATCCAAGTGGCCGGTCCATCTCTTCCCAATGTGGCTGGCCACTCCCTTATATAAACCCCCTCATTCTCTCCAAAACTCAACTCCAATTCTCTTGCTAAATTCCCTAAATTCTCCAAACAATTTTCCCTTAAAATTCTAACTTTGGCGTCAGAGGTTCTTCGGCCAAAGCCCCCCCCAAATTCATTGTGGGCTCGTGAGCTCTTGGCATTGACCTAAGATGTTATTTGTTTTGTAGGTGCAATTTTGTCCAAGATCAAGGAGGAAGAAATTTGCATCCACAAATTGGTGCTTTCATTGAGAGTTGAGTCCCACACTCGTAGAAGAATCTCGCATCCAAGGTTTTCTATTTTCTTGTCCATTTGTAGATTTTTCGTACATTCCTATTTTTAGAATTTTTTCTTTGCAAAAATTCTTTGGTAAAATGTAAAAGAAAAGTACAATGGCAAGAAATTTGGAAACTTCAACGAACAAAAATTCCAATGTTCAAGAGACAGGACCATGGCGATCCACAAGGCTAAACGTGACAATAAGTAAAGCGGCACCACTACCACAAGGCTCCACCATGGCAACCACCGCGGTGGCCACCATGGTAGCCACCCATGACGAGGTCCATGGCGCCACGACCACGGCCTAAGCCGTGTCATCCAAGCTTTCCGTGCCATCCAAAGCCCACGACAACAAGGCCACGACCCAAGTCGTGTCACTCCAAGCCCAAGGCAAATTGGCCTGTGCTGCCCAAATCCAACACGAGCCCAATGCGTTGCTAAGCCGAGCCCAAGCCTCGCACCTGCATGCACCACACGCCGAGCAGCCGACTCTCGTGGCCCAGCCTACTCTCATGGTTTTCCAAGCAGCCTAAGTCGGCCTAAGATTATTTTAACCATCCGGACCTACCATCGAGCCAAGGGCATTTTCACCATATTTCTCCACGGATTTGACATTTCCTAACTCAAATCTCGCGCCTGGAGTCTACCACATTTCCACTGCTCAATGAGGCACATTTATTCCAAGCTCGTCCAATCTGAATGGCGAACAACACTTGTCCCCACAAGTCATAGAGTTGACGAGCGCCCTTGCACAATAGACGACCTTAGTGAATCAACTCTTGCAACCCACCGAGATCCAGCGTGCCCCAGACGAGGAGTCCCAAAGTAGGACAAGGGCAGATGAAGAACCTCTCCAGTAGCGTCCTTGCAAGCTGCCACTCGATCAACCACGAACTAAGCGTTCGGTAGTGTACACTCCCAATTGGGCCCCCGACATAGCGTATACTCCTGTCTAAGCGCGCAGAGGAGCATGCACTCTCCACTAGGCCCACGGATGAGCATACATTCATGGTTGGGGCCACACTCCGATAATCAACATGGACAGCCTTATAGGCAAAGTGTCCATTCGCAACTAAGCCCGCAAGAAGCATCATCCACATCACATCAGAGTAGGTAGCATGACGAATGGAGAGAAGTAGTTACTCAATCCAGCTCAAGTTCAACCAGCAGCCTACGAAGAATTCCCTTGCCTGCCAGGAATGGACCACATACACTGCCGCCATAACATAGACAAGCCGAGAACGTAGAAGAGCAGCCTAGACCAATAAGTTAAGACCAGGGGTAGCCGAAAGCTCTGCTACCCCCAACAAAGGTAAATTTAGGAAGAGGTAGATAAGCTCATCAACAAGCAATTGCGTAATTTCCAATGCAACGAAGGGGCCGATGAAGCACTACGACGGGATATGACCAACATGAGCAGGTCACCCTTCACGGACGAGATCGAGCAGGTAGAGCCCTAAAGAAAGTTTAGCATGCCACACTTCACATATTTCAAATGAGATGGAAATCCGGAAAGGCACTTGAAGCACTATTGAAGCACAATGGCCCTTTATTGGAGCAACGATGCCCTTATGTGCAAAATTTTCGCCACCACCTTACAAGGCGAAGCGCAAGATTGGTTTCACACCTTGCCACCACGATCCAAAATACTCATCTTAGTTTTCACCAAAGAATACTCATCCTACCTCTTGATCAAGAAAAAGTCTGACCACTTGCTTAACGTGAAGAAGAACCCAAAGGAGTTGCTCCGCGACTACGTTAAGAGGTTCAAAGCAGAGAAGGTTCAATAGCAAGCACAACCTTCCAAAAAGGACTCCCAGCAGACCACCCACTGTTCGGAGAAATGATCATGAAAGAATATCTAACTCTAGCAGAATCTTTCACTATGGCAGATAAGCATGCATTTTAGGATGAGGCTTGACAAGCAAACAAGGCACCCAAGCAGCCTCGAAAAGAGTTAGCAATGGCTAAAAAAAAAGGATACAAAGAAGTCCAGCAAAAGCAGGCAGGAGGCCAAGCGTAGGGACAGACGCACCACCAAAGAAGGCTCGACGACCAAGAACTATTCTAAGTTCTCAATTTCGATCCACCAAATCCTTCGCGACATCTAGAACAAGCCAAGGTTTAAGCTGCTGAAATAATCAAAGGGAGATACTTCCAAGTTGGATCACACCAAATACTGCGCATTCCACCGAGGTCCTGATCACACAATCGATAACTGCTTCACTTGGAAGTACTGCCTAGAGAAGCTCGTGAAAGAAGGAAAGGTTGACATATACTTGGACAAGCCAGTTGCGCAGCCTAGAAGGAACGCAGACTACAATGAAGAGCCACTAACCAAGACAATTCGAATTAATGGCATCTTTGCCGAGTCCAAGCACTTGAGGGCCATTAGCAACTCCAAAAAAAGGAAGATCCTACAAACTCAATTAGTCTCACAGGTCTAAGCAGTCGACACCCAACCTGGACCCATCATTGGCTTTACTAAGCAGGATGCAGAAGGCGTCGATTTCCGCCACGATGATGCACTAGTAATATCTGTCCAACTAGCCCATGTTATAGTTAATAGAATGATGGTTGATAATGGAACTGCAGTCAACCTACTCCAACTTTTAGTCATCCAGTAGATGGGCCTGGAAAACACAATCATACGCGAGCAGAGGTACTCACCGGATTCAATGGGCACACCTTAACTGCCATCAGCCACATCACACTTGACGTGAAAACACCACCAGTTGTCTCAAAGTAAACGTTTACGATCGTAAGTGACCCATCTCCCTACAATGGGATTCTTGGGAAACCTTGGTTGATCAAGCTGGATGCCGTCATTTTCGTCAAGTATCAAAAGATCTGATTCCACATCCCGAGATGAGGAGTCGGAGAAATTAAGTTTGACTAGGCCGCATCTCGACGATGCACTGTACGAGTATTGAATGAGTAAAAAAAGAAAGCCTTTACCCCCGTAGAGGCTATCGAGGTCCAAAGGGACAAAAAAGCTTCCAAATAGCAATTACAACAAGCGGATCGAGAAAATGGCACCCAAGCAAACGAGATAGGATGGAAACCCAAATAGAACGCTGAAGACATCATTCTTGATCCCCAGCAACCGAAAAATACGTCTAGAATCAGCTCACGTCTAAGCCTAGCCGAGAAGGAAGAACTCACGGGTTTCCTCAGGAAAACCGAGACGTCTTTGCATGGTCACTTTTCGACATGCCCTACATCGATCCCAAGATAGCTTGCCACAAGCTGCACATTGACCTCACTGCCAAACCGTTGATCCAAAAGAGATGACATTTCACACTCGAGCAAGTAGCGATAGTCGATGCAAAAATTGACAAGCTACTAGAGGCCAGATTCATAAAGAGGTAGTGCACTCAGCATGGCTTGCCAACGTCGTGCTAGTCGTGAAGAAAGAGAATGGCATATGAAGGATATGCGTAGATTACACTGACCTCAACAAAGCATGCCCAAAAGATCTTTATCCGGTTCCTCTAATCAATCTATTGGTAGATTCAAATTCTGGGAACCAGTTGCTCAGCTTTTTGGATGCATACTCCAGCTATAACCAAATAGCTATGTACGAGCCTGACAAGGAAAAAACCGCATTCATAATTGAGCGAGGCACCTACTGCTACAAGTTCATGCCCTTTGGCCTCAAGAACACGGGAGCCACTTACCAAAGGTTTGTAAATATGATGTTCAAGAAGCAAATTGGGGTAACCATGGAGGTTTATGTTGATGACATCATGGTAAAAGGCAAGCAGCAGTCGGACCACATCCATAACCTAGCGGAAACTTTCAACATCCTCAGAAAGTACAAGATGCAGCTCACCCCTACCAAATGCATGTTTGGAGTATCTTCAGGCCAATTCCTAGGGTACTTAGTAACCCAACGAGGAATTGAAGCACATCCTAAGAAAATCTGAGCGATCTTAGAGATGAAGTCTTCAACTACCTTGAAGGAGATTCAAAGCTTGACCGGAAGAGCAGCTACCCTTAACCGTTTTCTTTCGCGGTCCACCGGTCGATGCAAACCTTTTTTCAAGGCCATCAAGAGGGCACAACGAGACAAATGGGATGAAGAATGCGAAAGAGATGTCTAAGACCTGAAGAAGTATCTCACATCACCTCCCTTACTATCTAAGCCGGAAGCAGTGAAGAACTTATACATCTACTTAACAGTCTCAAAAGTAGCAGTAAGCTCTGCCTTCATACGAGAAAAGTTGGGGGCCTAACTGCCGGTATTCTACACTTCTAAAGCTCTTCTCGATGCGGAAACTAGATACTCGAATATCAAAAAATTGATTTTGGCGCTAGTTGTTGAGGCTCGGAAGTTTAGACCATACTTTCAAGCTCATACAGTCATCATCATGACTCAATATCCTTTACGATCAATCCTACATGGTCTAGACGCTTCTCAACGAGTGATGAAGTGAGCGTTGGAACTTGTCCAATACTGTTTAGTTTTTCGACCCCAGACTGCAATAAAGACCCAAGCTTTGGCAAACTTCATAGCAGAATTCACGCCTAGCCTAGGTGGCCCAACGACGCCTCATAAGTAGTTTTGCACACCTTAGCCACACCTGCTTCACCTGATGGAGACTTCTGGCATTTGCATGTCGACGGCGCATCTAACTACAAAGGCTCGAGAGCAGGTGTGGTCATTATCACCCTAAACGATTCAATGCTCGAGCAGGCGATCACTCTAGGCTTCAAAGCATCTAACAACAAAGCAAAGTACGAGGCCCTACTAGTAGGCCTCCGAATGGCAAAAGACTTGGCGATGAAAAAACTTGTAATTCATTCTAATTCCTAGCTAATCACTAGCCATACTACTGAGGAGTACATAGCAAAACATCCAAGGATGGCACAATACCTAGAGAAAGTACGCAAGTAGCTTAAGGCATTTCAGACTTACACTCTCACTCAAGCTCTACGGGCAAACAACGCCTACACGGATGCGCTAGCCGGCTTAAGCTCCACCCTTGACCACTAACTCAAACGCTCGATTCCGGTAGAGTATCTAGACAAGTCAAGCATAAAAGCAAAGCCGGCAGCCGAAGTGTCACAGGTTAGTATAACTCTCAACTGGTAAAGTTATATTATAAACTACCTGGTCAACGACACACTCCTCATGGAAAGGTTGGAGTCTAAGAAGCTCAAAATAAAGGCAGCACGCTACTACATGTGGAATGGCATTCTTGTCCAAAAATCTTACACCGGACCACATCTTCACTGCCTAGCGCCTCCCGATGACTTGAAGGTTCTAAGCTTAATCCACGAATACGTTTGTGGAAATCACTCCGGAGGTCAATCCTTAGCACAAAAGGCTCTTAACGTAGGCTACTACTGGCCTACCATGCACCAAGATGCTACGGAGTTAGTACAAAAGTGTGACCGCTGCCAACGCTACAAGCCGATACCAGCACTGCCTGCCAGCGAACTACACCCGTAGACAAGTCCTTAGCCATTTATGCAGTGGGCAATCGATCTGGTAGGGCTAATGTCGTCCGTAACTGGGGGCAGAAGCATGATGATCGTGGCAACAAATTACTTCACTAAATGGGTAGAAGCAGAGCCCATGACCACCATGACTCAAACGAACATATAGCGCTCAATATGGAGGAACATCATTTTCGATATAGCATCCATCAATCCATCGTCACAATGGCCTCCAATTAGTGGGCAAAGATTTGGCCAAGATTTTCCAAAAGTATGACATTAAGCAGCACATGTCCACGCTGAGATATCCTCAAGGCAATGGGCAGGCCGAAGCATCCAACAAGACGATCAACGATTGCCTTATGAAATCCTTCATCGACAAGAAGGGAAAATTGCCAAATAAACTCCCCGAATGTCTATGGGCGTATCGCACCACCAAAAAATGAGCAACCGAAAAGTAAATAAATGGCCACAAGTTTAGATCTGGCAAAGGAGAAGCGCGAGCAGACCATCACCCGCATCGCAGCCAACCAGCAATAGCTCCTCTCCAGTTACAATAAAAGGGCCAAGATCCGGCAGTTCCAACCCGAAGATCTAGTCCTAAGAAAAGCCTTCATCACTGTCTGCAGAGAAGGCTCCAAAAATATAAATTCCATCTAGAAAGGTCAGTACAAGATCAACAGAGTAGGTGGCAAGGGTAATTACACTCTCGCCACCATGAACAACAAAGAGATCGAGAAGCAATGAAACGCCTACAACCTGAGGAAGTACCATATGTGATTTCCCACTAATCAAGACCCGAAGACTCAAGTAGCTCAACTAGCACCACCTCGCAAGCCAAAGATTATCCAGTTGTTATGCGGTCTTTTACAGCTAAGTTATTCATTCGTTTCACTCATTTTTCAATAAGGAATTCAGAAGTAATTTACAACTTGGCTCGACTACATGTCTACAACAGCTTATCTCTCCTGCACTTCAAAAGAAGATTGTGCCTTTCTTAGGGACTCACCGTAGGAATTGCACCCCCCAAAAGACCAGCCATGCTCTCTAGTGTGAGAGAGTAAACTAATTCCCCGACACCTACATGGGTCTACTCTCCAAAGTGGGACAATAACTCTATACTCTGAATATCCAAATATGGATGAGTCGGGTTGCCCTAGTATAACTAGATGCACGATGGCTTACGCCGGGATTCCTAGAAGTAACCACAATGGTCTTTTTCAAGGTTTAGCTAATTGAAGGATTTTGGGTCTCTTGGCCTAATCCGAGGAGAACCGGGCCCTAGAGACGGAAGGGGCACATTACCCAGTACGCCCTATAGACGGCAGCCCTCGAAACCTAAAGCTGCTACCGAGTGTACTAAGGTAGCCTACGGTTTCCAGAAAACTATCTATGGCTTACCTTCGAGCAGTAAAGCCAAGCTAGACTTATACAACTGCACATTCTTGTGAAAGGTTAAACAAGCTAGTGTGCATATATGAAGCATTATCCACTACCGACATGCTACGTAATCAATAAGCTTCACCACTTCCAAGCGCGGAACAACCTACACCAAGTCCTAAAGTGTTGTGTTACCTGCTACGCAACCTATGGAATTGGAGAAAGCGAAGGTTAACAACTTAGTGGTTACATGGACTTGTCTGCTTCTGTAAGTAAGGCTTCCGGCTACTAACCCTATAGCTAACAACTTTGCAAAGTTATACACCAACATCTACAGTTGCGTAGGCTACACATGCCTGTCTACTTATAGAAAAGTAGCACACCCACCACTAGCCTATAAAGTGTAAAGGTTAGGGCATGAACAAAAGAAGCGAAGATGGAGAAAAGGGAAGGAAACAAGTTTATTAAATTTTCTAGCAAAATTGATAAACAACTAGCAAGGATCGAAAAAGTTCAAGCAAAGTAAAAGCAACAAGGAAAAACAAAGAAAATCTTAAAGGCTACTTGGAAGACTACTCTTAGGCAGCTTGGACAACCCACAACTACTCAGTCGCCACACCTTCACCGGTCGCAACTCCTTCAGCAGCAGTACCATCCGACGCTTCACCCTCAGCTACCCCAGTGGCATCAACCTCTTTGACTACTTCACCAATAGAAGACTCAAAAGTAAAGACGAGCAAGTTGTCCAGAAAAATAGAGAATGTCTCGAAGTCTTTACCAGAAAACTCAAAGTCAGACGGTCGCCCAAATAGATGATCTACATAACCTAGCTTGTAGAAGTCGGCTTGACTATTAGTAAACGAAGCTTCAAACCCAGTCTTCTCACCCTTCAACTGCTCATTCTCCTAAAGCAAACAAGCATGAACCCGCTGCAGCTCCTCCACTTCTTTCTTTAGACTATCATTAATCTTCAACGCACGTTGGAGTTCCAACACTTGAAGCTCAAGCCTATCAACAACCTTCTTGAAGTAGATCACTTGGTTATAAGCAGCAATCAGTTCTTCATCCTTTGCATAAGTAGCAGAGCGGAATTCAAGGATGTCATGCTTAATATCTTGAATCTGAGGTATGTAACACTCGATCTCCTTTTCTGCACTTTCATACTTCACTTGGATCGCGTCAAGCCTAATCTTCAAATCCATGATCTCTTAGCGAGCGGTCTCAAACTGCAGAGAAGTGGGGGCTGAAATATTAGACCCCTTCGGCTGCCACAGTTCTTACCACTTCCTTGGCAGCCTTGGTATCCTCTTGATCAAGAAGAATAGACTCGGCTGCCAGAATCGCTATTTTCTGCATCATGGCCAGTAGAGTAGTCCTTTTATACTCAGTCGTATGCTTTGCAAATGACCTTGGGTCAATAACTCTTTTGACGCCATTAATAAACTTGGTACATACATTCATGTCCTCGAGCAGATCTAGTTTCAAAAGCGCACAAATCTCAGCAATTTCCCCAGAAACAGACTTGGTAGATTTCTCACGACTGCCTGCACGAGCAGTCTCCTTCTTCTCAGCAAACGAGTCGGTTTCAGTAGCAAAGGGAACAGATTTTGGCTCCACTTTAGCAGGCAAGGGCATCTTGTCACTTTTCATAGTAACAAACCTCTCCAAAGGTGAACTAGACTTAACCTCAGAAATGACGCTTTGGCACAAACTTTGGCACCGGAGGCACGGAGGAACTTCTGCGCTGAGCAATCCTGTCAGTAATCAAGCTAGCAGCCTTCGGAATGCAGGCGTCACCGGCACAGATCTAGCAGTTTTCTCTTTCCCGTTTTTGGAGGAAGTCAAGTCAATCACAAGCTTAGGAGCAGCAGGTGAATCATCGCGAGCAGTAAAATAAGTCTTCGTCTTCTTCTCAGCAGGCATCTTTTGAGCTGCTGGTGAATCCCCGCGAGCAGCGGAAGAAGTCTTCGGCTTCCTCTCAGCAAGCGTCTCTTGAGCAGGTGGAGAATGCCTCTTTTTCCCACTTTCATTTGTAGCAGTCTCCACCACAGTGATAGGATGAGCCAACGCCTCATCCTTGATTTGTTTTATCTCCTCTTTCGGGGGCAGCCTACCTTTTTCCCTACGAATAGGACTAAACAGTCAACGCCACTCATGGTACTCGGATGGGATACCCATAGCAACATGCACTCTCTTCATGTCCAAATAAGTCTTAGGAGTAGAGCTGAATTCCGAATCTACAAAAGCAACGGAAGACAATTAGAAAATTAAAAAGCAGCTTAGAACAAATACAAAGCAGCCAAGAGATTAAGCAGCCTACTTACTGGATATAAAAATCGTTGGTACACTCAGCTCGGGGGAAGAATCAGACTCCCATTCTCCACTTATCTCCAAAGTCTCCTTGGCCCAGTCATGATCTCCTTTGCTCAAGTTATCAGAAAGCCTATGGGAGGATCGCATCTATCTGACTCCCTCAATGTGACCTATGTCAAAGAAGTACCAAAATTCGTTGAAAGTTAGACCTAAGTCAAAGAATTGGCTTAGATTGTGGAATCCCACCATCACACGGACCGCATTTGAAGAACATTGGGCGGGGGCATATCTCATGGAGCAGAGCACTTCTTGGAAGAAACGCAGCATAGGAAAAGTAAACCCCAACACAAAATAGTAGGGGTGGAACTTGATGGCTCTCCGAGCCCCATCACATAGCTCACGGCTGCTACCATCCTTAACATGCTTCACACGTACTCCCGACGGAATGGCGTGCCAATATGCCTCGATGAAGTCTCTAAACAAGTCATTAGAGCTAATCTTGAAGTGAGCAGCCTTGAAGTAACCAACCTTGCTCAAAGACTCGCCTTGACGATACAAGGGTGGCGCACCATCATCATTCTTGTGGCTCGAGGAAGACATGTTTGAATAAATTCTACAAAGATACAAGAGGGATTCGTTAGAAGGTTGTTCAAAAAAAAAAAAGGGCACGGCACAGCAAGCCTCTCGGACCAGAAAAAGGCATTCGGCCTCTCTCTCTCTCCCCCTCCATTAAGCACAGGCCTGAGCCCAGCTAAACCAAATACAAACAAAAAACAAAAAAAAATGGCAAATCAAGCCTCTCGGCCAGCAGACCTCATGACCCAAACCGAAGGAAAGGGGGCTGACTCCCCGTGCCCCCTCTATCACTTTCTTCTTCTCAGCCTAAGGTAGACCGGGCAATTTCTGTCACAACACGAAAATAACGGGTTTTGGGTCAACACGATAACTAATCAAGTCATTATTGGGTGACCCGTTAATAATAGGTTCTTAACAAGTATACACGCATGTAACACGTGGGTAACCCGTTTCGACTTGTTAAGAAAAAAATTATTTTGATAATTTTAAAGTTTAATTACTAAAAGATTTATTATAAAATACAATAGCCATATTAATATATACAATATATTCTATATTAAATATATAGCTTTGTATTATTATTCTATATAAGTTTAAAAAAAAAGTTTTGGTCATTATTTATTTTTATTATGAGAGTTCCTTATTATCATTACTAGGATAAATTTTACTTAACATATTGTTGTCCAAAATTAAAATAAACTAGTATAATATTTGTATAGGCAAGAACTAAAAGACATATATACAAGTATGAAAAATATGAAAGAATATATAAATACTCGTGATTCATCATTATTCCTCCACGAGTAGATAATGTTTACACTTACATTATCGTTTAGATTTTTAAAATCCTCCAAACCCTCATGATTAACGTTTTTTATTTGAGGGCAAAATTAATAAAATTAATAATAATTATTGTAGAAGTGTAGAAAATGTAACAAAAATATAAAATCACTCATAGTGACAAGCTTTACGACTTTCATGAAGGGGTGAGCTTCGAAATCCAACACTATAATCCATAAACCTTAAATTTATATTTAACCGTCGATTGTCATTTACGCTTTATTCTTCTTACTGAATTTCGTTTTTTTATTTTCTTTTTTGAAAACATGATCATCTCGCGGATGTAAGAAAATGAACGGTTTAGATCTTTAATATCACGTTTCGATATTTACGGTTAACTGAAATATGAGTCAATGTCATATAGTTTGTAGAAACTTTATAAACATCAAGCAACATTTTCACTAACTGTAAAACTCTGAATATAATATCAACGATCCAAACCGTTCAACTTCCTGCATCCTCTAATAGATCATGTTTTCAAAAAAGAAAATTTGAAAAAAATAAATAAATTTGATGAGAACAATGAACCGTAAATGTAAACAACAATCAACGATTAAATTTTGATTTATGATTTATATGATTATAGTGGCGAATTTCGAAGTTAAGCTCTTCATGAAAGTTGTAAAGCTTGTCATTACGAGCGTTTTATATCTTTTCTATATTTTTTACACTTCTACATTAATTAAAAAAATATTAAAGACTTTACTTAAATAACAGCCGTAAGATAAATGAGAGTAAATCTGTACCTTTGGATTCTATTTCACTTATATTATTAGAACTTTTTTGGACGGAAAAAACCCTTTCTCTATTCCAATATTTTCCAATTTTACCATTTGATCAAATTAGGTAATCAAAAATATACTTAAAAGAAAATTGCATTTTTATGTTTTGGATGTGACAATATGGTATGTATATACTTATTTAGTATTATGTTTTTCATTTGATTATTTATTGGTTTAAGATATATTTTCCTTAACGGGTAATGAGTCGGGTCATATTACCTATTAATATTATCAGGTCGATTTCGGGTAGAGTCATTTTACCCGTTTATTTTAACGGGTGTTACACGACACGACCCGTTAAGATATCGGGTATGACACAAAAACAACACGAACACAGAAAACACGACACGAATGCCAAGTCTACTCGAGGGTAATCTTGTCTTTTTCACCCAAAAATCCATGTGTCGCCTCCATATTTTTCTTGATTTTTCTTGCTCCACAAATGCCCCCACACCTGTTGGGCTGCTCGCAGGAAAGGGCAGCAGGTGTAGAGATCTTCTTGCTTTAGGAAACGTAGGATTGTTTCCTATTTTGATGTAGATTCCCTCTTTAATTAGAAATTAGATCCTTCTAGGAAAAGGAAATAAATCACTTCTAAAGTCTATTTAAGTCTACCTTAAGTAGATGATTAAATCAACTTTAGAAAGCAATTTATTCTACCCTACAAGAGAGAGAAAGCTAGAGGATATTTGTTCCCCCTCCCCTAGCAATCTTTACACTTGCTTGTGCAAATGACCGTCTTTCGTTGCTTTCTTCATCTTCTCCGCGCCACACTAAGGTAAGAAAAATTTAATTTTCCTTGTCTTCTCATTGGATAGTGTTGTCGCGAGGTAGGCCAGTAATAGCCTGCGTTAAGAGCCCTTTGTGCTAAGGATCGGCCTCCGGAGTGATTTCCACAAACGCTTTCATAGATTAAGCTTAGAACCTTTAGGTTGTTGAGAGGCGTTAGCCAGTGGAGATATGGTCCAGTGTAGGATGTCGTTCCACATATAGTAGCTTGTTGCCTTTATTTGGAGCTTTCTAGACTTCAACCTTTCCGTAGGGAGTGTGCCATTGACTAAGTAGTCTATAATAGAACTTTGTCAGTTTGGAGTTGTACTAACCTGTGACACTTCGATTGCCGGCTCCACCTCTATGCTTAGCTTGTCTAGATATTCCACCAAGATATAGCGTTTGAGTTAGTGGTTGAGGGCAGAGCCTAGGCCAGCTAGAGCATCCGGTTGGGCGTTGTCTGCCAGCAAAACTTGAGTAAGGGTGTAAGTCTAAAATGCCTAAAGTTACTTGCATACTTTCTCTATGTATTGCATTATCCTTGGATGTTTTTCCGTGTACTCCCCAGTAGTCTGGCTGGTGATTAGCTGGGAATCGGAATGAATTGCAAGCTTTTTCACTGCCAAGTCTTTTGCCATTCGGAGGCCTGCTAGTAAGGCTTCGTACTCTGCTTTGTTGTTGGATGCCTTGAAGCCTAGAGTAATCGCATGCTCAAGCATCGAATCATCTGGGGTGACAAGGATTATGCCTGCTTCTGAGCCTTTGTAGTTGGATGCGTCGTCGACATGCAAATGCTAAAAGTCTCCATCGGGCGAAGCAGGCGTGGCTAGGGCATCCTTGATTACTTTCGGAGCGTCGTTGGGTCTCTCTGTTGCATCGCCTAGGTTAGGAGTGAAGGCGTGGTAAGGAGCCATGGAGCTAACGTACCAAGAGATGCTCAACTGCTGGTATCGGGCAGCTTTAGAGCTAAATTATAGAGCAAGGGTCGGCTGGGGCTGTGTGACGTGCAGCCGGATGTGGTGCTCAACTTGCCAGTACATGTTGCTCCTATGTAGAATCTTTTGGGGCGACGAGGACAAAATTTGCTTCCTAGTGTCCTTCTAGTGTTCGTCTGCCATTGGCGTGCCTTTTGAGCCAAGTTGTTACGTTCGTAAAAAAACTTTGCATCGCCAATGTTTGCGCCTTTATCGTTGAACATCTAGATTGGGCGGAATAGTGCATCATGAGGATGACTACATGCGTCTGAAGGTATAACTTAAGCTTCCGGGTTGCAACAACTGTAGCCAAAGTTAGCTGTTGAATTTCTGGTAACTAGTTTATGCATTGAGGAGAGCTTTTAAACTATGGAATACAAGTAGTTGGGCCCCCAGCTCTTCTCGTATGAGGGTAGAGCTTATTACTGCTTCAGATGCGGTTGTTTATCCAGTCAGACCTTGAATCTTCTTCAGAGTAGTGGGGGACTTCATATTCAAGATCGTTTAGATTTGCCTTGAATGTGCATCGATGAACCTCATCCCAAAGTGCATGTTTCTCTGCCAGAGCAAAAGAGTCTGCCAGAGTTATATCTTCTTTCATGATCAATTCTCCGAACAGTAGGTGGTCTACTGAGAGTCCTTTTTGGAAGGCTGTTCTAGCTATCGAGTCGTTGCATTCAACTATCTTTTCCTTTTCTGCTTTGAACCTCTTCACATAGTCATGAAGCAACTCATTTGGGTTATTCTTGACGTTGAACAAGTGGTAGGACTTTTTCTTAATGGAGTAATAGGATGAATATTCTTTGGTGAAAACCAAAGAAAATTCGTCGAAACTCCAGATGGATTGTGGTGGCAGGGTGTAGAACCAATCATGCGTCTTGCCTTGTAAAGTGGTGGCGAATATCTTGCACATGAGATCGTCGTTGTTTCGATAGAGGATCATTACGCTTCGGTAGTGCTTTAGGTGTCCATTCAGGTCTCAATCCCATTTGAAGGATGTGAAACATGGCCTGTTGAACTTGCATAGAGGCTCTGCCTGCTCAATCTTATCCGTGAAGGGTGAGCTACTTATGTTGGTCATGTCCCATCGTAATGCCTCGTTAGTGACCTTGTTACGTTGGAAATAATGCAATTGCTCGGTCATGAGCCTTTCTACTTCTTCCTGAATTTGCCTTTGTTGAGGTAACGAATCTCTCAGTTGCCCCAGTCGTGACCTACTGGTCTAGGCTGCTCTTCTACGTGCTTGGCTCGTCTATGCCTCAGCTGCGGTGCATGTGGTTCGTTCCTAACAAGCAAGGGAATTCTTCGTAAGCTGCTGGTTGAGCTTGAGCCGGACTAAGTGACTGCTTCTCTCCGTCCTTCGTGCTGCCTACTCCAATGTGAGGTAGAGAATGCTCCTTATGGGCCTAGCCGCAAATGAACACTTCGCTTGAAATGATGCTCATGTTGACTATCGGAGTGTGACCCCAACCATGAATGTATGCTCGTCCGTGGGCCTAGTCGAGAGCACACACTCCTTCGCGCGTTAAGACTTGAGTATACACTATCTTAGGGGCCTAATCAAGAGTGTACACTGGTCGAACGCTCGATTCTTGGTTGGTCGAGTGACTGCTTACCGGGACATTGCTGGAAAGGTTCTTCGTCTGCCCTTGTCCTACTTCGGGACACCTCGTTTAGAGCACATTGCATCTCGGTGAGCTGCAAAAGCTGATTCACCAAGGTCATCTGTTGTGCGAGGGCGCTCGTCAATGACTTTTCGAGACAAGTGTTATTCTCCATTTGGGTTGGAAGAGCTTGGAATGAATGTGTCTCCTTGAGCAATGGAAGTGTGGTAGACTCCAGGCGCGAGATTTGAGTTAGGAAATGTTAAATTCACGAAGAAATGTGGTGAAAATGCTTCTGGTTCAATTGTAGGCCCAGAAATTTGAAGCCATGATGGTTGAACTAATCTTGGACCGATTTGGGCTGCTTAGAAGGCCACGGGAACAGGCTGGGCCACAGGAAAAGACTAGGCCGTGAGAGCAGACTGGGCCACGGGAGTGGGCTGCTCGGCATGTGGCGCACGTGGGTGTGAGGCTAAGGATCGGCTTGGCAACGCATTGGGTTCGCGTCGGGCTTAAGTGGCTCGGGCAGTCTCGCCTTGGGCTTTGGGCCCATGTGGGCTTGAATGGCATGACTTGAGCTGTGGTTATGGCGTCGTAGGCCTTACCGAAGGTGGTTGTCATGGTGGCCACATTGGTGGTTGCCACAGTGGTGCCCTGTGGGGGTGGTGCCGCTCCACTCATCGTTGTGCTGAGCCTCGTAGATTATCGCGGTCCTAATCCTTGAACGTTGGAATTTCCGTTTGTTGAGGTTTCCGAATCTCTTGCCATTGTACTTTTCTTTTACGTCTTATCGAAGAATTTTTAAAAATAAAAATTCCAAGAATAAGAACGTACGAAAAATCTACAAGTGAACAAGAAAACGAAAAACCTTAAATGCGAGTCTTCTACGAGTGTTTGATCAAGACTCTCAATGAAAGCACCAATTTGTGGATGCAAATTTCTTCCTTCTTGTTCTTGGACGAAAATGCACCTGCAAAAACAATTAACACCTTAGGTCAAGGCTAAGAGCCTCAGTCGCCCACAATGAATAGGGGGAGCTTTGGCCGAAGAACTTCTAAATTTAGAATTTTGAGGGAAAAGTGTTTAAAGAATTTAGAGAATTTTGCAGGGGGATTCCACTTAGGTTTTTGGAGAAATGAAGTGGTAATTATAGGGGTGTGGCCAACCCCCTTTGGAGAGGTGAGAACCTGCCACATTTGGTGGTTTTTGGGTGTAATTGCAAGATATTATGTCACCATAATATCTTGCAATCAATTAGAAAATTAATTAATTAATTAATTAGGAAATCAATTAATTAATTTAGGTAATTAATCCTACTTTGAATGAATATTTGGAGGTTACCCTATGAGGAGGATTTGATGAGGATGGATAGGTTTTGAATAAATACCTATTTTGATCTATTTAGACCTGGATTGAGTGATGATTGTCCGCTGCTCATGCGTAGGGGTTCCGATGTGTCTCAAGGGTAATCTTATTTTTTTTACCCAAAAATTCACATGTTACCTCCATATTTTCTTGATTATTTTTTGCTCCACATAAATCACCCTCTTTCTTTCGCTCTCTAAGATTGTGATGGTGATCGTGAGGGCATGTGGGTGTACTGTCGAATGTTGATTTGTCATGCCCTCTAAAACACAAAAAAGTCCAAAGGTGACCCTCCTACTACCATAAAAAATTAAAGGCAGTTGAATCCTTTTCCAAATTTCTAGTCCATTTGACAAATCCATACAAACCTTGAGAAAATAATGAACCCAACGCTCCCACATCAACTTTATCTTTCCACTTTTTGTCAAAATCTTACTGACTACATACCTATTTTCAATCCTTCTCTGCTGATTGGTGTGGTATGTATTTATTTATGCAGTTCAGTGCATATATAATTAACGGAGGGCCTTACATGTTTCTGGAAACCAAACATATGATTTGAAATACCAAGGAAGACAATGGATACTCAAGCAGAGAAGGTGTATGTTGCCGTAGGGAATGATATAGAAGATGGATTTAAGACCTTGGAGTGGACCCTAAAGAAGTGGAATTCCAAGCCAATTTCCATTGTCATTCTCCATGTAACTCACAACATTTCTCAGGAGTTTGTGTACACCCCATGTAAGTTGCATAATTGGATTTCAATTTCCTTGATTAATTTCAGTATTTTTTGTACGAGCGAGAAATTGGCGCAGGGGGAATCAAACTGGGGACTTTGGATAAATGGTGTGAATGCTCTTAACCAATTGACCTACAAACCTACAAGGCCCTTATCATTTTCCCAAGGTTTAGTTTGATAGGAATTTCTATTTAATTTGCTTTTATTTTTCATTTTGGTTCAGTTGGGAAGCTCCCTGCAAGTTCTGTGAGTGATGAGAAATTGAAAGTTTTTATTAAGTATGAGCAGGAAAAGATTGACGAGTTACTGTCCAAGTACATATCATTCTGTGGCCAGGTTTTTGCAATTGCTTGATTTTTTCCTTTGATTCCTGCTAAAACGGGATTAATTATATTGTCCTAATTACCATCACAAGTTGTTTCTTATATTTTCCAGAACTTTATTTGATGTTCATAGGTGAAGGCTGAATTGCTGAGAGTAGAAAAATGTGAGCAACCAATTCATACAGTCGTCACAGAGTTGATCCTTAGACACAAAATAACCAAACTGGTTATTGGATTTCCATTCCTGAAGAGTTCATCTTGGTCCGCTTCTTCATTTTATTGTATTCTTTTTCATTGTCATTGATTAATTGTGCTCAACTTTTCTCTCTTTGCCATGTAGGAGAATGAAGAGTGCGGTAAGTGGATCATTTTATGTTCATAATCACAAGCCCGATTTCTGCGAATTATTCGTAATTTGTGGGGGAAGACGGGTTTTCCTCAGAGGGGAGAACAGTAAAGGAGTCATAGAGGATGATCAAGGTGTGACGGTTGCAAAAATCAGAGAAAAATCCAGTTTCAAAGCTTGGCTAGCAAAAATGTTCAATGAAAATCCAGCATATTCCCTTGATACAATTTCTCATCCCTCTCTCGGATTTTCAACAAATCCCTACTCCTCAAGCTCACAGAACCAACGGGGAAATTGTGTCCACGAACTTGAAAACTATTTCCAGCATTTGTTGTCTTTGAAAATGGATGAAGGAGTGCACAACAATCCAATGGAGTTGGCTACGCCCGAACATGCGGACTCTGATATGGTAAGTATAAAAATGAGTGCAACTTTGCTCGCCTTCATTGATTGTCATTAGATTAGTATGATTTAATTAATTCAAGACATAAATCTGGAAATTTAAACTAATCTAACGACAATCAATAAAAAAGTGATTATCACCCTTACTTTTAAGTGGTGAGCAAATTTGTTCCCTTATAAAAAAAAAATTATTTAATGCTACGAAAACTATCTTTCTTGGTCTAATTTTGAAGTAGGTAAAGAATGATGAAGCTATTCAACGGCTCCACTAAGCTCTCTTTTGTACCAAATACCATCATTTTGTTTCCTTGCTTAAATTTCTTTTTGACCTTAGAAACATATGATTGTGATGATTATACTCCAAACCTTCTAACGCGTAATGAGTTATTGTTTTTATCTACAAATCACGTGTAATACATATCTTACATGTAATACCAGTTATTTTACCATTTAGTATTACGGTTTGGTGATATTCCTCTTCACTTGAAAGTAAGAGGTCTTAGGTTCGAATCTCGTGGATAGCGAATTCAATACCAAATTAGGTTGCACATTATGTGGTTTAGCCGAACTCCCCATTCCCCTAATGTAAAAATATCGATGTACTTATTTTATTTTACAAACAAATCACATTATGACACATGCAAAACTAATTCATTAAAATTACAAAAGAATAGTTTGTGAACATGTCAAATTTTAATTTGCATACATAAAGAAATAACTTATAGCATGTCAAGTTGTAATTTGTGTGGTATATTAAGTATAATTTGCTGTAGAGCCTCCTTGTCAAGTACAGTTCATGCCTATCCTGTCCATGTGTTTAGACTTTGCTTCCCCAAAATTCAAATAGGACCAACCCCTTGTATTTTAAATTATAGGAGAACCCAAATTAAGTATTCTATATGAAATTCCTTTGATCTTAACGTATAGTAACAGTTCATGTTAAACTGTTCTATTTCTAATATCTAAAAGAAAAATGCCACAACTTGGCTCGTATCAGATTGCTGCAGAAGATATAGAGTCTAGGAAGAAAACTTTAAAGGAAGCTCAAGAGATGATCAAGTTGAAAAGAAAGGAAGCCAAGGCCAATCTTGAAAGAAGCACTAAAGCACAACGGGCAATTTCTTTATGCAATCGTCGGGTAATACACATGATATAAAACAAATCAATTTTGTTCTTCTTTTTTTTGTGAACCTGTAATGAATTTTCATGTTTTATAGGCTGAACAACTTGAAGCAAAGATAAATGAAGAGGCGACTAAGCGAGAAGAGTTGAAGAAAGCATTAGACTCCGAAAAGGAACAACTTCATGAAGTTATATTGGATACTGAAGAAAGCAAGAATAGGCTAAGTTCACTATTGGAGCTCCAGTTTGAACTCTCAAACAAACTTCAAATATCTACATTTGCAAAATCAAACAGTGAGGCCCAACTAGAAAAGGCGGTAAGTACCCGAGCGGAGATGGTTAGAGAGATTGAGGAACTGCGGCAGCAGAGAGATGTTCTTCATCGTAGAATCGAGTTTTGCAAAGAAAAGGATGCAATTGGAATGGTCGCAAGGCTTAGCGACACGAGCTGTGGTTTCAAGGAGTACACAGCCGAGGAGATCAGATTGGCAACAAATGATTTTTCAGAGCGTTTGAGAATTAAACCAGGAGGAGATTGGACTAGTATATATAGAGGGCGCATCAACCATGCCACAGTTGCAATCAAAATGCTCAACTCTGGTAATGAACTCTCTAAGCAAGATTTTCAAGCCAAGGTAAACCCTATACAAGAAAATGTTCATGTTCTATTATGTTGTATTGTGAGGAATGTGTTGTTCCAATTCATAATCCGATAATATAACATATTTGACTGTTTACAGTGAGATCATTACACATTTCCTAAAATATATGCCCCTATAACCGAAGTAATTGATTGATTGGACACCGCATATCAGTTTTGAGGTTGTTTCAAATTGACTGAAAAACGTTGATGATTTGCATATGTAGGTGACAGTCCTTGGCCACATTCGGCATCCAAACTTGATCACAATGATTGGGTTCTGCACTGAGCTAAGGTGCATTGTGTTCGCATACATGCACAATGGTAGCTTGAGAGATATATTCTTGAGGGACATATTGTTCTCCTCCCACCTAAGCTCGAAGACAAGAAAAAGAACCATAGGATGGCACGACCGCATACGTATTGCATCCGAAATCTGTTCGGGCTTGGGCTTTCTGCACATGGCAAAGCCAAAACCGATTGTTCACGGACGGCTTTCCTTGTCCAACATCCTTTTGGACCGCAATCTCGTAACAAAAATCAGCGGTTATGGCCTATTACTTAGCCATGATGAACAAAGTGTTCGATCCGACATTCGTGCTTTCGGAGTTTTGATGATGCATCTTTTAACTGGAAGGAACTGGTCGGGGCTAGGTCAGGCAATGAACATGGACCAAGCAGCTGTTATCCGAGATTTAGATGACTTGGCTGGACAGTGGCCATTGGATCTAGCAGAGAAACTAGCAGGTTTAGCATTGACGTGCTTGACAAGTAACCGCAGGCCTAGTAGAGATTTGAACCTGGCAACATTGACGGAAGAGCTTCATGAGTTGAAGAAAAGAGCTGATGATTTAGTGGCAAGTGAGCGGGTGAAGGAAGAAGGTGTAAAAGCGAAAGACACGCCTGATGTACCTAGTTTTTTCCTGTGCCCCATTTTTCAGGTGTGTTGTCCCTTCAACTCACATAACAGTGTTTCGTTTGTTTTACTGCTAATCATACAAGAAAATACATAATTTACTAACAGAGTGCGCTTAACATTGCAGGAAGTGATGAAGAATCCACATGCGGCAGCGGATGGGTTTTCATATGAACTCGACGCCATAGAGGAATGGCTAAGAATGGGGCATGATACATCGCCCATGACAAACTTAAGGCTCAAGCACACATTTCTTACCCCTAATCACACCCTCCGTTCCCTCATCCAGGACTGGCATAATAAGAGATTACTTCCACCCCCATAACATGTATATACTGGATCAGATTGATTTAATTTCCGTAGCAATCAAGAAAAGAGAACTGTCATTTCCGCCCAAGGAACAATTAATCATGCATGCTGATAATCAATCCCACGTTTCTAATTACAGTTGTATGTCTGCAGTCTCCCTGGTGACACTATAGATATCCAACACCAAGTTAAATATAATATGCATCTCACTCCCGGAAAATCTATATTTTCAAGTCACAGGACCAAGTCTGCTGCATGTCAACGACTCTAAAACTAGGCAACTGTAAGTCCATTACATCGTTTACAACTTCTTTTTGCTTCTTTTGCCACCCTCCTATATGCATTCCCACTTTTTGAGACCATCGGCTATCGAACTTCGAAGCCAATCAGACGTAGGTGCACTATAATCTTATCCTTCCGTTCTGTCAATGTCTTTTGTCCAAGGAAAAAACACTCTTGGTTCTTCATATTCTTTTACATTATGATGAACTGCAATGGAAAATCAACTTTTGGATAGTGCACAGGTTAGTCCTGAATATTGGCGGATTGCTTTACGGCTTGCTTCACCGTTGAACTCGTCGATCTGAGGGAAGTAATGGCATGATCTGCATGAATCGAGTTCGAACTCTGGGTTGAATGACTGCAGTGTCACTATCTTTTCTTTAACATCCTCCACCTCATCTTGTTAAGACAAGGTCTGGTAACGAGGTCATTTGTTGGAATGATGAGGTTAGTCCAAGACCTAGTGGGCCGTAAAACTAAGTGGGATGTTGCTAATATAGGAATCACACTCCTACGTATTAGGTCCGAAAAATTGAATAATTTTTCCACTAACGCAAGAGTCGGTTAATAAATTTCTATTTAGGAAGAATAATTGTATTATAAAGTTACAGATCACACAGCTAAATTTGTAGCCCTTACTAAACTTTCCCAGTCATTTGCAGAATCAATTGAATTGATTGCATACTATTATCTAACCTCGTAATTTTAAAACATTTCCAATTTGGTGTAGGCAGCTAATTGCTATGTGTATATGGTTATTTTTCTTCACTCGAGCCGTATCCAAAATCTACCAAGTGCCCTTGAATTTTTATTCTACTCGGAGCTCGTACGTGTGGTCTGCTAAAATATCACCCACCTAGACGTTTCGCCTGGCAAAAATATCTGGAAGCTTTCTTGGCAAGGAATAATCTTCAAGCGAGGATGGATCCGTCGAAATGTCTTCTGGACGTGACCATAAATAAACCCCTCGTTCTTGCCGGCTGCCTGGGACAGTGTTTTCCAATACAAATGCTACCAGAAACGTCACCACCATGTTCAAAGACATAAGTCCATTCATAGCAAAATCAAGCTGTCAGACATTTAAACAGTGAATCAGCTCGTATCTAACTCGAAGGACATAAACAGAATTTGAAACTGTTCAAAGAATAGACTCGGACAATAAGTTTCTTTAGTTGTTCTAAAATGGACCCTGGACACGTCATATTATGATCATCTTTACCTGCCTAGCAAAAAAATTATGGGCTTTTTACACATAAGCCGCTGATAACATCACAATTTGGAGAAAAACACTTCAAACCCAATGTCTTAGAGAAAAACCCAACTTATTTTGCAACACCAAAGGATTTTTCACAGGTAAGAATCAATTAGAGTATGACAAATGGATAGATGATGGTTTTTTCCTCCAACTGAGCGCTTGTCGTGTTTTTTTCTATAACATATAGTTGTGGGGATCTTTTCTCTTATTTACTACAAACTTAATACCTAAAAATGATTTTAACCATTTTCAAAAACCAGGTCATCAGAATAAGTGGTCTTGTAACTAACTAGAATCTGAACTAAGCTGGACAGTCCATGACAATCAAGATAATCAGCAGGAAAGTTTATATAAATGATATCTCAAAACTAGCATGTTTCAGCGGTTCATCACTATTTTCATAGAAACTTCTCTATTTATTTTTCTTTCTTTCTTTGTCTTTTAATTTTTAGGGAGGGGTGGTAAATCTCTGATATTTCATGTGTTTGTAAACTTAGAACCATAAAGGAAGCAAAGATAAAATAGCTTTCTTACTTGTTTAATGTTGGTGTGGACAGGTCCATTAGATGCTGCAGCATAGGGAACAAAATAGCTAGGCAGAATGAGGCTGGTTTCGGGTTGATATTGTTGAAAATATGCTGGGATAGAGAAACCAAGGAATAAGGAAACACCAACAATCATTATGTTTCTAAAACTTGCTGCTCGACTATATTGCAAAGTTGAGAGACCCAGTGCCACCACAAGGGCCCACGTGAAGCAGAGTACGGAAGCAGCCAAGGATAGTGGTATAGAGGCAAGAATGGCACCCACTTTTCCTACAGCATGAGTGAAAGCAATACATGTTATTCAGAAGAAGAAAAGAAGTTCTAAAATATCCACCAAGAATTGCCAGCCAGCTAACTATATCTGTCAACAAGGGCAACCAAATGGCATGCGAACTGGTATTCAAAAATTGGGATCTCATATAATATGTTTACATGCACTAAATTGTCAAATATGATACAATATGTATCCAGTACATATCATAATTTAACACTTATTACTTTGTGCTTCACTTTACCTATAAATGAGAAGAAGATTAGGAGAACTGCTCCAAGTTCCACGGCCCTGCGACTTGCTACCTTTGTTATGTCAACCGTATGCATATTTTCTGTCAATGTTGTTGACCCAGTACCTGAACCCCAAACTCCAGCTAATATACTGCAAAAACCCTCCAGTGCAATTCCTCTGCTGACAATTCCTGGGGTTGGAGGCTTCAAATTAATTCGCACAGATGTAGTGTGGTATGTTCCAACCTAAACAAGTTATTGTACCATATGCATCAGTGTCATGGTGGTATATCAAAAATTTTGCTTATATACCATCCTAAACATACAGATCTAAAATTTCTTTAGCATTAACAAGACAGGGATTGGCCTTGGTCAAGTACAAAGCCTTCACCATAGCACAAATTCATAGCGTTCTTCAAGGGCATTTTACTAATCCCCTACTCAGAGACTGGAAATTTTGGGAGTTTATATGCTTGCCTTACCAATGGCCTGACATAAGCAGCAGTGGTGTGTGCACAAACACAAGCATGTGACATCATATTTAAAACTGATTTTCAGCTGCATTTGAGTTACAAGCTACCCACCGAATCAACTGATGCAACAAGCGACACAAAGATCAGGATAATAGAAGTCCTGAAATGGAAGATAGGAATACCCCACTGTAAAGGGTAGGGAATCCGAACCCATGCAGCAGTTCTCAATGCATTCGAAACATCGGTCCTGCAATGTCTCATTGTATATGCATGCTTTCTGCAAGCATCTATTAAGATATTTGAACTAGGTACATCAGCACTGCAGCCCTTGTAATCATATGCTCCACCGGCTGTCAAAAAGAATGCATAAGTCCAGATGATCATAACACTCAATGGAACCTGCAATGAGAAAATGTTTGCAAGATCAATTAAGTCACAATCTCGGCTTGTACCAAAAAAAGTTACAAAAACATTGTAAGTGATACCGACAACTAGACAGAAGGGAGCAGAGTGAATTATCATGTTATTCTTTCTTCTTTTTTAACTATCAAATGAAAAACTGTAAATTGTTTGGCCTTCTTGTTCATGGGCAGGGTTTTAGGAGAGGCTTCAGATTGGTGGTTTGGCTTGGGTAGGTTTTTAGTCCTACAATTTGTCCAATGCATCTCTTATTAAGAATTTGGCACGTCAGACAGTCATGGGCAAAACAGTCGTGTCCAACACAGTCCATAACTGATGACCATAATGATATACAACAAAATTACCCGGCCAGGATTTGGAAAACAGATACAGCAATAGAGCTTAGATGTCAATTAAAGTACATATTCGAACCTGGGAGTAAGAACTTGGATACTTTTAATCTTGTCCCAAAATGGGCAAAGCTTAGATAGCATTAGAGGCCTCCCCTAGAATGATGTTGGGAATTCAAGTTTCCACCATGGCACAATACGTGGACCATATGACCTCTTTTGCCCATCAAAAGAGCAGGTAAATTATAGGATAGGGTTCAGTCACACATAGCAAACACTGAAATCTTCAAGCTCAAAAGACTTCAAAGAACAATATCTAATTTAATAAATAAATACGGTTTCACTAAAATAACACGTTTGTAAGGAAATTAGCATTTGTTAACACTTACCGCATAAATCTGAAAAAAGCGATTCCCAAAGATGGATACCCCTCGAAGGTACTATAATTGAAGCAAAAAAGTAAAGGAATTAGCATTTGTTAGCACTTACCAAAAGCATTTAAGACAGTCGATGAGGTATAGAACTACAGGCTTCATAGGCATATGTAGTACCAAACATACTCACCAGGGTGAATGTGAGAACCAAAAGTATCAGTGGAACACTGATTTCCACACAACTACCAGCTTGAGGAAAGCCATAGCTAAAAAACGCTAAACCTACTGCGGCAACTGTTGGTGCAATGACAATGGGATTTATCAATCTGAAAGGAGTTATCATACATATCAGAAAGGGAAATTGCATAACTTATACATGCACAAGCAAACATTAATCAGTTTTAAAGTATTAGCCATAACAAATGCACTAGGCCTCCTGAAACAAACTATATATGCAATCATGATTTGATTTCTCAATACTACGGCTATATTCTATCCAATTATCTTTGCTACGTCCCCATGACATGATTAAACAAGCAAAATATGCAAAAATAATATGTCTCCTAAGTTGTTTTACACTGTCAATTGTCATAAATAAAGAAAATGAAAGATAGATAATCCAGTAGGATTAGGAGCAGAGCCAATGTATCCAAGAAACACATTTTCATTCCAGAGAATATATATTATTTGTCTTTTCAACAAGCACTGAAATATTCGCAGAACGAAAATTTTACAAGAAACCGCTTGGATTACCTCAGCAGAAAGGACATTAAACCACTAAATCCCAGGAGGCTTTGAAATATCGAACCAACAATGACAGCTCCTTGCAGTTCTCTCATTATATGCCTAAATTTCTGCAACAAAATTAATGAACAATAAAACTATGAGGTCCCTGTTACTTCTAACATGAAAATAAAGACAGTCAACTTCGTTTATAAAGGGTATAATTTTTAAATACTCAAGATGCAACAGCAAAAGCCACTAATTCAAGTAGGAAATTCACCTAGATGTAAACTTTCTAGATAATTATGGCAAAACTCAAGGAAATTACAGTTGATAGAATCTCAACCATTGTTTTTTCTACTGAACTTACATGCTCTGTAAGATTTCGATATTCCTGAGCATTAATGATAACTAAGGCCGGTGCCAAGTATACAAATGAACTTCCTTGAACTAACGGAAGTCGGGTTCCAAAGTAAGAGTGTAGTATTGTTGTAATGCCAGAAACCAGCAGCACTGTTGAAATAACCGTGGCAGTATCCTTCTATGGTTATATAGGCAAAAACATACAGTGAGTTTTCCAGTTTAAGTTGACAGACAAAAAGAACGCAAGACAACACATGCTTACATCTGTTCCACCCATGGCCGGTACCATGATCAGGGGGATGAATATAAGTGAGCCAGCCAGTGATAAATAGTGCTGCAGACCATAATACAATAGTGGGACTGCAATAAAAAACAACCAAATGAGAGTAAGGAAAACAAAAGTTGTGATCTATTCCAACAACATTCAAGAGTGGAAATTCATTCTTCCAAAAAATGTTTTTCAGTAGTAAGAATGCTTTTCAATTACTAAACAAAGCCAAAGGAAATCAATCAATTTATTCTAAGAGAAGACTGCAACTTATTTTACTTTTGAAAGCTTTGTCTGCACTACATAATAACATGAAGAAAAAAAACTTACGCTAACCCACTAAGCTTGAATCTAAAGCTGGGAATCTTATTTAAACTAAAAATGTTCGAGAAAACGTTTTCAGCTATGCCTCTCTGGAAAAAGAATAGTGGGATAAATTACAAGCATGTGTGTTCTTTCTCTCTGCTACTTGCCCATATCTGTTGGAAAGGAATGGAGGTTGCTTAAGGGAATCCAGCCTCCCCTGTCACAAGAATCCGTCTATTTGTTATTTGCCGAGGTTTACTCATATTAAAGAGTGAAACATTGAAAGTTTAATTCCCCCATATCAGCTTCTTTTCCCTAACCTTTTCAAGTACTGAAAACTTAGCAAATCAACAACTTTGTCACATAAGCATACAAAATTTGACTTACTATAGAATTTTACAAAGAATAAAAACAAAATAGCTGTCTTTTTACTAAGATGGCTAAAGCTATTAATAAGGCTAAATTGATTCTGTCCTATGGAACATTATTGTATATTCCTAAAATTAATGACTGCAACCATCACACAGCAACTGCATAAACAAATACGATTATGTGAATCAACCTATGAATCGACACAAAGACCCATCAACAAATTAGCACAACAAATGGGCGAGTACACTAACCAATCCCCGGATTTTCTCTCAAGCCAAGCTTCATTGAAGACGGTCTCTGCCACCCTCCATCAAGAGGTTCTTCCCCATCTGCATACAAATTCATTTCCACATCTCTTTCATCTCTCCCATCAATTATCTTCGGCTCCACCGCCGTAGCAACTGCTGTGACTCCATGCACATTCCCACTCCCATTCCCACCCCCATTCCCACCCCCATTCCCATTCCCATCCCCATTCCTATTTGCATTCCCACCATCTGAAGCGCCCAAAACAGGCACATTCCCAATCCTCCTCTTACCCTCAGCCCTCACCGCTTCATCACCCTCACTCCTCACCCCTCCATGTCCAGCCCCGGCATCCGGCTCAATCTCAACCCCTTTACTCGGTTTAGTGCGACCCAGAACCGGGTCGATCTCGATTTTCGGAGAGGACCCGCCGCCCCGCCTCCTATCAACACCCCTGCCCAAACCGAACCCAGCACTATCATTCCTCTCACTGCCACTAGCAGCCGTCTCCCCTGAGAAAGTAGAGACGAATCCGGTTCTTTTGGCCCAGGATTTCAGCTCTCTCGGACTGTGATCCCTCCTCGGCACAAAAGCCGAGATCTTGGGTTCAACAGAGCCGATTGCAGCTCCACCCCTCGGACCCCTCCCCCTCTCGGCCTTGGCCAGTGATTCGGAGCCCGACCCAGGATCCATTTGAGCTTCTTCTCAATTGGGTCCAAGTTTTTTTAACCAAATGGAGCTCCAAAATCAAAGAAAAGAGTAGCTTTGCCTCAGTTACTCGCCGGAGAAGAACACCAACTAAAAAACCAGAAAATAGAAAATATTAAATTGGAAAAAGCTAGAGGGAGAGTGAAAGCAAAGCAAGAAAAAATTATTATGTTGATGTGTGGAATTGAAAAATCTGAATTGTAATGATGAATTGGTGATCAGGTCGGCTGGTGATTAAGATTAGTATGTGAGTGAGTGAGGATTTGATTTGAGCATCTTATTACCGCTTTTGGATGTACTTTGCCGCTCGCTAGTTGCTTTCAGCTGAAGGTTTTGCCTTTTTGCTGGAATTACTGAAACGCCCCTTTTTTCTGGCCGTTAGAAAGAAACTGCCATTTCAAACTCGGTCATTTTCGTATGCCATTTGCCAATGTAGTACCCTCTTTTAGATTACGTATCAGTCAACAATTGTCAATTATCTTCAACAGCGTACTACCGACCAAAGCTTCATGTAGACGTGTCAGCGGTTTATTACTAATCACTAACTTATTTGTTTTTATATGCACAAAATGTTAACTGTGAGGGTTTGCTTATAAAAAGTTTTGCTGTACTTGGACGTGGAATTATTCAATATAATTCTTAATTAATTGTGTCCATTTTCTCATGTAGGTATTACTCAATACGCCTCTCGTCAAGTGGAATCACCAGGTAACATGCAACTAATTTCACATTGGTCATTCAAGTGTGGAACAAGGGAAGGTGGTAAATCTAATAAATCAACAAAGGCAAAGTAGACCCAATTCGAGTCCAATCAAACGACTTGATCTGATAACATATTAAGTTGTTCAAAGAGACAACCAAGCAATCGACCCACATATGCGATTCAGTAGGTGTGGTGTTTTATAACAAAAATATCTTTGTACAATTAGGATTAAAACCATTTAATAGAAACGGCATGTCATTTCATGTTTCTTGTTTGTAACTCATTATTCAACACTCGCTCGCATGGAACCATGTCATAGACCACACGTGAATCCACTCCACAACGGGTTAGTCAGGCTACACACATGAATATTGTATACTTGGTATAGAGTCAATAATTTGCGTCCAATTCAGCCTATATTAGAAAGTATGTGACAAAGAATAAATGGTAGAGTAAAATGAAGAGCAACTTGACAAACAAAAAAGAAAATTCTATTTGAATGCAATATTTATCTCTCTGCACCTAACTTAAAAATTAGATATGCATTGCCTAATTTACTGTAATATGAAATAATCATTAAAGACAAATGTGTATAAGATTTAAAAAAGTCCCTGTTTTTTTCCAAAAAAATTGGGATAAAACACATTTTGATAAAATCCATGTTAATACAGGGTCCTTTTCCGATCCTTAGGAACAATACATGCCCAAGAGAAGGCCTGACTAAGGCCTAGGGAAAGGAGAAGACCAAGGCCCAAAGATTGAAGGAAAACCCCAAGGCCCAAAGATTGAAGGAAAACCCCAAGGGCCCACATAGAAAGGGATCTCGCTGAGCGCTATTGCCAACTGCCACCAGCTCGACTCGACTATGTTACATAAACTACTTTCCGACTAACATGAGTACATGGATGGACTGACAACTTTATAGGACAAGGCTCAAGGAACATGTTTATTCAATCGTCAACTCACGACACGTAACAATCATCATTCAATGTAAGAGTCTATGACGGGACGTAGGTGTGAAGGGAACGATACTCGGTTGGGCATAATTGGGTAACCGAGCCCAAGCAAGTCGCTTGGCTCCCATCACTTATAGAGGGATGCACACCCGAATGTGCAACTGTCACTTTATCACTGAATAATTGACTAATGGATTAGAGCAGCACTCGTCATGTGGTGCTCTGCATGAAGCACTAGGCAAACTACTAGGAGGATACTCTACAAACGACCGCTTCCCGAGAAGCTCTACAACTAGACTACCATTAAATGAAGGCATGTTAAACAAGGCAAAATATTTATTAGACTAGATATTTATTGGATGGATAAAAGGAGGCCACGTCACCTTCTCCTTGAGGCCACACATTAGAAAATGTGTTTATTTGCCTATTTAAGGGGAGTGAGGCAGAGGGAGAAGGGGTTGGCAGAGTTGGGGTGAAATGGGGGCATTTGCTCCACCGTTTCACCAGGCCAACTTAGGGTTTTGAGCCACTTTGTATGTAACCCCGATTATGGGCGAATCATCATATATCCTTGTGTAACTATTTAGCCCAGTATTTCACATTGCATGTCCCAAGCCCACCAAGTGCTCAGTATCTTTGACTGTTTCGTCTAGAATCTGTGAGCATCCACCCGGATTCGTCCGAGTTTGACTTGCAAATTTTGAGCGTTAACAATCCATATTGCAAATCCTAATCAAGAACTATCAGAATTGAGACCTTTAATTCATGCAAACCCTAATGGAGAAGTTGCTTCCTTGGATTGAAGAAACCAACATGATCACATGCTGACATTTTGTTTTGATGGCATGCTTATCTTAAACAAAGTAAAGCAGAAACTTAAGACCATCCATTAGTATCATTTCTTGGGATGAAATGAAACTAATCAAACACTAATGAAAGGAAGATTAACACACTAATGAAAGGAAGATTAACACAAACACCGATGATGATGGTGATGATAATATCAACGAGAAAAAATCGGAAGTTATATGGACTTTTGGGTTTGTGTATCCAAAAATATAGGGTTGTAACATTTATATGTTTTTCCTTTGTTTGGTTGGGTGTAGAAAAAGTAATAAGAGAATCAATGTGAGACGTGGATCATAGTGATTGAAGGTATTTAAGGGTTTAGGGAGATTATTTATTTATTTATTTATTTAACAAACAATATTATCTATCTTAAGAAGGGAGTGGGCTTGTAACATCCCGCATCATCCAGGGAAGAGGATCATGTAAGCCTTATATGTATATTCTCATCTCTACCTAGCACGAGGCCTTTTGGGAGCTCACTAGTTTCAGGTTCCATCGGAACTCAAAAGTTAAGCGAGTTCGTGCAAGAGCAACTCAAAAGTTAAACGAGTTCGCGCGAGAGCAATCCCATGATGGGTGACCCACTGGGAAGTTCTCGTGTGAGTTCCAATAAACAAAACCGTGAAGGTGTGGTTGGGGCCCAAAGCAGACAATATTATGCTACGGCGGAGTCGAGCCCGGGATGTGGAAGGGGCCCGAGCCAGGATGTGACAATTTGGTATCAGAGCCAATTCCTGGCCGAAAGTGTGCCGACGAGGATGTCGGGCCCCTAAGGGGGTGGATTGTAACATCTCACATCGTCCAGGGAAGAGGATCATGTAAGCCTTATATGTATATTCTCATCTCTACCTAGCACGAGACCTTTTGGAAGCTCACTAGCTTCGGGTTCCATCGGAACTTCAAAATTAAGTGAGTTTGCGCGAGAGCAATCCCATGATGGATGACCCATTGGGAAGTTCTCGTGTGAGTTCCCAAAAACAAAACCGTGAGGGCGTGTTCAGGGCCCAAAGCGGACAATATCGTGTTATGGCAGAGTCGAGCCCGGGATGTGATGGGGGCCCAGGCTGGGATGTGATAGGGCTAAACCTCATAATGGGCTAGCAATAATGTGGTTCGAATTCGCCTTTAATAAGAATCGAATTTAAAACCTCTCACTTACAAATCAAAATGAATACCACTAAGTTTAGAGAGAAATGTTGGGTTCAAATATAATCTCCCTAAAAACAACGTGAACATTGGGTGTAGAGTGGATTATTTCACTTTCTAGGTCAAAAACTGCGCTTTTAGTTTTGAGGGTATTGTGAAATTTTCTTTGTGTTTTGAGGGTATTTTGAAATTTTCTTTTGTTCTCAAATTTATTTTTCTTCTCTTTTAGTAAGAATTCCTATTCCTTGCAGTGACATTCATAGCTTAAAAGCGATTAAAGATGTTATTAGTGAATGTTACTTTTAAGTTAAAGACAATTAAAAGATGGCTTTTTTGTTGTTGGAATTAAAGGATAACTCACTCAACCTTTGGTTCGAGGCTTTATACACATAATTAAAAGTTAGTCAAGAGATTAATTGCTGGATCTCTTCACTACTGTTTGGATACTTTTATTTCAGTTATAATAATCAAAGAATAATCCCCAAGTCTATTTCTCCATTATTTTGCTTCTTTTCACTTTTAAATGAATCTAAGCCAGAGATTAGAGAAAATAATGAAGGAATATAGTAGTAAATGATGCTTTATTGCACTAGTGAAAAACAATTATGCTCATGTACTGTGGTGGGGTTCGATCCCCATTGATTCTTTCCTTAATAACTAAGTATTTAACTCACTAACGCTATTACTTTATTAGTCAAGATCTCAAGTCAGTCTCATTGCTAGTTGCCAGGCAAATTCAAAAGAAACTTAGCTTGTAAGAAAACTCAGACGTATGAAAAATACATTTCGTTTCATTCACTTGATAATTCAATGTACACATTTGACCCTAACATTTACAGCTAATTACAAGAAAGCCCTTGACTAACTCACTCCAACTATACTAGAACTATTAGACTCTTTACACCCCCTCAAGCTGAGACTTGGTGCATGAAATGTTCCAAGAGGAAGCTTGGACTGTAGGAAACTAAATCTTTGCTTGGACAAAGATTTTGTGTGTATATAAGCTATTTGGTCTTGACCGTAAAATGACAATCTCCTAGTCCTGTAATTATCGTCTAATCCGAAAGAAATTGGGTCCTTTTGCTTTGCTTAATTATTGTCAAAGCAGTGGAGACACTTATCGTGAAATATAAGTAAGGTCGTTGATAAGATAAAGACGTTTTTGTAAGATTCCGCATCTTCGTTTTCCTTTCCTTAATAAGTGATTGGCCTACCACAAAGTTATTTTGGCCAACAAGAGCTACCATACATAATTGTTCTTTCGGGAACATTCTACAAAATTAGAACGATGCAATGAAGATTAGTATGACTCTTGTGCAAGGATGACATGCATGAATTGAGAGTTAGCATATAATCAATTATTACCGACAATGCCATGAAATTCCATTCACGATCGGCAGTTGAACTTTAATTTTTAGAAGACAAAAATAGGACATTTTCTTTATCTTGGGGATAGAAATAAGACAATTTGGCCATGTACAAGCCATGCACACCATGCATAAAACTGAAATTACTAAAATACCCACATATAAATACTAAAAATTATCAACTCATTCCATCACTTTTCTCATTTGGAAGAGAGGGATGTCGAGAGAGCTCTATGAGCTCTAAGTTTTTGAGTTGAGCTCATATTTCGAAGAGAGGGAGATCCAAAGAGAGGCGAGAAGAGTGAGCTCGGTTTTAGGTTGACCTCATACCTCTAATTTTGAACAAAGGGATGTGAGAGAGAGGTGAGAAGAGTGAGCTGGGCTTTGTACCAAATTTTCTGTTTTAGCCGGAAGGTTTCATTTTTTTCGGCGACTGAAGCTTGGACAAGCATAGTAAGGTAGAGTGTTTAGTTCTGTTTGTACCATACTTGACCAATCCCGAAACTACCGAGCACCGGCCAACGCTATACTGTCAAGGACCCAGAAGAGTTCCCCTCCGACCAGGAGGCCAATCACTACTCGACACGTGTCAAGATTAGAAGCCAATCAGAGCGCAGCACGTGTCGACATCAAGAACCAATCATAACATGACACATGTCAATGTGACAAAGCTACAAGTTTTTCTATAAATAGGGGTCATTCCCCCACAATATTGGCTAATGCCATTTGTGTTAAATCATTCACAAAAACTCACTAAATTGAGAGCTTGATCCTTTGTACTTGTGTAAGCCCTTCACTACTAATAAGAACTCCTCTACTCCGTGGACGTAGCCAATCTGGGTGAACCACGTACATCCTGTGTTTGCTTCTCTGTCTCTATTCATTTACGTACTTATCCTCACTAGTGACCGAAGCAACCAAGCGAAGGTCACAAAACCTGATACTTTCTGTTGTACCAAAGTCTTCGCTGATTTTGTGCATCAACATTTGGCGCCGTCTGTGGGAACGACACTTATTCCTACTCTCTTCAGCTGTGTCAAGCTGGTTTCTATCATTCGTACACTTTCTTTTGACCAGGCATCCCTCTCCAACATGGGAAGCGAAGGAAGCCACAGCACACAGAATGACACCCCCCTTGCACATAGTGCGAAGCAACGAAAGAAGGAAAGAAAACGAGTTCTTCTTCAAGCTAAAGTCGATGAGTTGGAAGCTCAGAACAACAAGATAGCAATGAGGAATGAGGTCCTCCAGGAGCAATATGAGAAGCTCTTCGAGACACTCCACGAAGCTAGGCAAGCTCAGACACGCGAGCTTGTTGCCCCCGTGGAAGTCAACCATCAACTGGGTGCCCTCCAACATGGAGGGTCACATGCATTCGACATAGATATCCCTGATAGGGAACAGATTACCCCTCGACTTGATAATCAACATGAGGCTTCTCTTAACCCAGTTGCTTCGACCCGAACCATGAGAAGTGGAGGGAGACACCTCTTTGCTGAAGGGGCAGAAGGATCGAAAGCCGTCTTTCGCGATTGTCGGGATTTCCTGAAGCAACGTCGAGAGAATTCCATCCATATAAGCTCAAAGATCAATGACCCAAGGATTTCTGAGAGACTCGGTCCCCTGCCACGGCCCGAGCCGGCCACCAATTTGGGGAAGGGGCAACAAGTCCTAGAGAGACATGAGGGTACAGGGGACTCAGAGGTGTTCCGACAGACATACCCTGGAAGCCAGTACAACGAGTCCAGGGAAAAATCACATGCCCTTGATCAAACCTTCCTAATTCCAAGAGGAGATGGAGATTTACGAAAGAAAGCTCCAGTGGCACATAACTCCGCTCATGACCCCCTTGTCCTACAACTTCTTGAGGAAGTAAACAAGTTGAAGGCTGAACGTCAGGCTGAAATACCTGACTGGAACCAACCCAGGCCTGGCCCTCTTACAAGGAGGATCCTCAACACCCCCTTCAAGCAAAGACAAAGCAAAAGCTTGGTTTGCAACTTTATACTGGAAAAGAGGACCCGATTGAGCACCTTAACCTCTTTGAGTCCACCATGGCATACCGGATGCACACCGACGAAGAGCGATGTCTTCTCTTCCCCTCCACCCTCTCTGGCGGAGCTCTAAATTGGTATTGTCGTCTTACACCTGAGACGGTAGACTTATTTGAGGAATTGAGGAAACTATTTGTTTCCCAACACATTTTCCAAACCGATCGCTTGCACTCTGCAGATGACCTGTACACTATCCGCCAGAAGCCAGACGAGTCATTACGTATGTATGCTGGCCGCTTCAGCCATGAATACTCCCGGTGTGCCGAGGCAGACGACAAGACTGCCCTCAAAGCCTTCACGGCAGGCCTACGTGATTGTTTCTTTAAATACATGATCAATGCCAATACTTGGAAGACTTACTCTGAGGTGATGGCGCAGGCTTATAACCATGCCTCCGCCGAGGCAAAGACATATCAGGAGAAACCCCCTACAACCATCCTTTATCAACAAGTGGGAGGTGGAAGCCAGACTCACCTAAATGAGAAGACCTCGACTTTCCAAACAGCAGTGGCACCTCCCCATGCCTTGCATAATGCTTCGCCGAATCAACAGACATATCAATTTCAAGGCAAGAGGAAGGATTTCCATCCTCACCACTCTCATTTCAGTAAAAAGAGTAAGGGACACTATCCCGATAACCAAGGGTATCGCCACAATAACGCTCGCCCCCAGGCAGTCAATGCAGTGGGTCAAACCCGCGTCAAGATACCCCCTACCCCAAGGTATGAGACATACACGCCCTTGAATGCCACATGCGCGGCCATTTACCCCAGCATAGCTCACCTGATACCAAAGCCAAAGCCGAGGCACCCAGATTACACGCCCCCGAATAACGCGGGCATGTTTTGTTGCTACCATGAGCATAACGGCCATGATAGCGAGAAATGTATCATCCTCCGTGATCGTATTGAAGCTTTGGCACGAGAAGGAAAAATTGATCAATTCCTCCTTCACCCTCAAAGGGATAACCGTAACCAACGCCAGGTGAATGTCATATATTCCATAAGCGGCGGCACACCCATATCTGAATCTTCCAATAGGGCCATGAAAAACAGTGAACGAATTCTGAGGCCTGGTCACCAAGTGTTTCACGTGGAAGACATCAGGGGAGGGAAGTATCAAAAGCCTAACTGGGATCCGATATGTTTCTACCCTGAGGAAGAAAGAGGCATCATCTACCCTCATAACGACCCATTGATCGTGGAGGCTCACATAGCCAACTTTGATGTTCGACGAATCCTCGTAGACACAGGGGCTTCGGTCAATATCATGTTTGCCGAAGCTTTCAGGGCACTCAGTGTAGCTGAACACTTGCTCGATCGCTCGATTTCTCCTCTGATAAGCTTCTCCGGTGATATCGTGCAACCCTTAGGGAGCATACATTTACCCTTTACTATTGGTACAGGCCCTTACACGGCTACCATTACCACTAACTTCCTAGTGGTTGACTGCCCAACGGCATACAATGTCATCTTTGGGCGCACAGGCATCAATGATCTCAAGGCTATGGTATCCACGCATATGCTGTTGATGAAATTTCCAACCCCCCATGGCAACGGCTACATCAGAGGAGATCAGCTTAGTGCACGATCATGTTACAACACTTCAGTTAAGCAACAACACTTGCCCGGACCCAAGGAAACCCTGTCTGTACATGACCAAGTCACAAAGACCAGCCTAGATGAAGCGAACTTGGATCTTCCTGATAGCAACAATCAACCCGATGATCCTCGAGATGACTCTTTCACCCAGCAAGCCCAACCTGCTGAAGAGTTGGAGAAGGTACATATCTCAAGAGATTATCCAGATCGCATGGTGAAGATTGGCACCACATTGTCACCACCCCTTCGGTTAGCATTGATATCTTTTTTGAAAGAGAACACTGAAGTCTTCGCCTGGTCATACGAGGACATGCCAGGCATCTCTCCCGATGTCATCTGTCATCGTTTGAGTATTAACCCCAAGATCAAGCCGGTGAGACAGAAGCGAAGATCTTATGACGCTGAACGATACGAGGCAATGAAAGCAGAAGTTGAAAAACTCAAAGGCATAGGCTTTGTCCGCGAAGTCAATTACCCGACATGGGTAGCAAATGTGGTCCTTGTTAAGAAAAATCCGACCAAAGAAAGTCTTTTGCTTCAAAAGGTCTTGTGGAGAATGTGTGTTGACTACACCGACCTAAACAAAGGGTGTCCGAAAGATAGCTTCCCTCTTCCTCTTATTGACAGACTTATAGACTCTACGGCCGGGTGTGAACTCCTGAGCTTCATGGATGCTTACTCAGGATACAACCAAATCCTCATGAAACCTTTGGATCAAGAACACACAGCCTTCACTACCGACAGAGGACTATACTGCTATAAAGTCATGCCTTTTGGCCTAAAGAATGCATGAGCGACTTATCAGAGACTAGTCAACTCAATGTTCGCCGAGCAGATTGGGAAGAGCATGGAAGTTTACGTTGATGATATGTTAGTCAAGAGCAAACATGCTGACCAACACATCACCAACCTATCTGAAACTTTCACTATTTTGAAGAGGTATCGAATGAGGTTAAACCCCAACAAATGTGCCTTCGGCGTAGGCTCTGGCAAATTCTTAGGTTTCATGATTAGCCAACGAGGCATTGAAGCTAATCCCGAGAAGATCAAAGCAATCCTCGACATGAAGGAACCGGTAACTTCAAAGGACATCCAGAGCCTTACTGGCAAGGTGGCAGCCTTAACCAGGTTCATTTCTAAGGCCACAGACAAATGTGCTCCCTTTTTTAAAGCACTTAAGGGAAGTAGGAAGTACATTACATGGACTGATGAATGTGCCGAGGCATTCAAAAACCTCAAGGAGTACATGAGTAAAGCCCCTCTACTCTCCAAGCCCGAGGTAGGAGACATTCTCATTATCTACCTATCGGTATCAGCTTCAGCCGTAAGTTCCGTTCTCATTCGAAAGGATGGGAATATTGAGCGACCTGTCTACTACGCTAGCAAAGCCTTACAAGATGCGGAGACACGGTACTCTAACATTGAGAAATTGGCTCTGACATTGGTCATGTCTGCTCGAAAACTCCGCCCTTACTTCCAAGCGCACTCCATCATCGTGCTTACCAATTATCCTCTTCGACAGATACTCCAAAGTCCTGACACTTCAGGGCGAATGATCAAATGGGCAATAGCGTTGGGTGAGTTTGACATCTCCTACCAACCAAAGCCAGCTGAGAAGGGCCAAGCAGTGGCAGACTTCATTGCCGACTTCACATATCCGGTTGACATTGCTTCTACACCTGAAGCAGTGGCTTCATTACCCCCGGAAGCTCAGAAGATAGAACCAACAACCCCAGCATGGAGTCTGTATGTTGATGGCTCATCCAACCAACAGGGCTGTGGAGCGGGACTAGTCTTGACTACACCCGACAAAGTAGCAATGGAGTATGCTCTTCGTTTCAAATTCAAGGCATCAAATAATGAGGCCGAGTATGAAGCCCTTCTAGCAGGATTACGTTTGGCCAAACACCTCGGGGTTAAACAAATTGATATTTTCAGTGACTCCCAATTGGTGGTCAACCAGGTTACCAACAACTTTGATGCTAAGGACAGCTCCATGGCAGCATATCTTGCGCAAACACAACTTTTGCTCAAACACTTCCACTACCAGATCACCCAAGTTCCTCGAGCGGCAAACAGTCATGCAGACGCCCTGGCTCGCCTCGCCTCGGCTGTGGAAGACAAGATTGGAAGAAAAATTCATGTCGAACTGTTGGCAACACCAAGCACCATGGCCGCAGAAGTATGCAACTTACAACAGGGGGATAGTTGGATCACCCCGATCTATAATTTCCTTGCTCATGGCATCCTCCCAAATGATAAAGTCCAGGCTAAGCAAATTCGATACAAGTCTACCCGCTACCTGATCATCAATGATCAACTCTATAAGCGAGGTTTTAGCCTGCCATACTTAAGGTGTCTTACGCCTGCCGAGGCGGAAATCGTCCTTCGGGAAATACATGAGGGAGTCTGTGGAGATCATGCTGGATCTCGGTCCCTAGCACACAAGACTTTTCGCCAAGGATATTACTGGCCAACACTCCACCAGGATGCCATCAAAGTATCCCGCTCATGTGATAAATGTCAACGATATGCGGCTATTCCTCATTCCCCTCCAGAGCCTCTTACTCCTATGATCAGCCCTTGGCCCTTCGCCCAGTGGGGACTTGATTTGATCGGCCCAATGCCGGCAGGGAAGGGCAAAGTCTGTTACGCAGTCGTTGCAGTGGACTACTTCACAAAGTGGGCCGAAGTAGAACCCTTGGCAACCATTACTGAGGCAAAGATAGAAGACTTCGTGTGGAAGAACATCCTTTGTAGATTCGGCATTCCCAATGCGATAGTCACTGACAATGGGCGACAGTTTGACAACAAGAGGTTCAGGTTGTTCTGCTCTAAGTTCAACATCAACTTATGCTTTGCCTCTCCAGCTCATCCCCAGTCTAATGGACAAGTTGAGGCCATCAACAAAATAATCAAGCGCACTTTGAAAACCAGCTTGGACAAAGCTAAAGGCTGTTGGCCAGAATTTGTACCCCAAGTTCTTTGGTCATATCGCACTTCATATCGGACTTCAACAGGAGAAACTCCATTCTCACTTGCCTTTGGCACAGAGGCGGTTGTCCCTGTTGAGCTCGAGCAAGCAACATTCCGAGTCCAGAACTACATTCAAAGTGAAAATGACAAACAACTCACCCTCAACTTGGATTTAGTCGAGGAACACAGAAACCAAGCTCACTTGAGGAATGTCGCCTACAAGCAGCGCATCTCCAACTATTATGACTCTAGGGTCAAGCCTCGTTCTTTCAAAATAGGAGACTGGGTCTTAAAGAAAAGATTACTCTGCGACAGAGTCCCGAGTGAAGGCACACTTAGTCCAAACTGGGATGGATCGTATGAAGTCATTGGCATCAGTCGCCCTGGCTCTTACACACTTAGAAGCTCCGATGGCAAGACCCTTGGCCATCCATGGAACGCTGATCACTTGAAGTACTACTACAAATAGACTCACGATGTACAAGTGTTGAGCTATAGCCGTTCGACATCCTATGTAATGAAGGCCATTTGGCAATGAATTCAATAAAGAGGTAATTTAGCCAACTCAGCCCTCACTCTTTTACATTCATAGCAAGCGATGCCGGAACCCTTCTCAATCAGAAAGCAATCCGTCTTCCACAGTCACTACAAAACAAGCAAATGAAGACCGTGTCAAGCGCCAAAAAAAAAAAACAGCTTCATCCAAAAAGCTTCACCCGAAAAGCTTCACCTCCAAAGCTTCACCCACAAAGCTTCACCTAAAAAGCTTCACCCAAAAAGCTTCACCCAAAAAGCTTCACCTCCAAAGCTTCACCCACAAAGCTTCACCTAAAAAGCTTCACCCACAAAGCTTCACCCAAAAAAAAAACTTCACCCGAAAAGCTTCACTTAAAAAAGCTTCACCTAAAAAAGCTTCACCTAGAAAGCTCCCTCTACATACTTTCACCATCAAAGCTTCACCATCAAAGCTTCACCTAGAAAGCTTCATCTACAAAGCTTCATCTACAAAGCTTCACCATCAAAGCTTCACCTAGAAAGCTTCAACACCAAAGCTTCACCTACAAAGCTTCAACATAAAACCTTGCTCCAAATAAACAAATTTTGTTCACAAAACCCAAGATGCCCTTGAACTTGTACAAAAACACTTGGGTAAACATAAACATTTTTTGTTTTACACCCACAAGGGCCCAAAATTTTCCTTCTTATTTATTCACTTATATATGTTCCCAAACATATTATAATAGATCCAACAACAAGCCAAAGTCCCAAGTTTCATAATGGACAAAAGTACAAGCAATTCATCAATAATGAAGGTGCTACAAAAATTGGAATCTGCCCCAAAATAGAAATCCAACCCAAGAGACTTTTTCTCTCTCTCCCTCTTCCGCCTCCTTTCATCTATCAAATTTCTGCAACCTCTGCTCTTCTCCAATGGAGCTGAATTTTAGACACCCTATAGTTCTTGAGCATATGAACAACTTTCAAGAAGGAACCATTTCTGTTTGAGCGACGGAAATTACAGTGTTGAAGCTTCAAACATGATAGTCGGCTTCTTGCAGATTTCGAAGCTGTTGTGATGTTTCGAAGATCTGGAAATATTTAACCGTTAGTTCATCTTGAATTTTTGATATGTTATGAAAGCGTCGATGAGGAACAACTTCAATGAATAAAGCATACCGATCTGAACAAGAGAAAATGGAGTTTCGAAGCTCACAACAAATCTGACGGGTTGACAGAAAAATAATAACCAGTCATTCATCATACCTGGATTTCTGGAGTTATACTGCTCCGAGGGATCTCACATTTGGATATGGTGTAGTTCACAAGCTGAGGAACAACTTCAATGAATAAAGCATGCTGATCTGAGCAAGAGAAAATAGAGTTTCAAAGCTCACAACAAATCTGACGGGTTGACAGACAAATGATAAACAGTCACTCATCATACCTGGATTTCTGGAGTTATACTGCTCCGAGGGACCTCAAATTTGGATATGTTGTAGTTCACAAGTTAAGGAACAACTTCGATGAAGAAAGTATGTTGATCTGAACAAGAGAAAATGGAGTTTCGAAGCTCACAACAAGTCTGACGGATTAACAGAACATTGATGAACAGTTACTCATCATACTTGAATTTCTGAAGTTGTACTACTCCGATGGATCTCAAATTTGGATATGTTGTAGTTCACAAGATAAGGAAAAACTTTCATGAAGACGACTTTGCAATCTGAGCTATAGAGAAAGGTGTTATCTTGCATCCACTCAGGCTGATTAGTGGAAACGAAAAGCAATTCCACCAAAGAAAAGATGAAAAAGAGAGAAAAGCTACTAATTGCACTTGATCTTGTCTAGTCAATAGCATGCAGCATCAAACACACAAAAGTTGGAAATATTTTTAGATAAAGCATATACGAATGTGTGACATCGAAACAAGGATTCGTTACTTTGACAAATTAGTAACACGCGAGACACCTCATTCGGCAACTCTCTTCGCCTGAAGACTTGGGGGACTCCCACCATATGCTACTGCACCTTGATACTCGGCAGTCTCACAACCACTCAGTGACTTGGATTTTTCAAGTCTCCAACCGAGAAGTTTTCCTCACTCGGGAAATTAAGGGAACACTACCTCAAACTACATGCTTCACTCACAAAGTTTCAACAATACAGGTTTCAACAAAAGCAAAAATTCAAAGAACTTTATGAAGAAGGCTTTGGTGTATTTAACACAATATGTTGAAATGAAGCAAAGCTTATTTATTAATATTTTCGATAAGCCACAAATATGTACATATACATGAGTCAAAATAAACAAACAAAAGGGAGCCTTCACAAAGGTTGCTTAGGGGAAGTCTCAGCAGTCGGTAGAGCCCCAGAAAGAGAAAGCACCGGAGGGTGGTTATCCGGAGCCTCAGTACTTGACAAAACCCCAGAAGGAGGAGGCATTGGAGGTTCATCATTTGAAGCTTCATTACCAGGTACAACCCTAGAGGACGAAGGCAATAAATGCCTTTGGAACAAACCCACAAACCGCTGATGATCAAGTAAAACCTTACCATCAGATTCCTTCATCTGGTCAAGCTTCCTCTTCATGTTTGTAGCATAGTCATGGGCGAGCCGGTGCAACTGCTTATTCTCATGCTTGAGCCCTCTAATCTCCTGTTTGAGACTCATCACTTCAGCAGCCAATGATTCAACTTGGCGGGTTCTAGCAAATAGGCGTTGGGCCATATTAGACACAGAACCTGCACACTGAACACTAAGAGCCAGAGAGTCCTTAACAGCCAACTCATCAGACCGTTTGGAAAGTAGTCTGTTATCTTTGGGAGTGAGAAGGTTCATGGCCACCACTGCAGCGGTCATATCATTCTTCATCACAGAATCCCCAACGGTAAGAGGACCAGTAGGGGATATGAAGGATGGGCGCCATATGTTGTCTGGAGAAGGCGTGGCTGTCTCTTCTCCAAGGTTCAAGTCAAAACGACGGTCGGAGGGTCCAGACATTTTCAAATGTGTTGAAGAAGGAAGAGGTCAGACAAATCAAGATCTTAGAAGTGCAAGAAATGAGCTTCTACTGGTAGAGATTCAAGTGTGCTGTGGAACTTAATGCCAGCCTCTATAAAAATCTGCACTCGACGGAGCTTCAGAAATCGAAGAGGCGTTTGCTTTCTCAAAAGCTGGGCTGCTCAGAGACCACGAGGGCCGATCTCAGAAATCGAAGAGGCGTTTGCTTTCTCAAAAGCTGGGCTGCTCAGAGACCACGAGGGCCGATCTCAGAAATCGAAGAAGCACCTGCTTTTTCAGCCTCGTCAGCACCTGTCACATGCACACTCAGCTTTGCGAAAATTACGGGCAATCTGTCGAAGATTTCTGGTGAAGTAGAAAGCACGTGAATCTTACTGTTCAATCACCGCTCTCCATATGCACCATCAACTCCTCGGGTACCACATATAACTTTGTCAAAGATCTCTGACAAAGTTTAGGCACGAGAATTTCGAAGTTCCAGCTACTCTACTATTACCCATAAGGGTAAAGGAACAGCACCACTGCTTGACAACTGGAAAGTCCCTATGTGTGTCGACCTCCGTGTTTTGCGGCAAGACAGGTTGGCAAGAACGTCCAACCTTTACTCACATTCGAGAAAAGACTCCCAACATAATTACTTTCTCAAAAACCGGAGTAGCACCGCTTTCCGAATCTCGAGAGTCAGATCCTCGACGGGATTGCTTGTTCGAAAACCGAAGAGGCACAACTCTCAGAACTTTGAGAGCCAGATTTCCTTAGATAAAGCTTGTCTGTAATCTTCACACGTAATATCAGCTTTCCAGATACCACATACCACTTTTTCAAAGTGCTCTGACAAAATTAAAACACGTGAAGCTGGCAGCTCCCACTACATTGCTGTGACCAAGAATGGTAAAGGAATAACATTACTACTTGTTATTGGGAAATCCCTATATACATTGACCTCCCTCCTCAACGGACAGGCAAACCTGCAAAAATACTCAACCCTTTCTCGCATTCGAAAAGGCACCCTCAACATAACCTCTCGAAATACTCAGCTTTATTTCCCCCCGATAATACCTCAGCAAATAAGCCACACCAAGAACAAGAGTATCTCATATCATCAGGGTCGAAAGCAAGAGTATCCCATATCATGCTTTCTCCCTGTCTTTGTCTTTGTCCTTGTCCACACCTGCAGGACAAGGAGAAAGAGAGCAGTCAGTCGGAACCTGAAATCAAACCTCCAATTTGGAACTGACTGCCTGGAGCCTTTGCTTGGTTGCTTACTTAGCATTGCTCTCGAGTACTCATCCTCAACTGCTGTCAAGGTCACGAATTCCACCGGCAAATACCTCATGACAGTTGATCAGATATTGGCTCTTTACACTGAAGCTGCCAAGCGTGGATGAGTCACTATGAAGGAATGTTCTGAAGGACCATTTAAATGCAAAGGTTGCACACCACTTCTGCCATGCAAAAGATTGAAGCAGAAGGTTCAACGGTGAGCTGAAACAGATCACTACAGCACGACACCTTTCCATACCACATTCATTATTCCGTCAACAGCAAAAGTATCCCATATCATCAAGGTCGAACGTACTCTAGATTTGATGGACTTGTTTTGACCCTCAAATTTTTGAGTCGGCCTTATACTCTGAAGGGCACCAGAAAACCCTCCAGCACAGTTCAAGAATAAGCCTGTGGAAAGTTACTTCTTCAAAAGCAAAAGTATCTCATATCATCTCTTATCCATTTGCTTCTCCTTATCCTGGCAGTTGAATGAGAGACAAGGAGAAGGAGAACAATCAACCGGAAGCCGAGGTCAAACCTCTGATCCTGGGTTGCTTACTTGGAAGTTTGACTGCTTACCTTGTCTATCACCTCTTTCGGCAGATCTCCTAGCTCGGCGACTTGGGGGACTCCTACTATAGGGTTTGTATCGCACTTGACCAAACCCGAAACTACAAGTAAGCTTCAAAGTGAAATTGATACATTACCTTGTGCATCTTCATCAGCTAAATACACCATTCCCGGATGGAGGAAAGGTACTTCCAGAGAAGGGCAGATGAAAATCAGACCACACTTCGGTACTTAGAAGTTTCGTGATTACTCAAGGGATTGGATCTTGCAAGTCCCCAACCGAGGAGTTTCCCTCACTCGGGAACTTAGGGGAGCACTGTTTGTACCATACTTGACCAATCCCGAAACTACCGAGCACCGGCCAACGCTATACTGTCAAGGACCCAGAAGAGTTCCCCTCCGACCAGAAGGCCAATCACTACTCGACACGTGTCAAGATTAGAAGCCAATCAGAGCGCAGCACGTGTCGACGTCAAGAACCAATCATAACATGACACATATCAATGTGACAAAGCTACAAGTTTTTCTATAAATAGGGGTCATTCCCCCACAATATTGGCTAATGCCATTTGTGTTAAATCATTCACAAAAACTCACTAAATTGAGAGCTTGATCCTTTGTACTTGTGTAAGCCCTTCACTACTAATAAGAACTCCTCTACTCCGTGGACGTAGCCAATCTGGGTGAACCACGTACATCCTGTGTTTGCTTCTCTGTCTCTATTCATTTACGTACTTATCCTCACTAGTGACCGAACCAACCAAGCGAAGGTCACAAAACCTGATACTTTCTGTTGTACCAAAGTCTTCGCTGATTTTGTGCATCAACAAGTTCCAAGCTTCTACATCAATGATTTTGGGAATAAATGGGTTGTTTGTAAGATGACTTTATACGTAGGGTTTGAGTTTCAAGTTAGGGTCTATGGGTTGTGGAATAAACTTTACTTTTTGACATGCTATAAAACTGGGATAAAACAATTTATGGTTCAAGTGTTTAATTGTAGAAATTTGTGAAATTTTTTCCGTAATGTGCAAGTGGTGTGCATATGGTGTGCATGGCTACAACTTAAGATAAGAAGCGAGAATGTTCACTAGTTATAATGTACGTATGTTGGGTCCCGGAATTTAACGAGTATGACCACAACCTAGTTGGCATCGGCAAAAAAAAAAAAAAAAAAAAAAAAAGCTTAAAAGACGTTAAGGGTCATGCGTATCTATGAAATAACGATGAGTATCATGTTTTCTACGTTCACGGTTAAGTGACGGTTGATATACATAACAAGACTTTTCAAACTGCCACTGTTACCTTATATACGTAACAATTATGTTTTAATTGTATCCACTATGCTAATAGGTTGCCGTTTAAGTTTCTTATCAATGCAAAAAACAACTTGTTTATACCATATTTAGGGTCTCGTATTTAGACCTCGTATAAATACTCATGGGACTTAAATGTAATTATGTGATAAAGGAAATGGCAAATATGTAATAAGTAAGGAGTCCTTATTCTATAAAAGGACCCCTCACCCTCACAATTAGGGGAGGCCAATTCCTAAGGCTCCTCACCCCTCTCCAAGCTCTCACTCTCAGAGCTCTCTCTCCCTCAAATAAATACATATTCAGTGTGGATGTAGCCCAAACCTTGGGGTGAACCACGATACATTTTGTGTTATTTACTTTACTTGCAGATTCACGGTCGAATTTACGTTGTTCCAAGACCTCCGGTTTTGTGCATCAACACAACTCGTTGCTTGATCTCCAGTTATGTGCATATCATGTGCATGTACTATACATATGATGTGCATGTGGTGTGCATACAATGTATATAGTGGTGATGTCACAAGTGATGACCTCATTTTTCTGATTTAAAAAAAAGAGATGTGAGCTTTGGATTTTTGGGTGTTGAAAATTTTGACATTGATTGAAATTGAAGTTGAAGCAAATAATATAAATTTTTTGTTATATATTATGGGGTATTTTTTTTCATTTTTTTGTCTTATCCTGCTTCTTAGTCCTACAGTGCAACAAACGCTTCACTAAGCTAGTTTAGGTTAGTCTAATCTAAACCAGTCTAGCTTAATCTCTTAAACTAGTTAAGTTCGAGACAGTTCGGTGCAACAAACGCATATGTGTTCCATATAAATTGAGAACTAAGAAGATTGCTACTTTTGTAACAAATCCTAAAACTGATAAGGTATTGTAACCATAAATAAAGTGAGTAAAACTAACCATATTCAGGGCCAGTAGGTTTGGAACTGCTTGTGAAAGGGCTAAAAGCGTTGTTTATTTTATTTTTAATATACTAATATATTTATACTAAAGGATAGGGTGATAAATTATTCTCATACTCTCTCTCTTCTGCCAGGACCGGTGAGTTTGTGAGTGTAGCAAAATATCCAGCTGATACGCGTGAGACTAGTAATTATTCTCATACTTATCATTCACAAGATTCGAATCTAAGATCTCTCATTTACAAATAAAGAGAAATACCTACAAATGAAAAGAAATACCACTAATTATCATACTAAATGATTAAAAATGTTTTTGACAACCAAAAGTACATGTGAATGCGTTTGGCATAAAGAGTATGTATTTATAAAGGGAATTGTTATTAGCACTCCAAAATCTCATTTGGCACTCCAAACTTTCTATAATTAGAAAGAAAAATACACTTGTGAGGAGTGTAGAATGAGATTTTTGAAATGGTAATAACAGTTCTCTTTCTAAATCATAGAAGCACTTTACTTATTTAAGAAAAAAAAATTCCAATAATTTTTAAGAAGCACTTTTTATGTTTTTGTTTTTTTTGTATTTTTGTTTTTTTGTGAGGAGTGTAGAATGAGATTTTTTTAATGCTAATAACAGTTCTCTTTCTAAATCATAGAAGCACTTTACTTATTTAAGAAAAAAAAATTCCAATAATTTTTAAGAAGCACTTTTTATGTTTTTGTTTTTTTGTTTTTTTGTTTTTTTTTTTGTTTTTGTTTTTATAAGAAGAGTACGATATTTCATTCATGGATAAAAAAGGCATTACAAATACATATCATAAGGAATTCATCCCAAAAGGGTCCTTGCAAACTAGATCTAAAAATATTACAATAAAGCATCACAAAGCAATGAGTAGACTTTAAGCATTTGTCTGAGCTCATCAGGAGCAACACGATTACACTTATCAATAACTGTTAAACTTCATGTTACAAGGAGATCAAGTGAGAACAATATCTCAAACATAAATTGGGACAGGGGGTCAATCGCATTAGCTAATCACCGCCATGATCCCAAACACCAAATAAAGTAGATCCAGCAAATCAACTGCTCCACCCTTCACACATAAATCCAAAAGAGGCAGCACACCAAAATGAAAATGAAAATCAAGCACTCTCCTAAAGAGAGCAATCATACTAGCAAACTTTGCACATAGAGAAATCAAACTAAACTCTAGGACAATTCCTGCAAATTACTAAACAGAAGCAAAATAAAAAGACAAAATCATGTCGCCACTTCGCATCCTTCGAACATCCAAAAGTTGCATCATTGCACCGGCTAAACCCAAAATGTCGTACTGACTAAACTCGATCCCGACACAATTTGACATCTTACATGGCTTACTGCTTCAAACCTATATCGAAGGTGATAACTTAATCCAAAAACCTTGTGATAACTATGTATGTTGGCCAAAAGACGACTACATCGTTTCACATGACAATTCAACACCAAATAAAGTAAACGGAGAGTGAAAGAGAAGAGACGAAAAATGATTTTCAAGAGGATTGCTGTTGACCCCAAAACCAAAGGCAGGAGCTGCGGCAAAGAATTTTTCCTTTAATTTTCTTTGAATAAAAATTACAAATCCTATTTTTAATAGAACTTAACACAATCTGGTGTGTATTCCTACGTTTGTGCTTCATAAACCATATACTTTTTTTGTTCGAAAAGGAATATAAACCATCTTCGTAGTTGCCACTTAGTATTACAATCTAATTGTAAAGTGAAAGATCTTGGATTCTCTCTATTAGTGGAGATAATAACGTTTGTTTAAAAAATAAATAAATAAATAAATGTTGCAGTCATATTTAGAATAAGAATATGATAGTGTAAATCTTAGTAGATTTGAGAAAGTATCTTATATTCCTTTTAGGAGTAGATTACCTATTAAATGTTGTAATCCTAAAGGAAAAGATTTTTACCTATCCTACTACAATAAATAAAGGCACAATAGTTTGAATCAAACACACCTCACAATTAAATCACTCTCTCTTGTCCCTCAATATTGCCGGCCCCTCTCTCTCTCTCTCTCTCTCTCTCTCTCTAAACCCTAGATCGTTCAATCAAATAGACCTACTAAACACTATTTTGTAGTTGACCAAAATCAAACACATGAAGAGTGCAAAGTCAAAATTGACCCTCAAAAACCCGAACGGCCATTCCCTAAACCCCATTAACGGAACTCCAACTTTTGCCATTCTTCTTCTGCTTGGGCTACAATTTTTCACATCTCTCAGTATCGCTTTTGAATCTCAGCTATTTTGCCTCTCGGAAGTATCGATTTCGTTAATTTTAAAAGCCAAAGACAATGGAAATTGACAGAGTCGACGGACGCACGCCAAACCAGTTGAGACCATTGGCTTGTTCTCGCGGCTTCCTCAACCGCGCTCACGGCTCTGCAAGTTGGACTCAAGGTTCTTACTTCACTTCAAATCCGCATACATTTTCTGTATTTTCAATGTGGCCGTTAGCTGAAATGATCAGATTTTCAGTATTTCGTCAAACATTTGATTGTTAATTTTGATAAATTGAGCGGCTGAGATTTGATTTCTGGTTATTTTGGCTAAAATTTGAAATTCCATTTTCTTATCTGTGCTTTTGATTGATATTGGTATTTATGTTTAGGTTTGTTTTGTTGGTTTTGATAGGAGATACGAAAGTTCTGGCTGCAGTTTATGGACCTAAAGCAGGAACAAAGAAGAATGAAAATCCCGAAAAAGCTTGCATTGAGGTTGTTTGGAAACCTAAAACAGGCCAGAGTGGTGAGTTTTTGCCGCTACTATACTTACTCTTATTGCTCTGGACTGGACAATGGGTACGTAGAGTGGGGGCGAATTCTGTTATTTCCGTCTAATTTGAACATTTTTTGCATTATATAGGAAAATTGGAGAGGGAATACGAGATGATATTGAAGAGAACCTTGCAAAGCATCTGCATACTGACTCTAAACCCAAATACCACAACCTCGGTCATTGTTCAGGTGAGGCAATTTTATTACATGAAAAACTTCGTGTCCGAATCTTAGGCGTTGTTTTGCAGAGTCAAGTAGTGGATGACTTTGAGGATAGGTCAAATTTTAGGAGTTTTAAAGGGCTTGTGGTGGTAAATATGGGCATTGGCCCCTTTACATAGACAGGTAAAAGTTTCCAGGAAGTGTAACTGTGGTTTGGCTTTTGAGCTTGTGCATGAAAATGCATCTGCCGATTATAGCCTGTTTGGTATCCTTCTTGGATCCAATTTTGTCGTTTTCAAAAATGATGAATGTAGCTAACTTACTTAATACTCATTAGTTTCAAAACCAAAAATTGGATTCAAGAAGGATACCAAACAACCTGGTGGCGGTAGTTTTTCCAACCCGTAAGATGAATTGTTATGTAAAGCCAGTATACTTAGTGTAGTCTCCCCTTTCTAAATGCCGATTTTGTTTGAAGTTATGTCCATCTAGTAATATAGGTTCCCATCTCTTATATATCTTCATGTATGCGAATTGACCCTTTTATATGCCCAGTAACTGAGTCACCGAATACTGCTTCAGTTTCCTTGGGTATGTGTTATTAACTTGTTTACAACTATGGTTAAGTAATCGTCCTTTTATTTAAAAACATTATGTTTCTGCTGCAGGTTGTCAATGATGATGGTTCTGTATCCTTCAACGTTTTTCATTTTTCGTACATTAGAAGAAGTTTAGCAATTTTAATAGGCTAATTGGGAGCTCCAGTTTGACATTCATTGAATGTCCTTATTGCCAGTGTATTCTTTCATTATTTCTGTTTGGCCCCGGAAAAATAAATATCTTTATATAACCTTGCGGGGTGCTGGTAGTGCCGTTATTCTCTATGGGTTACATAAAGTTCCATACTGCACAAGGGACAAGTATTTTTTATCGGTGGTGAATAACCTCGAGGCATTTAGATATCATGTTTGACATTTTCACATATCCAAGAATGTGTTAGCTACACCCTTGTTTGTTATCTTCTTTTACATGTTGATACAAGTAGAAGTACCTTAACAACTACTTGTGTAGCTTCTGCCATGTGCCATAAATGCAGCGTGTGCTGCCCTTGTTGATGCCGGGACTCCTCTAAAACATCTTGCTGGTAAATGAGACCTATGTTTTGGTCTTCTATCCTATGTTTGATGAATATGTCCTGAGGTGTTTTTATGCTTTTTGCAGTCGCTGTATGTTGTTGCCTGGCAGAGAGCGGATACATCATATTGGACCCCAGCAAGCTGGAAGAGCAGGTTTTTCTTCATTCATATCTCTGTAAACATCTAATTGCATTTAGATTATACTCCAAAATTCTATAGCTTCTTTAAGCAATAAAAGGGGGGGTCGATTCACACATGCGTGTCTACATTACATCTGCAGAACTGTAGTTTTGTTTTGTGCCAAGAAATGCTTCGTGTTGTTGGACTAAAGATAACAGGCACCATGCTGTAATCTTACTGGAGTTATAGAAGTCGAGTTGTTTTCATATCTAAATGTGTGCACGCGAAAAATGTAATTATGTTAGTATAACAACTATGTCTTACTCCAACCTCAACCCCCCTGAACCTGGTGAGCCAAGAGTAAGGGTCAATCTCCGTATGTGATATGTTTGGGTTTGTGTGTATTTGTTATTCTCTACATCGGTAATACCTTGAACTATGACTCGCTACGCCTCCAACCCATACCTTACCTGGTGAGCCAAGGGAGTCACATTCTTTGGCACTACATAATTCTCCATCCTTAATGGGGTTTGAATTTGTGACGCAGAAAATGAAGGCGTTTGCGTATTTGGTCTTCCCAAACTCTCTCACAACCCTTCCAGAAGGAGGATTACTGGTGGGAGGTGAACCCATGGAGCATGGGATCATCACCTCAGTTACCCAGGGCGCAATGTCAGGTGTTTACCGCTCTTCATCTCCCCTTTCCTGGTGTTTAATGCTATTTTGGTTGTGTTGGTAAGATTTACAATACTTGATCTAATCGGGTTCTCACTCTATATTTTTCCAGTGGACGACTATCTTCACAGTTTAGAACGAGGGTGCGCCGCCACTGCAAAGATGTCGGCATTTCTCCAAAAGAGATTGCAACCACTGCTTTCAGATGATTAAATCTAAATCTGGGAGATATCGCACAGCGTAAACGTCTCTGTAGCTAGATTTCGCAGCTCTACTCGATTAACATGAACCATACGTACAATATTTTGTGTACTCCACTCTATTAGAACCTCAGATCAATGTAATACGGTAACTTTCAACGTAGCCCTTTGGTTAATTTTGGAAGAACAAAACTGTTCCTGCGGTTATAATACAGCGGTAATTACTCTGTCAAAAGCACCATTAGCAGAATAGCACATGATTAATTTCGAATAATCAGCATTCCATTGATGGTAATTTGGTATAATACATGCATAAACAGGGCCGGACAATCCATTCAGACTAGGCCTGGCAAACGGGTCGTGTCTGTCGTTTTCGTGTAACATCTGTTATTTTAACGGGTTGTGTCGTGTCACACCCGTTATCTTAACTGGTCCTTAACAGGTCGAGTCACTTTACCCAAGTTACCCGACCCGTTATGACCCGTTAAGAAAAATATTTTTTTTCTTCTTAAATTTGCACATACAACACATTGCCACATAAATATTACTTCAAAACATTCAAACACAGTTTTCGTTTAAGTACTACATCTACACTCGAAAATAAGAGTCTAATAAACAAACATACATACACCACTAGTCTATTACAAAATATTAATGGCGCGTTTACTAATCTGTAATCAAATTGAGAGGAATTAGATTGAGGGGGAATTGGATTGAGGAGGAATTGAAATGAGATGGAATCAGAATCAGATTCCTGTTGAAGTTGTTTACTAAAACTGTCAGGAATCGGAGTAGGAATGATGTTGAGTCCATATAAGTTGTTTACTAATTCATTTCAATCGGAATGAAAACTAGGTTGATTACTATATTGCCCTTACATAAATAAATTATTTTCATACTAATAATTTAATTAAATTCTTAATTAAATTTATATAATAAAATTCATCTATATAAGCATGTATAAATAGGTTTTATTTATTTATTAAAAGATGGCAAAAATGATATTGAGTCTATATAAGTTGTTTACTAATTCACTTCAATCAGAATGAAAACTAAGTTGATGACTAAATTGCCCTTACATAAATAAATTATTTTCATACTAATTAATTAAATTAAATTCTTAATTAAATTTATATAATAAAATTATCTATATAAAAAAATATAAATAGGTTTTATTTATTTATTAAAAATGACATAATGAGTGTCAAATGAAGGGCAATGTTGGGATAATAAGAAACAAGTGAGGGCATAATTGGAATAAAATATGCATTCTTGATTCCCTTGCCCTTAGGGAATTCAAATACCTCACAAAACTAGGGAATCCGGTTCCTCCAATTTCAGGAATTGGATTCCTTGTTTCGTGTGGGCTCCACCACTTTTTTGATTCCTTAATATTTAGTAAACACCGGAATACTCCGTAATCGGAATTCAATTCACTTTCTTTATTTCGATTACCCTTACGTAAACATGCCATAAATGTACAAGGATATGCAAAATGAAAGAGTTTTTGTTTTCAAGGTTGTGAAGCCTTTCACAAAAGTTTAAACCTTGTCAATGGAACTCAAAGCTTGCATGTTATTCCTTTTACAAAATCCTCAATTTTCATCGATTATCATGACATAAGATTTTGTGGTATCCACTAGTATAAATATTTTAAATTGAAGATCGAATTTATTCATTGTATTCATATATGGTCAAGGAGTGTAGCTGTAAAAGAATTATCAAAATCGGAGTTAAAATAACCGTTAAATCGTGATTTTTCGTTGATAATGGTCGAAAAGTTTTGTCCCGTTACTTGATCTCTGAATGTTTGTTTTTTGTGATTTTTGGCGTATGCAATCTTGAAGCATATAAAAACAAGTTTGATGATTAGATCGTTGAAATTAGTTTTGTAGAATGTGTATCCCATCAAAACGATAGATTCACTTTAAAATTAGTTTCGTAGAATGTGTATCCCATCAAAACGATAGATTCACTAACACTTAGAGTTTATTTATACTTTCATTAAGTATAACATAAGATTTTGAGGTATCCACTAGTGTAAATATTTTAAATTGAAGATCGAATTCATTCATTGTATTCATATAGGGTCAAGGAGTGTAGCTGTAAAAATCATCAAAATCGGAGTTAAAATAACCGTTCCATCGGGATTTTTCATTGATAACCGTCGAAAAGTTTTGTCCCATTACTTGATCTCTGAATGTTTGTTTTTTGCAATTTTTGGCGTATGTGATCTCAAAGTATATAAAAACATGTTTGACTGTTGGATTGTTGAAACTAGTTTCGTAGAAAGTGTAACCCATCAAAACAATAGATTCACAAACACTTAAGAGTTTATTCATACTTTCATGAAGTATAACATAAGATTTTGTGGTATCCACTACTGTAAATATTTTAAATTGAAGATGGAGTTCATTCATTGTATTCATATAGGGTCAAAGAGTGTAGCTGTAAAAAATCATCAAAATCGGAGTTAAAATAACCGTTAAATTGTGATTTTTATTTGATAACTGTCGAAAAGTTTTGTCCCATTACTTGATCTTTGAATGTTTGTTTTTTGCGATTTTTAAAGTATGATATCTCGAAGCATATACAAACAAGTTTGACGGTTGGATAGTTGAAATTAGTTTCGTAGAATGCGCATCCCATCAAAATGATAGATTCACTAACATTTAAGAGTTTATTCATACTTTCATTAAGTATAACATAAGATTTTATGGTATCCACTAGTGTAAATATTTTAAATTGAAGATCGAGTTCATTCATTGTATTCATATAGGGTTAAGGAGTGTAGGTGTAAAAAATCATCAAAATCGGAGTTAAAATAACCGTTAAATCGTGATTTTCGTTAATAACTGTCGAAAAGTTTTTTCCCGTTACTTGATCTCTGAACGTTTGTTTTTTGCGATTTTTGGTGTATGCGATCTTGAAACATATATAAACAAGTTTGACGGTTGGATCGTTGAAATTAGTTTTGTGGAATGCGTATCCTATCAAAACGATAGATTCACTAACACTTAAGAGTTTATTCATACTTTCATTAAGTATAACATAAGATTTTGTGGTATCCACTAGTGTAAATATTTTAAATTGAAGATCGAATTCATTCATTGAATTCATATATGGTCAAAGATTGTAGCTGTAAAAAATCATCAAAATCAGAGTTAAAATAACCGTTAAATTGTAATTTTTTGTTGATAACCGTAAAAAAGTTTTGTCCCATTACTTGATCTCTAAATGATTTTTTTTTGCGATTTTTTGGCGTATGCGATCTTGAAGCATATACAAACAAGTTTGACGGTTGGATCGTTGAAATTAGTTTTGTAGAATGTGTATCCCATCAAAATGATAGATTCACTGACACTTAAGAGTTTATTTATACTTTCATTAAGTATAATAGGGGTGGGCAAACGGGCCCTGGGCCCGCGGGTAGGGGCGGGTATTAGCGGTTCGGGGCGGGTCCTAATTTTGAAAAAGAGAAACGGGGCGGGGCGGGGCGGGCCTTTGAAATTTTAGGTTCGGGCCGGTTCCAAAAGTGTAGAAAAATGGGTACCCGGACCGGCCCGTTTGCAAAAAGACCCCTTTGTTGGGTACTGTTATTGTCTCCCAGCCTCCCAAGCCCACTTCTTTTGTTCCTCTCCGTGGGCCGTGACATTTCTCAATCTCCAACACACACACACACACCCCATTTCTCAGTCTCCGTAACAAAATCGCTCGAACCTTCCTCATTCTTCTGCTTTGTTTTTTCTCCCCCCATCTCTGCAACTCTTCTTCCCGGAGCACAAACACACCACACCCACACCCCACCGAGAAATGATATGCTGCCGCCGCCCTCCTCCCCCACCAACTCCTCCGTCTCCTCCTCTGATCTCAACACCGAGGTAACTCATTTCCCTAATTTCTTCCAATTTCGTCAATTTCTTAATTTTGATTTACAAAATTTGTGAAAAGTTGTGAAATTTTCAACCGCATGTCTAGCTTCTGGCACTCCTTGTCCAGGATGAAGATGGTCTTGGTTGGTGGGAACGAGTGCTCAAAGGATAGCTTGGGGTTCGACCGGATCTCCACGTTTGAGTCGTCCAGCTGCAGTGGGGAGTGGTGGAGAGAACTGAGAAGGCGCACAACGTGATCAACTTAAGCTTTCTCTCTCTGGCGAGGAAGTTGGATCTGTGCAGCCTATGCTCCGGCGGCGCTTTCTCCGTTTTTCTTTTGTTGCCAGATGCTCAAATGGGAGAGAACTGAGAACACCTCATTTCTGTAGTGGATTACAATATGACCCATGCTTTGATTTTGTCTGTTTCTTTATCATATTTGCAATGTTATTCTGAATGATACATCTTCTCAGATGTTATTGTTTGTTTGTTATTTTTTGATGTAAGAAGAGCAAGAGAAGCTGGAGAAGAAACTGAAAATTAGAAGGAAAAAAAAAAAAACAGGGTACCCGTTGGACCCGTAGGAACTGGCCCGTTTTATACGGGCCGGGTTAGGTCCGGTTCTCAGTTTGAAAATAGTAGAATCCGCCCCGGCCCGGCCCGTTGTATTTTCAAGCGGGTCCGGTCCGGTCCCTTCAATTTTGGGCCCGGCCAGGCCCGTGCCCACCCCTAAAGTATAACATAAGATTTTGTGGTATCTAGCAGTGTAAATATTTTAAATTGAAGATCGAATTCATTCATTGTATTCATATAGGGTCAAGGAGTGTATTTGTAAAAAAAATCATCAAAATCGGAGTTAAAATAACCGTTAAATTGTGATTTTTCGTTGATAACGGTCGAAAAGTTTTGTCCTTTTACTTGATCTCTGAATATTTGTTTTTTGCAATTTTTGGCGTATGCGATCTCGAAGTATATATAAACATGTTTGACGATTGGATCGTTGAAACTAGTTTCATAGAATGTGTATCCCATCAAAACAATAGATTCACTTACACTTAAGAGTTTATTCGTACTTTCATTAAGTATAGCATATGATTTTGTGGTATCCACTAGTGTAAATATTTTAAATTGAAGATCGAGTTCATTCATTGCATTCATATAGGGTCAAGGAGTGTAGTTGTAAAAAATCATCAAAATCGGAGTTAAAATAACCGTTAAATTGTGATTTTTCGTTGATAACCGTTGAAAAGTTTTGTCCCGTTACTTGATCTCTGAATGTTTGTTTTTTGCGATTTTTTGCTAATGCGATCTCAAAGCATATACAAACAAGTTTAACGGTTGGATCATTGAAATTAGTTTCGTAGAATTCGTATCCCGTCAAGTTCAATGGTATATATATATATATATATATATATTAAGTAGATTTAAATTTATTTATTTTGTACATATAACACTTAAGAAATTGAAAGGTATGTATATTTAAGCCGATCCAATGGTCACCACTTTTTAATATTTAATTTAATATATATATATATATATATGTTGATGCACAAAACCGGAGGGGTCTTGGAACAACGTAAATCCGACCGTGAATCTGCAAGAAAGTAAAGAACACAAGATGTATCATGGTTCACCCAATGTTTGGGCTACATCCACATTGATGTTGATATTGTTTTACTCTGAATAGTGAATATACAAGAAGGCTAGAGTCAGTGTGCTCTCTAGCCTATTTTCTGTGTGCTCTCTTCCCATGGCCTAAAACTTGGCCTCCCTTAATGAGGAGAGTGATGAGTCATTTTATAGAATAAGGGCTCCTCACTTATTACATATTTGCCCCTTCATTTATTACATAATTACATTTGAGTCCCCCAAGTATTTATACGAGATATAAATATGGAGGCCCGAAGTATGGTACAAACAGTAGTCCCCCAAGTCTTCAGTCAAGAAAGTCTTTTGGCTGGAGACTTGAAATTCTGTCCATGTGTGTGCCGAAGTAACTATATGTCGTCTAGAACTGAATACTCGATATAAGGCGGTGCTAAATGTGAAATGATGCTCAACTAGAAGTAGCACATGTTGTGAGGCTGCTCGGCTTGTGGCTTATGTTGCCTTGGTTGGCTCGGCTTGTGACGTTGAAGGTGAGGGAGTGCCTTTTATAAAATAAGGGATCGCTCCTCAATACATAAATGATGGGCTAGAGTTGATGCTCGCGGCGAGGCGATTGCTCAGCAGGCGGTGATGCTCTCTAATGATGGTGAAGGAGTCCCTTTTATAGAATAAGGGCTCGCTCCTCAATACATAAATGATGGGCTAGAATTGATGCTCACGGCGAGGCGGTTGCTCAGCAGGAAGCGGTGCTATCTTATGATGGTGGGAGAGTCCCCTTTATAGAATAAGGGCTCGCTCCTAAATACATAAATGATGGCTAGAGTTGATGCTCGCGGCGAGGCGCTTGCTCAGCAGGTGGTGATGCTCTCTAATGATAGTGAGGGACTCTCTTTTATAGAATAAGGGCTCGCTCCTTAATACATTAGTGATGGGCTAAGAGTCTCTCTCTAATGAAGGTGAGGGAGTCCCTTTTATAGAATAATGGTTTGCTCCTCAGTACATAAATAATGGGCTAAGTTCCCCAAGTATTTTTCATGAGACCCAGTTGCGGAAGCCCAATATATGATACATAGTGTAGTCCCCCAAGTCTTCAGTCAATAGAGTCTGTTGGCTAGAGACTTCAAATTCAATCCATGTATGGGCAGAAGTGGCGGTTGTTCGGAGGCGGTCTTTGTATACCATGCACTGAAGCTTTGTAGGTGAAGCTTTGAAGCTAGAGCTCTGTAAATGAAGCTTTCGAAGTTGGAGCTCTCGAAGTTGGAGCTCTGTAACTGAAGCTTTCGAAGCTAATTGACATGAGTAATGCTCATGAATGTTTATGTTGATTGACATGAGTGATGCTCATGGATGTTGACATGAGTGATGCTCATGGATGTTGACATGAGTGATGCTCATGAATGTTTATGTATGATTGACATGTGTGATGCTCATGAATGTTTATGTATGACTGATATGAGTGATGTTCATGTATAATTTTGGAGTACTGGACGTACTTTTGATCGCCTGGTTGGTGATAATAGCGGCAGGCTGCCAAATAATTTTAGAGTATTGGACGTACTTTTGATCACTTGGATGGTGATAATAGAGGGTGAACCTTAAGTGAAGGGATAGAGGTTGGAGTTTGAAGCCATATGGCTTGGCTCTTTTGGGCATATGGGCTTTCGCCCTCCACATAACATTTCAGCCCACTATTTTGGGCTTGTGGGCTTGTCGACATTTTGCCCCTTTTTTTTGGCATGTTGCCTTCTTTATTTATTTATGATTACCCTTTATTAGGGTTATACAGATGTCTCCAAAAGATAAGAAAAGTAAATCACATCATTCAAAACAAAGGTTTCGACACAAAATCTTCGACAGTTGCAGATCGTTGGTGTGTACTAGGTTGTTGCAAATCTTTTTCCATGTGCATACTGCGCCTACTGAATGTTTTACCTTTTCCTTTCTCTTTATTTTTCTTTCTTTTGGTAGATGACAGACAAGGGAATAATGAATTGTTATGAGAACAGGAATCTTATCTCCGCTTTTCTAGTGGCTTCTTCAGAAAAGTGGGAACATGCATGATGAAAGTTTTCTTTTTCAAAAGTTGATGGCATCTTCTGATGGCTTGCCTTTATAGTACCCATTTTTTCCGAGAAGTTCATCCACAAACATGTGCAGCCTGGTCATGATTTCTCTTTATCCTCCTCATTTTTCTTTTTCTTACTTTTGCTTTTCTCTTTTCCACCGTACCTCTCTCACTCATTCTCTTTTTCTTTTCCACCTATAGACATCTTTTTCCTTTTATATTATTTTCTTTCCACTGCACCTCTGTCAGCGTTTTGGTTGAAAGATTTACGGAATGACCTGAGCTTGTCCCAGTGATAGCAGCTCGAGTAATACAGAACAAATAACATAATGCAAGAGCACACAAACATGGGGATGAGACCAAATATCCAGAGGAAGAAAATGAACGAGAGGTAGAATGCTCGCAATCCGAGGGTCTAAAAATAGCTTTCGCGATTCAAGTTTTGGGCAACGTACTCGAGGTAATCCTTCTGGCCTTTCCATGTGGGCACAGTGGCTAAGAAGCTAACATGTGCATAGTATCTAATAGACTGCACATTCAAGAGAAAGGCAACAAGAAAGCAAAGCAAGATGGAAAAGTACTTGACTGAAGAGAGAATGAGACTCTTGTTCCCGTAAACTAGTCTGGATGCTGTGTTGCCGGAGTCTGATGTAGTGCTGACAAATACGCCGATGAGAGAACTGAGAGTGATGGCTGTTGTTGCCAATAGCGTAGACGCCATTATGTTGTTGCGTATCGTTTGAACAGCCAAAACACAATTCTTCAAGGGGTCAGACATGATGGATAAAACCCATTGGTGGCGAGACTGAGCGTTGAGGCCGACGACGGTTCAAATAAGATGGCGATGGATGGTGATCAGCAGCCATACGTGGTATGCACCCAGCACCAGCAGACCCATCGGCACTAGCACATAGTCCACCTGCTTCGCTTCCATCCCCTCCCTCTCTCTCTCTAAAAATAATTAATATGGAGTTTAATGGAGAATTGTGGGCATGTGGGAGGAAACTGTGAGGCGGAGGCAGAGGCTGAGGCGGAGAAGGTAACAGCTTGGAGGAAGAGTAGTAGACTAGTGTTTGAGAACACGACGTCAGAAATGCCAGTGACATGTTTGGACCTTGCTTCTCTGCTGTTTCAGTTGAGTTGTTGCTTGTTGGGTGGTTCGGTTCTTGGGTTTCTGCAGATTCATAGTGAAGGTATGAAAAATTGAGAGAGAACCGACATAACTTTTCGTGTCGTTTCTCACAGACAGCGCCAAATGTTGATGCACAAAACCGGAGGGGTCTTGGAACAACGTAAATCCGACCGTGAATCTGCAAGAAAGTAAAGAACACAAGATGTTGTAGACATCGAAATTTCGGTAAATAAATGTTGACCGATAAATCAAAGTTTCAACGCTCATGTATTACATAAATTTTACACGTTGCGTGTGTCTAAACAAAAAATCGAAATAAGTTGGAAAAGTCATCAAACAGGACACATGTCAACACCTGGCAGAAATGACTTATTTCATCTGGAATATTATATTCAAAATTAGGCCTTGGAAAATTCTATAAATAGAAGCCAATTTCATTCATTTCAAGGAACCAAAATCATTAGGCAAAATTCTTGAAGCTCTGAAGCTCTGAAACTTTGAAGCTCTCAAGCATCAAGGTTCCCGAAGAATCAAGAAAGCTCTCTTCGTTCTTCGTTCTTCGTTCATCATTCATCCTAAGATCAAGCCCAAATGGCCATTTGGATCAACAATCATCCACCAATTCAAGATCAAGCCCCGACGGCCCTTGAAGAAAGTGTTCTTCGTTCATCGTTCTTCCAAGATCAAGCCCTAACGGCCCTTTGGATCAACAATCATCCACCAATTCAAGATCAAGCCCCGACGGCCCTTGAAGAAAGTGTTATTCGTTCTTCGTTCATCGTTCTTCTAAGATCAAGCCCCGACGACCCTTGAAGAAAGCACCATCGTTCATCATCCATTCATCTTAAGATCAAGCCCCAACAGTCATTTGGATCAACAACGTCGACAAATCCACACATCCAACCGTTCTTCAAGATCAAGCCCAAAAGCCCTTGAAGATTCGTTCATCACCGTTATTCAAGATCAAGCCTCAACGACCCTTGAAGAAACACTCATCCTCAAGATCAAACCCCAACGGCTCCTTGAATATTCACTCAAATCCACCTTCAAAGATCAAGCCCACGGCCCTTGAAGAAACTTCCAACAGTTCATCCAAAATCAAGCCTCGACGGCCCTTGGATCAATGAAACATCCACAAATCAACACCTTACGGAGATCGAATCAGAGGATCAAATTATAGAGAGATTGTAACCCCAAAATCATTAAATACAAATATTATTTTGTGCACGTGTTCTTGTCTCTTTCGTTTCAGGAAAATTTCGTGTTCACAAATTTGGCACGCCCAGTGGGACAATCTCTACCTCTCATCTCTTTCTCCGTTCAAGAAAATCAAGCACACTGCCAAACTCAATGGCATCAAGCAAAGGACAAGCCGTTCTCACAAAGGGAAGAAGCTTGAGCACTTCCGCCATGAACGGAGCATCCATTGGTGCCACAACCACTCCTTAACATGCCACTTCAAAGTTGGTGCCGCTAAAGGAGCAAGGGGAGCATCAAAGGCGCGAGTCCGTCATTAACCTGACCTCGCTGGGGGCACCGAAGCATGATACTGAGGCACACAAGATGACATCACAAAGCAGCCAACGACGTTCTTTGTTAGCATCCTGGATGTCTAAAAGAAAGTCACGTCTATTGGTTACACAAGTCATGACTATCGGCGTTACCTCCATCGAAGAACAATTGGCTCAGATGAATGAAGCAATCGCAAGGCTAACCCGAACTGTGGAAGAAAAAGACTTGCAAATTGTAGCACTAGTCAACCGACTGGAGGCGCAGGACGGCGAGAAACCCGACCCAGAGGATGATCCACTAAAAAGAGGAGCTGGCGAAAAAGATGAGCCTCCGATGGAGAGAATCGATGTGAAGCCGGAGCCAGACCAAGCAGCGGCACTCATGGGATCTCTTTCTATCCAGCAGCTACAGGAGATGATCACCAACACCATCAAGGCACAGTACGAAGGGAGCTCAAATACCTCCGGGTTATACTCGAAGCCGTATTCAAAGAAGATTGACGCCTTAAGGATGCCGAGGGGTTATCAACCGCCAAAGTTCATGCAATTTGATGGAAAGGGAAACCCAAAACAGCACGTTGCCCACTTTGTTGAAACTTGCAACAACGCAGGGACCGAAGGGGACTACCTCGCCAAGTAGTTTGTGCGCTCGCTGAAAGGAAATGCCTTTGAGTGGTACACAGACCTAGAGCCTGAGTCCACCAACAACTGGGAGCAATTGGAGCAGGAATTCCTTAACCGCTTCTATAGCACCCGCCGCACCGTGAGCATGCTAGAGCTAACGAGCACAAAACAATAGAAAGATGAGCCGATTATTGACTACATCAACAGATGACGCACTCTAAGCCTCGACTGCAAAGACAGGCTCTCGGAGACCTCTTCAATCGAGATGTGCGTCCAAGGTATGCAATGGGGTTTGCTATACATCATTCAAGGCATTAAACCACGAACCTTCGAGGAATTGGCCACTCGTGCCCATGACATGGAGTTAAGCATCGCCCATCATGGGAAGAAAAAACCAATCGCCGACTACAAGAACGACAAAGTTTTGGGGCCAAAGGTGGATAAGGCTACATGGAAACCCACCAAGGAAGCGATGACGGTCAACATATCTCCCGTCAAAATCTCCACACGAGGCAAGGTGATTCAAATCGAAGCTTTTCGTGATTAAGAGATGCATAAACGCACTTTGAAGGAGCTTGAGGAGAAGACTTATCCATTCCCCGACTCTGATGTGGCTGCCATGCTGGATGACCTATTGGACAAGAAGGTGATCGGTTTGCCTGAGTGTAGATGGCCGGAAGAGATGAATCGTACCGACAGTCCAAGATACTGTAAATTCCACCGCTTCATCAGTCATCCGACAGAAAAGTGCTTCGTGCTGAAAGTTCTCATCATGAAGCTGGCTCAGAAAGGAATCATCGAGCTAGATCTTGACGATGTGGTGAAGTCAAACTATACCACCATCATTTCTGGCTTTTCCGACTCAAAGTTTTTACCTCAACCGCCTGGGGCATCCTCCAAGACAAGCAAAGTTGAAGGATGGACTCAAGTCACTCCTAAGAAATTGCACAAGAAGCACACGTCTCATCCACAAGTCCGCCAATCGGAAAGGGGGCAAAACAGCTCTTGTCAACCTTCAAAGCAACGTGAACGTGTTGAAGATGATGAAATTTCGACACATAGATCATCCATCCCCATCACGATGCGCGATTTCTTTCCTGAATACTTCTTCAATCACTTAGTCAAGGCTCCTTGCTATGAAGATTACGAGGAACGACTCTCCCGGATCGCTTGACGAACAATCAACGCTCCTGGTCTGCATGAGCATAAAAGGCAACATCAACTCTCCTGGTCTGCACGAGCATAAAAGGCAACATCAACGCTCCTGATCTGCACGAGCATAAAAGGCAACACCAAATGCTCCTTGTCTGCACGAGTTGAAACTGCAAACGACATTAAGCTCCTGGTCTGCACGAGCATAAAAGGCAACACCAAAAGCTCATTGTCTCCAAGAGCCTAAACTGCATGGCACAACGCTCCTGGTCCGCATGAGCATAAAAGGCGACACCAAAGCTCCTTGTCTGCAAGAGCCTAAACTGCAAGACACAAAGCTCCTCGCCCGCACGAGCCTAAACTGCATGGCACAACACTCCTGGTCTGCACGGGCATAAAAGGCGATACCAACTGTTCCTTGCCTGCACGAGTTGAAACTGCAAACGGCACCAAAAGAAAATACCAAGAAAAAAAAATGTATTTGAACTACGTTACGACTTGATCTCTTCTTTGGAGGGGTACGTAAGCAGCTCGAATATTCAAAATTTGAGTTCAGTCACACCAAAATAAGGAATAAAATTTTTTATTAAAAGTTTGATGTTATTACAATTTCTTTGTACAAATATATATATATATATATATATATATATATTAAAATGGGGTCTTTCTGGCCGGTCCAAAACTCCCTTCTTTCCAAAACCAGCAAGCCCAGGTACGAATCTACCCAAGCATATTTGCAGGCCCACCATGCGGTCACCAATCTACGAGCCTATCTACACACAGGTCTTAGCAGCTGAGGAACACAGCCCAAATACCATGTGCAGTCCATGCTAGCGCCAGTTTCTCGACCCAATATGAGGCAAACCCAGCAACCAAGCCACCTCTATTTCTGAAGCATTTCCAGCTGATGGCTTCAATAATTATTAATAAGGGACCCATCCAGGGTCTGGATGGTCTCAGACCCGCAAAACCTCTGAAACTAAATTTAGGTCGGATCCAAATCAAGACCACCCGCCACAGCGCCTGTCCACCATAAGAGCCAGCGACAGCGACAGATCTCTAGGGAAGACCCGGCTCAGCAACGCCGAGTGCGAGGACGCCGTCGTCGCAGGAAACGCACCACGACGCCAGGATCCACCGCCAACCTCATCCTCAAATAGACGCAGCAGCCACTTGGGTGTCCAAAGATGTTTTCAACGTCTCTCATTCCCTCTTCAGAGATGCAACGAAGAAGAATAGCTCAACGCCTAGGAAATTCGGCGCCTCACCAACCTCGGCGTCGATGCCAACTTCGACTGCATAAACTCCCCAAAGTCTCTACCTCTCTCAGTCCGTACACCCCTCAAGCCCACTGCACATCTGTCTCTCGGCTTCCTCATCATCACCCACCTTCAGCCATCGCAGTTTGAACCAAACAGCCTTTCTTCACCAAAGCCCATGAACAGGGCCAAAAGATAACCATCTCCTCCATTAAAACCCTTATTCTGCTAGGGAATTCTCTCGTCCAAACCTTAAAGTGGAGCGGCCTCCAGAACACTCATGCTTTCCGATTGCACCGCCGCCGCCATCTGTTGAGCTCGACAAGGTACTGGAAAATGGCGTCGTTCAGCTCCGTCGCCTACAGCTTCGTCACCATGGGAGCTATAGCAATGGCATAGATTTCGTCACTCTCCAAACAGCAGCTCCAGCTCGCCCAAGGCCTCCGTGTTCTTGGTCCAAACTTCACGGCCGTGCCCATCCACTTCTGTTGATAAATCTCAGTTTGATAACCATGCAACAGCAACTGCAACACATGCGTTGTGTGCGTGAACCAGCTAGAAGTGAGTATGAACGAAACGAGGGAGTTGCGGGACTACAACAGCTTCGTCTTCCCCTCTGCATGGCACAGCGCCATCTCCCCATTTTTTCCTCTGCAAGGTAAAAAAAAAAAATATGCAGTGGCTGTGCAATGGCGGCGATGCAAGGCAACAAGAATGCAATGGCAACAACAGACAGTGCAACGGGTGTACAGTGGTTGTGGTTAGTGGTGGTGCTGAGTGACAGTGCAACGAGTGTGCGGTGGCTCTACGCTAGGTGGTTGCAATCGGTGGTTGTGCTCAGTGGTGGTATTGGTGGAGCTTCTCCCTTTGTCTCCTCGCATTCCTTCTGCCCATCAGCTTCAGCAGCACGTGCAGCCCCTCATCCTTCGTCTTCTCTCGGACTCGGCCTGGGTTTTCACCCACAAACCCAGCCTTGCAGAGCACCATATATATATAAAAAAATGGTGGAATCTTGGTGGACAGCACCATGCAAAAAAAAAAAAAAAAAAAGTTATAAAGGTTTCGGTGCATCAGGCACCATCCAAAAGAAACAATAAAAAAATATTATAATGGATGGTGCATCAGGCACCATGTGCAAAGAAAATATATATATATATAATAAATGGATGGTGCATCAGGCACCATCTGCAAAAAAAAAAAAAAAAAAAAAATTTCTTTATGCTTTTGGCACTAAATATATATACACACACACACAAAGAATGAAATAAGGCTCATTTATTGATTTCTTTGAAAATTTACAGAAATGTACATTTTACATCAGTAAAAAAAAAAAAGAACAAACAGGAGGGAGCCTTCACGAAGGTTGCTCGTGTGAAGCCTCACCACTCAGTGAAGCTTCAGGAAGAAGAGGCGCCGGAGGTTGACTGTTGGAAGCCTCACCACTCGGCGAAGCTCCAGGAAGAAGAAGCACCGGAGGTTGACTGTTTGGAACCTCAACACTCGGTAAAACTCTAGAGGACGAAGGCAATAGGTGCCTCTGGAGTGAAGCCACAAACATCTGATGGTCACTCTGAATTCGACCTTCGGATTCTTGCAGCTGGTCGAGCTTTCTCTTCATGCTCGTCGAGTAACTATTGGCAAGCATGTGCAACTCTCTGTTTTCACGCTTGAGCCCTCGGATCTCCTGTTTGAGACTCATCACTTCAGCCGCCAATGATTCAACTTGACGGGATCGAGCAAATAGACGTTGGGCCATATTAGACATAGAACTTGCACACTGCACACTGAAAGCCAGAGAATCCTTAACAGCCAACTCATCAGACCGTTTGGAAAATAGCCTGTTATCTTTGGGAGTGACAAGGTTCCGAGCCACCATCGTAGCGGTCATATCATTCTTCATCACCAAATCCCCAACGGTAAGAGGACCAGTATGGGATATGAAGGATGGGCATCATATGTTGTCTAGAGAAGGCGGGACTGCCTCTTCACCAAGGTTCAAGTCAAGACGACGGTCGGAGGGGCCAAACATTTTCAAAAGTGTTGAAAGAAAGAAGATATCGGACAAATCAAGATCTTAGAAGTGCAAGAAGGGAGTTTCTACAATCGAAAATTCAAGTGTGCTTTGAAACGAACTGCTTCCTCTATAAAAATCAGCACTCGACAGGATTTCAGAGATCAAAGAGGCGAGCTTAGAATTCGAAGAGGCCAATTCAAAAATCGAAGAGGCAAGCTCAGAAATCGGAGAGGCATCTTGCTTTTTCAGACGTGTCAGCATCTGTCACACGCAAACTCAACTTTGCGGAAATCACGGGCAATTTGTTGAAGCGCCGATCCCAGATATCGAAGAGGCGCCAATCTTTTTCAGCCTCGTCAACACCTGTCACATGCACACTCAGCTTGGCGGAAATTACGAACAATTTATCGAAGATTTCTGATGAAGAAGAAAACACGTGAAGCCATACTGAACAATCACTCAAATGGTTGCCAAACGAATGAAAGAATAGTACTTCTACAGGTATTAAAAAACTTCCCATAACTGTCCACCTTCACCCTCCATAGCAAGGCAGACATACAGAACCTTTCTTCATCTCTGAGAATGCTTTCCCAACAAAGCTTCTCGAGTCACTCAGTGTTCCTTATTCCTTGGGGTACCTCTGCAAGCAAATAACACCTAAGCAAAAGTATCTCATATCATCAGGGTAGAAAGCGAGAGTATCTCATATCATGCTTTCTCCCTGTCATTTCCTTTGTCCTTGTTCTTACCTACAAAGACAAGGATAAAGAAAACAATATGCCGGAACCTCCACTCAAACTCGGGTAAGGAATCGACTATCTGGAACCTTTGCCTGGTTACTTACCTGGCATTTCTCTCGAGTACTCGTCTTCCACTGCTACTGTACTTCCAAAGAAGCTGCCACATCTGCCTGAAGAACAGATAAGGCGAGTGAAAATGATACCTTGCAGCATGTGGAGACAACGTGCAGAAAAAACAAGCAGAGAATAATGCAGCCTGCACAGTCAACTCAGTAGAAGGAGTCTGAGTTGAGGAACTCGAGGAGATGCCACATTTTCCTGGAGAACAGATAAGGCAAGTGAAAATGAGACCTTGAAGCATGTGGAGATAACGTGCTGATTTCCTTCAAAATCAAGTCTCCCATTCCCCGCACAATCGACTAACCCAGCAGAAGGAGTCTGAGTTAAATCCAAGAGCTCAAGAAGCTTCAACAACATATTGACGGCACCATCGCCGAAGAGCAAAGCCTCGATATGCAACGCTGTCAAATCACCACCACTTCTTCGAAAGCAAGAGTATTTCATATCATGCTTTCTCCCTGTCATTTTCTTTGTCCTTGTTCTTACCTGCGGGATAAGGAGGAAAAAAGCAATCACCCAGCACTTGGTGTCAAACTCCCAGTCAGGAACCGACTGCTTGGAACCCTTCCCTAATTGCTTACCTAGCACTACTCTCGAAGTACCCATTATCTCAACATCTTATGCTTCCAGAGAAGATACCACATATGCCAAAAGAACAGATAAGGCAAGGGAAAATGATACATTAAAGCATGTGGAGACAAGCACAACAAAGCACGTGCCGATTCATCCGCTACTTCTTCAAAATCAAAAGTATCTCATATCATCAAGGTTGCAATCACTCTAAGTGGAGGACTCGTTTTGACCCTCCAATTCTTGGGTCGACTCGCTAGGCGTTGTGGGCTGCACTTGCCGATTCACCACCCTTGAATCAAATCCTTAAAGATCAAGTCACAAACTGGAAGAAAAGCCCATCAATCTTGAAGATCATACCGTTGACCAAACTGCTCAGGTGTGAATTAGAAAGATTGAACAAAGCAACAAGTCGTCACCTTCACCTCGTGCCTACTTGCCATGTGTTCGAGTCAACCTTCAAGAATCAAGCCTTAACGGCCCTTGAAGAAGCTTCCAGCCAAATTCAAGATCAAGCCTCGACGGCCCTTGAGGAAATCACAAGTCCAATTCAAGATCAAGCGTCCACCATATTTGAATCAAATCCAGTTCAAGAATAAGCTGTGGAAAATCAACAATTGGAGGAATCCAGAAAATCCTCTAACCCAGTTCAAGATCAAAGTTGTGGAAAGTCAACAAGCGCAAAAACAAATACGTGCCGATTCATCCACTACCAAAGCCAAAGATCATCTACCACATGAAGCTCCTTGTGGTCCAATTTCAACCTTCAAGATCAAGCCTCGACGACCCTTGAAGAAATTTCAAACAAAGTTCAAGAACAAGCCTCAACGGCCCTTGAAGAAATCTCCGACCCAATTCAAGATCAAGCCTCAACAGCCCTTGAAGAAATCTCAAAGCCCAATTCAAGATCAAGCCTCAACGGCCCTTGAAGAAATCTCCAGCCTAATTCAAGATCAAGCCTCGATGGCCCTTGGATCGACATCTACAATGAGGGACTTCAAAACACATCTCCTACACATGACAAGCACATGTATACGACGCGCCTTGAAGTGGGGGCATTTGTAGACATCGAAATTTCGGTAAATAAATGTTGACCGATAAATCAAAGTTTCAACGCTCATGTATTACATAAATTTTACACGTAGCGTGTGTCTAAACAAAAAATCGAAATAAGTTGGAAAAGTCATCAAACAGGACACGTGTCAACACCTGGCAGAAATGACTTATTTCATTTGGAATATTATATTCAAAATTAGGCCTTGGAAAATTCTATAAATAGAAGCCAATTTCATTCATATCAAGGAACTAAAATCATTAGGCAAAATTCTTGAAGCTCTGAAGCTCTGAAACTCCGAAGCTCTCAAGCATCCAGGTTCCCGAAGAATCAAGAAAGCTCTCTTCGTTCTTCGTTCTTCGTTCATCGTTCATCCTAAGATCAAGCCCAAACGGCCCTTTGGATCAACAATCATCCACCAATTCAAGATCAAGCCTCGACGGCCCTTGAAGAAAGCGTTCTTCGTTCATCGTTCTTCCAAGATCAAACCCCAATGGCCCTTTAGATCAACAATCATCCACCAATTCAAGATCAAGCCCCGACGGCCCTTGAAGAAAGTGTTCTTCGTTCTTCATTCATCATTCTTCCAAGATCAAGCCCCGACGGCTCTTGAAGAAAGCACCATCGTTCATCATCCGTTCATATTAAGATCAAGCCCCAACGGTCCTTTGGATCAACAACGTCGACAAATCCACACATCCAACCGTTCTTCAAGATCAAGCCCAAAAGCCCTTGAAGATCCGTTCATCACTGTTCTTCAAGATCAAGCCCAAAAGCCCTTGAAGATCCGTTCATCACCGTTATTCAAGATCAAGCATCAACGGCCATTGAATAAACACTCATCCTCAAGATCAAACCCCAACGGCTCCTTAAAGATTCGCTCAAATCCACCTTCAAAGATCAAGCCCATGGCCCTTGAAGAAACTTCCAACAGTTCATCCAAAATCAAGCCTCGACGGCCCTTGGATCAACGAAATATCCATAAATCAACACCTTACGGAGATCGAATCAGAGGATCAAATTATAGAGAGATTGTAACCCCAAAATCATCAAATACAAATATTATTTTGTGCACGTGTTCTTGTCTCTTTCGTTTCAGGAAAATTTCGTATTCACAGATGTATCGTGGTTCACCCAATGTTTGGGCTACATCCACATTGATGTTGATATTGTTTCACTCTGAATGGTGAATATACAAGAAGGTTAGAGGCAGTGTGCTCTCTCGCCTATTTTCTGTGTGCTCTCTTCCCATGGCCTAAAACTTGGCCTCCCTTAATGAGGAGAGTGAGGAGTCCTTTTATAGAATAAGGGCTCCTCACTTATTACATATTTTCCCGTTCATTTATTACATAATTACATTTGAGTCCCCCGAGTATTTATACGAGATCTAAATACGGAAACCTTAAGTATGGTACAAACAATATATATATAATTATTATAGTTTTTAGGGGTATAAAATTGTTAAATTAATATATATAATTATTATAGTATTTTTTTAAGGTTATAAAATTATAAAATTAATATTTTACTTAGCGTGTATCGTGTTACCCACGTTTATACCCGAACCAACCTTCTTAACAGGTGCTTATCGGGTTACCCGATAATGACCTGATTCGTTATCGTGTCGACCCGAACACCTGTTAATTTCGTGTCATGTCGTGTCGGGTTATCGGGTCGTGTCAGGAAATGCTAGGCCTAATTCAGACCCGTTAAATTAACCCCCAAAAGAGGTTTTAGAATTACAATGGAGGGCACATCAAGTGTTAAAAATTACAATTTTTTATTATTTATGTGATGAGATGGGAGAGGGAGAGAAGCGAGATTCGTATTCCTATCGCTCGCGGATGCGTCGTTCGAGGAACGTTTCAAGGATCTCCATGACGGAGACGAACCGTTTCATGTCATCCAATTGGCGCTCACTCCAGCCGCGCCTCCGTCTGGGCAAGGTGGCCGAGAAGATCTGCGACCACCACCGCGTTCTCGTTCAGCTGTCGGACGGGGCGTGGTGGAGTCGGGGTGTCTCTAGAAAGGGGTGGTTGCTAACCGTGACATATGATTTGATTGATGAATGAAAGTTCGGGAATTTTGCAGATAACGGGAGAATGAAGATTTTTAAGTTTGTTTTAGGGATTAAGGAAACTTTATATAAGTCTAATTTTTTGAACCAATAGTATGAATTTCAATTTATTAAAATTAATTTAATTTAATTTTTTAAATTTATTTTAGTGTAATTTTTTGAAAAATCAATAAAAAGTTACAATATTAACAATAGATCAACAATATTAATGTTAATTATAAATAGGCCAATCATGTATTGACACACCCCGACCCGGAATGTCCACTAGGACTCCGAATCAAGCTTTGCTGGCCGACACCTGGAAGGTGACGAAGCCATAAAATGTGATGATGTGGAAAATTGTGAATAAATTTAAACTTAAGAGTGTCTAAATACCAGAGTGCAATGGTGAGTGGGAATGAACCCACTTCACACGTGACGTTAGAGCGTAAGCAAGTACAGAAAACTGAATTAAGAATCGTGCCCTCGAAATAGTCTCCGATCCTAAGAATCGCCACGAGTCTTTGGTGATAAGAAAACTCAGCTAATAAAACCTGTAGGGTGAAGACAAGACAAGGGTGAGTGGCCCTGTAAGTAAAATACTAATAGAAAACATATAAAACATTATAATCCCTCACTACAACACTTGTATAATTTCCAGAAAAATCATAATATACCACACACAGAATCTCATCAATAATGTCAAATAATCATATGATTAATAACTCATACTAGTACTCAAGTCGGAGTCACCTATGATGACCTGTAGGACTTACCCATATCTCATCACATATACTAGTTCATTATATATTTCATCACATATGCTAGCTCATCATATATTCATCACATATGCTAGCTCATCGCATATTCATCACATATGCTAGCTTATCACATATTCATCACATATGCTAGCCCATCGCATTACATATCTCATCAATCATGGTTAGCATATAAGTTGGAGTCACCTATAGTGACTTGTACGACTGAAATCATAGCTCATCAATCATTGCTAGCACATAAGCCGGAGTCACCTCTAGTGACCTGTACGACTAAAATCATAGCATCATAACTCATCAATCATTGCTAGCACATAAGCCGGAGTCACCTCTAGTGACCTGTACGACTGAAATCTTAGCTCATCAATCATTGCTAGCATATAAGTCGGAGTCACTACAATGACCTATACGGCACTACACTGCACACAAGTCGGAACCATTGAAAAGGTCTGTACAACAAGACTGGGTGTAATATAGTTATGCTCAATACTACGCACTCAAGATAGCCATGCTATAAATCGCTAGTCACCTACGAGTCAGAACCACCTATGGTGGTCTATACGACAAGACTGTGCACCTAAATTGGATCCAATGTGAGCATAGGGTGCGGGAGGTGACATTATAAACAGGCATGTACTATATCTCTGGCTAAATCACAATCACCCGGGGTGCATGTTTATGAGCTTTAAATGCATCTAATACAACATGTAAGACTCATAGGCAACCTGTACGACAATACCGGAGTTGCCTACTATTGCAACCTGTACGACAGTGTCGGAGTTGCTAAAAATGTAAATGTAGTCATATCATAACCCCATCAATTTAACTAATACCGTATACTTACTTGAACTTACCTGAACTTACCTGTGTGTCCTGCGTTCACCTTTGCACATCAGAGCGTTCACAATAATTATGTGCAAGGACTATACGTATGGATATGCCATGATAAAATCTAAAATTTAAAACATCTCATAATATTTCCAATTATATAATACGGTGTACTAACTATTAATCACCAAAACATAAAGTTAAAACGCACATTTTTCACCAATATCCTTCACATCGCTCAATTCCTTAAACAAGGCTATGGTCTCGATTATTTAATCTCATTTCTTATATGGCTGCATCTAACATCTCGCTAGACTGCCTACGTACCCTAAACAGGGATCAAGCCAATCGTAGTTCGCAATAATCATTTATAGTAATACACATATGGATATATCATGATGAAATCTAAACTCAACCATCTCATAGTATTTTATAACATATATATATATATATATATATATATATGTCATGGCATAAATTTCCCAGTTTTATTTAAAAGCATTTATAGAATTATCAATCACGAAAAATATGATAAGCAAGGAAAGTTCCACTCACCTGAGGTCCGCGCTACGACTCCCTAGCATGCATATCAAGACATCACAAATCATTGTCGCCTACGACCAATTATCAAATCACATCTCAGAGTTCGGACCGATAAAATACATAATTTACATAAGGGGTGTGCTATCCACACACCCCTTTTTACTTCTCCCACACCCCTTGTTAATTTCTGTCCTTTGATATTCTTTAATTCATCCGATCCGAGGGCCGAAAATTAAAAGGGTGTGAGAGAAATAAAAATGGGTGTGTGGATATCACACCCCTTTACATAAAACACACCCCTAAGATTTGATCAAGAAGATCCGCATTACGGATTTCCAATCCGTTAATATCCACACACCCCTTTACATAAAACACACCCCTAAGATTTGATCAAGAAGATCCGCATTACGGATTTCCAATCCGTTAATTCCAAAGATACACATTATGCTTCTAGAACAACATCCTAAAATTTCATTACGATCCAACGTTCGGATCTCCACCAATTACCAAAAACCAAGTGGCGATCAACATTTTATTTTATGAACTTACAATTCCAATTCGAGAAGATCCGTACATCGGATTCCGGATCCGTTATTTTCTATGTTCCTCAACTATTACATACTATAACATATTAAAGTTTGGTGACGATCCAACGGTTGGATTGTCGATTCATATTTTGACCTAATCACATATCATAGGGAATTTAGATTCAACGATCAACCCGTATCATACATACATCAAAATTGAATTTAAGGCATCAATTTTAGCCTAAAAATGGCATCTATAGCCCACTGGCCATGCGCCGCCACACGCGCCACCGCGGGTGGCGGTCGGCCGCCCCGGTTCGCCGGAAAATTCAACTATTTCTAAAATTCTAAAAAATTACAGAAATGAAGATTTCAAAGAGTAGAGCAAACGCTATACCTGCGGCCAAGGTCAATTTGGCTTGGAAGAGCTCCAATTTTGCTAAAACCCGTCGGAAACCCTAGTTTTGGGTGTCCTCAATTTGGCTCCATAGCAACTCCGACGCCTCGACCATTGCCTGGGCTTTGTTCTTGGGTTCTAGAGGAGTGTTCCAATGATGGTAATTGAAGGGGATGGTTTCACAATTGATGGATTTTGGGCAAGGTCTCCCGCGGCACCCATCACCATTTTTGTACTAAAATACTATCAATTTCCCTCTAATTTTTGGTGGAAGAAGAAGAGAAAGGGCCAAGGTGATGATTGGAAGTGGTTCATAGGTCCAATTCGTCGGAAAATTGGACGAGAAACAGTGAGAAGCCGCCGGTTTAAAGACATGGGTTGCACGGGTCAAAGAAGACCCCGTTTTCCCCTTTTTCCCCGTTCTTCACTCTCCCTCATTTCCCTCCTTTCTTCTCCCTCTGATTGGTGCCCCACTTTTATCTTCTTTCTGGTTGGCCCAACTCCTCCCTCTCTCCTGTTCCGATTGGGCAGCTCTACCCAATTCTTTCTCCTCGCCCGTTTTCCCCTTCTTCTTTTCTCTTTTTCCAACTCTTTTTAAATCACTAAAATGATAAATAAAATAGATACCTTAGAAAAATATAAAAAAATATATATACATAAATAGTGACCAAACCAAAAGTACTTCAAGAAAACGCTAATGGATTAATTCATACATCTCGCTATATGTTGATCAACTAAAGTCAAGACCCTCGCCTCTAAAGGCATTTTCGTAAAATCACACTTTTAAAATTTATAAAAATGTAAAATTTGGGATGGGTTATCACATGTATTGTGATATTTAAATGCATTTAAAATAAACAAAATTATAAAATCTACAACTACAGCTGACACCTACTTCAACTAACACTCTCTTTCTTATAGTTATATATTTTGAATAAGTCAATACCGATCAGACACTACATGCATTGTCTGTTTCTTGATTTTGTTTTTTACATTTGGACGACCCGATCAGACACCTACTTCAACTAACACTCTCTTTCTTATAGTTATAAAATTTGAACGACCCGATGGGCCTGGTCAGGAGAATCCTCTCCATCTACTCAGGAAAGAATCTTGATCCAAACCATCAGACTCACATAAAAATAATCGTGTTAGTGGTGTCTACAACTCCCACATGGATTTTTGACATCTTTGCACACCTATGCACGTAGTCCACATACCAACATTGATAACTTTTTTTTTTCTTTTCTGAGTAATGTTATTCTTACCATAATTTTATACCATATTTCTTTATCATCTTAGGCGGCAGATGAGTTGAACAAGCTATATTATTTAATTTCAATCTTTTTATAAATTAAAACACTTAAATAATCTTAGGTGGAAGAAGGAGACTCCTCGTATACCACAATCATCATTTAATTAACAATATTTTTATTAATTATTGATTAACATTTTGAAATTAAATGCTAATTAATTTAGGTAATGTGGCTGTCCACATCAGATGCTACCTAAAGTGGTATATAATTGTGGTACAAAAATATGGTAAGAATAACATTATTGTTTTTTTTTCTCCCTTTTTTTTCCTATGTGGCAGCTTCTTGTGGTGTCCACCTCTCTCTCCTTCCCTCTCTTTCCCCTCTCTTAGAGCATGTCCACCACTTGGTGGAAGGCAAGAGTAAGGGCATGTAAGTTGCCCTTGATATTCACTCTGATAGTACTTGCTTCTGTGTAACTCTACCAGTTTGAAAATTGAAAGGGCAAGAGCAAGTACTATGCACACAAATTTTTTTATGCTTTGAAAATAAAACGATTGTTTAATTCTAATAAATTATTTCAAATACGAGACAAAGGCATAATATTACAACAAACATAATTAATTTAGAAAAAAAAAAGTGAAAAACTCCCTTAATAATATAACCAACTACGACATGGAAACATTGTTATCCTTAATAGCATTTAACCTAGGGGATAAAATCAGTGTGGCTCGATCTATCTTCCCTTGGAATGTATGAAACTTCCTCATCTTCCGCGAGAACCTTCTTCTCATGATGCGGATTTTTTCACTTCTCCAAAAACGTTTTCAACTAGGAGACTCATTGTCGAGGTATTGGGACATGATCTCCCTATCCTATCCTCTTGCTTTCTTGCCTATTTAACTCATTTTCTCTCATTCTATATTCAGTGCATGTTGGCAAACCAATTCGTCAACTATTTTTTAATAATCATTATTCGAAAAACTCCCTCTTGCAGCTCTTTTCTTAGCAACCTTCTTACCAATAGGCCTCGGGGTTTATTGGGTCTCCAATGGCGCCTCCAATGGCGACTCTTCAGTAGTTGGCTCGTGGAATGGAATCTCATTCAACTCAACTTGTAGACCACTAGGCAAAACTTTGTACTTGTGAATATTTATTTATTTATTTATTTATTTATTAAGATTGAACCACATTAGTTGTTGGAAAAAAAATATTTATCAAACGACATAAAGATTTACAAAACAAAAATAAAATAAATAACATATTAATTACATTTTTAATTTATTAATAATAATATAATATTACCAAATCGGCTAGATTAGTACCACTAGCGTAAATTTCTTCCGCTTTTCCAATGGCTTCTTTCCAAGCTTTCAAATCTTTACTTAGATGTTTATACCTACTTGACTGAGATCACTCAGTCTAGGATGTGCCTTGAATCACCTCGATAAATTTCACATGAATCATCTTCCACATATGTTGCACCCTCATCACATGTTTATACCTACTTGACTGAGATCACTCGGTCTAGGATGTGCCTTGAATCACCTCGATAAATTTCACATGAATCATCTTCCACATATGTTGCGCCCTCATCTCATTTCCAGTGATGGAGTCATGAGTAACTCACACCCAACCCTCAAGCAAAGGAAGGTCTTATGCGGTCGGACCATACTACCTGCTTACCCATTTCTTTGGAGAAAAAAAATTAAAAAGTGGAAAACAAATATAGAAGAATGTAGTGAAAATGAATATTGAGTTGTGAGGGAGATATGAAGGAGATGGTTGGGTATTTATAGAACAACAATATAACAAAAATTATTAACTTTTACTAAAAAAAATTTCTATTTTTTTTTCTTCTGATTTTAAAAGTTTTTTTCTAATGTTGGATTCCATTGATTTTCAAATTAATTTGAAATCGGATGCACGAGATTGCACCACGTGGTGTAACAGCACTATTTAAAAAAAATTACCGTTGGAAATCCAACGGTCCAGGTCCTCTGACCATTGCAAATCCAACAATCCACAATCAGCCACCTCATCTAGCCGTTGGAGTGGGTTGTGATGTCTGTTGTAGTAGGGCCCATCGCTGCAGGTCTTGTCGGTCACTCTCTCTTCTCGCACGCGCCTGACAAAAAAAAAATAAATAAATTGTGCTGACGTCAGCATGATGTCACCTTGCCCAAGGTAGTAGGTCGGGCTTGAGAAAGCTGGGCACTTAAATAGGCAGTGGTTGGCCCACCACTTACTTTTGATTTATTGGACTGCTGGAGAGGGTTTTTTGGGTTAGAGGGCAACCTTGCCCTTGCCTTCCACCAACTGGTAGAGATACTCTTAAGTCATACCCTTCTCCCTAGTCCCTAATTGATAAGAGTAATTGTCACGCCATGATCCCGACATACGTCCAGAATCGACATGTGACGTCACCAAGCATCCGTATATCCAACAAACCTTGCCTCCGGGATATGTACAAAATATAATTCAAGATCCAAATGCATAATAATTTTTCGTAAACTTTATGGCTGCATCTAACCTCCTCGTTAGACTACCTACGTACCCTCAATATGGATCAAGTCATACGTAGTTCACCATTCACTACACTCAAGTATTCATCACATAACCCACTATGTTCCATCATAATACCACAATTCACAACATATATCATATCAAAGAACCGACGAAGCACAATACCATTCTCTAGCCACATTAATTAACTAATTTGACCAGATAATAACAATCATATCCATATCTTCTAAATTCATACTTTATGAAATCATAATTGAATCGTAGAAAAATCCCGAATGAGTCACCCAGACGTCCAACAACTTTTCTAATTTAATTCACAAGATTCTCGAAACCATTGTTCACAAATAAACTAAAACTAAGGCTAGAGTGACACAGTTAAGCCAAGCCTACTTCTCCGAAGAATGGAATTTCGAACTACTTAACGAAATACAACAACATCAGGTTCTGGACCACTCAACGGAACCAAACCAAACTATGATCACCTATCGAAATGTACCAAGTATAAATACTTCTCATCACCCCTAGAATGCGTATGGTCCCCCATCACGGATATATCAAACAGAACCATAGGCATAATCCCATCGTGTAGGCAATGATCACCCATCGTGGATATACCAAGCATGATCACCCCTGAATACATATGGTCCCCCATCGCGGATATACCAAGCAGAACCATATGCATAGTCTAATAGCGTAGGCAGTGATCACCCATCGTGGATATACCAAGCATGATCACCCCTAACAATCCCCCATCGCGGATATACTAAGCAGGACTGTATCCTATAGCTCTAGGTAGTGATCACCCATCGCGGATATACCAAGCATGATCACTCCTAGAATACGTATGGTCCCCCATCGCGGATATACCAAGCAAAACCATAAGCATAATCTAATCGTGCAGGCAGTGATTACCCATCATGGATATACCAAGCATGATCACCCCTAAAATATGTATGGTCCCTCATCGCGAATATACCAAGCCGAACCATCCATGTACCTCTGCTACATGGTGCAGTCAATTCAACACATAATCTACCATTACCTCAACCCTTATGATTTACAATATAGGCACATGCTTTATCAACTTCTCATGACGACTAATTATCTTGTCATAGAGGCGTAAAAGTTCTACATAATACATATAATAGGATTCTAAGATCACATAGTATTCACAAATGATATTCATATAAGAAATTAAGGTAATAATCATATCACATATATTCAAGCCACTCTCTAACCAATATGGGTCCACTAGACTTCACTTAGTCTCTGGTAGTACCAATTCTAGTATCTAGAATGTTTCGAGACATGTTGACCAAAAGTTAACTCTCAGTCAACGGTAGGGTCCACAACTCTACATAATTCAATCCGAAAGATCTGCCCATTGGATTTCAGATCCGTAACTTCTTAAGGTCCTCATTATACTCATAGAACATCATAATAAAGTCTCACCACGATCTGACGGTCGGATCTCCACCAATTACAATTTTTAGTGGCGGTCAACGTTTTATTTTACGAACTTACAAATCCAATTTGGGAAGATATGTATGTCGGATTCCCAATCCGTAAGTTCCTATGGCTCTCAAATATTATGTACTATAACATATTAAAGTTTGGTGATGATCTAACTGTCGGATCGTCAATTCATTTAATGTCCAAGTGGTGGTCTCTATCAAAACTATAGTCATACGACGGGTTTTCGTCAATCGAACGTTACATAAGGAATCAGGGTATCTAAATTAGTCTAGAAAGGGGAGGTGGGGTCTCAGCCCACGCACCGACACACGTGGCGGTCGGCCGCACCCTGGTCATCGGAAAATTTAACTATTTTCAAAAATTACCAAATTTTACAGGCAAGTAGATCTCAGTGAGTGGAGCAGTTTTCATACATGTGGCCAAGTTCAATTTAGCCGGGAAGCACCTCAAATCGTCCACGAACCGCCGGAACCGTAGAATTGGGTGTGCTTCAATTCGACCTCCATGTGAGTTCCAATGCCTCCACCACGGCTTGGGCTTTGTTCCTAGGGTTGAGGGGAGCCTATTGGTGGTGGTAATTGGTTGAGTTACCTTCACAGTTGATGGGTCGCCACCACGAACCCCGTCTCACCCACCGTGCGGGTTTCACAATTTCAAGGGCAAATTCCATCAATTTTGGAGTGGAATGGGTAGAGGAAAGGTCATGGAGTGATTTCCAGGTGGTGGCTCTGTTTAATTCGCCGAAATTTGGCCAGAGGAACCCACGGTTCCATTACTTCTTACCGGGTCGGGTCGCACAAGCTAAGTAGGGATCTTTGATCCCATGCTGCTCTCCCTCTCTCTCGTCCCCTCTTTCCCCTCTCTAATTTGTTCCCCTACTTCCTCTTTCCTCCCCCGATTCATCCCACCTCCCTCCTCTTTCCGGTTCCCCCTTCTTTTCCTTTCCCTCGCTGCCATTAGGCAGCTTCTCCTCCCTTTTTTTTTCTCTTCTTTAGCTGCCAGTTGGCATTTTTTCTCTTCTTTAGCTGCCAGTTGGCAGCTCAAGTTTTTTTTTACAACAATACGCGATCGAGGGGCTTCTAAAAAAAAAAAAACATACGTCGTACCTATAAACGCGTTGAAATTAATAATACGAAAATACGTACCTGTTGACTAGTCCTAAGGCGCTTGTTCTTCCCGCCAAAGACAACTTGATGCACATCAAGTTGTGGTCTTGTAATGTGCCTTGAAAGGTGGCAGATTTTGGTTGACCAACCACAAAGGAGAAGGCGTGTACATCGAAGGTTCTGGTTTTGAACCCTTCGCATCATGTTCATGATAACTCACCGACTTCGTTTGAGCTTCTTGGTGATCGCATTCATAGCGGAGCTGTGACTTGGAGTAGTGCCTTGTCGACTACTGGGGAAGCTACCTATGTTGAGTTTTACAAGGAGTGTCTTGAAGATGTCTTGAGCCGATCCAAAGATATGATAACCAACGTGGATCACGTTGTGTACGCATCTTTGTTTAACTACGATCGCCATCCTTCCGTCCTTTCTTCGAGCACTGATGTTTAGCAACCAACACTCTTCACACAGCTCAAGGGCCTATGAGCAAGCCGCCCAGTCCAGTCCAATTTTTGGCTCTTTAATCATTTTCATTTGAATATAAAGACTGCAAATGTTGTTGAATTGAATATAAATTTTTTTACTTTTATTAATTGTCAACTACCATTTCAACTATTTAGAAGAAAATTACCATTTCAACTATTTAGAAAGAAAAAAAAAACGACCATGTCAATTAAGGTGTTTGATTAGTTAATATAGTCAATTAAATTGTCGAAGTAATAAAGAACAAGTTAATTATATTAAAGTTCAAAAGTATTTAAATTACATCTAGCTATATCAGTCTAGGAGTAAGAACTGGGTTTAAGGGTTGTGCTTAGGCCCGACCAAGGGCCTAAAATGTCCTACCAATTTTAAATGGGGCTGGATAAAGCCCGACCCTAAAATTGAGTCAGGCTAGCTTACAACTCAAAAAAGGGGAGCCGGTTCATCGAGGCTCGATCATTTTTACAGTTTTACTTGGAAGTGACGAGTTTGCAATCAATTTATTACTTCATCTTTGGGCTAGCAATAATGTGGTTCAAATTCGCCTTTAACGAGAATCCAACCTAAAACCTCTTACTTACAAGTAAAGATGAATATCGCTAAAACGTAGTGCTAAATGACAACCTTTTCCAAGTTTTAAAAGGGAAAATAAGGTACTTAAAAGTTAAAACTCAAAAAGGTAGCAAATACCAACATAATAAACCCAAAAGCTAAAAACCAAACTTGGTGTTTATCTTTCTCTTCCTCCTTTCGTTTGGAGTTTCTTGGAGTTACTTTCCCAACTCAAATAAAATAGTGCAAGTACGCAAAAAAACGCGGTTATTTCACGACCATTATCCTAGTTGGTCTGAGGTTCTTCTATTCAACTAACTTATCTAATCCAACGGTCCAAAATCCCTTCTTGTTGGCCAATGTTCCTTCACCCTATTACGTTGACTGGGTGTTGTTATCACACACGGAGTCCGGAACACGTTTCCTCTCAATTTTCTTGACTCACTTGATTCCTTATTGGGGTCATTTTTTCTTCATCCGCAGCAAAAGTTTGATCGAAAGGAAAGAACAGAAGAAAAATGGTTCCGCAGACGATTGATTTGTTGAAGAAGCAGCTTCCGGTGCACCAAGAATCCCTGCTGCTCACCGGTCACACCACCACCGGCCTTGTCCTCGTCGACGTCGTTAATGGCTTCTGCACCGTCGGTGCTGGCAATTTGGTAATTACATTCTTCCCCTTGCTCGCATTTTTTTCCATGGTCCAATCTATCAAACACAATAAGATCTTGCTGACGTTGGCGCATCCAAGTTGGCTGGAGTTTTTTTTTTTTTTTTTTTTTATGAAGTACGGATTCCCCCTCCTCGTAGTTTAGATTAGAATATTGTTCGAATAATGAAAACAAAGGAATAAGATTGTTGATCTCAAGGATGAGATTGGATTAGATTGCTCACCGGATTCAATTGGGAGGGATAAGTTTTCTTCGCGACTAACCATCTTCTTCGTTCAACTTAGACAACATTTGAAAGTTTAACTTGCGTTGAATCTAGTGTGTTATCCAATCCATTTCAATCTTAGACACCAAACGAGGCCTATAAGTTTTTGTGCATATCATATTGATGTACGTGGGCATGGCATGTTATATTGAATAGGCACCAAGACAGCCTGATAAACAAATTTCTGAAATGGTGCAAGAGTCAGTGAGACTAGCCAGAGTTTTCTGTGACAAGAAATGGCCTGTTTTTGCTTTCCTTGATTCTCATCACCCTGACATTCCCGAGGATCCTTACCCTCCCCATTGCATTGTTGGAACTGATGAATCAAATCTAGTCCCAGGTACCCTTTTGTTCCTTATTCGTTTATGTTTTTCGTTCTGTTTTTCTTCCCGGTTGTTGCAGTACCTACTATATAATTTATGGGTTAGCTTAATTCACTTTCTTTGTTTTGATATTTTAGTAGCTCTCTTTTAATTATATAATTACATACACAGCCCTGCAATGGTTGGAGAACGAACCAAACGTGACACTTAGACGTAAAGATTGCATTGACGGGTTTCTAGGATCCATTGAGAAAGATGGCTCAAATATGTTTGTTAATTGGGTTCAAAGTAATCAGATCAAAGCGGTAAGCATTTCCTAAACCCCACAATGTGTTCATCCCCTTGTGATTTGCAGTTTGTATTTGATGTTGACTTGTTTAGTTGGTGCCTTTTGAAGTTCTGTTATCCCTGTCTAATTTTGCTGTTTCTTGTTCTTGTTTTTAAAGATCTTGGTTGTAGGAATATGCACGGATATATGTGTGCTAGACTTCGTATGTACCACTTTGTCTGCAAGAAATCATCGACTTCTTGCCCCTCTGGAGGATGTCATTGTGTATTCCCATGGTTGTGCCACTTTTGATATTCCAGTTGAGATTGCAAAAACTGCCGAAGATGTTATAGCTCATCCCCAGGTACTTCAGATAAATCTTTATATCGCTACTCGTTGTCTTGTTCTGATATGTATTTTTGGCTACATAAGATTGAGACAACGCTGAAATTGAATGTCAAAATGAAATCCGGTAAAGTAAGCAGCAGGTATAAACAAGGCGAATAGAGAAATCTGACTTCTTTCCGCATCTTCTTGCCTTTATTTTTGGGTTTGCTGTGTCAATCAGATATGAATTCTCGGACAAAATACCTATATCTGTCATCTTTGTGTGTTCTCTGAGTGGATATTCTTGTTTGGTCAGCAATGAATATATTAAGATGCTAAGTTTTGAAGTGACAGTAGGTAAAGATAATCCCATAATCCCATTATGGTCCATCATCAACGGCAGACTGCTAGAATCTACTACTTGCTATTAAATATTTGTTATTCAAACAACAGAGCTCTTCATGTTTGAAATTTTATTGTCTTTCCAGGAGCTAATGCATCACATAGGCCTTTACATGTCCAAAGGAAGAGGAGCAAAGGTAGTATCAGAAGTGTCATTCGATACAAAAGAGCCATGATCCTATAGATTGGCATTGAGGCCTTCTCTTTCGCGAGGGGAGCTGTTTCTAAAGAGTGAAAGGATGTTATCTATATGGTGAGTTGCCTTGATTAGGCAGCTTGAACGTGGGAGGTTACATTAAAGGTTAGCGAAAAGTGGTGCGTGTTTAGAAATCTCAAGTGCTATATGACTATGGCTTGGTGGCTGGAAGGGTCACAGAATAAAGATTTTAGCATTAGATTTGTGCCCAGTAATGTATAGGAAAGCTTTACATTATTCACTATAGTTTGCTGAATAATAAGACGATTGTTTGATCATGTATGGTGTTCGTCCTTATGTTATTACTCTATTATGTGGAACGGAAGCCTGCAGTTTCATGATTGATTAAGTTTTAATTGTAAATGAGGTCGTGTGTTCATCCGAGTCATACGAGGAAAGTTTTCTTATCAGCTATGTTTGATTGGATTTCATCTGATTCCAATATGGAGAAATTTAAAGCATTTGAAAATCCAATGGAACATAATGTATAAAAATTGAAGACCATGATTTAATGGTAATTAGATGCCTTAAATGCTCCTGCTGTTTGATACTTTACAAGCTACAATAATGCATGGTAATTAAATGACATGTTCTCCCCGATAAAAAAAAAAACGAAAAGGAAGGAGACCTAAAAGAAAAGGAAAAAAATCACAGAAACCTGTCGAAAAACTATTCAAAAGTTGACAAGAAAGCAAAGAAAACAAAACGTCCACAATGAAACGATCTACAGCTGAGATGATTTAGCTTTTGAATCTTGGTATCTCTTATGCATTGCAGGGGCCACAACAGCGAAGATTGATCGCTTTTGCTTCTTTGGTGCTACGCCAAATATAAATGACTGTAAGGGCACTCGGGAACGACTCTCAGAGTGGGCTAGCTGTGGAGCTGGTTGCTTCTTTGATCCAGCGAGCCTGTAATCCTCATTCAACTTTGCCATACTTTTATCTATTTCAAGTTGGAGTGCGTTCACATGATCCAATCCCGCTTGCAACTCGTCTGCAACCTTGTTATTCTCTTGTTTCATATTTAAAATCTCGCCTTGGAACTTTGCGGCTTGATAGCTTGTAAACTTGAAGTCACCGTCCTCGGCACTTGTCTTCAAAGCCTTTGTTATTTCTTCTTGAATGCTGCACAAAGACTTGAATCTGCACTGCAGCTCGTCTTTCAGTAGTGCACCCTTTTCCAACCAAACATTCAGTTCAGTCTGTATCTCCATTAGGTGCTGGTATATCGGTCGTGCATCTGATTTCATAGAATATTTTGCATGACTACTTCCGTCTTGTTTCTTTCGTTTCTCCTCAAGTTTGGATATCTCAGACTGCAAATCTTGGACGGTTGTTTCGAATTGTTGTACTTGGTGGAATGAAGTGCTAAATTTTAACCAGAAATCCAGGTTCTCCTCCAACAGTTCATCAATGTTCGAACGGAATTTTTCTTCTATTTCCGAAGTTCCCTCAAATTGATCATCCTCTTTCTTATCTGCTGAACCACTCGTTGGGGTCTGCGGGTGATCTAAAGCTTTAAACTCTTCTGAGTCTTTGGTTTTACCTAAACTCTGTAACAGAAGATCCAGTTTCTTATGCAACGATTTTATCTCTTCATCCTTCATGGCACTGGCACTCTTCAATTCTTTCATCTGCACTGATGTTTCAAAGAGGTCGTTCTCTGCTTCACTGAATTTCTTCTTCAGATCCTTGTAGTTCCGAAGTGTTATCGTGTACTGTGTCAATAGAATCTTCTCTCTGTCCTCCATCCCATGCACAAACAATTTCTGCCAGTCTGGCTCATCTTCGTTCCTTGTTGATTGTTCCTCAACTTCGTTATTAATTTCCGGGGATTCGTAAACATCTTTTCCTTGATTTTCAGCAGAAGTACTGAGAGCATCTGTAGGTTGTACAGAACCATGAGCAGGATTTTCTATTTCCTTATGTTCTGTGGACTCTTTTGACGGTCTCCCTTCATCCAGAGATTCTTCATCTTTTTGCTGTGAAACTGTGGCCTTCAGTTCCTCATCTGACTTCGCTTCCTGTACTACCCTGGAGCCAGTGACAGGATTTACCGCATTATTAATTTCCAGGCATTGAAAAACATCTTTTCCTTGATCCGCGGCAGAAGTAATAAGAGCATCCGTGGCTTTTACAGAACCATCATTCGACTTTTCTATTTCCTTATGTTCTGTGGACTCTTTTAACGGTCTCACTTCAGGCGGAAGTTCTTCATCTTTTTGCAGTGAAACTGTAGGCTTCAGTTCCTCATCTGACTTTGCTTCCTCCAGTACCTTGGATCCAGTGACAGGATGGACCGCATTTTGTTCTCCTTCAAGAGATTTCTGCAACTTGGTTTCCACAAGAGATTCCTCTTTTGTTTCTGATGAGCCTGTGACCTTGACCTCCTCATCTGGCTTCACGGTTTCCAGTTTATGAGAAATGTGATCGAGATTACAAGTTGCTTCGGTAAAATGTGTCTGAAGGTTGTCATTCTGGTTTTCAACACTCCGGTTAAGATCCTGAACTTGATGCAGCTTTTCCTCCAATTCCTTCAGCTTTTTGCTCAAGTCTTCCTTGTCACCTATGAGAGTAGCCTTGTCACCTCCCAGATTTTTAATCTGTTCATGAATCTCGTCATTTTCGCTTCTTAATCTCTTGACTAGAGCAGTCTGTGATGAAACTGCACTTTCTAAACTGATCACCTTAGTCACGAGCTCGTCAATCTTATCTGCCATTTCCGAAACAGTGAGAGATGAATCGGGTGCAGCGTCATAGTGTTCCTTAATTTTCTCCCGTAATAACTCTAATTTCTGTCTCTGTTGAGTTGCCTTGTCCACTTCCTGGTCCAAGCTTTTTTCATTTTCTTCATTTACAGATTCATCCTTTACATTTGGATTTTCCGGATTTGTTTGATCAGGATGAAACTCGTTCTTAAGAGTCCCTAAGTTCTTCCGGGCATCCTTAACCCTTTTCGACTCAACCCTCGCTTCCTCAGCTGTACTTTCCTGTTTCGCCTGCAAGTCAACCAATGTATCTTGGCATGACTTCAAAGCAGCTGCTGCCATCAAATTCCGAGCCTCGTTATCTTCAATGACCATACCCTCACCAAATTCATCTTGCAAGCTGCATACTTTCTCCTGCATTCCCTTGATTTGGTTCTCGATTGCCCAGTACTTTGCAAGTCCATTCTCATACGAACTTTTTACAAACTCTTTCTCCGTTTGTAGGGACAGAATCTGTTTCTGCATCTTGTCAATCTCTTCACGTGCCTGAGGTTTGGTCAAGCCAGATTTAGGAACTGTTTTAGCAGACAAGGATTTCATTGATCGCTGAGGCTCCAGCTTATTTTTCGATGTTGTTTTCGTGAGAGGACTCCTTAAATCTTTAGTAGGACCCTTTGGGGGGACCTCTGGGATGCTCCATTTTGAGATATCTGGAGGCCTTCTAGGCATTTTAGGTGAGGGATATTCATCTTCGTCATCCATCGCAAACTGAACTTGTTCCGGGAAAACAGAAGCGATTGTGTTGTTGGCATTTTGTAGCTCTGTTGAAATGTGATCATACCGCTCAGCCAAGGAGCGGTAAGCTCTGTAGGTTTCCTCGACAAATTGTATCAGCTCCGGTCTATTTTTGAAGTACATTTCTGCTCTCTTGGCAAAGGAGTCTCCATCCTCTTGAATGAGTTTAAGTACAGTTTGTACCTTTTCCTCCATATCTGCAATATCCATATCACTGTACATTCAATTTCCAGCAGATAGATGCAACTTCTTTTCGGGTGACCGAAATTATAGTGTACAACTCAAATATAAGAAGATCATAACTATTTGGTTTGGTTCACAGAAAACTCTGGAAGTTCAAGAAACATGTTTATTAATATTACGTTTTGAGAAGATCTGGTTCAAGAACAAGAAAAAGTGCAGTATTTTCTGCGAAACCTTCGACGATTAATGATAAACCATATTGTTTCAAATTAACAGATTTTTGTTTTTATCAGCTGCAAAATTTGGAAGAAGATTTGATTCGATTGAAATGTGAAGTCGTTTATAATTCTCTGAGTTTATATTTTACGAACCAAACAAATTGAGTTAAATTTTGTAATAGTGAGTAACTAAGACACAAATTCTATCTGAATCCATTTAGATCAAAATCCAAAATATGATATGATAGCAATAATGTTTGTGACTGAAAATATGGACATAGCCAAATCATCAAAACATAGCCAATAAACAAGAACCTAATAAAGTCCTAAAAAAAACTAGAAGATTGGTTAAGAGCGGATACGATTAGGTTATGTTTAGGGTTCGATCCCTCCTCATGTGACCCAAAATAACAGAAATGGGGAGGTAGGTAGGTACCTTGGAGATTCTGCTCGAGCCATTTGGATTGCTTAGTTCTGATGTGGCTGGCCCACCACCATGAATATGCATTGCTTGCAGCTCTCTGCAACATCTTTCTGCTTTCTTCTTCTTCCTCCTCTTCAGACCAAAACCACGCAACCCTTCTTCTCTAAACCAAACACCAACAATATTAACTAACTTATTGTTATTATTATGTTTAATTAGGGAAATTAAAAGAAAATAAAATACAGACAGACAGACACACAGCGATGGAGGAAGAACGTGCATGGGAACGCGTGCGTGCATGCCCCCATCTTTGGCATTCTTTCTAATACTAGGATCATGGAGGGGAGCAAACCTCGCTCCGAATATTTTGTCAAAGCTCTTCCTTTTTCTGAAAAAATTAAATTAAATTAAATTAAAAGGGTACCAAAAATGAAAAATATAAAATAAAGTCCCTCAATAGAAGGAACACCACTTGGCAGGTTTGCTTTTTCCAATGGCACCTCTTCATCCCTTTCGTTTTTTTTTTTTGAAAAAATTGAAAGAAAAAAAAAAGTTAAAAAGATTAAATTTTTAGGAAAATTAATAAAAAGGGCTTGAAAAGTTTTAGTTTTAATAAAAAAAACCAAGTTATAAGTTTTGTTTAATGATTAGTACAATGCCCATATTAAAGTAGTCCAACTAAAAATGGTCCAACTATAATAAATTATGATTTGTCGATTTTACTCCTAACTTTTTTAGGTTGATTCCAGATTTTAGTCGGTAATGGAGTTCATCGTTGTTTTGCAGACCTTCTTCTTTTTCTTTGAAACAAAAATATAGATCCCCATGTTATTTAATTTATATTTTGTATTATTTCGTTGAAATGTGATCGTCATTATTATTTATAGTGTATTCTAGGTACTGTTTTTCAATTTTTCATCGTCAGTGGAGTTTATCGTTTGTTTCTCCAGAAAATAAATTCGAAATCTGCATGCTATTCAATAATAACCACGAGTCACTGTTTCTGAATTTTAAGTAACATTATTTCTGAAATCTAAGTCACTGTTTCTGAAATCTAAGTTACTGTTTCTGGATTTTAAGTAACATTGTTTCTGGAATCTAAGTCACTGTTTCTGGAATCTAAGTTACTGTTTTTGGAATCTAAGCTAGAAAGAAATAGTGAAATTCACTGTATTTGGATTCAAAGCAAAATAAGCTCCATATTTCTTAAATATAGTCAAATGATGCATGAAAGAAAAGAAATAGTCAAAGGTTGAAACATAGGCTGTTTCTGGAATCTAAGTCATTGTTTCTGGAATTTAAGTCTTTGTTTCTGGAATCTAGGTCACTGTTTCTGAAATTTAAGTTACTATTTCTGGAATTAAAGTCACTGTTTCTGGACTTTGGTTCTTTTCTTTCCAGATACAGTGTTTGTTTGTGCATAGATAAAACAAACACTATATCTGAGTTTTTTTTTTTTTCCAGAAACAGAGTTATGTTTTGGATTCTCTAGAAATAGTGTTATGTTTTGTTTCTTTTTTTTTCCAGACACTTTTTCGCCGGTTTTGGCCATTAAACTTCTTTGAACTTGTTTCGGCCGCTTTGTTTCGATGAATGCTTCATTTTTCAACTTTGATTTGGTTGTTTTTGAAATTGAGGAATTACCAGGCAATTGGCAGTTAGATGATGAAGATGATCCCTTGCTGCGGGGACATGATTCTACTGCAAGTGACAATAGGCAATCATCAGGAAAGAAGAAGAAAGCTTCATTTAAAGAGAAGTCAAGTAAGAAGGGAAAAGAAAATGGGGAGGTAGGGAAGAAGATCAGATATGAAGAAAATAGCTCAAGGGAAGAGAAGAGCAGGCATGAGGAAAGTGGCTCAAGGAAAGATGAAGGGAAAAAGAAGATGAGGAGGCAGAGACATTCCCAAGATAGTGCCAATAGTTTTGGTCCTTTTGGTGGTGCATGGACTCGGTAGAATATTTGTTGGCCCATGGACAATAGTTTTGGATAGATTTTTTTTTAAACTTTGAGCCATTTTGGTTAAATAACATTTTGGGATGGTTTTTTGTTAAATATTTGTTAGCTCAAGCTCTTTTCATTAAAGCTTCCTAAATTTTTAGGTAAAATTTTGTAAACTAAATGATATGAAAGTTGATGATTGAATTATTACTTAAGCGTTGATGGACGTACCCATTTTTTATTGGTAACACATTATTTGGTTTACAAATTTAGTCTTCCTAACCTTACTAAAAAAAATATTATATAGAGAGGATCATCGAATGATCTTATTTCTAAACTTATTAAATAGTAAAGTAATGTTATGGAGATTAAATTTATAGACAAAATTATTACAAGAATACACTAGAAATCAAATATAAAGTTGCCTATAGGCTATACTAGATTTTCAAAATCATTGACACTTCTATGAAAGTATGATTAATCGTATAATGAAGAATTTGTTATGAACTTATGATAAAAATCAAATGTAACTTTTAAAGATTGAAATTTCCAGCTGTATCACTTTTACGATTGCATGTATTAAGATTTTAGACTTGCTCTTATATTTAACTTTACTAAAATGACATTCACGGTACATACAAAAATTTCTCGCTAAAGTTGGTGTCAGCTTATACAACTGAAGAAAAAAATACCTAACTCAGACAAATAGTTAAATTTTTTTAGGGTCAAGTATGAATAACTACTCAACTTATAGAAGTGATTCCAAATTGGTCTCAACCTTTTAAAACATTCCAAATAACTGCCTTGAGAAATAGGAAATCGTTAGGTCATCAACGTTAAGTGATGATGTCAATACCATTAATTGACAATGTCATTAATGTTACGTGATGTGTGGACAAATATTGAAGCTAATTTTTACTACCACACCATTTTAGAGTCAGTAATCCTCAAATTGATCCCTTTTAGACAAGTTAAACACTAATTTTGTCTTGTTAAAAGGGATCAGTTTGGGGATTTGGAGCTTTAGAAATGACGTGAGAGTGAAATATTGCTCACTTCACGTTGGCATTCTACCAGATGTCCATTTTGTAAAGCATTAGGTAGTTATTTGGAATGTTTTAAAAGATTGAGATCAATTTAGAATTACTCCTAAAGGTTGGGTAGTTATATGGACTTAACCCTTTTATATTATAAACAAAATAATAGTTAATTATCTGTATTTTTTAGTGAATTTGGGTGCAGAAGTTGTGCAAGTAATCTGTAACCGACATTAGATTTTCTTTCTAAAAAAACTTTAAGAAGCAAGCTAAATTTGACAGATGGGCACCCCATTTGTAAGAAGGGTGGACCTTATGGTTGAGTTGGATTTAGGCATCGGTGGAACCTCTCAGCTCCTCTGGTTAGTTTCGGGTACCAAGTCTTAAGATACCTCGAAAGAATTAGCATGTCTTGGAAGTATCTCAATTGAATCAATAGCTCAAAGACTGAATGATGGCAATAAGTTATGACCTGCCTGAGTAAAGCATCGTGTGGAAGCTAAAGGCTTAATGGCTTAGGGTGAGAAAGAACTTAGTGCATGCTTGCATGGTTTTAGAAATAGCTAATCTAGGGTTCTTAATATTCTGGAATGTTTTTAGTGGCTAAGGAAATCTAAGGGAAGCTTGAAGAAATCCTCAGAAGGTTAGGTGAATTTCCTTTTCCAGAATCAAGGTTTCATGCACTTAGAGAAAAGCTTGTTTTGTCTGGTGCAATCTTTCCTTGATTCTCTCTCTATGATGCATATGTTGTTTCCCTCGTTGTCTCTTCTCTTTTGTGCTGATTTCCCTCCAATTTTATAGGCATATGGCTCTTTTAGCTTCCCCTAAGGAATCCTTTGGTTTCCTTAATTTCTTCCTATTCTTTCTAAGTTTTCATTTCTCTTTTTCGTGGGCCCAACTATGACTTTCCTTTTTGGTGTAACATTGACGAACACTACTAGCCTCGTGAAGACTAGGTTGCGGACACTGCCCAGAGCACCATCTTCCATGGTCAATTTCCACAGACTTCTTTTTTACGCTCTTATTGGTTTTCCTGTGTATGCTTAGAAGGCAAAGATCTCTTCTCTCCTCATTAATGAAGTGTGTTGCACTATGTTTGAACGTGATCTTGTAGGTAACTCAGCTTTAATTAGGTTTTGGTTTTTTCTTAAGTATCCTAGTTAGGTCGTAAGGAAAAGCAAAACTTGGTTTTATTCTCTCTCATAATTACCCACATGGAACCAAAAACTATGGGCATGGACTTTTGGTGCTCCCAAGAAGCCTAAAGTCTTCCATGATCTTAGCTTCACATAGATCCAATTAACTTCCGTACCACCCACACCACAATCCGCATGGCAATCCCCGGTATGTGGCTTAAGCCCACTTTAGTGTGTAGCGTGGTTGGCATGCTTTAATTACAACTATAGTGTTGTAACTTGACTTGGCATGATAAATATATTGTCACATCTTGAGGCTATTGCCTAGGCGAGTCAATCCATGAAACATTTTGGCTTCACCCCTCGCTTTTTAAAACATTATAAGTGAGAAATCTTATATCCAACTCTTATAAATAACGATTAGAATAACAAATTATTATTGTTGACTCATGGTGTGACTTATTCAAAATTTTCCACCTTGTAGTGTAAATATATCGTTTAGTGAAAAGAAAATAAAGGTTATGGGAGAGTGTTTTAGTAGAGTTATTATCAATAAATTGAGATGTAGTAATACCACCACTCAAATTATAGCATTCAACAAAAAACATAATTGGCAACAAATAGAGAGATGCTCAAACTATCATTTTTATTAGTCGAAACTTACGATGTATAATTTTATGTTCTCAACACACCTATTCACATATAAGTGTATAATAATAGCAAGGTTTTGGTTAAATTTTCAACACCAAAATTGGGGAGGTCAGGACCAAAGGGCAAACCACGGTTACCAGTGTACCACAATCAAAACACATTCTCTCCTCCCCCGAATGAGAAGGGATTTAAGTAAGGGAGTTTTAACGAAAAACCCGTGGTACTGTTTTACTTTAACGAAAAATCATATTTTTACACTAAAAACTCAAACCTGATACTATTCATTTTACTCTTTATTTTGTCATTATTATTAAAACTCAAAGTTTTCAAATTCTTTTAATTAGTTTTCCTTTTAATTAAAGGAGCTTTGAACAAAACACTTTGTGCAGAGTCAAAGTGCCACCAATGTACAAACCCCACAAGCTGAAGGCTACTTGCCACTACCAACAACGAATCAATCTGTTCCCCCAATTGCAAGTTGCACATCTCAAAAGACAAAAATACTAACCAACCAACACCCAGAGCCTCATCATTGTCACTGCAAACCAAAACCACAGAAAAATGCGGCCGCAGGATCAAATGTACCACATAACTTGACCTTTAAAATGAGCTCTTTTGAAAGCTTAAATTGGAACATGATTGGAGCTTAGAAGTGTTTTGGTTAATAGAAGTGCTTTTTGCAAAAACCACTTGCCACATACTTCTTTAGAAAGCACTTTTCAAGTGAGAAATTTCAACGTGTTAATCATAAAAGTAATTCTAATAAAGCGCTCATGAATAGAAATATAGTCCCACACAGTCGTCAAGGCTTGTTTGACAACGTTTTATTATTAGAAGTGTGTAAACTTTTATGGAAGTTCTAAAAGCACTTTTAACTATTTTAAAGCATTTCCAAACATGATACTATTTATTGCAAAATTTAGTTGAGTATTGGCCCTCGCTTAAGAGTTAAGAGTATGGGGCAATGAGTTACAATAGTAGGGAGCTTAGAGACCACAGACATGATCATATTATTTACAACCCTAAAAAAAGCATTCTCCAAGGATATTTGATAATAGCAGAAGGTTGACAATTAGCATGCAGCATACCGGAAAGCACTAAGTATCTGTCTTCCCACCCGTCCTCAAAATTTAAGGGGCGTCGAAATCATCCACATAAGTCTGATGGATGTTAATCTTCTGCGCTTCTCGGCTGGATTCTACTGGTGCAGGGCCACCTAATCGCATTCTAAATTATTTTCTACTATTATCCAAGTATGTAACAGACTTGATTCTTCGAAAAAAGGATCACACAGAGAAGAACTCATCAAAATAGGGCCAATTTTGAGATATATATATAGATATATATATCAGCTTATTTATGCATCGAAGTTCTGAAGAGAAGAAAGCCACTGTTCCATATAGTTCTTGCAATCTGCATAACCAAAATGCAGATTAGCACAGATGACATAGAGCATAAATTAACAGAAACCTTAGCATATTACACAATTAGAAAAGTTTTAGAATATTTTTCTGGCGTGATGCACACAAAATCTAAGCTATCTAAAGCTATTACGGCGACATGTTTACAGGTGTAAAAAGACTAAAGAAGCCAACAAGGAAATTTTATCTTTTTGGAAGAACAGCGGCCCGAAAGGCCAACCAACAAGCAAATTCATTCCTCATGTAAATGAGGATCCACGCAACCCGCAACAAACCAAAATAGCAGTAAATCATCTTAAAGCTATTGTGCTCAACATGGTCTCTGTGATTTTGTGCTCATCAACAATCTGCAGTTCACTTGGAAGTTTTCTCATGTGCTTTCACACCATTCAGAATCAGAAAGGTAGGGTCAAAAACAAAGTATTTCTTCAAGTTTTTGCAAAGGTCATGCAGTCAATCTGCCAACCAGAACAGGTTGTACAGGTAAGGGTTATCAAAGTGGCTGACCAATCAACTTGAAGCTCCAAGAAAATGAGTCCTGCAAATTGCAACCTTTTGGACTAGTCTCCGAAAAACTGGGACATGAGGTCCCAAAAACCATAATATTTTGCACAGAGCAGTGCATTTCCACTTTCCCCCATACACTTTCTGATGGTTTTGAGATTTGCAGCCACAAAGTTGTATACTTTCAGGAAAGGACAAGAATAGGAGGGCCTTCATCACTAACTCATTTTTGGTAGTAGATACTAACCAAACAATTGCCCTACATCAATTTTTGTTTTACTACAAGCGATATTTCTACTCTAAGCTTATCTAAGGGGAGGGCAAGTGTTTGAACGCGAGATGCAGTGGGATGAAGAGGAAGATCCTATCCACCCGATTGCGCCACATAAAAATTAAATTAACAAAGATGGTGACGGATTGACGTCTTCATAATGACAATAATTGACTCAAAATCCCCAAAATAGAATCACCAAATTGTTTGGTATGTAATGAACAATCCAACCTTATTTATCCCGAAAGCAAGTAATCACCAAAAACAAGATTTTGTTTTGTCTAAGAAGCATACAAATATGAATTAACTTAGATTCCCCTACAGTTTGAGTCTAAATTAGATTAAAATATCGCTCGAATAAAAAATTACTCAACAGTTTCAATTGGTTGGTGTTTGCAGTCAAATACTCAATCAAAGCAGTAAAAATATAAGAGGAAAATCTCTTACCAGAAGAGAATTCATCAGGGAGGTTCTTGATGGCACTCAAGAGCTCATTGTTGGAATCCTCCACCACCTCCTTGCAGCCAGGGCTGTAGCAAGGGACCAGCACTGCATAACTATTATCCGATTTGTCATCGTCACTCTGGAAACCCGGGCCATGAGGCTCCAACCACCCAATAGACCAGTCCGAGTCATCGGACTCCGACCCTGACAAAATGTCACCACCATCTGATGGTACAATAACAATATCATACTCCCTATCAACCCTCCTCTCTTCCCTACTCAGCCATTTCCTCTTAACCTTTCGCGGTGACGAGGCCATTTTCGTGCCCTTAACGGAAGGGAATTGAACCGTCCCGGGGTCCCTCGTACCACCAAAACCACACTCAAAAGAAGAATTCACTGAGGAGCCATTGTTAGCAGGCTCCTTCTCTGTCCCACCCCACCAACACCATGGCAAACGAGTGAAGGAGACTGCCATTTTTCGGTACCCGAATTTAGAACAAAGCTAAAAGATGATGGGAAAGAACTGTGGGGAAAAGGAGTAGAAACTAGAAAGCCAGAGAGACTCAAAATTTGAGACCAAAGGAATGGAATGCCCAGATGGTTCCTGCCTGTTGCAGCAGCAACAGCAATCAACTGTATTAGGAAATGATGAATTCAATCACTAACAAAAGTAAATCATATTAGGAAGTAGGAAAAAGTTCAATCCAACAAAATAATTAAACAAAAGGTAAAAACCAATTAACCAAATCTAAAGAGAGCAAAAAGTCATTCATCTTGTTTTCCTCATGCATCAGACAAGATAGAAACTTAGTCCAATGGATTAGTAAAACCAAATTTCAATAATCAAGCCTAAAACTTTCCATTAATAGAAAATTCTCAAGAATCAAACTCAAATAACACCAACTTGAACCTAATCAAACTCCAATAACAAAATGACCCAATTCATAATATTAAAAAATTACTTCAATTTCCTCTAAATTTCCTCTAAATTTCCTCCTTTTTTACTTCCAAAGTTACCCAGACAACTTCACAGTAAAAACCGGAAAATCAAAGACCCAAATTTTAAGTCCGCAAACTGAAAATCTTACTTATACAACAAAACCCACCCCAAATGCTAGAAAACGAAGGCTTGGGTCACGATCTCGAGTACAAAGTCGGGATTTTTCGAGACTCCAAAGGGTGAAATCGGTATTTTATTGCCCGGAAAAAAAAAACCCAAAAAATTATGGCGGCAGACGACGTTGGAGTCCGAGTAACCGTGAATAAAAATTTCAGAGAGAAAAGGTATTAATTGTGCTTTCCCAACCCCGTCATCGCCATCGTCGTCTTCTTCTTCCTCTCACTCTCTCTGTGCTTTCTAAGAAACCACCTGGGAGTGAGATTGTCTGCTTCCGTATTTATAAAGAAATCCCCCCAATTATTTATTTGTATTTTCATTTTATTTTGGACTCTGTCGTGGCACATTCTACGGTCAAGATCTAACTTCTCTGTTCATATAGTGCGGCGGAGCATGGATGTTACTGTGCTCCTCCGATCGTTTGGCATCATCTCGAATTTTGTGACTAATTAATGGGCTAATTTAAAATTAGGGTGACTAGTGGGGCAGATTAGCGTCCAAATTTGCTGACGTGGTAGATCCAAACCCAATCATTGCGTGTGTTTACGGTTCAACTTACCGACACGTGTAACCTATGTCAACCTGTGAGTTAATGCTTCCTGGGAAATATTAAGAAATCACCCTGAAAATGTACGGCGGACTTTGACTCTTTGCATTGAATTATTGAAATTAGAGAAATGGGTACTTTCTTAACCAAAAACTCTTTATGAATTATTTGTTATTTTTTTAATTAAAATTTCATTTTAGACAAAGGTAATTTACAGTTTGAAGTTAATTTTGTATCAAATATTATAAAATATTGTGTATAAAATATAAGGTGATAGAAAATCTATAGAGAATTTCATTTTAAAATAGTCTCTCTTGAAATTGAAACCCTACCTCAAGAATCAATCCTTGGTTGAATAGGAGTGATAGATTTAGGAAATTTAGATTTAATTTGATGCATCCAGCTTATTGCTTAACAATTATTTGTATGCGGAATGAGGTGGATCATGTAATGCACTGTTTTATGGTCGAAATTTTTTTTTTTAGAAAAACTTTTTACAGCTGACCTCACTCAGCGAGATAAAATTTTGTTGTTGTTGAGAAGCTTTTTAAGGCAAGGTTTTGGCGAGGCCACTATTGATTCCTCCTCCTCTTGAACGAGTTTTATTCATTCCGATATTTTAGAGAAAATATGAGTCTTTGTAAACTTGTAAGCTCCTATAGGCCTACAACATCAAAGCATTTCCATCGGGGCACAGTCAAAAGTTAATCCACCATCAAAACCTTTTGAAAATTCTCATCCTAGACTAAACACATGGCCACTCATTGGAAAGAAAACATCCAAGCACACTTTTATCACATTTCTTATGCAAAATCATTTTGTAATTTGCCTCATAAAAGAATCTTGGCCGTGAATGCATTTGGTTCATTTCATTTAAGAAAGAAACAAAGATTATAGGGATGCTTAACAGGGGATATTTTTTTTGCAACCAAGATATATTTTCAGTTGTATCACCTGTCTAACGAATGTTTGCTTGAAAAAGTGAATTGCGAGTTCAATAAACGCTTGTTATGTGAAACCAAAATATATTTTCAATTGTATCACCCCTTTAACAGATATTTGCATGACAAATGTAAACAGCAGGCTCAATGAACGCTTGTCAGTGCAATTTGCATGGGTCATGTCACGATCAGAGACTCTTATGCACAGCCCCCTAATGGGTACAAAAAGGATGAGCAGTCCAGTCCAATTTGCACGTTACATGAGAATCAAAGATGAAAGGGCCACACCAAAAGTTAGCCAAGAAAGAGAAAAACAGTGATGTATATACAATACATGAGCATAATATAGCTGGTTGTAGCAATTAGTCAATTAAAATTAGACTTTCAAGTTTCAACATATGCAAGGTCAACAATGCTTGGCTTCACAAAATTGTGAAAGAGTTCCTTCTCAAAAAGTTCAAAACATTTTGTGGTCGATCCACATGATTTTGTGCTTATGATCGAAATTGTTCGTATTATAAATCACTCTTTAAAGATAATCTGTGCAAAAAAAAAATTATTAAATTCGTTTAGCCAATCAATTGTTGCGAATAGATAGACCAATAGACAGTTTGTAATGCTTTTACAAATTCCAACTATCTGTTTTTATATAGTTTCATGACTAAATGAACACAAATTTATTGATTTTTTTAAAGATGATCTTTACAAAATATTTATATTAATATTATGAATAATTCTAATCACAATTACAAAATTTTTTTAATTAGACACGAAGTTTCTTGCCAAGGAAAGCATTGACAATCTTTTGTGGAGCCAAGTCTTGGTGATTCGTGTACACAAGCAAGGCTTCTTTGAGCATGGGATATAATAGTGTAAGAACAAGGGCCAGGTCATGTGGTACAACTTGTGCTGTATGGCGCAAAAAAGGGAAATCGACGACTTGCTAGTTGCTAGTTGTTGCTAGCGGATGCATACAAAATTACCAAACATTATGCAAATTGAAATTATGAAATGGACCTTCTTTTGACACCAAAAAGTACACCACATGGTGAATGATCTTATATAGCATTCATGTTCATACGGATGGCACCACCATGCCACCCACCAACTATAGAAAAATAATTGATAACTAGTTGATTTTTTTTTTAAAGAGGGACAACCAGTGGTAAGCTATAGTTATCCATCTCTTTTGGGAGCCGGGAAGACTCACAAAGGCATTTCAGCCTCCTCCTGGCCACAAGTCTTGCTTCCACACTAGCAGCGGGTTTCAAACCCATGACCTCCAGTTTTTAGTTTTAAAGAAACCTTGTAATCCACCATTTACTACTAAACCACTAGCTCGTGGTTATTGACAACTAGTTGATAGGAAAATTCTTTGGGAAAAGAAGAAGGATAATAACAATTTTTGGGTAAACTTAACTATTGTCGCATATTTGACTCAAGTGTCTCTGTATCGAACGTCCATGTTTAGTAAAGCGGTAAAAACACTTTCATACACACACACACACACTCAGTTGATTCCACTTTCAAATGGTTTATACCAACTAGATTTTTAAATGGCCTAATCATCGCGCCTATTTTTTCACGTGTGTTTTGAATAGAAACAGGTCCTTGATTATTAATTGGGAAGGAGGGCCTTACTAGTTCTTCAATGTCATCTCACATCATGCGAAAGAAACAGAAGTAAGGAGATCATAGAGAGAATGAGATGGATGAGCTGGCCATTACAAGCAGATGCAGAGTCTCCTTCCACTCCAAAACATGCACGAAAACAATCTATGAATAAAGAAAACACGAGGGACTGATTAGTATTGAATTACATTTTTACTTGATTTGATTAATCACGAGAGCAGTTCTATTGAACCACAACAAAAGGAGTGTAGAAATTCACAGTTTTGTTTCTGGGATTAACAAAGAGATTAAGGAAATTTGGTTTTGTGCTTAAATCCTAACGGATTCCATCAAGGGTTTAAATATGATTTTTTTTTACCACATGCACTATCATCTTAATATCATATCATCACGAGGATTATTTATACAATTAAGCCTTTTTAAATTGATCGTTTTTTATTACTCCTATCATTCATCATAAAATTCTCATCTCTGTCTAGTGGGTATGGATCTCTTGCTTTTGCCTCAAATCTCATCTTCTTCCTATAAAATAATGGTTTTTTCTCTTTGGAAAGTTTATTTTATTATTATTCTAGTTGGAATTGTTTAACTTTAAATTATATTAATCAATTAGTTAATTAATCAAATAAGTTCGTATTGAGCTTTAAGCTTGTTTCAAGTTTTGTAGCCAAAATGGGTGTTTAGTCTATGAGGCCCATCCAGCTTAAGTTGTGAGACAACTTAAACAAAATGAACAAAAAGCCCACGAAATAAGGGAGGCCGGCCTTGATTAAGGTTATGGCTTAATTTCAAGTTTGCCACTCAGTTGTGAGTGGGTATAAGAGTGAAGGTATTGTTTTAACCTCATTAGGATTTTTTTAGGCTAAAAGGGGAAACATATCTCTCTTTTCTTCTAAGGAGGCCGGCCACCAAGAGGAGAAATTGCTAACATTCTTTCATCTTCTAAGTTCATCCATCTTCTCTTCACACTCCATCCTTGGTGTAGACTTAGAGGCTTCATATGGTGGAGAATCTTCGGAGATTTTATTTACTAAATCCTCAAGAAGCAAAGAGTCAAGGAGTAAGGAAACATCCAAGGAGCTAGGAGTGACCTTGTGAACACAAATCTTTCTCTTTAACTTTGTAAAAAGCCTTGGTTCACCATTCACTAGGCTTTGAATTCCAAGGGTCAAGGAATTGTTTTTTAGTGCATGCCTACTTAAATTGTTAATATATATGCAAGTGTTGTTCCAATGTTTGTAATAAGTCAAATTGTTAATATATATGCAAGTGTTGCTCAAAGAATTATTTTTTAGTGCATGCCTACTTAAATTGGTTGTGTCGCTTGTGGTAATCCCACTAGTTTCGTTCAATTGGTGGTTGAGATAAGCGAGGTGCTCTTTGTTGAATGATGGAGTCTTCTTTTCTTTCATCTCTGAGGCGTTGTTTGGTTGGGTTTATGGTGTTTGTTGGGAGCATTAGATCATGCTAATCAAGATGTACTATTGCGGAAATGGTGGAAATAGAATTCTCGATTATTCTTTTAGTTTATTTCTAGTTTTGGGCATCAACTCTTGTTTGGTCTCTTTTTTGCTTGAAAGGTCCACTTTTTCTTTGTACTTACTTATAACTAGGTCTTTGTTGTTGGTAATAAAATTTACCTTTTGACAAAAAAAAAATGTATTACAATGGTATACAATCAATCATGTGCAATTGTAGCGCATTATAAAATCGCGATTGTTGGTCTTTTTGGTTTGGTTGAACATACAACAAGCTTTGAATGGAATAGTACACTATTTTTCAAATAAAATAATAAACCTAATTAAAAAAAAAAGGGTAGTTTTTTTTTTTTGTTTTTCCAAAATGAAAAGTAGTTGACCCAATTTTGTACAACTATTTTATTATTTTTATTTTTCATTTGAGAAAAAAACTCTACTCCTCCCAAAATTACAAGAACTCTAAACTTTCTCCTTCAAATTTGGAGGGAATTCTTCTACATTTTCATCATCATTTAGGAAGTAAGTAATCAAATGCCTAAACATCTAGCCTTCATGAAATTGTACCAATGAACTCACACTCAAACACCCTTATTTTTGTAGTTTACATCTTTTTGCACAAAACAAATTATTGCTAAATTATTTGGGTGAAATCCATTTTTAACCATATGGTAATCAAATATCAAGGAAACAAAGCAAGGTAAAAATTATCATCATGGTAATTTTGTTGGTAACTCCACTACTTCTCCATAAAGAATGCCTTCTTTGGATCAAATGAAGTGGAATGTTGAGTGGTCTTGGTGTAAGAGCAACAATAACAAGTATGAAGGATACATGATGTGGAGAAAGCATCGAAGAGAGTTTCATAGATATTGTGACAATGAGGTGAAATTGACACCGTAAAGTTATGTGTCAATCTTGGTCGATGGTCTCAACCAAAGGCCAAGATCTCTTGTGTAAATGCATGTTACGTTCTAGCTTTGTTTGGATGGTTGAATTCATAATCTCGAGCTCAACCCAAATTTGGTCAGGTAGGCAATTTGTTAAATTCAGGCATTAGCTCTTAACTCATTCATATGGATTTCAAATTTCTATTTTAATTCGATCAACTATTTGGTTGAACCTGTCCAAATTACTCTCTTTGGGAAAAATAGAAGGAGATACATTCTTTGTATGTATATATATCCCAACAATCTTGATGTAATCAAATCTTGGTTAAATCTAGGGTTTATGTTCTAGATTTCATCCATTTTATCTTATTAGCCCAGAAATTATTGACCCTTTTTGTTCAAGTTGTTATCTAATTGTGCTAAATTCTTGACATTTCTTATAAAGTATGGTTCATCTTGTAAGGAAAGCAAAAGAGCAGAAAGAAAGAGGTTTTTTCGGTTCTTGAGCTTTCGAAACATGATTTGCCATTTCCAATGCTAACATTTCAAATACGTTGTTTTCAGTTCATGTTGTCATGTGTTATACTATCCTTAGTATTAATGTAATAAGAATTTGGGATGTGTTAGATATTGAATTTTTGTTTTGGTTGCAAATAGGTCTTATTTGTTATCTGAAAGGAAAACTATGGAAACGGTTTATGAAGAGCTTGACGAAGTTGAAGCTGAGCTTGAGAAGCTTAGGGAAGAATATAAAAGCAAAGCAAAACTATTTGAGAGCTGGAGGAAAACCCACAAAGAGCAGCTAAAATTTTCCAAAAGACAAGTTTCGAAATTGAGAAGCAGACTCAGGAAGTAAGTGAAAAGGTTGAGATAATCTTTGTAGCATACCATATGTGAAATGATTTTAAATGCAATTTGAAATATAAAGAGTCCATAATGCAACATCTCAAGGCTGCAAACAATAAACGTCGAATTAATTGTGTTGAGAAGTGCCAGAAATTGGAAGACATGAACATAGTGTTGGCTTTAGATGAGGCAAATAAGAAGAAAATTGATCAAGAGCAAACAATTAGTGTACACAAAGAAGAGACTAAAGGCCGTAAAGGTAGTCCATCAGTACAAAATAAATGTTTAGAAGCAGAAAAGAAAGCTAATGCACCTAAACAGCTTAGAGAAACATATAAGGTGATACTCAAACTTGAGGACGAAAATCAGAATGTTCAAGATAACCTAAAATGGAAGAATGAGCAATTTAAACATCTAAAAGATGCACACGACAAGCTTTGTGTACAATTTAAGGCAAGTAAGAAGGAATGCGAGGTGTAGAAATCTTCATTGCTCGATGAGATTTGTCAATTGCAGACGAATTTAGATTCTCAAACCCAAATTTTAGATGATCTTCAAAACCAGTTGCAGAGGCGCAACCAAGCCCTAGCTTATGGAGAAAGTCGGAGAAAGTATTTTAAGGTTCTAGTTTCTAAATTCTAAACATGCTTTCAGAACGCCTTTTCTGATCATGAGGATGCCAAATTGCAACTGGGATGCTTAACTGCTCAAAAGGACAAACAAATTGCATCACTAAAACAGTCTCTAAGCACCAAAGAGGTACTTCATAAAGAAATGGGTTATTAGATAAGGAAGCTGCAGGAAAAAAATCAGGAGTTAGAAGCTTTGCTCAAAGAACTCCAAGAAGCCTAAATCCAATCAGCACGGGGTTCACATTCTCTGGCAAAGTTACGAAACAACATTAAAAGTTTGGAGCAGCTGCACAGCGAATCTGTTGTCAATCATATGGATAAAGAAGTTGAATTAAGCTCTCGACTGGTAAGTAAGAAGGTAGACCTGAACAATAATAAGTGTAAGTCAAAGAGTAAAGATGCAGCATTAAAAGAACGTAGGATGAAAGTGAAGCACTGGGATCAGACAAAAAATTAGGCCAACAAAATTGTATTAAACTCTCAACTAGAAAAATATAATGAATAATGTTCGAAACTATATGTCTGAGTTAAACAGTAAAGATGCAATGATAAAAGAGCTCAAGATGGAGTTGGAATCAAGTCATTTTCTAAGTATGCAATTGAAGTTGGAAAATGAGGAGCTTTCCATCATGTTATTGGTGTTAAAACTTGGTATCTTTGAGGCACATGTAGGTTTTTAAGAAGAGTGAAAATGCAACATCTTTATCGAGGCGGATTGAAGCTATGGATCTCACTGACAACCAATAGCTTCCCATGCAGACAGAAGTTGGGAGGTATAAGGAAATGTTGGAGGGCTTATCAAAGAATGAACTTTGCTTTGACTATCAAGTTTTCCAGGTGGAAAGCGTACTTAAAAAAGAGTTAAGAGAAGTTAATAATGCCTTAGAGAGAGCAAACATTGAGTTGGCTGAAAAAATATTTGTAGGAAATGAAATTAAATTCGAATTGCAAATATGGAAATCGATTGTAAAGCACTTAAAAAGTGATCTTGAAGCAACTGTTGTAATGCGTAAAGAGTTGGAAACTTTTATTCTCTTCTTGCATAGGTAGAAGTCGAGGAAGCCATAAAGTAATAGAAAAAGGGTCTTCTTTATATTTTCGAAGAGAAATACAAAATAATAGATAACCTCTAGGAAAAGATTGTGTTACTAGAGTAGAAGCTCGAAGATACTAATTATGCAAAAGAAATTCACTGGCTAGAGCAAGAATCAATAAGGAGGGAATTTGCACGTCTCATGATGGCACAAATCGATGTAGAGAGAACATTTGAGCATGAGAAAGAGAAACTCATCTAACATGTCAAAGAGAAATACTAGAGAGTGAATGATCTCATATAGCTTGTGGAGTCTTTAGAACACAAGTTTAACTGCTCATTAGCTTCTTTCTCATCACAACTTGCCAAGAAATAAGCAGAAATTGATATGATTCAGGAAGCTTAGGAGAAAATCACAGTTGTTGAGGTTATGTGAGCATTTGAATTGAAGAAAAGAAATTGATGGTTGTGGAACTTGAGGAGGAAATCTGTAATATACAACAGAAACTCGAATTGCAACAAAATTCCTTGTGTAAGTCAAAACAACAAGCATTGGAGGTTGAAGTTAAATTGGAAACGAAACAACAGAAAGTGAAGAGACTAACTAATCAAATGAAGACAAAGATGATAAACTTAGATGCCTTGATTGGAGAGCTCAAGAATGAAAGAAGAATGTTACTTGAATATGTCATTCAGTTGTCATCGGAAAAGAAAAACTTATGGGGTATATCAGAGGGTTGGGTGACAAGATGTGGAGTTCTCTAGTACAAATAAACAACTGATGAGAATGTTCAAAAAGATAATACTCTCCTTTGACGAGAAAGGTCCAGGAATGGATTTGAAATGGAATGATGAACTTGTTGACCCAAAACAAGAGAATGTTCGTACACCTATCATCATCAAGATATTTGAAGCAAGTTGTGATAAAAAGATATCCACTTAGAGACCTCAACCATTAGCTATTAGCTAGTTTATGTTTCAAAATTCATGCAGTTTAGTTATATAGCATGGATTTTTTTAGCTTGTGTATGACGATCCACAAGTGTGCAAGTATTTTGCATCTAACTAGAACAAGTTTCCAAATTTCAACTAATCCTTATAAGTAAATTTAGTTTGCTTTTCCTCCCACACCTTTTTCTCGAAATGAGAAAGAAGATGGTACACTCGAATTGTATTATTTAAGTGCTTGCTACTTGCCAAAGATCCTACTTATGTGAATGTTTCTGAAATTTATTAAGGTTCTCTTCGGAAACTCGTTTTCAATATACTTTTTAAACTCATTTGTAGAACACAATCTCACAAATGATTGTACTTTAGTCAAACACTGAAAAAGATTGTTCGCATATGATGCATATGTGTATTCAAGTTATAAGATACCTCAATTAGAAAAGATCAAAAGTTTAGGCCTTACACAGTGCTCACTATTCTGGTGTTAGTTAACCAACACTAGTTGAAAGGAAGAATCGACATTTGACGGTCTTAATCAAATTTCGAGTTGAAGCGAATGTAAAGTTTGTGAGAATTATTGCAAAACTTCGTCGCCTGAGGTTCGATGAGCCTGAACTCTTAGAAGAATAAGAGGGTTAACGCCCCCTGGACAAGGAAAGCTAGAGGCCCGGTCAAAGAATGCCATCCTCGCATCCCTAGTAGACTGACTGTCCTTGTCAGAAGTCCATTCTCGTTGGTGAATGAAGATGTATCTCTACCTATAAAGTTTTTCCAGACTCGATTCAAGTCTTATTGCAGAGATTCTAATCCAGACTGTCACATTATGCACTATCAGAACGTTATGGCATTGTACAATAACAATGGCACTTGAATGTGCAAGATGTTCCCGTCCACCCTGGAGAGAACGACAATGAGATGGTTATCGTTGCCGGCTAGATCTATTGACTGCTTTGAAAGTCTAATTGATCTTTTGACGAACACCTACTTGGTGATGTGCGCAAATGTCACAAGCCATGTTTAGAATGACTCCTCAATCCATAAATGAAAGCATCAGGACCTGTCTGAAACGCTTTCATTCAAAGCTGGCAGAGGTAGAGATGCCAAATGATAGATTGAACACCATGGTGTTCAAGCAAGCCCTTTACGTCCATTCACTTCTTATCTAGAAGCTGAACAAAAACAAGTACGATTATGACACTCCAGCAGAATGCTTGATATTAAGATGACAAAACTAGAAAAACAAGGACCGAACCAAGAGAGCTGAAATAAGAAGGAACAACAAGAGCACTCCTTCCCCTTCCCTACAACAAACTGGCAGGGGAGGTTGTTGAGACAAATAAGCCCCACCTAAACCAAAGTTGTACGCTACTTTGAACACCACTGTCTACATCCTGCACTGCATAGCATGAAAGACAAACCATTCATGCAGCACCCAAAACCACTCTCGTAGCACTTAGAGAAGAAGAATCCGAATGAGTATTGTTCATTCCACAAAAGCACCGGTCACATTACTAAGAACTGCTGCATGCTGAGATCATATTAAAAAAATTACTAGATCGGGGACATTGCTGGGAGTTCGTCAAGGACAAGGCAAGGAAAGAGGGCTTCATTAAACCCAAAAACAGGGATAGGTCGAATAAGCATACCGACTATGAAGATCAACGATCGACAAAGAAACCCACTCTTAACATATACTGCAACCACGATGGACATGGAACCCTAAAAGGTGAGGAGATAATGAGCGGACTACGAGAAATTCAATACCCATCACCGTAAGATGGACCCTTCGATAACGCCTTTAGATTGAATAGATAAAGGTACAATCTGAACTACACGCAATTTGGTTCCTTTCCCTAGATATTTAGGCAGTCCATTCCGAACTCAATCGCAATATCACCGTTTGCGCCAAGACAAATTCATGGATAACTCGTCTTTGAATGCCCCACCATAGGTTTATCATCAAAAGTATCCCTGATGTAACCTTACATTATTTTATTTTATTTTTCTTAGAACTACACTAATGATTTGACTCTCATTCTTGGAGATATGCAGGCAATCATTCCCGAATTCAATCACACTTATTTATTAATCAATCCTATTTCCTTCACCAATAAAGAAATTATGAAGTTGATATGTTTTATGTTCAATGTTTGTTTCTTTTTTTTTTCCTCGGTGATGGAAAACACCTCACTCATCTAAACAAAGCATAAACTTTGAAAACTTCACATGATCGTAAATCTAAAAATCCAAAGTAACACTGTCTGAGGAGTCTCTCTTAACCCATTATGAGTTAGTCGATTAGCAGCTTAGGTGCCTTGAACTGTAATAAGCACAATCATGATTGGTGGGTTACGAGCACGGGCACATGGCGCCCTAACCCAAAAGTCTAATGCACCATATGGCTTCTAAAAAGTTTAACAACTAGCAAAGTTATGGGTGGCCTCAAAAGTCCGGTCATAGACTCACTAGCTCCGAGCAGAGCTGTATCAAACGGAGCAGCAATGCCACCATCACTATGTTTTGGGGCAATAGGTGGAGTCCTTACGACTTCAATGAATGACCATGCATGTTTTGCAAGATAGGCGATCTGATCCAGATATGGACTCAATCAGATCCTATAAGTCTTGGAGTTCCTACAATCTAGGAATTGGTGTAGGCCACCAGTAATCATAACCCTTTAGAGAGTGAAATATCTACGTTTAGATATCCTCCAGAATTCTCTTTGCTTAGAATGAGGATTCTATCCTAAAAAAGGTTTCTCTCTATAAATACACCCATCTAGGGTTCATCTATGGTAATGGAATCTAAGCACTTCAATTTTTTATGCCACTGCTTGTGTCTAAAATCATTCACTAACTTAGTCCACAACCACCATCCACAACAGTGCGTGAATTTGGGTCCAACACAAAGTGAGAGAGCTTAGTAAAGAATGAGGAGAAGAGAAAAGAAAGAAAGTAATTGGTTATCGTGGTGTGATTCAGTAGGTACTTGTCTTGCCAATGTTCTTTTTATCGAGGTGAGTGGTTTATGTAATGTGTTCATAATATTCTTATTTTCTAATAACTAAAACCATGAGTTATCATGGGATTTTACTCTATTTCTAAATACCTCTCTATTCCAAGTCAATTATGTTTGATTTGATGTAATCATTTTCAACCAGTATATTTGTGTGGATTCTTGAGATTGTTCATGGAGCATGAGAACTTTAGTGTTAGGTTATCCAAGGAATAAATATATGGCACACGGGGACATTAGAGCAGCAAGGTCACGTGGTGAGCTACATATTATGAAGGAGTTAACCAATATGTGAAGGGACGATGTGATATAGAATTATGTGGCTAAAACTTTTGATATAATTATGATATATATATATATATATATATATATATATATATATAGAGAGAGAGAGAGTAGATTAAACAGCAGTTGATTGGCATATTATATATTCTACTCACTAGGCGATAGTGGTTATTGCTCACCCTTCACCTTTTAATTTTACAAATGAGGTATTTGGCAAGGCAAGTACAAGACGAGCTAAGGTTGTGTTACACAAAGGATTTCAGGGTTTTGATATATTTATTTACCACCTGTAAAGATTTTTGGAGTTATTGTTATAAGAGAAATTTTTTTTTTTTAACTTTTACACGTGCATCGAACGTGGGGTTAATTTTTCTATTGACCCTTAATCCGGGGCTTGATACTTTATCTATAGTAAACCAAGGAGAGAGAAAAAATTGCTCTCCAAGTAATACAAGTCTAATAAGAAATAATCACCATCATAAAGAGTAACCAAATCTACCAAGGATATACATAATCATACCTGTACTAGAATTTATGTTATAACATATTCTAATACACAAAAATCAGAACAACATATTGTGAGAACGAGTTAGAAGCAAGGCTACACCTTTCAAGTCTTATATATTTTTACTTTTTATACCTATATAATATAATATTATTATATAAGAATAACAGATTTTATATTTTAAATAGAGCAGTTGAAAGTTGAAAGTTAAAATACCCTATTCACCCCATTTTGGATACAAACAAAAAACTTTCAGTGCTTTTTATCCTTCTTATACGATCAATAGGGCCGAAACCCGTGAAGACCTAAAGGCAGAACAATTACATAGGGATTCTCCATTCTTGAAAAATAGGCATATTTGTAGTAGGGAGTGGAATCTGCAAGGAACATAATCCCAGACCTATACAGTTCACAATGGTTTTGAAGACAAATGAAGTAGAGGTGCTCATTTATAAATTTATGGCTATTCTTTTCCTTCCAAACAGCTTGGAAGCACAACTTCCTAATGGTAAGATCCAACGACTTACTCGTGTAACTATTAGTAGCCCAAGTGATAAACTCATGCCAATCCAAAGGAAGAGGATCACACCCACACTTATTAAGCACATTAGACCATATACTAGCACTATACGAACACTCAAAGAACAAGTGATTGTAAGACTCACTATCAGTCAATCAAATAGAGCAAGTAGGCGAGCTAGAGGGGTAAATATCATTACTCGCTCCATAGTTGATGTTAGAACCAATAAAAAAATATATTATATTATATATATATAAATATATATATATATATATAATAATAATAATAATTACATAGATTATATTGAAATATAATTACAGTATATAATCACACAATATGAATATAAACGAAGTTGTAAATAAATCACAACAATTATCACTAACTTGATTTTGGAAGATAGAGGCTTGTAGTAGCAATCTCCTATGACAGAAATATGCCCCCACACCAGTGCAGTAGTTCATGGACGTCTATCTTGCAGGATACAATTATCTAATTCAAGTTCTTGCACGTGAACTTGAATTCTTGGCGAATTGATGTGTTTCTCAGTGACAGAGTAAAAGGAGAGTTTTTTATTGAATGAATTCGTTTAACCCTGCAGCCATATACATAATGGCCTAATTTTGCAACTATTGGATGCAGTTACAACCTTTTGAAATCATTCGTATCCTTTCGGAATTGTTGATTCAAACCCTTTCGGAAAAAATGAATCAAAAAAACAAAAATGTGAACCCAATACTTAAGTCATCTGCCCGAGCCCAAGAGACCATATTAATATATACCCAATCCCAAGCCCAAGCCCAAGGTCACAAGGTCTAGGGATAGGCTTAAGCCATTTTCATTACATGTGAAGGGCCCTCACTTATAAAGCCTTATTGACTTAAGGTTTTGGTTGATGTGGGACTTGCCATCCCACATTAATTACCAAAAATACCCCACATTTTCTATTCAAACTCTAGCAATACCCCACATTTGAATAGTAAATAAGATACTAACTAATTTAGTAACATCTTTCCAGAGAACTGAGATATGATATGCATCGAATAGGTGTCTTTTGGACTTGAACCTTCTCTAGTGAATACTTATCGGATTTACCTAATGAAGCAATGAATTTAATATCTTGAACTAATCATTCTTAGTAGTAAATCGAATAAATAAGTATCACACATATCACATCTTGACACACTTCAAATTCATACGGTTGTGTTCATTTTGGTTCTGAACAAATCCTGATCTCATGAGACCCTTAGAGAATTCTAGCCATAACAATTCTCATATATGCAACCCCACATCAATCTCATATAGGTAATGCTAATCAAGAATATCTTGTTATATTCATCTTAACCATAAGATATTAGCATTATTAAGAATAACAATTCACCCTCTTCGTTTTACAGGCAACACATTGTTTTCCATCATAGGAATGAGCAAGGATTATGTGTTTCTCACTTTGAGTTTTCCCTAACTAGTTTGCCTATTGAACTTAGATCATGAGATCTCCAATTAGCTAGGTTAGGTTTCTGTCAAGTTATAACTCATTGAATTGGCTTTAAACTCATTCCCCTCGATGTAAATGCCACTTGATCCTTTGGTAGCCTTTAGTCAAAGGATCGTCATTGTTCTCCTTAGATTTAAAGTTGCCAATGGAAATTGTTCCATTCTTGAATAATTGTCTAATGGTTCTATGTCGTTACCTTATATGTCTCGACTTCCCATTATACTCAGCATTTTTGGCTCGACCTTGTGCAGCCATGTTGTCACAATGTATACATACTACAGTCATAGGCTCTGAGAATTGGCAACATTGATAGGGAATAAACTCTTTTAGGCGTAGCTATACTAAAGTAAGTAGTTGGCCTAACCTTCGGTTACCCTAACCAAGTTTTTCTTTCTCACTCCTTATGTTATATACTGAAAATGTTTAAGCCATTCAGTTTCGTCATTAGCTGCATCTAAGGTTATAAACATTGATTCCATTGTTGAACGTGCTATACACATTTTCTTAGATGATTTCCATGACACAGCTGCTCCACTAAGTGTAAATACATAACCACTTGTGGACTTACTGTCTGTGCTCCCTAAAATCCAATTTGCATCACTGTATCCTTCTAATACTGGGCAATATTACGTGTAATCCAAACCATAGTTTATTGTATGCTTTAAGTATTTTAATACCCTTATTAATTAAAGCATTCCAATGATCTATTCCAGGATTACTTGAATACCTACTTAATCTCTTATTGAATAAGTGATATCAGGTCTTGTACAATTCATATTGTACATCAAGCAACCTATAACTTGTGTATACTCCAATTGATATACGCTATCTTCTTCATTCTTAGTAAGTTTATGAATTTGATCAAATGGAGTTACTGTAGGTTTACAATCATAATGTCCAAACCTCTTCAACACCTTTTCTACATAATGGGATTGAGTTAGAACATATCCATCTGAATTTCTTAGAATTCGAACTCCAATAGTCACATCATCTATTCCAATATCTTTCATATCAAAACTAGAATTTAGCATTTTCTTTGTGGAGTTAATCACATATTTGTTTGTTTGCAGTATCCAATTGGTTTATTACCTGGAGGCAATTAACCAATTCCTATGTATTTTTTTGCATGATAGATTCCATTTCACTTTGAATAGCTACTTTCCAATAAGGTTCTTCAAAAGATTCCAATGCAGCCTTATAAGTTTGAGATTCTTTTTTGGTTAGATAAGTAAAGAAATCAAGATCAAAATCCTTTGCAAATTTTGCTCTTTTACTTTTTCGTGGTTCCAAATCTTGGTTTTCATTATTTCTTTTTGTATCATCATGTACTCTTTGATTAAAAGTATATGACCTATCTTTCTAAGGAAAAATTTCCTCAAAGAACTTGGCTTCTGCAGATTCAAGTATTGTATTTATGTGATGTCTGCAATTTCAAATTTATGAACCAAAAATCTATGTGCTGCACTATTATTGGCTTGACATTTAAATAAACAATCCACGGTTTTAGGTCCAAATTTTTGTCTCTTCGGAAGAGGTACTTGAATTTTAGCAAGACAACCCCACACCTTCAACATTTTATATGTAGGTAACTTTTCTTTCCAGATTTCAAAAGGAGACTGATTAGTTTTCTTATGTGGAATTCTGTTCAATATTGTGTTGATAGCAAAAAGCGTTTCACCCCACAAATTATGTGGTGCACCAGAATTGTCTAACATGGAATTAATCATATCTTTCAAGGTCCGATTTTTACGTTCAGTAACTCTGTTTTGTTAAGGAGTATATGGTGCTGTCGTTTGATGTACAATTCCACGTGTTGAATAAAATTATGCAAAGTCATTAGATTCGGATTTACCACCTCTATCTGACCTTAAGACTTTTATTCTTTTGTCTAGTTGATTTTCGACTTTGGTTTTAAATGTTTTAAACATGTTTAAAGCTTCACCCTTACTATGCATCAAATAGACATAACAATACTTGCTGCAATCATCAATGAAGTAAATAAAGTAATTTTTTCCTCCATGAGTTGGTGTGGACTTGAAATCACAAAGATCACTATGGATTAGACCAAGTACTTCATTGGATTTTTCCACCGATTTATATAAATGTCTAGCATATTTGGCTTATGTGCATATCTCACATTTAGATACTTCGTTCGTGAAACATTTGGGCAACATGCCTAAATTAACCATTCTTTGAAGAGAACGAAAATTAACATGTCCTAATCTTGCATGCCATAAAGTAGAAGACTCAATCAAGTAAGCAAAAGAAGCACTAGGCTTATTATTATTATTAATAGCATCAGCAGAAAGTACATTCAGTTTGAAGAGCCTCTCAGCCAAGTAGCCCTTTCCCACGTACACCTTACCCTTGGTGAGTACAAACCTTTCAAGTTCAAACATTAACTTGAAACCTTTGTTGCTAAGAAGCGAACTAGAAATCAAATTCTCTCGAATATCAGGAACATGCAGAATATTGGTGAGTGAAAGCTCTTTCTCATTAGTGAGTTTGAGCGTCACCTTTCTTTTCCCTACAACGGCAGATGTAGTTGCATTTCTCATGTACAGATTTTCTCCACCATCAATCGATTGGTAAGAGACAAACATATTCCGATCAACATAAATATGCCTTGTTGCTCATGTATCAACTCACCAGTCATTGGAATTGGTCAATAAAGTGACCCCAAATACAACACCAACAAACATGTCTTTTGCAATGTTTGCTTAATTAGAATTCTCAGCATTCTGATCCTTCTTGTGGCAGCAATCCTTTGCCCTATAACCTGTCTTTCCACAAACCTAATAGCCTCATTTGACTTTCTTGAAGGTTTTTCCTTTCACATCAATAAGTGCTTTCTTTGCAACATCCTTGCTTTTGTTTTTCTGATGAGGTTGTGCCTTGTGTGAGTCTCCTCCTTCCACAATATTAGCTTTTACCTCCAGCAATGAGGCATCATACTTCTCATTCTTGTGATGATTCTCTTCCACACACAGTTTGAGAATTAGTTTATCCATACTCATGTCTTTAATTAGATGCTTCTGCTAAATCTTGAAGTCATTTCAATTAGAATGCAGTTTCTTTATGATAGAGCCAACCACGAAGCCTTCTTTCAAACCCAGATCTAACTCAAGAACAATCACTTAGAGTTCTTCAACTTACTTGACAACGAACTTGCTTGGAACTAGCCACTTCAGACTTATATTTTTTGTTCAGAGACTCCCATAGTTCCCTAGCCGTCTTATATGATGAATAAATGTCATACAAGGAGTCATCCAAAGCATTCAGAATGTAGTTCCTGCCTATAAATTCACTGTGAGTCCAAGCTTCTATAGCCTGCAGAATTTCGGCAGGGATATCTCTCTCTTTTGGTGCTTTAGGGGCCTCAGAAGTAATGACATGACTCAAATTAAGAGTTGTCACGTAAAACATCTTCTGTTGCCACCATTTCAAATCAACTCCCTTGAATTTCTTAGGTTTCTCAACATGTTGCTTGATGACACCAACTTTTGGTTGATCCATATTTCTGTTTTAGATTGTAGAACTAATAAAAAATAGATTATATATATATATATATATATATATATATATATATATATATGGGAATTGTTATTGACACTCCAAAAATCTCATTCTACGCTCCTCACAAGTGTATTTTTCTTTCCTAATATAGAAAGTTTGGAGTGTTGAATGAGATTTTTGAAGAGCTAATAACAATTCCCTCTATATATATAATTACATAGATTATATTGAAATATGATTACAGTATATAATCACACCACAATATGAATATAAACAAAGTTGTAAATAAATCACAACAATTATTACTGACTTGATTTCGGAAGATAGAGGCTTGTAGTAACAATCTCTTAAGGTAAAAATACGCCCCCACACTAGTGCAATAGTTTATAAACGTCTATCTTGCAGAATACAACTATCTAATTCAAGTTCTTGCACTCGAACTTGAATTCTTGGCGAATTGATATGTGTTTCTCAGTGAAAGAGTAAGAGGAGAGTTTTTTTATTGAATGAATTTGTTTAACCCTGCAGCCATATATAGAATGGCTTAATTTGAACATTTGCAACTGTTGAATGCAGTTACAACCCTTTGAAATCATTCTTATCCTTTCAGAATTGTTGTAAATGTTGATTAAAACAATTTTCTTTCAGACAAAATGAATCAAAAAACAAAAATTTGAATCTAATACTTAAGTCATCTGCCTGAGTCCAAGAGCCCATATTAATATATACCCAATACCAAGCCCAAGCCTAAGGCCACAAGGTCTATGGGTAGGCTTAAGCCATTTTGATTATAAGTGAGGAGCCCTCACTTATAAAGCCTTATTGATTTAAGGTTTTGGTCGATGTGGGGCTTGCCATCCCACATTAATTCCCAATAGTAGATAACTTATCCTTTATAAGAAGCTAAATAATGAAGATCCACGTTAAGACATGTTTGCCAAACCACAAGAGACCAGCTAATAGGACCTTCAGATGGGACTCCCTAATAGCATTCCAAGCAGATGAGGCAGAATATGTTTTGTTGGTACCACACATACTGGGCCTCAGACTTTGATACATTGGGCCTCATTACCCAGCCCATATGATTATGTAAAAGGAGGAGCCCCTTACTCTATAAAAGAGGACTTCTCCCCCCTTACAAGAGAGACTCAATGAACCCAACAGAGGGCAATAACCTCACAAATACAACAACACTCTCTTTCTCTGGGGGACTCCCTTTCACCCTTGTAATCCATACATACAGTCAGATAAATACAATCAGTGTGGACGTAACCCAAACCTTGGGGTGAATCACGATAACTCTTGTGTTATTTACATTTCATGCAGATTCACGGCCGGATTTACGTTGTTCCAAGACCTCCGGTTTTCTGCATCAACATTTGGCACCGTTTGTAGGAATCGACACGAAAAGTGATGTCGGTCCTCTCTCAATTTTTCATCTCACCACCGTGAGACCTCCCCAATGTCCACCGTGGATCTGCCAAACCAAGAGATGCCCAACTCTCTCTCTCCTCCAAACTGCATGCATTTCCCTCCTATGCATTCTGCTAATCTCACCCGCCGCACAAGTAGCCACCTGCACCTCATAAACATTTGAAAACAAGAAGCTCACGTTCAACTTTATCAGATATTTTTCTAGACTTCTCCATTGTCGTTCCAAGACCGATGGTTGAGTCGCCTGGGCCATCAACCCCACGTCCAAACAAAAAAAGGTCGGGGCCCAGACCTTATTGGCCCACAAATTAACCGACTCATGCATGATTAGGATTCCTCTTTGACCAACCCAGAAAAGAAAATCAGCTTCATCTTTATCTATGCTTATTTATTTTCAACTAAATGGCAGCTTCTGCCGTTCCCTCTTTGGTCATGGCCCGCGGTCACAAAATCCGTTCCTGAGCTTCCTCTTGTCGTCAGCAACTCAGTCAAGGGCGTGGAGAAAACCTCGGCGGCTCTGAAACTTTTGAAGCATATCGAGGCTTACAATGACACCGAGAAGGTGAAGGGCAGCCACGATATGGCGTCCGAGTCCGATCCCGCTCATATCGAACTCCACAACCCTTTCACTCAAAGAGATAGAGAGAAATGAGGGAGATAATAAGCATACACATCGGACAAGCAGGGATCCAAGTTGGGAATGCGTGCTGGGGGCTCTACTGCCTTGAGCATGGCATTAAGCGTGATGGTACCATGCCCAGTGACACCTCTGTCGGCTCTGAAACTGATTCTTTTAATACCTTCTTCAGCGAAATTGGTTCTGGAAGTCATGTGCCCAGAGCCATATTTTTTTATCCATACCCATCTGTCTTTTTCCACACTCATGATAATTTTGAAAAAGAAAAGATAAAGGAAAAGCCCTTGTCGGTCAAATTCACCAGATCTACACGTGAAATAGAGATAAGTCTTCACCTAATTCAATTGTTTTTATTATTTAATATTTATCAAATGGTACTGGTTATTATGTGATGGTGGAACAATGATGATATCTTTATTTTATTTTTTGAATGTTTTCCACTAATTGATGGTGGGTTTACAACAGATGCTAAAAGTGGATGTGGGTTGCCATACCCATGCATTTTAAATTATGTTGAAATTATCAACTCAAATCCAAAAGAACTAATCCACTTTTATAACCTAAAACTATGCTATAATACGCATGGCAAGGTTTTACACTTAGAAGAAATATACATATTAAATAATTGTTGTTACCATATTTCTTTTACGTATTTACTATATTTATTCATTATACGCTCATGATTATACTATCATTTATTGTCAGGAATTATTGAGCAACTAGGTCTACTGATCAACATTGTTGCTGATTAACGAGGTCTACCAACTTATAGACTAATGAGCCACGTGCTCGTGGTGATCTCTTGTCTGACCGGACACCCACTTGCTCGGACATTTGCTTATTGGGATAGCTATGTGCCTGGACCCAACTCGATGACCTTACAGATAGTCCCAACTCGATGACCCTACGTATGGCCCCGACTCAAAGACCCGACTTACGGACCCGATCCGCGGATTCGACACATAGACCCAATATGCGAACCCGACAAGCAGACCCGAGTCATGTCGAGAATCAACTCATACTGAGTGAATGTCGACATAAAGTAGATACTTGCAATGAGGAATACCATAAGCCAAGCCGCCTCACAGCGAGCATAGCCTCTAGGCGAGCCGCCTGGCAACGAGCATCACCTCCAGCCAAGCAAACGCCTCGCCGCTGTTGGAAATGTGCCCTAAAACCAATCATATGATGATACTTTACGGACATTTCACATGTTAAACTAATCTAGTTTAATATCAAGGGCAAAGATTATTGTTTGAGCCGTCTCATATAAATGTTATATGCTTCAACGATAAGTCCAAGGAATATGTGATTGGGAGAATGCGATCTAAAGAAGTTAGATTCATGAGACCATTCTTTCGTAGACACATCCTAAACGTTCCTGATCATAGGATTGCCAATTGGGCATTGACAGTCCGTTAAGATCAGTACGTGCTGTGTCTTCTCTCAGGGAGAGTGACTAGTCTCGAGTCATTGGTATGTGTGACATCAAGACAAGTACGTAGGTGCTCAATAGAGAATGAGTTCACTGAACACGATCAATGAAGAGTTCTCATATTCATGTCACATGAGAACTCATGGTTGGGATAATGCAAAGTAGTCATTTGACCTGAGGCATTATAGTTGTCTTGTGGTTAAGTCCTTGATCTTTGATTATGTCAAAGTCACTCCAAAAGGATGGTGTCCACGGCATAGTTGGGGTTAAGCCACTTAACCATGGAGGCAAGTGAATGCGCAACAAGGGATCTCTAACCTTCAAAACGTTTGAGGGAGAATACTCTATGATATGATTAAGAATCTCTGGCCAGAGTATGAATTACATTGGATAGTAGACATGAATAAACTATCAAACCAAACAATGTGGTCAAGAGTATTGTATTAGAGAAAGACCGTATTGCATTTGTAATCCTAAACTGAATAGGTTCTCTACCTCTTCTGATTAGTTTTGGTAACCATGATATGCTGCTAGGTGTCACTCATGGTTTGTGGAAGCCCTAAACGTGTATAATCACTAAAGGGAGAATTGAAAGTAAGTTTCAATTCACAATCGATTTGAAAGAGTTCTAATCGCCCATTGCCTCGCTAAAAGGAACCTAATGGATCGTACACCGTGTAAGGTGGAGATTGAAGAAACAATGGAGATGAGTAAGAATAATTAAATGGTTTAATTGTTTATGGCAAGGATTAATTAATATGTTAATTAATCAAACGAATAAGTTCGTTAAAAGACCACGGGTTAGTTTTGGGCCTCACGGCCCAATGGGCTTCGAACGTCAAGCCCATTGACTTAAGTTGTATGACAACTTAATGACTAATAATTCACAAAGGCCTTAAAAGCCCAATGAAACCCTTAAGGCCGGCCATTTAGATATGGAGTGGGTTTTGGACTTATTTACAAGTTTGCCACTCCAATGAATTAAGGTATAAATATGACTTTATAGCCAAAATTCATTAAGGGTTCTTTTGGAGAAAAATTGGAGAGAACAATGCTCTCCTTTCTCTCTAAAGAGGCCGGCCCCCTTGGAGGGATTAGCTAGCAATCCCACTCCTCCAAGGTCACTCATTTCTTCTCCAATCTAACCTTGGTGTAGACACTTAGAGGTTCTCAATTTTGGGAACTTGGAGAACCATATTCTTCCAACCAAATCCATGGATCTAAGAAGCAAGGAATGAAGGCCCTCTCCTTGGGTGATTAGCCTTTGCTTATGCAAAGAGGAATCTACAAAGGTATAAATTTCTCAACTCACTTTGATTTGAGTTGAGTCTTGGTTCACCAATCTACTAGGCTTTGAATTTCTTGGCTAATGTTTTGTTTTTAAGTGCATGCAAGCATGATTCCGCCTTTAATTGTTAATTGCATGCTTATTGATGTTGCTTAAATGAACATGTTTTTCACAAATCATCCTTCAGCCGCGAGCATAGCCTCTAGCTGAGCAGCCTCGCAACGAGCATCGCCTCCAGCCGAGCAATCTCGTAACGTGTGATACCTCTAGCCGAGTATTGCTTTATGTTAAGCATTGCCTTGGGTTGAGTACTGGTTCAAGACATCTAGCCACTTCGGCCCGTACATGGATTGGATTTGAAGTCTCAAGCCAAAAGACTTTCTTGATTGGAGACTTGGGGGACTACTGTTGGTACCACACATACTGGGCCTTAGACTTTGATACATTGGGCCTCATTACCCAGCCCATATGATTATGTAAAATGAGGAGCCCCTTATTCTATAAAAGGGGACTCCTCCCCCTTTACAAGAGAGACTCAGTGAACCCAACAGAGGGCAATACCCTCATAAATACAACAACACTCTCTTTCTCTGGGGGACTCCCCCTCACCCTTGTAATCCATACATACAGTCAGAGAAATACAATCAGTGTGGACGTAGCCTAAACCTTGGGGTGAACCACGATAAATCTTGTGTTATTTACATTTCATGCAGATTCACGGCCGGATTTACATTGTTCCAAGACCTCCGGTTTTGTGCATCAACATGTTTCATTGGGTGACGACATCCAACTAATAGAATCATGCCTAAACTAGTTCGAAGAAAGCTGAAACATATAAACTCGAATTTCCAATAAATCATTAGAGGAAGAAAATGACCACCTTCAACTGGAACCATTCTCATCAATAATCTTTCTCACCAAAGAATATGGTTGGAACCGAGATTTCATAATGATATTAGAATGCCATAAGAAAGAGCATAGCCTTCTCTCAATATCTAAAAGGCATTTTTTGTGAAGGATCAAATACGAGCACCAAAAACCTTGAATATTGGAAAGCACAACTTGGATGGGTTGCAATCTCCCAGCAAAGGAGAGAACATTATTCTTCCAGGTTTTAATCCTCGCTTCATTCTTGTCAACTAAAGGAGCAATCATGAAAAACGTGGAAGTGATTAGAGGAACTCCCAAGTAACGGACCAGCAAAGATCCTCAGTGAAAATTAAACAATTGCAAAATTAGATATTTAGAGATGTCATCCATTCATGCAATAAAAATTTGGCTCTTGGAGGCACTAGAGGCTAACAGGAAAGCAATTGAAATTCCCAAAGAGATTGATAAAGAACCCAAGCAGATTCTTCATCCCCATAGCACACTGTAAGAAGATCATCAGCAAAGCAAAAGTGAGTTATCCCAATTCTCTTACACCACCATAGCAATAGTGCGATATCTCCATAGCAATAGCGCGACAAGAGGTCCCCTTGCCTAAGGCCACACCTACTCACAAAATAACCCACAAGTTCACTACTCACAGAAATCGACAACATAGGAAAGAGATGTAGTTTTTAATCCAATTAATCATTGCAGGCTGCCTAGAGGCAGCCAGAATAGCAAGAATAAAATCCCACTTCAAAGTAGGATTCTCTATACTAAATTATGTTTGATTATTTTTTTTGGGAAACAATTATGTTTGATTTATTGATTGGTAATCTCTACATTCTCCGCCCTTCACTACCGTCGTATCAAAACAAAATTGGGACAAAAAATAAAAAGGACCAGAATGGAAACCCACAAAAGTTAGGGGTAAACATGAAATTAACCCAAAAGAATATGCCGATTGCGAATCTGGAGTTCCAAAAAACCAAACATTCCACGGGAAACAAATAGAAATCTTTTGTTCTTCCTCTTGTCTTTCATTTCGTCGCTCGCCTACCTTCGATTTCCGTACAAGAATACGAAAACCAGCCTCCAAATTGCATCGAGAACCCTCTGAAGCCTCCGATATTCCAATCCGTCGTCGCTCTACATAGCCTACGAGGTCATCTTTACACTCTAAATTTTCATCCCTTTTTTTCCTCAAATTATTGAGCTCAAATATTGCATATATCATGTCAGTTAGCAGAAATTTTATATAATATATATATATATATATATATATATATATATATCTATAGTTTACTTTTCAGAATTTTTGCTTGTCTAAATAATTTTGAGTTTTGGTAACTTGCCTTCCTTTCGTATTGATTTTTGTTAGAATTATTCCATGTAATTTAAGAACTCATGCCAAAATCCTTATATGGAGGGGGGAAATTTTTGGTTTTCGGTTTCGGTCAATGGAATTTATACAGTGAGAATTACTTTCGGACTGAAATTTAACATGTGGGTTCATTTGATTTTTCGAAGTTTAGCGTTCCCGTGTGTAGATAAATTAATGCATCTACTAGTAGGGGCTGATGAGATTCAAGGTAGAGGGTGGTGTTTCCAGAAGGGAAAACCCGCCAAAGATTAGCCACGGTTTTAGGTTTAGAGTAACATGAAGGCTTGTGAAGAAACCAATGTGTGAGCACAAGACTGAATAGTTAAATAGAATGTGTATGGAATGGATTGCCCTACACTTTTCAGTGATCATGTTACTAAAGTTGATTCAGTCACGAGTTTGGTAAACTACCATGTTTCCCGTTTAATATTTTCTCTATTATGTGGTAGTTCATGCATCAAGAATTTACAAATGTTTGGGCGATTACTTGATGTTATTTCATTTTGGAAGTGTTCTTGTGTTTAGCTTTGAATTTGATGATATGTTTTCATGTTTCAGGGCTTGCTAGAATCTGTGACTCGCATAAACTGGTTCTGGGCTTGCAACGTTGTGAAAGACTAGTTGATCACTTTATCCATATCAATTGAATTTTGAAGGTGGCTTTGAGTTTTGTTATGATCTGACCTTCTAATTTCAACCCAATAATGGTTCTTGCTGGTTCATTGCAATTGTCCCATGGATTGGGACTTTGCAAGAATCAGAGGTACAGAGAACAATTTAAGGTACTATGAAACTTTATCGTTTTAATTCCTATTTCAATATTATTGCGAGTGTTTTCAATCCTAAAGTAATTTTATTCTTTGCAGTGTGGAATAGAAAGGGACAAGTTACATTCCTTAAACACCGGCCTTACATCAAGATTTGTGGTATGAGTTCATAATTGTTCCATTTTCTTTCCCATTTAGAAGATGGATATTTAGATTTTTTATGTAGTAAAAATATTGCTGAGTTACTTTTCTGGATTACTGTAGATGGTACATATAGGGAATTGTTCTCTTACCATACTGTCTGGCAACACAACAGATTATGAATTTTACCATTAATTAGGTGGATTCTTGATGTAGCTGTGGTCTAGATTCACAATCACAGTATGGCAACGTAAGTTTGGCAAGGGAACATTACCCTATGTGTGTTTAAGCATACATTTTAATCACAAAAGAAGTTTCATCTACTAAGTACTTCCCTTTCATCACAGTATTATATTTCGTGCCTTATCTCTTTAGAGTGTAGGCTCCAGCCGTCCACCCTAAAATTAAATCTCATATCAAGCGCTTACGATAACGCTGCTCAAGTCTGTTGGCAAACAATGCACGCAGAAAGAAAATAAAGTCCAAGGGATGTTTAGTATTGCTAGTGCTCATTTTATGCTGCCCCCACCCTGCCCCTCCCCCTCTCCCTCTTTCCCCCACAGGCATTAAATTGGAAATGGGTTGGGCCTATTAGTGACAGAGATTGTGATTACATGCTATTATTGCATTTTAATACTACTGTTATCCTGTGATATGTGAAATTTCTTCATTTTGTTGATATTCTAGTTGCTTGTTCGATTTTCTTATTCTCAGATATAACCAAAGTTGTTTTGTTCCCTTTTAACAGCTTGCCTAGGAAATACTATTTAGCGATGCTCTCTTCTTAAGAAATTTAGTAACTTTCAGGAAAAATCTTGAGATCATCTCTTCTTTACAGTTTCAGAAGCAGGATTCTTGGAGTATCAGTTTGTCAGACAATGTATACAGGCCCTTACATACTGTATCTCACAGATATCAAGCATTTAAGTGCCATTCCTTGCTAACATCAGGCCAACATGGCTTGAAGACAGCTGCGATGGCGTTGACAAGGTTTTTTCTTTTAAGTGTGTTATAAACATGTCATATGCATTCCTTATAGTTATGGTTTCTTAATTTTATTATTCTATGATAACACATGTAACTATAGTTTTGTGCATTATAATAAAAGTACCCATACTTCTTACCATTTCTGATCTTTCAATCTTACAGTGACTTATGCATGACTACACTTTGTTGCTTTACTCTATACTTTCCTTTCAATCTTTTGTCCTATTTATTTTTATTCTTTTAGTTTTGTGTTAAACACAGTGTTTGACAAATTTTACTTGATTTTTAACCTAAGCAAACATATTACCTTTTTACCAATATATGAGCATGGCATCATTTTACTTTGGAAATCAATGTCCATACTCTTTTCCCCTGATCAACCTGGATGAGTTTTTAGAACAGTATTTTGATGTATTATGTCATTAGTATACTTTGACTCTTTCTACGTATAAGCACCAGGTGGGCTGCTCAAAATGCTATTTCGATCTCTAGGGGTGATGGTAGTTTACGATAGAACTACTTAGATATGAATACCAAAGTCTAACAAGTACATCGAGTTTGGAAATCTTGGTGCTTTTGCTTGCTTTGTAATTTTTCGTATTCCTTCTCTGTTCAGCTGGTGATTTTGTCTGGGTTTTTATGTTTCTATCAGTTTATGATGTCAAATGCTGTTATCTTAAGTACTCTATATTTCTGATTTGTATAATCTTCTTTCCTAAAATTTATAAAGAGTTATTCATATTATTATGCAGATCATATAATGCTTTGCAAGGTTGTCCTCTTGTATTCAAATTGGTTCCATCAGTTGGCCTCATTATTTTTTCCGTATGGGGTCTTCCACCACTTATGCGCCTGATCAGAAATCTGGTCCTTCAAGTATGCTTATCTTCTTATGTGTTTTTGGTTTATTTTGTATAATACAGTATTTTGCCTATGCTTCTGAATTGGACAGACACTTGATGATGTTATCTAAAACCTTTCATGCTGTCCTGCAGAAGAGTGATAGTAGTTGGAAAAAGAGCAATACGCATTATGTGACAACCTCATATATTCAACCTTTGCTGCTTTGGACAGGAGCAATTCTCATTTGCAGGTGTCTCGATGTTGTATTTTTATGAATAATTATAATTTTATGTCATATCTTTTTCACGGTGAGTGTTACAAAAGATCCAAACCCCTACCCTCCCTTAAGCAAAATTTGCAGTCAGAAAAATTCGAAAACTACAAGCTCTGAAGAAGATAAGGAAGGAATATTGTCTCAAACGGATGTCAATAGTGGATTTGGACCTTAGAGTCTTTAAAGAGAACACTCAACACCATCAAAAGTTTGACTATCATTTTCCCTTCGTCTATGTGATCAGCACCGTGAGGTGCAACAACCCATTCTACTTTCCCACCAACCAAGTTTCTCCTTCCAGCACCACACCTCCAAAACTGCAGTAAGGCATTAGTGTCTGTATCCCAGAAAGAGAAAACACAGGTGACTAAGGGATGGGGACGGAGATAGAAAATTTCATAAGTGAAGGCAACCTTAACATCTAGTTTTACTTTAGAAGATTCAACATAATATGGTATCTTCTATACTAATTTCATGGCTAATTTTTAACACAACTTGGAGTGATTGAATTTTCATACATATTAATTGAGTTGCATCTCTCTTTATACTTGATGTCAAGGAGGGAGGAGGGATGAAGAAGAGTGGAGGAAGGTGCAAGAAATGCATACAGAATGGTACATAAAATGAAAACTAAAAACCTATTTGAAGTATTTTCTTCTTCTTTTGAACTTTCGTTTCATGCGTTCTTTATTTCTCCCTCCTCCCTCCCACCACCCTCTTCATCCTCCATTCCCGCATATATTTTCCTCATCTTGAGAAATAAAATAATAACTGAAGTAAACATGAGAAAAGGTACCAAACAGGCCCAAAAGTTCCGTCGTAACGTAACACTAGAGAAATAGTTGTGAAATTTTAATGTGAAGCCTGTATTGATCATAGTGGCTTTCTTGTAGGGCATTGGATCCAGTCGTTCTATCTACAGAAGCTAGCCAGGCTGTTAAGAAACGGCTTTTGGATTTTATAAGATCATTGTCAACTGTTCTGGCATTTGCCTATTGTTTATCAAGGTCAGCCTTTTTTGTGGTTTAGTCTTCTTGCTTGATTATGTTATATGCAAACTTTAATATATTTACTTGGCCTTTTTATTTCTTGATGTTTTATTGGACCAATCAACAAGAAGGCTTCGCTGATATATTTGTGCTGTACTGATTTGTTCTTTTCAATGCAATTGACAATCTATAAGTTGTAACGCTTATTGACCTCCTTGATAACTAATTGTAATATATTCATGCAGTGCGATTCAACAAGCACAGAAATTTTTTATGGAGAGTAGTGACTCCAGTAATACAAGAAATGTATGTGTTGCGTGCCATAATTGTTCCTTAGATATATTTAATCTCACTCTTTGTGTGTGAAGAATTGTAGTTGTTTTCACAAAGAATGAGAGCTCTTTTTTTTTTTTTTTTTTTTTTGGCAGATGGGATTTCAATTTGCCGGGAAGGCTGTTTACTCTGCAGTATGGGTTGCTGCTGTTTCGTTATTCATGGAGTTGCTAGGTTTCTCTACCCAAAGGTGGCTTACTGCAGGAGGTCTTGGGACAGTACTATTGACTCTGGCTGGTCGTGAGGTGAAATCCTGAAATTCTTTACCAATTTTTCTTATTTTCCTTTAAATATCCACGCTTGTTTAATTTTTGACCTATTATTTTTAAATCTAGATCTTCACCAATTTCCTGTCAAGTGTAATGATTCATGCGACTCGCCCTTTTGTTGCAAATGAATGGATTCAAACAAAAATCGAAGGCTATGATGTATCTGGAACTGTTGAGGTTTGTATTAGAGTTTTGAAAATTTATGCACTCGGATAAAGTGACAACAGGAGTAAGACTAAAGATAGATAGTATGCATTCTTTCATGGTAAATTATACTTATTTATAACTGAAAACTATGCAGTTATATGAAAACACTTTGGTTTGCTGAAATATTTTTTACTTACTGAGTAATCTGTGCTTGTATTGTTGCTTGCAGCATGTGGGTTGGTGGTCACCGACAATTATAAGAGGTGAAGATCGTGAAGCAGTTCACATTCCAAACCACCAGTTCACAGTGAATGTTGTGAGAAATCTCAGTCAAAAAACTCATTGGCGTATCAAAACTCACCTTGCCATCAGCCATTTGGATGTCCATAAGATAAATGTAAGGAGTGACTCCAGTTGCTGAATTTTGGTCGTCTCCTCTTATGGTTCAATGGCTGCTGTGGTTTTCAGAACAATGATGTAATTGTATTCACACTTAGTGTGTTAATTGCCCTTATCTTTGTGCAGAATATTGTTGCAGACATGCGCAAAGTCTTGTCCAAGAACCCTCAAGTTGAGCAGCAGAGGTTGCATAGAAGAGTATTTCTGGATAATGTTACCCCTGAAAACCAAGCTCTTTTGGTTAGTATTCACATTTTTACGTTCTTACTTATTTTGTTAATCCACATTGTTTAGTTGCGAGTTATGTATTGATTCTGTTTTTCAAGTTAATTTCTCATTTATGTGGGAAGGAGCTCTGCAATATATAATTTCCGTTTTAGATCATTTTGAGCTTTGAAGTTACGATACAACCTCTTTATTCTGAAGTAAATTGACAAAAAGTTGGTGAAATTAAAAAACCAAGTAGCACCTTAGTCTTAAATCAGTAGATATGCTGTTATGTTGGATAACTTTCCTTTTTTTACTTAAGAGAGAGATGCAAGGAAGAAGTGAGGGAGGATAACAGAAGTCTGGCAATAACTTTTGTTGTTTTACTTAAGTTAGAAGGAGGGAGGGAGAGAGATGTGAGGAAGTGGGGGAGAATACATAAACCTGCAAATAGACCTGTCAATGGATCAGATTTTGACCCGTACCCGAATGGAATCCAATGTAATTAATAGGATATGGATCACAACATCCAATCTGATTATCCGGATAAGATATGAATCTGATAATTCGATTATAATGGATCCGGATATGGGTCGAGGTGGATCCGATCCAATAATGATCCGATTCAACTTAATATAACGTATTATTTGATTTTTATATTATTTATACTTTTGTATAATGGTAGTTTAAGTTGTTTATGCAATAAAAATACACTTATATTCTATTTTCTTATTATTCAACATGAAACTTTAAATGAAATATAGAAAAATATAATAAAAGGTGGAGGTTACTAATGATATTTTTATCTTTTCTATGTCTTAAATTAAATCCGATAAGGATCCGATCCTATGCTAATCGGATCTGGATTGACAAGTCAAATCAAATGATCCAAATAGGATCCGGATCCATTAATCCAATTATGAATGGATCCAGATATGGATCAAGGCTGATCCGATCCGAATCCAACCCGTTTACAGGTCTACCTGAAAATAAAATAAAAATTATTTAAAAGTTTGTCTATAGTTTTTAGGGAGTTGTTACTATTGCCATTAAAAAAAATAGTTACTCTGCAGTCCTGTTTTGTTTTGTATTGTTTAAAATAACAGCTCCTTGTGAAATGAGACTATAAAATAAAAAAGATAAAGAAGTGCATGATGACTATTTTGGAGTGCCAATAACAGCATCCAAATAAGGTGTTACCAAACAGATAACAAGTAATTGTTTAATTCAAAATGCTTAAATATGTATGCGTAAATGTTCTTACACTGAACAATGAGCATGTGTTCATAGTCTCAACAACAGAAGTATATGTTGAATGTGTTTTTCTTGACAATTGTATGTGTTTTATCTTTTGACAATTATATGTTTAATATGTATATTTTTTGCGTGTTGCAGATCTTGATTTCCTGTTTTGTGAAGACGTCACATTATGAAGAGTATCTGTGCGTTAAGGTAAGGACATTTTAATTCAGAAAATAATTGTTCTACCTTCCAATTAGCTGACCTCAATTTACCATAATCAAGGCTTAATTACAATATGCTAACTTTGAAGGAAAGATGACAATTTCTTAGCCACTTACTCAAATTAGAAGCCCTTTTTCCTTGCATGTTTCACCCCAAACCTTGCATGCACCAAAAACCTCATACCCGAGATACATTTAGTTTATAAGGATATGGATACAAATGTTGTTTGCGAAGTATGATTGAAATGCATGCTGTTACAGGATGATCACTTCAGAGAGTTTAATTTTTTTTCTATTCTTTATTCTGGGCCTTGTGCTTTTATATTGATGTGTACTAGAAGTGTTTAGTGTTACGTCACATGATCTGTGTCCCCCAATCCTGACCCTATCTGTGTGCACGCTCACTCGTGGGTGTGGGTGTGTGCACGCGCGTCTCTCTGTCTGGGTGTGTGCGTCTCTGTGTGTGTGTATGTGTGTGTGTGTGTGTTAAAACATCTTTAACTACATTAACCGCCACTACATAATGATTATACTATGATCTATAACTCATACCACCGCCCCTCAACTAGGAGCATAAATAACTGTCATGTCAAATATTTTTAAATCAGAAGGAATTTCTTTTCCCTAAATCCCTGGTAAAGACATCTCCCCACTTTTCATAGACTTAAGTTTTTCTTTGTATTCCTGTCTCTCACGAAATAACAATCCATGCTGATATGTTTCATCCTCTCATGAAATTGCAAATTACTGGTAGTCCATAGCCTCACAATCCATTTCTTACAAAATATAATCCATGTTGATGTCTCGTCCTCTCGTGAAATATCAAAGTACTTATAGATGCATATAGACTTTATTATCCTGAAACATTCTCATGGAGTACTGTCACACGCACCTCTTTCTTGTTAAAAAAAGGTTTCACCCACAAATTCTCACATGTCGTGTGAGCCATAGCTCTGATGATCTCACAGCCACAGTTTTCTTCTTAATTTAGGCCAAGTGAGATCTTCTGCACAGTCAGCATCTGAATGGCTAACAACATCTGGGTCTCACACCTCGTCAAATTTGACGTTAGGATTAATATTAGTATCCATTGGCTTAGCTCCCAAACACTCCTGTTTCATTTAATAGATCAATATTCAAACCCCGAAGCTATCAAAGTGGTCAGGCACTGTGCTGCAATGCACACCGGAGGGATTAGTCCTTGGGCCTAGGAAGCCTTTGGGATACACTTGACTTAGTCAAAAAAAAAAAAAAATAATAAATAGTTCTCTAGTGAACCAATTCCTTCATCCGAAAATTGTATTAGACAGGATTTTAAGTTTGTTGATGAATTTGCCATGTGATGATGCCGCTGGTACACTAAGCCTCATAATAGAGTTATGGAGATCACGACTTGAAATACCGATAACATAACTGAATAAGTGTCCTTTTTCTTCTAAGATCCTGGAAGCTCAGAAAGTAGCACAGAAGATGTCAAAACAGTTCAAGGGTTTTATCAATTTACTTACAGATACAAGAAAACAAACTGGTTGACTTCATTGTGCCACCACCAATGACGACACAAAAATGGCAGACAATGTTCTTGCCATACTGTGATTGTGGACTATTATAACCAGATTCGTTCTTGCCTGAATGTTTGTTACATAACAATCTGCCATCATGATTTTTGTTTCCTTGATATATTGAAGGTTATGCTCATTTGAAGTGTACTGAATGTTTGACTAAACAGGAAGCTATAATGTTGGATCTTCTTAGAGTCATTAGCCATCACAAGGCCCGACTTGCCACACCAATTCGTACAGTTCAGAAAATGTATAGTGATCCCGATTTGGACAGTGTACCATTTGCAGATTCAATGTATAACCATACTGGAGCAAGATCCAGACGCCCATTCATACTGATTGAACCCTCATACAAAATCAATGGAGAAGATAAAAAAAGGAGTCGTACGCAAACCAGTGGAGAGCGAGATGGGAAGGCCACAATGCGGCCATCTCCTGACTCCAAGGCCAGAGAAACACCAACTTCTGACACCAAGTCAGATTCTAAAGCCGGAGCAACATCAGTATCTGACTCCAAGACCAGAGAAACACCAACATCTGATACCACAGCAGGTGCCAAGAGTGGAGAAACGCCAAATTCAAACACAAAGGAGGACCCAAAGGGTGCAAAATCATCTACATCTAATCCCAAAGTTAGTGACAAAGAAACAGTGAAGTCAACATCTAATTCGGTCTCCAAGTCAAATTCTAGAGACACTGAAAAGTCTGATTCTGACTCCAGAGCAACGGGCATAGCATCTAATAATTCGGTGCAGAACTCTGACAGAAAGCAACAAAAGACTGCAAGTGGATCAACGACTTCTCCAGTGAAACAGGAAGGTGAAAGGACGCCTGTTCCCGAGCCACCAATATCAAGGCCTGCTATAGAAGAAAACATAGTGCTTGGTGTTGCTTTAGAGGGCTCAAAGAGAACCCTTCCGATTGAGGAGGCGATGGCTTCCCCTTCGGCTCATGCAGAGGCAAACGATTTGGCTCCTTCCCACAATGGAACTGCATCTCCTATTAAGGGTAAGAAAAATGATCAGGTTCCGGCTGCACCAGGGTCAACATCTGGAAATGATTGAGTTTAGGAAGATCGAGGGAGTCGTAGCTTTTGCGCCATGCAATTCCCTAGTCTCTTTTAGAACAGGGCAGTGTACATTGTCGTTTACACACACTAGTTTTCGTTACTCTTGCCAACAGGGTATGCCATTTTGCGGCGGGCTGATTGGATTTCATTCTGCTTCAATAAAGTATGCTACGATGAGTCACTCATGCGTGCATTTGATGATTTTAACCATATTACAAGACCCACCCACTTGATAAATGTTAGCAATCACACACACGTGCACAACAGATCACAGCAAAATCCTCCACACTTTAGTGGAGCGATGTAGTTGCTGGAAATGGTGTAGTAGTAGAGGATGGCCGGGGACTTTTGCAATTTGGCATGTTCTTATTGGACTGGATAAAATGATTGCTTGCGTATACATTACATGTAAGTCGGAACCAGAACAAACACATTTGTTTCTTTGTAAGGGTATTGCCCTAAAGGTCAATTACATCCGAACCCGTCAACAAATATTACAAGTTTACAACTCCACTTCTACGTTATTCTTCCACCTATCACACTCTTTGCATCCTATCGAAAAATTCAGCTATGTCGTTTTACGAGCAACGGAAATCGGCATTGTTCTTTATTTACCAATAATGAGATGTCGAACTCGAACTCCCTTTAGCCTCTCCTCCGCTATCACAGTAAACTCATCCCTCGCACATGCAGTCGGGAGCAGGATAGGTGTATATGGACTGCTTAGGCTTTCTGATCCTGATTTGCCCTTGCCTGTTTTCGTGCCCTTTTACTACCGACTGCTGGAATTCCGACCAGCTAAGGGTTTTGTTTAGGAAGAGCTGGCCCAAAAGTGACATACTTGGCCTGATGGTCTTCAAGTTCTCGTAAGTTCGGTGCCCTACCTGTTGACATAAATTTTTTAGTCAGCATCTTATGAGTTGCAGAGCATTATCAAATGGAGAGGATGTGAAAACAAATATATGGTGCTCCCAATTGCTGTGAAAATCTCGTGCCTTCGTGTAAGGATGGGTGCTCAAAGACATTACGCGGGTGCGAGACAACCCTCACGAGTTGAAAGTACCGAACATGGTAATGAGAATACATGATCTCGTAGAATTGATAAAAAGATATTTACCAGTGCATTGTGCATGTTTCCTGGAGAAGCAGAAACGAAGATGTCACTGTGCATGCTAACGTAGTAATCAACCGCTGCTAACAGAGAAGCCTTTCCTTTGATTTGGGCCCGTTCTTCTGAAGAAGCAAGGCTCTTTTTATCTTCCATAAGTGGAAACAATTTTCGCAAAGTTGCAATCCTAGCTTCCCCACCGTATACCTGAAGAAAACAAAACGAAATTGACTTTCCTGATTGAAATTTGCCAATTCACTCGGATAAGACATGAGTTGGACAGAAGGAAAACTAAGAACCTTGTGGGAAGCAAGATAGAGGCGAGTATTGTTGTCAAATCCCAAAGCTGCAAGCAGCAATCCAATCTCTTCAGGAGTTAATGGACAACGCCCCTGACTCCTCAACTCTTCGTCAGTGAACTGGGAGTTAAGGACCCTTCCCTGCCAGATCACTTGTCGATATTTGGCCAGAGCCAGTTTTTCAGCTTTTCCACCACCAAAATCACAGGCCGAATGGGCTGCCATATCCTGCAGAATGAAAATAAACAGAACATATTTTTCATATTTTTCAATAGTTACAAATAAAGTTTAAGTTAGGGAGTGACATATAATGTGTTACAATCCGTCCATTGTTTCCGTCCCCCAGAACATAAAACACTCAAGTCAGACATCACTAGTTTACATAAAGCAGTTCCTCATACAGGTTATGCCAAAATTTCTCTGTATGCTCCAGAACTTTTGCGGAAAAATAAATCAGACAAATCAAATGGATGTATATCAAATTTTATGAATATCATTACCTTATCAAACCGTAAATGTAGCACAACAAATTTCCCTGCTCCTTGCTTTTCTTTCACATCTGGCATCTCCTGCAAGTGGTTGGTACCAACTCCCCCACTTTTGGTAGAAGGATATCTAAGGCGGCTGATCAGAGCATCTCCAAGAGCTCTAATATGAGGGACAAACACTAATGCTTGAAAGTTGACCTTACAGCGTAGCCGTTGGATGTCCATAGGCAAGTTGTCAAATGTCAGGCGGTGGGAGAAAGGGGCAATTGCTGCTATTCCATAACTGAACCACATACAATTCAGCATATACGAAATCTAAGATATGAAGCCATAATTTTTCATTGACTTCAATAGCTACTAAGGTCTGAAAATTATACAACAAGAACACTATAATTTCAGTCAACAAGTTCAGGTGATACTGACCTCTGAACTACGGGCAAAACATTCTCTAGATACCAGTGGGCTGAAGCATGGACAGGTGCTGTCTTAACTCTCGTAGCTCGGATTGCTGTTGCATAGTACTCCCTCGTGCTCCACGAGAAATCAGAAGGTAGCTCTTTAACTATTCTAATATCATCCTTCAATACATTAATGAAATGATCAACGTCAAATATATCCATGAAAGAGCTGCAAAGGAAGGAAAAGAACCAATCAGAATTCAAGAGATCAAGAACATGAATAACCAGTGCAAAGATAAAATCAACGTTTCTTCTACAAATACCTCGAATCTCGCCATACAGGATTTACTTCAAGGTACGGGATCACAAGGGTTGCATTCAGTATTCTAGCAACTGCTACTGCATCACATATCTACAAATAAAATAATTTAAGGACTAGCCAGGTAGTTATACAACTTTGAAACAGATCTATATTAGATGCATCAGAAACTTTTAAGACCTACCCCCATCCTCTGCTGGTTCAGCCCTCCATCAAGAAACACTTGGATGAATCCCTCAGATTTCTCCGGTAATGCTGCATGAGATAAAAGCATCAATCACCGAAAAAGTAGCACTTGCGAGTATTACATTGTAAAACACATTAGTTCTGCAACCTACAGTAAAACTACTTTAGAGACAGGGATATAGACAAGTAACACTATTTTACTCACAAGGGGCAACTGATGATTCTGCACAAGGTTTCCATGATTCGCTGGCCAATGGAGCCCATAGATCCGATAGTTCCCCTTCTGACTACACAAGGTAAGGATTTTTTTTTTTTTTTTTCTTTTCAGTCGAGAATTTTATGCAGACAAATCAGTCAACTACTTAAGAAACAAATGTGCTTCTTCTTAACCAACTCTTACTCACAGTTTGGCGTTGTAAAGCACTCCTGAGAAGGCGTTGGTGCTTAGATTTTGGAACATTCCATTCCTGAAAAGTCGACTTCGTCATCACATTAAGCCCCTAAAAGAAAAGCAGTATTTAAATGTGAATGTGAAGGTCCGTACTACTCTTACAAGTCAAACAATGTGTTCATGATCCCAAGCATACAAAAAAAAAAAAAACTCACCTATCCGAAATTTTCTAGCGGATTTTATCAAATTTCAACAACTTTTTTATTCAGCTTAGTGACTAATCCTAAAAGACCGACTCACGCTCTAGCTCTAGTACGTATGCTTTAATTGCTTATCATAATCTTGGATCCTCAGTTTGTCGGTGTTCAAATCAACTAGAAAAATTCCCTCAGTTTGTCGGTGTTCAAATCAACTAGAAAAATTCCAGTAAACAAATCAAAGCAAAAACATGTACGCAATCTGACCCATGCTTTTAAGTTTGGCAAAGAAATCACCATCTTACATTTTACGTTTACAGCATTAGTAAATTGAACAATAACGAAAACCACTACAAAAAGGTCAGAAAATCCACCAGAAAAAAAATAATAAATAAAGCAGGAAACCTCATTAGTCGTTGCCACTACTAGCAGTCAAAACAAGCAGGTAAAAAGTAAGTATAATCCTAGGGAAACAGGTAATTAAATAAGAGGAAGAAACATACCGAGTACATGGAAGGAGAAGCATGGCCCAATGGACTGAACAAAGTGGGCAAGAAAACTGGAAGGAGAAGCAGCAGAAGAGCACCGAGTGCTCCTCCTCTGGGAGAAAACTGAAGCTCGAACACCATTGTTCCAAAGCTTGGATCCGAAAGCTAAAATCTGGGTTTTGCTCTGCAGTGGAAACTACAGAGACCCAGAAAGAAGAAGGGGGGAATAACGCAGCTATAAATGTAGCGGCTTAGAGAGAGAAAGCAGCCATTATCGTCAGTATATAATAATAAAGAGAGAGAGAGAGAGAGAGAGAGAGAGAGTAAAGGCACTTTGAGATGGACACCTGGACTGTGTGCTTTGTATTGATTCTGTGAAGCGTGTCGTTGTCAGAGGTAAAGGTGAATTTGTAAGGATTTTGGTACCAAGAAAAAGCAAAGCAAAGCAGAGTGCTTTTGTGTTGTGTAACTGTGTTAATTAAACACAGTTCCGACCGTTGTTTGGTTTTGTAAAGGCGTTTGACGGTGGTTTTATGTATGAAAATAATCCCCGTGAGTTTGATTCATATTATAATTTGTTTATATATTCCGTTGAGTTTGATTTGTAGATATCAAACGCTATAAGTTTGATTTATATTATATGAATTAAGAACTGTAGTGATAAGAGTGAGTTTTATATATTAATTGCAGGAGAAATTTATTTTTGGTTAAATTACATAATACCTCTCAGATTAAAGATCTATTACAACCTCATACAACATCTTTAAACCATTTCACTTTCATACCTCACGTACTATTTTATTTCAAAATAATACATCCATTAGATTTTCCATCCATTTGTCTGTTAAATGCTGATGTGGCAGCCACATTTGTGCTGATGTGGCTGCCATGTGGCAAAAATAATAATTTTTATACATTAAAAATATTATAATATTAACCCTGTTAAAAAAAAAAACCAAAATAACCCAAACCCAGATCCCCTTCCTTCCCCCTCACCTCTCTGCAACTCCCATTTACAAAAAGCCACAACCACCAACACCCTAATCGAAGCTGCCTCTCTTCTTCGTCGTTGACGGGAGGCAAAGGCATACGATTTTTCAAGTTGTTGGCCGTGATTTTCTGGAACACCAATCCCTCCTTCATCGGATTTGACGACGACGTTGTCGCCATCTCAACCTCCTCTCTTTCTTTCTCTTTTGTGATGCATCCATCTCAGACTCCCCAAGCAACTTGGTCGCGGCGTTGCTGCAGGCCATGGCGAACAGTTCCACTCGAAAATCCTTCCAATTTGAGCGAGAGTCAAAGAACTCGAGGAGGAATCAAACCTCATAGTTTTGGATGTGGTTCGAGTTCATGATCCACAAAGAGGCTACCATGGTCTCTCAGACCATCCACAACATGCTCAATTCTCCAGGTACTAGGATTTGAAATTGATTTCAGTAGAGCAGCAATTTGGGGATTAGGGTCTGAAAATTGATTTGTGTATAAGAGCAATTTGGGGATTAGGGTTTGAAATTAGGTGCTTCTGCATCTAGAAATTCTTCTGCTTCTGCAGCTGAGATTTTGGGTGATGGAATTAAAAACCCAAAAATTCAAAATTTTGAAATCCCAGATCTGCCCAGCGGAAGGGACGAGGAGAAGGGTTGGGTGGTTGGCCCCCCGAGGAGTCGTCAGACTTGAGAAACATGGTAGGAGGTTGGGGGAGGCGAGGTAGGAGAGGTCGAGGTTGGAAGGGTCAAAGAGAGAAAGATGTCGAGGTGGGACCCGAGCTGAAGGGTGCTCGAGTAGAGGGGATGGATGGAGGGGTGGAGGGGATGGACGGACGGGAATGAAGAGATGGGTAAGAGGGTGGGGGTGGGATGTGGGGTTGCGGGGAAGGATTTCTGGTTTTTTTTTTTTAATAGGGTTAATATTATAATATTTGTAATGTATAAAAAATTATTTTTTTTGCCACGTGGCAGCCACATCAGTACAAATGTAGCAGCCACGTAAGCATTTAACAGACCAATGGATGAAAAATTTAATAGAGGTATTATTTTGAAATAAAATAGTATATAAGGTATAAAAGTGAAATGTTTTAAAAATATTGTATGAGGTTGTAATAGATCTCAAATCTGATGGGGTATTATGTAATTCATTTTCCTTATTGGATGATTAGTTACCTCTTCTTTTTTAATTTTAAATGATTGATTACCCTTGTCACTTGTAAGAATCGCTTTCTTTGTCACTTGTATTTTCCGTCTTTGGGAGGGTAGGATTGTGATTCCCACATCATTATCATCACACTCAATTATGTCTTCTCTATTGGAATTTGTACGGAACAAGGTATGCAAAATTGGACCGTTGCGTTTGTAGGTGGGTATCTCTATAAATTCACTTTAGGTAATGCTAAAATATTATATTTGTAGACGAAATTTGCAAACTAAATGATGTATTATCAATAAGAATGAATATGTTTGTTAATATTTAATTCATAATTCAATCATGTATTTTCATGTTGTTTAGTTTGCAAAATTTTATGGACAAATTTAATTCCTGACATTGCCCGCTGGCTTTTAGTGCTCAGGCAGCACCGACACTACAGTGACTCACTGTGAACTGGGAATTACAGCACATGAGTTGGGTTGTTTTGTGCTGCTCTTTTGACCATCATTCGGCTATGCACATTCTACAAGAAAAAGACCTTTTTTTTTTATAGTTTATATCTATCTTCCAACGGCTTCTAATGTGGCTGCATGTTTTGGTATACTAGTCATCTTTTACACCTAAATTTCTTTAATGTCATTTACTATTACAGTTAAAGTTATTCTTTCTTTTTTTTTTTATCTGGACTTCATGCAGAGTCACGGGAACATTTTATTTCAATACGATTAAAAAAAAGTTAATACAAAATACATCAAAATTTTAAATTTTAACAGAAAGATATCTAATAATTTTATTTAATAATAAAGATCAAAGAAAGAAAAGAACAAAGAGATAGGGTGTAGGTCACACACAAAGGAAGAGTATTGAGCTGCTAATCCCTGCACTATTGATCGCATATTTAATAAAGTTTGTCTCTCTAAAAATATGCTTCAAGGAGATATTTTGAAAAGAGGATGCCAGACTTCTAATATTCGCAATAATGCTTCTGATTCTCCAAGTAAACCTAGACCTCCCTTCAATCGCATCAATTTCTAGCTTTGAGTTGCCTTCCACGCAAATTTTTCTATAACCTTGCTTCCGAGCCATTTTCAGCACATCTCGTAGACCAATTGCCTTAACCATCAACTTGTGTTTTCTCCTAAGCTTCTGGTTCCCTGCAACCCTGATCATTTCCAAAAGCAAACCCTGCAACTGCTGTTTGATTGACCACTTACCCATCAAAATTAATCTTTAAGTAATTTGGTTTAGGAGGAGTCCATTTTATGATTTTGTTTGTTTTATCCATATCTATTTATTCCTCTTTATTTGAAACTAAGAAATTTTATGTTCAAATGACGAGTTCAATATTATTTTGTTTTCTCACTACTATGTTGTTGTATAAAAAAAATAAAAAAAAAATTCAATAGATTAACTAGTACAAGACTAGAAATTTCAAGTCTGAAATTGATGATTATGTACACAAAAAGAACCAATCATGCTAATACAAAGAACTTAAGCTGAAGTAAAAAAAAACTGAAAATAATTAAGTAGAAGCGAGATTTTCTCAACCTGGTTTCTTTGATGTATCCGAATGTTAGATCAATTTGTCTAATTTCTTACTTATTCGCCAACTATCGTCTATCAAACTTAAAAACAAAATTTTCCCCAACAAAGTGGAGGAAACTGAATCCAACTAAACAAAATGATCATGCTCTATATCACTTTGCTTAAACGTTAAAACACAGGTGAAACAATTGGTACTATTTTCTTTCATTATTTTGAGCTTGAGTAGTCTAAAACAAGATGATTCGCTCAATTTACTCAATTGGTTTTCTTCTTCTTTTACTACTTTGGTATTGGTTTTTCTCCAAATGTCCAAATTTTAGATCGCTTTGCAAAGTTGCAAACCTCCCATCGATATATGCCATAATGGGTTGGTTAAACCAGGATAAGGTACCATAATAGGTTTGGTTAAACTAGGATAAGGTGGTTGCTTGTGCTTGCTGGTGGAGGAACAAGAGATCTGTGCTGATTTTCTCCTTTTGCCTTCCCTTACCACAAAATCTAGAGAGATTTTTTAGTAGATAGTGCTATTCACACACTTATTTTTACTTTGCACACACTTTCGTTAATATTTGTCTATTAATCTTTTTAATTTATTCGATCCACAAGTCGGAAATTGAGAAGGTTGTGTAAGAGGTAAAAATTGGTGTGTAGATAGCACCACACTTTTTCAGTGTATCAGGAATACGGCCAAGTACACAAAACGTCATAGTACAAATAAATAAACACTTGAAGAAAAAACTTCTCTGCACTAATATTATGACACTTGATGTACCAGACTATGTTTCAGTTACACTGAAAAGTCTTTCCACAACCTCATCTTTTGTATGATTTGGGTTTGTAGAGAGCTGTGTGTAGCCAACCAAGGGAGTTTTCACATAAAGAGAGTTTTAAATGCAAGAGGCTTGTAGCCCAGTTAGTTTAAGAGCACTCGCCCATGCACTCGAGGTTCGGTCTTCGAATCTTTCTCTTGTAGTTTAAACAAATTTGATGTAAGTTATTCAATTATTTATTAAAAAAAAAAGAGTTTTAAGCTAATATGGAGGCTCATAAGAGCACCTCCAGCGGGGGAGGTTGCTCGGGGGCTGTGGATCAAACAGTAGCAAATTGCTGGGGGGATGAGCTCCAGCGTATGGAAGCCCGAGCAACAGGCGAGGCTCAAGGAGCAGGCCCGTTGAGGATTGCCAGCCCGAGAGCCCGAGGGCTGCGTCAGGTGCGTGGGCGCGAGTCGTCCGACAAAAAAACAGGGCTGGGGCCCGCGATTTCAGTTTTGAAAAGTAACCGTTGGGGAAGCCACGTGGCTTCCCCATGTCTGTTCGATTGAAACGGTCATATTTTATGGACCGTTGGATTTCCAACGGTAAAAAACATTTAAAAATCTCATTTAATTTCATCCGTTTGATCTAAGATCAACGGTTCACGTTATTAGGCTTTGTAAATTATATAAAAAAAAAAGAAAAAACTGTTTAAAAATCTAAAATGTTACCGTTGTGACACGTGGCACAATCTGGAGTGTTGGAATTTAAATTTTTTTAAATCCAACGGCAGAGATTAATTAGGTGAATAAAAATTTAAAAAAAATGTAAAAAAATTCTTAAAAATCCGAAAAAAAATTATGAAAAATTATAAAAAATTTTGATTTTACTTTTCTATAAATACCTTCTCATTATCTTCTCTCCATCACCAATAATTGTCTTTGCGGATAATGACACGTGGCACAACGAGAACGATTATATATCTTATCCGAAATAACAAATAAAATTCTTTTGAATTATTTTATAAATACAAAAATACAAAATTTTTATTGCTATTGGTTTTTCGGATAATGACACGTGGCGCAACGAGAACGATTAAAAATCTTATCCGAAATTACAAATAAAATTATTAGGGTTATGTATTATTTTATAAATAAAAAAGTAATAATATTTTATTGCCAATTGTCAGGGCTATTCAATGCAGGGGTGGAGATGCAAAAGACAATTGCCAGGGGAATGCACTATTCATTAAGGGCAATTACTGTTCACTAGGTGGATTAAATAGTGAATAGCCTGAGGGGAGGGCTCCTACACTGGAGTTGCTCTAAGATTTAGAAAAGTTGCTGAAGGTGAACGTTGAGCCTCAGATGTTGTGCACAACAATTGGTTATTGCTGCCATTTTTCTTTTATAACATTGATAACTGCATTCAATTCCACGTTCTTTTCTTAAATTAGAATATCGTTACATTTAAAGGAAACATTACCCATTATTTAGAATTAGTCTTTGGATATGAATGACATTATAAACTATTTTTTTATTGTCTACCCACTCATATATAGCGAATGAGATTGTCATACTAACTTGAGTAGTTTAGAGTGTGCTTAATATAGCTTCACATACCATGTAGTGTTGAACATATTTAAAACCCACTAAAGTCCTCGGAATATCAATCACTTTAATGTTTTACTTATATTCACAAGCCCACACTAGCTAGGGGTGGGCACGGTTCAGTTCGGTGCGATTTTGAGTGAAACCGAAACTGAAACCAAAACTTTTTGCTTCGATGCGGTTTTGAAGCCAAAACAGAAATGAAACCAAACCGTGTGGTTTGGTTCAGGGCGGTTTCAAACGGTTTCGGTTCGATTCTTAAGAAAAAAACGTACAATTTGAAATTTATATCTATCTACACATAAGACAGTGTCATTTTCCAATTTTCATATAATACATTAATCTATGAACCCATGTCCACAATCAGTACATTGAGTGAGGATATTTTGATAATAATCTATTTTCATCCAAAATTGTGATACTGTCTGCAGCAAATGCACAACTCCTAAAATCAAATATGTTCTTTGTCATGAAACAAAACTTTTAACGACGTATCAACCGTATAATGGACGAAACAAACTAAAAATTGGCAGGCACTAGTTTATGGGGGCGTGTGTGGGTGTGCGAGAGAGAGAGAGAGAGAGAGAGAGAGAGAGAGTTGTTGACAACAAGCCATTCATTTAAATCTTCTCCAGTTGGAAGCATTCTCTTAGGTTGCCGCTGCCAAGTGTACTAGCATCAATATGTTTTCTAAGCTGAGCACCCTTGCTCCCTAAAATCAAATAAGTGCAATTATGAAGCCAAAAACTTGCAGCGAATGCACAACTCCTACAATCAGTGCATTGAGTGATGAATGATGATATTTTAGTGGTTGAGCCCATACTAAATATATGAATTCTAACAAATAACCAATTAAAACATGACATCTAATATGGACATTTCATTAAATGTTTATTAATATTTTTGTGGTGCGGTTCGGTTTCGGTGCGGTTTTCAAAAGCCAAAACCAAAACCAAACCGTTTGGTGCGGTCCGATTTGGTTCGTGTTTCGATTTCGGTTTTCGGTTCCAAATGTTAACAATGGGCGTTGAATCTAAAACACTGAACAAGATAACAAAGAAGTTTAACTAACAACCGCACGAGAAAAAAAAAAACAAAAAACAAAGCCACTGAATCTTGGTGGTGGTGATGATGGTGGCTGAAATTCGTGGTGGCAATGGTTGTTAGAGTTTTGAGACTCTTGTCCCACATCGGGGAAAACAAGATTCCCAATGACCTTTGTTTATACCATACTTAGGGTCTCCCTATTTAGATCTCGTACAAATACTCGGGGGACTTACATGTAATTATGTAATAAAGGAATGGGCAAATATGTAATAAGTGAGGAGCCCTTATACTATAAAAGCACTCTTCACCCTCACAATTAGGAGAGGCCAATTCTTAGGCCTTAAGCCCCCTCATCCTCTCAAAGCTCTCACTCTCATATTCAGAGCTCTCTCTTTCTCAGAAATACAATATCAATGTGGACGTAGCCCAAACATTGGGGTGAACCACGATACATCTTGTGTTATTTACATTTTTTGCAAATTCACGGTCGGATTTACATTGTTCCAAGACCTTCGGTTTTGTGCATCAACATTTTGCGCCGTCTGTGGGAATCGATACGAAAAGTTATGTCGGTTCTCTTTCATTTTTCACCTTCGCCGTGAATCTGCAAAATCACATAAACCCAGAAACCAAAGTCACTGCAAAAACCCATATCTCAAAAATGCAAAAATGAAAACTTTGAAACTCAACCACAATTTCTTCTCTCTCTCTCCCCCCTTAATCCCTGCAAGTCTGCATCTTTTTCTCTCTACTTCCATTGCAATACAGACCTTAAGTTTCCTTTAATTAGTGGGTCCCTGTTTATCTTCTACTTCTAGCTACTCTCTCTCTCCTCCCTCTGTTCAGCAAGTTGAACCAGGACCAACTAAAAGCAGAAAAATAGAAAGATAGAGAAGCACACACAGAGCTTCAAAGCGCTCGTAGTAATGGCGAAGGTCGATGACGCCGAGGACTCCGGAGACTTCAAGATCGTCACCGCCGACAATCTTAATCCCAAGATCAACGGACGAGATCCGACTGTCTCAGATGACGATTGGGGCGACTTCATAACCGACAGCTCGAGCCAGATCAAAGCTCAGGTCGTGCTCTCCAATGGAAGCACGATGGCGCAGTCACCTCCTGCCCAAATCCCCTTCGACCCTTTTGGATTTTTCAATGTTTCTAATAGGTCGGCGCCGACTGATGCGAAAATTATTTTAACACACAAATTTAACCATTTTTTGACAATTGTAGTACAAGTATAAGTAGGGATCGTTCTGAACTGGCGACTATGAGGGCTTGCTAATAACTTCTAAACTGACTCAAAAACATAAAACTAAACTTAAAAATACTTAACAAGACTCACAAGACTCAAAGCAAACTTAAAATACTCAAAACAACTTAAAACAACCAAATAAACTTAAACTAGACACTAAGAATGACTTTGGACGAAAATTGACTTTTACTTGAATCAAAACACTTTAAAACACAAACTAAAACAGATTTGAAACACTTTGAAACAAGAAACTAAAAGTGGGGTTTTGATTTGGATGAAGTTGAAACAAACAAACAAGTATGAAAAACTAGATAGATTGTAAAACAAATGTGAGAAATAAGATGATGGATGGGATAGCTAGAGGCTTTTTCTCCACACATGACATGTATGCAAATAATTCAATTTCCAGTTACTACTTCATTGAATTATGAACGACAATACTCCAAATTAACCGTGACATCACTAGTTAACTCTCAGATTTTCCTTGTTTTATTGGATTGGATGACATCATTCGACAACCCAAAACATTCTTCAAAAGTTCCCTACATGACATCATAATAGAAATACAATCAAAGATCATTACGTTTAATGAAAATCATAAGCATTGACAAAGCACTCGCAACTATGACATCATGTCACTCATGCTAGGAATTGAACTTAACGCGATCGTTTATAAGCGACCTTCACTACATATGAATATAAGTTTGTAACGATTATGTGAAACTTCCTTATACTCTAGCAACGGATTTATGCATGCCAATTAAGTGTCGACCTTTAATTAACAAATCCAAATAAGTTATCAATCAAATAGTTAAGCCTGTTGATGCACAAAATCAGCGAGGACTTTGGTGCAATAGAAAGTGTCAGGTTTGTGACCTTCGCTTGGTTGCTTCGATCACTAGTGAAGATAAGTACGTAAATGAATAAGGACAGGGAAGCAAACACAAGATGTACGTGGTTCACCCAGATCGGCTACGTCCACGGAGTAGAGGAGTTCTCATTAATTGTGAAGGGTTTACACAAATACATAGGTTCAAGCTCTCATTTTGTGAGTTCTAGTGAATAGTTTAGTACAAAATGACATTAGAGATTATTGTGGGAGAATGATCCCTATTTATAGAGGAGAGTTTCTAGTTTTGTTCTAACATTGACACGTGTCGTGTTGTGATTGGCTTCTGATGTTGACACGTGTCGAGCTGTGATTGGCTTCTGATGTCGACACGTGTCGCATTGTGATTGGCCTCCTGGTTGAAGGGAAGCTCTTCTGGGTCCTTGATGGTATAACGTTGACCGGTGCTCAGTAGTTTCGGGATTGGTCAAGTATGGTACAAACAGTGCTCCCTTAAGTTCCCGAGTGAGGGAAGCTCATCGGTTGGGGACTTGTAAGATCCAAGCCATTGAGTAATCACGAAACTTCTAAGTACTGAAGTGTGGTATCATTTTCACGTGTCTTATCTGTCTCATATGTAGATGTGGGATCTTCTCTGGAAGTACTTTTCCTCCATCCATGGGTGGTATCTTTAACCGATGAAGATGCACAAGGTAATGTATCAATTTCACTTGAAGCTTACTTGTAGTTTCGGGCTTGGTCAAGTGCGATACAAACCCTATAGTAGGAGTCCCCCAAGTCACCGAGCTAGGAGATCTGCCGAAAGAGGTGATAGACAAGGTAAGCAGTCAAACTTCCAAGCAAGCAACCTAGGATCGGAGGTTCGACTTTGGCTTCCGGTTGATTTTTCTCCTTCTCCTTGTCTCTCATTCAGCTGCCAAGATAAGGAGAAGAAAATGGAGAAGAGATGATATGAGATACTTTTGCTTTTGAAGAAGTAACTTTCCACAGGCTTATTCTTGAACTGTGTTGGAGGGTTTTCTGGTTCCCTTCAGAGTATAAGGCCGACTCAAGAATTTGAGGGTCAAAACAAGTCCATTAAATCTAGAGTACGTTCGACCTTGATGATATGGGATACTTTTGCTGTTGACGGAATAATGAATGTGGTATGGAAAGGTGTCGTGCTGTAGTGATCTGTTTCAGCTCACCGTTGAACCTTTTGCTTCAATCTTTTGCATGGCAGAAGTGGTGTGCAACCTTTGCATTTAAATGGTCCTTCAGAACATTCCTTCATAGTGACTCATCCACGCTTGGCAGCTTCAGTGTAAAGAGCCAATATCTGATCAACTGTCATGAGGTATGTGCCGGTGGAATTCATGACCTTGACAGCAGTTGAGGATGAGTTCTGGAGAGCAATGCTAAGTAAGCAACCAGGCAAAGGTCTCAGGCAGTCAGTTCCAGATTGGAGGTTTGATTTCAGGTACCGACTGACTGCTCTCTTTCTCTTTGTCCTGCAGGTGTGAACAAGGACGAAGACAATGACAGGGAGAAAGCATGATATGGGATACTCTTGCTTTTGACCCTGATGATATGAGATACTCTTGTTCTTGGTGTGGCTTATTTGCTGAGGTATTATCGGGGGGAAATAAAGCTGAGTATTTCGAGAGGTTATGTTGATGGTGCATTCTCGAATGCGAGAAAAGGTTGAGCATTTTTGCAGGTTTGCCTGTCCGTTGAGGAGGGAGGTCGATGTATATAGGGATTTCCTAATAACAAGTAGTAATGCTATTCCTTTACCCTTCTTGGTCACAGCAATGTAGTGGGAGCTGCCAGCTTCACGTGTTTTAACTTTGTCAGAGCACTTTGAAAAAGTGGTATGTGGTATCTGGAAAGCTGATGTTGCGTGTGAAGATTACAGACAAGCTTTATCTAAGGAAATTTGGCTCTCGAAGTTCTGAGAGCTGTGCCTCTTCGGTTTTCGAACAAGCAAACCCGTCGGGGATCTGGCTCTTGAGATTCGGAAAGCGGTGCCGCTTCGGTTTTTGAGAAAGTAATTATGTTGGGAGTCTTTTCTCGAATGTGAGTAAAGGTTGGACGTTCTTGCCAGCCTGTCTTGCCACAGAACACGGAGGTCGACACATATAGGGACTTTCCAGTTGTCAAGCAGTGGTTCTGTTCCTTTACCCTGTGGGTAATAGTAGGGTAGCTAGAACTTCGAAATTCTCGTGCCTAAACTTTGTCAGAGATCTTTGGCAAAGTTATATGTGGTACCCGAGGAGTTGATGGTGCGTGTGGAGAGTGGTGATTGAACAGTAAGATTCACGTGCTTTCTACTTTACCAGAAATCTTCGATAGATTGCCCGTAATTTCCGCAAAGCTGAGTGTGCATGTGACAGGTGCTAACGAGGCTGAAAAAGCAGGTGCTTCTTCGATTTCTGAGATCGGCCATCGTGGTCTCTGAGCAGCTCAGCTTTCGAGAAAGCAAACGCCTCTTCGATTCCTGAAGCTCCGTCAAGTGCAGATTTTTATAGAGGTTGGCATTAAGTTCCACAGCACACTTGAATCTCCACCAGTAGAAGCTCCCTTCTTGCACTTCTAAGATTTTGATTTGTCTGACCTCTTCCCTCTTCAACACCTTTGAAAATGTCTGGCCCCTCCGACCGTCGTTTTGACTTGAACCTTGGAGAAGAGACAGCCACGCCTTCTCTAGACAACATATGGCGCCCATCCTTCATATCCCCTACTGGTCCTCTTACCGTTGGGGATTATGTGATGAAGAATGATATGACCGCTGCGGTGGTGGCCAGGAACCTTCTCACTTCCAAAGATAATAGACTACTTTCCAAACGGTCTGATGAGTTGGCTGTTAAGGATTCTCTGGCTCTTAGTGTTCAGTGTGCAAGTTCTGTGTCTAATATGGCCCAACGCCTATTTGCTAGAACCCGCCAAGTTGAATCATTGGCTGCTGAAGTGATGAGTCTCAAACAGGAGATTAGAGGGCTCAAGCATGAGAATAAACAGTTGCACCGGCTCGCACATGACTATGCTACAAACATGAAGAGGAAGCTTGACCAGATGAAGGAATCTGATGGTCAGGTTTTACTTGATCATCAGCGGTTTGTGGGTTTGTTCCAAAGGCATTTATTGCCTTCGTCTTCTAGGGCTGTACCGCATAATGAAGCTCCAAATGATCAACCTCCAATGCCTCCTCCTTCTGGGGTTCTTTCCAGTACTGAGGCTCCGGATAACCACCCTCCGGTGCTTTCTCTTTCTGGGGCTTTACCGACTGCTGAGACTTCCCCTAAGCAACCTTTGTGAAGGCTCCCTCTTGTTTGTTTATTTTGATTCATGTATATGTACATATTTGTAACTTATCGGGAATACCAATAAACAAGATTTGCTTCATTTCAACGTATTGTGTTAAATACACCAAGGCCTTCTTCACTAAGTTCTTTGAATTTTTCCTTTTGTTGAAGCTTGTATGTTGAAACTTTGTGAGTGAAGCATGTAGGTTGAGGTAGTGCTCCCTTAATTTCCCGAGTGAGGAAAACTTCTCGTTTGGAGACTTGAAAAATCCAAGTCACTAAGTGGTCGTGAGACTTCCGAGTATCAAGGTGCAGTAGCATATGGTAGGAGTCCCTCAAGTCTCTGGTCGAGGGAGTTGACGAATTAGGCATTTCCTTTCTAAGTGGTAGCCCAAAACTCCTTCTTCATATATATTTGTTATGAAAGTTGTTAGGCCCAAAGAAGAGGAGGCCTAGGCAATTTTTTTTTATTTTTTGATTTTTTTTTTTTGATTTTTTTTTTGATTTTTTTTTAATTTTCAAATTTCCGGATTTTTGAATTTTCGAATTTCCGAAAAAATAAAAATTAAAAATAATATATATATATATATATATATATTTAAAAGCTTTGTTGGTGAAGCTTTGGTGTTGAAGCTTTGTAGGTGAAGCTTTGAGGTTGAAGCTTTGTTGGGCATCATGAATTGATTTTGCTTCACACTATCTTGATGAAGAGTGTGTGAAGCTTTTATATGTTTTGGTGTTGAAATTTTGTATTGTAGGTGAGGCTTTGGGGTTGAAGCTTGATAGGTGAAGCTTTGGTGTTGAAGCTTTATAGGTGAAGCTTTGGTGTTGAAGCTTTATAAGTGAAGCTTTGGTGTTGAAGCTTTATAGGTGAAGCTTTGGTGTTGAAGGGTTGAAGCTTTATAGGTGAAGCTTTGGTGTTGAAGCTTTATAGGTGAAGCTTTGGGGTTGAAGCTTTATAGGTGAAGCTTTTGTTGGCACCATAAATTAATTTTGCTTCACACTATCTTGATGAAGATAGTGCAAAGCTTTTGAGATTGATATTTGTCCTCCATTGATGAAGCTTTTGTTGGCACCATAAATTGATTTTGCTTCACACTATCTTGATGAAGATAGTGCAAAGCTTTTGAGGATTGTAGTTGTGTTCCATTGATGAAGCTTTGTTGAATTTCCCAATTTCCAATTTCCTCTTTTTTTTTGTTTTTTTTTTTTTTTGTTTTTTTTTGTTTTTGTTTTTTTTTGGGAAAACTAGAAATTTGAAAATGTGGGAGAGACAACGTATACAAATTTTGCTTCCATACTATTAAGCGAGAGATTGTGATGCAAGCCACATCTTGTAGTAGTCGAAGGTTTGGATGAACCATATAAATTGAATTTGCTTCGAACAGTCTTGATCAAGAGCGTTTGAAGCTTTCTATGAGTTGTAGTGTTTGCATTGTTACAGAGGAGAAATGTCTGAAGCAGATGCAAGAGGGCTGAAGAGCTTGATCTTCGTATACCATGCACTGAAGCCATTGTTGGCTTGCAATAAGACTTTGTTGGTGACTATAGCTCTTGTTAGGCATAAGTGCTCCCCTAGTTGAGTTGTAAAGCTTGATGGTTTTTGATTATTTGTGAATGCTAGGAGTTCACATGTACAAGTTGTACCACTCGTCTTCTGATTAATGGAATGAATGGTAGGTTGCTTTCATCACTTGGTTGGTGGTACGAATGTGAATTCCTTAATCACCTTTCATCACATTTCATCACCTGGTTGGTGACATGAAGGAGAGTACGCGTTGTACATTTCATCACCTGGTTGGTGGCATGAAGGAAAGTACGCGTTGTACATTTCATCACCTGGTTGGTGGCATGAAGATGAGTTCCTTCTTCACCTGATTGGTGATAAGGGTGGCAAGTTTCCAAATAATATTAGAGTACGGGTTGTACATTTCATCACCTAGTTGGTGGTACGAAGGTGAGTTCTTTCATCACCTAGTTGGTGAGAATAAGGGCAAGGTGTCAAGGCACATTGTGGCAAATGTCGAATGACACAAAGTGTGTTGAACCCTTTCGAAGCACAGTTGGCTTATGTATGGATGTGTTGGAATGTATGATGTTTATGCATGAATGTGTTGGAATGTATGATGTTTATGTATGAATGTATTAGAATGTATGATGTTTATGTATGAATGTGTTGGAATGTATGATGTTTATGTATGAATGTGTTGGAATGTATGATGTAGATCCTTTGTATAGTCTTGTTGACACATACTTAGATTTTGTTTTGTATTGGAAACATTTGCGTTGAAGCTTCAACACTTGAGTGTTTCATTGCTCAGAATGGAAAAGAGTTTATGGCCGAGTTGGCTAAATCACCTCTTTATTGAATTCATACCAAATGGTCTTTGTTACATAGGATGCCGAACGGCTGTAGCTTAACACTTGTACAATGTGAGTCTATTTGTAATAGTACTTCAAGTGGTCAGCATTCCATGGATGGCCAAGGGTCTTGCCGTCGGAGTTTCTGAGCTTGTAGGAGCCAAGGCGGCTGATGCCGACGACCTCGAACGGTCCGTCCCAGTTAGGACTGAGTGTTCCTTCACTCGGGACCCTATCACAGAGTAATCTTTTCTTCAGTACCCAGTCTCCCACTTTGAAAGAGCGAGGTTTGACCCTTGAGTCATAGTAGTTGGAAATGCGCTGCTTGTAGGCGACATTCCTCAGGTGAGCCTGATTTCTGTGTTCCTCGACTAGATCCAGGTTGAGGGTGAGTTGTTTGTCGTTCTCACTCTGCATGTAATTCTGGATTCGGTATGTTACTTGCTCAAGCTCAACCGGGACAACTGCTTATGTACCAAAAGCAAGTGAGAATGGAGTTTCTTCTGTGGAAGTCCGATATGAAGTGCGGTATGACCAAAGAACTTGGGGTACGAATTCTGGCCAACAACCTTTAGCTTTGTCCAAGCTAGTTTTCAGAGTGCGCTTGATTATTTTGTTAACGGCCTCGACTTGTCCATTAGACTGGGGATGGGCTGGAGAGGCAAAACATAAGTTGATGTTGAACTTAGAGCAGAACATCTTGAACTTCTTGTTGTCGAACTGCCGCCCATTGTCCCTGACTATCGCATTGGGAATGCCGAATCTACAGAGGATGTTCTTCCATACGAAGTCTTCTATTTTTCCCTCAGTAATGGTTGCCAAGGGTTCTACTTCAGCCCACTTTGTGAAGTAGTCAACTGCAACGATTGCATAGCGGACCTTGCCCTTCCCTGCAGGCATTGGGCCGATCAAATCAAGTCCCCATTGGGCGAAGGGCCAAAGGCTGATCATAGGAGTGAGCGGCTCGGGAGGGGAGTGAGGGATAGTTGCGTAGCGTTGACACTTATCACATGAGCGAGATATTCTGATGGCATCTTGGTGAAGTGTTGGCCAATACTATCGTTGGCGAAAAGTCTTGTGTGCTAGGGATCGAGACCCAGCATGATCTCTGCAAACTCCTTCATGTATTTCCCGAAGGACAATTTCCGCCTCCGCAGGTGTAAGGCATCTTAGGTAGGGCAGGGTAAAACCGCGCTTGTAGAGTTGGTCATTAATGATCAGGTAGCGAGCAGACTTGTATCGAATCTGCTTAGCTTGGACTTTGTCATTTGGGAGGGTGCCATGGGCAAGGAATTTATAAATTGGGGTGATCCAACTATCTCCTTGTTGTAAATTGCACACTTCCGCGACCATGGTGCTTGGTGTTGCCAACAATTCGACATGAATTTTTCTCCCAATCTTGTCTTCCACTGCCGAGGCGAGGCGGGCCAAAGCATCTGCATGACTGTTTGCCGCTCGAGGAACTTGGGTGATCTGGTAGTGGAAGTGCTTGAGCAAAAGTCGTGTTTGCGCAAGATATGCTACCATGGAGCTATCCTTAGCATCAAAGTTGTTCGTGACTTGGTTGACCACTAATTGGGAGTCACTGAAGATATCAATTTGTTTAACTCCAAGATGTTTGGCCAAACGTAAGCCTGCTAGAAGGGCTTCGTATTCGGCCTCGTTGTTCGATGCCTTGAATTTGAAACGAAGAGCGTATTCTATCGCCACTTTGTCAGGGGTAGTGAGGACTAATCCTGCTCCGCAGCCCTGTTGGTTGGATGAGCCATCAACATACAGACTCCATGCTAGGGTTGTTGATTTTATCTTCTGAGCTTCTGATGGTAATGAAGTTATTGCTTCAGGTGTAGAAGCAATGTCAACAGGATATGTGAAGTCGGCGATGAAATCTGCTACTGCTTGACCCTTTTCGGCTGGTTTTGGTTGGTAGGAGATGTCAAACTCACCCAATGCTATCGCCTATTTGATCATTCGCCCAGACGTGTCAGGACTCTGGAGTATCTGTCGAAGAGGGTGATTGGTAAGCACGATGATGGCGTGTGCTTGGAAATAAGGGCGAAGTTTTCGAGCAGACATGACCAATGCTAGAGCTAATTTCTCAATGTTGGAGTATCGTGTCTCCGCATCTTGTAGGGCCTTTCTAACATAGTAGACGGGCCGTTCGACACCACTGTCATTTCGAATAAGAATAGAACTGACTGCTGAAGCCAAAACCGATAGATAGATAATGAGAGTGTCACCAACTTCTGGTTTGGAGAGCAGATGGGCTTTACTCATGTACTCTTTGAGGTTCCTGAATGCCTTGGCACATTCCTCCGTCCATGTAATGTACTTCTTATTTCCCTTGAGTGCTTTGAAGAAAGGAGCACATCTATCTGTGGCCTTAGAGATGAATCTGGTTAAGGCTGCCATCTTGCCAGTAAGGCTTTGGATGTCTTTTGAAGTTACTGGCTCTTTCATGTCGAGGATTGCTTTGATCTTTTCGGGGTTAGCTTTAATGCCTCGTTGACTAATCATGAAGCCTAAGAATTTGCCAGAGCCCACGCCGAAGGCACATTTGTTGGGGTTCAACCTCATTCGATACCTCTTTAGAATGGTGAAAGTTTCAGAAAGGTTGGTGATGTGTTGGTCAGCATGTTTGCTCTTGACTAACATATCATCAACGTAAACTTCCATGCTCTTCCCAATCTATTCGGCGAACATTGAATTGACCAGTCTCTGATAAGTTGCTCCTGCATTCTTTAGACCGAAGGGCATGACTTTGTAGCAATATAGTCCCCTGTCAGTAGTGAAGGCTGTGTGTTCTTGGTCTGAGGGGTTCATGAGGATTTGGTTGTATCCTGAATAAGCGTCCATGAAGCTCAAGAGCTCACACCCTGCCGTAGAGTCTATAAGTCTATCAATGAGAGGAAGGGGGAAACTATCCTTCGGGCATCCTTTGTTTAGGTCGGTGTAGTCGACACACATTCTCCACAAGACCTTTTGAAGCAGGAGACTTTCCTTGGTCGAATTTTTCTTAACAAGGACAACATTTGCTACTCATGTTGGGTAATTGACTTCACGGACGAAGCCTATGTCCTTGAGTTTTTCAACTTCTGCTTTCATCGCCTCGTATCGTTCAACATCATAAGATCTTCGCTTCTGTTTTACTGGTTTGGTCTTGGGATCAATACTCAAGTGAGCCTCCACGATCAAAATTTGCTATGTGAGCCTCCACGATCAGCGGGTCGTTGTGAGGGTAGATGATACCTCTTTCTTCCTCAGGGTAGAAACATATTGGATCCCAGTTAGGCTTTTGATACTTGCCTCCCCTGATGTCTTCCACGTGAAACACTTCATGGCCAGGTCTCAAAGTTCGTTCACTGTTTTTCATGGCCCTATTGGAAGATTCAGACATAGGTGTGCCGCCGCTTATAAAATATATCACATTTACCTGGCGTTGGTTACGGTTATCCCTTGGAGGGTGAAGGAGGAACTGATCAATTTTTCCTTCACGTGCCAAAGCTTCAATATGATCACGGAGGATGACGCACTCCTCGCCATCATGGCCATTATACTCGTGGTAGCAGCAAAACATGCCCGTGTTTTTCGTGGACTTGTAATCTGGCTGTCTTGGCTTTGGCTTTGGTATCAGATGAGCTATAATGGGGTATATAGCCGCGCATGTAGCGTTCAAAGGTGTGTATGTCTCATACCTCGGGGTAGGGCCTGTCTTGACACGTGATTGGCCCACTGCATTGACTGCCTGAGGACGGGCGTTATTGTGAAGATATCCTGAGTTATCGCGATAGTGCCCCTTATTCTTTTTATTAAAATGAGATTGGTGAGGATGGAAATCTTTCCTTTTGCCCTGGGATTGATATGTCTGCTGACTTGGCGAAGCATTAAATGAGGCAGGGGGTGTGCTGCTACCGTTTAGAAGCTTGAGGTCTTCTCATTCGGTTGGATCTGGCCTCCACTCCCTACTTGCTGATAAGGGGTGACTGTAAGGGGTTTCCCTTGATATGTTCTTGCCTCGGCGGAGGCATGGTTGTAAGCTTGTACCATCACCTCAGAGTAAGTCTTCCAAGTGTTGGCATTGATCATGTACTTGAAGAAACAGTCACGTAAGCCTGCCGTGAAGGCCTTGAGGGCGGTCTTGTCATCTGCCTCAGCGCAACGAGAATACTCATGGCTGAAGCGGCCAGCATACTTTCGTAATGACTCGTCCGGCTTCTGGCGAATAGTGTACAAGTCATCTGCGGAATGCAAGCGATCGGTCTGGAAGATGTGTTGAGAGACAAACAACTTCCTCAACTCTTCAAATGAGTCTAGCGTCTCAGGTGGAAAACGGCAATACCAGTTTAAAGCTCCGCCAGAGAGGGTGGAGGGGAAGAAAAGGCACCGTTCTTCATCGGTGTGTCTCCGGTATACCATGGTGGACTCAAAGAGGTTAAGGTGTTCAATCGGGTCTTCCCTTCCAGTATAGAGTTGTAAGTCAAGCTTCTGCTTTGTCTTCGCTTGGAGGGGGGTGTTGAGGATCCTTTTTGTGAGGGGGCCAGGCCTGGGTTGGTTCCAGTCAAGTATCTCGGCTTGACGTTCAGCCTTCAACTTGTTTACTTCCTCCAGGAGCTGTAGGACGAGGGGGTCCTGAGTGGAGTCGTGCATCACTGAAGTTTTCTTCCGTAAGTCCCCATTGCCTCTTGGAAGTAGGAAAGTTTGATCAAGATAGCATGATTTTTCCTTGGACTCGTCACATTGACTCCTAGAGTGAGTATGTCGGAACATTTCCGAGTCCCCTGTACCTTCATGTTCTTCTGGGACTTGTTGCCCATTCCCTAGATTAACTGCTGGCCTGGGTCGTGGGAGAGGACCGAGTCTTTCAGAAACTCTTGGGTCATTGATCTTCAAGCTTATGTGGATGGGATTCTCCCGACGTTGCTTTAGGAAGTCTCGACAATCGCGATAGACGGCTTTTGATCCTTCCACTCCTTCTGTGAGGAGGTGCTTTCCTCTACTCCTTCTGCTTCGGGTTGAAGCAGCTGGGTTGAGAGAGGTCTCATGTGGATTATCACATTGATGTGTAGCTCGATCCCTATCAAGGATGTCCGTGTTGGATATCGATGACCCTCCGTGTTGGGGGCATTCAGATGATTGTTGACCTCAGCATGGGCGACGAGCTTGTGTGCTTGAGCATGCCTAGCCTCGTGAAGCATCTCGAAACGTTTTTCATACTGCTCCTGGAGAACCTCGTTCCTTATCACTATCTTGTTGTTTTGAGCTTCTAACTCATCGACTTTAGCTTGAAGAGTAACTCTATTTCCTTCCTGCTTTCGTTGCTTCATACTAGGTCCAATGTGGGTGTCATTCTGTGTGCTATGGCTTCTTTCGCTCCCCATGTTGGAGAGAGATGTTTGGCCAAAAGAAAGTGTACGAGTGGTGGAAACCAGCTTCACAAAGTTGAAGATAGTGGGAATAAGTGTCGATTTCCCACAGACGGCGCCAAATGTTGATGCACAAAATCAGCGAGGACTTTGGTACAACAGAAAGTGTCAGGTTTATGACCTTCGCTTGGTTGCTTCGATCACTAGTGAAGATAAGTACGTAAATGAATAAGGACAGGGAAGCAAACACAAGATGTACGTGGTTCACCCAGATCGGCTACGTCCACGGAGTAGAGGAGTTCTCATTAATTGTGAAGGGTTTACACAAATACATAGGTTCAAGCTCTCATTTTGTGAGTTCTAGTGAATAGTTTAGTACAAAATGACATTAGAGATTATTGTGGGAGAATGATCCCTATTTATAGAGGAGAGTTTCTAGTTTTGTTCTAACATTGACACGTGTCGTGTTGTGATTGGCTTCTGATGTTGACACGTGTCGAGCTATGATTGGCTTCTGATGTCGACACGTGTCGCATTGTGATTGGCCTCCTGGTTGAAGGCAAGCTCTTCTGGGTCATTGATGGTATAACGTTGACCGGTGCTCAGTAGTTTCGGGATTGGTCAAGTATGGTACAAACAAAGCCAATTGCACTCACGATTCAAGAGTTCATAACTGGAATTTATCAAATCATATTACATACATAATCATGGCTTTGAAATCACCCCTAGCTAAGAGGGGTTTAGCCACTCATATTCACAACAAAACGAAAGAAAATGAATTTAAACATTGGAAACAAAAGAAAGAAAACACCTAAACGCTCCAACGATCCAAGTTGGATAGCAAGCACGTCCAAGCACTTTCCTTCCTTTCCTTTGCTACGGTGCAAGGTGTTGGTGAGTGTTTGAAGGTTTGTTTATATGGAAGAATGGATGTAAAGATGAATGGATGTGTTTGGATGAAGGTTGTATTGAAATGGGGATGAATGATCAAGCAAAAACTAAGCTCTATGGCTGCCACACACACTTCCTTTTATAGAGGAAGTGCACGGCAAGGAAGGTGAATTGGTGGTGTGTGCAATGATTTAAGGGTGAAAATGAAGTAATGATGCAAAGCATGGGGGTAAAATGGAGTGGTGTTGCAGCAATGAGTGCAAAGAGTGGTGTTGAAATGATTCAAAGGTGAAAGTGAAGTGATGATGCAAAGCATGGGGGGTAAAATGGAGTGGTGTTGCAGTTAGGGAACATGAATGATTGTGCACATGGTATAGAAAGGAAAGGGAGGTGGAATGGTGCAGAAATGAGTCAAAGGTGCATCAAATGTCATGATGCACGGCATGGGATTCCAAAGGTGGTGGATGGTGCATCTATGAGTGCATGTAGTGGAGGTAAAAGTTGTATGAAATCTAATGGGTGAAGGGAACAAAGAGTCTGCAACAATTGAGTGTAATGATTCAATGTATTGATGCATGAAATCAGAAATAATGAAGGAGACAAGGGTGGTGCACGGCAATGAAGTGTAATGAGTGTAATGATGCATGAAATGAGTGCAAGAAATCTGGTGCATGAAGGGGACAAGGGTGATTATGCATGGCATGGGTGGAAAGGTGAGTAAGTGGTGAATCAATGAGTGCAAGGAGGTGAAAGGATATTGTGCACATGGTAGACAAAGGAAAGGAAGTGGAATGATGCAACAAATGAGTCAATGGAGGGAACATGGATGATGATGCACGGCATAGGAATCCAAATGGAATGCAATGGTGGTGCACGGCAATGATGGAAAGGTGAATGGTGGAGTGACACCCCTTTGTGGCTGAGCTCTTTGTCCTTTTTACACTAATTCTTCTTTCTCTTTAACACATTCCTAGCCTCTTTAGTCTTCAATTTTGTCCATCCACCTTACTCTATGCATGTACTATCCATTCCAAGCCCAAAACTGCTCCAAAATGCACCAAAATGCATCTTATTACTTTATAAGGCCTATGGACCTACAAACACACGAAAATAGCTTAAAATACATAATTAACTAAGAAATAACAACATAAATGCATGAGAACAAGCTAACTCAGTCGCATAAATATGCTCCTATCAAATTCCCCCACACTTAGCTTTTGCTAATCCTCGAGCAAAACGAAATAAACAAAACAAACAAAACACAACCTAGACCTTCAAACATTTGCCTCAGGGATTTTTAATGAAACATGACTTGTTAAAAATCATCATTCCCACATATTTTGGTCATCTTTACACTTGAGCACATACTTAACCACAGTCACCACTTACTAGTTCACAATTAACCAATTAAAACGATGTTTTGAATGTAGTAACATACCTTAGAGAATTTGCTCAATTCCTTACAAGATACTCTCTATTTTCACACACATTTTCTGACTACACACCCTACACTAGTATATGTGAGAAGATTGATGTAAGCACGAAAGACTAGGACTCACATATGTTATAACAAAGAAAGCAATTTTCTAGAGTTATTAAGCATGTTTAGATATGATCTCATGAATGGAATGCTACTACTTAGTTGCGAGAACCAGTGACACCATATGCTCATACCAATTTCGAACTCCACAAATTGAAACACACAACACTCAAGATTGAAGTCAAGGGTTGTAACAGGGCTTGAGGGTAATGGCTAATAAAGAAAGGATAGGAATAACAAACGTTCTTAAAGCAATAGCAAGCAAAGCAATGAAATAGACACTTGGAATTCACTTTAGAATGCAGAATCAACTTTTAAATACAAAGGGAAGATTCATGCAACACTTAGGGCCGAATTCAATGTTTTGGACCCTTTTTTAACAAACAACACTTTAGAGCTCTTTTTCATACTCTTTTCAATTCTTTTTTCTTTTCACTCTTTTTTTTTCTCTCTTTTCTACCCGTGCTTTATTAAGGACTTTGGCACACATACACACAATAATCACTTCCCCCACACTTGCTTTCTACAATACATTGATAAAAAATGAGTTCATGTTAAGTCATGCTTTACTATGCTTCAAGAATAAGGGTATGGATGGTCCTAAAATTAGGCTAGGTAAGGATAGTGTGGGTTAACAAAGAACATAGGCTTAACAAGGCTCAACGGGGTTAAACTTAAACACATAATGAAATAGGGGCACGGCAATTTTGCTTTGGTGGTCACTACACAACTTCATCTTGAATATGTGTTATGCAAATCAGTAGCATGCTTTGAATGAAATAGGCATGAGTTCTAGCATTTGAAACTAAATGATGAAACGCCTTCTAAGTAGCAACCAAGCAAAGAATAATGAGATCATGCAACGACTTTAGAACACAATGGTGTACAGATTATTAACTCTCCAAATAAACGTTTAGGCTCAAGTCTCACAAGGTTGTAGCGTTCATTTGAGTTCCTTCCTTCAAGCCTGTTACAAAAACTTATTTTTCCTTTATGATTGCATGTGAATTCATAAATTATAACCACAATCAAGCATACACCAAAGAGTAAATCAAATTTTCATCCATATTTATAACTCTCTTTAACAGTCATGTAATTAAAAACCAAATCCTCATCATTGTGTTGGAAGGTACCCTAAGACACAAACAAACACATAAAAACAACTTTTTTTGGGTTTTTGAAAACAATTTTTTCAAATTTTTATGAGATTTTCGGATTTTTATGTCAAACCACACTAAAACACTCCAAAACAGCTTAAAAACACTTAAAACAGCAAGGAACAACACTAGAAGTAATGGGTGATAAACTCCTACGAATTTCATGCAAAACAATGGTTACCCCGCCCCCTCACACACTTAAATCAAACATTGTCCTCAATGTTTCAAGCATAAACTCACACAAAAACAAGCAAACAAACAAACAACAAATAAACATGACAAGTATAGCAAAGTAAAAACCAGACAGAGTAGAGTTTAAGAATGCAAATTTGGTTTTGGAGATAGATGATCTTGTTGACTTTCCACAGCTTTGATCTCGAACTGGTGTGGAATTCTGAGCGAGCAATATTAGAGTTCCTTGGTTGTGCAGTCTGCATTCTTCTCTGCTTGTTTCTTCTGCATGGCAGGCAGGCACGAGGTAGAGGTGTTGGTCTGTTTCTTTGTTCAATCTGTCCAAGTGCCGACCATTTGCTTTTTTTTCTCCTTGTCCCTAGTTGAGGATGAATTAGCACATTGTCTCCACATGCTTCGAGGTATCATTTTCACTTCCCTTATATGTTCCCCAGGCAGATGTGGTAACTTGAGGAAGCATAAGATGTTGAAAATGAGTACTCGAGAGCAAGGCTAGGTAAGCAATCAGGAAGGGGTTACAGGCAGTTGGTTCCAGATCGGAAGATTGATACCAAGTGCTGGCTGATTGCTCTATTTCTCCTTGTCCCGCAGGTGAAAAACAACGACAAGGAGAAGGATAGGGAGAAAGCATGATATGAGATACTCTTGCTTTCAACCTTTATGATATGAAATACTTTTGCTTTTGATGGGTTGTTTGCAAAGGTATCCCCGGGAATAAGGAACACTGAGTGACTCGAGAGGCTTTGTTGGGAAGGCATTCTTGGAGATGAAGATGGGTTATGTATGTCTGCCTTGCAATGGAGGGTGAAGGTCGACATTTATATAAATTAATAACCGGTACTATTTTTTCACTCTTGTCGGCAACCGTTGGATGATTGAACAGTAAACTTCATGTGCTTTCTACGTCACCAGAAATCTTCGACAGATTGCCCGTAATTTCCGCAAGGCTGAATGTGCATGTGACAGATGCTGACACATCTGGAAAAGCAAATGCCTCTCCGATTTTTGAGCTTGCCTCTTCGATTTCTAAGCTCCGTCAAGTGCAGAGGTTGCATGTGACAAGTGCAGACAAATTTGGAAAAGAGGATGGCCCGTGGTTTCTGAGCAAGCCTAGCTTTTGAGAAAGTTAGCACCTCTTCGATTTTTGAATTGGCCTTTTCGATTTCTGAGCTCGACTCTTCGATCTCTAAACTCGCCTCCTCGATCTTTGAAATCTCGTCGAGTGATGATTTTTATAGAGGCGTGCAGTTCGTTTCAAAGTACACTTGAATTTCCGCCTGTAGAAACTCCCTTCATTGCACTTCTAAGATCTCAATTTGTCCGACCTCTTCTTTCTTCAACACCTTTGAAAATGTCTGGCCCCTCCGACCGTCATTTTGACTTGAACCTTGGTGAAGAGGCATTCATGCCTTCTCCAGACAACATATGGCGCCCATCCTTCATATCCCCTACTGGTCCTATTACCATTGGGGATTCGGTGATAAAGAATGATATGACCACTGCGGTGGTGGCCCGGAACCTTGTCACTCCCAAAGATAACAGACTACTTTCCAAACGGTCTAATGAGTTGGTTGTTAAGGATTATCTGGCTCTCAGTGTGCAGTGTGCAAGTTCTGTGTCTAATATGGCCCAACGTCTATTTGCTCGAACCCGTCAAGTTGAATCATTGGCGGCTGAAGTGATGAGTCTCAAACAGGATATTAGAGGGCTCAAGTATAAGAATAAACAGTTGCACAGGCTTGCACATAACTATGCTACAAACATGAAGAGAAAGATTGACCAGATGCAAGAATCTGATGGTCAGATTTTACTTGATCATCAGAGGCTTGTGGATTTGTTCTAACAGCATTTGCCATCGTCTTCTGGGGCTGTACCGTGTAGTGAAGCTCCAAATGATCAACCTCCGATACCTCCTCCTTTTGTGGCTCCGCCGACTACTGAGACTTCTCCTAAGCAGCCTTTGTGAAAGCTCCCTCTTGTATTTTTCTGCCTCCTGTTCATTTTCAACGAATTTTAATGTAAAATACCTTGCATATCTGTCAATGTTTCAAAAATAAACCCACACCAAAAACAATTAAACAAGCAACAAATAAAAATTACAATCATGGCAAAATAAAATTGCAGAAAATGGAAGGTTTTTAGGAACGCAAAACATGGGTTGCCTCCCAAGAAGTGCTTGCTTTAACGTCTTGCAGCCAGAATAAACTTCCTTCTAAGCTTGGATAGGGCCCACAGCACTGAGTGGGATTTCTTCCACAATCTGCCCCACATCACTCTCATAGTATAGCTTCAGGCGATGCCCGTTCACTTTGAATTCGTCGCCATTCCTTAAGCTTTTAACTTGGACTGCACCATGGGGAAAAAAATTAGTGACAACAAATGGCCCAATCCACTTAGACTGTAACTTACCAGGGAACAATCGTAGATGAGAATTAAATAGTAACACTTTCTGTCCAATTGAGAATGTTTTTCCCCGAATCATTTTGTCATGAAATGCCTTTGTTTTCTCCTTATAAATTCGTGCATTCTCATAGGCTTCGTTCCGTATCTCCTCAAGTTCATTCAGTTGGAGCTTCCTATTCATTCCAGCAGCATCTAAGTCCAAATTGAATGTTTTCACAGCCCAGTGCGCTTTGTGCTCCAGTTCCACAGGTAGGTGACATGGCTTGCTGTAGATTAGTCGAAATGGAGACATCCCTAGAGGTGTCTTATAGGCAGTGCGATATGCCCACAGTGCATCTTCTAAACGCAAGCTCCAATCCTTCCGGTTTGGCCCAACAGTCTTCTCCAAGATTTGCTTGATTTCTCTATTCAAGACTTCGGCTTAGCCACTTGTTTGAGGGTGGTATGGCGTGGAAACCTGATGCTTCACATTGTACTTTTTAAACAGTGCCTCAATGGTGTGATTGTAAAAGTGGGAGCCTTCGTCGCTTATGAACACCATCGGCATGCCAAATCTAGAAAAGATGTTAGCCTTGATAAAATCTACTGCCACTTTAGAATCGTTAGTATGGGTGGCTTTGGCTTCCACCCATTTCGACACATAATTAACGGCTAGCAAAATATAAGTAAAACCATATAAGGGCGGAAACGGTCCCATGAAATCCATACCCCATACATCAAAGATCTCCACATTAAAGATGGGGGTTTGCGGCATTGGCACCTATTGTACCTGTTCTTTGGCATCTATTACAAGTTATACAAAATGTTCTAGCATCCTTAAACAATGTAGGCCAATAGAAACCACTCTCTAAAACCTTAAGGGTTGTCCTTTGGGTGCCAAAATGACCCCCACATGCATAACTATGGCAAAATGCAAGAATTGAATTAAACTCGGAATTGTGCACACATCTACGAATAATCTGGTTAGGACAATACTTCCACAAATATGAATCATCCCAAACATAAAATCGTGCATCATTTCTGAGTTTATCACGCTTGTATTTATCTAGAGTGCTAAGAACTTGTTTTGTGACCAAATAATTGACCAAATTAGCATACCAGGGCTCACTTACCTCTAGGGACAACAATTGCTCGTCAGGGAAAGTCTCTAGAATGGGTAAGGAGTCCTCCTCGTGCACCAAACGGCTGAGGTAGTCAGCCACCACGTTTTCACTCCCATTTTTTGATCTTATTTCAATGTTGAACTCTTGAAGTAGGAGCATCCAACGAATCAGCCTTGGTTTGGCCTTCTTCTTGGTGAGAAGATACTTCAACGCTGCATGGTCAGAATATACAATCACTTTAGTGCCAAGTAAGTATGAACGAAATTTATCTAAAGCAAATACAACTGCAAGAAGTTCTTTCTCAGTGGTAGAATAATTCAATTGAGCATCATTTAGGGTCCGGGAAGCGTAGTGGATGACGTGGGGCTGTTTATTCCTCATTTGGCCTAAAACAACACCAATGGTATAATTGGATGCATCACACATTAGCTCAAATGGAAGGCTCAATCTGGTGGCATGATGATGGGGGCCGAAGTCAACATGTCCTTGAGGGTTTTGAAAACGGTCTCACACTCCTTGTTGAACTTGAAGACTACTTCCTTTTGAAGTAAACGGCAAAGGGGTTGGGCGATTTTTGAGAAATCCTTGATGAATCTCCTATAAAATCCTGCATGGCCAAGAAAAGAACGAACCTCCCTCACTGAAGTGGGAGAGGGTAAGTGACGTACAAGATCTATTTTAGATTTATCAACCTCAATCCTTTTTTCTGATATGATATGCCCCAAAACTATACCTTGTTTTACCATAAAATGGCATTTTTCCCAATTCAAGACAAGATTAGTTTCGATGCATCGTTGTAAGATCAGAGTGAGATTATTCAAGCATGCATCAAATGAGTCACCAAAGACACTAAAGTCATCCATAAACACTTCAATGATCTTTTCCACAAATTTTGAGAAAATACTTACCATACCTTTGGAATGTGGCTGGTGCATTGCATAGCCCAAATGGAATGCGTCGATAAGTAAAGGTACCAAAGGGACATGTGAAGGTAGTCTTTTCTTGGTCATCGGGAGCTATCACTATCTGATTATAACCCGAATAGCCATCAAGAAAACAATAAAATGAATGACCGGCTAACCTTTTCAGCATTTAATCAATAAAGGGCAGCGGGAAGTGATCTTTTCTTGTCGTAGCGTTGAGCTTCCGATAGTCAATACAAACTCTCCATCCGGTTTGGATTCGGGTGGGCACAAGCTTATTATCTTCATTTTTTACCACAGCGACTCCGGACTTCTTAGGAACAACTTGGACCGGCGAGACCCAATGGCTATCAGAAATTGGGTAAATCACTCCACAATCTAGTAGCTTGATTTCTTTCTTCACAACGTCCATCATGGGTGGATTGAGACGGCGTTGTGCTTCTCTAGATGGTTTGGCTCCTTCTTCCAAGAGTATTCGATGCATGCAAGTGGTAGGGCTAATTCCTTTGATATCAGCCAATGTCCACCCAATGGTAGCTTTGTATTCCCGAAGCACCCTCACCAACTTGTCCTCCTCTTGTGCAGTGAGTGAAGAAGAGACGATGACGGGCAGCGTCTCTTGTTCTCCCAAAAACATACATTTCAAATGGCTCGGCAATGGTTTAAGCTCTAGGGAAGGGGCTGGATTATAGAAGGAAGCAACTTGTTAGTCGAATTAGGAATTGAAATTAGGTTAGGAGACTTACCAATATGCCTTGGATTTGACTCTAGGGCAACAACCATCTCCACCAATTCTTCTTGAATAGGCACGACAAGATGTTCCTTGTTGTTGCCGTGTGCATGCCTAAGTGTTAACCCTTCGTTTTTTAGTCCAATGCTTTGCGTGAGAGTCTTTTCAAGTGCTTCCCCACTCAAATGATCAAGGAATTCCTATACCCAATAGTCAATCACATCAATAGAGAAACAAGAGTGACTATCATGAAGATATCTCATAACGTCAGAAATATTGAAATTAATAACTTCTCCATCAAATTCCATGGTCAATGTTCCCTTAAATACATTTATCTTTGTACGGGCAGTCTTCATGAATGGTCGGCCAAGTAATATTGGTAATTGAAGGGAATAGTTTGAGTCTTCCATTTCAAGCACGTAGAAGTCTGCCGGAAAGACTAGGTGATTCACCTGCACTAAAACATCCTCCAAAACACCTTTTGGATACGTATTAGATCTATCGGCCAGTTGAATGATCACTCCATCATTTTTTAATTCTCCCAAGTTTATAGATGCATATATTGAATAAGGCATGACATTTATTGATGCACCTAGATCTAACATGGTAGATTCAAAACGAGTATTTCCTATAACACAAGGAATTGTAAAACTGCCTGGATCTTTGCACTTAGGAGGTAATTTTCGTTGCAACACAGCTAAGACATTCTCACTTACCCTTACCACCTCTTTGTTCGAAGCCCTCTTCCTTGTAGTGCACAGCTCCTTCAGGAACTTAGCATACTTGGGGACTTGTTTAATTGCATATAGAAGTGGAATGTTGACTTGCACCTTTCTGAATGTGTCAAGGATGTCTTTGTCACTCTCATCCTTCTTTGATTGCATAAACCTGCGAGGAAAGGGTGCATTGATTGGAATGGAATTAGAAGTCATGGAATTTGAACCCAACTTACCTTTGGTGGTCGAATTAGGGTGTGTAGGTGGCTGCGGCAAAGATTACTCAATCCTTGCCGAGGGTAGGCCTTGTTCCTTCTCCTCAGATTGCATCTTTTTGTCCTCCTTTTGATTGGATTTAGATGGGCTGGGATTAGATCCAACTTCTTTTCCACTTCGCAAGGTGATGGCTTTGGCAGATTCGAATCCTCCATTTGGATTCATATCCGTCGAACTAGGTAACTTACCTGGTTCTCTACTAAATTGCCCCATGAACTCAGCCATTTGTCCCATTTGTCTTTTCAATTCAGTCACCTCTCGAGCTTGATTTTGCACTTCCTTGGCGTAATTATGCATATCTTTGGCTTGATTTTCCTGACCCTTCGCCAACGTAGTTAGTAACTGAATAACTTAAGCATTATCAAAAGACGAACCTAATTTATTTTGGGCAGGTTGTGTTTGGGGTTGTGCGGGTGCATACGGCCTTTGATAGAATCCCGGAGGTTGCTGTCTGAATGCACTTTGTTGTTGGGTTTGTTGGGGTTCCCTTCATTTGAAATTTGGATGATCTCTCCAACCTGGATTATATGTATTCGAGAACGAATCATTCCTTGGTTGGTTTTGACTCCCAAAACCCACGGCGTTGGCAGATTCCCACCCTCCGTTCTCGATCAATTGAGGGCACTTATCCGTGACATGTCCATTCATTAAGTACACGCCACAAGCAGCTACACTTTGTTCTTTTGGTTTTCAACCACCTGTGAAAGAAAAGTAGTAAGATTAGCCATTTGATTTTGAAGTTCGGAAATAGAACTTACCTCATTAACTTGTTGATGCTGTGGGTTGTCTTTTTGACCAACGCCTTCATATTGTTGAGCATTCAATGCTTGATTAGCAATTAAGGTCTTGGCAGCCATGGGTGTTTTATCCACCAAAGCTCCTCATGCTGAAGGGTCTAGCATTTGGCGTTCAATTGGTAGAAGCCCTTCGTAGAAATATTGAAGAAAAAGTTTCTCATTCATTTGGTGCTGTGGACATGAAGCAACAAGGGTTTTAAAACGCTCATAGTAAGTGAGAAAGGATTCACCTTGGTTTTGATGAATGCCACTAATCATTTTGCGTAGTAGAATGACTCGAGAAGTTAGGAAAAACTTCTCCAAAAATGCCCGTTTCATACTCTCCCATGATGTGACAGTTCCGGGGGCTAGCTCATACAACCAATCTTTAGCCTTTTCCAAGAGAGAAAAGGGAAAAGCCTTCATTTTCAAAATGCTCCCATCAACATTCACAGGGGTCATGCTCGAACAAACAACCTCGAACTCCTTCAAATGTTTATTAGGATCTTCCATGGACAACCCATGGAACTTAGGAATATGATGCAATAAACTGGACTTTAATTCGAACTCGTCGGTCTTGTTTTGGGCCGCCCTTGGATATTGGATGCATAAAGGCAGAGCATTGTCCAATCTCGAAGCGGAAAGCTCCTTGATTGTTCGATTGTCTACTGCCATATCTTGGACTTCTTCAAAAGTCCTTGCCGTGGCCTCCTCTTGCTCTTCTACTTTGTCTTCTTCAAGATCTGGTGCAGGTTGAGATGGTTGGGGATCTTGTTGATTCCTTGCTCGTCTCAAAGTTCGTTCAAAATCGTCGTCAAAGTCAAAGATGTGTTTATGAACGGGTTGAGGACTTCGAGTCATAAACCACCTAAAACAAGAAAACAAGTAAAATCAGCAACTAGGAACAAAAACACATGAAAATAAACAAAAAGAAATAACAAGGGATTAGCAAAGTTGCTAAACCCCGGCAACGGCGCCAAAAACTTGATGCGAAAATTATCTTAACACACAAATTTAACCCTCTTTTGACAATTGTAATACAAGTATAAGTAGGGATCGTTCTGGACCGGGGACTAGGAGGGCTTACTAATAACCTCTAAACTGACTCAAAAACATAAAACTAAACTTAAAAACACTTAACAAGACTCACAAGACTCAAAGCAAACTTAAAATACTCAAAACAGCTTAAAACAACCAAATAAACTTAAACTAGACACTAGGAATGACTTTGGCCGAAAATTGACTTTTACTTGAATCAAAACACTTTAAAACAAAAACTAAAACAGATTTGAAACACTTTGAAACAAGAAACTAAAAGGGGGGTTTTGAGTTGGATGCAGTTGAAACAAACAAACAAGTATGAAAAACTAGACAGATTGTAAAACAAATGTGAGAAATAAGATGATGGATGGGATAGCTAGAGGCTTTTTCTCCACACATGACATGTATGCAAATAATTCGATTTCCAGTTGCTACTTCATTGAATTATGAACGACAATGCTCCAAATTAACCGTGACATCACTAGTTAACTCTCAGATTTTCCTTGTTTTATTGGATTGGATGACATCATTCAACAACCCAAAACATTCTTCAAAAGTTCCCTACATGACATCATAATAGAGATACAATCAAAGATCATTACATTTAATGAAAATCATAAGCATTGACAAAGCACTTGCAACTATGACATCATGTCACTCATGCTAGGAATTAAACTTAACGCGATCGTTTATAAGCGACCTTCACTACATGTGAATATAAGTTTGTAACGATTATGTGAAACTTCCTTATACTCTAGCAATGGATTTACGCATGCCAATTAAGTGTCGACCCTTAATTAACAAATACAAATAAGTTATCAATCAAATAGTTAAGCCAATTGCATTCCCGATTCAAGAGTTCATAACTGGAATTTATCAAATCATATTACACACATAATCATGGCTTTGAAATCACCCCCAGCTAAGAGGGGTTTAGCCACTCATATTCACAACAAAACAAAAGAAAATGAATTTAAACATTGGAAACAAAAGAAAGAAAACACCTAAACGCTCCAACGATCCAAGTTGGACAACAAGCACGTCCAAGCACTTTCCTTCCTTTCTTTTGCTATGGAGCAAGGTGTTGGTGAGTGTTTGAAGGTTTGTTTATATGGAAGAATGGATGTAAAGATGAATGGATGTGTTTGGATGAAGGTTGTATTGAAATGGGGATGAATGATCAAGCAAAAACTAAGCTCTATGGCTGCCACACACACTTCCTTTTATAGAGGAAGTGCACAGCAAGGAAGGTGAATTGGTGGTGTGTGCAATGATTCAAGGGTGAAAATGAAGTAATGATGAAAAGCATGGGGGTAAAATGGAGTGGTGTTGTAGCAATGAGTGCAAGGAGTGGTGTTGAAACAATTCAAAGGTGAAAGTGAAGTGATGATGCAAAGCATAAGGGGTAAAATGGAGTGGTGTTGCAGCTAGGGAACATGAATGATTGTGCACAGGGTATAGAAAGGAAAGGGAGGTAGAATGGTGCAGAAATGAGTCAAAGGTGCAACAAATGTCATGATGCAAGGAGGTGAAAGGATATTGTGCACATGGTAGACAAAGGAAAGGAAGTGGAATGATGCAACAAATAAGTCAATGGAGGGAACATGGATGATGATGCATGACATAGGAATCCAAAGGGAGTGCAATGGTGGTGCACGGCAATGATGGAAAGGTGAATGGTGGAGTGACACCCCTTTGTGGCTGAGCTCTTTGTCCTTTTTACACTAATTCTTTTTTCTCTTTAACACATTCCTAGCGTCTTTCGTCTTCAATTTCATCCATCCACCTTGCTCCATGCATGTGCTATCCATTCCAAGCCCAAAACTGCTCCAAAATGCACCAAAATGCATCTTATTGCTTTATAAGGCCTATGGACCAACAAACACACGAAAATAGCTTAAAATACATAGTTAACTAAGAAATAACAACATAAATGCATGAGAACAAGCTAACTCAGTCGCATAAATATGCTCATATCACCGACCAGACCCGAGACAGAGCTAATCCGAGACATACCTGACCCAAAACCCAGCTTCTTTTTCCCCAAATCATTTCCTCTTTCCAGAACCGGTCCGGGCCCCTTAGGCTCAAATCGAAGGCCACCATCAATGAAGGGTGGGTGGCGCAGTACAAAGAGCTCACCTTCTATGAGCTTCTGGGCATACCCGAATTCGGACTCACTTCATCGACGCCCAATCAATCAAATTTTGTGAGCTTTGTGGGATTTAAGGTTTCATCATATAAGATTGGAGTCCAATTCTGCAAAGTGGGTATTATTATGCATCAGTAATTTCGTTCTCGTTGGTTGGTGCTTGTTGCTAGCAGAGGTCATATCCAAGCAATCGGGATGTGGAATGTGTATGGGAGAGAAGATGAGGATGGAAGCCCCTCAGTAGCTGAGGAAGATAGCGGTGCCGCCAGTAGCTTGCAGGAGGGCCCTACCCACGACGCCCGTCTTATTGATGGGTCAATCGCCTCCTCATAGCCCTAGGGCCACTCACTCCCCTTTGATGTTCACTCCCCAAGTCCCTGTTGTCTCCTTACAAAGACCAGATGAGATACAAATTCCAAACAGCTCATGGATGCAAACGTCGGGGTTTGAAAACATGTGCTGCGAGCAAGGAATTCCAACTATGATTACATGGAGCTATGGTGGGAAAAATGTAGTTGTGGAGGGATCATGGGATAATTGGAAGACAAGATTGGCTTTGCAGAGATCAGGAAAAGACCTCACTATTATGAAGGTAGCCTCTGTCTTTTCCCGTGAGTTGTAACGATCCCTTTCTTTCACGGGACCCAAGGTGGTGAAGGGGGACCCTGCTAGGAAGTCAGATGGGCAAAAGGTAACGCACGTTGAGCATCATTTTTACGACGCATCTCTCTTTGGCGTTAGTGATAGTGCCCTCAAGGTTACTCATATCCTTTACAATCTCTCTGCTGCTGCTACTTTTGCTTTTGTCAACCACCAAGAAGATGTCCACACTTTCATCATGCATATCCCATTTTCCAAAAAAAAAAAAAAGAAACAAAGCAAAAGAAGAAAACAAAAGAAGATAAAAAGATGCAGACATAATTGCAATGGTGATGTTATGTAGAAAAGGAAATTATGGGCGTGACCCATTGAGCTGAGAGTCGAATTTATTTTTTAATGATGTAATTTATTTTTTCTTATTTTTCGGAGATATCTGTATAACCCCATCAGAGGGTAATAATAATAAAAAAAAACGGCAAAGCCCAAAATAAATGGGCTGGAATGTTGTGTGGAGGGCGAAGGCCCATAAGCCCAAAATAGCACCAACCAGGTGACCAAAAGTACACCCAGTACTACAAAAAATTATTCGGCACCCCGCCGCTATTATCGCCAACCAGGTGATCAAAAGTACGCCCAGTACTTCAAATTATACATGAGCATTACTCATGTCAATCATACATAAACATTCATGAGCATTACTCATATCAATCATACATAAACATTCATGAGCATCACTCATGTCAACATCCATGAGCATCACTCATATCAATCAACATAAACATTCATGAGCATCACTCATGTCAATCAGCTTCAAAAGCTTCATTTATAGAGCTCTAGCTGCAAAAGCTTCATTCACAAAAGCTCTAGCTTCAAAAGCTTCATTTACAGAGCTATACCTTCAAAAGCTTCATTTACAAAAGCTCTAACTTCAAAAGCTTCATTTACAAAAGCTCTAACTTCAAAAGCTTCATTTACAGAGCTCCAGCTTCAAAAGCTTCATTTACAAAAGCTTTAGCTTTAAAAGCTTCATTTACAGAGCTCTAGCTTCAAAAGCTTCATTTACAAAAGCTCTAGCTTCAAAAGCTTCATTTACAAAAGCTTTAGCTTTAAAAGCTTCATTTACAAAGCTCAAACTTCAAAGCTTCACTTGCAAAGCTTCACTTGCAAAGCTTCAGCGCAGAGTATACAAATACCGCCTTTGAACAACCGCCTCTTCGGCCCATACATGGATTCTATTTAAAGTCTCCAGCCAACAGACTCTATTGACCGAAGGCTTAGGGACTACATTATGTACCATATATTGGGCCTCAACTGGGCCTCATAAAAAATACTCGGGGGACTTAACCCATTATTCATGTATTGAGGAGCGAGCCTTTATTCTATAAAAGAGACTCTCTCACTTTCATTAGAGAGCACCCATCACTTATGTATTGAGGAGTGAGCCCTTATTTTATAAAAGGGACTCTCTCACCTTCATTAGAGAGCATCGCCGCCAGCTGAGCAACCGCCTCACTACGAGCATCACTCATAACCTATCATTTATGTATTGAGGAGCGAGCCCTTATTCTATAAAAGAGACTCCCTCACCATCATTAGAGAGCATCAACTCTAGCCCATCATTCATGTATTGAGGAGCGAGCCCTTATTCTATAAAAGGGACTCCCTCACCTTCAACGCCACAAGCCAAGCCAACCAAGGCAACATAAGCCACGAGCCTCGCAGCATGTGCTACTTCTAGTTGAGCATCATTTCAGATTGAGCATCGCCTCATATCAAGCATCAGTTCAAGACAACATTTAGTTATTTCGGCCCACACATGGACTGAATTTCAAATCTCCAACCAAAAGACTCTATTGATTGAAAACTTGGGGGACTACTGTTTATACCATACTTAGGGCCTCTGTATTTAGATCTCGTACAAATACTCGAGTGACTTAAATGTAATTATGTAATAAATGAATGGGCAAATATGTAATAAGTGAGGATCCCTTATTCTATAAAATGACCCATCACCCTCACAATTAGGAGAGGCCAATTCTTAGGCCTTAAGCCCCCCTCATCCTCTCAAAGCTCTCACTCTCATATTCAGAGCTCTCTCCCTCAGAAATACAATATCAATGTGGATGTAGCCCAAACATTGGGGTGAACCACGGTACATCTTGTGTTATTTACATTTCTTGCAGATTCACGGTCGGATTTACGTTGTTCCAAGACCTCCGGTTTTGTGCATCAACAACCTTTATATATGTTTTGTCTTCTACAATATTAGTTAGATGTTAGACCATTTGGAATGAGGATTGAGGCTTGGGCCACTAGTTGTGTGGATTAGGCTTGATGATTATACCATAATATAAATATAAATTAATATTAATTAATCAAGACAAGGGCCTTGGGGCACTTGGGGCCTAAGAATTAAAATTAATTTGATCAATTAGTTTTAATTTTTGAATTAAGTTTTTAATTAAAATTAATTAAAAATGTTTTGATTAATAGATACAACTCTTTGGAAAGAGTTGTATAGCTTTAGATACATCCAAAAGGTATTTGAAGAGGTATGAAAGAGCCTATATAACTGAAGTCCTCAGTTCCATTGGAAATCATCATTTCCTCTTCTTTTTCTTCCGTACACAATTCTCAGAGAGTAAACACACAAAGCAATTCGCTAGAATTCTATAATCCAGTGCAGGTTGTAGAATTAGGTAGTTGTATCCTAGTCGAGCATACGTTGTAGAACCACAAGCACAAGAGTGGGATGGAAATACTGTTCGAAGGGCGTAGCTTTTGCGCTAGCCTCTACTTGTTGTAATCAAGTTAGTACCATTGATATTCTTGTATTTATTTATGTATTTTATTCTGCACAACAAGTATTTTGACTAATAAAATTTTATAATTTTGAGTTCTGTTATTTTTATTTATTTCTGAATTGTTCTCCAACAATTATTTCAATGGTGGTTGCAATGTATTCCATGATGGTGGCAATGGTGTCAATGCTTCATTCATGAAGATGGAGTTCAGATAAGGTGGAGGAGAAGATGGAAATTGATGAAGATGGTAGTGGTGGTTTCAATGGTGAATGCTATCACCAAGATTAAGATCTAATATGGATGTTGTTGTGTTATGTGCTCTCTTTCTCCATCTTCTACTTGTTTTTCATCGGCAAAATTGATGATATTTGGGATATTGTTGATATGGTATCCGTATTTGGTATTATGGTGTTGATATTTAGTATAGATTATTGATATAATGTTTATAGTTAGTATCATTACGTCAATATTTAATTGCGATAACATCATTTGTATTGTTCTGTGTATAAAGGTGGAGCCATGAAGGGATCGAGATTGCCCCAAGCCATTTTGATATTTTTTTCACACATAAAAGTTTAGTGTTATGCTTATGATTTTCAAGGTTTATCCGTAGACTCAAGGCCCCAAACCGACGTTTTTGCTTTGATTTCTTCCATTGGGTTAATTGAGTTTGGTGGTTCCTCTAGTCTAGGGATCAATGGAGGGAGTGACGAAGAAAGTAAGAGGGGCTTAGGGTATAGGTTTAAAGAAGAAGATAATGAGGATGACACCATATCAGACCCAAACGTCGGTAATCGATTGCTCACCACACGACAAAGTAATTTTTTCAAGATCAAAAGAACGTTTCAGATTGAGACTTTTAAATCCCTTCTACACTAAAATCCTGACTCTGCCTTCATACCACACCTTAATTTAATGTTTCGGCCGTATGCTTAAAATCAGATGGCATCGACAACCCCGTCACCTTCAAAGAAAAAAGGCCTAAAGGCCATCACTTTCAATCCCTTTTTACTTCGGTGGGTAGTAAGGATTGGGGTGATATTCTCAACTGCTTAGAACCTATGGTTTCGGATTTAATGAATGTTGATCTTATCAAGCTTGTTGTTGATGATGAGATTAAGGCTGTAGTTCATCAAATGGGGGGTTTGAAGGCTCCGGGACCAGATGGTTTTCAAGGTATTTTTTACCACTCCTTATGGGACATTATTGTGGCAGAGGTGAATGGTTTGGTGAAGGATTTCATGCAAGGTGTGGGTAACACTCGAAGTATTAATTCTACACACATTGTTTTGATTCCTAAAGTCCCTAATCCTGAATTGGTGTTACAATATCATCCTATCAGCCTTTGCAACTTCTCTTTTAAGATCATTTCCAAGGTGTTGGCGAATCGATTGAAACTGTTGCTGCCTCAGTTAATCTCACCTATGCATAATGCTTTTATTGTGGATCGGCAAATTCAGGAGAACTTAGGGCTTGCTCATGAATTGTTCCATTTTTTAAAGCTGCGGAAAGCTAAGCAGAAGTTTGAGTTGTGTATTAAATTGGACATGCATAAGGCGTATGACCAAGTTGAATGGGACTTCTTGGAAGCGGTTTTGCTGAAGCTCGGATTTTGTAGGGACTGGACCAATTTGGTCATGAACTGTGCGTGTTCAATGGAGTTTACGATTTTACTGAATAGCTAGCCTGGGAATTGGTTTTCTCCCTCTCGCGGAATCCGTCAAGGTGACCATCTCTCTCCTTATTTGTTTCTTGTGGTTAGTGATGTTCTCTCCATTATGATTCAGAAGGGAGTTGATGATGGACGGCTTAATGGTATCAAAATGAATCCTCTTGGTCCCTGTATCTCGCACATGTTTTTCGCGAATGATACTTTAATCTGCCTCCAGGCGAATCAGAGGAATTGTGAAAATATTATGCATATCCTCAACAAATATTGTTTAGCCTCGGGGCAGCAGAGGAGTCTAAACAAATCTAGTGTTTACTTTAGACGGAATGCTCCAGCTCAGGTGCGGTCACAGCTTGGTTCCATCTTAGGTATGCTGTCGGTGTCCGACCCGGGGACGTATCTCTGGTTGCCTGCTATTTGGGGAAAATCTAAGCGTAACAACCTTGCTTTTGTGAAAGGGAGAGTGTTGGGAAAGATTCAGGGCTGGAAACAGTCTGCTCTTTCTTTTGCGTGAAAGGAAGTTTTACTTAAGGCGGTGAATCTGTTTAAATTCCCGGTTGTTGTTTGTAAAGACCTTGATTCTTTATCTGCGGGATTTTTATAGGGTGACGGTGGAGGACATCAAAGGATACATTGGGTGAATTGGGATACTCTGGGTCGGCCTAAGTGTGAGAGGGGTTTGGGATTTCAGAATTTCCAGGACTTCAATGATGCGTTGCTGGTTAAACAATGTTGGCGTTTGTTTCTTAATCCTACTTCCCTGTGGGCTCAGACTCTTAGGTACCGTTTGGTACGCAGATGGGACGGAACGGGACGGGACGGGACGGAACAGAACGGGACGGGACGGGACGGAACAGATGATGTAAATATTGAAAAAGAAAAGGAGAAATTTTGTCATAAAATGTTATAAATTTGTGTTCCACGGATGTGGAACGGGTCGTTCCAGGGGGAAGAGGTGGAACGAAAAATCAGCCAAATTTCGTCCCATAGGACAACCCGTTCCACAGTTTTTAGGCGCACCAAACGTGGGACGGAACAGCTCGTCCCGTTCCATCCCGTCCCGTTCCACGTACCAAACGGTACCTAAGGCACGATATTTCCCTTATTCTTCTTTCTTGGATGCGAAGTTAGGAAGTCGTGCCTCATGGGCTTGGGCTAGCCTTCTTGTGGGTCGAGACATTCTAAAAGCTGGAGCACATTGGCAGATTCTAAATGGAAGGGATACTCGGCTTTGGGTTGATAGATGGTTACCCTCTCGTCCTCTTGGTCATCCTACGCCCCGTTATCCCACTAATGTCACTCTGAATACTAAGGTATCCTTCCTTATCTGCCCGAGTACTAGATCGTGGGACATTGAGTTTTTACGTCCGTTCATTTCTGAGGAGGATATCAAAGCTATATGTAATACTCCTTTGGGGAATTGTTCTCGCCGGGACCGTTTGATATGGACGTCGAGTAAAAGGGGTCAATATTCAGTTCGGTCGGGTTATCACTGGATTCATTCCTCGCGGGGGTTGATGGGGGCTCATGTATCTTTGGTTCCAAGTACTTCGAGGACTTCGCCTTGGAAGGCTATTTGGAAAATTAAAGCCCTGCCAAAAATTCATCACTTTTTATGGCGGGCTATGAGTGAGGCTTTGGCAACTATGGGGGGATTATATCAGCACAGGTCTGCTTCATCTCCCTTATGTCTTATTTGTAAGACTCAGGAGGAATCTGTGCTTTATATGCTGTTGCGGTGTCCATGGGTTGAGCCAATTTGGTTTGGTGGTCAGCTTGGTATTCGGATGGTTGGTGAAGGTGTTTCTTCTTTTCATCAATGGCTCAGTGATTTGATCAACCTGACTCCTAATCTACAGGACCGATCGAGGCTTCTTTCTATCATTGCTTTCTCTTGCTGGTACATTTGGAAAGCTAAATGTAACTATGTCTTTAAGGCTTCTACCATAGCTCCTTCACAGGTGCTGCATACTATTTCTTTCTCCCTGGGTTCTTTTTTGGAGGTGCAGGTCCCTTTGTCCCGCTTCCAGCCTTCCTCCAATCCGGATCCTCGTTGGTCCCCCCCAACTGATTCCTTTATCAAAATTAATGTTGATGCAAGCTGGTTTCAAATGGATGGTAAGGCTACGTTGGCAGCGGTGCTGCGGGATCATAATGGGCAGTTTGTAGCGGCCCACAAATTGTCTATTGGAGCTCTGTCGGTGGTGTTCGCTGAAGCAATGGCGTTGCTCAAGGGCTGTAAGTTGGCGGCGGAGCTGGGCTTCTGGTGGATTGTTGCGGAATCGGATTCGCTTGAGGTGGTCTCCTCCTTGAAGGGTGATATTTCTAATGGCAGCTGGGAAGTATTCCCAATCCTAGAAAATACATTGAGGTTGGGGAATTCTTTTCAGGGCTGTCGCTGGTCTTGGGTTCCAAGACTGGACAATCAGTCGGCGGACCGTCTGGCGTTGAGGACTAATTTGGAGATGTGCGGTAAAACTTGGGTCCGGCGACCCCCATCTTCGTTGGTTCACATTCTCAACAAAGATGGACTTCCTTGCCCTCCATAAGTGTTTTTTGGTGTGGGTGTGTGTTGGGATAACGTCTCACCTTTGTGGTAGCGTCTTTGTTCTGTTGTTCTCCCTCACATAGTCCTTTATCTGTTTTGCTGTTATTGCCCTTTTGTGGGCTTTCTGTGTTCAATTGGCTTTTGCCCTGGGTTTTTTTATGAATTTAAAAAGCTTCGAGTTAAAAAAACAAAAGGCCATATTGGACTGGAATTAGTTCAGATGATGCCAAGCCCACCTAAGTATTGTGAAAATAAAATAAAATAAAATAAAATATAATAAAAATGAAAAAGAGCTGCATCTAAAGTAGAAGACGAAGAGAGAGAGAGAGAGAGAGAGAGAGAGAGAGCTCAGAAATTTTCTTGTTCGGAATTCAGAGAGAGGAGCGGAGATATCCCCATAAAACCACAAGCTGGGAAAAATGGATCTCAGCCAGGTGAGTTGACTCGGTTCTTCAATTCGTTGCTTACTATTTGCAATTTCATTTACTATTTCATTTACTCGGATTTCTGTGCCATTCATTGCTGCGTTTAATGTTGGGATTGCTAGGGTTTTTGGGTTAGTAACGGATCTGGATTATGGGATTTGCATTCTTGTTTGGTTGCTGAGAAAATAATGGGAAACGATTAGAATATTCGTCAACATTTTCGTTTGGAAATTTTCCATGGTAGATTTGGATTTCAGATTTTGTTTAGGTGGATGTTTTTGTTCAATTTTTTAAGTAGAAAATTGTGCAAACGAAGAGGAGATTAAGTATCCTTCTTTAGTGAGGCCTCGAATCGGTACAATTTATATTGTTATGGATTATTTTTCGTAAAGATCCGTATGGTGCTTACTGCTTAGAGGAGGCCTAGCATTGTCCAGGTACTTAATTCTAATCTGCCGATATAAGATCGGCAGCTAAATGCAATTTTTGAATGGGAAAGGGTTTGTTATAGAGAAACAAAAAAATAAGAAGAGGGTTTATGTTGTTATGACACCCGAAGAAAGAGTTCAATTTTCGGAGGAGTATAATATGTCACAAGAGGATTGCGTTTCTTATCAACGGTGTTACATTATTTTCCCTTAGCAGAAAAAATAATAATATGCACGTTGACACACAACCTGAAAACTTCCCCCTTATTTTGGCCATTTCCGATGAACTTGGGAACTCGTTATGTTGTAGTTGTTTAGCAAGCCCGGAGTTGTTTTGAACATGAGCACCCATTTTTCATTTTTGTTTCCATTTAGCTAATTCTACTGTACTTTCATATGCAGCCACAAGGGGAAAACTATGCCAACCCAAAGACATGTTTCTTCCATGTTCTGTTCAAGGTCTAGTGTCTATGGTTTTCTTGTTTAGTGTTTCTTATAAACGAATGATTGTCACTTACAAATGTGGTGCCTCCTTCTCTAAGTAACATTATGTTCCTTCTTTCACAGGCTGGAGCATTGGCTTTTTACATACTTTCTGCCCTCTTTTTTGATAACTTTGTCATCATTTTTGTCGTGACTGTTCTTCTTGCCGCTCTTGATTTCTGGGTAGTTAAGAATGTCAGTGGACGCATCTTAGTTGGTTTGAGGTGGTGGAATGAAATAAATGATCTTGGGGAGAGCGTGTGGAAATTTGAATGCCTTGACCAAGAGGTTTGTATTACCATCACAAAATTTTGTATTATCGGTTTCTCGTCCCTTTACTACTAAGCTCAGTGGCATAAGAGTGTTTACCATTGACTCTGTCACTACCTGACTATCATCCATGCTGATCCTTACTTGTATACCTTTAGTCCTTGGCCCGGATGAACAAAAAGGATTCATGGCTCTTCTGGTGGACACTTTACATCACGGTAAGAAAATAGGCTTCAAGTGGTGCAGCACCAATTTTTCGTTTGTACGATTTTTCCATAAAGATGTAGCAGATGCATTAGGTGGTCTATAGTGATCAGTTATATGCATTAGGTTATAGAAGTAGATATTAAAAGCATTGTGTTACTTATGTGTTCTATAAGAAGCTGGACAGATCCACTTGGAGTTGAAGATGATATGCATAATATTGAAACTGAAAAGTATTTTAAAAATATATAGCAAGGTCCTGTATGGTTTCATGCACTTGTAACCTGGAAGATCTGGATGCATGTGTGCGTGAATGTAGAATGTGCACATAGTTGTGAACAGTTTCATTTTGACGTCTCAAGTTGCTGTTTTCATTTTTGGGCAGGCTGTCGCATGGATTGTGCTTGGAATATTTTCTCTAATAAAGTTTCAGGCAGATTATCTCCTTGTTGTAGGAGTTTGTTTGACCCTGAGCATTGCAAACATTGTTGGCTTTACCAAATGCCGCAAAGGTATGGAAGCAGTGATTTTATTTTTTCGTTAGATATATTGATATATGGCATATTTTTCTGTGTTGAGTGTCATAGGATGGATGTCTGCTTAAACCTTAGCATTTCCAGGCCTTCTGATAGTGCATTGTGTCAGCTATTTTAGTGAAACATTCATATTGAAAGGTGGGGTTTTAAAAGTATTTTGGACAGATTACACGAAAAACACTTTAAATATTAAAAAAAAAAAAAAAAAAAAAAAAAAGGAGAGTGGGAGAGGTATATATTGTATGAAAGATATTTAAGTAGATGATATTGTACTGTAGCTATTAAGCGCTCATTCTTGCAAGTAATAATATGCATGTTACTCATCACGTACAACTGTTAGATAACATTGCAAACATCCTCCCCCTTCTATACACACATATTTCAATGGGGTGGATTTCCCAACTGAGCATACGTTGGGCGGCCCCTAGCTTCATAGGTTGCTCACTTTAAATTTGGCCTTTGGTAATATATTGAAATAGTTCCATATCTGTGGGACAATGAGGTGGCTTCTTTATTTATTTATTCAATCTGTTTGTATCAAAGCCTTTCCGTCTCCCTGTAGCATGCGATGGGATATTTGTTTGTGTATTCTTGATTAAAAACACTTTGATGTTGGTTCCAGATGCGAAAAAGCAGATCCAACAGTTTGCGTCCCAGACCATTGCATCGCGGTTCTCGTCCACAATACAATCAGCATTCAGTGTGGTCTGAGCGACTTACGCAGGAAGATGGGAATATTTTGGAACAAATGAAACTTGTGTAAGAGCGTGTACATGATCACCATAGTGACCGGCAGTATCCTGCCTTCTTATTCAGCTTCTGTAGAGATATTACAAAGTTTTTGTATGGAATGTTTCATTTATCCAGTCTTACTCTGTAAGATATATATGAAGTTATGTTCAAAATTGGACAAGTAACTTTTACCTTTTTTAGTCAGTTTGTGTGATAAAACTGTGTCTAATGTAAAATTTTGAGTCAATTCTCTCGATTTCTCATCAGGAGTGGTGAGATTTGAGAATGCTTACATTACGAAATCTCTCCAATTTCTTCAAATTCCCCAACTTTTTAAAATCAATTCCTAAATAAATTTACTTGGAATATTATAAATTTCTTTAAAATCTCAGTTGACCACATTTAGACTTTTAAAGAATCACTTAAAATCTTGATTGAATAACTCTGAATTTGTATAATGAATTAAAATATATCAAAATTCCAATTGAATACACCCTTCTAAATAGTTGTATGATCAAAACAGGTTTACTTTAACGGCCTCGTTGAGTTTATTAGTGCTATATGGCTCCCTCAATTATGTCAGATAAGGCCACCTGCTTGGAATTGTCGAGTTTAAGAACAAACAAATGTGTTCTTAACCTCTACAATCACTCAGCACAAGAATCTTATCCGCATAAACTGTACCGGACTTGGTAATCTTTTGGAACTTTAATGAAAAGTTTCTGGTACTCTTCATTTTAACGAAAAACCACATTTTACACTAAAAAGTCAATCCTGGTACTATTCACTTTACCCTTTATTTTGTCCTTATCGTTAAAACTCAAAGTTTTCAAGCCATTTTCATTAATTTTCCTTTCTTTTAATGTGAATCTTTATAGCGCAATCATTTTGGTCCTCCTTGAGCAAACAATTGTGTTTACTACTGACCCAGCTTCTCTACCCTCCCTGTTCCCATACACTCTCATCCCCTTCTATTTTGTGTGGTTACGGTTAAGGCACGTCAACATTTTATATTGATTTTTTTTATCGAGATAATAAGACAAAAAGCAATAGTGATATAAAATGTTGACGTGGCTTAATCGTGACCGCACAAATAGGAGAGGATGAGAGTGTATGGGAACTTTGAGGGCAGTGAAGCTGGGTCCGTTTACTACTTGCTTGCTATGAAGTTTTATAACCGTCTCGTATGACAATATAACCAAAACGTTGTTATAACTGAAATACTACTGCACTATAACTTTACAGCAAATAAATATCAATATTGCCTAATAAAATTCATAACAAAAACTGATATGGATATCATAATCATGCTTATAAACCTTCAAGCACTCCATTTTATTGTACCTTTATCTACAAACATGTACTTAATTACCTTAACACCTTCTTGGACTTGAAATTTGGAAGAAACATTTGGGGAGGAAAGTTTAACTTCTTAACATCTTAACATCAACTCCCATAACCTTCCCTTTCACCCACCTCCCAAATTCAGATAGGTTTTCAGGAAGCAAGGCTCAATACACGGAGATGTGATCGTATATAATATATGTAGTCTGTAGGCTTTTATTGGAACTTGAGTTACAAGGTATTGAGACACAATTGTTGGAAGTCACTTAATCGATCACATATATTTTGATGAATAATATGATTTTCTTTATTTTTCTGATTAATTGTACTTATGCTATAATTATACTGATTCATTTAATTGTACCCAACCCATGTGGAAAAGTAATCCACTTATATTTACTTACATGCTACGCGGATATAAAGGAATAAGAGATTAAAAAGAATGAGAATGTGCAAGATAGGGTATTATGGCGTACCTAAATTGATGGGATCCACATACCTAATGTCTTTAGGTGTTAGTAAATGTTAGGAATCATATTCATTCTTTTTCCCACCACATAATATTACAGTCTAGTGACATTCTTCTTGAGGTCTTAGGCCGAATTTGAACCACATTTACTAGCTCATTATGAGGCTAAGCCCACCCTTTTCGCCTAATGTAGATAATATCGATTCTTCAAAAAAAAAATATTCGTTCTTATTCTAATAAGTACACATGCCCTTACTATTATTTGGAGAGTAAGTTTTTCTCTCCTCTTAGACCTACTCCAACCATTGGAGTAAAATTCAAATTTTAGGTTCTAAAGAATCTAAATCTACCCCAACTTGCTCCAACCATGGGCCAAATATGAATTTTAAGTAGGGGTGGGAAATTTTGCCATAAACCGATTTACTGACCAAACCATACCGGTCGGCTCATAATGGTATGGTATAGTTTTGGCATTTTTTCATAATCGGTTGGCATTTTGCCGATCTGACAATTAATGGCATGACTTTGGTAATTGATTTTGTATGCCGTCGGTATGCCATACCTACCAATATATATATATATATATATATATATATATATATATTTTCTTTCTATTTAGATATTTTAGGTATTTTTTACATGCTTGACTCCTCAGTTTTAGGGTTTAGAAAATAAATGACCCCTTAGTTTTAGGGTTTAAAATATATATGTATATGTATATGATTCATGCCATAATAAATATAGAAAATATTGTTAACAAAATTGATAGCATGATGATTACTGATACTATATATACACGTACATATATATGATTTTGAATGTATATGCGTTGCTTATGTTTAGGATGATGGAGTCCAGCCAAACAACCGCTAGTGCACAACATGGATTAACCCAAAATGAACCACACTATGCAATCGAACAAACACCCCAATCTGAAAATCAAATTGAGCCCTTGGAACTAGAAGATAGCGAGGAAGAAGTGGAAACCACCAGTTGTGCCATTTACCAACTGAACTAGCCAATAATTTTAGCTAAACCGATTTTTGGCAACCGCAAGAAGGCGGTTGGCTAGCAGTAACTAATTTTGGTAATTATGTATATGTGGCTGGCAGGTGGCACAAGGAATTTGGCACAGTTGCCAACCGAATCCAACCCTAGTTTTAACCTAAAACTCATTTTTAGGGCAAATTTAGGCCAAAATTTCCCCTAGGTTAGTGGGCTGTATATCTATATTTTTTTAGTTTTATATTTATAAATACATTGAATTCACCAGTTAAGAGCTAATATGATCAAATCCAACGATAAAAAAAGATATAAAGTCCAAATTTAAATCCAATGACTAAAATAATTAAAAAAAAAATCTTTCATGTGTTTCATGTTTTTTCTGTTTCATAGTATTCCAAGAGTTTTATGGTATCAGTTCAATGATTTTTTCAATATTTATTAGAATCTAAATATTTTTACATTGAAATGTTCAGAAAATTAAACTAGGATAGTCTACATTTTTTTCTTAAAGTTACGTCGAATCCTTATGAAAATGAATCCAGAACGAAATTGCGCTAAAGCTAGGGCGTCACCCGTAAGTGGCGCGCTGTGTGGCCCGAGCACAGTGATAAGTGAGCAAGGGTTGCTGTATCTCCATCGGCACCCGGATGCAGTGTTAAATGAGCAAGGGGGCTATAGAAACTTCTTTTCGAACGACTCCACTCAAAGTTGTTTGGGAGCATATGCTCCTATCAACTTTACACGGGACACACAAAAGAAGTACTTTGATCCTATTAGACGGGGAAGGGTGAAGAAGCTAGGACAGAAGGGTAGAGTTCAAGAGAGCAAAATGCGTTTAGGAACGTGGAATATAGGAACCTTGACGGGAAAATCTATGGAAGTAGTAGAAGTTATGGTGAGGAGAAGGATAAATATTATGTGCCTACAAGAAACTAAGTGGGTTGGTCGTAAGGCAAAGGATCTAGAAAACTCAGGGTTTAAACTATGGTATTCGGGCACAAATAGAACGAGAAACGGTGTTGGCATCATCGTGGATAAGACCTTGACACAAGATGTTGTAGATGTCAAGAGGGTAGGAGATAGAATCATGGCAATCAAGATTGTAATAGGACAAGAACTTATCAATGTGATTAGTGCGTACGCACCTCAAGTAGGGTTGGATACGAGTTCGAAGGAGAAATTTTGGGAAGACCTTGGAGACTTGGTGCAAGGAATTGCTCATACGGAGAAGTTATTTATAGGAGGAGATTTAAATGGACACGTAGGCAGGGAGACAGGCAACTATGGAGGTTTTCATGGTGGCCATGGTTTTGGGGAGAGAAACGAGGATGGGGAAGCTATCTTGGATTTTGCAATGGCATATGATCTCTTCTTAGCCAACACCTTCTTTAAGAAGAGAGAAGAACATGTGATCACCTACAAGAGTGGGTCGTCAAAAACACAAATAGATTTTCTCCTAATGAGGAAAGGGGATCGTATAACTTGTAAGGATTGCAAAGTTATATCAGGAGAGAGCGTGGCTAATCAACATCGCTTGTTGGTGATGGATGTACATATCAAAAGAGTGAGAAAAAAGAACAAGACTTGGAAGTGCCCAAGAACTAGATGGTGCAATCTAAAAGAAGAAAAACAAGCCATTTTCAAAGAGAAAGTAATCACCCAGTGTGTGTGGGATAGAGAGGGGGAAGCTAACCAAATGTGGGATTCCATGGCTAGTTGTATCCGAAAAGTAGCAAAAGAGGTATTAGGAGAGTCCAAGGGCTTTGCCCCACACCAAAAGGAATCTTGGTGGTGGAATGAGGAGGTACAAACAAAGGTGAAGGCTAAGAAGGAATGTTGTAAAGCCTTATACAAGGATAGGACAGATGAAAATGGTGAAAGGTATAGAAAAGCGAAGCAAGAGGCGAAGAAAGCTGTGAGAGAAGCTAAGTTAGCGGCTTATGACGATATGTATAAGCGACTAGATACCAAAGAATGAGAGTTGGATATCTATAAACTAGCTAGATCAAGGGAAAAGAAGACAAGGGACCTAAACCAAGTGAGGTGCATCAAGGATGAGGATGGAAAGGTTCTTGCTACAGAGAACGCGGTTAAAGACAGATGGAAAGGTTATTTCATAATCTTTTCAATGAAGGACATGAAAGGAGTGCTTCTTTAGGGGAGTTGAGTAACTTAGAAGAGTGTAGAAACTACTTTTTTTATCGTAGAATCCGGAAGGAAGAAGTGGTTGTAGCTTTGAAGAAGATGAAGCATAGAAAAGCAGTAGGCCCAGACGATATACCAATCGAAGTGTGGAAAGTTTTGGGAGAGACAGGTATAACATGGCTCACTGACCTTTTCAATAGGATTTTGAAAACGAAGAAGATGCCAAATGAGTGGCGAACGAGCACTTTGGTGCCTATCTACAAGAATAAGGGCGATGTACAAAATTGCATGAACTATAGGGGTATTAAGCTAATGAGTCATACAATGAAGCTCTGGGAGAGAGTCATTGAGCATAGATTGAGGCAAGAGACACGGGTTTCGGACAACCAATTCGGGTTCATGCCAGGGCGCTCAACCATGGAGGCAATCTATCTCTTACGAAGATTAATGGAAAGATATAGAGATGGGAGAAAGGATTTACACATGGTCTTTATAGATTTGGAAAAAGCGTATGATAGGGTCCCAAGAAACATTCTTTGGAGGATTTTGGAGAAGAAAGGAGTACGAGTAGCATATATCCAAGCTATATAGGATATGTATGAAGGAGCAAAGACTGCCGTAAGAACTCATGAAGGACAAACCGAAAGCTTTCCCATAACTGTAGGATTACATCAAGGCTCATCCTTAAGTCCTTACCTTTTTGCGTTGGTAATGGATGAGTTAACAGGACATATTCAATATGATATTCCTTGGTGTATGCTTTTTGCAGACGATATAGTGTTGATAGATGAAACTCAGGAAGGGGTAAATGCAAAGCTTAACCTTTGGAGAGAAGTGTTGGAATCTAAAGGTCTTCGCCTAAGCCGATCAAAGACAGAATATATGGAGTGCAAGTTCAGTGCAAATGGAGGTCAAAACGAGTTAGGGGTGAGGATCGGAGATCAAGAAATACCAAAGAGCGACCGTTTTCGTTACCTAGGATCTATCTTGCAAAAGAACGGAGAATTAGATGGAGATCTCAACCATAGAATACAAGCTGGATGGATGAAGTGGAAGAGTGCATCCGGCGTGTTGTGTGACCGCCGTATGCCACTGAAGCTCAAGGGAAAATTTTATAGGACGGCAATAAGGCCGGCGATGCTGTATGGCACAGAATGTTGGGCGGTGAAGCATCAACACGTACACAAAATGGGTGTAGCGGAGATGAGGATGCTTCGTTGGATGTGTGGGCACACGAGAAAGGATAAGATTAGGAATGAGGATATCCGGGGTAAAGTAGGAGTAGCCGAAATTGAAGGAAAGATGAGAGAAAATCGGTTACGGTGGTTTGGACATGTGCAAAGAAGGCCTACTGACGCTCTGATTAGAAGATGCGACCATGGGACAGAGGTTCAGGGCCGAAGGGGTAGAGGAAGACCTAGGCAAACTTTGGAAGAGACCCTAAGAAAAGACTTAGAGTACTTGGATCTAACGGAGGACATGACACATGACAGAACACAATGGCGTTCTAAGATTCATATAGCCGATCCCACTCAGTGACTTGGATTTTCCAAGTCTCCAACCGAGAAGTTTTCCTCACTCGGGAAATTAAGGGAACACTACCTCAACCTACATGCTCCACTCACAAAGCTTCAACATACAAGCTTCAACAAAAGAAAATTCAAAGAACTTAGCGAAGAAGGCTTTGGTGTATTTAACATAATACGTTGAAATGAAGGAAAGCTGATTTATTGATATCCCCGATCAGTTACAAATATGTACATATACTTGAGTCAAAATAAACATACAAGAGGGAGCCTTCACAAAGGTTGCTTAGAAGAAGTCTCAGCAGTCGGTAGAGCCCCAGAAAGAGAAGGCACCGGAGGGGGATCATTCGGAGCCTCAGTACTGGACAGAACCCTAGAAGGAGGAGGCATCAGAGGTTGATCATTTGGAGCTTCATTACGCGGTTCAGCCCCAGAAGACGAAGGCAATAAACGCCTTTGGAACAAACCCACAAATCTCTGATGATCAAGTAAAACCTGACCATCAGATTCCTTCATCTGGTCAAGCTTCCTCTTCATGTTTGTAGCATAGTCAAGTACGAGCTGGTTCAACTGTTTATTCTCATGCTTGAGCCCTCTAATCTCCTATTTGAGACTCATCACTTCAGCCACCAATGATTCAACTTGGCGGGTTCGAGAAAATAGGCGTTGGGCCATATTAGACACAGAACCTGCACACTGAACACTCAGAGCCAGAGAATCCTTAACAGCCAACTCATCGGACTGTTTGGAAAGTAGTCTGTTATCTTTGGGAGTGAGAAGGTTCCTGGCCACTACCGCAGCGGTCATATCATTCTTCATCACGGAATCCCCAACGGTAAGAGGACCAGTAGGGGAGACGAAGGATGGGCGCCATATGTTGTCTGGAGAAGGCGGGGCTACCTCTTCAACAAGGTTCAAGTCAAAACGACGATCGGAGGGGCCAGACATTTTCAAAGGTGTTGAAGAGAGAAGAGGTCGGACAAATCAAGATCTTAGAAGTGCAAGAATGGAGCTTCTACTGGTGGATATTCAAGTGTGCTTTGGAACTTAATGTCAGCCCCTATAAAAATCTGCACTCGACGAAACTTCAGAAATCGAAGAGGCGCCTGCTCAGAAATCGAAGAGGCGTTTGCTTTCTCAAAAGCTGGGCTGCTCAGAGACCACGAGGGTCGATCTCAGAAATCGAAGAGGCGTTGGCTTTCTCAAAAGCTGGGCTGCTCAAAGACCACGAAGGCCGATCTCAGAAATCGAAGAGGCTTGCTTTCTCAAAAGCTGGGCTGCTCAGAGACCACGAGGGCCGATCTCAGAAATCGAAGAGGCACCTACTTTTCCAGCCTCGTCAGCACCTGTCACACGCACACTCAGCTTTGCAGAAATTATGGGCATTCTGTCGAAGATTTCTGGCGAAGTAGAAAGCACATGAATCGTACTGTTCAATCATCCACTTCCCACACGCAACAGTAGCTCATGGGTACCACAGATAACTTTGCCAAAGTTCTCTGACAAAGTTGAGACACGTGAAGCTTGCAGCTCCCACTACATTGCTCTGACCAAGAAGGGTAAAAGAATAGCAAAGAAACAACACTACCAAAGTTTAGACACATAAATTTTGAAGGTCTAGCTACCATATTATTACCCACAAGGGTAAAGGAACAGTACCACTGCTGGATAATTGGAAAGTCCCGGTGTGTCAACCTTTGTGCTTCGTGGCAAGGTAGACTAGCAAACATGCCCAACCTTTACTCACATTCGAGAAAACACTCCCAACAAGATTGCTTGCTCCAAAATCGAAGAGGCACCGCCCTCCGAATCTCAAGAGCCAGACTCTCAACATGATTATTTTCTCAAAAATCGAAGAGAGGGTAAAGGAACAGTACCACTGCTGGATAATTGGAAAGTCCTGGTGTGTCAACCTCTGTGCTTCGTGGCAAGGTAGACTAGCAAACATGCCCAACCTTTACTCACATTCGAGAAAACACTCCTAACAAGATTGCTTGCTCCAAAATCGAAGAGGCACCGCCCTCCGAATCTCGAGAGCCAGACTCTCAACATGATTACTTTCTCAAAAATCGAAGAGAGGGTAAAGGAACAGTACCACTGCTGGATAATTGGAAAGTCCCAATGTGTCAACCTCTGTGCTTCGTGGCAAGGTAGACTAGCAAACATGCCCAACCTTTACTCACATTTGAGAAAACACTCCCAACAAGATTGCTTGCCCTAAAATCGAAGAGGCACTGTCCTCCGAATCTCGAGAGCCAGACTCCCAACATGATTACTTTCTCAAAAATCGAAGAGACACCGCTCTCCGAATCTCGAGAGCTAGACCCCCAGCATGATTGCTTTCTCAAAAATCGAAGAGGCATCGTTCTCCGAATCTAGAGAGCCAGATCCCCGACAGGATTGCTTGTTCGAAAACCGAAGAGGCACCACTTTCCCAACTTCAAGAGCTGGATCTCCTTGGATAAAGCTTGTCTGTAATCTTCACACGCAACATCAGCTTTCCAGATACCACAGACCACTTTTTCAAAGTGCTCTGACAGAGTTAAAACATGTGAAGCTGACAGCTCCCACTACCGTGCTATGACCAAGCAGGGTAAAGGAATAGCATTATTACTTGATGTTAGGGAGACTCCTATATATGTCGACCTCCATCCCCAACGGACAGGCAGACCTGCAAAAATGCTCAACCCTTCCTCTTATCTGAGAGGGTACTCCCAACGAAGCCTTTCGAAATTTTCAGCTTTCTTTCCCCCCGATAATACCTATGTAAACAAGCTATACTAGAGCAAGAATATCTCATATCATCAGGGTTAAAAGCAAGAGTATCCCATATCATGCTTTTTCCCTGTCTTTTCCCTTGGCCTTGTTCTTACCTGCAAGACAAGGAGAAAGAGAGCAATCAGTCAGCACTTGGAATCAAGCTTCCAGCCAGTAACTGACTGCCTGGAATTACTTACCTGGCATTGCTCTCGAGTACTCATCTTCAACATCTTAGGCTTCCAGGGAAGATACCACATCTGCCTGAGGAACAGTTAGGGCAAGTGAGAAGGATACAAGGAAGCATGTGGAGACAAGCGTAACAGCACACGTGCCGATACATCCACTACTCTGTCAAAAGCAAAAGTATCCCATATCAGCAGGGTCGAACGTACTCTAGATTTGATGGACTTGTTTTGACCCTCAAATTCTTTAGTCGGCCTTATACTCTGGAGGAAACCAGAAAACCCTCCAGCCCAGTTCAAGAATAAGCCTGTGGAAAGTTACTTCTTCAAAAGCAAAAGTATCCCATATCATCTCTTCTCATTTTTCTTCTTTTTATCCTTCATGCTGCCTGCAAGATAGGGAGAATGTGAACAATCAGCCGGAGCTCTGATTGCTTACCTTGTCTGTCACCTCTTTCAGCAGATACCCTAGCTCGGCGACTTGGGGGACTCCTACTACATGGTTTGTATCGCGCTTGACCAAGCCTGAAACTACAAGTAAGTTTCAAGTGAAATTGATACATTACCTTGTGCATTTCCACCAGTTACAGATACCACCCCTGGATGGAGGAAGAGTACTTCCAGAGAAGATGCCACATCTACCTATGAGACAGATAAGGCAAGTCAAGACGATACCACACTCCGGTACTTAAGTTTCGTGGTTACGAGATCATTCTCCCACAATATTTCCTAATGTCATTTGTACTAAATCATTCACTTGTACTCACTAAAGGAGAGCTTGAACCTATGTACTTGTGTAAACCCTTCACAATTAATGAGAACTCCTCTATTCCGTGGACGTAGCCAATCTGGGTGAACCACGTACATCTTGTGTTTGCTTTCCTATCTCTATCCATTTATATACTTATCCACACTAATGACCGGAGCAATCTAGCGAAGATCACAAAAAGTGACCGTTTTCGCTACCTAGGATCTATCTTGCAAGAGAACGGAGAATTAGATGGAGATCTCAACAGAAGAATAAAAACTTGGATCTAACGGAGGACATGACACAAAACCGAGTGCAATGGCGTTTTAGGATTCATATAGCCGACCCCACTTAGTGGGAAAAGGCTTTGTTGTTGTTGTTGTTGTTGTTGTACTTTAAGAAAAAAAAATATCCTGAATTTATTCTTTAATCATTTCGAGCTAAAAATTCAACCCAGAAGGTAAGGATGGGTATGGTGCGGTTTGGTGCAGTTCCAACCTCAAAAGGGCACAGGTACTGAGAAATATCAACGGTTCTGCTTAAAATTTTTACTAAAACCGTATCATTCGGTTCAAATGGGTCCCCGTTTAGTTCATGCCACGGTTTCATTTATACCGATTCCTGTTTAGTTCATGCCGGTTTACAGTTCTGAATACTAAATCATTTGTATGCCAAATCAAAATGTGATTCAAAGTTTACTTAAGTTTTTCTTGTTTTTTGCATACTTGCATTCAAATACGAGTTCTAAAATGGTTATACAAAGTTAAAAACAAAACATATCCTTTTCAAATACTAAATCAAAATGCAAATGTCCTTGACACAAAGCAAACAAAAAGAAACACAATTTAAATGTATATATACATTCACAATACATATATACATCCACACATACATATACATCTAATATGTAGCAAGAATGTTGGTACGAATTCAATAATTCAAGCCCAAAAGGTACTTATCAAGAGATTAAAAAGGCCTAGGAAAATGGGAAAGAAAAAAAGTAGGACGTAACTGAACACCTTAAGACCATTCTGTGTAAAAAAATGAAATTGAAACCTGAATGTCAAATTTGGAGATCTAGGAGAGAAAATGACCTCATCTTTTCAAATATATGCCTTATCTCAATAGGTGAACCATGCAAATGAAAAACTAATTGAGAAATGCTCCCATGCAATTGCACTAAGTGAAACCAGTTTGGCTTTCACCACTCATTTAGTGACACTTGTATACAACTATTAAATTTAATTAATTATTTATATTCACGATTCGGTTCGGTTCTAAGCAGTTCTACCAACATAAAAACCAGAACCGTTATGAACGGTTCAGTTAGATTCTTGAACCTACATTGACTTTTTTTGGTCAGCGGTTTTTTTACAGTTTATTCTATTGCGGTTCGATTCAATTTCGCGGTTCCACAATTTTTATGTCCACCCTTACCGGAAGGCTTAAAGTATAAAAACTTTCATGGTTAACCTAAATTTTTTGGGTTAAATTTTAAATTTTAACCTAAGAGTTGGAGATGGACTTCGTAGTCTAAATAAAATCACAAGGTATGAGAAATTATCTACTATTCAAGCCTCTATGAACTTCGTAGTATAAATAAAATCACAAGGTATGAGAATCACTCTCTCTCTCTCTCTCTCTCTCTCTCTCTCTCTCTCTCTCTCTCTCTCTCTCTCTCTAAATTTATACAACATTACCTCCTGTCATTTTGTTATCAAGTCACCATTAAACGAATAAAATTCTACTTTACAAACAACAATGGCGTTAGTAGATTAACCTGCCAGTTGTTAAGAGAGGAGAGTCGGTTGGGATTGATTCCGTACCAGAGTACATATGCATAATTACTTTTCGTCACTACGATAAAATGCCATCATCATTTTTGAAATACAATAAAACGCATACCACTAAATTATACGTAAGTAGCATTTTTTTGCTAAAATGATCTTTGAAATTGGCATAACTTCTCACTTTCACATGATCGTTCACGTGACAGTTTAATAAGAACATCAACAACTTTTCATAGAAAAACCAAAATGATTTACGATGGACAAACTCAGAGTCCACTTCTATTGATTTTCACTTTTAGAATCAAAATAAGAGATTTATGTTAATCTCAGGAATCATTTTTTTGGTCAGAAAGACTAAACAATACGACAATGTTTAGGTATGGAATGACCCTTGAAAGCAATATTAACCGAGATGGGACTCAAAATTTAAAGTTAAAACCCGTCAAGATGATTTTTTGCATTCAAAACAATTAATCTCGTCAATAGTTTGGCAGAAAATAGAATTTCAACCCTTCATACTTTAGCCTGACATTAATAATAAACGTATTCAGTTTCTCAAATGCGTCCAAATGTTAGATCACTCCGTCTAACACCGGACTGAAAGTCGGACTCATGAGCCCAAATACTTCATACTTAAGCTACATTATAAATTATAATTAAAAAAAACAACGGAAAAGAAATCATAAAACAAGCTCACCACTAATAATCGGTCACTTACAGTAACCCCCAGAATTCCCCAATCTCTATTAATCTCTGCAGAACGCATCCTACCATCATCTCTACAAGTCTTGAACCCTCCAGTAGTTGAGTTTCGGGTTTACGGATCAAACAAATATAAGTAGAATTTTGTGCAAGTAGCAAGTATTCAATATCATAAATCTCTCGACAAACTCGCATCAAATCGAATCTACTTGAACCAATAATCTTGAAGCGAAGGCAGTGGAAAATTCAAGTTGAGCAGGACTTACCTCTGCCACAAGCAAACACAGCTTTCCTATGTTCATCCTCCTGCAAAGATCTCTACAACATTTATCAGCTGTTTCCAATCTCCACTCATAAATCAGGTCAGTCACTTAAAATTCTTCTCCTTTCTATTATTAAATTGTTGCTGAAATACAAATTTATTTTATTGATCATTAACTATACTATACCACATTTATTTCATATATGTTAACATGTGATGTTAGGGAACTCGTACAGTTACTACTTTACATGCTAGAACCCTTGTATTGCTCTTTTGTAATTCACTCATCACTGGGACAAGATTCGAGGAACCGTCTTATTTTCAGTCGTTCCTTGGTTGTAAGATGAGGATCATCACCGGTCATCCTCTTCCGTATGGCCGCACTTTCACTGTTAGGGTCGTCCTCAACAACCTGCAAGAGAAGCTCAGCCAATGAGAAGAAACATGGTGCGATCTGGACAATTAGAATCCGTTAACCATGAGCTCAAAGGTTCCTATTCCCACAGAGTATGCAGCAAATTTATAACTTCCTTTCCAATTTCCCTGAAACATTTCTGGCATTATTTCACAAAGAGAGAAAGATATCTGGAAAGTTTTTTTATGGCCAGTGGTCACATTGCCTCCTTAAGACTAAAACTTATGCGCAAACAAAAATTTCCAAAAACAAAGCCCTGACGGGCATTTATCTCAAGATTTTACCGTTTTATTCTTGCCCACGATAGGCAAAAGAACCTCTAAGATTTTCTTATAAAAGAATATATATTTATATCTTCCTTTTATTTTTATTTATTTTATTTTATTATTATTATGGGTAAGGGGAGGGTTCGAAACTATTACAATAGTTTAGGGGAGGGGGGAGTTTCGAACCCAGGACGCATGAGTAGAAAACCAACACCCAATCCACTAGGATAGGATATCTTCCTTTTATGTTCTTCAATACTTACGAAGTCCAGACTCAAAGCTGAACCTTACATGAACATAATTGTTGACATGGCCATCCTTGTTGGGAGAGGTGAAAGGCTCATGCTTATTGTGCGTCCATCCACCATCAATGACGTATTTATATTCATATCGTCCTTCCTGTAAAGCATGAGTTTATTTTAATAAGGTGGGCGATGAATGCAACATTCAATGTGTTATGAAAAACCCATGTTGAACCTGAAAGACCAAACATAAGCAAACTTTTGATTCAAAAAAATGCTCACCGGCAATTCCCTCTTGAGAATCCACGAACCCTGTTCCTTATTAAACTCTAAAGGAATCCTCTGGACAAGCATCACAAGAGTAAATCATAGATTGAAAAGAAAACATGTATCACTGAATTTCCAACAGTTTGAAATTACAATATCTTAAGCATTCAAAAACACTATGTTTCATTTGTCCACCATAAACATAGAAATGCAAATGGAAAACTTCTTTGCCATTACCCAAAGAAGAAGCAACTACTTTTTCACAGCATTATTCAAGTCAACAGCGGTTCTGTTCTGATGAAATTTGAACAACTCCATGGCACAGAAACAATCAATCTAATTCACTTCTTATCATAGGTTGCACCACAATGACATATTTTATGTTTTAGTGACCAGCAATGAGTTTACAAGTGACATCTGTATATCCTATCTAATAAGCCACTACTAGGGCCTTGTCTTTACAAATAGGCCAGACAGCTATCATTCAATTACTTTACTAGGATATGCAAAATCTCCTTTGAACAATATGTATGCGGCAACTCTACTCGCTGCTTGGTCATGAAGAGAACCACATGTTTTCTTAAGGTGCGAGCATCTCTTGTACATGATTATATACATACACTTTTCTTACAAGACTAATCTTCCCCATCATCTCTATCACATTTATATGAAAAATGAGCATTGGGAAGTAATACCCAAGAGTCAGTCCTCATTGATCAAAACCATCCATACCATACTACGCATTTAGAGATAGCATGCACTATACATTAAAATCACAGTTTAAAGCTATATCAAACATTAAAAGTCTACTGCTAGGGTTGAAAAAGGTTATTACCTGACCCCATCCAATATCAAGTCCTGAGATTTCCACTGTAGAGCAATTATCACCTCCCCAAGTCAATGTGACAACCCTTTTTGTCATGCTTGTAAGCTTTATGATGAGAAGATATTTGACATATGAGTTTTTAACAAGGAAAACTAATGAAAAAGGCTTGAAAACTTTGAGTTTTAACGATAAGGACAAAATAAAGGGTAAAGTGAATAGTACCAAGATTGACTTTTTGGTATAAAAATGTGATTTTTCGAGGAAAATTAATGAAAAAGGCTTGAAAACTTTGAGTTTTAACGATAAGGACAAAATAAAGGGTAAAGTGAATAGTACCAAGATTGACTTTTTAGTGTAAAAATGTGGTTTTTCGTTAACAGTACCGTGAACTTTTCATTAAAACTCCCTTTTTAATAACTTCATATTTAATAAAATAAGACAGATATCAGATCAAATGAACTTTGTTTTAGAAATAGATGGAGGTGGTAAATTATGGAGGTGGTAAATTAGGCACCAAATCTAAGCCTAGGTGCTAATTGTTAAATTCTTTGGGTGGCAAGCATATGCACACCCTGGAAGTTCAGGTGGTTGGTGCAAGTTTCAGTAAAACAAAAGAACGGAAAATAACCACCCTACAATAATTTAGATTACTAATGAATTCAAACATCAATAAATTAAAAGTTTAAAACAATCACCAGCAAGCATTTCACCTGGCAATTTTGGGAAGATATTTTTGTTAAGGAATGTAAATTAATGGCTTGTAAAAGAAAGGATGTATTACTGTGTTGCGGGTGAATATTGGTCTAAACCTTCTATTAAAGAGAGTCACCATGCACTTGAATGAAGTAACAACATGCACCCTGAAACTTCTTACTATATCATCATATTTTCAAGTTGAAAATTGATAAACTTGAAAAACTGGAAAACGACTTGCGCAATTATTTATATGAAATGACATTAAAGAAACAATATAGACTCACAATATCTGCAGTAGCATTTTTTATAGCATCCAGTTTTGGGAAGCACGCACGTTTGCTCTGCATTAAATCCAGAAAAAAGATAGTTCTGAGACGTTATGAAGTTCCACATTAATTAGGCAGTACAGTTGCCCACTTTCCCATTTGCTCAAATTAGCTATCATATCACTGATTCGAACTTTCTGAAACTTTTTCCTTCAGAAAATAGCAATGTCTTACAACTGCATAAAATTCATGAGTGGTTTTAAAGATTCATATTCAAGGTTCTCCTGACATAGTTTCGTGAATCCAAAACTTGTCCAATATCAATGACTGGTTTTATGTTAGAACGATCACCTGTCATACAAAATAAGCTTCACATTCAAGGTTCTCCTGGCATTTTTTTTTTCTACTTTTGAGAAATAACTTGGAACTTTCATTTTCAATAAATAAAATGTACAGGAACTCTTTACCAACAAGATATGCTGTATTGAATATTGATAAATTAACCATCGGAATATGTCAAAGAAATAGTTACCAGCAGTAAATTGACAGCATCTGTAAGTTTGTATCCCTGTACCCAGAACATGTAAGCCAACTGCCATCATAACAACATTCAGGAACAGTGTTAAAACGAGATAACCGACACACCATGCTGATCTGTGTAATAGACAATCCAACAAGTATATGAAATGAAAGTCACTGCCTGGAAGTTAAAAACAACTTGATGTTACGACTAACGGGAGCCTTCTCAACAGTTCTCACTGTTTTTTCTTACATTGAAGACTATTTGGATATGCATTTACTTGTGTATGCCTGTCTATCACTGCAGGCTTCATACGACTTAAATGATTTTCCAACAAATTTTACTACATTCTTGACTGAGTACATTAGCATTTCACCAAGCCTTCTGAAATAAAACCAATCATTGTCCATTGGGCAAGAAAGTTAGCTTATTTCGTATTCACTTTATAGTAATTTAAGTAAACTGAAAAGGCATTAGACGAGCACAAAGGCTGGATTGGCAGCAGAAAGAAAAGTAAATAATCAATCAACAATTTTTATTATTTAAATTTGTACAGGACTAAAAGTTGTTCTTGACAGGTTGGTAGCGATCTGTCAAGAGGCCTGAAGAAACTGTCAGCTCTAAGGATGCTACAAAAGCTAAATATTCAGCTGCAAAGCAACATGAGCAACTACAAAGACAACAAATTAGCCGTCTCAGGGGTTGCTACAGTAAACAAATCAGCTCCCCCCCCCCCACCCCCCGGGTAGGTTAGTTTACTAATAAGCATGTTTTCCATACCTGGCAGTTTCTTGAGGCCTTTTGACAGACTGTAAACACAACTAAAAAAATTTCTGAACAGGATTGGAAGCAGTCTGTCAGGATGTGAAACTGCAAGGTCTGCGGATGGTCTAAAAGAAAAAACAAAATTTTTAGCTGCAGGGAAATATGAGACCCCACACGGAAAACACGTCGCATGGGTTCACTACAATACAGGAATCAGCTTGTCAAATATCAGTGTTTTGCATTTATACTCCCACATTCTGTCCTTATACAAACAGTATGTGCTTTCCCTTGTATGTAATCTACTAAACGTACGTTTTGGCTTTGACCAAAAATATTCCCCCACTTTATGTTAATTTACTAAAACCTTTTCCCCTTGTTCATTTTCCCTGGTCAATTTTCTAAAAGTATACCTTGGACGTCAAACAGGTTAACTTGAATTTGTATTGAACTAAGCATTCATTCTGGCTGAAAAAAAAAAAGAAAAAAAAAGAGAGGAAGAAGTCGCAAAGTACTAAACACAAACACAAATGTTGATGGATGAAAATATACATGCCATTGATGCCAAAAGTACAAACACATAACACTAATTTATGTAAGTAATATAAATTGATAAGCGGGTGGGTGAGCTTCCATGTGAATGGTTAAATCCATTAGTTCCATAAGGTGTTTGCTATTTTGCGCAAACATTGGGAAGAATAACATTACTTTCAAATACACCATTAACAACATACCGCAGCTGCAGGAGCTCTTCCAAGTCCAGCAGTGCAATGCACATAAGTGACACCTCCATTTCGATTTATGGCTTTATATAATTTGCTAACAACAACAGGAAGCCGGAGACGTAGATCATATGAATCAAAGTCCCTGCAACATCAGACATTAGCAGGCTGCATATATGAAGCAACTATATATGAATGTGTCATGTGTCCTAATGTGCGTGCACATACAGACTCTCCAGAGAGAGAGAGAGAGAGAGAGAGAGAGAGAGAGAGAGAGAGAGAGAGAGAGATGATATAGTAATATGCAATGGAAATAAAAACCTGTAAGTGAAAGTTTATAATCTGGTTATTGATATTGTTCTCCAAACAGAGCAACAACCAAAAAGATCATTCAATATAATTGTCACAGAATTGGGAAATAGAAACTGAAGTTAACTGCTTCAGAAATTCATTCTAGAAAAAGAACAAGAATAAGAGAAACACCAATAATTTTTCAAATAACGAACCTTATTTCAGCACGCAAGTGTTCAATGTCATCAAATGTGTTGGCATACTCTCGAATGTCACCGATGTCAACACTAAAATATCTGGAAGTTCTAATTAAGGAAATTGTAGTTTAATTTTCTTCTAACTAAACTTATATTGTCACAGTTACCCCAAATGGCAAACACATTACACATATTACCTCATGCCTAATGAAGTGAACCACGTGAACATACTTTTTTCCTGTAATGAGTTCTATATGTCAAAAGAAAACTTTGAAGACAACATATTCAGGATACTCCAAATCTGAATCTTGTTGCAAGCAAAAAATGGTCTTCACGCCGATGCTTCGAAGTTTGTCAACATCTTTAGGTGTCTGGTTATAAGTAAAATAAAAATACTCAGTCTAGGAAGCTTTTATAATGGATAAAAGTTGTTCATATGGCCAGTAAGAAAAAAAAGGATCACCTGTAGGCAAGACCCCACAATCAGATCTGGACGTATGAAGTCGTAGTTCATACCTAGCTCATGCCTATAGGTCAAGACTGCATCAAGATTATATGAGAAATTGTTAGCTACAATGACAAAAACAAAGTAACAATAAAAATTTACCATTGGAAGAAATCAATCTAAATTTTAAACACTGCACACCCTCTAATCCATATTGCCAACACTCAAAAATCTTACATTGTCATATCTGGTTTCTCGGTATATCGAGTCATGCCTATGAAAATTTTAAGCATTTAAGGGCCTGTTTGGTATCCTATTTGAAAATTTTATCATTTCTCAAAACATTTCTTAAGAATATTTCTTGAAAAAAAAATTCTTTAAGATTAAAAAAGGTGATTGGTTTGCGATTTAAAAATTTTAAATCTTACGTCTTAAACTAGCCAAAGAGATCTAAAAAGAGGGGGTCGCAAGAGAGGGAGAAAGAGGAGAGGAGGAAAGAAAGTAAGATATGATTGAAGGAAAGAGAAAGAAGGGAGAGGATCGGATGAGATAGAAAGGAAGAGGAGTGAGAGAAAGAACCAAGAGAATGAAGATAGCGGATTGGAGGAGAGACGAAAAAGGTAAAAAAAAGAGGAAAGAGAAGGAAGAAAAGAGAGAGATATATTTGGAGTGGGAGGGGAGGAGTGAGAAAAAAGAAATGAGTGAGTTTAAGTTAAAAAACTCTAAAAACTTACTTTTTATGTTTTTAGAGAATAGACTATATTTTTGAGTTAGTCTTGAGTTCAGTTTTTTAAAATAGTCCTACCAAACAAGTTTTTAAGGCCTAAAACTTGAAAATTGTTTTCGAGTTTAAAAAGTTGGATCTAAGTAGAGTACCAAACAGGCCCTAACTTACCAGCACCCATGGCTTCTGTCATGTTATTACTATATATCTCAGACTTTTCCTCTTTCGCTTCAGCACCACTCGTCTCAGCACTAGAGGTGGAACCAGAAATTGCCTACAGAGTCACACCAAGTAGCATGATCGACGACAGATACAAGACAACACGTCTCAAAAATTGAACAACCAATCGAATTAAGGCATGCATGCCGCTCATCCCAATTACTCTACAAAAACACACACACAGATCCACAGAAACTACTTAACATAATTGGGCCATCACAGACAAATGATATTATGTCAAATGAACGGTGTCTATGACTTCGCCCTGTTGATGTTTAATAATGCACATAGTTCATACCCGATCAAGTACTACTGCCATAACTTGGGAGGTACAAATTTTGGTGCAAACGCTTAAACCGTATGCGGGTTAATTTCATAGCGCATCGACCATGAGTCCATTATCTACTTCTCCTAAACCATAACAATTCACCACTTACTTTAGCAGCGTAAACCAGTAACAACAGGCTGTTAACTACACTTATTCAAATTATCTTCTGACAAACACCAAACACCAAACTCCGAATTCGGAAAATGATACAGCTGAAGTAATCTCAATTACAAATGACACAAAATACATACATAACTATTAGTCTACTTCCATCTCCCATACTCAAACTTTCATTAACACGAGAAAAAACAAATTACCCAAAAAAGAAACCAAGCCAATAGAGTAAAAAACAAGAGATCCAAGCATGAAAATATCACACAAATTTTCAAAAACCTTAATCTACCTTCACAGCCATGCTTCTGGGTAGATCGATGCAGCTCATCGTTCCCTGCATTTGAGCGAGAGAAGTTCATAAAATCTGCAAAACATTTCACACCACGCATGCATACGCAGATTATAAGTAATGGAGAAAGATGAGCATACCAGAGTTGCGATAGAGAAGGAAGGCCTCCTCGTGGGATTGCTTCTGAAGCTCCGGAGAGGCAAAACAGAGGATCTGAAATTTGAAGGAAAAGAAAAAAAAGATCAATTAATTGGTAAAGAAAATTGGTGAATGTTTACGGAATATGTGCGTAGGAAATGGATGAGAGACCCTGTCAGATTCTGGAGACAATTCATCTCTGATCACAGGAATAAAAAGATAGATCTTCTTTCGAGCAGAGAGAGAGAGAGAGCTCAGTGTTGAAAATGAGGATATTTTGTTGGGTTTAGTTTATATAAGACGTTTGATTGGTGGAATAAAAAGGGATCACCTTTTCGGAGATTCTCAAAAATGCCACTACCTAAAAATGAAACGTCGATATGTGAAACAAAAGTAGAGACTGTTGCAGTAACAAATTTGCATGAACGGTCCCCGTTTTTAGATGAGACTGGACTGGAAGCAACTTTTGCATTTTTCCTTTGACAAAAGCAATTGCCATGTGTTACTGTTCACATGAAATACCAAAACTATTAAATGTCTCCGTTTTTTGTGTAAAATTTGACGCATGAGGTTTGTAAAAGCAAAAAGGACTAGATTAACACACTTCGACTCCGATAATCTTCAAATTAAAGGTGGAGATGCGTTGGCCATCATCAAAATGGTGACGGAGCTATAAGTAATAATTATAAACAATTAAATTATCATGCACGAAAAGTCGACTACAACAACCTTCCCATTTGGGGACACGGTAGAATTTAACCTTATTATTACAAGTCACATCATGTTTAGAGCATAGTAGTACATGCAACAACGCAAACAATATGTGTTGTGCAAGCATAACCGAAAGTTTGGCTATGATTTATTACAACTAGATAAATAAAAGACAGAAGTAGAATCACCCTACCTCATAGGAGGAATGCGCTACTGCCAAGCCCACTCGTCGTTGTTACTACCACCTTTGCCTCACTAGGTTATGAGGGGCTAAAAACAAAATGCGAGTGGATCATAATCATTTATCTAATTAAATTCATTTGAAAGCACTAATTCCGGTTTTAGAAAACTCGTATAGTTTATAGCTACATACTAGTATCTACTACAATATATAGTTGAGAAATGCATGCCAATCACACATTAGAAATCATACCTGAGAAACTGCAATAGATTACTAGCATCTACTAGTGCGAGTACATGCATCTGTGTGTACACAAACGTCTACTTGTGTATTGTTAGCATCTACTAGCTAATAAATTTACTAGTGTCTAATAATACTATAAACACGAAAATTCCTGTAACGAATGAAACGAGAACATGTGTACAAAGTAGATTTGTATTGATGAATTGTAGGGTTACAATCTCTGTTTACAATTTTCCTCCGATTCAGTCTTCAAATTTGATGTAGATGTGTAGGTTGTTAATCCAAGGGTCGCGATGACTTGATCTCGGACGAACGATTGAACGGTTGCTTCAAGTTTTGAACTTGAAACAATGCGTGGATAGTCTTCACCTCTACGTTTGTGTATGACATGCGGCAATGGTGATGTTGATGTAGGATTTTGTTGATTCAATGGTCTTGACGACTTGATCTTGAATCGAACGTCGTTACAAGTTTTGAGCTTGTAACAAAGTCTTGAATGAATCGGCACAAGTGCTTGTAGATTCTTCAAGAGAATGCTTCAGGTTTAGTCGAAAAAAAACTTCGGATTTGGTTGTGGGTTCTTTGAAGAGAGCTTTGGCAACGTATTAGTCTTCAAAGATTTGGTAGAGGTTCTCTTTTTGTGAGAATTTTGGCCCTTGGATGTAGAAATTGTAGACCCTTATGCTTGTATGAGGACCTTGTATTTATAGACTTCTCAAAGCTTGCCTTTGGATGGATTTGGCTTTGATTTGTGTCTTGATTCGTCCATGTGAGAATTTAGGCATGTTTTGTGTCTTAATTTCAGCCACTTTCCCTTGCTTAGCAGAAATCTATAGGGCTTTCTTGCCTATTTTGCAAGCAATCTTCAATTCTTGCTTGTTTTGTGAAGATGCTTTAGCTTTCTTTCCGGTTTTGGGAACAATTTGGACCCCTTGCCGATTTTAAGGGGTATTTCCCCCTTTTGGCCGAATTTTGGAATGCTTTTGAGCTTCCTTTGCTTGATTTGTGCCATATGTCATTGATGACTCGTCCATTTGTGATGAGTCATATGCCACATGGAGCTTTGTGATGCATCATTTGCATGCAATGAAATTTACATGTCTACAAATGCCCCCACTTCAAGGCGCATTGTAGGCATGTGATTGTCACATGTAGGAAACATGTTTTGAAGTCCTGCAATGTGAATGTTCTAACTCAAGGGTCGTCGAGACTTGATCTTGAATTAGTTTGCTTCTTCAAGGGCCGTAGAGGCGTATTTCTTGAATTGAGATGATGAATTTTGTCAAGGGCCACTGAGGCATATGTAATACCCTGAAAAATTTTAAATATAGGATTATGTGGAATTTTTTTTGGGAAAATGGAAATGACGAGATGCCCTAAGGGAGGGTTAAACGTAAATTTACAAAGGCGTATTTGATCCTCTTATATTTTGTCATGTTTCTTGACACATTTGGATAGAGCTCGATCTCATGAACTTATAGGCGTAAATCGTTCGTGAAACGGAGTTACAACGGAGAAGCTATAAACAAGCAAAGTTAGGGATGAAATGGTCATTTGACCATAATCTGGATTTCTCCATATAATTTTGAGGTGCCATGTGGAGGGTTTTGGGGGAAGGAGGATAGGCACCACTACCCAATCAAAAAGAAGGAAGGAGGGAAAGGAGAGAAGGGGGAAGAATGAGGGAGAACCGGGTCTCCCTTCGACCTGCACCTTCGACCCGTTCCTCCATGATTTCCGATGGGTTTTCATCAAATTTCCCATGAATTGGACCAAGCCACCACTCCCAAACATCATCTAGCATTTTCCTCCACCTTTTTCACCCTTGATTTAGAAGAAAATTTGTTGTAAACGGGTGGAGAACCGTCGATGAGTGCGATGAGTTGTGCGAGAAATCCTAAAATCCTGAAGCTATTCCCACCAATTACGACCACCATTAGACTCCCCATGAGGGCTAGAACAAAGCCCAATTAGTTGTAGGGGTGGCGGAGTACCAGAGGTGGCAAATTGACAAACACCCATTCTAGGGTTTTCTGACGGGAGTGAGCGGAATTGGAGCTTTTCCTGGCCAAATTGGACTTGACCGCAAGTATAAGGTTTGCTCTACTCTTTGAGATCTTCATTTTTGTAATTTTTGAGAATATTTAGAAATAGTTGAAATTTTCCAACGAGTCGGGGCGGCCGACCGCACGCACGACGACGCGTGGCCAATGAGCCGATGCCGTCTTTTAAAGCAAATTTTGATATTATGAAACCATATTTGATATGCATTTGGTGTGATTCACTTGTTTGAACCTGGTTAGTGATTGTTAGTCACTTAAATGATTTTCGGAAATGAGTTAGAAATTGAATTTATGAACTACGAATTGCTTGATCCTTTCGTAGGGTACGTAGGCAGTCTAACAAGAAGGTTAGAAGCAGCCATAATAAAATAACTGAGATTTATTTTTTTCTTGGAAATTGTCTAAGAAAAGGAATTTGGTGATTATCTTCTGAAATAAATTTTGGGCCTATCTTAGTATTTGCTTCCAAATATAAATTTTCGAGTCGTTACAGCATATTTCTTGAACGAAATATTTCATCAAGGGCCTTTGAGGCTTGGTCTTGAATGAAATGAAAATTTTCTTCAATGGTCGTAGAGGCTTAATCTTGAATGAAATGGAAATTTTCTTCAAGGGTCGTAGAGGCTTGATCTTGAATGAAAATTTTGAAAATGGATAAATCGGCACATACTTATTGTGCGTATTGATTTTCAATAATTTTGACAAAATACATTTGGTGTATTTTGAGGCTTGGATTTTTTCCTTGTGGGTGTGGGAAAAATGTTTTTTTTCCTTCTTTAGGTAGGAATCTCCTTCAATTTTGGTAATGAGGGTGATTTCCTTCAAAGTCTTGGAAAGCTTTAGTGATTTCCTTCAAGGTTTTGGAAAGATTTAATGCTTGTCCTTGGGTAAGTAGGATTTGCATTTTTTTTTTCCCTTTCCCTTTCCATTTTTTCGGCCAAGGGAGCGTTTCCCTTTTGGTTTGGGAAACTTGAAGGCTTATCCTTGCTTTAGAGAGATTGCCTTTTGTATTTTGGCAAAAAAATGTACTTTCCTTTGATGTTTTGGAAATTATGAAGCCCTTTCCTTATTATTTTTTTTTGTTTCCTTTTCTTTTCTTTGCTGATTTTGTTGCAAAAAACAACATTTTTTTCCCTATTGCCATGTATCACCTTACCCTTTTTTTTGCTTGGAATTTGCTTCCTTGTTGTAGTTGGAATGTGCTTCCTTGTATTGATTTTCTTTTTGCTATTTGGTATGTACTCTCCCTATAGCATTATGAGGCAATTGACCCTTATTTATAAGACAATTAGGTGTGTATTTTTTTCACAATTCCTTGCGGTGTGAACTGTTATTGCTGCTGCCGTGTGTGCTGCTTGCTGTCTTGAGTTTGTAGCTATTTGAAGTTTGTTGCAGTGCGTCACTTTTTACCATGTGGTGCTGTGCAAAAGACTGCAGCGAGGTCACGATGTGTAGTGCCTTTTGGTCGCAATTTCCCTCGGTGGTGATATTGTCGTACAGTGCAAGAAATGGCTTGTGTAATCGCTGTGGGGTTGCGTAATGTGATTGCATAGCATTTTGGTTTTCTTTGCTACTGTAGCGTGCTTTGAAGGATCGTCTTGTAGTTGCCCTCTTTGTTGTGCTGCTCAAGCTTTGTGGCTGATTTCTTTTCATTTTTGTGACTTTGTCATTGTCATCCTTCAACGCTCACAAGGTTTGTCTCGCATGTCTTTTGCTTTAGTGAAGCAATTTTTTTCTTCTTGCCACCCTACTCTTATGCTTATGTTGTTTTTCTTTTTCTCTTTTTTCATTGCAGACATGGTATTTTTAAGTACTTTAAGAGCAATACCATCACTATTCTAGTGAAAGAAGGCGACTCGCAAGATAGGGGAATGACGTTGAAACTTTGTGCGCTATTGACTGGCCCTAAGGTGTTTGTTCTTCTGCAAAAGATAACTCGATGCATATCAAGTCATGGTCTTCTGAAGTATCTTGGGATGTGACAGATTTTGTTCGACCAAATATGAAGAAGAAGGCGTGTACGTCGAAGATTCTTATTTTGAATCCTTCGCACCATGTTCGTGACAATTCACCAGCTTCGTTTGTGCTCCTTGGTGATTGCATCCGTAGCGAAGCTACGACTTGGAATGGCATTTTGTCTACTACTGGAGAAGTCATCTTTGTTGAGTTTTATTAGGAGTGGCTTGAAGATGTCTTGAGCTGATCTAAATATGTACTTACTAACGTGGACGTTTATCACGTTGTATATGCATCTTTATTTAGTTATGATTACCATCATTCCATCCTTCGTGCATTTTTTTAGCATTGGTGTTCAATGACCACACTTCACACGACACAAGGGGAGATTTCAATTTCACTTTAGGATCTCCACAAGATAGGAGGTTTGCCGATCCAGGGTAAGTTTTATGACGAGGTTGTTCTTAGCGTGGAGGAATTTTCTCATTGCAATAGCTGAGAATTGATTTTGATGGTTTTGACGGCTTTGATGGTGATTTTGATGATGATTTTGATTTCTTTTTCTTTTTCTATTTTGCAATACACATTTTATGCTCTTACGGGCCATAAGCGTTGGGTGCCGCCTTTTAAGCTCGTGTGAACAATGAGCATTATGTGTCGCCTTTTAAACTCATACGAACAAGAAGTGTCGAGTGTCGCCTTTTAAACTCGTGTGAACAAGGAGCATTGTGCCGCATTCAGTTTAGGCTCATGCAGGCGAGGAACATTTGTTGTCGTGTTGCAGTTTTAGCTCGTGTAGGCGATGAGCATTTGGTGTTTGGTTTAGGGGTAGTAACGCTTCAAGAATCTACCATTGATGGGGCCGATCTTTAAGCCGTCTTCCACCATGATTAAGTAGGCACCGTTGGTGTAGACATCTTGTATTATGTAAGGTTCATCCCACTTTGATGTGAACTTTCTTTTTGTCTTATGAGTTGTGATGATAGGCCTTCGTAATGCCAAGACAAGATCTCCAGTTTGGAAAGACCTTGGGTGAACCTTCTTATTAAATGCCTTGGATAGTTGTGCTTGGTAGTATTCCAAGTGTTATTAAGCTTTGAGCCTCTTTTCGTCGAATGCATCACAAAACTATTAGTGCTTTTTGCATTTCCTTGGGCAATAATAGTGCTTCCTCGATATTAAAGTATGTTGGCAAGCCTTCTTTGGGTGTGATGGTCTTTTCTTCCTCGATTGCGATAACTTTTCCTTTTGAGAGCTCTTCTATCTCTACTTCAACCATGTGACAGGCAATGGTAGTGCACTGTTAGTAGAAGTCATCTGAGAAGTACTCGTGCAAGGAGACAAGAATGCGTTCTTGCTCCATAGGTTCCCTATCGTACATTGGCTTAGCAACTCTTACGTTTCTTTTGGGCTTCCTACTATTGCAATAGCGGTGCTTTCTCCCTTGTTCCACATTTAGCCTTGTGGCTTGTGGTCTTGGCTTCCTTGTCCTTTTGTAGGTTACCAATGTTTATCCTTCTTCATCATTGGTAGGCACATTTTGGTCGCTTACCCCTAATGATGGTTGTATGGAAGGTGCCGTGTGGCTTGAGCATGAACGGGAGTGGTCATGCGTCACTTGGAGAGGCACGGGATCGAAGGATCCGAACATAATTGTGGTAGTGTGTGTTGTAGTCGTGTCTTCCAGGTCAAGTTCAATTTGCCCTTGTTGTGTTAGCTTCATGATAAGCTCTTTAAGGACAAAGCATTTACCAACAGAATGACTCACGATACAATGATACTTGCAGTACCTAGGATCGTTAACGAGATGCATCTCTTCAGGGCGCTTGCATTCAAGTAGCTTAATTATCTTCTTTTCCAGCAAGTCGTCTAGCATTGCAACCATTTTAGAGTCAGGAAAATGGTACGTCTCCTACTCCAGTTCCCTCAAGGTGTTTTTGTACCTATCTTGGGTGCAAGAAGGCTCACCTTTCATCTCCTTTATTTTGCTTTTGGATGAGATCTTGATGGGCGCGGTGGTGGTCAAAAGCTTTCTTGGCAAGCTTTTTCCCAGTCTTGTCTACCTTTGGAGCGAACACCTTATCCTTATTTAAGTCGATGATCTACTATTTCTTCCCATGATTGGCAATACTCAACTCCATACATTAGGATCGAGTTGCCAATTCTTCAAAAGTTTTTGGTTTTATACCTTGAAGGATGTAATGTAGCCCCCGATGCATGCCTTGAACACACATCTCAATGGCAGAGGTTTCAGAAATCCGATCTTTGTAATCCAGACTTAATGAACGCCACTTATTGATGTAGTCGACGACAAGTTCATGCTTCTACTATTTTGTACTTGTTAGCTCCAGCATGCTTACGGTGCGGCGAGTGCTGTAGAAGTGGTTGAGGAATTCCCTTTCAAGCTAGTCTTAGCTGTTGATAGACTCGGGCTTGAGGTCGGTGTACCAGTCAAAGGCATTACCTTTTAGTGATAACCCTATGGCATTGTTGCAGGTTTCAATGAATTGGGCAATATGTTCTTTAGGATTGCCCTTTCCATCGAATTGCATGAATTTAGGTGGCTGATAAACCTTTGGCATCCTCAAGGCGTTAATCCTTTTAGAGTCTGGCTTTGAGTACAACGCAGAATCATGTGAGCTTCCTTCATATTGCGCCTTGATCGTGTTTGTGATCATCTCTTACAACTGTTGGATAGAAAGAGATCCCATGAACGTCGCAACTTGGTCTACCTCTAGCTTTTCCTCAGCTTTATCCATCAGAGGCTCATCATTTTCATTAATTTCCTCCTTTGGTGGATCAACCTTCGGGTTAGCTTTCTGGTCGTGTTGTGCCTCTAGACAGTTGACGAGTGTAGTAATCTGCAAGTCATTTTCCTCCACGGTCTTTGTCAACCTTGCGATTAATTAGCTTATTTGTGCCAGCTGCTCTTCGATTGAAGTCACACTAGTAATCATGACTTGCATGGCTACGGGATGCGAGATGTTGCTTGAGTAGGCATCAGAAGTCAACGACTCGGAGTACCTCCTCGAGCTTTCTTCCCTTGGCGCATTTAGCGATGCCAGTGTGATCATTGGCTCGTGCCTCGGGTGCTCTTACTTCCTCGACATAGTTGATGTAGGGGTGGAAGACACGACAAAGAGAACTCTTGCCTTGCTTCGGGTTGTGACGACTAAAGTGCCACCACTTGCGGCAATGATGTTCTTGTTCTTCGTGTTGGTTGCGGGAACAACTTGTTCATTTCTTGATGCCATGTGTGTTTCTTGTGGATTTGAAAATAGAGATGAGAGGCAGAGAGGTCCCACTAGGCATGCCAAAATTGTAAACATGAAAATTCCTATAACGAATTAAACGAGAACACGTGTACAAAGTAGATCTGTATTGATGAATTTGTAGGGTTACAATCTCTGTTTACAAGTTTCTTCTTATTCAGACTTCAAATTGGATGTAGATGTGTAGGTTGTTAATCCAAGGGTTGAGATGACTTGATCTCGGACGAACAATTGAACGGTTGCTTCAAGTTTTGAGATTGAAACAATACATGGATAATCTTCACCTCTAGGTTTGTGTATGACCTGTGACAAAAGTGATGTTGTTGTGGGATTTTGTTGATTCAAGGATCTTAATGACTTGATCTTGAATTGAACGTCGTTACAAGTTTTGAGCTTGTAACAAAGTCTTGAAATAATCGGCACAAGTGCTTGTAGATTCTTCAAGGGAATGTTTCGGCTTTGGTTGAAAGAAAGCTTCGACTTTGGTTATGCATTCTTCGAAGAGAGCTTTGGCAGCGTATTAGTCTTCAAAGATTTGGTAGAGGTTCTCATTTTGTGAGAATTTCGGCTCTTTGATGTAGAAATTGTCAACCTTTATGCTTGTTTGAGGACCTTGTATTTATAGACTTCTCAAAACTTGCCTTTGGATGGATTTGGCTTTGATTTGTGTCTTGATTGGTCCATGGGAGAATTTAGGCATGTTTTGTGCTTAAATTTCAGCCATTTTCCCTTGCTTGGCCGAAATCTATAGGGCTTTCTTGCCTATTTTGCAAGCAATATTCAATTCTTGCTTATTTTGTGAAGATGCTTTAGCTTTCTTTCTGGTTTTGGGAACAATTTGGACCCCTTGCTGATTTTAAGGGGTATTTCCCCCTTTTGGATGAATTTTGGAATACTTTTGAGCTTCCTTCGCCACGTGAAGCTTTGTGATGCATCATTTGCATGCAACAAAATTTACATGTCTACGAATACATCTAGCTTCTACTAGAAATAATATCACATGCAATTATCATACAGACGCAAATACAGCTATACTCAATATATGACAAATCATGTGCTCAACAAAGTAAACATAACAAAACTAAATGCCAGGTACTCAACAACTCAAACCAGTCTTGTCTATAAGACTAAACACTAAGGCATGTAAGTTTATCAAAATCATCAATATGTCCATCAAAACATTTCGAAAAGGGATCCACTTACAAAAATTTGGATCGTGTCTCCACCAGGAGCCCTGCCTTTGTGAAGGATAATTGAGCTTACACCTGTAATTAGCACCTTCAGTAACTTTTTAAAGTAAATTTAAGATTCTCTAAGTTAAATGTGATAAACGACTCGAATTAGTGAAAACAGATGCACGGCGTGAATCGGGGCGTCAAGTAACCATAGGGTGGGTATCTAGGTCCTCATGTGCCCTCAGCATGGGGATGGTCTATGGGGTTCATAACTACTTCGCTTATTACAGGACGTTTACTCAGCCAACATTTAGATTCGTCATTACCCAAACTTTTTTAGTTCACCCCCAACATTCTTCACTTGTCCGACTATTGCTAAGCAATTTTTGGATATCAAACGGACCTCCCCACCCTTGTTTTTCTAGACTTGTATCGAGGATTGATGTCTCGTGCGGTATTGAACTTAACAACATCAAACGGTGGTTGATATCCATATCTAATTTAATTCATTATCTCCACTCCAGTCCTAATCGGTCCACCACATGGACCATGATAGTCTCCATTCTATGAGCTAACTTTGAATCTTATAGATATGTCACCGCATCAAGTGTGCAACACGCTAAATTTCTGCATAATTAGATTTGTCCAATTAGTACACAAATTCATGTAAGCAGATTTATAGCCGATGAAGTTGATTTCGTCACATTTTTTTTTTTAATCAGTGCATATGGTATTTGACCCACAATCTTCTGGATTGAATTATTTTCATGCTTAGATTCAAGTGATAGGTACATGTACATGACACAATACATTCCATAAATACCCACGACATTTTTTAAGTAGTTATTCACAAATTCCCTTCACATGTTATTGTAATGCTCATATAGTGCATTTTTAATCCACCATATCAAATATTTTGTAATTAATTCTCTGCAAACTTCCTTAATGTATTGGGACATGAAAGTCCATCACACAAACATAGCCTTATGGTCTCTTAGTTCTCTTAGTTTCTCACTCTTGTACTCCAAGTCAATTGACTTCTATATATTTGTATCTTTGTGAGATCAATACAATTAATACAAATATTGTTGATGCACAAAACTGGAGGGATCTTGGAACAACATCAATCCGACCGTGAATCTGCAAGAAAGTAAAGAACACAAGATGTATCGTGGTTCACCCCAATGTTTGGGCTACATCCACATTGATGTTGGTATTGTTTCACTCTGAATGGTGAATATACAAGAAGGCTAGAGGCAGTGTGCTCTTTAGCCTATTTTCTTTCTTCCCATGGCCTAAATCTTGACCTCCCATAATGAGGAAAGTAAGGAGTCCTTTTATAGAATAAGGGCTCCTCAATTATTACATATTTGCCCTTTCATTTATTACATAATTACATTTGAGTCCCTGAGTATTTATACGAGGTCTAAATATGGAGGCCCTAAATATGGTATAAACAGTAGTCCCCCAAGTCTTCAATCAAGAGAGTCTTTTGGCTAGAGACTTGAAATTCAGTCTATGTGTGGGCCGAAGTAACTAGATGTCGTCTAGAACTGATACTCGATATGAGGTGGTGCTCAATGTGAAATGATGCTCAACTAGAAGTAGCACATGTTGCGAGGCTGCTCAGCTTGTGGTTTATGTTGCCTTGGTTGGCTCGGCTTGTGGCGTTAAAGGTGAGGAAGTCCCTTTTATAGAATAAGGGCTCGCTCCTCAATACATAAATGATGAGCTAGAGTTGATGCTCGCGACGAGGCGGTTGCTTAGCAGGCGGCGATGCTCTCTAATGATGATGAGGGAGTCCCTTTTATAGAATAAGGGCTTGCTCCTCAATACATAAGTGACGGGTTATGAGTGATGCTCGCGGCGAGGCGGTTACTCAACAGGCGGCGATGCTCTCTAATGATGGTGAGGGAGTCCCTTTTATAGAATAAGGGTTCGCTCCTCAATACATAAGTGACGGGTTATGAGTGATGCTCGCGGCGAGGTGGTTGCTCAGCAGGTGGCGATGCTCTCTAAGGATGGTGAGGGAGTCCCTTTGTAGAATAAGGGTTCGCTCCTCAATATATAAGTGATAGGCTAAGAGTCTCTCTCTAATGAAGGTGAGGGAGTCCCTTTTATAAAATAAGAGTTCGCTCATCAATACATGAATAATGGGTTCTAAAGAAAGTGAGGGAGTCCCTTTTATAGAATAAGGGTTCGCTCCTCAGTACATAAATGATGGGCTAGGTCCCCCAAGTATTTTTCATGAGGCCCAGTTGCGGAAGCCCAATATATGGTACATAGTGTAATCCCCCAAGTCTTCAGTCAATAGAGTATGTTGGCTGAAGACTTCAAATTCAATCCATGTATGGACCGAAGTGGAGGTTGTTCGGAGGCGGTCTTTGTATACCATGCACTGAAGCTTTGTAGGTGAAGGTTTGAAAGTGAAGCTTTGAAGCTGGAGCTTTTGTAAATGAAGTTTTCGAAGCTGGAGCTCTGTAAATGAAGCTGATTGACATGAGTGATGCTCATAAATGTTTATGTTGATTGACATGAGTGATACTCATGAATGTTTATGTTGATTGACATGAATGATGCTCATGAATATTGATTTGAGTGATGCTCATGAATGTTTATGTATGATTGACATGAGTGATGTTCATGAATGTTTATGTATGATTGACATGAGTGATGCTCATGTATAATTTTGGAGTACTAGATGTACTTTTGATCACCTAATTGGTGATAATAGCGGCAGGCTGCCAAATAATTTTGGAGTACTGGACGTACTTTTGATCACCTGGTTGGTGATAATAGAGGGTGAACCTTAAGTGGAGGGATGGAGGTTGGAGTTTGAAACCATAGGGCCTAGCTCTTTTGGGCATATGGGTCTTCGCCCTCCACATAACATTCCAGCCCACTATTTTGGGCTTGCCGACATTTTGCCCCTTTTTTTTTTTGGCATGTTACCTTCTTTACACATCAGTATAACTATATAATAATTGCTCCAGTTTGCAGAAGACATGTCACATCCCAACCTGGGTTCCACCACATCCCGGGCCCGCTCCACCACCGTAGCACGATATTGTCCGCTTTGGGCTTACCATTCCCTCACGGTTTTGTTTTTGGGAACTCACGAGCAACTTTCCAGTGGGTCACCCATCCTGGGAGTGCTCTAGCCTCCTTCTTGCTTAACTTCGGAGTTCCTACAGAACTCGAAGCCAATGAGCTCCCAGAAGGCCTCATGCTAGGTAGGGATGTGAATATACATTTAAGGATCACTTCCCTGGACGATGTGGGATGTTACAAGACAACTTAATAAAATATTCATCAATGACAGTGGGTATGGATGTGCCATGCGTTCCACTTCCTCCTCGGCTTTTCTCCATCTCCAGACATCTTTTCCTTTTTCATTATTTTCATCCATTTTTTCTATTTTTGCTTTTTGTTATTGCTTTACTGGTGGTCGATGCCCATGGAATCTGAGGAGACTGCATTGGATGCTTGCAATGATCTTCGAGATTGATCGAGTAGTGGGTTGTATTATGAAAATTTCATCATTTTCTGGTAGCTAGGGAAGTAATAATGATAAAGTAAAATAATAAAGAAAAAAAAGAATCTTACCTCATTCAATGCTTTTCTGTATATTGCGCATGGCCAAAGATATTGCACTTGGACTTCTGGAAAGATGTTCAGGCAGCACGTGTTCCAGAGATAATTATGGCGCCTCCCTACTGCTCTAAGAACAATCCCAAGCTCCAATAGTAATCATCCAGCTGTCCATGAAGTTTAAAAATCTACTTATTCTTCAAGTTGGTGTACTGCTCTGTGAAACTTAAACCGCTGCATGCTGCTTTGATCTTGGTCTTTGCTGGTGCGCAGATTTTCACCCAACTCTCTATGAAGTCACTAGTAGTGGTCCCGTTGTTGAAGAAGAAGCACTTGGAGTTGGGGTCGGTGGTGGAGAGAGAGACGGCGACGGACATAGTGTGCATGAGGTTGCTAAGCAGGAATGTTGCGCTGCACTTTTGGTCTCGCTTGAAGTTGAGCTCCACTTCCTTCACGTCTGGCTTCACCAGCCTGTCCATGGCGAAACTAAAACTGGGTAGTGATCATGGGAGATACGGACGTCATGGAAATCTTCTCTGTGACATTTCTTCAAGTTCTTCTTAAGCTTCTTGGATTCGACTCCGGGCAACTTCATCATCTGGCCTTGCACGTACTTCTGGTATGTCTTGCCGAACTTCATTTTTCATTAACACTTAACCCAAATCCTTTAACCTTAATTAAATTTACTGGAGAAGGGTTGCGACTGAAAGGCCGAAAAAGTCAAACTTTGCTTCTGAAAGTTTTATCTGGTGATGTTTGTGTGTAGGGCTATGTAACGGTTTCTCTCTCTGTGATTCCCGAAACAGCAAAGAACGGCGAGATGATTTGGGGATATATCCGGTATCCGAATCGGAGATGGAGAGGGTGTAAACGAAGACTTAGAGAGAGAGAAAAAAAAAGAGAGAGGATGTGGGATTTTGTCTTGCAGTTGTAGAAAGAGACTGAGTGAGAGAGGAAGTGGCTCTGTGGGTTCTCTGGGAAAGCTTTGGGTTCTTGCAGATTCACAACGTGAAAAAATGAAAGAGAACCGACATAGCTTTTTGTGTCGTTTCCCATAAACGGCACCAAATGTTGATGCACAAAACCGGAGGGGTCTTGGAACAACATCAATCCGACCATGAATCTGTAAGAAAGTAAAGAACACAAAATGTATCGTGGTTCACCCTAATGTTTGGGCTACGTCCACACTGATGTTGGTATTGTTTCACTCTGAATGGTGAATATACAAGAAGGCTAGAGGCAGTGTGCTCTCTAGCCTATTTTCTTTCTTCCCATGGCCTAAATCTTGACCTCCCATAATGAGGAGAGTGAGGAGTCCTTTTATAGAATAAGGGCTCCTCAATTATTATATATTTGTCCCTTCATTTATTACATAATTATATTTGAGTCACCCAAATATTTATACGAGGTCTAAATACGGAGACCCTAAATATGGTACAAACAAATATAATTCTACATAGTATCAGAGCAGGTTGTCTCATGTGTGAAGCTCAATGGCCATACATGCTCCACGTCACCTGAGTTGAGTTGTGCCTGTGTTAAACTTGAAAAGTCGTCACACGTAAGGAAGCATTTAGGGATTGAATCTCTCATTGATAAGAAAAGAGACGTTACATATACTTATAAGTAATTGGACTATGACTATGTGTTCGTCGCAGGAATCTCCTGGCGGACGAGCACACAGCTCCCCTAGGAGAATGGCGTCGGTTGAGGGTATCTGTCGTACTTCTGCTTTCTTCTCGGACTCGCTCGGGCAAGCCTTTGTCGGGCAGATCTTGGTCGGGCAAGACACACTTCGGGCAAGGCTCGTCGGGCAGTTCTGAAAGAGAAGGACAGAGTTAATTTGAAAGGGTGCCTTTGTGGGGCCTTAGGTGTAGGCCTTAAGGCTCACAATCAAGATTAACTTTGTCGTGCTCAGGCGTGCCACTGCCATCTTTAGTATGGCAGATGTTGAATGGGTGTTAAGCTTTGATTGAATATGTATACGCCCGAGAAACCAAGTTAGATATAACAGGTGCCTTTGTGGGGCCTTAGGTATAGGCCTTGAGGCTTCCTGTCAACCTAAACCAGCGCTTGGATGTATCATATTTGGTCTTTTATGGTTGCCAGAGTCTTATCACTATTATACCTTTGATTATCTGAATCCAAGAGGTAGGACGAACCCAAATGAGTGCCTTTGTAGGGCCTTAGGTATAGGCCTTGAGGCTTCCCATCAAAGTTAATCCTTATACTTGGACCAACTAGACCGCAACATGAAATGAAGCTAAATAGATGCCTTCGTGGGGCCTTAGGTGTAGGCCTTGAGGCTTTCTATCAGAATTCATTCCGTGCTTAAGCCTTTTCTACGAATCAAGATATAATAGCAACAAAACGGAGAAATAGATTGATTACTTGCGCCCCAAGTAACTTCGGACTTCTCGCTTATCAAGGATTGTCGTGGATGGGTTGAGTCCACATAGAGTTCTTTTTTATGCCTTGAGGCCAAGGACTTTACTGATCTTTAAATTACATGCCCGCGGGCTTAAGACTTAGATCTGATTTGAACTCTGACGCGATTCAGATCGGATTCAAGTGCTGAAGACTCATTTTCATTATGACTTTGCTAGAAATAACTTGTATATAACTGGGAATATATAACATGTTATTGTGCTTTTAAAAGAAAGAAAAGACAAAGACAGAGCAAAGATAGTCGGGTAAGTTTGAACCTTATCGGTCAAGGCTGAACTTCTTACAAAATCTATCTTTGTGGCTCTGTCAGAGGTCTGAAAGCTTTTAGAGGGGTTGACGGGGGAGAAGAGGATACAAAATGAATCGATACCACCATGAACAAGGCAGCAGAGCTATTACAGGGGTTTGGGAAGGTTTATCCCGAATGGGATGAAGGCTTGTGCTGACTACAGCTTCGTTGAAGGCAAATCTGGCTTGAGCAGAGTTTTGGCTTTTGTTTGTTTGTTTGAGTGTCCTTAATCCTGTCTTCTCTTCCTCCTTTTATAGACGACTTCAGCTTGGGTTCCTGTAGCAATAGCGGTGCCCGAATGCGGTTTGGTGATGACTCACTAGCTTTTTTACATGAATGCCACCAATAAAGTACTTTATTGGGCTATGTAGTGACTGAATAGCCTACCCCTGTGGTCTTTGAGCAGGTAAGCAGGTGGCCTTTGTAACTTGTGCCCAGCCGAAAGCCTCTTTCCTGCCTCCTAAGTTTTCCTCTGGGCCTTGGGTTTGGGCCGACTTTCTCTCTGGCCCAAAGTTCAGATTTTATCCCAAACAGTGCCCCCTTCAATTGATGTTAAGGTTGGGATCCCAAGCGCCAACATTAAATGAATAACAACATGCGTGCCCTTTGAGCTTCTTGCGACCTTTAAACTGCCTTCTGGTTCTCTATAAATTCTGGCTTTGGAAACCCTTTTCAAATCATCACCTCTTCTTCATTTTGGTCTTCACCCTTCATCCACCTTGAATCCTTCCGTCTCCCCACTGAGAAATGGGTTCCTCAGGTTTTGAGTGGAGTTTCCTGAAACTCCCCTTTCGTGAGAGAAAAAAAAAAAAAAAAAGTTTTCACCTGATGATTGCTACCTCCAACACCTTTGGTCGATCACCCCTCTACCTCCAACACCCTTGGTCATGCGGTCTCCTCTTGATGACTGATCTTCCCACAACTTGTGGTGATAAGTCGGGCTTCATCATCATACATGGTGAAGATCTTGTGGGAGGGTCCTCTACCAAGCTCATGTTGGCCGCCCAACCCGATCACCTGATTGGGTTTCAACCAAGAAGATAGCGGGAAACTAGTTGAAGACACCAACACTTTCAGAGAGGATCAAATGTAATACATAAGATTTGGTATCTTGTAATCTCATCAATTTGTCGACATGAAATAAGTATTTTTATCTATTTCTGCATCTCTGCCTTCTTTAAATGTTTGGATGAACAAAATACCGTATGTGAATTTCTAAGGTCCGTCTCACTCTGCTCCCTCTTCGATATAGCAATCCCTAACATCCCATAATGTAGGACAATATTTCTTCAAGAATTTTGCATTAATAGGGTGTTTCTGCTCATTGCCTTCGAGGTCTGCTAGATAATATCCTCCTTTGTTCAAAACCCGACTAATAATAAAAGGACCTTCCCATGTCGGGCTCCATTTCCCGAAGCCACACAGCTGAGCGCCTAGCGGGAGGACCGCTTTCCACGCTAAATCTCCTTCCTTGAAAGACTTTAACTTTACCCTTTTGTTATAAGCTCGGGCAACAGCAATCTTTCCTTCTTGAATCTGGTTCAAGGCTTCAATTCGGGCTGCATCCAGATCTTCAATACCTTGACACATGGCTTCGATATATTCTGCACTATGCAACCCAAATTGGTTTTGAATTCTTATGGAACTGACGTTGATTTCCATAGGAAGCACTGCATCTTGCCCGAAAGTCCAGGCATAAGGAGTCGTGCCTGTCCCCGCTCTTTTAGAAGTCCGGTATGCCCACAACATGTTCCCTAGCATCTCATGCCACCTTTCTGGACTATCAATCACCATTCTTTTAATAATGCTGACCAAGATCTTGTTGCTAGCCTCTGCTTGCCCATTTGACTGAGGGTAATATGGACTGGATTGAATCATCTTTATTTTGTACTTGCTTGCAAACTCTTCAACCTCCTTTGAAATAAACGATGGCCCACTATCCGTTACTATAGTTTCAGGCACCCCATACCTGTGCAGGATCTTGGTCTCAATAAAATTCTTGACCACGGCTGAAGTTATGGATTTTACTGCCGATGCTTCTACCCATTTGGTGAAGTAATCCGTTGCCACAATTATGAAAGTATGTCCCTTACTAGAGGCCGGATAAATCTGCCCGATGAAGTCCATTGCCCATCCTCGGAACGGCCAAGGCTTGACCACTGGATTGAGAGGTACTGATGGTACGTGCTGGAGAGGTCCATGTCTCTGACATTCTTCACATCCGCGGGCATAGGACTTACAATCTTTTTCCATGTCGGGCCAGAAATAACCATACCTTCTGAGTAGCCATCTCATCTTTGTTCCCGCTTGATGTGCTCCACATATTCCCTCATGTACTTCGGCCATTACTCTCATGGATTCCTCTAGGCCTACGCATTTTAATAGCAACCCATATGGGGTCTTTCTCAACAGATTTTTTGTCCACAAGACATACTTGGTTGCTTGCTGCCTGTTCTTCTTACTTGTGGGTGAAGAAGGATCTTTCAGATACTGAGTAATAGGTGTCCTCCAATCTTCCACCTCGGTCTCTAGAACCATTACATCCAGACTGAACCTCCGATCTAAGATAGAGGGAAGGTTTCTTGTTTGGATCTCAACATCAACACCATACTTCTTTTCTTGCATTGGCACTCCTGAAGCTAGTTGCGCCATTTCATTGGCTGCCAAGTTAGATCCCCTAGGAATGTGATTGACTGATATCTCAGACTCCCACAAACTCAGCAGTTGTGTTGCTGCCATATAGTACCCTGCCATAGTGATATGTCTGCATTTGAACTCGCCATTTAGTTGATTTATCACTAACTCTGAATCACCAAAGATCTCTACTTCAGTTGCCCCCAAGTCCATCAGGATTTCCAGGCCGATAATCAATGCCTCATACTCCGCCCGATTATTGGTATTTTCTTGATAATCAAGTAGGAAGGAATAGTAATGATAAACCCCTTGAGGGTTTATAATCACAATTCCAGCTCCTGCTGCCTTCTGAGTGTAGGATCCATCGAAATATAGCTTCCAAGGTGTAATCCAAAGACCTGCTACTCTCCTTATCTCTTGCTGGATCCAATCTTCTTTGCCCGAAACATCACTTCTTGGTGGGATCCATACATTAGCAACTTCTAAACTTCCCGGGATATTGATTTCCTCGCTTTGAGACTCCTGATGTTCGGTCAGGAAGTCAGCAATTGCCTGTCCTTTGACTGCCCTCTAGGGTATGTACTGAAAACTGAATTCTGATAATGCTAGAATCCACTTCCCAATCCTCCCTGCTAGCATAGGTCTTGACAACATATACTTTATCACATCTGTTTTGGCGATAATGTGCACATGACAAGGTAGCATGTAATGCCTTAGCTTGCTGGCAGTAAAATATAGAGCCAAACACAGTTTTTCCACCGGAGAATATCTTGTTTCTACCTCGGTCAGAATTCTGCTGAGGTAATACACAGCCTGCTCTTTTCCTCCTTCATTATTCTGGGCTAGTAGACTCCCAATTGATCTTTCCGATGCAGAAATATATAGTTTCAATGGCTTTCCCCTTTGAGGTGGCACCAGCACTAGTGGGGAAGTTAAGTAAGCCTTGATGCTATCAAATGCCTGCTGGTGGGTTGGCCCCCACTCAAAATTCTCCCTATCCTTCAATCTCAGTAGCGGAGTTAGTGGCTGGATTTTGCCCGCCAAATTGGCAATGAATCTCCTTAAGAAGTTGATTTTACCTAGCAATCTCTGAAGCTGTACTTTGTTGGTAGGTGGAAGTGACTCTAATATTGCCCGAGACTTATTTTTGTCCACCTCCACACCTCTCTGATGCACCAAGAATCCCAAAAAATTGCCCGCTCTTACTCCAAAAGCGCATTTCTTTGGATTCATCTTCAACTTGTGGATCCGCATCCTCATCAATGCTTGCTTGAGGTCCACGAGATGCTGCTCTTCTGTCTTAGATTTCACCACAATGTCATCGATATACACCTCCATGCTTTGGCCAATTAAATCATGAAAAATGGCATTCATTGCCCTTTGATACGTGGCGCCTGCATTTTTGAGCCCGAATGGCATGACCAGATATTCATATGCCCCCACATGACCAGGACATCTAAAAGCTGTCTTATGAATATCCTTTGGCGCCATCTTTATTTGATTGTAACCGGCATTTCCATCCATAAACGATAAAACCTTATGCTTTGCTACAACATCTATGGATAAGTCAGCCATGGGCATGGGATATTCATCCTTTGGTGTGGCGCTATTAATATTCCTATAATCAACACAACAACGTACTGCTTTTGTTATAGCTTTTAAAACGGGCACAATGTTGGCTAGCCATTCTACATATTTGGCTGGTCTAATAAAGCCAGCTTTCACCAGCCTTTCAATTTCTTATTTGACTTTTTCTTCTATCTCCTTTGACATCCTTCGTGGTGCCTGCTTGACAGGTTTATATCCTTCCTTGATGGGCATTCTATGTTCCACCAAGGCTGGGTCTAATCCTGGTATCTCGGTGTAATGCCAAGCAAAACAATCTTTGAATTCTTGCAAAAGAGAGATAATCTTGGCCCGATCCTCAATCCTTAATAAACCGCTGATTTGAATTGGTCTCGGATCCTCTTCTGTGCCTAGATCAATAACTTCCAATGGATCCTGGACTTCTGGTGGTGGCTTATCAGGCTCTGCATACAAAAATTCAACTAACTCCGGGTTCTCGGGCAGACCGTCTGGCTCGTCTATATCATAGACGCATTCGGCCATTTGGATGGCCTTATCTAACTCCTCTGTGCAAGATTCTTCCTCATTTTCCTGCTGGCTGGTAGAAACTTTCCCCTGCCACTCCTGCTCTTCTTTATCCAAGAGCTTTTCTTCCTGTCTTCTTCCCTTTCCATACACCAACAGTCTTTTAATCAGGGATCTGACTGCCATGACCGGATCTTTCTTCTTTTGTTCGATCATTGATGGTATAGAGAGTTTGGTATAAGACAGGGTCTCTCCCACTCCTCTTTGGTAAGGAGCATCCCTTGTTCTAGAAGCTTTCGGGCCGTCACCTTGGTAGGGCGGCCGTTCTCATCAGCTCCTAAACATTTCAAAATTCCCACGTTGGGATTGTAGAAATTTGCTTCTGCAACATTAGCTGAGGGGAGGAACGGCCGTGATTCGGCCTCTACCAACTCCCAAAAGCTTGATCCTTCAGTACTTGCCTCGTGGTATACAGCCACTTGTTGATGAAGAGTAGAAGGTATGGCTAAACTTTGATGAATCCAATCTCTTCCAAGTAGGGCCCCGTAAGTGGAAGTGCAGTCTACTACAAAGAACGCCAACATTATTTTCTTGGACCCCAGATCTACCTCCAAAGGTAATATCCCATGAGTCCTGGTGATGGCACCTGAAAAGCTCGAGACTGTAAGGTTTGTGGGAATAAGATCTTCAGTGCTTCTCCCCATCCTCTTCATCTGCTTGGCTGGCAATATGTTAACAGCCGCTCCTCCATCAATCAAAATTCTTTTGAAAGGTACACCTTCCAGATGAGCTGAAACGTATATAGGCTTCAGGTGGTTGTCCAACGAAATACTTGGGCGACTGAACACCATTTTATCTGTGTAAATCCGTAGGGGACCACCTTTAGGTACTTTTGAGGATTCAACCTTGCCTGAGTCTTCCTCTGTAACTACCTCCACATTGACGTGAGCCATCATCGGCTCAGTTGTTAAATAATCACCTTCCATGGTAGCGGGCTGGTCAGGCCTGGCGCCAAACATGGCGGATAATACATACGTCATGTTGATGTGGAAGTTGCTGGGTTCGAGCAAGTCATCCTTCTTGCTCCCAACGTGATCCATGAACTCGTCTAACCAGGCCATTGCATCGGCTGGTAGTAAGGGCTCTGGTATCCCTTCCTGTTGTGGTTGATTCATGTCTCCGTACAGCGCTTGCTTTGGAACTTCACCAAACGGATCCAAAGGCAGAAAGGTTGGTCTCCTCTCAGATGCAACAGTTTCCTCATGGGTGGGCCCTGGCCTCCAACCAGGTGTTGGCATCATAGTCAGATCTTCCTGAGCCCTTCTTAAGATCCTATACTTGCCAGGATGTTGGCTTTGTGGCACATGATTCCCCATACCCTCCGTCTTGCCGTTGGCCCTTTCTACTTCCTTCTTACTTCGCCAATGAAGCTGACTACTACTTCCAGATGTTGCCCTCTCTGGCTTTTGATTTTTTGAGGCTTCAGAGATGATGGGGGTCATCAGGGAATTCATGTAGGCTTTGTGCTGCCTTTGAACCCTTCTGACCATGGATGCTCCCATCGGTCTGGTGGGCTGCCCATCTTTTCCAACTACATACCATTTCCGCCCACGATATGCAGGAGTTGCTTTCTTAACAGGATTAGCTATCCCATCAGTTCTTCTGACTTCCTTCCCCTTTTGGCCATTTTGAAGCTGCTCTGTACTTCTTTGGAGTTTGACTTCCATGTCCTCTGCCTCGTCAGAAACTTCATAGTTTCGAAATACTTCTGACAACGCCTTGGGTTGGGAATCACCTTCTAAACGTTGAAAAACGCTTCGGGAAGTATTTTTTCTTGTTGCCTGCTTAAGCCTTTCGCGGGCTTCTCTTTTAATTAACTCGTGATCAATAAGGACTCCAGCTGGGGGAATCTCGAGTTCACATTCACACTGGCATTTACTACACATAACCAGCCCTTTGATTATGGCAGCCTTTGGGTACTCGGATGGTTTGCCTACCCCTTCCGTAGGTCGTTTGGCTAGTTTCCCTTCTTCTTCTTCCCTTATAATTTTCCCTTTTCCTTTCTCTGCCCAGGTCATGTTGAGCATGTTTACCGGGGCTTCAGAAAAGGGCAACACAGGGTTGACTATGACTACCTCATCTGGTTGGGTAGTCCTGTGTCTTTCTCCTTTGGGAGGAGCCAAACCTGTCTCATTTCTAGAGCTTAGGGAGGCTTCATTCAGTCTCTGTAGCATTTGAAACAATGTATTATGTAAATCTTCTGGCATGTTTAGCTTTATCTTCAGATCAGATAGACGGTCCCACTGGGCATGCCAAAACTATGTTCGTCGCAGGAATCTCCTGGCGGACGAGCACACAGCTCCCCTAGGAGAATGGCGTCGGTTGAGGGTATCTGTCGTACTTCTGCTTTCTTCTCGGACTCGCTCGGGCAAGCCTTTGTCGGGCAGATCTTGGTCGGGCAAGACACACTTCGGGCAAGGCTCGTCGGGCAGTTCTGAAAGAGAAGGACAGAGTTAATTTGAAAGGGTGCCTTTGTGGGGCCTTAGGTGTAGGCCTTAAGGCTCACAATCAAGATTAACTTTGTCGTGCTCAGGCGTGCCACTGCCATCTTTAGTATGGCAGATGTTGAATGGGTGTTAAGCTTTGATTGAATATGTATACGCCCGAGAAACCAAGTTAGATATAACAGGTGCCTTTGTGGGGCCTTAGGTATAGGCCTTGAGGCTTCCTGTCAACCTAAACCAGCGCTTGGATGTATCATATTTGGTCTTTTATGGTTGCCAGAGTCTTATCACTATTATACCTTTGATTATCTGAATCCAAGAGGTAGGACGAACCCAAATGAGTGCCTTTGTAGGGCCTTAGGTATAGGCCTTGAGGCTTCCCATCAAAGTTAATCCTTATACTTGGACCAACTAGACCGCAACATGAAATGAAGCTAAATAGATGCCTTCGTGGGGCCTTAGGTGTAGGCCTTGAGGCTTTCTATCAGAATTCATTCCGTGCTTAAGCCTTTTCTACGAATCAAGATATAATAGCAACAAAACGGAGAAATAGATTGATTACTTGCGCCCCAAGTAACTTCGGACTTCTCGCTTATCAAGGATTGTCGTGGATGGGTTGAGTCCACATAGAGTTCTTTTTTATGCCTTGAGGCCAAGGACTTTACTGATCTTTAAATTACATGCCCGCGGGCTTAAGACTTAGATCTGATTTGAACTCTGACGCGATTCAGATCGGATTCAAGTGCTGAAGACTCATTTTCATTATGACTTTGCTAGAAATAACTTGTATATAACTGGGAATATATAACATGTTATTGTGCTTTTAAAAGAAAGAAAAGACAAAGACAGAGCAAAGATAGTCGGGTAAGTTTGAACCTTATCGGTCAAGGCTGAACTTCTTACAAAATCTATCTTTGTGGCTCTGTCAGAGGTCTGAAAGCTTTTAGAGGGGTTGACGGGGGAGAAGAGGATACAAAATGAATCGATACCACCATGAACAAGGCAGCAGAGCTATTACAGGGGTTTGGGAAGGTTTATCCCGAATGGGATGAAGGCTTGTGCTGACTACAGCTTCGTTGAAGGCAAATCTGGCTTGAGCAGAGTTTTGGCTTTTGTTTGTTTGTTTGAGTGTCCTTAATCCTGTCTTCTCTTCCTCCTTTTATAGACGACTTCAGCTTGGGTTCCTGTAGCAATAGCGGTGCCCGAATGCGGTTTGGTGATGACTCACTAGCTTTTTTACATGAATGCCACCAATAAAGTACTTTATTGGGCTATGTAGTGACTGAATAGCCTACCCCTGTGGTCTTTGAGCAGGTAAGCAGGTGGCCTTTGTAACTTGTGCCCAGCCGAAAGCCTCTTTCCTGCCTCCTAAGTTTTCCTCTGGGCCTTGGGTTTGGGCCGACTTTCTCTCTGGCCCAAAGTTCAGATTTTATCCCAAACACTATGCATTCGATATTCTAGTCAACTCTCTGTGGTCGCATGAGACCTTTCCCCTAATTGTTGTTGTAGCATTAGATCTTCGCTAGCGATGAAACTAGTAGACCCAAACTAATAAGGGAATTTTAACGAAAAGCACCCGGTACTGTTCACTTTAACGAAAAACCACATTTTTACACTAAAAAGTCAATCCTGGTACTATTCACTCTACCCTTTATTTTGTCCTTATCATTAAAACTCAAAGTTTTCAAGCCCCTTTCGTTAGTTTTCCTAACTAATAATCGATCTTGACAATAATCTTACGAGTGAACACGTGCTCGTGAGGGCATTTCAGTCATTTCACAAACCAAAAGAGCCGATTTTGCAGGCTAAAATGGAAGTGGGGTTGAAAAGAGTCAAAATGGGTTACATGACGAAATGACGAAAGTAGTGGCGTTGACCTATCAATCTAGGCTCGTAGATCTGCCATAGACATCAGTCATCAACGGCGGGACTATTATCCGCTCTCAGGCGCCTTTACCTCTCCCTCTACAACTGGACTGTCTTCCTTGGATGGTACCCGCTCCCCACAATCTCTCTCCCTCTCTCTCTCTCTCTCTCTCTCTCTCTCCAACTGAATTCGAGTTGTGTTTCAGGTTTCAGGTACTGCGTCTTGCTCTCAAGACTCTCAGTGAATCCGGCCACCAACATGTTTACAATGCCGTCGAACGCCCTCTTCTTCTCGCCCAGTCCGCCGCCGTTTTGGAGGTTCTACTTCTACTGCTCCCTCCAATTCCAATTGTTTATTTATTCCCCTCTCTGTTATTTTTTTTATTTTTTTTTTAAAATTAAATTGGAGACCGTGTTTTCACATTTCATTTTTCTTGTGTTATTCTTTGAATTGGGTTTTGAAATGTTGGGATGGAGCAACAGATTGTTCATGGGCTAGTGGGTGAGTCCCTTATTTATCTTTTGTTTGTATGTTAAAATTCAGCTGATTAAATTATATTTTATGGGTTGTGTTAATTGTTAGTTCCTATATGGGATTGCATTTGATGCAGGTTTGGTGAGATCTCCAGTAACAGCAACACTGCCGCAAATCGGTTCACGATTGTATCTGACATGGGGAATCCTGTGGAGTTTTCCTGAGGTTTGAATGCAAGGACGAAGTTTGGGGTTTAAATTTTTAGTAGCATTCTATTATACATGAAAGTTCAATTCTTTTAAATATTAAAGTGACGAGATGAAGCTTATTGCGGCAGACTCGGAGTCATATGCTAGTGTGCTCTTTGGTCATCAGCTGGTCTATCACCGAGGCAAGTGTTATCCGATCTCCATTTCTTGCGCTTTTTGCTCTCTTCTGTGTTTGCATCTGTATCAAAGTGTTATTATTGAAAGTATGTGCACTTTTAGTTTTTAAAGTTTAGTGCCTTATGCAATCCGGTCGTTAAGTATTGTTCTAAACCAAAGACCTAAAAGTATGGAATGGCATGACCAAGTTGTATTGACTTGCTTCATTTAGAATGTAATGTCGCTAATCAGATTGTGTATAGAAGGAATTTTATTGTGGAATTGTAAGACTTAGCAATTTGGTTTAGATTGTCTATAAAAGAACCTATTAAATACCTAGGATGTTTGCTTAATGAAATGATTTTTGTAAATCCTAGTTTGTTGCTTTAACCATGAAAGATTTTTTTTTTTTCGAAAACAGTTTGGCTTGAACTTTTGCTTCAAAAACATGTACTAAGAGCAACTCAGTATGTATGTTTTCTGCTCCCAAATTACCTTAGAAACCTAATATGCTAAGGCGTTTCTAATCTAAAATTATGTTATAGTTGCCTTTATAACAAGTTCTGTTTACGGAGAATATTGAAGAATTCCAGGACATTTTCTTTTCTGTTTAATTTGCTAAAATTCCTCACTTAAAGTAATACATGCAGTCGGATGTTGGCTGCATTAATACATGCATCCTGATGCTGATTGTAATCATTTTTACTTTTTCGTTAGTTGTAGTAGTAGGAGGAGGAAACCAATTCAGATTCAATTCATTGTAATTGCAGATTATTCGATACTCTTTCTTTGGCATGAAGGAGGCTCTTGGTTTTGCACCTTCATGGCTCTTGTGGCTCAGGTAGTTCATCAGTTTTGAGATCATTAAAGAACTCGAGCTGGTTGAGTTCTGCGATTCATTCATCGTTATTGTGTATTTAATGCCATGCAGGTATAGCACCTTCATCTTGTTGTATCCAACTGGCATCACAAGTGAAGTTGGTCTAATATATATTGCCCTGCCACACATGAAGGTATCAAACTATATGATTCGTGAAACCAATAATCTTTCTTTTGCCTTTTTTTCTGTGAGAAGGGTGTTGTAAATGGGGTGGTTTCCTGGGTTTTGAGAGTTAGGTGTGGGGTAGTGTCGTTTACTACTCATCTAGTACAGGGAACTTTGCATAACATCTTCTGCTTATCCACCGCAGCTACAAAGAGCGTGTAGAGTAGTCTTTATTGGATCTATGCTCATCAAATATGTTGATGCATTTGCAGAACTCTGAGAAGTATTCTATAAAGATGCCAAACAAGTGGAACTTCTGTTTCGATTACTTCTATGCTGCAATAGTTGCCCTAGGAATCTATGTCCCAGGCATGCACCGTTTTCACGGGCATATTTTTACAATACTTAAACAATTTAACCGGTTTTTCTTCATTTTCCCGTGGATTAATTTGTCGCAGGGAGTCCTTACATGTACGGGTATATGCTTGGACAGAGGAAAAAAGCTCTTGCAAAGGCCAAAGGGGAGTAGACGGCAACAAAGTTTTAATGTATTTCTCATGATGATTAATCATCTGGTTTTGTGATTAAGATGGAATTTATTCTTAAAAAATTATTCGATTTTAACATGATAAAGTTAAAAACAGGAATATATGTTGATGTATTTACAGAGATTTGCTGCTAGGCGGTTAGAAGCAGGAACCTTGTCCCTCAAGGAAGATGAAGAAAAAATAGGAAACTTGAAAAAGAAGGAAAAAAAAGAGGGAAGGTGAATGCACAACCCATTTCGAGTCTTCCTATTTAAATGATTCTATTTTCTGCACCAGCTAGTCTTTCGTCGTGTAGTCGACTTGATAACTTGGTGTCAGATTCAGAAGACAAACTTTCTATATCCTTCTTTAAGAATGATCAAATTAATCGACACCGTTTGGAGTGGAATAACTTTTTAAGCAAAGAAGGGTGCTGCTAATTAACATGTTTAACGAACGCAACGAATCTCATAAACAGATGATGAATAAGCTTGAAATTTGAAAAAAAATAGAGGAAATGAAACGAACTACAGAGTGTTGTAGCTGCTCTCGTTCCGAAATTTCATTCTTCAGCGGCACTGGCAGCACTCAAATCCACACTCAAGTCAAGGGCCTGAAACACGGTGCAGTGAGAAGAATTCAAATTTGAACTCGACAGATTTGTATATCAAGCAGCAGCCAATTAAGTTCTACATGATTGTTCCAGCATGTTCAATTATATAAGTGGGCTGATTGGAGTAAATTTGAAAAGTTACCTTTCCAGTTATCTTGCTGTACATGGCAATCACATCTTGGACGGTAGTCTCAAAGTGTGTCGTTGCGTCGTAACTCTGAAATGCATTCCAACACCAGAGAAATTACAACTTATGTTGAATTTTGGGTGGAAAGCAGGTGAAAGCGGGGTTTGTGAATTGAGGACTATTAGTTGTCATGAGTACAAATTGAAGTATAAATGTACGAGCTTACGATAATAATCAAATGAAGATGCAAGAATTCATTCATTCTCACCGCGGATATGAAACAATTGTCACCATCACCCTGGTTAGTAGGTTCGTATCTGTCGTAAGTGTCAAAAAAGATTTCATCTACAGCCCCAAGGAGATCTGTTCCAGGCTTCAGTTCCACCTGAGGATTATCAGTCTCTGCCTCCGTTAACACAAAAGCAATGTATTTCCCTTTCGCAGCTACATTGTGGGAGTAGGAGCAGCAAAACAAGTACCTGCAACAGAGGCATATCCGATCGAGTACCATCATTACAAGGTCTTACGGTCCTTGTGATATATTAGTTCTAGTTGCAATGTTAGTTCTAGTTGCAATGTGACATTATTTGTTAAATTTGTGATCTTGGCATGAGAGGTAACAGCTTACATATCAGATTTACGTCCAAGTTGCTTCTGGGGTAGAATAACCTGGACTGAGTGAGAATCATTGGTGTTTGGGATTGGATGACTCATAATACATATCGCACGGGCAACTTTCCCTACTATTTTCACCTGTTGCACGAGACGGAGATTGAAACTCAAATCAGTTTTAAAAACTTCTCATGCCAGATGACCCTGCTGATACTAAAAAAATTCTTAATGTTACCTTGTTAGGCAAATATGAAGGATCACATACAACTTTTTTGCATTTTGCAGTTTCTCCTTCAGAAGTCACACCAATGGCCTTCCCGTTTTCAAACTCTACCTGCCAATTCGCAAAATCAGTCAAGTATCAATAACACGTTCGAAAGGATGGATTAAAAGGTTTATAATAGAGAATTTAGATAATTTTCGATATGCATGAAAAAATAACCTTGCATTCTGGCTTGCTGAGCATGTAGGTGCCGCCATAAACAGCACTCAACCGAGCAAATGCCTGCAAATTTCGTAGCACATAAAGTCAGAGGAACTGAGTTGCATATCCAAGAGATACTAGAAATAATGGTTGAAAGCATACCTGGGGGAGCTCTCCTAGACCGTACAGGGGATAAATATAAGGAGATCCTCCTTGAAAGCGTGCGAGTGACTCTGCATATAACTTTCCGAAAGGTGGAAAGTAGAGTATATTATAGAACACTGTAGAGTTAGATTGAGAAAAATTTCTAGGGTACATCTAATTAGTGCTTTTGAAAACTCTGCCATTGTTAGTTCAGAAAGGTGTAGCAAAAGGGAGCAACTCGGTTCTTTCGTAGAACACATTCAATACACGTATAGGACTTGATTGGGCAAGAAGTTTAATAATTAATATCCAGCATATTCATAGTAAAAAGTTCATGCTTCGTTACCTTCATCCTCTTCACAAAATCCATAGCTGGCTCGGCCAAGTAATTATCATCTTGCTGGAGAGCCAGTGCATGCCCAATGAAATCGACAGTATTGTCATCTAGCCCGTACTTCCTATGTCAGAAACAAAAATCTTAACTCCATCATGCAGAAATTAAACATATTTGCACAAAGTTTGGATGTGAGAAAGAAGTACGAAATAAGCTCTCGTGCTGTGACTTTGTTGAGGTCCAGTCCTTCATGAGATTTTGGATCATTCTCGTCATAGTCCTGCACATAAATGAAAAACTTTCGAGCTCTCCGCTTCTCGAATAATCCCATAAGTGGAGATTTCAGTGCTTCCACATCATTAGCTGGTACTTTGTGGACCTGGAAACATAATGCAAAACCTCATTAACAAAATTAGGGTGAACCAAAGTTAGTAGTTCCATATATGTCATATAGATGATACATGAATAAGCACTCAGTGAACTTGAAAATTATTAGTAATCACACCTTCCCTTTGTTATACACGAAACTACCATCTACAGCCTTGAAATTCAGATATTTAGTAACGTCAGTGTGAATCAGGACACGAACCAAAGCTCCGTTGGCCATCATGAACTGTCAAAATATGCACCGAGGTTGTAAAGAATCAAATTATCAGAACAACATGTAGAACAAACCAAAAATAAACCTTGTACTTTTAAGCGATCACTTGTCAGAAATATCAGCATTTAAGCAGACTTCATGTAATAAACAAAGTTCAGACTAATGAAACAAAAAGAAATTCCTGAAAAAGATTTCTTCGTTAAGAAACATTGAATGTGGTAAAGACAGCAACTGAATATCAAGATCACATCATTGACAGGCTTAAAAATTAACACAGAAAATGGTACATCATGATCATCACCTATATATGAAGATTGGGGGAAAGTAAAACTAAAAAAAGGAATCAAAGAACAACCATAAGAAACATATGCATCGTTCTTTTTACCTTGGGGATCATATCAACATTGTACTCTCTACTTGAGCCCAAAGTTTCTGGAGGCTTATCCTCGCCCCTGAATTGCTTCCAGAGCTGAAATCCAAAACCAGAAAACAAACCGAAGCCGTAAAACAAATCACATGCGTAGGAATATCTCACAAAAAAGTAAGCCAAACTGTGTAACCAAAAAGATTACCAAGATACTTACCTGGTTGAGATTGAGTGAGGTAGACTCTCCTCCATAATAGTCGTTCCTATCCATATGCAGTACCTATTTCGGGTAATTAAATAACATATTGGTAGCCTAAACATTCTTATCGACAAGTGACAGCAACGACAATCTTAAATCCAGGTGATGTTGATCTCTCTTACAAATTGCAATGAATGAAACCTAATCAGAGTGAGATAACTGATGGTACTTTTATAGTAAATACTCATCAGTGCGTTCAGTTTTATGAAAATGCATCTCAAAAGTACAAAACTATTAGCACTCCAGACCAAAGTGCATTTACATGAATCATGTTGAGAGCAAGGTTTTAAAAGATGTTAGGCGCTAATCGGGCGGTGTTCTTGGCCTAGCGCCTAGGCAGCTAGGCGGGGCCTAAGCGGTGACTTAGGTAGACTAGGCGGATTTAAGTAAATTATGATATATCGTATAAATAAGTGTTTGTTTATTCTTAAAAAAATACATAATTGCATTATGATACATAAATTGCAAAGTAGAATGAAATATAGAGTATAATTATTGGAACACAAAAAAAAAATTATCTATTTTTTGTCTAAGTTAGAGTCGTTACCTAGGCAGGTGCTCAGGCAGTCTAGGCGGGCACGCCTAGATGGGGACGCCTAAGCTGGTCTAGGGGTATTTTCTTAATTTTCAAACGCCTAAGAATTAATCTTCGGTGCCAAGAGAGAATTTTTAGAAGAGTGGTTGAAAGTATGATTCCCGACCTTATTAATTATTTATAATTAATTTATAAAGAAAGAATACTTTAATTCATAACTAAGCAGAGGTTGAATTACCTTGAGACCATCAACTGAGAGGAGGCCGCTGAGAATGCACTCTTTGAGGCCGGTTCCGAGGACGATGACGTCGTATTCTTCATCCATGGCTGCTAAAGATTTGAGTGTCTGTGATGTTTGTGTTTGAGTGAGAGAAATGGGGATTTGGTTAATGGGAAGAAGAAGAAGAAGAAAATGATTTGTGAGGAAGAACAAGTGAGGCTACAATTATGTCGAAGGGAGAAGGAAGAGGTCTCTGACTCTAGCAAAGCCAGGCGTCCCTCGAGTTTCGGTTAAAACAGTTATGTGCCCCCTACGTAGCGTTGCACGTGGACCCCGTACTAAAATAAGAATGTCTTTTTCAGAATATGTTTGTGAATGCCCCTCCGGTAATTTGTTTTAAATTGCATATATTTTCAATATTAAGATTGAGTCAATCAATATTTTGTGCAATCAGGAAAATTTTTGACAAGTGTTATTGACTTTGGTTTTAGAGAAAAAAGTTAAACTAACAAATCAAATATAACTATGAATATTATTGATTAAACGAGATTGCCGAGATGACTATAATTGAATAACTACATCTTGATTGATTTGTTCTCAATTGAATAACAAACATGATATTTATAATAAATTAACCCTAACCCTAAAAGGTAAGAAACCAAAACCCTAATGCTAAATGGGCTAAACCCAAAAAAAACCTAAACATTAAAATAAACCAAAATACTAATGTTTTCCAGCATCCCGTCAAACTCATGGCGCTATACGACATGGGTTTGTAAACAAGCAAATGCGGATTGGCTCCGTTAGGCAAACTTGCAAACTAATTTAAATTCAGACTGGCTAATGTTGAGAGTATGAAAATAAAAAACCCGTCACTAAAGGGACGCGATTTCCATATCTTAATTGTAGTAATGAACAAACAAAAACAAGTACTAGCACTCGAATGATCACATGTACAATACTCGAGTGACGGTCACAAAACAATTCCAAACAGACCAACAACTCGTGTGGGCCTAAAACAAACTTTACCATATTTTTCCCTTTGCCCGTGTGGACCTAAAGCAATATGCTATATTTTTTTCTATTTTTGTTTTTGTTTTTTTCCTCTATAATATAAAAGCAGCAACGGTGTAATCCATGGAGATGGAACTGGGTGCAGGTTGGTGGTCAATCTGGATCTAGTACGATGCGGTGACTTTGGGTGCGATGGGACAACAACGATGGGCTTGGCGACTGGGTGCATGAGCAGCAGCAGCAAATGGATTTGGCCAAAGGATCGGGCAATTCGGATTCAGTCAGATATGGCAGTGGGTACTGGCATGGTGGGTTCATGCAAGCGAGGTTCAATAGGGAGGCCTAAGGTAAAGACGAACTTGATCTAAGTTTGTGGTTCTCAGGTAAGAGCTTTGTCAAAACCATCGTCAGAAAAATTCTTTTTCTGCTGTCTTTTCATTACTTTTTCTACAACCTGCCAACGACAACTGAGAGCAGAAAAAAACAAACAGACGGAGGAGACAAACAAACTGATACTGAATAGAAGCATATTAAATTCCAAAGGAGGAGGATTCTCTCTCCTCCTAATCTCTCTTCCCTTCCCTCTCCTCCTATTTAAACGATCACGGTTAAACTACGTCAACATCTTATATTGATTTTTTTATAGAGATAATAAGACAAAAAGCAATGTGTGTGAGAGTAGGCCTGACAATTTTTGACACGATCCAATAACCCGACAAGACACGACACGAAATTAACAGGTGTTTGGGTCGACACGATAACGAATCGGGTCGTTATTGGGTAACCCGATAAGCACCTGTTAAGATAACGGGTTGATTCGGGTATTCACATGGGTAATCCAATACACGATAAGGAAAATATTAATTTTATAATTTTATAACCCTAAAAAATACTATAATAATTATATATATTAATTTAACAAAAACTATAATAATTATATATATATATATATATATATTAAATATTAAAAATTGGTGACCATTGGATCGGCTTAAATATACATATCATTCAATTTCTTAAGTATTATACGTACAAAATAAATAAATTTAAATCTACTTAATAAAATATATATATATATATATATATATCACTGAACTTGATGGGATACGAATTCTACGAAACTAATTTCAACGATCCAACCGCCAAACTTGTTTGCATATGCTTTGAGATTGCATCAGCAAAAAATAGCAAAAAACAAACATTCAGAAATCAAGTAACGGGGAAAAACTTTTCAACGGTTATCAACGAAAAATCACGATTTAATGGTTATTTTAGCTCTGATTTTGATGTTTTTTTACAGCTACACTTCTTGACTCTATATAAATACAATGAATGAACTCGATCTTCAATTTAAAATATTTACACTAATGAATACTACAAAATCTTATGTTATACTTAATAAAAGTATGAATAAACTCGTAAGTGTTAGTGAATCTATTGTTTTGATGGGATACGCATTCCACGAAACTAGTTTCAACAATCCAACCGTCAAACATGTTTGTATATACTTTGAGATCGCATACGCCAAAAATTAAAAAAAAAAAACATTTAGAGATAAAGTAATGGGACAAAACTTTTCGACGATTATAAACGAAAAATCACGATTTAACGGTTATTTTAATTTCGATTTTGATGATTTTTTACAGTTACACTCCTTGACCCTATATGAATACAATCTTCAATTTAAAATATTTACACTAGTGGATACCACAAAATCTTATGTTATACTTAATGAAAGTATAAATAAACTTTAACTGTTAGTGAATCTATCTGCGAAACTAATTTCAACGATCCAACTATCAAACTTGTTTGTATATGCTTCAAGATTGCATACGCCAAAAATTACAAAAACCAAACATTTAGAGATCAAGTAACGGGACAAAATTTTCAACGGTGATCAACGAAAAATTATGATTTAACGGTTATTTTAACTTCGATTTTGATGATTTTTTACAGCTACACTCCTTGACACTATACGAATACAATGAATGAACTCGATTTTCAATTTAAAATATTTACACTAGTGGATACCACAAAATCTTATGTTATACTTAATGAAAGTAGGAATAAACTCTTAAGTGTTAGTGATTCTATAGTTTTGATGGGATACGCATTAAACAAAACTAATTTCAACGATCCAACCGTTAAACTTGTTTGTATATACTTCAAGATCACATACGCCAAAAATTGAAAAAAAACAAACATTCAGAGATTAAGTAACGGGACCAACCTTTTCGACGGTTATCAACGAAAAATCACGATTCAATGATTATTTTAACTCCGATTTTGATGATTTTTTACAGCTACACTCCTTGACCCTATATGAATACAATGAATGAACTCGATCTTCAATTTAAAATATTTACACTAGTGGATACCACAAAATCTTATGTTATACTTAAAGAAAGTATGAATAAACTCTTAAGTGTTAGTGAATCTATTATTTTGATGAGATACGCATTCTACAAAACTAATTTCAACTAGGGGTGGGCACGGGCCGGGCCGGGCCCAAAATTGGAGGGACCGGACCGAACCCGCTTTAAATTGCAACGGGTCGGCTGAGTAATGAAAATTTTGAATCTAGAACCGGACCTAACCCGACCCGTTTCAAACGGGCCGGTTCGAGTTGGGTCCACTTACTTTTTTTTTTATTGTTGGGACCAATTACATTTTTTTTATTGGAACAAAGTACATAGTATACTGCATCATCCAATTTTTTTTTTTCATCTTCGAAATTCCTAGATCCAAAATTCCAAATTACATGAAAAATCCAAAGTTCCAAGATCCAAAATTAGAATCGAGTACAGAGCCTACAGATACTAAGATCCAAAATTTCAAATAACATAAAAAATCTAAATAACATCGAAGGTTCAAGATCCGAACATCAAAATAACATATAAGCTCTGTAATAACATCCTAAACAACAAAATAGCATCTGAGACCAAAGTCCCAAGATCAAATTAACATCCAAAATAACATAAAATCTGTAATAACATCCAAATTAACATCCGAAATGACTTCCAATATTCTGATGATTTATGATAGAAGGACGACACCCTTCCTTGTGACCTCTCTCTAATTACAATTGAGGAAGAAACATATGAGATCATTAGATATGAGAGATTAGAAGCATATTACATAAACAGTAATTACATGAAATATATTACATTTTGTCTGTTGGCAAAACATTACATTGGAATGCAATGTTTACCTGAAGTGCAGGAAAACTTGTAAATAACACAAAAACCGGTGCATCTAGTTGGTTACAGGGATTAAATAGCGTTAACAATGAGGGATGTTAACTTGACAAAGAAGTTATATTCTCACATGCAAAGCATAGAAGATGGTTCATATATATAGTTATCCAAAACACAATCTGTAATATGTTCGAGTAGTTACCTCTCGAACAATGTTTTTGCCATGTGAGATTGGCTGCATCCCTGTCAAGAGCTCCAAAAACACCACACTGAGGCCATAAACATCGCTCTTATCCGTTAGCTTATGAGGCTATAAACATTCAATGACAAAACATGAAATATATTACATTTTGGCTTTCTTTGTGTTTATGAAATATATTACAAATTTCATAAACATAAAGAAAGCCAACAAACTTTTCATTATTGGCTTTACTCAATAATCTAGTTAGTTCCGATTCGGGGTTGAAAATCGAAACCAATAAACTATGGATATCAAATAATCTTAACTATTGGCTTTGACTTACAAGCATTAAGATTGCAGCTTCAATTACCAATTTTAGTTCAAAAATTGTAACTAATCGAAAAGTTTCTGCAAATTTAAATACCAAACAACTTAAAATCTACAATCTATAAGCAGATCCATAAAATTCAAAACCAATAGAAAAGTTTATGCAAGTAATCAAATCGCAGCAGTCCATATAATCAATCGAAAAGCTTATGCAATCATAGCCCCAAAAACCCTAAATTCCCAAATCAGAAACCCACATAATTCCTAAATCAATTGAAAAGCTTATGCAAAAATTCTAAATTCCTAAATCATAAACCCTAATTCATAAATTACCTAGGGATTTGCAGGATGATGGTGGTGTTCTCAACGGTGAGGATGATGTGGTGGTGGTCGAAACTCGCGATTGGGAGGATTGAAGGAGAGTCAGGAGACAATGCTGCGATGGTGATGGTGGCTAGCTGATGTGATGTCGACACAGTTGAGGTCGACTCAGTCACTATGAGTCTTAGGGAGTCGAGTTAAGTAAGGGTGAGAGAAAGAACGAGAAAGTGGTGAGAGTCGATGGACGAAGATGAGAGAGATCGAGGTCTAAGACGAGAGAGGAGAGGAAATTTAGGGAGTGGGAGAGTCTGAGACTCTTGAGTGCGATCGTGGTCTGAGAGACTATGCTATGTGTTTTAATACAGATATTTAATCAACGGATCAGGTTAAATCTCAAAATTTTGGAAGGTGGAAACGGTCCGGGTTGGGGACCCGCTTCCTCAGTAATTAAGACCTGTCCCGCCTCGCAAATAGCATGGACCCGCCCCACCCCGTTTCAAATTTAAAAAAAAAAGGACCCGCCTCGAACCGCTTGGACCCGCGGGTAGGGGCGGGTTCATGCCCTGTTTGCCCACCCCTAGTTTCAACGATCAAACCGTCAAACATGTTTGTATATACTTCGAGATCGCATATGCCAAAAATTGCAAAAAAATAAACATTCAAAGATCAAGTAACTAGACAAAACTTTTCGACGGTTATCAACGAAAAATCACGATTTAACAGTTATTTTAACTTCGATTTTGATGATTTTTACAGCTACACTTCTTGACCCTATATGAATATAATGAATGAACTCGATCTTCAATTTAAAATATTTACACTAGTAGATACCACAAAATCTTATGTTATACTTAATGAAAGTATGAATGAACTCTTAAATATTAGTGAATCTATCGTTTTGATGGGATACGCATTCTACGAAACTAATTTCAACGATCCAACCGTCAAACTTGTTTGTATATGATTCGAGATCGCATACGCTAAAAATCGCAAAAAACAAACATTCAGATATTAGGTACCTGGACAAAACGTTTTGATGGTTATTAACGAAAAATCACGATTTAACGATTATTTTAACTTTGATTTTGATGATTTTTTATAGCTACACTCCTTGACCTTATATGAATACAATGAATGAACTCGATCTTCAATTTAAAATATTTATACTAGTAGATACCACAAAATCTTATGTTATACTTAAAGCAAGTATGAATAAACTCATAAGTGTTAGTGAATCTATTGTTTTGATGTGATACGCATTTTATGAAACTAGTTTCAACGATCCAACCGTCAAACATGTTTGTATATACTTTGAGATCGTATACGCCAAAAATTGCAAAAAACAAATATTCAGAGATCAAGTAACGGGACAAAACTTTTCAACAGTTATCAACGAAAAATCACGATTTAACGGTTATTTTAACTCTGATTTTGATGATTTTTTACAACTACACTCCTTGACCCTATATGAATACAATGAATGGATTAGATCTTTAATTTAAAATAATTACACTAGTGGATACCACAAAATCTTATGTTATACTTAATGAAAGTATGAATAAACTCTTAAGTGTTAATAAATCTATCGTTTTGATGGGATACGCATTCTACGAAACTAGTTTCAACGATCCAACCGTCAAACATGTTTGTATATACTTTGAGATCGCATACGCCAAAAATTGAAAAAAAACAAATATTCAGAGATGAAGTAACGGGACAAAACTTTTCGACGGTTATCAACAAAAAATCACGATTTAACGGTTATTGTAACTTTGATTTTGATGATTTTTTACAACTACACTCCTTGACCCTATATGAATACAATGAATGAATTAGATCTTCAATTTAAAATATTTACTTATGTTATACTTAATGAAAGTATGAATAAACTCTTAAGTATTAGTAAATCTATCGTTTTGATGGGATACGCATTCTATGAAACTAATTTCAATGATTCAACTGTCAAACTTGTTTGTATATGCTTCAAGATCGCATATGCCAAAAATTGCAAAAAACAAACATTCAGAGATCAAGTAACGGGACAAAACTTTTCGACTGTTATCAATGAAAAATCACGATTTAACGGTTATTTTAACTCCAATTTTGATGATTTTTTTACGGCTACACTCTTTGACCCTAAATGAATACAATGAATGAATTCGATCTTCCATTTAAAATATTTACACTAGTGGATACCACAAAATCTTATGTCATGATGATCGATGAAAATTGAGGATTTTGTATAAGGAATCACATGCAAGTTTTGAGTTCCATTGGCAATGTTTAAACTTTTGAGAAAGGCTTCACAACCTTTATAACAAAAACTCTTTCATTTTGCATATCCTTGCATATTTAATCTGTAGTAATAGACTAGTAGTTTATGGATGTTTGTTTATTAGGCTTGTTTATACCATATTTAGGGCCTCGTATTTAGACCGCGTACACATACTCGGGGGACTTAAATGTAATTACGTGATAAAGGAAGGGGGCAAATATGTAATAAGTGAGGAGTCTTTATTCTATAAAAGGACCCCTCACCATCATTATTAGGGGAGGCCATTTCAGAGGCCAATTCCTAGGCCCTCTCACCCCCTCTCAACACTCTCACTCTCAGAGCTCTCTCTCCCTCAAATAAATACAATCAATGTGGACATAGCCCAAACCTTGGGGTAAACCACGATACATCTTGTGTTATTTACATTTCTGCAGATTCACGGTTGGATTTACGTTGTTCGAAGACCTCCGATTTTGTGCATCAACATTTGACACCGTATGTGGGAATCGACACAAAAAACCTATGTCGGTTCTCTTTCATTTTTTCACCTCCATCGTGAATATGTAAAAAATCCAACAACGCAAAACTTTCCCAAAAAAAAACCCAGAAACCAAATACTCTATCTTTCACTCGCCTAATCCTTTTACAGAGGAGTCACAAAAAAAAACTCTCTCTCTGTGTCTAAAAATCCAGTCTTTCTCTCCCTAAAAAACAAGAAAAGCTGAGAATAAGAAAAAATGAGCATCAGAAATAGACTCCGTCAAGTCCTTCAAGGGCGACGGCAAAGTCGACGAGTTCAAAGAGCAGGCTTTCAAACGTAAGACCCGAAAACGTCTCATTATCCACTCAGTTTCCACGGTGGTCCTGTTGGCGGTGATCATTCAGAGATGGGATCCACACTCCGATTCGGGTGCCTCGTGTTCCGGCTTCCGATCGTACCCAGTATATTCGGAGATGGGCTCATCAGCTTCGGGCCTTTGTTGATACCCAGACCCGTATTCCGAACCGGGGTGTCCATACTCGGGTTTCCAACCATAACCCGATTCAGGCATCTCGGATCCGAACTCGGGTCTTTCCTTCCCACCAGGCTGGAACCCATAGGCCGACTGGAGCCTGCCTTCGTACTCTCCCTCTGGATGTCCCCTGCCAGATTGAACCCGACAGCTGGTCTAGGTCGGTGCGCGGGTCGAGCGTATTATGTGTACTCGTCTTCGAAAGCCTCGTCGGCATAGACGGAGGGCTCAGAGTACTACGAGAACTAAGGGCGCTCGTAATTGAAATCATCAGACAGCAATGAGTTGGGGTAGTAGGTCCCGTAAGGCGGCGGATTGGTTCTCGATCTTCAAGCTCTCTTCCCAATATTTGGGTGGGTGAGGGAGTACAACCTTTCTAAACTCAGAGGAGACGTCGTCTTTGGACTTACCATTGCAAGCCTCTGTATTCCCCAGGATCTTGGATATGCAAAGCTTGCCAATCTGTGTGAGAATGGCTTATAAAGTAGTTTTGTACCATCGCTTATTTATGCGTTCATGGGTAGCTCAAGGGACATTGCGATTGGACCGGTGGCCGTGGAGTCTCTGTTGCTTGGGAGTTTGGTGCAGAATGAGGTTGATTATAAAACGGATGCAGATGACTATCTGCGCCTAATGTTAACTGCTACATTCTTTGCCGGAGTCACACAACTTACTTTAGGATTTAAATCTGATCTCCACTTTCCAAGCGTGAAGGCGGTGCTTTCTTGCCAAGCTAAGGGAATATAAATCTGATCTCCACTTTCCAAGCTATTTGCTTTTGCTTGGTTATGCTTCTATCTATTTTAGATTCCACCGTAAAAGCACATGGGTAGGGGATGGGTACCTCAGATTCGAAGCCACTAATGCAATTTGACTCCACCACTTGTCCTGCACACCTCAAATTCCACTGCAAAAGCAAGGAGTAAAAGGAAATCCCAAGACGTAAAGCTTGTTTTCGATGATGAGTAGCACATGGGTGTGTTTGCTGAAAAGCAAAAGCTACTTTTGTTTTTGTCGACCATCCACAGAAAAACACTACAAAAGCAAGGAATAAACACTCTACCAGAATGATGTAATTTATTTTCCTTATCTTTCAGAAACATCTGTATAAACCCCATCAGAGGGTAATATGTATAAACCCTATCAGAAAGTAATCATAAAATTAAAAAAAAAAAAAAAAAACAGCAAGCCCAAAATAAATGGGCTGGAATGTTGTGTGGAGGGTGAAGGCCCATAAGCCTAAAATAGCATCAACCAAGTGATCAAAAGTACGCCTAGTACTCCAAAATTATTCGGCAACCTGCCACTATTACCACCAACCAGGTGATGAAATGTACAACCCGTACTCTAATATCATTTGGCAACTAGCCATTCATGCCACCAACCAGGTGATGAAATGTACAACCCATACTATAATATCATTCGGCAACCTGCCGCTATTACCACCAACCAGGTGATGAAATGTACAACCCGTACTCTAATATCATTTGGCAACTAGCCATTCATGCCACCAACCAGGTGATGAAATGTACAACCCGTACTCTAATATCATTTGGCAACTAGCTATTCATGCCACCAACTAGGCAATGAAAGGTACAACCCGTACTCTTTTTCATGCCACCAACCAGGTGATCAAAAGTACGCTCAGTACTCCAAATTATACATGAGCATTACTCATGTCATTCATACATAAATATTCATGAGCATCACTTATGACAATCATACATAAACATTCATGACCATCATTCATGTCAACATTCATGAGCATCACTCATGTTAACATTCATGAGCATCACTCATGACAACATCCATGAGCATCACTCATGTCAATCAACATAAACATTCATGAGCATCACTCATGTCAAATAGCTTCAAAAGCTCCATTTACAAAAGCTCTAGCTTCAAAAGCTTCATTTACAGAGCTCCAGCTTCAAAGCTTCACTTGCAAAGCTTCACTTACAAAGCTTCAGTGCACGGTATACAAATACCACATCCGAACAACCACCACTTCGGCCCATACATGGATTCAATTTGAAGTCTCCAGCCAACAGACTCTATTGACCGAAGACTTGGGGGACTACATTATGTACCATATATTGGGCCTCAACCAGGCCTCATGAAAATACTTGGGGGACTTAGCCCATTATCTATGTACTGAGGAGCGAACCCTTATTCTATAAAAGGGACTCCCTCACCATCATTAGAGAGCATCGCCGCCTACTGAGCAACCGCCTTGCTGCGAGCATCAACTTTAGCCCATATTTATGTATTGAGGAGCGAGCCCTTATTCTATAAAAGGGACTCCCTCACCATCATTAGAGAGCATCAACTCTAGCCCATCATCCATGTATTGAGGAGTGAGCCATTATTCTATAAAAGGGATTCCTTCACCTTCAAACGCCACAAGCCGAGCCAACCAAGGGAACATAAACCACGAGCCGAGCAGCCGAGCAGCGTGTGCTACTTCTAGTTGAACATCATTTCAGATTGAGCACCACCTCATATCGAGCATCAGTTCAAGACAACATCTAGTTATTTCGACCCACACATGGACTGAATTTCAAGTTTCTAGCTAAAAGACTCTCTTGATTGAAGACTTGGGGGACTACTATTTATACCATATTTAGGGCCTCGTATTTAGACCTCGTACAAATACTCGGGGGACTTAAATGTAATTATGTGATAAAGGAAGGGGCAAATATGTAATAAGTGAGGAGTCCTTATTCTATAAAAAGACCCATCACCCTTACAATTAAGGGAGGCCATTTTAGAGGCCAATTCCTAGGCCCTCTCACCCCCTCTCAACGCTTTCACTCTCAGAGCTCTCTCTCCCTCAAATAAATACAATCAGTGTGGACGTAGCCCAAACCTTGGGGTGAACCACGATACATCTTGTGTTATTTACATTTCTGCAAATTCACGGTCGGATTTACGTTGTTCCAAGACCTCCGGTTTTGTGCATCAACAAGGCTCTTATTTTCAAGTGTAGATGTAGTACTTAAACGACAAATATGTTTTAATGTTTTGAAGTAATATTTATGTGGCAATGTGTGGTATGTGCAAATTTAAGAAAAAATATATATTTTTCTTAACGGGTCACAATGGGTCGGGTCACTTTACCCGTTTGGTAAAGTGACCCGACCTGTTAAGGACCTGTTAAGATAACGGGTGTGACACGACACGACCCGTTAAGATAACAGGTGTTACACGAACACGACAGACACGATCCGTTTGCCAGGCCTATGTGAGAGGAGGGAAGGAAAAGGGATGGGAATAGAAGGGGAGAGAATCCTACTCCAATTCCAAATGATCAAACTTGCTCTAATACTAAGTTGAACTAACAAACGAAATATAACTATGAATATTATTGATTAAACAAGATTGTCGAGACGGCTACAATCGAATAACTATATCTTGATTGACTTTTTCTCGACTAAATAACAAGCATGATATTTATAATAAACTAAACATAACTCTAAAAGATAAGAAACTGAAATCCTAATGCTAAACGGGCTAAGTCCATAAAACCAAAGATTAAAATAAACTTAAATACTAATATTTTCCAACAAAAAATTGTTTATGTTAAGTTTACTTGGGGAGGAGAAAATATTCTATTTACCAATAGGAATTGTTATTGGTACTAAAAAAATCTCACTTGTGAGGAGTGTAGAATGAGATTTTTGGAGTGCTAACAACAATTTCCTACCAATAATGCTAAAAGGAAGTCAATGACAGTTACCTAAATATCATTAAAAATGTTTTAATGGCACTTTGAAAACGTCATAAGTTTTAAGGGCATTTTTAATTTTAAGGGCGACTCCAGAGGGCAATAGGTATGTTTGCTTCTCTATGCACCCTTAATAAGTCTCTTAGACCAGATGGTTTTAATGGTTGGTTTTTTCCAAAGAGTGTGGTTAGTCATTGGAAATGGTTGGTTTTTTTTTTTCAATTATCACACAGCTTTGAAACTTTGCAAAAGTGCAAGCTTAAAACTTTAAATTAATAATGTTAGAGGAGTCTCTTGTGATAAAGCCCATTTTGTGATGTTCCAGGTAGTAGCTTGGGAAACTCGAGCTATATTAAGCGCGGTTATGTTAGGCGGACTATATACGTTTTGACATGGCCCCATTGTCCAAAAACTTCTAATGCACCATCCGGCTTCCGAAAAGTTTATGCAATTGAAGGGTTGTGTGTTATACACTCAAACTTGGGCCCTAGCCATTCGAAGGAATAATTGAAAAGGGCGAATCAAAAATCAACTAGGTGGTGGCTATGAACTTCGGCCCCGAAGTACGATTATTTCTATCCCAGATTAGCGTACAAAGTCGAGTATGTTATGTGGTGATCTCTTGCCTAAAGCAGATTCGACGAAGGCATTCAGACTTGAAAATCCTCAATATGGAATTTTATTCCAACAGAGCTCTGATTCGTGGAAGTAACTTAACAAAAGGATTCCAAAGGTGTTTCTGATCCCCACATGCAAGCGACCAAGTCCCTAATGAATTTTTCGTTAAGGTTCACTAGGTATGGGCACGTGATTCGGACTGAGGAGGAAGCCTCTTCTTGGTTACATGTTGCGATTATTTAAATTCTCAAACCTGAAATGGGTTAAGATGAACTATAAATGGATTGAAAGTCATGCATAAAATATCTCGCAACACTTAGATTACTCTTCTACAAATGTTAGCAATTATTATTGACCTAACAAAAGCAACTGAAACATGTTGAACTAACATTAAGATTTAGAGGCCATTCCGAACGGAGACGATCACCTTTTCATCCTTAGTCCAATAAATGCATCAAAGCAAGTTTGGAAGCAAGAGATTTTTTATGTGTCTTAAACCTGGTGTCGGAGTAGGGTGGTACTCCGGTCATCGCAATGGGATATTTATAAACACTAAGTTCAAGGGATACATTTTTCCTGCAATGTTATGAAAGGGGTCTAAAACTCACATAAGCCTACAAGTTTATTCAAGTTTGACTCCATTACTTATTAACTCCAAGTTTAGATTGTTGGATTAAATATATTCCACAATTAGGAAGCACGGGATGAAACGCTCTAAGGGGTTTACTCTAACAAGATCAATGGCTTGAGTAAATAACCTGAGCAAACATGTGTAAGCAAGTATTCATTGCGTAAAACAATCGAAGTCTCGTGAATAGGGCAAAATGGTACAATTCCAGCGGAGACAAACCATCACCCCTAGCAAAAAATCTTTAGATTCTTAAAGGGAAATAGTCCAGTTCTTTTTCGGTGGAGGCATTTATTGTTCCAAAGTTTACATCATTGTCTGCCTCAGATTGATACCAAGAGGGCTCCAATGGAGAAGAATCGCTCAAGAATCTCAATGCCCCACTCCAGCCATATCCGTATGTAAAAACTGCGAGGAGAATGACATTTTTTAGCTGTGGAGCAGAGCGTGAAGGCTAAGAATGAGTAACTTGACAGGAAGAAGAGGTTCATTACTACTAAGTTTTAACGAATCTATATCCCATTCAGAAATCCCGGCAATGGCGGTTGAAGGAATTACAATCTTTTTTATTGCTTACTCTGATCATTGGAGGTTTAAGGAAAGTGTTGTAATTGGTGGCAGGAGTTAGCTGTACACTCAAGGCTGTCATTTTTTGTGGAAAAAGAGAAAAATTTGATAATTTGAAGACTTAGAGAGGTTGGAACACTAAGAAATTAAGGTTTCCCATATTAGAAAAATTTGGATGCATGAGGGAATTGGAGGAGAAATCCAGGCTATTTATAGAAGATTTTTTTGAAATCATCTCACCGTTGTATTTGGACTATCTTGCCCATGTATTTTTGGCGGTTGGAGCAGCTTGGTAAAAGCAAAAGGTTGGTCACAGTTCTCGTGCACATGCGAAGCAATGTCCCCTCATCATTGTTGTCTCAACGACACATTTTTTGAGATCGTGCGTCTGAATTCAGAATGTCTCAATTACTTTGTAACGGTAACAAGGCCGGATTGCCACGTGTCAAAAGAATCATAAATAATATGTTCTTTGATTTCACTGAGATTGACTATTTTTGTTCCACAAGACACAAAAATATGATCTAATTGGGGATTAGACGAGTTTCTTATATTCTCAGAGATTCCTATAATTTAGGGATTGACGTGCGCCATAAGTAATCACGCTTCTAAGGGCTGGTTTGGTATTGCTGTGCTTTGAAAAAAAACTGCTGTGAAAATAAGCGGCTGTGCTGTGAGAATAAGCGGCTGTGAAATAAATCAGCAGAGCGTTTGGTAAACTTTTTTGTAAAAGTGCTTTTGGAAAAAAAAAAAAGCAGTCTGATAGTGGGTCTTTTCATTAAAGGAGCACTGTAGCCCCGTGTGCTTTGAAAAAAAGCCAGTTTTCCAAAGCTGCAAATAGTAGCTTCAGCTTTTTCCTTTGATTTCAGCTTATTCTCACAGCAGCTTCCAAAATAAGCCATTTTTTTTCAGTTTACCAAACACCTAAAACCCTAACAGCTTTTTTTCATAGGTGCTTTTTTTTTAAGCACCTCACTCCCAAACTAGGTCTAAGAGTACATAATATATAGTCCTAGATATTCTTTTGGATTCTCCTGGTTTAATACATATTCCATATCCTAAAAGGTCTTTCTCCTTACTAGTATAAATATCCCTATCTAGGGTTCATCTCTAGTAATGCAATTATCACATACTTACTCTCTTTCCCACTGTTTGAGTCTTGTATTACTTAGTAAGTTGACCGTCGAAGAGCTTTTGGCTGGTAGTCTACCGGCACCCAAGGTTAATCATGGTTGTTTGCTCTTTTACAAGTAGCCGAGTTGGCCCAGTTCCTCCATCCACACTAGTGCGCGCAAATTTGATTCCAACATGTAATTAATTTCCAATCGTAATTAGTGTAGGTACCTAAATAGAGATTAATATAACCCTATATATTGTAATACTTTACAAACATTAATACAATGAGTCATATTTCTACATGGTATCTTTCCTCTAGGTTTATCTCGTTGGTTCTAGGATTTTTCTTCTCTTCTCGTCACCTAAAAAAAAAAAAAAAACCAAGATCCCTAGTTCTTCAAATATTGCACTCCCATCGTATACAAATTACAATAACACCGCAACCTTATGCATAAGGTCATGCATCTTACATGTTGGTGTCGTATTGTAAAGCCTTTTTTATTTGTAGGGAATTGTTATTAGCACTCCAAAAATCTTATTTGGCACTCCAAACTTTCTATATTTATAAAGAAAAATACACTTGTAAAGAGTGCCAAATGTGATTTTTGGAGTGCTAATAATAGTTCCCTTTTTGTAACATGCTAAGAAAAATGAGTTCCATAAGATAGCTATCTGCAACTTGTCCTGGTGTGTGATAACAAATAAGAGTTTGTTGAGGCACAAAGTTGGGTTGATCTTGGACCAACATAAATCCGATTATAAATCACATAAATACACAAGAACACAAATATATATTGTAGTTCACCCCAAGTTAGCGCTACATCCACACTGATGTCGATTTGGTTTCACTATATCAATAAAGGTTACAATGTACATGGAGGCTATAAAGACTAGGGTTTTCTCTCTTTGCTCTTCTTTGCCCTTCCTCCAAGTGAGGGTGAAGGATCATTTTATAGAATAAGGGTTTTCTTCACCTCTACATACATCATGGGCACATATGAAGCTATAGAGGGACAGGGAGTGGCGGCCGCCCTTCCCCTCGCCGAAATAAAGCCTTGAGGCGAGATTCCACCCCTCTGCTTACTGCTACTTCTTTGCTCTGCTCTGTTGTGTCGTTGCGCTAGGTTGCGATGGGCAGCAAATGACCCTTTTTTTTCTTCAGAAATCCAGGCCAAAAAGACGTCGTTTTGGGCCTGGAATGAAAAAAATAAAATAAATGAAACGGTTCGTTTTACTAAAATGAAGAACAAAATAGCAGGGGACCCATTTACACATGCATCGACGCACTTTGTGATGAGGTGGCGATCTGCAAGGACTTTCCACTCTTTCACTTTAGGTTACAACCTACGTGATGACATGAGATGAGATGTTCTAGCATTACTATTGAATCCGTGACTCTACACACAAAATCCAAATATGGTATATTTTTCTAGCTAAGTTTTTGGTGATCTATTTGTTAGTTTTTTCCTAGCTAAGTTTTAAAATCCGATTAACAGATTAATTATATGCCATACATGGCCTATACTTATCAAATTTTATCACCACCAATCAAAATATTTGCTAGGGGCCTAACTAAAAAGAGTTTGTATAGATAATATACATTTATTGACATATATACGATATTATCTACATTAAAGGGTGCGGAAATGTAATATATATACGCACGTTGTGGAGCCAAAAATAATCACAAGGCGACACGTGGATTTTTGGGTGAAGATGACAAATTTACCCTCGAGGCATACCAGGTCTCCTACACGCGAGCAGTGGAGAATCATCCATCAACCAAATCAGGAGTACCCAAAATAAGTAACAAGTTCAAATTTGTCTCATCCATCCTCATTCCATAACCTCCAAAAACCTCCCAAAACATTTCTTTTATTATGATAATTAGCCAATTAATAAATTTATACCTAATTAATTTATTAATTGCTAATTGAATCACCAAATAACACCCCAAAACACACTTAAAGGCCAACCACACCCCATTCCCTATATTATGACCCTATTTCTTCTAAAAAGCTAAGTTGATACTCTTGCAAAACTTCCAAAAATCCTCTAAACACTTTTTTCTCTCTAAATTCTAACTTTGGCATCGGAGGTTCTTCGGCCAAAGCCCCCCCCCATTCATCATGGGCGCGTGAGGTTCTTGGCCTTGACCAAAGGTGTTGATTGTTTTGTAGGTGCAATTTTGTCCAAGAAGAAGAAGGTGGAAATTTGCATCCACAAATTGGTGCTTTCATTGAGAGTTGAGATCCATACTCGTAGAAAACTCTTGCACAAAAAGGTTTTTCTCTATTTTCTAGTCCATTTGAATATTTTTCATACGTTCTTATTATTAGAATTTTTTATTTGCAAAGGTTCTTTGATAAAACGTATAAGAAAAATATAATGGCTAGAAATTTAGAAAATTCCACAAGTGAAAATTCTAATACTCAAGAAACGGGACCGCGACGATCCACGAGGCTAAATGTGGTCATAGGTGGAGTGGTACCACTACTACGAGGTTCCACCATGGCCCAAGCTGTGCCATCCAAGCTTGCACGAGCCCTAGCCCAAGTCTCGCATTCGCATGCATCACGCACTGAGTAGCCTGCTCCCGTCGAGTAGCTCACTCCCATGGCCCAGCCTGCTCCCGTTGAGCAACCTGCTTTTGCAGCCCTACCTGCTTCCGCGACCCAACCTGCTCCCGTAATCCAGCCTGCTCCTGTAGCTCTGCCTGCTCCTGCAACCCTGCCTCTCATGGTTTCCCAAGCAGCTCAAGTTGGCCCGAGAATATCTCAACTATCCGGAGTAACCATCGAGCCGGGGGCATTTTCACCATATTGATTTGACATTTCCCAATTCAAATCTTGCACCTGGAGTCTACCACACTTCCACTGTTCAAGGAGGCACACCAATCCAAATGGTGAATAACACTTGTCTCGACAAGTCATAGAGTTGACGAACGCCCTTGCACAATAGACAACCTTGGTGAATCAACTCTTGCAACGCACCAAGATCCAATGTGCCCCGGACGAGGTGTCGACAAGGGTTGACGAACCTCTTCATCAGCGTTTCAGCAAACAGCCCCTTAACCAGCCACGTTCCAAGCGTTCTGGCAGTTTACGCTCCTGCCTGGGTTCTTGGGATAGCGTATACTCTCATCTTAGCGTGCGGAGGAGCGTGCATTCCCAATCAAGCCCACGAATGAGCATACATTCACGGTTGAGGTCACACTCCGATTATCAACATGGACAACCTTCCAGGCGAAATGTTCATTCACAACTAGGCTCACAAGGAGCATTCTCCACCTCACATCGGAGTAGGCAGCACGGCAGACGGAGAGAAATAGTTATTCAATCTGACTCAAGTTTAACTGGCAGCCTGGGAACAGCCCGTTCGCCTGCCAGGTACATGCCACATGCGCCGCAACCGCGATATAGACGAGTCGAGCATAGGGAAGAGCAGCCTAGACCCATAGGTCATGATTAGAGGCAGCAAAAGTTCCACTACCCCAGCAGAGGCATATTCAAGAAGAAGTTGAGAGACTCATAACCGAACGATTGCACAATTTCCAACATGACGAGGCTGTTGACGATGCGCTTTGACAAGACATGACCAACATAAGCATGTCACCATTCACGAATAAGATCGAGCGGACAGATCCATTTCGCAGGTTCACTATGCCTTACTTCATTCCGTACAAGGGAGACGAAGATCCAAATCGACATCTCAAGCACGACTGCAGCACCATGATCCTTTACAGGAACAACGATGCGCTTATGTGCAAAATTTTTGCCACAACTCTACAAGGCGAGGCACTAGACTGGTTTCACACTCTGCCGCCGCAGTCGATCTGGAGTTTTAATGAACTTTCCTTTGTTTTCACTAAGGAGTATTCGTCTAACCACTCAATCAAAAGGACATCCGACCATCTCTTCAGCATCGTAAAAGACCATTGGGAGACAATTCGTGACTATGTCAAGAGATTCAAAACGGAGAAGGCCAAGATTGTTGGTTGCAACGAAGACATAGCAACGGCAACATTCAAAAATGAACTTTCCACCGAACATCCTTTATTTGGAAAACTGCTCATGGGAGAAGAATTGAACCTAGCAGCTTCCTATACTTTAGCAGAAAAACATGCACTATGGGACGAGGCTAAGCAGTCTAACAAAAATGAGTCGGAAAAGAAGCACATGGAACGTTCCCCAACCAGAGAAGACTCAGCGCCTAAAACATTCACCAAATTCACAGTTCCAATCAGCCAAATTCTCCGCAAGCTCAAGAACGAACCTTGGTTCGAACTGTCATCACCCATGAAAGGCGATCTTACCAGGCTGGATCATACAAAGTATTGCGCATTCCATCAAGGACCAGACCACACTACTAATGGCTACCTGAAGTGGAAGCAGTATCTTGAGAAGCTAACAAATGAGGGCCGATTGATGCGTAAAATAACTAAACACACAAATTAAACCCTCTTTTTATCAATTGTAGTAAAGTATGTAAGTAGGGATCGTTCTAGGCCGGGGATTAGGAGGGATTGCTAAACACTTGAAACTGACTTAAAAACATAAAAACAAAATTTAAAACACTAAACTAGACTCAAAGAATGCAAAACTATACTTTAAAATACTTAAACAAACATAAAACTCAAAACAGCAACCTAATGACTCAAAACTGCCTAAAAACCACTTTCTGGGTAGTTTTGAGAACCTAACAAGAACTTGGACGAAGTTGGATGAAAACTTGAATCAAAACACTTAGAAACACAAATCAAAACACTTTCTAACTAATCTAAGACTTCAAAATAAAGGGGGATTTGTTTTGGACGAAAATTGAAAACAAAACAGAAACTTTAAAACAAAACAGATTGTAAAACGTTTTTGGATGAAAAGGATGGATAAAAGGCTAGTTAGGAGGTTCTTCTCCACACATGACACACTTGCAAACAAAATGATTTTCAGTTGTTCTTTCAATAAATTATGAAACTCAACACCCCAAGTTAATTAGATACGCTTAAATTAACCTTCAAGTTCTCCTTAAGTTAATAAATTGGATGGAAAAGCGCATACAACAATTCAAAGCATTCCTCAAAGGTTCCTTACGTGATGAGCACAATAAAGATACAATCAAGAATCATGAAGCACAATGAGAACTATAAGTGTTGACGAGGCATTCGTTACTATGATGAGCATGAAACTAGTGCCAAGAATTCATTCAACGCGATCGTTTTCAAGCGACCTTCACTACTTGTGATTATAAGATTGTAACTATTAGGTGAAACTCCCTCATAATCTAGCATCATATTCATGCATGAAAACTAAGCGTGCACTCTCAATCAACATACACAAATAAGTTATCAATCAAGTAGATGAACGAATTGAATCCGCAACTTATGAAATAACAACTGAATGTAATCAAATCATATTGCAAGCATGTACATGGTTTCGAATCACCCCCCAACTAAGGGGGTTTAGTTCCTCATTCTTGCAATACAAAGATACATAAAATTAGACATTAAAATCAAAGGAAAGAAAACACCTAAAATGCTCCAACTTGGAAAGCAAGTGCATCAATGGATCTCCCTTCCTCCTTGTTGCGGCATGAAGCTTGTGGACAGATTTTTGGGTGGATTTATGGTGTAGAATGGATGGGGAATGATATGGAGGGGTTTAGGGTGAGTGTGGAAGAGTGTTTGATGGTTGGAAGGTGGTGGAGAACTAGGCAAAGAGGGTGGAAGAAGGTGGAGTGGCTGTTATGTTTTCTAGGCACTAGAATGGTGTTTTTGGGGTGTTTTGCTTCCTAGGGTGTGTATGGACGAATTTCTGTGATAAAATGATGAATATGGGGGATTATTCTTTGGCCAAGGGGTGTAAACATGTATTTATAGGCCCCAAAAACCTTAGAAAATCAGGTTAGGTTAAGGATGAAATGCATGGCAATTTGTGTGTGTGGTGTGCAATGGTCCAAGGGTGAAAATGAAGTGATGATGCAAAGTGTGAAGGGTAAAATGGAGTGGTCTTGTAGCTAGGGGGCATGAATGATTGTGTACATTGCATAGAGATGGAAAGGGAGGTGAAAATGTGTCAATAAATGGGTCAAAGGTGCAGCAACATGTGGTACACAAGGCATGGGATTCCAAATGTGAATGATGGAGCATCAATTGGTGCATGTAATGGATGTAAATGTTGTCTAAAATCTAATGAGTGAAGGGAACAAGAGGTATCAAGCAATTGAGTGTAATAATTAAATGAATTGAAGCATGAAATTAGAAATTATGTAGGGGACAAGAGTGATCAAGCATGGCATGGAATCCAAAGGGAATTCTATGTGGTTTGCATGGCAAGGAATGCAAGTTGGGGTGACAGATTTTTGGGCTATTTTCTTCATCTTTTGGACCATAATTCTTCATATTCTTGGCCTCTTTAGTTCTCAAATTCGTCCATCCACTTGGCCCATGCATTTGCTATCCATTCCAAGCCCGAAACATGCTCCAAAGGCCTCCAAAATGTATCTTCTTGCATACTTTGTACTTAGAGTCTGAAAACACACGAAAATGACTTTAAACATTAAAATAACTAAGGAAACACGACATAAATGCACAAGAACAAGCCAACTAAGTCGCATAAATATGCTCCTATCACCGATGCGACGAGTATCTTGACAAGTCAACGAAACAGACTACACAAGCAGGGGAAGTCTTCATCACCCCCTAAACCTCATTTGGGTTTTTTCCAAATAAGTTTGAAGTCTCAAGCAGCTCGACAAACAAGGCTTCACAAGTCGAAGATTATCTAGTTTGTTATGCAGTTTCTGCCTTCCAGCACAGTTGATTTATTTCTTTATTCTCAATGAAGATTTAAAAAGTTATTCACAAGCATGGCTCAACTGCTGTCTACAACAACTGCTAAAAACCCATACGGATTCGCTCTCTAGTGCGAGAGGATAAACTAATTGCTCTCCAGTGCGAGAAGGTAAACCAATTCCCCGACACCCAAAAGGGTATTCTCTCTAACGCGAGAGGATAAACTAATTGCTCTCCAGTGCGAGAGGATAAACCAATTCCCCAACACCCAAAAGGGTCTGCTCTCCAGTGTAAGAGGATAAACTAATTGCTCTCCAGTGCGAGAGGGTAAACCAATTTCCCGACACCTATATGGGTTTGCTCTCCAGCACGAGAGGGTAAACTAATTGTTCTCCAGTGTGAGAGGGTAAACTAATTCCCCGACACCCATCTGGGTAAGCTCTCTAGTGCGAGAAGGCCACATAGCTTAAAAGATCGAATGCTTGAAGATCAACTAGGCAGCAAATGGTCAAGGGCAACAACCACTTTTGCACTTCACAGTTCACTCATCCGACACTTTATCTTCAGCATCTCCGATCTTGGCAGCTTTATCTTTAGTATCTCCGATCTTGGCAGCTTTATCCTTGATTGCTCTATCTACGACAACTGAGAAATCAAACTCAAGCAGTTACCTCATTTTTGGCAAGCAGCCCAAACATGGCAGCCTAAACCATTGCCCATGCCACGCCACTTCCTCGGCCCATGTCGAGCTAATCATTGGCTTCAATCAAGCCGAGCAACACAAGCAATGGCCCCTGCCATACCACCTCCTTGGCCCATGACAAGCTGATTCCTGGCCCCTGCCAGCCGACGCGCCACACCACCCCGTGGCAGCACCTTCTAAGAATAAGGCAAGAAAAAATTAAATTTTTCTTACGTCGGTGCGGCACGGAGAAGACAAAAAAATCAACGAAAGACGGTCCTTTGCACGGGCAAGATGTAGAAGATTGCTAGAGAATGGAGAACAAATATCCTCTAAGCTCTGTCTCTCTCTCTCTTGTAGGGTAGAATAAATCGCTCTCCAAAGTTGATTTAATAACCCACTTAAGGTGGACTTAAATAGGCTTTGAAAGAAATTTATTTCCCTTTCCTAGAAGGACCTAATTTCCTATTAAAGAGGGAATCTACATCAAAATAGGAAGCAGTCATGCGTTTCCTAAAGCAAGAAGATCTCTACACCTGCTGCCATTTCCTACGAGCAGCCCAGAAGGTGTGGGGGCATTTGTGGAGCCAAAAATAATCACAAGGCGACACGTGGATTTTTCGGATGAAGATGATAAATTTACTCTCGAGGCATACCGGGTCTCCTACAAGCGAGCAGTGGAGAATCATCCATCAACCAAATCAGGAGTACCCAAAATAGGTAACAAGTTCAAATTTCTCATCCATCTTCATTCCATAACCTCCAAAAACCTCCCAAAACATTTCTTTTATTATGATAATTAGCCAATTAATATATTTATACCTAATTAATATATTAATTGTTAATTGATCACCAAATAACACCCCAAAACACACTTAAAGGCTGACCACACCCCATTCCCTATATATGACCCTATTTCTTCTAAAAAGCTAAGTTGATACTCTTGCAAAACTCCCAAAAATCCTCTAAACATTTTTTCTCTCTAAATTCTAACTTTGGCATCGGAGGTTCTTCGGCCAAAGCCCCTCATTCATCGTGGGCGCGTGAGGTTCTTGGCCTTGACCAAAGATGTTGATTGTTTTGTAGGTGCAATTTTGTCCAAGAAGAAGAAGGCGGAAATTTGCATCCACACATGTGAAAAAAAATGTTTCCTCTTGTAATATGATTCAACATTTTGTATTATTAGATTGTTAATCATATCTGAACTATTAGTTGTCTATGTAATCTTTATTTGAGCTTGAATTTGTCTAAAATAATAACACAACGTGCCATATGCAGTTATCTTTTTTTTTAACAAAAGATATTATATACCTTAAAAAAAATCATCACTTACCTGAAGTGGTCTCATGGAGCTCATTCCTTTCAATTATAAAACAAACATCTCAAAGAAGTTGTGAATTTAAAGGCTTGTTTTGATGTGCTTTTAAAATAACTAAAAGCGTTTTTACAGAAAATGTTTTTGGGTTCCAAAAGCACTTAAAATACTTTTTGCAAAAAGCACCAATTATATGCTTATTCCAGGAAGCACTTTAAGTGATTTTCCAGGATTTACTTGCATCTTTACTAAAGATTGGTTCTAAAAATATTTTCACCAAAAGTGCTTTCAGTTATTTTAAAAGCGCATCCAAACCAGCTCTAAGTTTGTGGGAGTTACAACTTCTTATTTGAAGAGGCTGTGACTAGAAAAATAACAAGAAAATAGTGGTGTCTTAATAAAATTCAGTCATTGTGGGATGAAAAATTGAGAGAGAACCGACATAGCTTTTAGTGTCAATTCTCACAGACGGTGCCAAATGTTGATACACAAAATCGGATCGATCTTGGACCAACGTAAATCTGACCGTAAATCACACAAACGCACACGAACACAAAGATATATCGTGGTTCATCTCAAGTTGAGGCTACATCCACACTAGTGTCGATTCGGTTTCACTATATCAATGAAGGTTACAATGTATGTGGAGGCTATAGAGACTAGGGTTTGCTCTCTTTGTTCTTCTTTGCCCTCCTTCCAAGTGAGGGTGAAGGATCTCTTTTATAGAATAAGAGTTTCCTTCGCCTTTTACATACATTATGGGCTAAGTCATGAGGTCCAAATACTAGGGCCTAATGTATGGTACAACAGAGTTCTTAGAGAGAGAAGACATACCTATTTGTTAGATGCCAATTTAAGCTGTTGTAGATTTTGCTCCACTATGTGACTTCTTTAGAAGATATAAAGCTACTTAAGGCTATAAAGGGTAGACCTTCACACTTGCGATCCACTCTTGGTCGAATTCTTTGATCAATCTTATAAACAAGTCTTCAATAACATAAGATTGGGAAGCAGTAAGTGTAACCTATGCATAACAGTCGAAATGTCTGTTTACAATTTCATGGGTCTAGGTCTTGGTGACTAGATTTGTCTTCCCTGATCCTCAACTGTTTGTTGTCGCTCTTCATTCATTAGCCATTCCATCAACATTTGTTTCTTGCCTCACAGCCGATGAGTTCATTTTCCCAAGGAAGATGGAAGACTACTTGGTTCCTCACCCATTTTCGAATATCATCACCAGTACTTTTTCCTTCTACAACAACAGCACCATGCCTCTTATTTCTCTCCAGAGTGGTTTGAATCGTTATTGTGATTTTCTTTATCTTGTTAGCTATTGATGCTGATACCATGTAGACAGTTAGGGTTTAGGGGGTTTAGGGTTTTGTATTTTATTGTACCGTATAGCTGCTACCAACTCTTAGACCCCTTCGTATATAAACCCCTGTAAAGTATACTTTAAGGTTGATGAGAATCTGAAACTTCACATGGTATAGAGCCTCTGATCCCTTTTTTTTTTTTCCTTTTCCATGGCTTCCGCTACTTCATTTCCTGCCTCTTCCATTCCTAATATCTCTACACTTGTTTCTGTTAAACTTTCTGAATCTAATTACTTACCATGGGAAAGTCAAGTTAAACCATTCTTGATTGGCCAAAACTTTTGGCGTTTTGTAAATGGATCCCACCCTTGCCCTCATCCCCTTATCACCACCATAACTCAAGCACCTTCCCCAAATGCCTCTGCTGATTTCGACTCCTCCACAGTGGTACCTCCTGTCACTACTAGCGTCCCCAACCCCGATTACCTAGTATGGTACCAGACTGATAAGACCCTTGTCAGTATGTTACGTGCTACCCTTACCGAGCCTGTTCTCTCATTAACAGTTGGGTTATCTACTTCTCGTGAGATCTGGGAGCATCTTCGTCAAAACTTTTCTCAACAATCCCTTGCCAACTGTACCAATACTCGGTTTCAGCTGCTGTCTCTTCAAAAAGGTACCAAGATGATCTCCGAATATCTAGGCCTTGCCAAACATTTGGCAGATCAATTGGCTTCTATTGGCCAACCAGTTCAGAATGATGATTTGGTGACTTATGCTTAATGGCTTGGGGTCTGAATATGAGATTCTTGTCTTGGCACTGACCAACTTTCCTCCTCTACCGTCCTTTAACGACTTGCGTGCTCGTCTTCTAGTTTATGAATCCAAGCACGCCATGACTCAAGCTACTTTAGCTCTCTCCGCTCTCTACTCCGCCCGTAGATCTGGTGGTAATCTCTCTCAGGGGCGTGCTAGTCTGCCTTCTCGCCACCATGGCACTTACAATGGCAATCGGCATCCCCGTAATTCTGGTGGTGGCCGTTTTACCATGCATGGCGGTGCTGGCCGATATGGTCCACGTACTGCTCAACACCGGCCTGGCATCCTTGGTCCAGGACCTACTCCTCGCGGTCCTCAGTGTTGGGCATGCAACCAGTTTGGTCACATAGCTGCATTGTGCCCTCGCGCGACTCGCTCCGATGATGATATCTCTCGAGCTTTTACTAGCATGCATATTGCTTCTCCCTTAGATCCTACATGGTATCCGGACACTGGTGCCACTCACCATATGACCAGTGACCCTCACTTCCTCACTTTGACTACTGGGTATGGTTCTAATGACAAGGTTGTTGTGGGTAATGGTGAGACCCTCTCTATTGCGCACACTGGTAATCTTTCTTTTAAGTCCGGGCCTTTCATTTTTCGGTTATCCCAAGTTTTGCATGTTCCAGCCATTCGGAAAAATTTATGGTCGGTTGCTAAGTTTACACGTGATAATCTTGTTAGTCTCTCGTTCTTTCTGTAGGGTTTTGTCGTCCGTGACTTAAAAACGGGTGTTGTTCTTTTTCAGGGCCCATGTGAGGATCGTCTTTATCCCCTCAAGCTTGGTCTTGCTCCTAGCACTAGTTCTACTGCCAAACATGCCTTTGTTTCCACTTTTGCGTCACCCTCCCTTTGGCATAGTTGTCTTAGGCATCCCTCCCGTCAAGTTCTTAATGTATTAGCCTCTAGTAATGTATTAGGCTCGTCCTTTACTGTCTCCACCAAAGACTTTTGTAATCACTGTGCGTTGGCCAAATCCCATCGCCTAGCATTTACATCTTCAGAACATTATGCTCTGTCTCCTTTTGAATTAATACATTCTGATGTTTGGATGTCTCCTATTCTGTCGGTGTCGGGATTTCGTTATTATGTTTTGTTTACAGATGATTACACAAGGTATACATGGATTTATCCCATGCGTAAGAAATCTGAGGTCTTTCTTCACTTTACCAATTTTATAACTCTCATCTCTAATCAGTTTTAAAAAATGGTTAAAATACTCCAAAGTGATGGGGGTAAAGAGTATGATAATTTGTCTTTTCGTCAATTGTGTGCGTAAAAAGGGATTCACCATAGATTCTCTTGTCCTCATACCCCGCAGCAAAATGGTCTTGCAGAACGCAAGCACCGTCATATTTCAGAAATGGGACACACCATGTTACTTACTGCCAATCTTCCACACAAATTTTGGGCTGAGGCACTCTGCACTGCTGTTTATATAATTAATCGGCTACCCACTCCTGTTCTCAAGTGGACCTCTCCGTTTCACAATTTGTTTGGTCGGGCTCTTGATTACATGGCTTTCCGCACGTTTGGGTGTGCTTGCTTTCCATACCTTGGTGATTATGCAACTAACAAACTCTAACCCCGATCCCTGTCATGTGATTTTCTTGGCTACAGTGACCAATATAAAGGCTATCGTTGTCTTCATACCTCAACTGGACGTGTATATCTGTCTCGTCATGTCAAATTTAATGAGCATGATTTTCCTTTCCACTCCTTTATGGCATCATCTTCTGTGCCTGCATCAGACTTGGTATTTGTTCCCATTCACCCCGTACCTACCCCACTTCAGCAGAACCATGCCTTGTCCCCCATGTTCTCCTCACTGCCATCCGTGCCTATGCCTCAAAATCAGGATCTCACCTATACCACCACTTCTGCCATTGTCCCTGTGTCAGTCTCCATTACAATCCCGCAGCAACCCTGCCCTTCACGTGCACCTTCCTTGCCAGCTCATGACCTGGCACCCATGCTGTCTGCAACCCCCGTGACTATCCCTCAAAATTTGGACCTCTCCACTGTCAACCTGCTTGCACATGTTCCTGCGTCTATCCCTGCTACATCTCAGCTACCCCACTCATATCCACATGCCTCTCAGTTGCCAGCTAGTGGCGTGGCTCCTCCTCCTTCCTCAGGACCTCACACACGGTCTAAGTTTGGAATTTTCAAACCCAAAACGAAGGCCTACTTTGCTAGTCGTCATCCTCTTCCATCTGCAATGACCACCCTCGCTGAACAAGATGCGGAGCCCACTTGTTTTACACAGGCCTCCCGATCCCCTCAGTGGCGCCAGGCTATGTTGGATGAGTTCAATGTGCTGCTTAAACAAAGCACATGGACCTTAACCCCTCCTGTTCCCCATGTTAACATTGTCGGCTGTAAATAGGTGTTCAAAATCAAGGGCCATTCTGATGGCTCGATCGAGCGTTACAAGGCACGTCTTGTCGCCAAAGGTTATCAACAGCCTGGGGTTGATTTCACAGAGACCTTCAGTCCCGTAGTGAAGCCCACCACCATTCGAACTGTGCTCAGCCTTGCCGTGTCTCTGGGTTGGCTGATACGTCAACTTGACGTCAAGAACGCCTTTCTCCATGGTTCACTTATGGAAGAGATTTATATGACCCAACCACCTGACTTTGTTGATCCCAATCGTCCCAACTATGTATGTAAGCTTTGGAAAGCCATCTACGGTCTTAAACAAGCTCCTCGAGCTTGGTTTCAACGCCTAAACACCTTTCTCATTCAGGCAGGTTTTATCCAAAGTTGGGCAGATAGCTCAATGTTTACATATCATCGCGGCTCCACTATCCTTGTTTTTCTTCTATATGTGGATGACATCATTTTGATGGGTAACTCCCCTCCGTTGATTCAATCCTTTATCCAAACTCTGAGCACTGAGTTTGAGCTCAAGGATCTCGGCAAGCTGCACTATTTCCTTGGCATAGAGGTCTCTTATTTATCCAATGGTATTCACTTGTCTCAAAACAAATATACTTTGGAGTTATTACAACGAGGTGACTTATTAGGGTGTAAATCTTGTTCCACACCCATAGCAGCCAAGACTCAACTCTCTGCACACACTGGTGCTGCCCTCACAGATCCATCTCTTTATAGGCAGCTTGTGGGTTCTTTGCAATATCTTACCCTAACTCGACCAGATATTTCCTTTGTTGTGCAGAATGTCTCTCAGTTTATGGGTCGTCCTACTACTGCTCACATGGAGGCCTTTAAACGTATATTGCGTTACCTTAAAGGCAGCTTGGGTATGGGACTTCGCTTGACTTCTTCTTCACAACCGTTTCGTCTCATCACCTATTCAGATGCAGACTGGGCAGGGTGCCCTGACACACGTCATTCCACCACTAGCTTTTGTATTTTTCTTGGTGACAATCTGATTTCTTGGTGTGCAAAGAAACAACAGAAGGTATCTCGATCTAGTGCCGAAGCGGAGTATCGGGCACTTGCCTTTGCATGCGCTGATTCTATTTGGATAATGGGTCTTTTGCGTGACCTCCGTGTTTCTATCTCTGAGCCCACAGTGATGCATTGTGATAATTTGAGTGCCACATATATGGCTGCTAATCCGGTCTTTCATGCCCGCACGAAACACATCTCTTTAGATTATCATTTCGTCCAAGAACGTGTTGCTTCAGGGACTCACCGTGTTCACTTTCTTCCTTCTGTTTCGCAACTGGCTGATCTCTTTACGAAAGGCTTGTCGAAGACGCGTTTCCAGTCCTTGTGTTCCAAACTTGTCTCCTGTCCGGCGTCAAGTTTGTGGGGGAGTGTAGACAGTTAGGGTTTAGGGGGTTTAGGGTTTTGTATTTTATTGTACTGTATAGCTGTTACCAACTCTTAGACCCCTTCGTATATAAACCCCTGTAAAGTATAAGGTTAATGAGAATCTGAAACTTCACATACCAAATATTCTTTGGAATGCGAATGGTTTTGCGGAGCCATCTTGCAAATCAACCGCCACTTTGCTGCTCATACATATGATACGTGTGAACTCATCAATGATGTCTTCAACGTCATACGTCATGTCTCGCACACATGCAATTGCTATCAACATCTTGCATGAAGGATTTCTTGATTAGCAGCTTCTGCTTGGTCACGAACACCCGCTATGGATGATGCTACGTTTTCAAAAATTGCTACGACCATGCCATCAAGAGGCCTGTTGCAACTGATGCCATAAAAGCTAATAAAAATGCTCACTTAAAGTTGATTTCAGGGAGCAATCAATTGAATTTGGAAGCATGTCAGTAAAACACAATATAAGGAAGACGAGGTTGAGAAACGCATGTCTTTAGTTACGCCAACGCCCCTACGCAACAAGCGATCTTGATGGTCAAAGGCTTCAGAAGGGCACGAGAGCCGTTCCACACCCAACTTAGTCATGAAATAGGATGGTGATGTTAACACACCCTATTTTACCACAAACCATCAAACACACCCTAAAAACTTATAAAACCAAATGAAAGAGCAGCGTCAGAAGTTAAACACAAAGTGTCTAATAAACACCACCGTACGAAAAATTCACCCACCAACATCCCTCAGTAACCCCATCGATTTGTTTTCACTTCACCGGTTCACCCCACCCTAAACCTAATTATCGAAAATAACAATAATATTGAAAGTTCAATGACAATTTTTTTTATTGGGTTTACTTGTGTATCTTTTGAGTTCAAATAAAGGCAACTTTAACAATGATATATGTGAAGTTACCCCATGGATCCGTCCAAGGTTCGAATACATTACGCATTTTTTCATATAAATACAGTGGGGTTATATTCACGTGTTGAATGTTACATTCACATCTCATTCAACATTTATAGTCAATTGTCCCAATTTGTAGAGAATACAACCCACATCTACTTTCGATCAACCAGAGAAAGGCAGCCTGCAAAAGAAAATAACAAAAAAGTAGATTGATAAAACGGAAAAGTAAATAAATATCATTTGGGCAGCATGCTAAAACAGTTTTTTTTTTTCAAATTCAAACCTCTACGGCCATGTTTGGACGAGAGAATTGCAGGTACTAGGGCATTTAGGATAAATTACTTAGAAATAAACTGCTTGTTAAAAAGATTTAAATACAACATGATCATCAAAAACCCATGAAGGATTTAAAATTCTCGGTACTTGCAATTCCCACATCTAGACGCGGCTTAAAAATGAACTAGGTATAAAGAACGTCAATATTCAGTATGTGTACAGTTCTAGAGAAACTACAATGTGTTTTAACTAACTTAGCTGACCACATAATGTAAGATCCACATGTGATCTCCCTAGTATTTCACACACACTATAAGTAAATAGTTTCTCAAGCATTACCCAAACTAGAATCCAACCATCAACCGTCATATTATAGTATTTACTAAATAAGGTCTGAAACCATTATCTTCTAAAAACATGATCCATCTAGCATTTCCCCCCTCATTAAAGTCAAAGTCTTCGTAGTAATTACCCATGCTTCCCAGTAGCTCAACATTTGAGTTTCACGCCATCGTTAAACCTTCTAATGACAACTAAACGGTAATGATGTGGAAAAGAAATATAAATTTTGATTGACCATAAAAAGTGTGCATGGCTAAATTGTAAATGTGGGAGCTTACATTAATTATGTGGGAGATACTAGGCTACTACTAGGTTTTTCCAATAGCGGGTGGTAGCATTTTCCGTTGATGAACTACAAGTAGGCATGGCTAATTTAAAACCGGAAAATACTATATTTATAGCCAACAAAATACTTATGCATGCAAAGAGTAGTGCAACTTCCTAAATGCTCTAGAAATATTGCTTCCTGAAATAAATATATCCATCGAAATTAATGCAGCACATCAAACATATCAGATGATTTAAGCGCACCCCAATTTTAGAGATGTAACTGAGTTGTCATAGTCTTGAGGACCGCTGTTAGATTTACAGAGATTGGTGACAGACTCTGATGACTGACCCTCCTCCGTAATCAGGTTCTCTGAATCGACATGAACAAGCCTCCGGCCATTAGATTTCTCCACCACCTTCAACAATCATACCAAGAACTCCCATTAGCAAATTAATCAAGAATCAAACATATACTTAGATGTAGAGTGGCAGAGAGATCTTATACTTGCTGTCTTAATCGTTCATTCTCTTCCGTCAATTGCATCGCCTGCACATTCATCTATATCATGTCAAGAAAAACATTAGGACAAGAAAAGGCAAATGGAGGAAATATTTGGAGGACAACATTGTCTGGACCTTACTGCCGATGAACTGCTCAAGCACTGCGAATCTACTATCAAACAAATGCACTACAATCTTAGTAAACTTTTTAATGATACGTTTCAAATCCCGTTGAGTTCTGAGGCATTACATAAGAGTTAAATTCACTGTAGGACAAAAGACTAGCACAACAGAAACTATTATCCCAATTAGAATGTGAACCACACATACAATAATTCGTATATTCATTAATTTTCAACTATTAGCTTGAGACATGGTTACCTTAACTTTTAAGAACAAAATTTTTTGTTTAGTGATTCTCTAAAATCTTGGGAGCAGCCTCTCCATAAATGGGGGTAAGGCTAGCCGACATTCACCTCTCCCAGACCCTGCGTAAAGCGGGAGCCTTGTGCACTGGGTACGACCTTAGTGATTCTCTAAAATGACATCAAAATTCGGAGTGCACGAGGTCTAGATTGAAACCTCCAATCTACCATTTGTCAATTATCTGTTAATTTATTAGGTCAGAAGATGTAGTTTGGGGGAGTTGCATAGTCAAGAGTTAAAAGGTAACTAACATTTCTTTGAAGATCGTTGATCTCTTTCATAATCTTTTCACTCTGTTGAAAGACAACAAAAATGTCCACTTATTAGATATTAAACAATTATATAGAGGCAAACCTATAGAATAAAACAGACCTTTTTCTCTACTACGCCACCCAAGCCAGCTTCAAGGGACTTCTCCAATTGTTGCAGTTCTTCCAAACTTAGTCCTTGAATTTCTTCTCCTCTCATCTGCCTGTAGTTCAAGAAGCTTATGTCATAATTAGGGACCACAAACTAGTAATTGTTTTTAAAACCAGAGATTTACATATACCTAAGTTGATGACTTTTTGCTGCAATTTCCTTGCTCAACCTGGAGTAGTTGCTGTTCTCCACTAGCTACATCAGAATTAACAATTCTTTTAAGCAAAGGCCAAAAATCCAAAGGCTGTTGATTATTTACTGTAAACAATACGTGAAAAGAACAAAAACCCAAAGATTTATCCATTTACAATTCAACAGTGATAAGTTTATCTTATACTAAGTCAGGATGCTAACAATAGAGAGCGAAGGACTTCAAGTAAAGAAGGCTTATTTTATGCTACACCCCCCTAGCATCTGATTTTAATCTGGCTTTGCTGCCTGTAACTCAAAAATGACCAGTTTACTCCCTAAAACTGAAAGTTTGCTTCACTTTGCCCCCTGGAACTCGATTTTGATCCCTTTTTGCCCCCTGAAACTTGAAAGTCATTTGTATAAAACTCAAAATTCGCTCCACATTGCCTTAGAAGTTAGATAAGCTAATTTCTTATGTGGGTTTGATTTGGGTGCACCAGAGTAATCGATTTCTTTTTTATTTTTTTCATCTCTTCAATTTCTTTTAAACTTAAGATTCTCTAACTGTTGAATGTTAAGCATAATGAAGATTTTTAATCAATATTGCACATGTGGCATAACCTTATTAGGTGTTTGGTCCCATGTGTTTTAAGAGGCAACCTATAAGTTCCAGGAAGAAGAATGTCCACAAGTCAAAGTGGAACGAATTGAGTTGAAGTTTGAGGGGGCATAGTGAAAAATAATTTAATAAAGAATGCGCGTTATAATGCATCTTAATAAATCTTGTATTGAGTTCATGCATGTAGTTTACTTTTTTCACCTTCAAATGCATGCATTGTCATAGAAGCTTTACTAAAAGAAAATATGGATGATCCAAAAATTATATTACTCTAGGCTATGCATGCCTACACTATAACATGATTTACAAATTTAGGAGTGCAATAATATTCTAAAAGAAAAACTTGTCATGTTGCAATGGCTTCAAGTCCACAAGATTCATGTTACCAAGTTGGCTATGTATTATTGTGTACAACTCGAGGGTACCAAACTATTCACCACGATACGATACATAAAGGACCAACCTGTAACTCAAGAGATGGTTGTTCTAGTTTGTCGAGATTCTTTGAATGCAAGTTGTGCCTTTCTAGAATTTCCTTCATACTGCAGAAGAAGAAGAAAAAAACAATGCAGGTCACTAGCTAGGATAGCCAGAAATCTTCAAAACAATATAATTATATAAAAGATAACACATGCGAGATGGAAAAGACAATAGGAAGTTCAATATTTGGTTTAGCATTTAAATTTTTTTTTCATATTTTAGTAAACGCTTGTCACACACTTTTAAACTTAAAGTTGCTATAAATATGTTTTTCCTTAAAAATCTTGCAACGCGTATTAAGAATAAGTTGAATAACTGATAATTGCTATTACATGCACATGAACTCGTATACAAAGTTTATAAACATTGAAGGTTCATTTATACTAATAAAAGAAAAACCCTATAGACAGAAATTACTCGAAAATGAATGAAGTTTAACTAGCTCTGATTGCATCTAGTCTCTTCGTTGTTGAAGGAGGTCTTGGTTCGAATTTTATTAACGAGAATTTTCAATGTTGTAAACAAACATAAAAGGTTAAAAAATGTGTCTTTGTTGTGTGATGTCACCCCGTTAGCCTCCTAATTCAACTTAATATGCAACGCCAAATATAGTGATGATTTGCCAAACTTGTATTCTTTCATCATTTTTGTATTACAAACTATGGCCTATTTGGCTCAAACACAGCCAAAAGTAAAAGGAAATAACAGATTAAGCCACAACCATACTATAAAGGATAATTAAAATCCAAGAAGAATACAACAATTTTCCTTGACGAAATCACACTACAGAAAGTGAGAGTAAAAGCACATGGAAGGAAGTCACTTGCAATTTGATGAAGCAGTCCAGTCATGACTGATCAAAACAACACTTCTCAAGTTATCAGAAACAGCAGTTCGATTAAGCCATACTTGTTTAATGCATATATGATAATTTTTTTATGAGAACCAACGCTAACAAACAACATCCAAATCCAACTTGCGCTACAAAGACCTTCAATCATATTATTTGAACATCTAGTTAGTAGCTTGACTAGCTAACCTAGCCTGTTTCTTACTTCTTCCCATTCAAGTGGGTCTTCTCCTTCTTCATCTTCCCATTAAAAATAATATTACAGAAAAAAGAAAAAAAAATTGTGTATGCAAGTGAGAGAGGGAGAGAGGGAGACCTAGAGCTGGCGTATTCAAAGAGCTTTCCGGTGGAAGAAAAGATGATAAGAGCAATATCGGCATCACAGAGAACGGAGAGCTCCTCAGCCTTCTTGAAAAGGCCTCTTCTCCTCTTGGAAAAGGTCACCTGCCTCGCTGTCGCGTTGTCGATCTTCTTGATCTGAATCTTCTCCCTCGCCATCTCTTAATCTTCAGTTAAATTAATTCGACCTTTTTCTTCTTCTGGTTCTCCTGAAGAAGAAAAAATAAGATAAAAAGAAGAATATTATAGCTTGTTTTGGAATGGAATATTTTGCTTTTTTGTTTAGGCTTATGTTTGAGTTAGAGAATATAATCAGCCAAAAGCTAACCAGAAAAGGCGAAGAAATTACAAGCAAAGGAAGGAAGGGCTTAATTGGAGAGGGACAGGTCCAGTGCCAGAACTGGCAGCATTTTGCCAAATTTAGCCAAAAATCTTTGGAGGATGTGGGGGGCAAAGGCAAACCCTAAAAATGAAGTGTAAGTTTACTAGATAGAGAGAGAGAGAGATCAAAAGAGACAAAGGGACCCATCATCCATCTCCATCTCCATCTTTAGATTCTGAACCAGATCCAGAGTTTCAAGACCAACAAGTCTCAGAGGGAACGAAATGCTTCCAACCAATTGGAGAAAAGGAAAGGATAAAGCTAAGAGAGGTAAAGGGATTGTTTTGTTGATTAGGTGAAAGTGGATTTGTTGACGCCTACAAGGTTCTTACCAGTGTGAGTAAATCTTGGGGAGATGTTTTGGTTTTGCTGCTGTATTTGGATGGGTGGATAGAGTTCAGAGCGGTTAAAACTGAAAAGAGACCAATGAGAACATTGAGAAGTGGAGAGGGAGAGAGAGAGAAAGAGTGAGCGAATGAGAGGGAATGCATGCGGAAGTGTGGAAACAGAAGATGCTTTTTATGGTGAAGCAAATGTCTATTTCTCTCGTTTCCACGTCTTTACCGTTTAGTTGCTGTTGGCGTGAAACTCAAATGTTGAGCTGCAGGAAGCATTGAGATACGGAGGGGAAAATGCTATCAACACTCTCTTTTACCTATATTTTTTTTAAAAAGAAAATTAGCGAAAAGTTTAAAAATAAAATTTTTTTAATAAAAAATTATTTTTAAAAGTATAATGAATAGTACCAGGCAAAGATATAAATGTGATTTTTCGTTAAAAGTGAGCAGTACCATAAGTGTTTTGTTAAAACTCCCTTTTTAAAATCACATAATTTGGCAATTGATTATTAAATTCTATTTTGAATGATGGTAGAGACATTATTTATTTAACTTATATTTTGTAGACCACAAGGTATTGATGATAAGATTTCACGTCATGCAATTTACAAAATATAATATAAAAAAATTTATCTACAGCATCACCCTAATGAGAAAATTTGAGTAGGGCTTAACCTGCTAGTGAACTGTGTTGAGTAGCACTACCAACCAGTGGCGAAGCCACGTGAGGGCGAGGAGTGGCGGCCGCCACTCCCCTCGCCGGGAAACACCATTGGACCCAGCTCTTCGCCACTCCCCTCGCGCGCGCCTCGTCGGAAATTGCTGGTTCAAGTCCTCTGTTTTTCTGGGCAATCTGCAATCTGCAGATTGCAGTTTATTTTTTTATTTTTTTAAACCAGGCCAAAACGACGTCGTTTTGGGCCTGGTTAAAAAAATTTAAAAATTGTTATACAAAACGGCGCCGTTTTGTATGTTTGAATTAAAAAAAAAAATACAAATGGGGACCGCTTCCGCGTGTCGCCCAAAACCCTAGTCAGTCCCAACCCGTTCTGTTCCCTTTGCTTTTGTTCCTTCTGCCGTTCTTCACCAATCAACACAGGACAGGAGCTTTAATTTCTGCTCCCCAACATCCCAGTGCCAACGTCCCTTTACAAGCTAACAAGCCACCAATCAACACAGCACAGGGCCTTCCACCAATCACCATCTAAAGGTAAAATTTTTAATTCTTAAATGTATAATCCCTAACCTAATTAATTATTCAATACAAATTTCCTTGAATTGGTATGAAATTATATGCTAATGCATTAATATGGTTATTTGTTATTGATTATTGATGTGAATCATATGCTTTTATGATTATTGATAAGAAATTATGAAATTATTTTTTAGGATGAAATTATTGATACGAATTGGGAATTAGAAATTTAACCCAATTGATACGAATTATTGATACAAATTTTTGATATGCTTCTATGATTCTATGATACAAATTATTGATACAAATTTAACCCAATAGATACGAATATGGTTATTGGTTATTAGTACTTTTGATTAATTGAATTGTTGGTTGGTTGGATTAGTTATTATACATACTATAGTAATAGTATAGTCTACTTTAGGATTAAGAGTCTAAGAATTTTTATTTCTTTCCATTTTACAGTTACGTAATGGAACGATACTATAAGAAACAATGCTTAAATCCTCCTTCAAATATTCCAAGTAGGTCACAACAAAGTGAAGCCACTGAGTTGGATTTGGATGAAATATTGGCTAATCTTCCTGCAGACCCTGCACATAGACGTCGAATGATTGATTATCCACCTAATTATCGTGAAGCAATTCGTAGACACTATCTCCAAATTGATCCTTGTCAACCTAGAGACCACATCATGCCAAGAAAGGTTAGTGACAATCGATGTTTTATCATTCGTTGGTTTGATAAGTTTAAGTGGTTGGAGTATAGTATATCAAAAAATGCTGCATTTTGCCGTTATTGTTATCTTTTCAAATGTGAGTATGGTATAAAAATATTTAGTTGTTGCCATTTTTCTTTAACCTTGCATTCTTTTAAGTTCGCCCATTCCCCCGAGAAATCCTGGCTTCGCCACTGCTACCAACCACTCAAAGCTTGTCATATGTTAAGTTTTGAGAATAATATGTTACCACATAATTGTATTTATTATCATATCTAGATTAGCGTACACCTTTAGACTCATCTCATAGGCTCATGGACCATGTTTTCTCTTTCCTTGCAATTCTAGCAAAAAAAAATCTCAACTCATAAACTATGTGTGATCAATTATGTTACTAAACGAGATCAAAACAGAAGAATATAAAGTAATATGAAACTTTCGTCTTTGATTGCATTGTGCCTTTGTTGTACAAAGATGTCTCATTCATCTTCCTAAAGATTTTGCCTTCAACGTCCATCATCTTCCCATTTTCTGTACAAAACTCATTATTGAAAATGAAAAATTAAAGTCGTGTACCAGGAACAAACCCATTTCAATGGGAAAATAAGTAGACTTTTTGTCTGATTCCATACGGCTACCGATTCCTAAATTGTTGGATTTCTACATTATTTGATTCTTTATGTTCTCCGTTACTATTAAGTAAACGCAACTTGAAAATCTTGCGTTTTCACATTTGGAAAATATCAGGTCAAAAAAACAGAATCTTTTATTTATGGGATACTTTAGATGTGGTCCATAATCCTTAATATTCTTCGACTAAAACCTTAATAGTATTTAAAGTTTGATCAAAATCCCTTGACTTTGTACACCTCATTATATTACAATTAATATTTTTATTTTTATAATTTTGACATTAATTGTTTGATATTTTATGAGATTTATAATCCTATAAATTTAAAATCTCTCATTATAATACTATTAGAAACGGTTACAATAAAAAAATTCAAACATTTTGATTGAATAAATGGATAAAAACTATGTAAAAATAAGAAGTAATAAATGGCAAAAGAATGTATTCATAGTGTTAAAAAAATTGGTAAATTTCACATATAACAAAGTGGTACATTAATAAAGAAGAATTAGTACATTATAAATAAATTAGGATACATATAAAAAGATTAAAAAATTATGAGTACAAATGAATTTTTTTAAAATATAGATGCTAAAATAAATTAATACATGGGTACAAAATAAAACTAAAATGAAAATACTACAAATTTGAAAAAATGTTGCAAATTAAAAGTGGATACAAACTAAAAATATAAATATATGATACAAAGTTTAGGCATAAAACATAAATATATCATATGCAATTTTTCTATCATTGATTAAATATACAATGTCACGTGATGGTATACATATAAGTACAAAGACAAATAAAATTTTAAAAAATATGGGCACAAAAAAAAAATAATATATGGGTACAAATTAAAAATGAAAAAAAAATGGTACAAACTAAAAATAAAAATATATGATAAAAATTTTAATCATAAATATAAATATACTAATTATAATATTTTTAACACTAATATATTTAAAAATAAAAATATTTTATTATTCAAATAATTAATTATATTATTAATACTCAAGTACCTTGATTAAAAATTAAAAATAAATAAAATTAATGAAGTAGAAAAAAAATAATATGAACATAATACCTTCTTTATTTATCTTTAGTTGGGTCGTTGTAGTTTGTGCGTGATTGACAACGAACGCACTGGTACAGGGTTTTACTTACAGGCTTACTGCTCAAAGCAGTGCCCATACTGGTGTGACTTGTACCTGTATGCCGCACCCTAAGCCTTCAGTATTAGTAGCTTTTTACGCAGTGATCAGTGATCGATGTTGACTGGTCTTCCCCCATACCTGGCCAAGCACGTCCCTCCCTCAATCATGCACTAACTTCTCTTTGAGATTCGATTTCTCTTTTTATTTTTATAACTAATCTTTCTTACTATTTCTTGGGTGCCTCGAATCTCATTTACTGTTGTTCACTGTAGAATCAAAATAATGCCGTAAAACGAAATTGTACTTTCAAAACAACCCAATGCGTGAAGGGTTGGCCAACGAATCTCAAATTTGGGCCTAATGCGAGCAAAGGCTTACTAGGAGTTTGCTGTTGAATGATGTATTAATAGGGAGCACTCCCAGCCATATGTGTAGAGATGTAGCCAAGTTGTGTAATCTAGTGGATGGAGTTGTACTTATGACTTGACAGTATTGAGGATAATCCTTGTAGATATTATTAAACTCTTCTGATTAATAATATTAATAATCCTTGTGTCAACCTACTTCATCAAGATTAATTATTAATGCAAAGGATTATCTTGAAAAATCATTAATAGGATGTAATTAGGCTTCTTGTGTAATAGAACTTATCGTCAATGAGGAAAGCTTCAAGGCATGAACTAGTTATGAATTCAGCCTTTAATTTGCCTTATATCATTGCCATGAGTAGAGGAGCTCGAAGAAGTGGTAGTCAGATCTTTTTCTCCACATATGCCTTACACAATTGTTGTGTTGCACCTCAAGGTGTAGAAATTCTAATTTGAGTGGGCCAGCCAAAAGTTAATTTATTGACTATATAAGATTATGAGCTCTAACTTATAGGAAATCTTTAAGGAAAGGGATCCCCATTTTTTTATAAAAATGGGGATTAGTTGTGGGGTCCACATTACATCAAACTTTAACGATCCGAACGGTCTATTTTTCAAGTTGCACCTCATAGATCATCCTTACAAAATATTAGCCAAATCGGAAATGTTTATGACATCTAATTGGGTTCAAAGAAATGAACGAATACTTTGTTATATAAGAAACAATGAAATTTTATCTTGATAATTAAATAGGCAAATGATTTCGGATTAAATTGAATTTTTGCAAGAATGATCTATGAATTGAGACTTACAAAATAGACGGTTCGGATCGTTGAAGTTCGATGTGAAGTGAGCCCCACACCTAATCCCCATTTTTTGAAAAAAATGGGGATCTCTTTGCATAAAGGGCCTGCTAACTTATAATAGTCTTCAAGAGATGGAGTCCAATTGCATTTTGATTTAATTTACTCTACTTTAAATAACCTAGAGAGTAATTATTTTCCAAACAAGAAAGAGAGAAAATTAGAGGAAATTGTTCCCCCGTCCCCAATTTTCTTCTTTGCTTGCTGCGTGAAAAGTTGTTTTTCATCTTTGTCGTTATGTGTAGCGACTCCAAGGTAAGAAAAAGAAAAAAAAAATTCTACAATTGTGGCTCGACTGGAGCTACAGGAGGAGTCAACGACGCGACTAAGAGGAGTATCGGCGCGGCTAGAAGTTGGGGATCAGGTAAATGCGACATGGAGTCGTGGTGCATGAGGGTTGGCGCGGACTGGGTAGCTGAATGAGGGATAGGCGCGCTAGACTCACCTGAGCTGGGTTTATGAGGCCTCTCTAGAGTCATTAGGTTGTAGCCCACTAAGGTTGCAAATGCAGCTGTTGTTGCTGTTACTTGAGTTGAGGCCTAGCACACGGGGGTGTTGAGCTGCAATATGGTGCCCAATCTTTCTTCCTCTTTGTTTTTTTCAAACAATTTTTTAAATATTTTTCGGTATTTAGTGCACAGTTGTTTCAGAATGTCTTCTCCCGAGAGTAAGTGTGATGAATATCCCCTACCCAAGTATCGTCTTGGTGGTCTTTTGGGAAAGTATGATACTTAGAGCTGCTTATGTGAAGATTAACTTCGATGATTTGTTCCGGGACTTCCTTAAAGAATTTAAGCATGCAATTTCGTCCAATGCTCATGTGAAGCAGGTGGAGGATAGATGTAGTCAAGAGTCGTGTGTTGAGGCTGCTTTTACATGAAAGAGAGCTATCACGTTCCATCCCTACTACTTCATGTTGGGATTCAATTTTCCTATGTCACGCTTCTACCAAAAGGTGATCTACTTCGTGAAGTGTGCTCATGTGCAGTGTTCTCCCAATACAATTTGTGCGATGGTGGGATTTTCCAACCTTGTTCTTTCATATGGAATTGCCTATCCATAAATTCTGGTACTTCTTCAAAATTGGCCACAAGGATGGCATAAGGCAGTTGTGGTGCCATAAGTGATGCGAAAATTAAGTTAACACACAAATTTAACCCTCTTTTGACAATTGTAGTATAAGTATAAGTAGGGATCGTTCTGGACCGGGGATTAGGAGGGCTTGCTAATAACCTATAAACTGACCCAAAAACATAAAATTAAACTTAAAAACACTTAACAAGACTCACAAGACTCAAAGCAAACTTAAAATACTCAAAACAGCTTAAAACAACCAAATAAACTTAAACTAGACACTAGGAATGACTTTGGACGAAAATTGACTTTTACTTGAATCAAAACATTTAAAAACACAAATTAAAACAGATTCTAACTAATTAGACACACTAAAGTAAAGGGGGAGTGAGTTTTGGACGAAGTTGAAACAAACAAACAAGTATGAAAAACTAGACAGATTGTAAAACAAATTTGAGAAATAAGATGATGGATGAGATAGCTAGAGGCTTTTTTTCCACACATGATATGTATGCAAACAACTCGATTTTCAGTTACTACTCCATTAAACTATGAATGACAATGCTCCAAATTAACCGTGACATCACTAATTAACTCTCAGATTTTCCTTCTTTTATTGGATTGGATGACATCATTCGACAACCCAAAACATTCTTCAAAAGTTCCCTACATGACATCATAATAGAAATACAATCAAAGATCATTACGTTTAATGAAAATCATAAGCATTGACAAAACACTTGCAACTATGACATCATGTCACTCATGCTAGGAATTGAACTTAATGCGATCGTTTATAAGCGACCTTCACTACATGTGAATATAAGTTTGTAACGATTATGTGAAACTTCCTTACGTTCTAGCAACGGCTTTATGCATGCCAATTAAGTGTCGACCCTTAATTAACAAATACAAATAAGTTATCAATCAAATAGTTAAGCCAATTGCATTCACGATTCAAGAGTTCATAACTGGAATTTATCAAATTATATTGCACACATAATCATGGCTTTGAAATCACCCTTAGCCAAGAGGGGTTTAGCCACTCATATTTACAACAAAATGAAAGGAAATGAATTTAAACATTGGAAAGTGTTTAGGTGTTTTCTTTCTTTTGTTTCTAATGTTTAAATTCATTTCCTTTCATTTTGTTGTAAATATGAGTGGCTAAACCCCTCTTGGCTACGATCCAAGTTGGACAGCAAGCACGTCCAAACACTTTCCTTCCTTTCCTTTGCTACGGCACAAGGTGTTGGTGAGTGTTTGAAGGTTTGTTTGTATAGAGGAATGGATGTGAAGATGAATGGATGTGTTTGGATGAAGGTTGTGTTGAAATGGGAGTGAATGATCTAACCAAGTATGAACTCATTTATGTTACACACACTTCCTTTTATAGAGGAAGTGCATGGCAATAGAGGGGAACATGGAGTGGTGTAGCAATTGAGTACAATGATGCATGAAATATGAAATGATGAAGGGAACAAGGAATGGTGTAGCAATTGAGTGCAATAAGTGGTGTTTGAAATGATTCAAAGGTGAAAGTGAAGTGATGATGCAAAGCATGGGGGTAAAATGGAGTGGTGTTGCAGCTAGGGAACATGAATGATTGTGCACATGGTAGAGAAAGGAAAGGGAGGTGGAATGATGCAACAAATGAGTCAATGGAGGGAACATGGATGATGATGCACGGCATAGGAATCCAAAGGTAGTGCAATGGTGGTGCACGGCAATGATGGAAAAGTGAATGGTTGAGTGACACCCCTTTGTGGCTGAGCTCTTTGTCCTTTTTACATTAATTCTTCTTTCTCTTTAACACATTCCTAGCCTCTTTAGTCTTCAATTTCATCCATCCACCTTGATCCATGCATGTGCTATTCATTATAAGCCTAAAACTGCTCCAAAATGCATCTTATTGCTTTATAAGGCTTATGGACCTACAAACACACGAAAATAACTTAAAATACATAATTAACTAAGAATTAACAACATAAATGCATGAGAACAAGCTAACTCAGTCTCATAAATATGCTTCTATCAATAAGCTCTTTGATTCTTCAAGCAAGAGTGACCATAAATGGACCAATGAGACTCTGGAGGTCAGTGGTGAATGAAAGGTCCAACTTTTTAGCTGAGTTACGTGTCCCAATGAAGTTTATTGAAGATAAGCAAATTGTATGTGCATTTCATATCTCTATTTGTGTTGTATTCTAACTAGTTTGATTGTCTAGCCAGTTTACGGCGCTGACTTCCAGTTGTCTAGGCACACAGATTAAGACAACCTACATGGGCTTTCTGACACCTTTATGATAGTAGTCAGTTTCTGGCCATTGATCTGGCTAGATCTCTTCTGCAATCGACAAGTGTCCTTGTGAAAAGTTGGCTGATGGAAATTTTGATTTTCTTGGGTATATTTGTTCCTTAGGGTTTTAGATTGTTCCTTTTAGAACTTAGTTTTAGAGAGAAAGTTTCTTTAAAGGCTTGAAGCTTGCATCTTCTCCATTCATGAACTCTAATTGCCAAACCTTCCTCATGTATTAAACACCCAATCATTGTCTATTAGGGTTGCATTGTTTTTAAGGTTTTGCATTTATGTCTTGGTCTTGTTTTAAGTTTTAAATTTGTTTTTAGACCAAGTTTTTTTATTCAAGTTAGATTCTTCCTTCAACAGTTTGACTGGAGAATTTGACTGGTCATTTAAATCCAGATTTCATGTGCATATCATAAAATCATATCATATCATTGATCGTGTTGATCTCGGTGCCACAAGGTGATGAGCTTAGGAAAAGCTGCCACTTCGTGAAGACCGAATGAGTCCATCCTGTGTAAGGCAATGTTGCACAAAGGTAAAGTTGCTTTGTAGATAAGGATCTAGGAATTAAGCTTGTGTAATCTTTGTATGAGCCTTTGTTTACATTAATGGATTGGACTCAGTGGAGAGTCCTCAGTTTTTTAACCCAGATGTGGGTTTTTCCGGCCAAAAATATCTTGTTTTCAAGTTACGTTTATTGAGTTCAAGTTATGCTTATTGTGTCACACATCCCACACACACGTACATGGTACATATATATGTTGAACATCTAAATGGTATGTATTTACTGTTATGCTCACTTGACACATTGATAACGTGCAACAAACTACATCCTTGCTGATTATGATAGTTTTTGGAAACTGAAATTGGTATTTGAATCTTAGATTTATTGACTAACAAATCTATCTTAGTGGACTAACGAGCTTGACTAGTCAATCCAGTGGATTATAATTTTTATAAACAAGTTATTCCACCTGGTACCAATTTCAATTGGTATCAAAGCCTTACTTTAGATATACATAGAGTGATCTATGTGATTTAATGGTATTGGGTGGAATCTCACCATGGATCGTGATCATGTCGATAGTTCATGCAATACACTTCTATTCTTTGATGGTACAAATTATGCTGCTTGAAACGAGAAGTTTTAGATATTCCTTGATGCTTAAGATCTTATAGCTGTTGATTATCTCACTCTTGATTGGAAGGCTCCATCGAGGCTAGTCAATGGAGAGTCTGTGATTAAGCCAAAAGGTGAATAAACTTAAGGAGAAATTGCTTCAACCGTGGCTGACAAAAAAGCAAAAAATGCTATCGTTTTTGCCATTTTGTCTAATCAGTTTGCTCATGTTTGAAATTGCACAACGACTAAGCAAGCTTAGGACAAACTCCAAATTCTTCATGAGGGTGATAAATAATGAGAGATTTAAAGCTCCAAATGACCCTTTCAAAATTCGAAGATTTAAGAATGCTCGAGTTTGAGATTTTCTTTCAGGAAATTGAAACGTTAACAAATGAAGCCTTGGGTTTGGGGAAGCCTATTGATGAAACAACTGTGGTTCAAAATATTTTGAGATGCTTGCCCAGAGATTTCATGCCAAGAAGGTTGCCATTCAAGAATTTAAGGACCTAAATGAGATCAAGCTTGAAAAATTGGTTGGGAAACTCATTACCTATGAGATGGAGCTTGACATGGATGAAAGTGACTCTAAGAAGAGAAAAGAAGTAGCCCTTTAAGGTGTTGAAAACTATGAGGTTGTTGGTGATGTGTGTAGACATATCTCAGAAGATGATCTTGCCTTATTTGTAAAACAATTCAGAAAGATTCTCATAAACAGAAGAAAGGATTCAAAATGGTTTAGTGAGTTAACAAATAATCAGGAGAAACAATCTTCTCGAGTGAAGAATAAAAGGTTCACTAGAAAAAGTGACAAAGGTTTATTAAAGGTAACTGGTCCGTGCTTTGCATGTGGTGGAAGTGGACACCATGCTGCTGATTGTGCTAACACCAAACTTCTTGGTCAAAAGCACGAAAAGGAAATGATGGTTGCTTGAAATGATAATAACGAACAAGGTTCCGTGCATTCTGATGAGTCATCAGATAATGAAGAAAATGTTATTGCTTTTGTTGCTCCAATTGAGGAAGTGTCTCTGACTGATGATGATTTTGTTCTAAATGGCAATGAGGAGATGTCTTATGATGAATTGTGCATCAAGTATAATTCTCTCTTTGATGAGACTTGTACTACAAAAGTGGAGAAGATTGAGCTAACTAAGAAGGTTACTGAGTTACAGAAATAAAACAAGCCTCTTCGTATAGTCAGCATTGAACTAGATAAAATAAAATCAGTTATCTTGAGGCTCATGTTGAGGAGCTAAATGAGAAGACTTATAATGCAATGACAAAGTTGAAAATGATGGTGTTATTACTACTCTTGAAGCTCAGGTTCAAAACTTGCTAGAATCTCAAGATAACTTGATGAATCAAATTCATGCATTGAAGGAAAATAATGTGATGTATCATGAGGCCAATAGGAAACAACTACTTGAACTGAATGAGGCAAATGACAAGGTTATTCGTCTCAGTATTAGGGCTGAAAAAATTGACAAGATGCTGAGTATTGGGAAACAACCAGGTGACAAAAGTGGTCTTGGTTATGTAGAAAGTGGCTTAAGTTCTATCCCCACCAAAACAAAATTTGTCAAAGAATCTAGACTTTATCTCAGAATGTCAAACTAGGTCTAAAGACAAGATCTATTCTTACGTGTCATCACCGTGGTAAAGTTGGGCACAAGATCAATTTGCTAAAGGATAAGGTGGATCGTCTGGTCATTGAAGTCAACATAATTGCTTAGCTCGTTCATTCATCTTCATCTTGTAATTTTAAGCAAAGTTCGAAGGAGGTACAAAATGACTTAAATAGGTGCTTTGTTGTTTTAAATGCTTTATTTGATACTAAACTAAATATGTGGTATCTTGACAATAGGTGTTTTCGTCACATGACTAGAGATAAGGAGGCTTTCTCATCTCTTGCCCCTTTTGTTGGCGGTGGAGTTGTGTTTAGTGGTGGAGATAAGTTTCAGATCATAGGGAAATATGATGTCAAAATCCCTGGATTGCCTAAGCTTGAAAATGTTAGCTATGTTGATGGGTTGAAGTCAAATCTCATTAGCATTAGCCAGTTGTGTGATGATGTGATTGATGAAGTGTGCTTCTAAAAAAGAGGGTGTTGGATTGTAGATAAACACGAAAAGAACTTGCTTGTTCTCTCGAGATCTGGAGATAATTGCTAGATTCTTGATGTTTCTAAAGTTGCTGAATACTCCAAGTGGCACAAAGTCATTGATGATGCTAGTATTCTATGGCATAAAAAACTTGGGCCTATGAACTTCAAAGACCTTAAGAAGTTGTCCAAACATGAGGTTGTGAGAAGGTTGCCACATCTTTCTGTTTCTAACTCATATGTTTACAGATCATGTCAATTGGGAAAGCAATCTAGAATGGCACATAAGAAAGTGACTGACATCAGAACAACTAAGCTTCTTCAATTAATTCATATGGATCTTGTTCGACCAATTCGGTAAGAAGTAAGTCTTGTTAATTATGGATGACTACTCTAGATTCACATGGGTATGCTTTTTAAGGGGAAAATTTGATACCTTTCAATAGTTTCTCACTGTGTACAAAGTAATGTTGAATGAATCTCTTTCTAGCCATCTTGCTCTAGTTAAAATCAGAACTGATCATGGAATCGAATTTGAGAATGCTCACTTTGATTATTTCTATTTAACCAATGGCATCAAGCATAAGTTTTATGCTCCAATCACCCCTCAACAAAATGGTGTAATGGAAAGGAAAAATTGTGTTTTGATTGAGATAACTAGGGTGCTACTTAACAACAAAACACTTTTGGGCCGAGGCAATGAACACTGTCTGCTACATCTCAAATCGTGTGTTCCTTAGACCTGGCACTAATATGACTTCCTATGAACTCTAGAGGGGTAAGAAGCCAATGGTAAAGTATTTCAAAGTCTTTGGGAGTGTGTGTTATATTCTACGTGATCGAGAACATCTTGCAAAGTTTGATACTAAGAGTGATGAAAGAATCTTCTTGGGGTACTCTAACACAAGTCGGGCCTATAGAGTTTATAATATGAGGACAAAGACCATCATGGAGTCCATAAATGTTAAGATTGATGACACTGATGTCCCTCCCTTTTTGGCAACTGAAAATGATGATGTGTTATTTCCCTCTTCTAAGGATAATGGTAATGGCTTTGGTGAGTCAAGTGTGGTGTCGTAAAGTGACAATGAGAGTGAATCAAGCACTAATCAAAACTCTCATGTCCTATTCAAGGACAAACCAAAGTGGGATAGAGGTCATCGTGATGATGAAATTGTGGGTTCGATTAACAAAGACATTAGAACTTGAAGACAAATAGCTGATGAAGTTACAAATGTTTGCTATATCTCCCAGATTGAGCCTAAGAATATCAAAAATGCTTTAACTGATAATGAATTGATTTTAGCCATGCAGGAAGAGCTGAATCAGTTTGAGAGGATTGAAGTTTGGTCCCTTGTTGATTGTCCATTGAACACTAATGTTATTGGGACAAAATGGATTTACAAGAACAAGTCTGATGAGTCAGGGAATGTAATCAGAAATAAGGCCAGGCTTGTTGCTCAAGGATACTCTCAACTTGAAGTTGTTGATTTTGATGAAACCTTTACTTATGTTACTCGTCTTGAATCAATCAGACTTCTATGTGCTATTGCATGCCATTTAAAGTTAAAAAAAATCAAATGGATGTCAAACCCGCATTCCTTAATGGATATCTTAATGAGGAGGTCCACGTGGAACAACCAAAGGGCTTTGAGGATCCTTACATGATAGGTTGTCGTATCATTTTCTTTCTCATGGTTATACTCGTGGTTTTGTTGATAAAACCTTGTTTGTTAAGAAGGTTAAATCTCATATTGTGGTTGCTCAAGTATTTGTAGATGACATAGTTGTTTGATTTATTTCTAATTCTCCTGTGAAACAATTTATCGATATGATGTTAAGTGAATTTGAGATAAGTTTGGTTGGTGAATTAAACTATTTCCATGGACTTCAAGTGAAACAAGAAAATGATGACATCTTCATCTCTCAAACAAAGTATGCCAAGAACTTGGTGAAGAAGTTTGGTCTAGAGGGGTCAAAAGCTGCTATATCTCCCATGAGCACTTGTGCCAAAATTCACAAGGACTCAAATGGCAAGGATGTTGATCAGACTATGTATAGAAGCATGATTGGAAGCTTACTTTACCTGACTACTAGTTGACCAAACATCACATTTGTTGTTGGGGTATGTGCTCGGTTTCAAAGTGTCCCAATGAGTATCACTTACAAGTAGTCAAGAGGGTTATCAAGTATGGAAGTGGGACCATTGATTATGGACTTCAATATACTCATGACACCAACACAAACCTGGTTGGGTACAGTGATGCCGATTGGGTTGGGTGCATTGATAATCGAAAGAGTACCTCAAAGGGAGTTTTCTATGTTGGGAACAATTTGGTTGCTTGGCAAAGCAAGAAGCAAAATTGTGTCTTTTTATCAATTGTCAAGGCAGAATTTACGGTTGCCATGAGTTGTTGCACTCAACTGATGTGGATGAAACAAATGCTCAATGACTACGGTATATCTCAATCCACTTTTCTTGTTTATTGTGATAACATGAGTGCAATTGATATCTTTAAGAACCCTAACCAACATTCGAGAACAAAACACATTGACATTAGGCATCACTTCATTAGAGGTCTAGTGGAAGCTAAGATTCTTACACTAAATTTTGTGCCAATTGAAAAACAACTAGCTGACATATTCACTAAAGCCCTAGATAATCGAAGGTTCGAAGATCTTCAACGGTCTATTGGCCTTTTTGCTATAAACTAAAGTGTTTGAATAGCTACGCTTCTAGGTTATGCATGTCCTATCAACATGCTCATCAGATACGTACATTTTGTCTCTCTATATGCTTATCTTAACTGTCATACATTCATGATATTTTTTAGATTATCCTTGGTTAATTATTCACTATAATGTCAAAGGTTCTCCCTATTGTCTTGATGGTCTCTGAAAAATCATTTTTCCAATCATCCAAATCTAGTGGTGTTCTTGAATTTAATGTTGCTTTGGTCCTAATTAAGTGGTAGTGACTTTACTTACTTTATAATCTGGACTATGTGCCAATTCTCTTCTTTTTGTCCTCTCCCCAAATCAAATAAAAAAATTCAAATGGGAAAGTGTTTTATGAAATGGGTGTCTTCAAAAGAAAGTATATATTTTCAAATGGGAAAATCCCTTCATTTTGGCCTTCCATTCAATGTCATAAGTAGTGCCTCAAGATCACCTTCGTAGGTCAAGTTTGCTATTCTCTCAAATATCAATGGTGATTCATCAAAATTTCACCTTCATTCAGATGACCTTGGCACTTCTTAAATTGGTGCCCTACTCAAAGCTCCTCACCAAAGTTGGCTTTTCCTTCAAGGCTTATGCCTTACTTTTTGCAAGTCTTATCCATTGTCCATATTATGTAGGAAATGTTGTCTCTTAAGGTCAATGGATTATTAAAAGCTTGGTTAACTTTGAAATGCTTTTGAGATTAAATGCTTTGTTCTATGATTTTAGGATGGCTATCCAAAAACCTCTCTCCCATACCTTGACACAGTACTATTGGACTATGAGCTTGTGTATTCTCATTATTAATGTTTGTGTATGCCTTTGAAATTTGTCCATTGAGAATTGCATTGCACGTCTACTTTTTTGTGTTTCTCAAATTTCATATCTCTTGGAAGCATAGATATTGAAGCTACATTGTAGTTCATTCTCATGTAGTCATTATGTTGTTGGTTGTCTATTGGTGCAAAGACTCAACTGTTATCTTGATCTCTATCATCTTAATAAGCTGCCTTCGGTTGTTTGGGTACATTTGTCTATGCCTTTTTGCTCAAATTTATGTTTCAATGGGCATCTCTTCTTTCTGTTGAGTCATTATCCCTCATCAAATAAATGAATTTCTAATTTAGAATTATGAGGGAGTGTTTTCATGAAGTGCATCAATTTTGGGGGAGTTTCCATTATGGGGAAGTTAGTTCACACCGTATGCATCTTTTCATGCTTACTTGTTGATAGTTCAATTGTTGCTACACTTTGCTTGGGCATATATGATCTGTTGCATATTCTTATCTGATATGCTCTTGTTGTTCTTATCATGTGTTTGTGTAGCAAATTTGACTCTTATGTGTGATTTCTACCATTTCGTTGTCTTATCGTGACAAATGGTGGAGAAAAATTTCGTTGTACTTCATATCTTGCAAGCCTTTACCCATGATAAATTTCACTTGTTCTTGTCAAGAGTTGTTACTTGGTTTTCTTATATTGCTTGATGTTCTGTTAAGTGTGGGTTTTGAGTGAAATTAGTTATAGGCTTGGGATATTTTGTCAAGGAAAGTCAACGGGAGAGATTGTAAAGTCTAGCTTTAAGTGTTTGGCTTTCCTTGTTAAATATTGTAATAGATTATGGGTTGATGTTGCTGGAGTAAATGTTCGAGAATTGGCACATTTCAACTTTAAGGTTTGTTTATGCCCGAGCATTTCATATCTCTATTTGTGTTGCATTCTGACTAGTATGATTGTCTAGCCAGTTTAGGGCGCTAACATCCAGCTGTCTAGGCACACAGATTAAGAAAGCCTACATGGGCTTTCTGACACCTTTCTGATGGTAGTCAGTTTTTGGCCATTGATCTGGCTAGATATTTTCTGTAGTCGATAAGTGTCCTTGTGAAAAGTTGGCTGATGGAAATTCTGATTTCCTTGGGTATATTTGTTCCCTAGGGTTTCAGATTGTTCCTTGGGGGTTTAGAACTTAGTTTTAGAGAGATAGTTGCTTTAGCGGCTTGAAGCTTGCATCTTCTTCATTTATGAACTCTAACTGCCCAACCTTCCTTATGCATTATACACCAAATCATTGTCTATCACGGTTGCATTGTTTTTAAAGTTTTGCATTTATGTTTTGGTCTGGTTTTAAGCTTTAAGTTCGTGTTTAGACCAAGTTTTTGGATTCAAGTTAGATTCTTCCTTCAACAGTTTGACTGGAGAATCTGACTGGTCATTTGAATCCATATTTCATGTGCATATCATAAAATCATATCACATCATTGATCGTCTTGATCTCGGTGCCACAAGGTGATGAGTTTATGAGAAGCTGCCACTTCATGAAGACTGAAGGAGACCATCTTGTGTAAGGCAATGTTGCACAAAGGTAGTTGCTCCGTAGATAGAGATATAGGGATTGAGCTTGTGTGATCTTTATATGAACCTTTGTTTACATTAGTGGATTAGACTCAGTGGAGAGTCCCCAGTTTTTTAACCCAGATGTGGGTTTTTTCGGTCAAAAATATCTTATGTTCATGTTACATTTATTGAGTTCAAGTTAGGCACATACATGGTACATATCTCTGTTGAACATCTAAATGGTATGTATTTATTGTTATGCTCACTTGACACATTGATAGCATGCAATGAACTACAGCTTTGCTGACTAAGATAGTTTTTGGAAACTAAAATTGATCTTAGATTTATTGACTAACAAATCTATCTTAGTTGACTAGCGAGCTTGACTAGTCAGTCTAACGAATTATAATTTTTATAAACAGATTATTCCACCTGGTACCAATTTCACGGACAAAATCAGAATTTGGATTTTCTTCAAAGAGTAAGTCTGACATGAAGAAGTTGCATGTCATCATTGACGTTCCAACCAAGTATTATGAGTGGCTTATGGCTGTTTAGTCCTCCTTATAGGGAAAAAGGTTGGCTGCAACATTGAGAGGAGATTGAGCATATGAAGGAAGAAGCACCGTTTGCCTGATCGTTGTTAAGAAACTTGCTGCCAGTTAAAGTGGAAACAAGATAACTTTGTCATCTGCTTATGAGTCATTAGTTGAGAAGAAACCAAGGACCTTTTTTGCTGCTCGTGAGAGTTTTGCGGCTCTAAGAAGCTTGTTCTTCTTAAAAGAGAATGAAGTTACTGAGTCTGCAAAGTCTGTCACTCCAAAAGAAGCTAAAACTCTGACTGAAAAGATTGCTCAGCATCAGAGTTATGTGCTACCCCAGCTTATCTCGTGAAGCATCCATTTATGGATAAGTCTATATCAGTTTCTGAAAGGCTCACCACTATGAAGTGGGAAAATAGATTCATTTGCTAAAGAGACGTCAAAGTTTTCTCCTTCTACTAATGTTGCGTATGTGCTGCCTACCAAGAAGGAGAAAACTGCTCCCGAGGGCAGTTATGAGGAGTCAAAGGATTCTTCACTTGAAAACTTTTATGATATTCGTTCATTGCTCAATTCTAACGCTTATGGATCCTTCTGTTTGCGCCAAGTTTGTTAAATGCAGTGGGCATAAGTGTCATTTCGAAGCGTCCTCCTGATGAAAGAAGAACTTCTCTCATTGCAACAATGCAAAAGATACTGATCTTAACAGCTGAGACCATGCAACTTGATAGGAATGCGATCTATGGTACCAAAGAAGCTAAAGCTGTAATGGTTGTCAAAGCTCGTTATAGGACCATAATTTTCGAGGCCTATGACACGTGGCAGAAATGATCGGAATCCCTGAAGCCCATGGAGCGTAGTACGACAGACTAGGCTTAAACCCTACTAAAGATGTGACTTGGCTCCCAAGTAAGGAAACCCTAATTCAAGTCAAATTAGGATACTTTGGAGATTAGGAAACTTAATCATGATACTAGGAGCATTGGGTATCTTATCCCAGATTTCCTCCTAGATAGTCTCTCAATTTAATTAGGATTAATTTCCCTACAAGGACTCTCAAGATCTCTATAAATACTCGGGTATTTATCACGGGACTTCTCTCTATGTATAATATTCTCTACAAGACTTATATTTTCTCACTACACCGCTACCGTCTACGTGTAGACAATCATGGACGCAGAGTTATCATTTAGTTCAACCTCCTATGATCCTCAGGCTTGCTTGGAATTAGCACGCGCTTCTTGCTAATGCAAGCAGTCTCTATAATGTGGAGCATGCTCAAGTGTTGATCCGTGCAAGCGCTCCAGCAGACATTAGAGAAGCAAGCTCATGCTCTGATAACTCAGTCAAGAACTATTATCAGAGTTGATACGTAGTAAGTCCTTCTTTGCCGTGTATGCTTGCCTCATTCTCATGAATTGAGAAAATAGGCTCATGTGTGGACTACGATATCACTCTTAGTCAGGCCGACTGGCCGAGAAGATTTGCAAGCTTGAGGTGGCATTCTAGAGTGAATATAGGCTCAAAGTACAGTTGGAGAGACAGTTGCATGAGAAATCTACGAAGTTGGAAAAGACGATGGCGGACAAACATGTGCTGAGAACACTTACGAAGAAAATGCAGATGCCGTCTTTGTTTAGTGACGAAAATGCAAAAGACGTCGCTCAAACCATATATATTTTTTTTATTAAAAACAGCAACTCAGTTTGGCAGCTCGATTCAACGTACTCCAGCCCGAGCTAGGGTTTATTTTTTACTTTTTCTTTACTTATTCACATAGATTCAATTCACCACAATTATAACAGTAGTAGTATAATATAATTGCGAACAATAATTTGAGTAGATATTAGATAATTAACAATTAAGATTCATGCTCAATGGTGAATGTTTCATGCAATCAGATTGAAACAATATCGACATTTAGATGGTGTTATAGAAGAACCTAGATTACGATGATAAAACTTGTGAACATGTTTGTAGCAGAAACATCTTTAGTTCCTTGGCGCAACAAGCTTGATAACGTGTTGTTGCCTCTTTTACTGAAAGGAGACAGAGAGTGTGACAGAGACAGATGAAGAAGGACTTGAAGATCTCTGTGTGTTATTCTTCATGCCTAATGCATTTATTTATGGTAAACTGGATATGATTTCTTGTCTTGCAAGTAATACAATTATAAAGGGATAAGATCCTCTAGTGTATATACAATCTAGTAGTAATTTACACAATCACACATGTGCTATATTTAATAGGTATAAATCATACATGTGCCATAATTAATAGGTTTAATTTCACTAACACCCCCTGAAGTTTATCGTGTTTTCACAAAAAACTCCTCAAGTTTCAAGCATTACACTAACATCCCTTCGTATTCTAATTTACTTTCACGTAACCCCTTTAGCGTTGACCTCATCTTAAAATATTTTCTTAAAGACAAATTTTCCCTCATTATTAATTACTTTAAAAAATAAAAAGCCTTTTAAAAATAAATATAATAAAAATTGATTGGTTAAAAATTCAGTGTAATTTATCTGGATTAATAAAAAGAATCAACATAATAACCCGGATTAATAAAAAAATTAGTTTTTTTTATTAATTTGTTTAGTGTAATTTGTTCATTGTTTCAGAAAACCAAAACAAAAAACAAAAAATGATAATTGAATGGAGAGGGGTGGGCGGGGGATGGGGAAATCTAGGGTGGTTGGGGGCGAGAATAACGACTGTGTAAAAGGTGATGAGAAGACATCAGAAAGGTGGTTCGCTGGAGGAAGGATAGAGTTAGTGAGTTGGGTTGGGTCCCGGATCTGGGAAGGGTTGTTAGGATATAGCTATGCCATGTGTCATAATTGTATTGGAGTTGTGAATGTTAGTCATAAGGTGTGTTGTATTTATAAGAGATTAGTTTTGTCATAAACATAAGGAAATATAACAAGATTATTTTTCCCTCTCTACTTTCTCTCTCTATTTCTCTATTCGATATCTTATTCTCTAAGTTTCTTCCATATAGTTGGTTTGTTATCATGGTATCATCGCCGGCAATGGCTCACGCCATCGCCTGACGATCCTGGTGCTTCCGCGTCTCTTTGTTTTTGCTCCGATGGTGTTTACTTGTTTGCCGGAAGTCTATTGGTCGTTGTTTCGTGGTTTCTGGTGACTCTTGGTTTCTGCAACCCTAGAATTTTGGAGTTTTCTTGCCTGGGTTGGTCGAAGTCGGTTGTTCTTCTTGTAGTCGTTGTTATTGTTGTTCGTCGTCTTGGCTGGAGGTATTGGTCGAATTCCTTATCTTCTTGTTCAGATTCGTGTGGTGATTTTGTTGAATTTCTTGTTGCTCTTCAGAATTGAATTGGGTTGGAGATATCTGTTAATTGTTGGTTCTTGATTACTTCTGATTGACGCACAGATTGTTGTGTGGTGATTAAGACGTTCTTGATTACGTGACTAAGTAGTTCTTGATTACTTCTATTTGCTATAAAAAGTGTTGTTTCTTGATTAAGCATGGTGACCACATCCCAATTAGCTCTTACACAGTCTCCTATTTTTTCCCTAATACCAAGTGTTGGAAATACAGTCATAGTCAAATTAGATGATTCTAACTATATCACATGGAATTTTCAACTCGAATTACTGTTAGAAGGTAATGGTATTATGGGATTTCTTGATGGCTATATCCCCTATCCTGAGAAATATACTGCTATTGAAGATGGCCATGTGATTAATTGTGCTATCATAACTGATGCCTATAAAGTTTGGAAGATTCATGATAAAGTTTTGACGACTCTCATCACTGCTACCGTGTCTCCTGCTGCCCTATCGAGTGTCATTGGGTGTCAAAGCTCCAAGGAAATGTGGATTAACTTGAAAGAGAGGTTCTCGAGTATGACTAGAACAAGTATTGTTCAGATGAAAATTGATCTGCAGAATATTAAGAAAGGGGCTGAATCTATTGATCTTTATCTTTAACGCATCAAAGATTGTAAAGACCAGTTAGCTGCAGTGGGTGTTGCTATGCTCGATGAAGATATTGTCATAGTTGCTCTCAGAGGCTTACCAACTGAATACAACACTATTAAGGCTGTTATTCGAGGAAGAGAAAATCTTGTGTCCCTAAAGGAGCTTAGGCCTCAGTTGAAGGCATAATAAGAAACCCTTGAAGAAAGTTTCAAACAACCTCTAATGGCTGCAATGTATGCTAATAGTTCTGGTTCCATACATGAGTTTGAAGGGTCATCTGGTACCAAATCTAGTTCAGGCAACTACAATACTGGCTCATCATTATGTCATGTACCTCAAATGACCGCATTTCCTCAAATGCCTCCTATGGGTCATATGTCTAACATGGCTCCGGTGCATCAACTACCTCAACTTCCACAGTTTCAGTCACTCTTTCTTCAAGCAGGATCTGGCACTTATAATAATTTCAGGGGGGAAAATTTCAAGTACAAAGGAAAAGGGAAGAAATTTCACTCAGGTTATCAGGGGTCAGTTCAAACCAATGTTCAGTCTCAACCACAATCTAGTTTTCAAACTACACAACCTTATAATCCTATGTTGATCTGTCAAATTTGTGATAAAAAGGGACACTCTACACTCCATTGTTTTCAGCATGGGTGTCAAATCTGCAATAGGGTTGGTCACACTGCAACTACATGTTTCGACAGGGATACTTCTTCTATGCCTATATCTCAGCCTATGTATCAGTCTCAACAGTTTCCGGCTCATGCTCATGTTCAACAATATTAATATCCACAGTTTCAAGCTCCTGCTCTGGTTCAACAAATGCATCCACCGTATGTGCAGCATCAGAACATGTCTCAACCAGCTACATCTCCCGTTGCTTTTACTGCAAGAACCAACTTCTCACCTTCTGCACATCCGCAAGAGTATTGGCTGCTTGATTCTGGATCTACTAATCATATGACCTCTGATATGTCCTGTCTACAAGCTCCTACCCCATATCCACCCCATATCCATCCACTGAAACTGTAACTGAGGCTAATGGTGAAGGTTTACACATTTCGCATATTGGACAGTCTTCTCTTATTACTCTTTCTCATAAACTTAAGTTAAAAACAGTGCTTCATGTTCCACAATTATCTCAACATTTACTTTCCAAGCATCAATTATGTAAGGACAATAATTGTCGATGCATTGTTGATGAGTTTTCTGTGTGCATACAAGACAAGGTCACCAACAAGGTTCTCTTTCAAGGATTGAGTAACAATAATGTTACCCACTTCCTTTGCTCAAACAACCACAGATCAAACCTGCTGCTTATCTTGGCCAGAAAGTCAATGCTACATTGTGTCATTGCAGATTGGGTCATCCAACCAATTCTGTAGTTCCATCTGCTCTTAGTAAGGTCGATATTTCTTTTCATTGTCATTCTGTTCCTCAAACATGCACCTCTTACTTACAAGGCAAGTTTACCAAATTACCATTCCCATTAGCAGCATTTAAGTCCAATGTACCCTTTGAAGTCATTCACACAGATGTATGGGGACCTGCACCTATCATGTCTATAGAGGGTTATAGGTACTATGTGTTTTTCATCGATGAATGTACAAGATATACATGGATTTTTCCAATGATGAATAAAGCTGCAGTTTGTGAAATCTTCATTCAGTTTCATGCTTTCATTCAAAATTCATTTTCTGTCAATATCAAAGTCTTACAAAGTGATGGTGGTGGAGAGTTTGTTGGATCTGTGTTTCAAAAGTTTCTTAGAACCAAAGGTATATTGCATCAAAAGTCTTGTCCCTATACTCCTGAACAAAATGGGTTGGTTGAGAGAAAAAAATCATCACATTGTTGAAACTACCCTTACTTTACTACAAAAAGCCTCTATTCCTTCACAGTTTTGGTTTCATGTTTGTGCCATAGCCACCTTTCTTATCAATAGAATGCCTACAACTGTTTTACATATGCAATCCCCATTTGAAATGTTATACCACTCTCCACCTAGGCTTGATCATTTAAGAGTCTTTGGATGTGCATGTTACCCTACTTTAAAACCCTATAGACACAACAAGTTGGAACCAAAAACTACACAGTGCATCTTTCTGGGTTATGCAGCTCAGTACAAATGATATATTTGCTATGCTATCCGAGACCATAAACTCATTGTCTCTAGGCATGTTGTGTTTGATGAAGATACATTTCCTAGCTTATCAGATTCTGTCTCTAGTTCACCATCATTGGCACCGTCTATTATACCTCATCCAAATAACTTTCAGCATTCATCCTTTATTCCCATTCCTTTTCCTTATATTCCATTTCCTTCTTCTTCTTCCCATACCAATAATTCTCATTCTGTTACTCAGTCATCTTCCTCCATACCTAGTGATCTTGTCTTTTCTCAATGCTTGCCTACTGAGGCCACAGTTGCACAGTTTATGGAGCATGTTGATATTCATCATGATGTTACTACTTCTCAAGTTCAAGAACTGCATCATGTTCCAGTGTCTCAACTCAATACACATCCAATGCAAACAAGGTCGAAATCTGGCATATTAAAAAAAAGGCTATTCTTGCTCATGTACAATCTTCTTCTATCACTGAGCCACAGTCTTTCAAGGTTGCTGTTAAGTCCTTTGAGTGGAGACAAGCTATGGAAGATGAAATGGCAACTCTTGTGAAACAGATAACTTGGAGATTAGTTCCTCTTCCACCTAACAAGAACTTGGTTGGTTGTAAATGGATCTATAAGATCAAAAGTAATCCTGATGGTTCTGTTGTCCCTAGCTGCTACAAAGTGTTGGAAATTAAAACAATTAGATGTCAAGAACGCTTTTCTTTATGGCTTTCTTGATGAAGAGGTGTATATGTCTCAGCCACAAGGCTTCATTGATCCCGATCATCCTGAGTTTGTGTGTAAGTTAGACCGATCTCTCTATGGACTTAAACAAGCTCATCGAGCTTGGAATGACAGATTTTCCAGGTTTCTTCTTACCTTGGGCTTTAAATCCTCATATGCTGATCCATCTTTATATGTGAAGCAGAATGGTCAGTCTATTGTTGTCCTATTATTATATGTTGATGATATAATCCTCAGTGGTGATTGTGATACTCAAGTTCAAGTTGTCATAGATTAGTTAACAGCTGAATTTGATATGAAGGATCTAGGGATTTTACATTATTTCCTTGGTCTTCAGATTGATTATCGACCTACTGGTTTCCTTGTGCATCAAACCAAGTATGTTACTGATCTTCTTACTAAGACAAACATGCTGGATTGCAAACCATGTACAACTCCTTGTCATCCAAATCAGAAGCTGCTGAATCATGGTAGTTCTCATTTCCATGATCCAGGTATCTATCGCAACCTTGTTGGTGCTCTCCAATATTTGACATTTACAAGATCGGATATTGCGTACTCGGTCAATCAAGTTTGTCAATTCATGCACTCACCTCTAGACAATCATTTCATTGCTGTTAAACGGATCTTGCGGTACTTACGCGGGTCCATGCATCTTGGCTTGTGTTTTCAACCTGGAAATATGGATATTAAAGCATATACGGATGCCGATTGGGCTGGGGATCCCAATGACAGGAGATCCACCACAGGTTTTGTGGTTTTTTTAGGCACTAATCCTGCATCTTGGAGTTTTAAGAAGCAGCACACGGTTAGTCGATCATCTACCGATGCTGAGTATCGTGCTATGGTGACAACAACTGCTGAGGTGGTTTGGTTACAACAAATAATCAAGGACTTGCATCTTCCCTGTTCAGATGTTTCTCTTCTACACCGTGACAACATTTTTGCTATGGCACTAGCAACAAATCCGGTCTTACATTCTAAAGCTAAACATATTGAAATCGATTGTCATTTTGTTCGAGAACGTGTTCAACAAGGTTCCATTATCTTGCAGTTTGTTGCATCCTTAGAGCAGCATGCTGACATCTTTACCAAGGGCTTATGTTATCCGATGTTTAGCTCACATTGTAACAATCTTATGCTTGGTTCTTCCCTGCATAAGCTTGAGGGGGAATGTTAGGATATAGTTATGCCATGTGTCATAATTGTGTTGGAGTTGTGAATGTTAGTCATAAGGTGTGTTGTATTTATAAGAGATTAGTTTTGTCATAAACATAAGGAAATATAACAAGATTATTTTTCCCTCTCTAATTTCTCTCTCTATTTCTCTGTTCGATATCTTCTTCTCTAAGTTTCTTCCATATAGTTGGTTTGTTATCAAGGGTTACAATTGGTTGTGTGTGGGTTTAATTGGTTATGGTGGTAGAGTTGGGATCAGAAATGTGAGGCTAGAAGCTTAGAAGCCTAGAATGGTTTGCAGTGTGAAAACACGATAAACTTCGGGGTATTAGTGTAATTAACCTGATCGAAATATCGCATTGTTTGTTTCATTGGTTTTGATTAGTTTACTTGATGATGTATAAAGTTGGAATCATCTGCTTGATTGAAGCCATCTTCTGCAGCTAACTCTTGTTTATTTGTTGCTTTGGAATACATGTTGTGTCAAGCACAGACGCAGATTGGTTCCATTAGAATAACATGTCAAATGCCTTGTGTCTTGCAAAGTTTGATACATGTAACAAACAACATCTCGTGGAATTTTCGGCCGCGAAATGTGTAATCAGAACGCCCTAAGTTTGAAACCCCTATTTCTTTCACGTTGTCCCCAAATGAAATTGAGAGGACATCAATAGTCCTTGTTTTGTTGATCAATAAAAAACTTGAGAGGAGATCGATAATATGCACTTAACATATCCATTAGGCATCCAATAACTTAAGTCGATACCACCAGCATGAATATCGAACTTGAAATTCGAATACTTAAGTCGATGCTGCACTCAATGTGCCAAACAGGTTTTCTAGGTCCCCAAGTGCTCTCAGAAATCGGCTCTTCGGTCTTTTGCAGAGTTCCATAACACAAAATTCACAAGATTTCCTTTCCTTGAATCTACTAAAACTCGTTCTACAAAAAATCATCTTCTTTCGCTGTGTACGAATAGCCATTGTATTTCATTTTGTGATTATATCCTTGATATGTTTTTATGTTCTGTGATTAGAAGCACCTAGCTTTTTTAAAGATGAGCTTTTATAATATTAAAATGGTTTGCAGTTGGGTGGTGGGGGAAGGGAGCGAAGATGGAGGTGGAGGCAGGATAGAGGTTTTTTTTTTATATAATTTTTTTCTTGATCTAATCAAATTTTATTATTTTATTATATTTGTTTTTAAAAGACTTTTTAAAGTAATTAATAATGAGAATAAATTTGTCTTTAAGAAAATATTTTAAGGTGATGTCAACTTTAAAGAGGTTATGTCAAAGTGAATTAGAACCTTAGGGGTTGTTAATGTAATATTTCAAACGTGAGAAATTTTTGTAAAAACAAATCTCAGGGATGATAATGTAATTAATTCATAATTAATATCACAACAAGTAGTACACTCTCCTCATTTTTTTTCTTCTTCGGTTCTTCCTCCAGAGCTCCACCTTTCACTACAATTGGCAATTGCACGCTTGCTGCCGTCTGCTTCTCCCAAATATGTTAGATTTCGTCAATTTCACAGACCTAAAAAATTGCAAGAAGTCCACTTTTGATTTTATTTCTTTCTAATTTAGTTTCGGATCAAATGCAATGTGTGAGATCAACTTCTTCAAGTTCATAGGTAACTATTCTTTTTGTAGTGGTCTTTTCGTTCCCATTTGGATTACTCCTAGACAAACTAAAGAAAAACTTACCTTTACTTTGATTTTAAGTTTTACAACAACAAAAAGGTAGCAATCTTTGTAATTTGCGCGGGTTTCTAAGCGATAGGAAGATGAACATGGAGGGGTGTCGGTGATGAACAAAGAACAAATGGTTGCAAACATGGGAGATGACAAAGAACAAATGGCTGCAAAAATAGCAACGGTTGGAGGCGTTGCTGAAAGAATCTCTAGTAGTGAGTAAAATTTTTTTAGTAAGTTACGTTTTAACTCCTCAGATTTGGGTCAATTGTAACCTTATACAATATCTTAAAACATTTCAATTTCATATATTTACATATATTTCCTTTCAATATTATACAACCGTCGTTAGTCATCTCGTTAACTTGACTGTGAAGCGGTGATATGACAAACTTAAACCATACTCTTATGCTTCTGCTTGAGAGTTTTCTCAGTGTTTGTCTGAGGGCCTCAATTCTGTGCTAATTGGGGGGCGCTGACCCTAGCTTCGGCTGGGGTTGGTTAGCCCATCTCTCCTTCCTTTCTTTGTCTCCTCTTCCTTCCTTCGGCAGAGTTTTCCCCTGCTTTCTATTTCATTTTGCCATTTTCTTCTTCTCCTACGGGCGTCCCTCCTTCTCGGCCATCCATACTCCAATTTGCAGTCAAGCTTCTCTGAGATGTGTAGAGCTTTGGTGCATGCACAGGCTCGGGTGTTCCCAACACCACCACCTTCTCGATGTCTACCTCTGATGGCAGTGTTGCTTGTGGATCTCCATGGGCTTCCTTCTTTTGGTAGCCGGAATTCTTCTTTTGGTTGCTTGATTTCTACTATGGTGGCTGCATACCAGGTGGTGCTTGGGGTTGGATGCTCTGATCGTCGAGTTGGTGTGTGGTTGGAGGCATGGAATCTGGTGAATCTCGAAATACTGTTGCAGCGGTGGCTATTAAAATTTTTTTTTCTTAACCATGTTGTTATGAAGTGATTTATCTAATAGAATCAAATTGATATGCAGTATTTCATTAGTATATCCCATTTATTTAAAAATGGAAGATGAAGTGGCTTTATGATCAGGAAAGGCATGTCTTGATTAGGAGATGCATAACACTGCATATATTTTGACAAAGCCGTATATGGGCTTGATATTCCAGGCTAATGTTTGGCTGGTGTTTAATTTTTACTAGAAAAGAAAATGAAATGGGATTCGGTGCCTTTAACCAAGACAATCAGTTCTGATTGGTGAGTTTGGTGGTTGATTGAAACCACATGTGGCTCTTTATTTGAAAGAATATCTATTGCGAAGCATTATTGTCAAGCTTAGAAAACAAAATTTTTGAACCAATCAAATGGATTGATGATTGATCTGCATATGCAACATGTTTGGCTGCAGTGAGATGCAGTTTTCATCTATTTCTGTTGTGATCAATATAATGATCCGTATATATCTTTGAGTTTGTTATTATATGGGATTTAATATCAACATGAAACTAATAGATCTGCCCCTTGGAAGGCTTGCAAACATGGCTTGTGAAATCAGTTTGATATACTGTTTTAGACTTTGAAATTATCTCAGCCACAGAAGTGTTGTTGGGATTCCTGCACCGATTTTTGGAAATTTCAATTTTCCAGAAAAGTTTATTCTACGATGCATGGACACGGGAGAAAACCTCCGTATCCCGTATCTGACACTTTGAGGATACGGATACGCGAAGGATACGCAGGGATATACGTATCGGAATGAAGAGATATGGATTAGATTGATAAAATACACGTATCGTATTGTCCAGATATAAGTATCCTACATTTCGGATATGTTTGATACTAAAATAGGAGGATAATCAGAAGAAAAATAAAAAATAATCACAATAAATCCGCAGAATCGTGATTGATCGAAGTTAGGTAACTGAAATCGCTCTAAAATCGGAGGATAATTAGAAAAAAAAAATTGGATTTATCTCTCGAAGCTCAGAATCAGAAATCACTCTGCTTGGGAGACTTTCACGAATCAGACCGTCATCTGCAACAGTTCCGTCGTCTCCGTCGTCTCCATCTGCAACTGCTCCGTCGTCTCCATCTTCTCCTTCTGCAACTGCTCCGTCGTCTCCTTCGTCTCTGTCTGCAACTCTTGGTGAGAGAGTGGTGAGCTTTCGTTTTCAGTTTCACTTTGTTTATAGTTAAACTGTGAAACCGAAACTCATCTCTGATTCCTCGAGGACATCACAAAACCCATCTCTGAAACAGTGAAACCGAAAGTCTGAAACTGAAAGCTTAATCTGATATAAAGCTTTTTGCAGTTTTGCTTTTCTGAAAGTTGAAAAACTAATATTATTATATGTATACCACTACCCGTACCCACAATAATATATTATAATACTCATACCACTACCTATCCCATAGTCCATTCGAATATGATGAAGCCTGTTGCTTTTCTCTTTTTAACTTTTTGTATTATTATAATATTATTGTATTTTGCATATTATAATATATTATTGTGTAGTGGTATGAATGTTTAGTCTATAATAATTTTATGTAGATGCCTTCATGATGTGTTTTTTATCTCTTAACATAAATGTCTCATGTATATTTGAATGCTTATTTTATAATGTTTTAGATATATTGAAATAAATTTGAACTTGAGTAATAAATTTGAATGCTTATTTTATAATGTTTTAGATATATTTATTTATTTATATATATTTTTTAATTGCCGTATCCCTGACGTATCGTGTCCTCGTTTTTAAAAATTTAACGTATCCCCATGTCGTATCCCCGTATCCATGTCCATGTCCATGCATCGTATAAATCATAAGCAGACGCATAAAATTTTGGATTTTGTTTGTTTCCATCACAAATGTGGTGCCGTTCGGAAGAGAGTGGTGTGATCAGGCCACTACATGGCAGCTGTTCCAGACGGTGCAAAGAATTGCAACTCTGTTTGGAGGGAAACTAGTCTGCAGAAATAAAGGGCTGCATAAATCCCGAGTACATTGCTTTCTGAGATGGTGCAAGTAATTGCACAACATTGCAATTACGCACATTCATATTCAACTGATGGAAATATAGTTATCTATATTTTCTGATATAAAGTATGCAATGCCCGTAGACTGAAAAGTCCTGGTCTACGTTTGTAATCGGAAAGTCAATGAATTTAACTTGGGTTGTGTGGAGCAAAAAATATTCATTAGGCGACACGTGGACTTTTGAACGAAAGAGGACAAAAATACCCTTGAGGCATACCGGGATTCCTACACGTAAGTAGTGGGTAATCATCCTCAACCAATTCAAAAATGCTCCAAAAGAGGTAACCAATTCCAGATTATCTTATTTTAGGTAATTATTTCCAAAACTTAATTTCTCTAATATATTATTTAGTTAATTAATTATCTAAATAATATATTCTTCCCATATCTCATAAAATCATCCCTTAATTATCAATTTGAAACATCCACTCAAACCTAAAAAATAGTATAGGGCCGGCTATCCCATTCAAAACCTAATCCATCATCTTTTTTCTACCTTTTCCATCATTTCTTCCCTTTTATTAGCCAATCAATACCATAAGTACTAAAACATTTCCTTTCATATTTAATTAGCCAATTAATTGGCTAATTAAACCTAAAATAAAACCTAAAACTCCCACCTAGTAGCCGGCCACATTCCCTCCCTTCTTTTCCTTACCTTTTCTGATTTCCTCCACTTTATTACCCAAATAAAGCTAGTCATTCAATTTGGTAACTTCCCATTTATTTCTATCATATTTTATTAGCCAATAAAGTGACTAATTAAACCACAAAATTCACCAAAAAACACACAAAGGGGCTGGCCACTTTCTTGAAAAAGTGGACCAACTTAGTCCTATAAATAGTCATCCATTTTTACCAAACACTCATTCCAAACCTCTTGCAAAAATTCCAAAACACTCTAAACACTATTTCTCTCTAAAATTCTAACTTTGGCATTGGAGGTTCTTCGGCCAAAGCCCCCCCATTCATCGTGGGCGCGTGAGGCTTTTGGCCTTAACCTAAGGTGCTAGTTGTTTTGTAGGTGCAAAATCGTCCAAGATCGAAGAGGTGAAAATTTGCATCCACAAATTGGTGCTTTCATTGAGAGTTGAAATCCATACTCGTAAAAGACTCTCGTGCAAAAAGGTTTTTTCTTCATTTTCTAGTCCATTTGAATATTTTTCATACGTTCTTATTTATAGAATTTTTTACTTGCAAAGGTTCTTTGATAAAACGTATAAGAAAAATATAATGGCTAGAAATTTAGAAAATACCATAAGTGAGAATTCAAATACTCAAGAAATGGGATTGCGGAGATCCACGAGGCAAAATACGGTCGTAAGCAGAGTGGCACCACCACCACGAGGTTCCACCGTGGCCCAAGCCGTGCCATCCAAGTTTGCACGGGCCCAAGCCCAAACTTCGCATTCGCATGCACCACGCACTGAGCAGCCTGCTCCCGTGATCCAGCCTGCTCTACTGATCCAGCCTGCTCCACTGATCCAGCCTGCTCCCGTGATCCAGCCTGCTCCGGCAACCCAGCCTGCTCTCAAGGTTTCCCAAGCTGCTCAAGTCGGACCGGGACAATCTCAACCATCCGGACCAATCATCGAGGCTGGGGCATTTTCACCACATTTCTCCGCGGGTTTGACATTCCCCAACTCAAATCTCGTACTTGGAGCCAATCACCCTTCTATTGTTCAAGGAGGTGCATTCCACCCAAGTTCTTCTAATCCGAATGGCGAACAAAACTTGTCCCGACAAGTCATAGAGTTGACGAGTGCCCTTGCACAACAAACAACCTTGGTGAATCAACTTCTGCAACGCACTGAGATCCAACGTACCCCAGATGAAATATCCCGAAGTAGGACAAAGGTAGGCGAGGAACCTCTCAAGCAGCGTCCTGGAAAACAGCCACTTAACCAACCACAAATGGAGCATTCAGGCAGTGCACACTCTCGATTGGGCCCCCGAGATAGCATATACTCCCGTCTTCGCGCACAGAGGAGCGTGCACTCTCGATTGGGCCCAAGGGCAAGTATACATTCACGGTTGGGGCCACGCTTTGATAATCAACATGGGCAGCCTTCCAGACAAAGTATTCATTCGCGGCTAGGCCCGCAAGGAATATCCTTCACATCACATCGGAGTAGGCAGCCTGACAAACCGAAGGAAACAATCGTTCAGTCCGATTCTAGTTCAACTGGCAGCCCGCAAAATCCTTCGCCTGCTAGGAATCCATCTCATACACCACATCCACGACATAGACAAGCTGAGCGCGTAGAGGAGCAGCTTAGACCGGTAGGTCGAGACCAGGGGCAGCCGAAGACTCCGCTACCCCAACAAAGACAAATCCAGGAAGAGGTAGAAAGGCTTTTCAATGAACGGATGCGTGATTTCCGACGCAACGAAATGGTTGACGAAGCACTAAGGCGAGATATGTCCAACATAAGTAGGTCACCTTTCACGGACGAAATCGAGCAGGCAAAGCCTCCGCGCAAGTTCAGCATGCCGCACTTCACATCTTTCAAAGGAGATGGGGATCCCGAAAGACACTTGAAGCATTACCGAAGTGCGATGGTCCTCTATCGGAATAATGACGCCCTTATGTGTAAAATATTCGCCACTACTTTACAAGGTGAGGCACAAGATTGGTTTCATACCTTACCGTCACGATCTATCCGGAATTTTGATGATCTTTCCTTGGTTTTCACCAAAGAATACTCATCTTATCGTTCGATCAAGAAAAAGTCCGATCACTTGTTCAACGTAAAGAAAAACCCAAAAGAGTCACTTCGCGATTACGTGAAGAGACTCAAAGCAGAGAAGGTGAAGATCGTCGGATACGATAACTCGATAGCAAGTGCAGCCTTCCAAAAAGGACTACCAGCAGACCACCCACTGTTTGGAGAAATGATCATGAAAGAAGACCTAACTCTAGCAGATTCATTTGCTTTGGTAGAGAAGCATGCACTTTGGGACGAGGCTCGACAAGCAGAAAAGGCTCCTGAACAGCCTCGAAAAGAGTTGACAGCTGCTCAAAAGAAGGATGAAAAGCAACCCAACAAGGGCAGGCAGGAGGTCAAGCGCAGGGATCGACCCACAACCAAAAAAGGCCTGATAACCAATAACTATTCTAAATTCTCAATTCCGATTCATCAAATCCTTCGTGACATCAAGAATGAACCATGGTTCAAATTGCCGAAACAGTCAAAAGGAGATACTTCCAAGTTGGACCACACCAAGTATTGCGCATTCCACCGAGGTCCTGGTCACACAACCAACGACTGCTTCACTTGGAAGAACTACCTAGAGAAACTCGTGAAAGAAGGGAAAGTCGATAGATATTTTTACAAGCCAGCTGAGCAGCCAAAAAGGAATGCAGACGGAGATGAGGAGCCACCAACTAAGATGATTCGAATCAATGGCATTTTCGCTGAATCCGAGCACTTGGGGGCCACTAATAACTCCAAAAAGAGGAAGATCCAGCAGGCTTTACTAATTTCACAAGTTCAAGCAGTCGATACCCAACCTGGACCTATCATTGGCTTCATGGAACAGGATGCGGAAGGAGTTGACTTCCCACACGACGATGCATTAGTAGTATCTGTCCAACTAGCCCATGCTATAGTCGACAGGATGATGGTTGACAATGGAAGTGCAGTCAACCTACTTCAACTTTCGGTCATTCAAAAGATGGGCCTAAAAAGTACAATCATACGCCGGGCAGAAGTACTTACTGGATTCAACGGACACACCTCAACTACCATCGGTCATATCACACTTGACGTAAAAACATCGCCAGTCGTCTCAAAGCAAACATTTACGATCGTAAGTGACCCGTCTCCCTACAATGGGATTCTTGGGAGACCTTGGTTGATCAAGCTGGATGCCGTCACTTCCGTCAAGTATCAAAAAATCTGATTCCGCATCCCGGGAGGAGGAGTCGGAGAGATCAAGTCTGACCAGGTTTCATCCCGACGATGCACTGTGCAAATGTTGAAAGAATCAAAGAAGAAGACCTTTACCCCCGTAGAGGCTACCGAAGTCCAAAAGGACAAAGAAGCTACCAAATAGCAATTACAGCAGGAGGACCGAGAAGATGGCACCCAAGCAGACGAAATAGGATGGAAACCCGAAGAGGATGCCGAAGACATCATTCTTGATCCCCAACAGCCGGAAAAGACGGCTAAAATTGGCTCACGACTAAGCCCAGACGAGAAGGAAGAACTCACAATTTTCCTTAGGGAAAACCGAGATGTCTTCGCATGGTCACCATCTGACATGCCCGGAATTGACCCCAAGGTGGCCTGCCACAAGCTGCACGTCGACCCTACTGCCAAACCGGTAATCCAAAAAAGAAGACATTTTACACCCGAACGAGTAGTGATCATTGAGGCAGAAATCGACAAACTATTGGAAGCCGGGTTCATAGAAGAGGTAGCACATTCAGCGTGGCTTGCTAATGTCGTACTAGTCATGAAGAAAGAGAAGGGCAAATGGAGGGTTTGCGTAGACTACACTGACCTCAACAAAGCATGCCCAAAGGACCCTTATCCTGTCCCCCAGATCGATTTATTAGTAGATTCAACTTCTGGGAACCAGCTGCTTAGCTTCTTAGATGCATACTCCGGTTATAATCAAATAGCCATGTATGAGCTGGACAAGGAGAAAACCGCATTCGTGATAGAGCGAGGTACTTACTGCTACAAGGTCATGCCATTTGGCCTCAAAAACGCGGGAGCCACTTACCAAAGGTTAGTAAATATGATGTTCAAAAAGCAAATTGGGGTAACCATGGAGGTCTATGTCGACGATATCATGGTAAAGGGCAAGCAGCGATCAGATCATATTCGTAACCTGGCAGAAACTTTCAATATCCTTAGAAAGTACAAGATGAAGCTCAACCCAACCAAATGCACATTTGGAGTATCTTCAGGCCGATTCTTAGGGTACTTAGTAACCTAACGAGGAATTGAAGCACATCCCAAGCAAATCCGAGCAATCCTAGAGATGAAGTCTACAACTACTTTGAAAGAGATCCAAAGCTTGACCGGACGAGCAGCAGCCCTCAACCGCTTCCTCTCACGATCCACCGATCGATGCAAGCCTTTTTTCAAAGCTATCAAGAGGGCACAAAGAGATAAATGGGATGAAGAGTGCGAAAAAGCTTTCCAAGACTTGAAGGAGTATCTCACGTCACCTCCCTTACTATCCAAGCCGGAAGCAGCGGAGGATTTATATATTTATTTGGCAGTCTCCGAAGTAGCGGTGAGCTCTGCCCTCATACGAGAAGAGCTGGGGGCCCAACTGCCGGTATTCTACACTTCTAAAGCTCTTCTCGATGCGGAAACAAGATATCCGAAGATCGAAAAATTAATTTTGGCATTAGTTGTTGCGGCTCAGAAGCTTAGACCATATTTTCAAGCTCATACAGTCATTGTCATGACTCAGTATCCCTTACGATCAATATTACATGGTCCGGACGCTTCGCAACGAGTGATGAAATGGGCATTGGAACTTGGCCAATATGGTTTAGTTTTCCGACCTCGCACAGCGATAAAGGCCCAAGCCTTGGCAGATTTCGTAGCTGAATTCACGCCTAGCCTAGGCGACGCAACAGAACGGCCCAACGATGCCCCAGAAGCAGCCGAGAGCACCTCAGCCACGCTTGCTCCATCCGATAAAGACTTCTGGAATTTGCATGTCGACGGAGCCTCTAACTATAAAGGCTCGGGAGCAGGTGTAGTCCTTGTTACTCCAAACGGCTCGATGCTCGAGCAGGCGATCACTCTAGGTTTCAAAGCATCCAATAACGAAGCAGAGTACGAGGCTTTACTAGCAGGCCTCCGAATGGCAAAAGACTTGGCGGTGAAGAAACTCGCAATTCATTCTGATTCCCAACTAATCACCAGCCAGGCTACTGGGGAATACACGGTAAAACACCCAAGGATGGCACAATACTTAGAGAAAGTACGCCAGCAGCTTGAGACGTTTCAGACTTACACTATCACTCAAGTTCCGCGGGCGGACAATGCCCATGCGGATGCACTAGCTGGTTTAGACTTCGTCCTTGACCACCAATTTAAACGCTCAATTCCGGTGGAATATCTAGACAGGCCAAGCATAGAGATAGAGCCGATTGCCGAAGTGTCGCAGGTTAGTGTAACTCCCACTTGGCAAAGTTCTATTATAGACTACTTGGTCAACGGCACACTACCCACCGAAAGATTGGAGTCAAGAAAACTCCAAATCAAGTCGGCACGCTACTATATGTGGAATGGTATTCTCGTTCGAAGGTCCTACACCGGGCCACATCTCCATTGCCTAGCACCTCCTGATGACTTAAAGGTTCTAAGCTCAATCCACGAAGGCGTTTGTGGGAATCACTCTGGAGGTCGATCATTAGCCCAGAAGGCTCTTAACGCAGGCTACTACTGGCCTACCATGCACCAAGATGCTAAGGAGTTAGTACAAAAGTGTGACCGCTGCCAACGCTACAAACCGGTACCAGCGCTACCTGCCAGTGAGCTACACCCACAGACGAGTACTTGGCCATTCATGCAATGGGCAATCGACCTGGTAGGGCCTATGCCACCTGCTACGGGGGGCAGATGCATGATGATCGTGGCAACTGATTACTTCACCAAATGGGTAGAAGCAGAACCCATGACGACCACGACTCAGACAGACATAGAGCGCTTCATATGGAGGAACATCATTTGCCGATTTGGCATCCCGCAGTCCATCGTCACTGACAACGGCCCGCAATTTGTGGGAAAAGATTTGGCAAAGTTCTTCCAAAAATATGGCATCAAACAACATATGTCCACACCAAGATATCCTCAAGGCAATGGGCAGGCCGAAGCATCCAACAAGACGATCCTCGACTGCCTCAAGAAATCCCTCACTGACAAAAAGGGAAAATGGCTAGATAAGCTCCCGGGATGTTTATGGGCATATCACACCACCAAAAGACGAGCAACCGGTGAAACTCCTTTTTCTTTGGCGTTTGGTTCGGAAGCAATCATTCCTCCCAACATCATCGTGCCAAACATCAACACTCTTTTGCCAAGCATTGAGCAGAACAGTAGAGAAAGGGCCACAGACTTAGATTTGGCAGAAGAGAAACGCGAGCAGACCATCACCCGCATCGCAGCCTACCAGCAGCAGCTCCTTTCCAGCTATAATAAAAGGGCTAAGATCCTGCAATTCCAACCCGGAGATCTAGTCTTAAGAAAGGCCTTCATCACTGCCCGCAGAGAAGGTTCAAAAAAAATGAATCCTATATGGGAAGGTCCTTACAAGATCAGCAGAGTAGGCGATAAGGGTAGCTACACTCTTGCTACCATGAATGATAAAGAGATCGAGAAGCAATGGAATGCCTACAATTTGAGGAAATACCATATGTGACTTCCCGCTGTATCAAGACCCGAAGACTCAAGCAGCTCAACGGGCGCCCCCTCGAAAGCCGAGGACTATCCAATCATCATGCAGTTTTTTCAAGCCAAGTTATTTGCTCATTTTGTTCATTTTTCAATAAAGAATTTAGAAATAATTTGTAACTTGGCTCGATTACATGTTTACAACAGATTATCTTCTCATGTACTTCAAAAGAAGATCGCACCCCCATTTGAGACTTACTGCAGGAATTGCACCCCCCCCCCCCGAGGGACCAACTATGCTCTCCAAGGTGGGAGATGAACTCAACACTCCGAATATCCAGACGTGGATGAGCCTGGCTGCCCTAGTATAACTAGGTGCATGATGGCTTGGGCCGGGATTCCTAGAAGCAGCCACAATGGTCTTTTTCAAGGCTTAGCTAGCTGAAGGATTATGGGTCTATTGGCTTAATCCGCAGGGAACCGGGCCCTAGAAACGGAGGGGGCACATTATACAGCACACTCAACGGGCGGCTGCCCTGGAAACCTAAAGCTGCTACCAAGTGCACTAAGGTAGCCTACGGATTCCGGAAGACTGCCTATGGCTTGCCCTTCGAGCAGTAAAGCCGCACTAGACTTATACAACCACACATTCTTGTGAAAGGTTAAACAAGCTAGCACGCATATACGAAGTTTTATCCACTACCGACATGCTACGTAGTCGATAAGCTTCACCTCTGCCAAGCGCGGAACAACCTACACCAAGTCCTAAAGTGTTGTGATACTTGCTACGCAACCTACGGAATTGGAGAAAGTCAAGGTTAGCAGCCTAGTGGTTACGCAGACTTGTCTGCTTCTGTAAGTAAGGCATCCGGCTGCCAACCCAATGGCTAACAACTTTGCAAAGTTCTACACCAATACCTACGACTGCGTAGGCTATGCAAGTCTGTCTGCTTATAGAAAAGTAGCACGCCTGCCACTGGTCTATAAGGTCTAAAGGTTAGGGCGTGGACAAAAAGAAACGGAGATAAAGAAAAGCGAAGGAAGCAAGTTTATTAAATTTTCTAGCAAAAAATTGATAAACAACTAGCAAATACTGAAGGAGTTCAAGCGAAAAAAGAAAGCAAAGAAAATCCTAAATGCTCCCTAGAAGACTATTCTTCAATAGCTTAGACATCTCATGACTACTCGGTCGTCACACCTTTAGCAGCCTTGATGTTCTCAGCAGCGGTATCATCCGGCGCTTTACCCTCAGCTGTCCCAGCCTGGACACCAACTTCTCCAACTACTTCACCGATAGAAGACTCAAAAGTAAAAGCAAGCAAGTCTTCTGGACAAATAGAGAAGGTCTCGAAATCTTTACCAGAGAATTCAAAATCAGACGGTCGCCCATAGAGATGATCCACATAACCCAGCTTGTAGAAATCGGCTTGACTCTGAGTAAGCGATGCCTCGAACCCAGCCTTCTCAACTTTCAACTGCTCATTCTCCTCAAGCAGGCAAGCACGGACCCGCTGCAACTCCTCAATTTCCTTCTTCAGATTGTCATTGATCTTCAAAGTACTTTGAAGCTCCAACACTTGAGGCTCAAGCCTATCGACAACCTTTTTGAAATGGATCACTTGGTTGTAAACAGCAATCAATTCTTCATCCTTCGCATAAGCAGCAGAGCGGAATTCAGAGATAGAACGCTCAAGATCTTGAATTTGAGGTATGTAACCCTCGATTTCCTTCTCTGCACCTTCGTACTTTACTTGGATCGCATCAAGTCTAGTCTTCAAATCCATGATCTCTTGGCGAGCGGCCTCAAGCTGCAGGGAAGTAGGGGCAGGAATGTTAGATCCCTTCAAAACAGCAAGCTCAGATTCCAATTTCTTGATTTTTTCGACCGAGGAGTAAGCTTCGGCAGCCATGGTTCTTGCCATCTCTTTAGCAGCCTTGGTATCCTCTTGGTCAAGGAACATAGACTCGGCTGCCAGAAGTGTTGTTTTCTGCATCATGGATAGCAAAGCAGCCTTCCTATACTCGGAGGTGCGCTTCGCGAAAAGACTCGGACCAACAATTTCCCTGACGCCATCAACAAACTTGGCACATGTTGAAGGAATATTTTGTGAAAACATGTTCATTTGAGCAACATCATATAGCATGCAATTAACAATTAAAGGCGGAATCATGCTTGTATGCACTCAAAAACAAAACATTACCATGAAATTCAAAGCCTAGTAGATTGGTGAACCAATAATCAACTCAAAACAAAGTGAGTTGAAATTAATACCTTTGTAGATTCCTCTTTGCATAAGCAAAGGCTAATCACCCAAAGAGATAGGGCCTTCATTCCTTGCTTCTTAGATCCATGGATTTGGATGGAAGAATAGGTTCTCCAAGTTCCCAAAATTGAGAACCTCTAAGTCTCTTCACCAAGGTTAGATTGTAGAAGAAATGAGTGACCTTGGAGTAGTAGGATTGCTAGATGTACCCTCCAAGGTGTTGGCCTCTTTAGAGAGAAATGGAGAGACAATTCTCACCCATTTTTCCCCAAAAATAAACCCTTTTAATCCTTAATGAATATTTGGCTATAAAGTCATTTATATAGTCACTTCTTTAAGTGACCTAAACAACCAAAACCCTAATTCATACACTATGGCCGGCCATATTGGGATTTTTGGGCTTTTGGGCTTTAATGAATCTTTATTCATTAAATTGTCATACAACTTAAGTTAATGGGCTTGACGTTCGAAGCCCATTGGGCCTTAAGGTCCAAAACTATCCCGAAGTCTTTAACGAACTTATTCGTTTGATTAATTAACATATTAATTAATCCTTGCCATAAATAAATGATTAAACCATTTAATCATTCTTACTCATTTCCATTTAATCTCCAATCTCTACCTTTTATGGTGTGCAATCCATTAGGTTCCTTTTAGCGAGGTGGTGGGCGATTAAAACCATTTTACATCGATTGTGAATTGAAACTATTTTCAATTCTCCCTTTAGTGATTACACACGTTTAGGGCTTCCACAAACCATGAGTGACACCTAGCAGCATATCATGGTTACCCAAGCTAATCAGAAGAGGTGGAGAACCTATTCAGTTCGAGATTACAAATGCAATACGGTCTTTCTCTAATCTAATACTCTTGACCACATTGTTTGGTTTGATAGTTTATTTTCTCATGTCTACTATCCAATGTGTGTCTTGTGCTTATATGATTACCTTAAATGTGATTCGGAACGCATTCCCTAATCTCATTCATACTCTGGCCAGAGATTCAAATCATATCAGAGAGTATTCTCCCTCAAACGGTTTGAAGGTTAGAGATCCCTTGTTGCGCATTCACTTGTCTCCATAGATAAGTGGCTTGACCCCAACGATGCCGTGGACACCCTCCTGATGGAGTGACTTTGACATAATCAAAGATCAAGGACTTAACGACAAGACAACTATGATGCCTCAGGTCAAAGGACTACTTTGCATTATCCCAACCATGAGTTCTCACGTGACATGGAATATGAGAACTCTTCGTTGATCGCGTTCAGTGAACTCATTCTCTATTGAGCACCTACCGTACTTGTCTTGATGTCACACACACCAATGACTCGAGACTAATCACTCTCCCTGAGAGAAGACATAGTACGTACTGATCTTAACGGACTGTCAACGCCCAATTGGCAATCCTATGATCAGGAACGTTTAGGATGTGTCTACGAAAGAATGGTCTCGTGAATCTAACTTCATTAGATTACATTCTCCCAATCACATATTCCTTGGACTTTATCGTTTAAGCATATAACATTTATATGAGACGGCTCAAACAATAATCTTTGCCCTTTATATGTAAAACTAGATTAGTTTAACATGTGAAATGTCCGTAAAGTATCATCACATGATTGGTTTTAGGGCACATTTCCAACACATGTATCCATGTCTTCAAGTAGATCTGGTTTCAAAAGCGCGCAAACCTCAGCAAATTCTCCAGAAACAGCCTTGGTGGATTCGCCAAGCTTGCCTGAACGAACAGTTTCCTTCTTATCAGTAGACGAGTTGGGTGCAGTAGCAGAAGAAGCAGGTTTTGGCACCACTTTAGCAGGCAGAGACACCTTGTCACTCTTCATAGTAGCAAGCCTCTCCAAAGGTGAGCCAGAATTAGCTCCAGACGAACGCTTTGGCACAAACTTCGGTACCGGAGGCACGGAGGAACTTCTGCGTTGGGCAATTTTTTCAGCGATCAAGCTAGCAGCCTTCGAAGCAATAGGCGTCACCGGCACGAATCTAGCAGTTCGTTCTTTCTCGCCTTTAGAGGAAGTCAAGTCAATCACGATCTTGGGAATAACTGGAGAATCCCCACAAACAGTCTTCAGTTTCTTTTCAACAGGTGTCTCTTGGGCAGGCGGGGAATGTTTCTTTTTCCCACCTTCATTGATAGTAGGCGCCGGAGAATCCCCGCGAGCAGTCTTCAGTTTCTTTTCAGCAGACGTCTCTTGAGCAGACGAAGAATGTTTCTTTTTCCCACCTTCATTGATAGTAGGTTCCATCATAGCAATGGGACGAGCCATCGCGTCTGCCTTGATCCGTTTTATCTCTTCTTGTGGGGGCAGCCCATCTTTTTCCCTACGAAGAGGACTAAGCAGCCAACGCCACTCGTGATATTCGGAAGGGATACCCAGAGTGACGTGTACTTTCTTCATGTCTGGAAAAACCTTAGGAGTTGAGCCAAATTCCGAATCTACAAAAAACAGCGGAAGACAATCAGAAAGTTGAAGAGTAACTGGGCACTAAAGTAAAGCAGCCAAAAAGATTAAACAGCCTGCTTACCAGATATGAAGACCGTAGGAACACGCAGCTCGGAGGAAGAATCAGACTCCCATTTTCCACTTATCTCCAAAGTCTCTTTGGCCCAGTCGTGATCTCCTTTGCTGGAGCTATCAAAAAGCTTATGACGAGATCGCAGTTGCCCAACTCCATCAATGTGACCTATGTCAAAGAAATACCAAAATTTGTTGGTGGTTAGTCCCAAGTCAAAGAATTGGTTCAAATTGTGGAACCCCACCATCACTCGGACCGCATTCGGGGAACATTGGGCTGGCGCACATTTCATGGAACATAGCACTTCTTGGAAGAAACGCTGCATAGGGAAAGTAAATCCTAACACAAAATAGTAAGGATGAAATTGATAGCTCTCCGAGTTCCACTGCATGGTTCCCGGCTGCTACCATCCTTAACTCGCCTCACACGCACTCCCGACGGAATGGCATGCTAATACGCTTCAAGAAAATCTCTAAACAAATCGTCGGAGCTAATCTTGAGGTGAGCAGCTTTGAAGTAGCCAATCTTGCTCAAAGACCCGCCTTGACGATACAACGGAGGCACACCATCATCATTCTTGCGGCTTGAGGAAAACATGCTTGAAAATTCTGCAAAAGTACAAGGAAGATTTGTTAGAGAGTTGTTTAAAAAAAAAAAAAAAAGCAAAGCAGCTCTAGGCAAAAAAAAAAAAAAAAAAAAAAAAAAAGTTGAAAGCCGCAGGAACCTAGCCAAATTGCCAGGCCCCACGGCTTGGCTAATCAGCAGCGCCCCAGCGCCCAGTAAAAAAAAGTGAAGGCCGCAGGACCCAGCCAACCCGCCAGGCCCCACGGCCTAGTTTGCTTCAGCGCCCAGCGCCTAACAAAAGTCAGAAACTTTTCATCTATGGCGGTGCCATGCCAAAGTTCTCCAAAGCATCCAGTTACCAGTCCTCGATTCCCATCAAGCCAAATCTCAAGCCCCAAGGCATCACAAAAAATAAAAAATAAAAAAATAAAAAATCAAGAAGACAAGAAAATTAATTTTTTCTTACCTTGAAGCAATGAAAAGCGATCCTTTACACGGGCAAGACGTAGAAGATTGCTAGAGGAGGGGGAACAAATATCCTCTAAGCTCTCTTTTTCTCTTGTAAGGATGAATAAGTTTCTCTCTAAAAGTTGATTTAATAATCCACTTAAGGTGGACTTAAATAAGCTTTGGGAAAATTTATTTCCTTTTCCTAGAAGGATTTAATTTCCTATTGAAAGAGAGAATCAACGACAAAATAGGAAGCAATTCAGAGTTTCCTAAAGCAAGAAAATCTCTACACCTATTGCCCTTTTCTGCAAGCAGCTCAACAGGTGTGGGGGCATTTGTGGAGCCAAAAATATTCACTAGGCGACACGTGGACTTTTGAACGAAAGAGGACAAAAATACCCTTGAGGCATACCGGGATTCCTACACGCAAGTAGTGGGTAATCATCCTCAACCAATTCAAAAATGCTCCAAAAGAGGTAACCAATTCCAGATTATCTTATTTTAGGTAATTATTTCCAAAACTTAATTTCTCTAATATATTATTTAGTTAATTAATTATCTAAATAATATATTCTTCCCATATCTCCTAAAATCATCCCTTAATTATCAATTTGAAACATCCACTCAAACCTAAAAAATAGTATAGGGCCGGCTATCCCATTCAAAACCTAATCCATCACCTTTTTTCTACCTTTTCCATCATTTCTTCCCTTTTATTAGCCAATCAATACCATAAGTACTAAAACATTTCCTTTCATATTTAATTAGCCAATTAATTGGCTAATTAAACCTAAAATAAAACCTAAAACTCCCACCTAGTAGCCGGCCACATTCCCTCCCTTCTTTTCCTTACCTTTTCTGATTTCCTCCACTTTATTACCCAAATAAAGCTAGTCATTCAATTTGGTAACTTCCCATTTATTTCTATCATATTTTATTAGCCAATAAAGTGACTAATTAAACCACAAAATTCACCAAAAAACACACAAAGGGGCCAGCCACTTTCTTGAAAAAGTGGACCAACTTAGTCCTATAAATAGTCACCCATTTTTACCAAACACTCATTCCAAACCTCTTGCAAAAATTCCAAAACACTCTAAACACTATTTCTCTCTAAAATTCTAACTTTGGCATCGGAGGTTCTTCAGCCAAAGCCCCCCCCATTCATCGTGGGCGCGTGAGGCTTTTGGCCTTAACCTAAGGTGCTAGTTGTTTTGTAGGTGCAAAATCGTCCAAGATCGAAGAGGTGAAAATTTGCATCCACAGGTTGTATAACAGAAAAAGTGGTGGTTCTTCGTCAAATCATAGAGTTTGACTTGAAACGCTGACGATTGAATCATGGGTGTCAAGACTTACTTCGTAAGGATAAAGCATCATATAGTAAGGCACTAGCCATAAGAACTTTAAAGATTCTACAAAAGAGCTAGTGAGAGAACCCATTGTGAGTAAATTGTGGAGGAGTGGATAACTATGTCAACTTAAGAAGAATGACAAAGTAATTTGCTTATAGAAAGAGATAAAGATTATCTCTTACAAGAAAGTACCTTAAATGCGGGGGAGTTTACCTAAGTGTTAGTAAATTACTTAGTAATTAAGTCCTAATATAATTTTGAGGACTTGACATTTCAAACAATGTCAAACAACTACTCTTGTATGAAATATAATTTCATAAGATGGATTGTGCACACCATTAATGATAGTCAATCTAGTGGTAGATCCAATTATTAAAGGTTAGACTAGAAAGTAAGTTGATCATCGAGGGGAATGAGGCTAAAAGCCAACATAACTAATGAATCAGCCAGACAGAAACCTAATTTAGTTGGTGAAGATCCATGGTCTAAATTCAATAGGCAAACTGGTTGGGCATGATTCAAAGAAATAAACACACTACATACCTCATTTCTATGATGGAAGAAGTGTGTTGTCTGCATAAGTTTAAGAGTGTATATTTATACTTAATGACATTGATATCTTATAAATAAGAGGAATATTGTAGAGTATTCTTAATCAGTAGGCACCTATGTGAGAGTAGAAGTGAGTTGCTTCTATGAGAATGAGATGGCTAAATTCTCTAAAACTCTCATAAATCCGGGATTTGTTCAAGACCAAAATGAACACAACCGTATGAACCATAATATATTAGAATTAGTGATGTGTGTTGCTTATTGTCTAGGTTTACTGCTACGGTGAACAGTTCAAGATCTTTCACATCCACTGCGTCACCAAGTAAATCCGATAAATATTCACTAGGGTAGGTTCAAGTCCAAAAGACACATCTCCCGATGCATCTCTTGTCCGCCTATACTCTCAAATTCTTCCTGATTTTTCATTCATGTGGGGGATTGTTGGAAATTATATATTATAGTATAAAATATTGTAATATATAATTTTAATAATTGAATGAAAAATAGTGTTAACCATATTTCTTAGAAAGGTTATGTTATTTAGGTGCATTCCCTTGTCAAATGATGTATATTTATGAATGAAAAGTTACATCTCTTTAACAAGAAGTACTTGAGTTCTATATAAACTCATGAAACCATTATCATTAAGTATAGAAAATTAAAGTTAATTCTTACTCTTGAGAAATAGGATTTCTCTCATTCTTCGTTTGTCTTTCGAGTCGTGTCTTGAGAGTACGAAATATAAAAAGTTCGCTAGAGTCTGAAGATTGAAGTGATTTGACTTCGGATTATAGATTATTGAATTCTGAGAGACGGACGCCTATCGAACTACAAGCACAAGAGTATGGGCGAAATTATGTCCTTAAAACATTACATTTATGCAAGCCTCAATTTCCAAATTTATGCAAGCCTCAATTTCCAAGTTTGTCAGTATTTCTAACTTTCTCCCTAGTTGTTTATATGAATTTTGTATACTATTAATGTTATGATTTTCTTTATGATTATTAACATTAGAATTATATTGTTATTTTCATATTTTCTAATATTGCTTCAACACCTTTTGCTTACCTTTTATATTCTTATGAAGAAAGGAAAAGAAACATACATGCACACCTATACATATGCTGCTGAACACGAGAAGAACTTTTGCTGTAGGATTTGAGTTCTCTTTTTATATTTTGATTTCATTTTTTTCTGATTTTCTTGTGCAATATACTACAGGGATGATTTTCAGGACTATGTAGAGCTCTAATTAAACTTTTAATATCTTCTGGGGCTCGGCTTACCAGTGGGATATGATTTTCATGGTGCATATGAATTAGTAGTAAATGATTCCTAATTAATTTATTCTTAGTTAGTAGAAAAGATAATTATAAAAAAAATAAAATAAAAGAATTGATAAAATAGTATTATATTCAAAACTTACTACATGGCAAGTTTTAACTGGATTGTAGTACCACTCAGCAAAGTCTAGTGGCAAGTTGAGCCTCACACAAATTTTTCTCGGATGAGTTTTTCTTTTTTGGTTTTTTTTTTTAAGTTTTAAAATAACATTATTTAACCTTTTTTTTTAAAAAAAAAAAGGGATATGTTGACTTTTATTTATTTATTTATCCACGTGGCACATATATTGTGGAACCCATTGTTGTTATGTCATCACTTAATAGTTAATTTAACAGATTTTTTGTGTGATATTGAAATGAAAAATAAATAAATGTATGAGTTTGAAATGTTTTAAAGATATTGTATAAGGTTGCAATAGACCCTAATCCTGAGAGGGTAAATGTATTACCCTTTTTAAAAAAAAACGATAACGTTAGTAGGTTAAATAATTAGTTGTTATGGTAGTTGGTTAGTAGGAATCAAACTCGCATCATTGTGCATAATCATTGATACTTTCTGTCAATGCGGTAAAGCGTCATCAGCCTAGTAATGATTAGTTGGGTCAACAGATAAAGTCTCGGTCTAATGACCAATGACATAAAAGTATTTTATAACTATTTACATGATCTGAAACTCATGTGGCATTCCTCATTGACCTAATCCTAATTAATATATCATTGATTAAATTCAAAACAAAAATTAATCATTGAATATGACTAATTAGTAAATCTTATATTGAATTTTGGTTAAGTAACCTTGAATATAAACTCCCTCTTATAGTCTTATTACATTATTCACAATTCTTATCACTGGGCCAGTAGTTTGTATGACGAAATGTATTTTCAAACTTTTTAATAATATATATATATATATATATATATATATATATTTCTTAACCGAATTTTTTATTTTGGTTTTTGTCTATGAGAACTAACTCCTCATTTTGGTTCATCAATTTTAAAATCGATCAATGTCATTTTTGAACTTTACTAGCGCACGTCAATTTGTATAGTGAGTGTACACTTATAGGGATCATGTTGTTGTTCTAATGAAGCATTGATGAAGAGTGGATTTCACACGCCTCAACCACCAAATTCCTCACTCAAACAAACCCAATCTTAAGAGTTGGTTATCCTAGGAAGATGTTTTAAAGCTGGTTGTCGTCTATTTGTGAGTTTATAGAAAAAGTTAACTTTCAATTTTCTATCTTATTTTCATATAATTGAGTTTACGGTGAACAACTTATATGAAACAAATACACTGCTATGTGGTCTTAACAAGTATCAATGGAAGATGAAAAGGTGCAAAATATCATAGAGAAAAAGAGAGAGAGAGAATGCTATTTGTTATTACAGTTAATACAAATTTCGTTACATGTGGTAAATGACTTAGCACCATCATGGGAACTCACTTGATCCACTGTATGCACTAACTAAGACCTTGTTCTAGGTTGTGATTGTAAACACGGAAATTCCTGCGATGAATGAGACAAGAACACGTGTACAAAATAATATTTTGTATTAATGATTTTGGGGTTACAATCTCTTCTACAATTTAGCCTCTGATTCAATCTTCGTAAGGTGTTGATTTGTGGATGTGCTGCTGATCCAAAGGGTCATCAGGGCTTGATCTTTAGGATGTATAGTTGTGTAGATTTATGGATGGGCTGTTAATCCAAAGGGTCGTTGGGGCTTGATCTTTGGGATGAATAGTGGTGTACGAATGGTTTCTTCAAAGGGGCCGTTGGGCTTGATCTTGAAGAACGGGTAATGAACAATGAACACTTTCTTCAAGGGTCATCGAGACTTGATCTTGAATTGGTGGAAGTTCTTTAAGGGCTGTTGGGGCTTGATCTTGAAGGAGGATTTAACGAGGAATGAAAAGGGCTTTCTTGATCCTTCGAGATTTGCTTAGGAGCTTTAGAGTTTCAAAGCTTCAAGGTTTTGGTGTGATGTCAATTGGTTATGAATTGGTCCCCCAAAATGAATGTCTTGGCTTCCTATTTATAGAATTCCAAAATTTGATTTTGGATTTAAATAATTAGATGGAATAAATCATTTTTGCCAAGTGTTGACACATGTCATGTTGATGACTTTTCTGATGATTCTCGATTTCTTGTTGAGTCACATGCTATGTGTAAAATTTATGTGACACGTGAATGTTGAAATTTTAATTGTTGATCAACATTTATTTTACCGAAATTTCGATGTCTACAAATGCCCCCATTTCAAGTCACGTGTAGAAGATGCGTTTTGAAGTCCGTTAATGTAGATGTTAATCTAAGGGCCGTCGAGGCTTGATCTTGAATTGAGCTGGTAATTTCTTTAAGGGCCGTCGGGGCTTAATCTTGAATTTGGCTAGAAGATTTTCTGGTTTCCTTCAATTGTTGATTTTCCACAGGCTCAATCTTGAACTGGGCTGGAGAGTTTTCTGGTTTCCTCCAAAGGTTTGAACTTACTCATTTTATCTGGAGCTGAATTTGATTCAAGGGCGGAGGACACTTGATTTCGAATCAGACTTGTGATTTCTTTAAGGGCCGTTGGGGCTTGATCTTGAACTTAAACATGACCATGAACAGTTTCAGGATTTGGACACATGGCAGGTAGGCACGAGATGGATGTGATGTTATGTTTCTTTGTTCAATCTTTCCAATTCATATGAAGAGGGTCAAGGGATAAGGTCAGAGGCTATAAAAGATTTGCTCTGAAAGATCAACGAAGTTCGCGGCATTTTCATATGAACCCCGAGCAATTTAGTTAACGGTATGATCTTCATAGGTTGTCGAGACTTTGCTCTTCGGCGACAGTGCTAACGAAAGGTTGTTGAAGCTTCTCGAGCTCTTTGATTATAGCAACGAGGCTGGCTTGGATCTGACTTAGACTCATCCATCTGGATTATGCAGTACTGCCGAGAAGGGTGTCTTGCTATAGTGATTTGATCCAGTTCATCGTGCTGCATTCTTCTCTGCTTGTTTTTTTCACATAGTAGAAACGGTGAGCAACCTTTTGCCTTTAAATGGTCCTTCAAAGCATCACTTCTCAATGACTCATCCATACTTGACAGCTTCAGTGTAAAGAGCCAACACCATATCAACTGTCCTGAAGTATTTGTGAGGAAATTCGAGACCTATCAACAGTTGAAGATGAGCACTCGAGAGCAATGCTAGGTAAGCAACCAGGTTCTGACTGGAAGTTTGATTTCAGGTTCCGACTGATTGCTTTCTTTCTCCTTGTCCTGCAGGCAAGAGCAAGGGAAAAGGAAATGATAGGGGAAAAGCATGATATGAGATACCTTTGCTTTCGACCCTGATGATATGCGATACTTTTGCTTTTGAAGAGGTAGCAGATGATCAACACATGTATTTGTTGCGCTCATCTCCACATGCTTCGATGCATCACTTTCACTTGCCTCATCTGTTCTCCAGGCATCTGGCATCTTCTTTGGCAGTGCATCAACAATTGAAGAAGAGTACTTGAGAGCAATGCTAGGCAAGCAATTAGGGAAGGGGTTCCATGCAGTCGATTTCAAATCGGAAGGTTGGTTCTAAATGTCGGCTGATTGCTCTCTTTCTCCTTGTCCTGTAGGCAAGAACAAGAACAAAGAAAAGGACAGGGGGAAAACATGCTATGAGATACTCTTGCTTTCGACCCTGATGATATGAGATACTTTTGCTCTGGCGTGACTTGGTTGAAGAGGTATTTTCAAGGAGGAAGAAAACTGAGTATGTTAAGAGGTTTGGTCACAGATGTATTCTTGGCAAGGAAGATGAGTCAAGCCTTTTGGATGTGTGCCTTGCCATGCAAGGTGAAGGTCGACCTATATAGGGTTTTCTCACTAGCTGGTATTGGTGTGGATGTGGCCTTGTCACCCACGCTTGTCGGCAAAAGTGTGGTAGTTGGAATAGTACAAGTCACGCGTTTTCAACTTTGTCAGAGATCTTTGACAAAGTTACACGTGATATCTGACAAGCTGAGGTCACGTCTGAAAAGTGTTGACGTACTTTGCATAGGCAAATCCAGCTTTTGAAATTCGGAAAGTGGTGTCTCTTCGGTTTTTTAATTGGTGGCTGTGTTGCCTCTCCTTTTATAGAGGTATCGATCACATCCAACATGCACACTTTGAAGATTGCCCGCTCGTGAAAATTGTCTCTAGTGTATTTCTGAGATTTTAAACCATCTAACCCTTTTCTTTTACCATTTTTGAAAATGGCTTACCCGTCTAACATTTGCTTGGATTTGAGTCTCATGAGTGATACAAGTGCGCCGCGTTAGGGTGATATATGGTGCCCGTCCTTCTTATCTTCCAATGACCCTCTTACAGTGGAAGACTCCGTGATGAAGAATGCGGTAACAGCTATAGTAGTAGCTAAGAACCTTTTCACTCCTAGAGATAATAGGCTGCTTTTAAGACGGTCCGATGAGTTGGTTGTCCAAGACTCCCTGGGTCCCAGTGTTCAGTGTGTGGGCTCTGTGTCCAATATGGGCCAGCGCCTACTTGTACGAACTCGCCAAGTTGAATCATTGACGGTCGAGGTGGAAAATCTTAGACAAGAGATCAAACAGCTCAAGCGCGAGAATAGAGATATGCACATGCTTGCAAATAATTATTTGACGAGCATGAAGAGGAAGCTTTATCAGTTGCAAGACTCCGGAGGTCGGATTCAAAGTGACCATCAGAGGTTTGTGGCTGTATTCCAGAGCCACCTTTTGCCTTCATCATCTGGAGTTCGACCAAGTATTGAGGCTTCACGTAAGCGATGAAGGCTCCTTCCTGTTTATTTGCACTGATTAATTACTTTTTTTTTACTCATGTAAAATGCAAATTCATGTAATTTTTTTTTCTTCTTTTTTTATTATTTTTTTATTTTTTATTTAGAGATATAAATAAAATGGGCTATATTTCAATGTGTTTTTTTTTTTCTGTTTTTTTAAATCACATTTTTAAGGATAGTGGCATGCATAATCATATTTTCCAAGTGCACCATCCCGTCACCTCTCATTGTGCCATGCATAATCATATTTTCCAAGTGCACCATCTCATCACCTCTCATTTTGGTTTTCTTTTCTAGGCACGGGTCATTGTTTGCACAGTCACTGTTATTTGCACAGTCACCACGCTTTACTCTTCTCTGCATGCGGGTCATTGTTTGCACAGTCGTCGCACTGCACTTTTCTCTGCATCATTTTCTGCATGCAGATCATTATTTACGCAGTCAAGGACCTGCATTCTTCTCTGCCCTTCTCTACATGCGGATCATCATTTGCACAGTGCGCCGCACCATTATCCGAATAGTCACCGCATTTCATTTGCTTATCCGGGGACCTCGATGGGATTCCTCGCCTGCATCCATTTTTGCATGCGGACTTGCACAGTCACTGCACTTCATCTGCTTCTCTGGGTTCCTGTACATATATATATATATATATATATATATATACATGTGTGTGTGTATATATATATATATATTGAATCACACCATCACTGCGCAACCATTGCACAGTCGCTGCAATACTTGCTGTCTTGCACCATCACTGCACAGTCGTCCGTTTGCTGCTTATGGTGTCTTCGTCGAGGAAGAGGGTGACTCAGCCTTTTGTGATTCTGCTTCAAATTCTGCCTGCATAAGCTTTGACATCTTTCGAGCCATATATATATATATATAGGAAATCTTTAAGGAAAGGGATCCCCATTTTTTTATAAAAATGGGGATTAGTTGTGGGGTCCACATTACATCGAACTTTAACGATCCGAACCGTCTATTTTTCAAGTTGCACCTTATAGATCATCCTTACAAAATATTAGCCAAATCGGAAATGTTTAAGACATCTAATTGGGTTCAAAGAAATGAACGAATACTTTGTTATAAAAGAAACAATGAAATTTTATCTTGATAATTAAATAGGCAAATGGTTTCGGATTAAATTGAATTTTTGCAAGAATGATCTATGAATTGAGACTTACAAAATAGACGGTTCGGATCGTTGAAATTCGATGTGAAGTGAGCCCCACACCTAATCCTCATTTTTTGAAAAAAATGGGGATCCCTTTGCATAAAGGGCCTGTATATATATATATATATATATATATATATATATATATATATGTGGCAGGTGTTTGTTCCACCACTCTGCATGCATATATATGGCAGGTAATTGTCATGGTTTGTCCCATCACTCCATGTATGTGTGTGTGTGTGTATATATATGTTGATTATCTCATGGCTTGTCTCGTCACTCCATGTATGTGCACATATATATATATGTTGATTGTCTCATCATCGTGTGTATACATATATAAAATAGGGTTTTTATCACAAATGGTCCCTAAAATTGACCCACCCCATCAAGATGGTCCCTAAAATTGAAAATCAATCAATGTAGTCCCTGAAATTGGGTGTCCCAAATCAATGTAGTCCTTCCGTCATAACTCCGTTAAAAATTATGTTATGTGCTGATGTGGCAAGTGATGTGGCACACTTTATATTAAAAAAACTAATAAAATATTATTAAAAACTAAAAAAAATCATTTAATATTTTTTAAATGTTAAAATAATAATTATTTAATTTTTTTTTTTTTAAAAACCCATGTTTGTCAAACCCCACCCCCCCCTCCTCCACCCCATCCCCTTCTCCCCCAACCCCTGCAACCCGAAGAAGAAGAGAGAGAGAAAAAAAAAAAAAAAAAACCCTTCTCCCCCACCCCCTGCAACCCGAAGAAGAAGAAAAAAAAAACTCTTCTCCCCCACCCCCTGCAACCCGAAGAAGAAGAGAGGAAAAGAAAAAAAAAACCCTTCACCCTCTTCTCCCCCACCCCCTGCAACCCGAAGAAGAAGAAAAAAAAAACGCTTCTCCCCCACCCCCTACAACCCGAAGAAGAAGAAGAAGAGAAAAAAAAAAACCCCTTTTCCCCCACCCCCTGCAACCCGAAGAAGAAGAAGAAGAAGAGGAGAAAAAAAAGAAAAAAAATATATATTAAATGATTTTTTTTAGTTTTTAATAATATTTTTTTAGTTTTTTAATATAAAGTGTGCCACGTCATTTGCCACATCAGCACATAACATAATTTTTAACGGAATTATGACGGAAGGACTACATTGATTTGCGACACCCAATTTCAGGGACTACATTGATTGATTTTCAATTTCAGGGACCATCTTGATGGGGTGGGTCAATTTCAGGGACCATTTGTGATAAAAACCCTATAAAATATGTAATGTGTGTACCCCACTGATGGATTTCTTTGTTTTTTATACTAGGAATATTTAATTTTGGAGAAGGCAGAGCATAATGCTAGAACCCTCACGAAGCTTTTAGAGACGTGGTAGTTGGTGGCAGAGTGAGTAGGACATGGGTGTACTTGTGCTATTTGCTGCCTAGTGCTTGTGTGATAGACTGCACCAGGGGTTTGTTGTGTAGTGCCTTTTGCTCACAGTTTTCCCTCGGTGGTGCGCTGCCGTGTGGTGCTGTGCAAGAGACTGCAGCGGGGCCTCGTTGTGTAATGCCTTTTGGTCAGTCTTTTTCTTTGGTGGTGACATCGCCATGCAGTGCAAGAAACTGCTTGCATAATCGCTGCGAGGTTGTGTAGTGCGATTGCGTATCATTTTGGTTTTCTTTGCCAGTGTAACGTGCCTTGAAGGACCATTCTGTAGCTGCCCTCTTTGCCGTGCTGCTCAAGTTTTGTGGTTGATTTTTTTTTTTTTGTTGCGGTCATGGTATTTTTCAAGTGTTTTAAGAGCAACATCATCACCATTCTTGTGAAGGAAGGCGATTTGCAAGATAAAGGAACAACGTTGAAGCTTTATGGGCCACTAACTGGTCCTAAGGCGCTTGATCTTCCTGCGAAATACAACTCCATGCATATTAAGTCGTGGTCTTCTGAAGTACCTTGGAAGGTGGTAGATTCTGTTCGACCAAATACGAAGAAGAAGGCATGCACATCGAGGGTTCTTATCTTAAAGCCTTCGTACCATGCTCGTGACAATCATCCGACCTCGTTTAAGCTTCTTGGTGATCACATCCGCAGTGGAGCTATGGCTTGGAATGATACCATGTCGACTACTGGAGAAGCCATCTTTGATGTGTTTTATTGGGAGTGGTTTGAAGATGTCCTAAGCCGATCTAAAGATGTACTTACTATCGTGGGCCTTTACCACTCTATGTACGCATCTTTGTTTAGTTATGATCGCCATTCTTCCATCATTCGTGCTTTCTTTGAGCATTGGTGTTCAATGACCAACACACTTCACACGGCGCAAGGGGAGATGTCAATTTCACTTTGGGATCTTCACAGGATAGGAGGCTTGTCGATCCAAGGTAAGTTTTATGATGAGGTCGTTCCCAGTGCGGAGGAACTTTCTCTTTGCAATAGCCGATGACTGCTTGCGAGTTGCCGCTGTTTGTTGTGGACGTATCACAAGCTTTTCCAGGATGCTCAAAGTAAATCAGGCGTGAGGATTTCCTCGTGGATCCGATTTTGGTACTAGAAGGCTATGAGGTATAAGAATTCTTTGAAGAAAAGTGGCCGTAATAAGACCACTAGGCCAAAGGGAGACTTAGACCCATCCGATGTTATTATCTCAACCAGACGCCGTTCCTTTAATGAGTTGAGAGCATTTGAGGATCTTGGCATATCATCAGAGCATGTGGAAGAGTCTTACCTAGCTGTTTTCTTAGCTTGTTGGCTTTGTAAGTTTGTTTTCCCAACAGGCGACGTCAACTTAGTTTGTTCTGGAGTTTTCAAAGTTGCTAGCAAGATGGCTGCATGTGAGTCTTTTAGCCTTGCTATTCTGGTCTTAGCCAACATTTACAATGGCTTCAGCATTGTTTCGAACTCGGCAAGCACTGAAGATCGTGATGTGGTACCTCCTTATCACTATGTGTATGGTTGGTTGGGTGAATACTTTGGTACTCATTTTTCTTTGTCGACTCTAGACAAGTTAAGGCGTTCTTCATTGACTGCAGTCAAGCTGGGGCCTTTGATGACGAAGCATTCTGGCGTGCTCTCTGCGAAAAGCCTTGATGATTTGCAGGTGCAAGCGCTGTTTAAAAGTTGTGAAGGTTTGAAGATTGACCCTTTAGCGAGAGTTGGCCCGGTGCGTTGAAGCATCTAGACGATTCGCATTTTCGCTTCTCAGACTTGTCTTATCTTATAAGTCTTCATTCGAGGTATGTTTCTTTACGGCAAGAAGGCCAATGCATTGTTCAGCCATATAGTCTACACCGTTTCAGCAGGCAATTTGGTTTTGTCCAAAACGTGCCAGGCGCGTGAAGGAAAAAAACCAATTGGCATCCTTGCAAGCCGTGTATATGCATGGGGAGTTTTATGCCCATGCATGTACAAATGATGTTATCATGCTGCCGGCCAATGACGAGTTCAAAAGTAATCCAGTGACCCGTGTTTACATACGTTGGTGGTCAAAGGTACATTATAAGAAATAGGGGATGGCAAGTGGTACAAATTCTTCTCACTCACGCAATGATATATCGAGAGAGGGCTGTTTTGTGGTTCCTATGCAACTGGTACCTTTTGATTGCGTGAGTACAGCTCTTTTGCAAGATAAACCTGTAGCTTTAGCCCTTCAATGCCCATGCTTGTCTCCTCGACATCCGAATGCTTCTGAAGAGGCAAGAGATGAAGTTGATTCACACGAAGATGGATTTGTTTTGCAGCAGCGTCAACAAGTTTTAAACAAGCGACCACTTGAGGATGCTCAGGTTGACATTGATGTCAATTTTCGTCATAAGAAGAAAGAAGTGTTCAGGCCTCCTCAATTCGAGGATCGTGTGCCATTTGAAAGAGATGTATGTACTTCATTTTCTCTCGTGATTTCTTCTGCTTTCACCATTTTAGCTTTCGTTTCTAACATATTTCTTTGTCTTCTTTAGGTTGGGCCTTCTTGTCTTTTTGATTTGGCAACCGCAGCTATATATTCCTATACGGAGATGCTATTTGGAGGCAACCTACCTACAGATAGGGATATCGGGGATCCGCCTGGTGCAGAGCTTGTTCCAAATCCTCCGAACTTCCCAAGTTTGCCATGTGCAGATCTCTTAACTTTATAAACCCACTTGCTTCCTATTATATTTCTATTTGCAGGTGGGGGAACCAACTCCCAAGTTTCTTGTTTTTGTAAAGCTGTGAATTCTTCAACCTGGCATTTCTCCAATTTTCACATATAACAGCAGACTTATAAGATGATGGTTTAGAGGATTCATTAATGTTGAGAAGTGCAGTATAACCATATAATGAAATATCTTTAGTAGCAGAATCATAGTCAACAGCAGTGGAGTCATAGGCAAAATAAGCACTATAGTCTTGTTTTTTGAATAACACTAGATTTTAGTCTAGTTTGCATAGGATGAACTAAATTAGAATTGTGAATAACAGTTGAATCATTATTTGGACTGAGAGGAAGAATTACCTCTAATTGGGTTGAACTATGGACAGGTGATCAAGAACCCCTGATTTTCCTTCTTACATCTGACTCCGCAACAACTCTCCAATGAATCGATGAGTTGCAACAACTTTCCGATCAACTTTGACAAGCCAAATCAGCTTCACCAAGCTCCACAGACGCACAATCGTAGCACAGCTTAGCGTAATTCCCATAAAAAAAAGATGTGAAACCTGGGCTCTGATACCATCTTAACAAGTATCAATGGAAGATGAAAAGGTGCAAAATATCATAGAGAAAAAGAGAGAGAAAAGGCTATTTGTTATTACAGTTAATACAAATCTCGTTACATGTGGTAAATGACTTAGCTCACTATATATAGTAGTAACTAGAATACTTAACCACTAAGTAAACTTGTAACTAACTATAACAATCAAGACTCTAGGATCATTACACATGTCATAGTAGAGATTGTGCCACTTGGCACTCTCATGGTTAATATGTGGCATCTCGGATCAATAAAACAATGACATTTAAACAAAAACTTGCACATGTCATTATTCATTTGTACAGAATACCATTTTAATAGTATACACATGCCATATAATCATTCTCATCCATTGGACAACTAAACTCTTGTCCTCATGTGAAGGAGGGCGTATATTAAATTCAAAAACCATCAATTAAAATGAAAATAAAATTGCAATTAAAATTCAAAAAGCAGCAAGCTCTCCATCCATGAATATTTTTTTTTTAACAAATGATATTATCTACCTAAAGGGATGGGGGATGTGTGGAGTAAGCCTCACAATAGGCTAGCAATAATGTGACTCAAATTTACCTTTGGCGATAATCAAATCTAAAACTTCTCACTTACAAATGAAGTAAAAAGGAATGTCATTAAACCGTAGTACTAAATGGTAGTTGTCCATCCATGATTGAAATAGAAAGAATAGAATTGTTGGAGAGGTGTGGGCCAAAAAAAGACCAAGCCCCAACTATTTCATCATCATTACTACGGCTAATACAACAAGTACAAAATGGCCATATTTTGAATTCAGCTGGGCGGGTCTTTGTGTTTCCAACAAAATATTAGGATTAAATATTATTTGAAAAAAGCCTAACCACACAAGGCACCACAGTGCACACATTACGCGGCCTGTCTTTACAATCCATTTGTATCTGTATATATAAAGCCAGCAACCCCTTTTAGGTGCGTTTGTTGCACCGGACTGTCTCTGACTGAACTAGGTGCAAGGACTAAGCTGGACTAGCTTAGACTAGACTAAGTTGGACTAACTTAATGAAGTGTTTGGTGCAATGTTGGATTAAAAAACAGGATAATAAAAATTAATTCACTTTTTATTTTTTTCGTTTTCTTTTTTGTTTTCTAGAATCTTCCTATTTTTTTGTCAAACTATTTCCTTCTTTTTCTCCCTGTCTCCTCCCTTTTCCTTATCATGTCCAACTCTCCCCCCCTCTATCTCCCTCTTCACTTCCTCTCACAACTTCATAATCTACTGCAAACCTTCAAAATCAAACCACAGAGCAAGAAATAAAGTGAAAATTTAGGAGTTGGGGTTGGGGTGCATGTGTGATTGGTTCGAAGGTGGGAGATGGAGAAGGTCTGCAATCAGTGAGTTTCATGTTGTCTGGGTTCGGTTTGCCTTCAGTCAATCCCATCGTTGATTTAAGCTTATACCCACTGCAGATTTTTTTTATTTTTTTATTTGGTGTGTTTGATAGGTTTCTGGATTCTATTTTGCAGGTTGGATCTGGATTTGAAAAATGGAACGATTGCATATTTTTTTTGTTTTGAATTTTGCGGGATATGGGTTTGAAAATGGTTGTGAAAGAGAGGAAGAAGCAGATGGGAGGGGCGAAGTGAGGAGAGGCAAAGCGGACAGAGGTGGTCTTAGCAGTCCGCTTGATTTCTGGGGGCCTCGCCAAGCCCCTCTAGTGAATCATTTAGTTGGGGTTAGTGTAGACGAGTCTCATTAATGCTAGTTCGTGTATGCAACAAACACAGGATTACAGTGACATTTAGTCCAGTCCAAGCTAGCGAGCATAAACAAACACACCCAAAGGGTCATGGCTTCACTAAATATTTTTGGACAAAAATGTTTCTAAGACAAAAAAAATTCAAAAGCAGTTCAAAATAATGCAAGGGTAATTTCGTCATATAAACAGTGTTTTTTAATAACTAAATTTTTTTTGTACAATTTGTTTTTAATAATTAGTATCTCATAATGGATTAGTAATAATGTGATTCAATCAGTTGTTTGTTAAATATTATTTTTTCTATTTTTAAACAGGTTCAAAACATCTTAAGAGGTGTGTAGTAATGTTATAAAAAAGGTGTTTCGCAAATGCATAATAATGTGATTCAATTAGTTGTCAAATGATTTTTTTATTTTTTTTTAACAAACGTTATTATTTATGCTAAGGGGGATGAGGGTGGGTTTAGCCTCACAATGGGCTAGCAATAATATGATTCAATCAGTTATTTATTAAATATTATTTTCTCTATTTTTAAACACATTCAAAACATCTTAAGAGACGCGTAGTGCCGCTTATAAAAAAAAGTATTTTGCACACGCATAATAATGTGACTCAAACGTTATTATCTATGCTAAGGGAGACAAAGGTAGGCTTAGTCTCACAACGGGCTAGCAATAATGTGATTCAATAAGTTGTTTATTAAATATTATTTTCTCTATTTTTAAACACGTTCAAAGCATCTTAAGAGACGCGTTTTGCTGGTGATAAAAAGGCCTTTCGCACACGCACAATAATGTGATTCAATCAATTGTTCATTAAATATTATTTTATCTATTTTTAAACACTTAAGAAACGCATAATATCGGTTATAAAAAAGACATTTCACACGTGCATACTAATGTGATTCAATTAGTTGTCAAATGATCATTATATTTTTTTTAACAAACGATGTTATCTACACTAAAGAGGAGAGGGTGGGCTTAACCTCACAATGGGCTAGCAATAATGTGATTTAATCAGTTGTTTATTAAATATTATTTTCTCTATTTTTATGTAAATTCAATATAATGTAGATGGAAATTGAAAAACCGACTTTATTATGTGGATTCAACTGTTTTGATTGGTTTATGAGGGGTTTCTTCTAGCATGGTCTAATGACAAACCCCGATCCGGAATGTCCACTAGGACTTCGAATCAGGCTGTGCTGGCCTACACCTGGAGGGTGACGAAGCCATAAAGTGTAGTGATGTGGAAAATGTGAATAAATTGAAAACCTAAATGTGCCTAAATACAGAGTGCGCTAGTGAGCGGAAATGAACCCATCTCACACGTGACGTCAGAGCATAAGTAAAGTACAGTAGAGTGTGTAAAGATCATACCCTTAGAAGTAGCCACATATACTGAGACTCGCCAAGAATCCTCGTCAATATGATCGCTCAGCAGTTAAAGCCTAGAGGGGTGAAAAATAGAAAACGTGAGTGGACAAAAACAAAACTTTTGAAAACACATTTCTCTTTCTAAACATAATAACCCCTCACCGTAAAACCTGTATAATTTTCCCAGAAAATAGCAATATGTACGTATATAGAAATCATGCTCGAGAGTAATGAAAACCAAGTATATGCCATGTCGAGTAGCTCAGTAATAAATATGTAAGCCAGGTGAAACAATTCAATGTAAAATGATATGTCAGCTGGAGTCACCTAATGTGACCTGTACGGCTAAACCTATAGCTCAGCACTCTAATCCTGCACACAAGTAAGAACCACCTAAGGTGGTCTGTACGACAGGGTTAGGTGTAAATAAGTACGCTCAAGTGCTATGATCACGTGAAGGCTGTGCGATAAATTGTGGGTCACCTACAAGTTGTAACCACCTATTGTGGTATATACGACAGGCCTGTGCACCAAACTTGGATCTAAGGTGAGCGTACGGTGTAGAAGGTGAACATCACGTGAAGGACTGTGCCCTGGCCACAGGCGGGAGCACTAGCACCGGGGTGCAGGATAATGAGCTCTAAATGCATCTCATCACAATCATATACACTGCAATCTCTATCATCAACATTTACTCACCTGAACTTACCTGAGTGTCTGCAACGTCAAATACTAACATACATAACTACTACGGCATATTCTAAAATATAAAACAATTGACATGGCATTTAAAATGCAAAATCATTTAAATCAATTTTCTGGGAAAAACGTAAAGCATATATACATATATTGAAAACCAAAAGCCCATTCACCTGGATTTCGCACTACAACTCCCTAGCACACACATCAAGGCATCACGAATAATCAGCGCCTAGAACAATTAGCAAATCATATCTCAGAAATCTTATCAACATAATATGTAACTTACATAAAACACATCCCTACGTAATTCGATCCAGAAAATCAGCATCATGGATTTCTGATCCCTTACTTCCAAAGATCCACATTAAGCTTATAGAACAACATCCTAAAGTTTCATTACAATCCAACGATTGGATCTCCGCCAATTACAAATTCAAGTGGCGGTTAACGTTTTATTTTATAAACTTACAAATCCAATTCAGGAAGATTCGTATGTTAGATTGCCAATCCGTAAGCTCCTATATTCCTCAAATATTATGATCTATAATGTATTAAAGTTTAGTGACAATCCAATGGTCAGATCGTCAATTGATATAATGTTCCAATGGTGGACTTTCACCAGATTCTACAGATTTTGCAGATTTTATGGGTAATCTTTGGAACTCCATATCTCACTTGTTTGTCAACCAAATTCAACCCATATTATACAAAAACGAAACTAGAGAAGTGTAGAACAAGATTATACTTGCTTGGAGTTCAAATGGTTACGGGAGATGGCCAGAAAATGGCCTGAAAGACGGCTGTCCGTAGGAAAACAGGGAAATTTGCTAGAATTTCTGTGCAACCTTTCAACGTCCATAACTTTGTCAATACTCAACGAAATCAAGTGATTCAAAAATGAAAATCATAGTTCTCTACGAGAGGAAGATATTGGTACCTTACACAATGACTATCTTATCGTGATTTGGCCGGAAAACGCCTCAAAAGTGGCGGATGTGGTCGGAAACTAGGCAAACTTTAAATCATTATAACTTTCTCATTTCTCCACCAAATCACACAATCCAAACATGAAAATTCATCTACACAACATGAGGAATCGATTTATACCTATTTTGAGTTCAAAAGATGTCTGGGAATTGTCTAAATCACGCCTAGAAATCTCGGCCCAAAACCTTGTTCTTCGAACTCGAGGTTAGGATTCGTTTTCAATGAAACAAAACTCAAAACTGGGTTTGTGGTGGTGAAGACATGCAGATAATGGTGGTTTTGATGTTCAACAAGCCGAAAGTTTTTGTGATGATAGTGGTTTGTTTCATGGGAGAAAGGGAGAGCCAAGAGAGATTTAGAGAGTTAGAGAGTTGGGCTACATAAGAAGAAGAAAAAGAAGGAGATAGAGTGTTCCAGAAAGTGGGGGTGGCCTCACGAGGCACTCATCCAATGGTCAGACATCATACCACATGTGTTTCAAATGGCAAATTACCAAAATACCCTCGACGTTTAAAGGTTCGTAGAATCTTCGTTATAACTCCAAATTAGATTCCGCTTGCGCCCACGCGTCCGTAGCGACGAGTACTACGAGGATACGTCAAATCTTACATGACACGACAAGGTGGTTAAACAAAGTCAATGCCAAGAAGGGCATTTTCGTAAATTCACTTTTAAATTTATAAAAAAAACTATAATTTTTAGGGACGGGTTGTTATATCTAATATTATTCATTTACCAGTTATAAAAAATGTCTTTCGCACATGCATAATAATGTGATTCAATTAGTTGTCAAATGATTGTTTTTTTTTTAAACAAACGTTATTATCCACACTAAGGAGGAGAGATGGGCTTAACCTCACAATAGGCTAACAATAATGTTATTCAATCATTTGTTTATTAAATATTAATTTTCTCTATTTTTAAACACGTTTAAAACATCTTAAGAGACGCGTAGTCCGAGTGATAAAAAAGGCCTTTCGCACGCGCACAATAATGTAATTCAATCAGTTGTTCATTAAATATTCTTTTCTCTATTTTTAAACAGTTAAGAGGCATGTATTAAAAAGGCATTTTGCACGCGCATAATAATGTGATTCAATTAGTTGTCAAATGATCGTTAATTTTTTTTTTTTTGAACAATCAATGTTATATACACTAAAGATGAAGGGGTAGGCTTAGCCTTATAATAGGCTAATGCGATTCAATCAGTTGTTTATTAAATATTATTTTCTCTATTTTTAATGTAAATTCAATATAATGTAGATGAAAATTGAAAGACCAATTTTATTGTATGGAGTCAGCTGTTTTGATTGGTTTATGAGGGGTTTCTTCTAGCATGGTCTAATATTATTTAGTCCAAATATCTGAATTTCTTTTTGTCATAAAAAGAATACTGAAGCAATTCACGCATATAAATACATTTAAAATGTATAAGTCATGCGTATCATGTTGTGATTCAAAAAATGTATTCTGCATGTACTTATGTAATGGGATCAAGATTGTGTGGCACGTATTTTTGGACATGTATTTTGACACACGTTCATAGGACGTATTTTTCAACATATATTTAGACATACATTTATAGGACCAACTTCATAATGTATGTGAATGTTTTAACTGTCTAATTTTTCAGGTATTCTTTTAAAGATTATGTCTACCAAAAATATTTAAGTTCGAAAGCATATGACCGTTAAATAGTATTATATAGTGTTTTCTTTTGCAAAATGATATTCGTTCATTTTCTCAAAACAATGAGTAGTCTCTTAAAAATGAATAAGTTTTTTGATATTCATTCATTTTTCTCAAAAAAAAAGTAGTCTCTTAAAAAATGATTAAGTTTATCTATTTTTTATAAAAATATTTAATGAATAATAAATTAAAAGGTAATTTACCCAAAGATCAATAAAAACTTTACTATTTAGTCATATATCAATGACATTTTTATTTTGGACATAATCAATGGTATATTTTTATTAAGGGTAAATTACATTTTACCCCCTCAGGTTTAGGATTGATTTCAATTTCTTACAACATCTTTAAAACATTTCAATTTCATACATTTACTTATCATTTTATTTCAATTTCATACATCTGTTAAGTAAACCGTTAAGTGATGACCTGGCTGCCAAATTTGTGCCACGTGGTAATTTTTTTTTATGCATTTAAAATATTAAAATATTTATCCTATTTATAAAAATTTAAAAACCAATTAAAGAGGCTACCACAAGGGCACAGCTTGTGGGATCATTTTATTTCAATTTCATACATCCATTAGAAAATCTGTTAAGTAAACCGTTAAGTGATGACGTGGCAAATATGAGATCCACATTTGTGCTGATGTGACTGCCAAATTTGTACCACGTGGCAAATATATATTTTTTATGCATTTAAAATATTATAATATTTATCTTATTTATAAAAATTAAAAAACCAATTAAAGAAGCTGCCATAAGGGCATAACTTGTGGGATCATTAGAGCAACTCCACCCTTGGAGCCCTCCTCCTAGGCAATCCACTATTCAATCCACCTTGTGAACAGTAACTGCCATAATGAACAGTAACTGCCTTTTGCATCTCCACCCTTACACTTGAATAGCCCTGGCAATAGGCAATAAAATATTTATTAATATTTTTTTTTTACAAAATAATACTAAATAATTTTTTTTGTAATTTCGGATAAGATATTTTAAATCGTTCTCGTTGCGCCACGTGTCATTTACCCAAAATGACTATTATTAGTCATAGATTTCGATAAGATTTTTATCCAATGTCATCGTGCCACGTGTCGTTATCTTTTCAGAATCTTTGAGCATAGATTTCGATCAGATTTTAAATCGTTCTCGTTGCGCCACGTGTCATTATCCGAGAAGATAATTATTAGTGATGGATTTCGATAAGATTTTTATCCAATGCCATCGTGCTACGTGTCGTTATCTTTTTAGAATCTTTTAGGATAGATTTCGATCAGATTTTTAACGAATGACGGCATGCCACGTGGCACTATCTACAACCTAATCATTTCAGAATCCTCCATATAATCTATCATCCATCCTTTTAAATCTCACACCAATTTTCTCAATATCTCTATCATTATTCATAGTTTCTGCTTCTTTCTTCACCAAATCAAAATCTGTATCATTATTCATAGTTTCTACTTACAATGTTTTCTTCTTCAAGCATGATGCGGGAAATCGATCAAGAAGAGGAATAATTATTTAACCAATCTGAAGGAATGTTCAATCTCCATATAGCCCAAAATGAGAAGGAAGAGGATGAGGAGCGGAGAAGGAGAGATGACGAAGCAAGAATGGCCAGAGACTCACATTCTTGTCGAGTCATCCAAGCTGTGGCTCATATATGCATGTCCACCCGTTCTAAAAACCTTGATAGAAGTAGGCAACAACAAGGTGATGAGCTGTTGGACGATTAGTTTGTCCATAATAGTGCATTTCCTGATACGTACTTCAGACATCGTTTTAGAATGGAACGACATTTGTTCAACAAAATCATGATTGTTGTTTGCAACCATGATTCTTACTTTGTGAAAAATAATGATGCTTGTGGTGCTATGGGTCTCATTCCCGAGTAAAAAATTATTGATGCGCTTTGGATGTTTGCGTATGGGGCAGCTGCAGACCAAGTGGATAAGATGGCGAGGATGGGGAAATCAACCATTCTTGAGTCCTGATGAGGTTTTGCAGAGTAATCGAATCTATCTACACCGCAGAGTACCTCTGGAAACCTACTCACATGGACTTGGAAAGGCTTCTGAAGAAGGCCGAGATGCGAGGTTTTCCTGGGATGATTGGGAGCATTGATTGTATGCATTGGACGTGGAAAAACTGTCCAAGTGCATGGCAAGGCGCTAATGGAAACAGAAAATGAGCAAAAAGTATCATTTTGGAGGCAGTGGCATCTTTTGATACATGGATTTGGCACGCCTTTTTCAGGGTTCCGGGAGCTCAAAATGACCTCAACATCCTTGCCCAATCCCCAGTGTTCAATGATGTCCTGCAAGGAAAGGCACCAAAAGTCACGTATGAGGTCAACGGACGTATGTACGACGGGCCATACTACCTAGCTAACGGCATTTACCCAAGGTGGTCAACATTTGTCAAAACAGTGCTACATCCGCGAAGTGCAAAGGAAAAACACTTTGCAAGATGTCAGGAGGGGTGCAGGAAGGATGTGGAGCGTTGTTTCGGTATCCTCCAAGCTCGTTGGGCGATCGTCAGGGGTGCTGCCAGATTGTTTGATGTAGAGTCGCTTCGATCCATCATGATGACGTGCATCATTCTTCACAACATGATTGTGGAAGATGAGTACGATTATGAAGCCGTTGATGAATATGAGCCAGACACGATGAACAATTCAAGAACACGGTATATATTGTGCTCATGACGTCACCGATGAGCCCGTGCAACATGAGCCATTAAAAAGGGATGGACGTTACAATGAAATGGTCATTCAACGATATACTGCATTTCAAAGGCCAGACATGCAAAATGCCAGGCAAAATGACTTGATAGAGCACCAATGGGCATTGAAATAAGCTGAAGATAATTAACTTCATTTGGTGTGTTTTTATTATTTGGTATGTTTATGTAATTTTATTTGGTGTGTTTTATTTTAGTGAGGTTTTATTATTTGGTGTGTTTATGTCATTTGAATAAAGATTCTCTTATAGTATAAATATATTACCATATTAAATAAATTTACTCTCACTTTAAATAAAGTACTAAATTCAATAAATTGGAAACAACATAAAATAATCAATTAAATAAATAATAAATTACAACCCAAGGTGATTGGAAAACTATGGGCTCCGATTACAAAAAGTACTCTATCCATCATCACTTAACCAATTTGTGCTACTAGGACCATCTCCTTTTGCTCTCACTTCTCTTGCACGCCTCCTACGCACCACATCCTCTTTCTCTGACTTCCAAAAATATTTAGAATTTGGAGACTTCCCTTCTAAAGGTGTGTTCATAATCTCACGATCTCGTTGAGCCATTCTTTCTTCTCTAACCAGTTCCCTTTCTTGCCTAAGTAGCTCTCTTTTTCTCTGATTAGCTTGAAATTGTCTCTCCACAACTGCAGCTTTTGCCTCTTCTCTAGCCTTATCAGCCTCAAATTTCGCCATTTCCCGCGCCAAAGTCAATTCACTATGGCGAGTAAGTTCTTTCATGTACTTTGCATAATCATACTTGGAAGCACTTCCTTTTCTCTTTGAAACCTTCTTACCTTGAGGCCTAATTGGATAACAGGTCGAACCCGACGCTTGTTCAGGGATGGGCGTTTCAAGCACTTCTTCTGCATCATCTCCGTGCAAGCCATTATCAGGTGTAGAGTATAGCGGGGTGCTGTTCATGACAACTTCTGGACCGACAGGTACAACTCTAAATTTAGGACAACCTTTGACAATATTCCAACATTCCCATCGGTTGAATGATTTATTTTTGCTTTTGGTTTTGGCACCATACCAAGCTTGTGCTTGAATTAGCTACACAATGGGGGAGAAGAAATAATTATAATCAAAGTTGGTAACAAATAAATAATACAAACAAATAAATATAATTAAAGTAGGTAACAAATAAATAATACAAACAAAAAATTATAATCAAAGTATGTAACAAATAAATAATACAAACAAATAATTATAATTAAAGTAGGTAACAAATAAATAATACAAACAAATAATTATAATTAAAGTATGTAACAAATAAATAATACAAACAAATAATTATAATCAAAGTATGTAACAAATAAATAATACAAACAAATAATTATAATTAAAGTATGTAACAAATAAATAATACAAACAAATAATTACAATGTAAATTTGGGTATACTACAAACAAATAAATAATATATTGTTACTTGATCCGTGTAATTTTCTCCACTTCGAAGATTACTACTAGCTTGTGTCAAGGCGTCTCTCCAAATACTAAACGATTGGCTAAGTAATTTTCCAACGACTAGACATCGATTCTTTTGTTCTACTCCCACCCATTTTTTCAAGATAATTGGTATGAATAAGACTCCACATTTCTCGCAACTGCATCTCATTACCTGTACGCGAATTATGAGTAACTTCAACCCAGCTAGTACACAATGTAACATTTTCAAGAAGCGTCCAATTCATACTTGCATCAGTAGTCATTTTGTTGAAAAAAATTGGATTGAAACTTTGAGAGAAAGATAGGAATGTGATTGAAAGTAGTTGAGAAAATATGAAATTGTGGTGTAAAGTAGATGATAATGAGAAGGTATTTATAGAAAAGTAGAAACATTTTTTTTTTAAATTTTCAGATATTTTTTTGGAGTTTTTACAATTTTTTAAATTTTTTTATTCAAATAATTTATCTCTGCCGTTGGATTTAAAAAAAATTGAATTCCAACACTCCAGATTGTGCCACATGTCACAATGGTAACTTTTCTTAATTTTAAAACTATTTTTTTATTTATAAAGCATATTAATATCGACTGTTGATCTTAGATCGAACGGTTGATATTAAATAAGATTTTTTTTATTTTTTTTATCGTTGAGATCCAACGGTCCAAATTAAAGAGCCGTTGAGATCGAACGGACCGTGGGAAGCCACGTGGCTTCCCAACGATAACTTTTTTGTCTGAAAAGTCGACTGACTTTTCTGAAAAATGGTTGGACGACGTGCCCCTACGCACGAGTGGGGTGCACGCGCCTGACAGAAAAAGATAAAAAAAGGGGTCAGATGCCAGGGCTAGCGTCACACCCACTCTGGCTTTCGGGCTATCAGCTCTTCACAGGCTCAGAGCTCGGGCCTCACCTCCGCTCGGGCTCCTTCAACGCTGGAGCAAGTTCACAGGGCCTCAGGCCCTTTCCTCTCCCCTGTCCCCCGAGCAATGTCCATAGGTGGACTTGCTCTTACAACATTGCCAGTCCACTCCGACGACGACAGTGCCTTTGAAACCCCCTTCGAATCGCAACCCCCTGTGGGATCATTGCTCTCCTTTCGCTTAAATACCTAAATCGTAACCCCCTTGGAATCGCACCCAAATTTCCTATCTCAACAACCCCACCCCACCCAAATCATAGACCTTTCCTGATTCTCCATGAATTTGACCCATGTAGGACTAAGATGAGTTGGAATTAGAGGTTTTAAGGGAGATGGAGAAGACCAAGATGGGCAATCTAATTCACCATGGGAGAGAGCACCTGATAAGGTATTTAAGCGGTGTAGAGCTCAGATCCACTCACAAATCGAGCTATGACAAAAGAAGGCTTGAGGTTTGGGCTTGCAAACGGGATGGCAAATGTGTCGTGCGAGGTGGTGGCCGATGGGAAGGATGTCAATGGGGAGGGAGACGAAGTAGTGGAGAAGATCAATGAGAACAACGGTGGGGAACTGGGGAGGACGACAGTGGATGTGTCCTAGGCGAGGAGAACAGAGGGCGTGGAACTGGGGAGGTTTTAGGGATTTGGGTGGGGTATGGGGTTGCGGGGGAGGTGGGTGGGGTGGGATGAGGGGTTTGGGTTGCGCGAAAAGGGAAGGGGTCGGGGAAGGAATTCTGGGAGTTGTGTTTTTTTTTAATGGTAAATTATAATATTTTAAATGCATAAAAATTTATTTTTTTGCCACGTGGCACAAATGTAGCAGCCACATCAGCTCTTAATGGACCAATGGATGAAAAATGTAACATATGTATTATATTGAAATAAAATAGTACTTGAGGTATGAAAGTGAAATTTTTTGAAGATATTGTACAAGGTTGCAATAGACCTTAAACCTGAGGTGGTAAAGTGTAATTTAGCCCTTTATTAATTAAGTATTGGTCAATGATAAATGTTACATGGGCTTTAAGGCATTATCAACCTTCTTTCCCATTTAAAAAAAAAAAAAATTGTAATTACATGCTACCCGACCTTTCTCCTCCACCCCATAACCGACCGCTAACCAGATTGTGAAATATGCAGTCAAGCCGTCCATGTGCACTCCGTCTTCCCCCACCAAGACACCACGTTGATCTCTCTCAGCCTTCTCCCACTCCCAATCCAACAAATTGTTCTTAATGGGACTCTTCGACAATGCCACACAATCGCCACCACGTGTAGGAGAAATAAGACTCGAAATCAGACCCAAAAAGCTCTGATTTCAATACATACACCTCGTTGCCGCCATCTTTCACCGACAAGGCCTTCTTGTTGAGCTCAAAACTAGTAAAGCGGTGACGAGGTTCTACGAGGGATGGATTTGGGGTTGAATCTTATGGGTTTTGATGTTTTCTTTTTTTGGGTTTGAAATCTTTTTGCGTTTTGATTAATTTGATAGGTTTTATCTCCTTCTGTTCTATGATATGAAATTTGTAGTTTTTTTTTTGTTTAAGAAGTAATTTTATGGTTTGAGAGAGATTTTGTGAAATGTGGAAATGTTGACAGGAAGAAGAAGAGAACCAAGAAACGAACATTGCAATGCAGCATCTGAATAGAAATGTAAAAACAGAACTAGGAAACAGACATTGCAATGCAATGTCTAAATCAAAATGTAAAAAAAGAAAAGCAAAAAAAAGAACAGAATCAGGAAACAAACACTGCATTATAGTTTCTATATCAAAATATAAGAAAAGAAAAAACAGAACAGAGAAACAGACACTACATTGCAGTGATTGAATCCAAACATAAAAATAAAGAGTTGCGTGAAGAATGAAGCAAGAAGGCATGTGAGTGATGAAAAAAGGGAACTAGGAAACGGACCCTGAAATGCAACATCTGAATCCAAGTGTAAAAAACAGGATCAGACACTGCAAAGCAGTGTTTGATCCGTATTGACCTATTCCAAAATACAAAAAATATGAGAAGGAGGGTGTTAGTTGAAGTGGGTGCTAACTGTAGTGGCAGATTCTATAATTTTTGTTTATTTTAAATTCATTTAAGTGTCACAATACATGATTGACATATTTATAATTAATATAAATATTATTGATCTATTGGCAATATGGTAAGTTTGTATTGATTTTATACAAAATTACCCTAAATTAAAATATAAACAATTCAGAATGAGTATGCCAAAGAAAATCAAAAAGAAAATAAGCATCCCCGATTCTAAGAAAATAAAAAAAGAAATACCAAAAAATGGCAGAAATTAGATGATCTCTATTTTCTAGGTCCACAGAGGCAGAGCCCAAAGCCATAACTAGAGAGGCAAGCAATTTTTGCTTCTTTTGGGTTTTAAAATTTGAGTTTCCAAATTTGGGGTAAGGTTTTTCTGCGGGGGACAACGACGGCAATGGCGGAGCAGAGGAACAACAACAACAGGTGGAACTGGGAGGTCAGTGGCTTCGAGCCAAGGAAGTTGCCTTCTTCGTCGACGTCGGCTGCGGTTGCGGCGTCCAGCTTCGACCACCACCACGACAATTACAAGCCCGGTGCGCCGTTAGTTCGGCGGTACTCGATCTCGGCTGCGTCGGCTTTGGCTCAGTCTGAGCTCGCCAACTCCAACTCCAACAACCAGGCTGTGGCTTCCAAGCTCCAGAAGCTCAAGGATAAAGTTAAGGTAATGGGTTTTGTAATTTAGGGGCTCAGAATTTGAGAGTTTGAGTTACTGAGTTTTGAGCTGAATTACTGTGGTAATCTCAGTGGTTAGTGTGTTTTAAGAGTGTGTTTAGCGCCAATGCGTTTTGAAAATTGAAGCTTTGGGGACAATGTGAGAGACTTTTAAGTGGTTCGATATCTTCATGGGTGCTTTTGAATTTCTGCTTCTGTATTTATGTAAAGATTTTTTGTTTTTAAATTTTTATGGGACAGCTTGCTAGAGAAGATTACTTGGAGTTGAGACAAGAAGCAAGTGAGCTTCACGAGTACTCGAATGCGAAACTTGAACGAGCTACACGTTATCTTGGTGTTCTTGCGAATAAAACCCGAAAACTAGGTAAGGCATTTGGTTATGTTGTTTGACTGTGCGGTCTGCTTTGAATGTTTAATGGATTTTTTTGGAGTGGCCCAAGAGCGTGTTGTGGGAGGACTATTTTCTAAGTTCAGGATGAGTAGTATTTTGGCATGGGTACAGGGTTTGATATTACATGCAACCAAATGAAAACTATATGAATGTAATTTCTTGTGTTATACATTTCCCTTTGAGATTAATCACGAATTTGATATTCCTTCACTTGATCCTTCTTTGTAAGGTTTATTTACTGTTCTTGGGTCATCTCGATAGATTTGAAAGTTTTTCTTTGATAATATGTCAGACCAGTTTGCCCTTGAAACCGAGGCTAGAATTTCTCCGCTGATCAATGAGAAGAGAAGGTTGTTCAATGACTTATTGACAGCCAAAGGTACTCATCTTCTGTGAGTGTTCTCCTTTTGTAACTCTCTCAAAAGCATTTATATTTTACTTTTCAAGGTTGTTGAGGTGTTTGGGTGATCTTACAAAAGTTTAGTGTGGCAGTATTTTCTAACTAGCCTTTTAATTCCAGGAAACATAAAGGTATTTTGTCGTACAAGACCGTTATTTGAGGATGAAGGTTCCTCAATTGCCGAATAACCTGACGAGTACAATATCCGTGTCAATACTGGTGATGATGCCCTGTCCAACCCCAAGAAGGATTTTGAACTTGACAGAGTTTATGGACCTCATGTTGGACAGGGTGAGACTAACTGTTCGTCTTTCATTGTTTTCGCCATATCTGTGGTTCTACCACGTGAATATTAATCATATAGCTTTAATTTCTGAAAAGAAAAAAATACGCTTAAAGTATGTCTGCTGCTAAACTATTTTTGACATTTTTTGTCTGTCAGCTGAACTTTTCCATGATGTTCAACCATTGGTGCAATCAGCATTGGGTGGATATAACGTTTCCATATTTGCATATGGACAAACCAACTCTGGAAAGACACACTATGGTTGGTCTCTTTTCCTCTTTTTCTCTCTCCATGTTTGTTTGTCTGTGTCTATATCTATATGCATTTCTGATGCGTATAGGTTTATACTTGCATGGTGGACTGCTGTTTTCTCTGGCCAAATGGTCAATGCCTTTTAACTCTGTCCCATTACAAATTTGTATATTGAAAAGAATAAAAATTGTAAGTTGATGTATTAGACTTTTGAAAAGAGATTTGACGTGATTTTTACACTATTAGAATTGAACCTTTTAGGATGGTGAGTTGGAGAATTCTTTCAAATGGTTACCCCATAATAAAAATTAAATTTAAAGTACTAAAGCAAGAATTTAAATAGGTGCAATGAGGGATGTGCCTTTCACTCTGGGTGTTTCATGCCTTTCATTTTTTCATTTAAAATTTATGATCATTGTTTCAGTCTGTGCACCAGTTTTATGATATTTGTACTTCGTTAACTTTCTCTCAGGAAGGATCTAGCCATGATCGCGGTTTATGTGCTCGATCTTTCGAGGAACTATTTGATTTATCCAACTCTGATTCCACTTCTACTTCAAGATTTAAATTCTCTGTTACAGTTTTTGAGCTCTACAACGAACAGGTAATATTGTTACTGCAAGTATTTTATGCTTTCTGGTTCTTGTTTTGTTTGAATGGCTTTTGAGATGGAAACCTTATGTTGGTTTGATGTGGATTCCTTCCATTTTCTTTTGGATAAGGGATTTACTTTCAAACTCCGCCTATGTATCTTACATTGCCGGTCCCAAGCCCGGATAAAGGAGGAGGGGGAGGGCGTCAGGTAGTCGACAGCCGGCACTCCATGATCACGTCGAATCCTTATGAAAATGAATCCAGAACAAAATCGCGCTAAAGCTAGGGCGTCACCCGTAAGTGGCGCGCTGTGTGGCCCGAGCACAGTGATAAATGAGCAAGGGTCGCTGTATCTCCATCGGCACCCGGATGCAGTGTTAAATGAGCAAGGGGGCCATAGAAACTTCTTTTCGAACGACTCCACTCAAAGTTGTTTGGGAGCATATGCTCCTATCAACTTTACACGGGACACACAAAAGAAGTACTTTGATCCTATTAGACGGGGGAGAGTGAAGAAGCTAGGACAGAAGGGTAGAGTTCAAGAGAGCAAAATGCGTTTAGGAACGTGGAATATAGGAACCTTAACGGGAAAATCTATGGAAGTAGTGGAAGTTATGGTGAGGAGAAGGATAAATATTATGTGCCTACAAGAAACTAAGTGGGTTGGTAGTAAGGCAAAGGATCTAGAAAACTCAGGGTTTAAACTTTGGTATTCGGGCACAAATAGAACGAGAAACGGTGTTGGCATCATCGTGGACAAGACCTTGACACAAGATGTTGTAGATGTCAAGAGGGTAGGAGATAGAATCATGGCAATCAAGATTGTAATAGGACAAGAACTTATCAATGTGATTAGTGCGTACGCACCTCAAGTAGGGTTGGATAAGAGTTCGAAGGAGAAATTTTGGGAAGACCTTGGAGACTTGGTGCAAGGAATTGCTCAGACGGAGAAGTTATTTATAGGAGGAGATTTAAATGGACACGTGGGCAGGGAGACAGGCAACTATGGAGGTTTCCATGGTGGCCATGGTTTTGGGGAGAGAAACGAGGATGGGGAAGCTATCTTGGATTTTGCAATGGCATATGATCTCTTCTTAGCCAACACCTTCTTTAAGAAGAGAGAAGAACATGTGATCACCTACAAGAGTGGGTCGTCAAAAACACAAATAGATTTTCTCCTAATGAGGAAAGGAGATCGTATAACTTGTAAGGATTGCAAAGTTATACCAGGAGAGAGCGTGGCTAATCAACATCGCTTGTTGGTGATGGATGTACATATCAAAAGAGTGAGACAAAAGAACAAGACTTGGAAGTGCCCAAGGACTAGATGGTGGAATCTAAAAGAAGAAAAACAAGTCATTTTCAAAGAGAAAGTAATCACCCAGTGTGTGTGGGATAGAGAGAGGGAAGCTAGCCAAATGTGGGATTCCATGGCTAGTTGTATTCGAAAAGTAGCAAAAGAGGTATTAGGAGAGTCCAAAGGTTTTGCCCCACACCAAAAGGAATCTTGGTGGTGGAATGAGGAGGTACAAACAAAGGTGAAGGCTAAGAAGGAATGTTGTAAAGCCTTATACAAGGATAGGACCGATGAAAATGGTGAAAGGTATAGAAAAGCGAAGCAAGAAGCGAAGAAAGCTGTGAGAGAAGCTAAGTTAGCAGCTTATGACGATATGTATAAGCGACTAGATACCAAAGAAGGAGAGTTGGATATCTATAAATTAGCTAGAGCAAGGGAAAAGAAGACAAAGGACCTAAACCAAGTGAGGTGCATCAAGGATGAGGATGGAAAGGTTCTTGCTACAGAGAACGCGGTTAAAGACAGATGGAAAGGTTATTTTCATAATCTTTTCAATGAAGGACATGAAAGGAGTGCTTCTTTAGGGGAGTTGAGTAACTCAGAAGAGTGTAGAAACTACTCTTTTTATCGTAGAATCCGGAAGGAAGAAGTGGTTGTAGCTTTGAAGAAGATGAAGCATAGAAAAGCAGTAGGCCCAGACGATATACCAATCGAAGTGTGGAAAGTTTTGGGAGAGACAGGTATAACATGGCTCACTGACCTTTTCAATAGGATTTTGAAAACGAAGAAGATGCCAAATGAGTGGCGAACGAGCACTTTGGTGCCTATCTACAAGAATAAGGGTGACGTACAAAATTGCATGAACTATAGGGGTATTAAGCTAATGAGTCATACAATGAAGCTCTGGGAGAGAGTCATTGAGCATAGATTGAGGCAAGAGACACGGGTTTCGGACAACCAATTCGGGTTCATGCCAGGGCGCTCAACCATGGAGGCAATCTATCTCTTACGAAGATTGATGGAAAGATATAGAGATGGGAAAAAGGATTTACACATGGTCTTTATAGATTTGGAAAAAGCGTATGATAGGGTCCCAAGAGACATTCTTTGGAGGATTTTAGAGAAGAAAGGAGTACGAGTAGCATATATCCAAGCTATAAAGGATATGTATGAAGGAGCAAAGACTGCTGTAAGAACTCATGAAGGACAAACCGAAAGCTTTCCCATAACTGTAGGATTACATCAAGGCTCATCCTTAAGTCCTTACCTTTTTGCGTTGGTAATGGATGAGTTAACAGGACATATTCAAGATGATATTCCTTGGTGTATGCTTTTCGCAGACGATATAGTGTTGATAGATGAAACTCAGGAAGGGGTAAATGCAAAGCTTAACCTTTGGAGAGAAGTGTTGGAATCTAAAGGTCTTCGCCTAAGCCGATCAAAGACAGAATATATGGAGTGCAAGTTCAGTGCAAATGGAGGCCAAAACGAGTTAGGGGTGAGGATCGGAGATCAAGAAATACCAAAGAGCGACCGTTTTCGTTACCTAGGATCTATCTTGCAAAAGAACGGAGAATTAGATGGAGATCTCAACCATAGAATACAAGCTGGATGGATGAAGTGGAAGAGTGCATCCGGCGTGTTGTGTGACCGCCGTATGCCACTGAAGCTCAAGGGAAAATTTTATAGGACGGCAATAAGGCCAGCGATGCTGTATGGCACAGAATGTTGGGCGGTGAAGCATCAACACATACACAAAATGGGTGTAGCGGAGATGAGGATGCTTCGTTGGATGTGTGGGCACACGAGAAAGGATAAGATTAAGAATGAGGATATCCGGGGTAAAGTAGGAGTAGCCGAAATTGAAGGCAAGATGAGAGAAAATCGGTTACGGTGGTTTGGACATGTGCAACGAAGGCCTACTGACGCTCCGATTAGAAGATGCGACTATAGGACAGAGGTTCAGGGCCGAAGGGGTAGAGGAAGACCTAGGAAAACTTTGGAAGAGACTCTAAGAAAAGACTTAGAGTACTTGGATCTAACGAAGGACATGACACAGGACCGAGCACAATGGCGTTCTAAGATTCATATAGCCGATCCCACTCAGTGACTTGGATTTTCCAAGTCTCCAATCGAGAAGTTTTCCTCACTCGGGAAATTAAGGGAACACTACCCCAACCTATATGCTCCATTCAGAAAGTTTCAACATACAAGCTTCAACAAAAGAAAATTCAAAGAACTTAGCGAAGAAGGTTTTGGTGTATTTAACACAACACGTTGAAATGAAGGAAAACTTATTTATTGATATCCCCGATAAGCTACAAATGTGTACATATACATGAGTCAAAATAAACAAACAAGAGGGAGCCTTCACAAGGGTTGCTTAGGAGAAGTCTCAGCAGTCGGTAGAGCCCCAGAAAGAGAAGGCACCGGAGGGGGATCATTCGGAACCTCAGTACTGGACAGAACCCTAGAAGGAGGAGGCATCAGAGGTTGATTATTTGGAGCTTCATTACGCGGTACAGCCCCAGAAGACGAAGGCAATAAATGCCTTTGGAACAAACCCACAAATCTCTGATGATCAAGTAAAACCTGACCATCAGTTTCCTTCATCTGGTCAAGCTTCCTCTTCATGTTTGTAGCATAGTCATGTGCGAGCCGGTGCAACTGTTTATTCTCATGCTTGAGCCCTCTAATCTCCTGTTTGAGACTCATCACCTCAGCCGCCAATGATTCAACTTGGCGGGTTCGAGCAAATAGGCGTTGGGCCATATTAGACACAGAACCTGCACACTGAACACTGAGAGCCAGTGAATCCTTAACAGCTAACTCATCAGACCGTTTGGAAAGTAGTCTGTTATCTTTGGGAGTGAGAAGGTTCCTGGCCACCACCGCAGCAGTCATATCATTCTTCATCACGGAATCCCCAACGGTAAGAGGACCAGTAGGGGAGACGAAGGATGGGCGCCATATGTTGTCTGGAGAAGGCGGGGCTGCCTCTTCAACAAGGTTCAAGTCAAAACGACGGTCGGAGGGGCCAGACATTTTCAAAGGTGTTGAAGAGAGAAGAGGTTGGACAAATCAAGATCTTAGAAGTGCAAGAATGCTACTGGTGGAGATTCAAGTGTGCTTTGGAACTTAATGCCAGCCCCTATAAAAATCTGCACTCGACGGATCTTCAGAAATCGAAGAGGCGCCTGCTCAGAAATCGAAGAGGCGTTTGCTTTCTCAAAAGCTGGGCTGCTTAGAGACCACGAGGGTTGATCTCAGAAATCGAAGAGGCGTTTGCTTTCTCAAAAGTTAGGCTGCTCAAAGACCACGAAGGCCGATCTCAGAAATCGAAGAGGCGCTCGCTTTCTCAAAAGCTGGGCTCCTCAGAGACCACGAGGGCCGATCTCAGAAATCGAAGAGGCACCTACTTTTCCAGCCTTGTCAGCACCTGTCACACGCACACTCAGCTTTGCGGAAATTATGGGCATTCTGTCGAAGACTTCTGAGGAAGTAGAAAACACATGAATCTTACTGTTCAATCACCCACTTCCCACACGCAACACTAGCTCATGGGTACCACAGATAACTTTGCCAAAGTTCTCTGCCAAAATTGAGCACGTAAAGCTTGCAGCTCCCACTACATCGCTCTGACCAAGAAAGGTAAAAGAATAGCAAAGAAACAGCACTAACAAAGTTTAGACCCATAAATTTTGAAGGTCTAGCTACCATATTATTACCCACAAGGGTAAAGGAACAATACCACTGCTGGATAATTGGAAAGTCCCTGTGTGTCAACCTCTGTGCTTCGTGGCAAGGTAGACTAGTAAACATGCCCAACCTTTACTCACACTCGAGAAAACACTACCAATAAGATTGCTTGCTCCAAAATCGAAGAGGCACCGTCCTCCGAATCTCGAGAGCCAGACTCCCAACATGACTACTTTCTCAAAAATCGAAGAGAGGGTAAAGGAACAGTACCATTGCTGGATAATTGGAAAATCCCTGTGTGTCAACCTCTGTGCTTCGTGGCAAGGTAGACTAGCAAACATGCCCAACCTTTACTCACATTCGAGAAAACACTCCCAACAAGATTGCTTGCTCCAAAATCGAAGAGGCACCGCCCTCCGAATCTCGAGAGCCAGACTCCCAACATGATTACTTTCTCAAAAATCGAAGTGACACTGCTCCCCGAATCTCGAGAGCCAGACCCCCATCATGATTGCTTTCTTAAAAATCGAAGATGCATCGTTCTCCGAATCAATCGAAGAGACGCTCGCTTTCTCAAAAGTTGGGCTGCTCAGAGACCACGAGGGCCGATCTCAGAAATCGAAGAGGCACCTACTTTTCTAGCCTTGTCAGCACCTGTCACACGCACACTCAGCTTTGCGGAAATTATGGGCATTCTGTCGAAGACTTCTCGAGAGCACAGACCACTTTTTCAAAGTGCTCTGACAGAGTTAAAACATGTGAAGCTGGCAGCTCCCACTACCGTGCTATGACCAAGCAGGGTAAAGGAATAGCATTACTACTTGTTGTTAGGGAGACTCCTATATATGTCGACCTCCATCCCCAACGGACAGGCAGACCTGCAAAAATGTTCAACCCTTCCTCATATTTGAGAGGGCACTCCCAACGAAGCCTTTCGAAATATTCAGCTTTCTTTCCCCCCGATAATACCTTTGCAAACAAGCTATACTAGAGCAAGAATATCTCATATCATCAGGGTTAAAAGCAAGAGTATCCCATATCATGCTTTTTCCCTGTCTTTTCCTTTGGCCTTGTTGTTACCTGCAAGACAAGGAGAAAGAGAGCAATCAGTCAGCACTTGGAATCAAGCTTCCAGCCAGGAACTGATTGCCTGGAACCCCTTACCTGATTACTTACCTGGCATTGCTCTCGAGTACTCATCTTCAACATCTTATGTTTCCAGGGAAGATACCGCATCTGCTTGAGGAACAGATAGGGCAAGTGCGAAGGATACAAGGAAGCATGTGGAGACAAGCGTAACAGCACACGTGCCGATACATCCATTACTCTGTCAAAAGCAAAAGTATCCCATATCAGCAGGGTCGAACGTACTCTAGATTTGATGGACTTGTTTTGACCCTCAAATTCTTCAGTCGGCTCTGGAGGAAACCAGAAAACCCTCCAGCTCAGTTCAAGAATAAGCCTGTGGAAAGTTACTTCTTCAAAAGCAAAAGTATCCCATATCATCTCTTCTCATCTTTCTTCTCTTTATCCTTCATGCTGCTGCAAGATGGGGAGAAGGTGAACAATCAGCCGGAGCTCTGATTGCTTACCTTGTCTGTCACCTCTTTCAGCAGATCCCCTAGCTCGGCGACTTGGGAGACTCCTACTACATGGTTTGTATCGCGCTTGACCAAGCCTGAAACTACAAGTAAGCTTCAAGTGAAATTGATACATTACCTTGTGCATCTCCACCAGTTAAAGATACCACCCCTGGATGGAGGAAGAGTACTTCCAGAGAAGATGTCACATCTACTTATGAGACAGATAAGGCAAGTCAAGACGATACCACACTCCGATACTTAGAAGTTTCGTGATTACGAGATCATTCTCTCACAATATTTCCTAATGTCATTTGTACTAAATCATTCACTTGTACTCACTAAAGGAGAGCTTGAACCTATGTACTTGTGTAAACCCTTCACAATTAATGAGAACTCTTCTATTCCGTGGACGTAGCCAATCTGGGTGAACCACGTACATCTTGTGTTTGCTTTCCTATCTCTATTCATTTATATACTTATCCACACTAATGACCGGAGCAATCTAGCGAAGATCACAAAAAGCGACCGTTTTTGCTGCCTAGGATCTATCTTGCAAGAGAACGGAGAATTAGATGGAGATCTCAACCATAGAATACGACCTGGACGGATGAAGTGTAAGAGTGCATCCGGCGTGTTATGTGACCGTCGTAGGCCACTGAAGCTCAAGGGAAAATTTTATAGGACGACAATAAGGCCAACGATGTTGTATGGCACAGAATGTTGGACGGTGAAGCATCAACACGTACACAAAATGGGTGTAGCGGAGATGAGGATGCTTCGTGGGATGTGTGGGCACGCGAGAAAGGATAAGATTGGGCATGAGGATATCCGAGGTAAAGTAGGAGTAGCCGAAATTGAAGGAAAGATGAGAGAAAATCGGTTCCGGTGATTTGGACATGGGCAAAGAAGGCCGACTGACGCTCCGGTTCGAAGATGTGACTACGGGACAGAGGTTCAGGGCCGAAGGGATAGAGGAAGACCTAGGAAAACTTTAGAAGAGACTCTAAGAAAAGACTTAGAGTACTTGGATCGAACGGAGGACATGACACAAAACCGAGCGCAATGGCGTTCTAGGATTCATACCCCACTTAGTGGGAAAAGGCTTTGTTGTTGTTGTTGTTGTTGTTGTTGTTGTAAGGGATTTACTTTCAGAATCAGGAGATGGTCTACCAAAGATTCGCATGGGATCACCAGAATCCTTTGTAGAACTTGTGCAGGAAAAAGTTGATAACCCACTGGACTTCTCTAAAGCATTAAAAGCTGCATTTCAGAGCCGAGGAAATAAGCCATCAAAGTTCAATGTTTCTCATTTGTATGTTCCAAAATTTTACCTCAAAGTCTCAAACTTCCATACATTTTTTATATTGCTAGTATTTACTGTAAGGTCATACTTTTGGTAGTTAAAAAGTAAGCTGTACCTTTCTCTTAAAAGGAGTCCCTTCACATTACTGAATAAGAACACCATGCTAAAACTGTAAATGATTTATTTATTTATTTTTAAATTATGAGAATTCCTGAATTTTTGCTTAACAGTTTGATCTAATCACTTTTTAGCGATCACTCAATTCATCAAAGTGATTTTTGTTTCTTATGATTGAAAGGACAATCTTGATTTAATAACAACTTGAACTTGTTTGTTCAATTTCATCTCATAAAATACATGTAATGGCTACATAACTTTTTGGGTTACTTCAAATCTACTTAAATTCTTTTAATGGCTATATAGTTAATTCAAATTAAGTTAAAGGTTTTCGGGGTGGAAAAAGTGATAAATTGATATGGGGTTGTCTAGTGATGGCTATATGTAGATTGTTCATTTTAGGGTAAATTACATAAAACTACCTCAACTATTGGGTCATTAATAGTTTCATACCTCGTCTTTAAAATGTTTCAATATCATACCTTATCTTCGAATTTGTTGCAATGTCATACGTACCTTCCGTCAGTTGTCTGTCAATTCCTCTATTAAATGCTGACGTGACTTGAGACGGGGCCCACTTTCTATTAAAAATTTATTAAAATTATAATTTAACCTTTAAAAAAAAAAAAAAAAAAAAACCAGATCCCGTCTTCCCCAACTCCCTTTCCCTGCAACCCAGATCCCGTCTTCCCCAAACCCACCCCTTTCTTCACCCTCCTGTCTTCCCCAAACCCACCACGCACCCATCCTCCACCTCCTCCTCCGCACCCACCCTCACACCCACCCTTGCACCCATCCTCCACCTCCTCCTCCGCACCCATCCTGAAACTCCGGCGCCATGTAACCGCGACTGGGTCTCGTCACATACGAGAGAGAGAGAGAGAGAGAGAGAGAGAGAGATCAAAAATTTCAAAGTGGAACCAGGTTTTTGTAGCTTAAAAATCAGAAATTATGGTTTATAAATTTGCAGGGCCTCCTTTGTTGAAGAAATCAACACTCTGTGTATTTGGTGAGTGTTGATGCGGAGGAGGAGGTGGAGGATGAGTGCGCGGTGGGTTTGGGGACGACGAGAGGGGGAAGAAAGGGGTTGCAGGGAAGGGGGTGTCGGGGAAGACGGGATCTGGTTTTTTTTTAATTTTTTTAAGGATAAATTATAATTTTAATAATTTTTAATAGAAAGTGGGCCCCGTCTCAAGTCACGTCAGCATTTAATAGAGGAATTGACAGACAACTGACGGAAGGTACGTATGACATTGCAACAAATTCGAAGATAAGGTATGATATTGAAACATTTTAAAGACGAGGTATGAAACTGTTAATTACCCAATAGTTGAGGTAGTTTTATGTAATTTACCCTAGATTTTTGTTCTTTTCTCTTCTGCTCTTGGTGAATTACTTCCCACCACTTTGCTGTACAGGTTTTATTATGTAAAAATATTTCATCTTTTGAACAAAGTTATATAAATTAATTGTTGACATGGCTAGAAGCTAAAATCAGGTTGCCTAACCCTGACTAGGTAGTTTCCTTTTACTGACTGATTGTAGTCTATGAGATAGAAGTTATGCATGTACTCAAAACTTCACAAAAGCCACTGGACTGCCCATTTTTAGGGGTCATAAAAGTTGAAAGGAATAACAAAAATAAGTAGACCATTTTGAAATAAGTTGCGAAGCTAGATAAAGAAGTTCAGTATACGTTGTCAATTGCTTTTGCATGTATGCTTGTGTATGTGTCACAACTGCTCAGCACTTAATTTATCTTAAAGTAGATTCTTGTTTCACTATTGCCAGGATCATCAGGATACATATATATTATAACAATTTGATCACTGGAGAAAATACATACAGCAAGCTCTCTCTAGTTGACTTGGCTGGAAGTGAAGGATTAATTGTCGAAGATGAGAGTAGTGAGTGTGTGACGGACTTGCTGCATGTTATGAAATCACTTTCAGCGTATGTTACGATGGCTTATCTGTTTTTATTTTTTTTATTTTTTTTATTTTTTAACTTAATAAGTTTCGGCTTCTTTCAGGTTGCCTATAATTTAAAGGATGGTTCACATTGGTTTTGTACTTATGAGCAGTATATGATTTTCATTGTGCAATTGTGCATCATTCTTAGCATGTGATCAGCTGTGTTTCATTTATACAAATTCGGGATACGAATACATATGTGGTCATACTTTATGTCAATCGTAACAATATATCAACTTCCTGTTGTCCTGCTTATGCCAATCTGTTATCTTGTGCCATCTATGTTTACTCGTGCCGTCCTGTACTTAAATAATTCTGCCTTTTGACGCTGTGCATGTAGGTTGGGAGATGTCTTGTATACCTTATGAAATGCTTACCAAAGTACTTGCAGACTCACTAGGTATTAAATCCTTTTCATTGTTTATGTTAGTCCTGATTTTGGACATGCAATTCTAAGATGAAAGGAAAAGTAATAATGAACAATTTGTTATAACTGCCTCATGGTCATGGGTACTTGTGATTGAGTTGTATCCATTACCGCATTTTCTCCTGTATGATTGAATTACCATTTGGTAACATGTACAGTTGATTTTTATTGACTTTCTTTCATTGGTCTTGTTGAAAATATGGCTTTGATTGCTTACTGAAACAAACAAACAAAAAATTCTATAGGTGGAAGTTCAAAAACTCTGATGATTGTTAATGTCGTTCCAAATTCCTTGAATTTGTCGGAGACATTATCATCTCTCAATTTCTCTTCTAGAGCTCGAAATGCTGTTCTAAGCCTTGGGAATCGAGATACGATAAAGAAATGGAGAGATATCGTAAGTTCTCTCTCTCTCTCTCAGTTTATGAGTTTTCTTTTTCTTTTTCTTTCTTTGTCATGATTACACAGCAAAGCAAGGAAATAGAATAGAAATACTAATAGTAAAACAATAACAAAAAAATCTTTCTAATAATTGAAGCACGGAGCCTCTAATAGAAACTTGCTGAGTTAACAATCACTTCGGCACTTCAAGGAAATCTACTTGCGAGTTTGTGCTGGTTAAGGCATTGTGATGAGCAAGATTATGAACTATTTTCTGCTGAATTTTAATTGTGATGATTCTTGTAGGCAAATGATGCACGTAAGGAGTTGTATGAAAAGGAAAAAGAAAGTCAAGACCTGAAACAAGAGATTTTGGGACTTAAAAATATACTCAAGGATGCAAATGATCAGTGTGTCCTGCTCTTCAATGAAGTGCAGAAGGCGTGGAAAGTTTCTTATATGTTACAGTTAGATTTAAAGGTTTTATAACTTCCTGAGTTTGATACAGCGTTCATGTTTACTTGCATGTTATTGGAAGTCGGTAAAATTTCTTCCTGTGTACTTTGAATATGTTCGAAATGTAAGACAATTTAAAGTGTCTACCTTGCTGAAGCTGTTGGATATACGGCTTCTATTTATACTACAATTAATGAATTCTCCAGAGTTGCTAGTAGTCTAATTTAGTGGTTTTCTGTCTTTTCTTTCATAAATTTTCCTTGTCAACAATGATAATGTGGTTTTGTCTGGTAAGCATGGTTCTAAACTGGTTTAATATTCCCATTTGATGCAGTCAGAGAATATAATGCTTGCAGATAAGCAAAAGATAGAAAAGGAGCAAAATGCACAGCTTAGAAATCAAGTAGCTCAACTGTTACAATTAGAACAAGATCAGAAAGTGCAGATAGAACAACGAGATTCTACAATCCAGGCCTTGCAGGTTGGTCATGTGTCTGATTAATCTTCTCATTTATATGTTTTAGGGTTCAATGGTTCTGTTAAAATACAACAACAACAACAAAGCCTTTTCCCACTAAGTGGGGTCGGCTATATGAATTCTAGAACGCTATTGCGCTCGGTTTTGTGTCATGTCCTTTGTTAGATCCAAGTACTCTAAATCTTTTCTTAGAGTCTCTTCCAAAGTTTTCCTAGGTCTTCCTCTACCCCTTCGGCCCTAGACCTTTGTCCCGTAGTCGTATCTTCTATCCGGAGCGTTAGTAGGCCTTCTTTGCATATGTCCAAACCACCGTAACCAATTTTCTCTCATCTTTTCCTCAATTTCAGCTACTCCTACTTCACCTTGGATATCCTCATTCCTAATCTTATCCTTTCTTGTGTGCCCACATATCCAACAAAGCATCCTCATCTCCGCTACACCCATTTTATGTACGTGTTGATGCTTCATCGCCCAACATTCCGTGCCATACAGCATTGCCGGCCTTATTGCCGTCCTATAAAATTTTCCCTTGAGCTTCAGTGGCATACGACAGTCACACAACATGCCGGATGCACTCTTTCACTTCATCCATCCAGCTTGTATTCTATGGATAAGGTCTCCATCTAATTCTCCGTTCTTTTGCAAGATAGATTCTAGGTAGCGAAAGCGGTCATTCTTTGGTACTTCCTGATCTTCGATCGTCACCCAACTCATTTAGGCCTCCATTTGCACTGAACTTGCACTCCATATATTCTGTCTTTGATCGGCTTAGGCGAAGACCTTTAGATTCCAACACTTCTCTCCAAGGGTTAAGCTTCGCATTTATCCCTTCTTGAGTTTCATCTATCACCATTATATCATCTGCGAAAAGCATACACCAAGGAATATCATCTTGAATATGTCCCGTTAACTCATCAATTACCAATGCAAAAAGGTAAGGACTTAAGGATGAGCCTTGATGTAACCCTACAATTATGGGGAAGTTTTTGGTTTGTCCTTCATGAGTTTTTACGACAGTCTTTGCTCCATCATACATATCCTTTATAGCTTGGATATATGCTACTCGTACTCCTTTCTTCTATAAAATCCTCCAAAGAATGTCTCTTGAGATCCTATCATACGCTTTTTCCAAATCTATAAAGATCATGTGTAAATCATTTTTCCTATCTCTATATCTTTCCATCAATCTTCGTAAGAGATAGTTGCCTCCATGGTTGAGCGCCCTGACATGAACCCGAATTGGTTGTTCGGAACCCGTGTCTCTTGCCTCAATCTATGCTCAATGACTCTCTCCCAGAGCTTTATTGTATGACTCATTAGCTTAATACCCCTATAGTTCATGCAGTTTTGTACGTCACCCTTATTCTTGTAGATAGGCACCAAAGTGCTCTTTCGCCACTCATTTGGCATCTTCTTTGTTTTCAAAATCCTATTGAAAAGGTCTATGAGCCATACTATACTTGTCTCTCCCAAGACTTTCCATACTTCGATCGGTATATCATCTGGGCCCACTGCTTTTCTATGCTTCATCATTTTCAAAGCTACAACCACTTCTTTCTTTCTGATTTGGCAGTAAAAGGAGTAGTTTCTACACTCTTCTGAGTTACTCAACTCCCTCAAAGAAGTACTCCTTTCATGTCCTTCATTGAAAAAATTATGAAAATAACCTCTTCATCTGTCTTTGATCGCGTTCTCTGTAGCAAGAACCTTCCCATCCTCATTCTTGATGCACCTCACTTCGTTTAGGTCCCTTGTCTTCTTTTCCCTTGCTCTAGCTAGTTTATAGATATCCAACTCTTATTCTTTGATATCTAGTCGCTTATACATATCGTCATAAGCTACTAGCTTAGCTTATCACACAACTTTCTTTGTCTCCTGCTTCGCTATTCTATACCTTTCACCATTTTCATTGGTCCTATCCTTGTATAAGGCTTTACAACATTCCTTCTTAGCCTTCACCTTTGTTTGTACCTCCTCATTCCATCACCAAGATTCCTTTTGATGTGGGGCAAAGCGCTTGGACTCTCCTAATACCTCTTTTGCTACTTTTCGAATACAACTAGCCATGGAATCCCACATTTGGCTAGCTTCCCCCTCTCTATCCCACATGCATTGGGTGATTACTTTCTCTTTGAAAAAGGCTTGTTTTTCTCCTTTTAGATTCCACCATCTAGTCCTTGGCACTTCCAGGTCTTGTTTTTTCTCTCTCTTTTGATATGTACATCCATCACCAACAAGCGATGTTGATTAGCCAAGCTCTCTCCCGGTAAAACTTTGCAATCCTTACAAGTTATACGATCCCCTTTCCTCTTTAGAAGAAAATCTATTTGTGTTTTTGACGACCCATTCTTGTAGGTGATCACATATTCTTCTCTCTTCTTAAAGAAAGTGTTGGCTTAGAAGAGATCATATGCCATTGCAAAATCCAAGATGGCTTCCCCATCCTCGTTTCTCTCCCCAAAACCATGGCCACCATGCCACCATGAAAACCTCTATAGTTGCCTGTCTCCTTGCCCACGTGTCCATTTAAATTTCCTCCTATAAATACCTTCTCCGTTTGAGCAATTCCTTGCACCAAGTCTCCAAGATCTTCCCAAAATTTCTCCTTCAAACTCGTATCCAACCCTACTTGAGGTGCGTACGCACTAATTACATTGATGAGTTCTTGTCCTATTACAATCTTGATTGCCATAATTTTATCTCCTACCCTTTTGATATCTATAACATCTTGTGTCAAGGTCTTGTCCACGATGATGCCAACACCGTTTCTTGTTCTATTTGTGCCCGAATAACAAAGTTTAAAACCTTAGTTTTTTAGATCCTTTGCCTTAAGACCAACGCACTTAGTTTTTTGTAGGTAGATAATACTTATCCTTCTCCTCACCATAACTTCCACTACTTTCATAGATTTTCCCGTTAAGGTTCCTATATTCCACGTTCCTAAACGCATCCTACTCTCTTGAACTCTACCCTTCTGTCCTAACTTCTTCACCCTCTCCTGTCTAATAGGGTCAAAGTACTTTTTTTGTGTCCTGTGTAAAGTTGATAGGAGCATATGCTTCCAAACAACTTTGAGTGGAGTCGTTCAAAAAGAAGTTTCTATGACCCCCTTGCTCATTTAACACTGCATCTGGGTGCCGTTGGAGATACAACGACCCTTGCTCACTTATCATTGTGCTCGGGCCACACAGCGCGCCCCTTACGGGTGACGCCCTAGCTTTAGCGCGATTTCGCTCTGGATTCATTTTCATAAGGATTCGACGTAACCTAGGAGTGCCGGCTGTTGACTACCTGACGCCCTTCCCCTCCTCCTTTATCTGGGCTTGGGACCGGCAACGTAAGATAAACTTACACAGGCGGAGTTGGTTCTGTTAAAATATTTCAGGAATTTACTGTAGACCATATTTCAGGAACTACTGTACACATTCATATTTTTAGAGTAATCCGTGCTGCATACTTTTCTGATGCCAGTGTGCTCTCAAGAATAGAGTTACATGTTTTCAGATGATTTTTCAAAAGAATGGCCCACAGGGCCACAGCGATAAGCATACCCATCTATGTCATATCAGCGTGATAACAGGAAAGATGTAACAAGGAGTCCATGCTGAATAGACATTGTAATCTTCTTTGTTTAGCATGCAAGCGTATGAATTGTGTCACAGAACAGAACAGAATCGATAAGTTAAGTTTAAAAAATCTATCTGCACATAGTGCAGGCTTGAAATTTAGTTATGTGTGGACTGAAGATTTTCCAAGACTCATTTTTTATGTGACAAGTACCGAAGTACGTGAAAAAAGAAGAAGAAATAATGACATTTTCTTCGTAGCACTCTTCATATGAGCAATTAATTATTCTGTGCTGTGGTTCTTCATTAAAGTGACTATCACACCTTTACATTGTCAAGTGAATTGATCAGGTTTTGAGGTTTCATTATGTCGCATTATTAAATGGTTGAAGTCTGGAGGACGTATGTTATAGTATGAAGGTTTCCCATTTATACTTCCTAACCAAGGAACTTTTCCTTGCATTTTGCACCACATGATCTTGCCCAACATTAACTGTTCGATACAGGCCAAAATTAAAAGCATCGAGTCCAAACTCATTGAAGCCCTCCATTCCAGTGAAGATCAGTCACCATTAGTCTTGGATCCAGGGTCTGCAATTCTATCAAATTCCAAGGCAATGGGAGATGGCATGGATTCTCCAGTAACTACGAATTTGGAAGAGGAGCTTAAAAAGCGTGATGCATTAATTGAGGTGTGCTATTCTACCATAATTCCATGATTTCTGTTTCTAGAATAATGGTTGCAACTTAATGATTTGTACATATGCATGAACGTCTGTTATCTATCCTATCTGTAATCCAATTTTCATTTCTCATACAAACGAGGAGTTCACAAACCTATGCATAGACAATAGATTAGATTTTAACATTTTGAATTTAACTTATAATGACACTCCATCAAAGGAAAATTTTGATATTTATAGACCCAAAATGACCTCACTAAGAAACTGCTAGTGGCAAGTGCCACATGAACAGTATTCATGCTACATTATTGTGAAATGTGAACAATGCTGTTAAGATGAAGACCATTAGACTGCAAAAACTAGTATAAACTAGACTGGTTAAGTACCAATGTCATGATTTTATCTTGATCTTTTTCAAATAATGTTGACTTAATTTGTCATTTTAAAAAACCAAAGGTACATTCATTGGGAGCAAAAAGTTATGTTATGACGAGGTTCTTCCACAATGAGTTAGTCTCGTACCAAGTCATTGTTTTTGCATACCAGCATAAAATATCATCTCTTCTGAATCTATTTTCCCATTCTCAATTGATATGCCCATTTTTATATGGTTAATGCTCTCTGTCTCTCTGTCTCCCCCTCCCTCCCTCTGTCTCTCCCTCTCTCTCACACCAGAGGTTGCATGAAGAAAATGAAAAGTTATTTGATAGATTGACAGAGAAAACATCTTTGGCTGGCTCACCAAAGGTAATTTCTGTTAGTCCCACTTTTGATGTGGTTGTGTGCTTTCACAATATAATTGTATATTTGTTCGTCTGATTGTTTTACGTGATATTTTAAGTATCTGCTACATTCTTGGGTGCTCATTGGTGCATTCAGTGTTCTCCTTGATTCGGTAATTCATGGAAACCCAAAGGAGTGCAGGTGGTTAGATGTAATTCTGGGTGTTTATTGTTATAAAAACACTTGAAGATTTTGGGATGATTTTTTTATTTATTTATTTATTTTTTTTCAGTTAGCATTCCCGACTATTGTAGCAGTTTCATATGGTCATATGGTATTGATTGTTCTTTATTGCGATGCCATTTGTGAGTGGAAAAGTTTAAGAGAGCAAATTTCGATGAAAAGTTTATGAGTTTGGATAAGTGTGGTGTCCTATCACAATGCATTGTCAGTTAATAAGCTGCTTCCTTATCTCATTTGTGGTATTTAAGCAATTCTACTTCTATGGTTTGTTAAGTGTATCATAACAGATTTCTAATATGTGTGGGTGTGTATTTTCAGTTGTCAAGTCCATTATCCAAAGGGCGGCTAAATGTTCAGTCTCGGGACCTTGTGAGGTAAGACTTTTGCAAAACTTTATGTTTAATGTGTTTTGTATGTTATTTTTCTTCATCCCTCAATTCCTAAAAGAAAAAGCTTGTTTATCAAACTTTCGCTTTCAATAATTTAAAACAGGAATGATAGTAGAGGACACTCGATGGATATTGTTTCTTCATCAATCGCACTTGCTGCAGATGAGACTGAGGGTACTGTTGGGTGAAATCTAGTGTGGAGAAAGTCAAGACAACCCCTGCTGGAGAATATCTTACGTCTGCCTTGAATGACTTTGATCCTGAGCAGCATGACAGCCTTGCTGCGATTTCGGATGGAGCAAATAAGCTTTTAATGCTGGTATGCTTGGTTATTTAATTTATCTTTTCATTTGTGTTTGACACCATACTGGCATATCTTGATATTATGCTTAATTGAATACGGTGTCATCACTGATTACTTATTTTAAAGTGAGTATTAAGCGTTGATGTTCAACATTTCACCTTTCTTGATGTGGAGAAAGTCTTGCTAACAAAGGTTCTTGTTTTTTGTTTAATTTTTTTATGGTTGTGGTGAGCACTACACAAAAAGCTTCTTAAATAATTGTTAATAAGTGACCTTTGTTAGTGTTTTGTAGTTTCAATTAGGGCTTGACTTGATGAAATTTGGATTAATTTGACAAGAAATTGAAGAAGATGATGAAGGCAGCAAAGGGAGTACATTGCTCCTCTTGGATTCAGTTCAAAGAATGAGAATAAGAGAGAGAGTACAAGTGGCCGTTACAAAAGCACTCACACGAACAACTTGCTCTCTAACACTCATGTGCGCTTTGTACAATTTAACGAGCACAACTGGTATGACAGCTGGCGGAAATCTAGCCTATGAGCTAGTCTAATCTCAACCATTTATTCTAAACACTTTAAAAACAAATACTAACAATTCTGACAAGCTTGAGGGTGAAGAAATCAGCTCAAGTGCTTATATTTCAAGACTCACTTCTAAGCTTTTAAGTTTAGCTGACTTCACTCCAAGTAAACCTCTGAGATAATAAAATCGATCATTTGGCAGAGCTTTGGTGAAGATTTCTGCCAATTGGTCCTCTGACTTCCGGTAAACCAAGTTGATAATGTTTTCCTGCAATGCATTTATGATGTAGTGATATTTGTGAGTAATATGCTTTGATCTCTGGTGGAAAACTGGATTTCTTGTCTTTACAATCGCAAAAAGTATTGTTCATATTAAAGTGGAGTTGCATCTGTTTGCACTTCTCCAAATCCTCCAGAACAAATCTAAGCCGAACTACTTGTGTAGTAGCTTCTGATGCACTTACATACTCAGCTTCAGCTGTGGAAAGAGCCACACCATTCTGGTTAACAGAAGTCCATGAGAAAATGTCACTGCCATTTTTTTTTTTTTTTTTTTTTTGAGAAGAAACGATAACCCATTAATAAAATAAAAACAAGAACTACGAAATAGTGGATAAGAAATCCACCATGTAGCAAAGCTAGCTAAGACCTCTCAAATAGATCTAATTACAACATAACCTCAACCAAAATCATTTTATGGCTGCTGACATATCCCACACTATATGAGAAAGAGAATAATCCCTGAACTCATTCGAAACTGATGCCCAGAGGGCTACCCAGTATCTTACTCTAGCCAATAGTTCTGCTACCCCCACTCCATTATAATCCTCAAAAACTCTTCTGTTACGCTCCAACCAAATGTTCCAAAAAACTGTTAAAACCAAACAGCCCCGCAAGGCTTTAGCTTTCCTCCCCTTTCCTAAAGCCTCAAAATTGGTGCTTTGAAGCTCGAAACAACCCTTTTGGAATGACCCAACTAACTCTAACTTCCTGAACCAATTTCCACCACAACTGTATTGACGAAGAACAATGGAGAAAAATATGATTAACACTCTCCTCCTCAGATTTACACAAACTGCACCAATGGGGAGAAATACAAATAAAAGGCTTTCGCCTTTGAACTTGATCACAAGTGTTGACCTTCCCAGTAGCCACTAACCACACAAGAACTTTGACCTTCGGAGGAGCTATTGATTTCCAAATCTGAGAGAAGGGTGGAAAATGTTGCACTGTTCCATTGTTGCTCAAGAAAGAGCTATAGGATTTGCAAGTGAACAATCCTGATAAGTCTAGTTTCCATCTTCAGTTATTCGCTCTTGATTGAATCAAACGAACATTTTCCACCTTCTGTAATAACCTAGCCGCCTCTGCTATCTCCAACTCATTCAAATTTCTTCTGAAGTCAAAATTCCAGCTCAAAGAATGAAGAGAAAAATCCATAAAACTTGAAATGCTCTGGTTGTGCATTCTTGATAACAAGAATAATCTAGGATATTGCTCTTTCAATGGTCCTCCTTCGAACCAACCATCCTCCCAAAACCTCACCCTCTCCCCGCTGCCCACCTCAAACTTGCAGCACTCTAGGAACGATTGAAGACCAAACAAAATATCTTTCCGAGGGCTACGACATGAAACACACAGCGAAGGATTTGCATCCCACCCATTATCCTGCAACCCGTACTTGCTTCTTATCACCTTCTGCCAGAGAGAATTTGATTCCATTGGGAATCTCCACAACCACTTAGCCAGTAACGCTTCATTCCGTTTCCTCAAATTCCCCACACCTAAACCCCCTTCCTCCTTACTTTTAATAACTACCTCCCATTTCACCAAATGTTTTTTCTTTCCTTCCTCTACCCCTTCCCAAAGAAACCCTTTCATTAGTTTTTCCAGCCGTCCAATCACCCCCGCAAGGAATTTTGAACAAAGACATGTAGTAAATTGGCAAACTTCCCAAAACAGATTGAATCAAAGTTAATCTACCACCTTTGGATAAGAATGCCTTCTTCCAACTTTGAAGTCTTTTTTCCATCTTTTCTACAACTGGATCCCAAAACGTAAGTGCTCTTGGCCTTCCCCCAAGAGGAAGACCCAAATACTTTACTGGCCAGCTACCCACCTCACAACCCCAAGAATCTGCCATCCTTTTAATTTTCTCACAATCTGAGTTTATTCCAGCCAAAGAACACCTTGCTTTGTTAATTTTCAAACCTGAAACACTACAAAATAAATTGAGCAACTCTAATAAATTGTTCCAAACTTCCTCAGCCCCCGCCAAGAAAAAAATGATGTCATCAGCAAATTGAAGATGCGAAATCTCCACCTTTTCTTGCCCAATGCACAAACCTTTGATCAGATTATTCTCTTGGGCCTTCTCCAACAATCTACTCAAGACATCAACTAATAAGGTGAAAAGAAGAGGTGATAGTGGGTCACCTTGTCTCAAACCTCTTGAAGCTTTAAATTTTCCTCTAGGCCTCCCATTGATCAAAATTGAGAAATTTGCGGAACTTAGACAACCCTGCATCCATTTCCTCCATCTATTGCCAAAGCCCTTTCTTTGTAAGACTACATCCAAAAATCTCCACTCCACATGAAAATAAGCCTGTTCAAAATCAATCTTGAACACCGATCCCTCCTCTTTCTTCTGCATACCCTGATGTGTATTGCATATCAATTTCATTACCACCCCAGTCACTATCACAATAATCAACTAGAATTAAAGACTTTCCTTTTGCATACTCAATTCCAAAGTCAAGAGTTCCTTGCACATACCTGAGCACTATTTTTGCAGTTCCAAAGTGCTTCTTTGTTGGATTGTGCTTAAACCTGGATAAAAGACTGGCAGCAAACATAATATTTGGTCCTTTTGCTGTTAAATAAAGCAAACTCCCTACAATTTCTCTGTAAACAGCCTCATCTGCATTTCACTTTGATCATCTTTCTTCATCTTGTCATTCACAGCAAGAGAAATACTCACTGGTTTACAATCCTTCAAACCAAATTTTTCTAGCAAAGTCGAAGCATACTTTTCTTGGTTTATGAAGATCTCATTTTCAGACTGAATAATTCTCATTCCAAGAAAGCGGTACAATCATCCAAGTTCTGGTTTCTCATATTTTCTCTCATGAGCTTTGAACTCATTGATCAAATCAATGCTACTGCCTTTGTACACTATATCAATCACATAAATGGAGACCCAAGAAAATGGTACAATAATCCAAGGTCTGGTTTCTCATATCCATAGCTTCACTTGGACTTCTCTGAAAACCACACTCAAGTAGATAGGAGTTAATTTCCTCATACCAAGCTCTTGGAGCTTGTTTCAGACCATAAAGAGCTTTTCTGAGCTTGTACAATTTGTCTTCAGATCCTGGAACTATGAATCCCTCAGGTTGATCAATATATACTTCCTCATTCAGCACTACATTCAGAAAAGCTAATTTTAGATCAAGTTGATCTAATTTCCCACCTTTCTGTGCAGCAAGAGCTATTGAAGTTCTTATTTTGTACAACCTTGGAACATGTGCAAGGTCTCATTGGGAAGCTCGTCATGCTTGTCCTTTACTGAAAGCCTCTTTATGTTGCTTTCCTGCAGCACATCCTGACAAATTCCATCATCTTTTGGTGGCCCATACACCATTCCTTCAAAAGTCTCTGTCTTCTATGCCATTCCCAAGCATTCTTCTATAATTGCTTTTCTAGCTACTGGATTCATATCCTCCATAATGAGAGGGAAACATCTATTCCCTGTCATTTGCAGTTGTTACATGGTATTGTAACTGCATGTCTTCAAAGATTGCTACTAGATGACCTCAATGGGATCAATTTCATTAAGTTTCTTAGTTCTCTCAATCACAGACACTATATTATCATAGGTTCCTAGTGAGACTAATCAACAACTTCTCAGACAATTCTTCACCATACATCTTCATTATTAATTAAGCCAAACAATCTAGTCAAATACGCAGGTAATGATTCATCATTTCTCATACAAGCATACTCAAAATCTTGACGAACACCTTGCTATTTCACAGCTCTGACTTCTAAATCACCATCACAGCTCTGACTTGTAAATCACCTCTATACCCTTGCTTCAGAACATTCCAAGCTGCCTTTGCAGTCTCTTGGTTTGCAATCTGAGGGAAGATCTCGTTTGAAACTGCACTCAAAACAACCCCAAAGCCTTTGCATCTTGAGCTATGAGATCCTGAACCACAATCTTCTCCTTCTCAGGCTCATCTGGAATCTCAGATCCTTGATCTACAAATTTCCATTGCTTAGTGACACTTGAAAATCGTCTTCATCCTCATACACCAGAAGTCGTAGTTCACTCCAGTGAACACCGGAGCTTGAAGTTCAGCTCCAGATCCAGCCATTTGATGCTTCTATTCAGCTGGGTTTCTTCGTTGGAATACCCAGAAGAATTCACGAGTCACACCCCCTAATTCAAATCATACCAAGCTCTGAGGCCATGTTAGTGTTTTGTAGTTTCAATTAGGGTTTGACTTGATGAATTGTGGATTAGTTTTGACAAGAAGATGATGAAGGCAGCAAAAGTAAGTACATTGTTCCTCTTGGATTTGATTCAGAGAATGTGAATTAAGAGTGAGAGAGTACAAGTGACCATTACAAAAGCAGTCACGCAAACAACATGCTCTCTATTCTGAACCATTCATTCTAAACACTTTAAAAAACAAACACAGAACAATTCTAACAAGCTTGAGGGCGAAGAAATCAGTTCAAATGCTTATATTTAACATTAAACTGCTGTTTTTCCTTTAATCAGCTTCTCAGGCGACTACTTGTATATGTTTCAACTTGACAAACTATTCTTGTAATCCTCCTACATGACAAACTTTGGGAAAACTAGGGGATTGTTTGATAAAATTTAAAAAAACTGGACTAAGAGGGAGAGATATGGAATAATGGAAGGAAAAATTGACAAGTGATAGAAATGCCCAAAAAATGAGGGAGAACATTAAACTAAAATTGAAAATTTAAGACATTCTAAACTTGGTTTTTAGTTTTGATTCTGGTAAAGCATTCTATATATTATCTGATCTCTCATCTCTCCTTCACCTCAACCATCTCTTATCTCAATGTTATCTCCATGTTCTTATCTTTCTTGAACTAAAATAATAACATTACAGCATGATGCCTCCAATCATAACATTTAAACAACCTAATACTTGGCTTCACCTAGCTTGTTTATTCTTTCAAGTTTGAACACAAATGATGTTTCTTGTGATCGGCACATATTGATGGTCTATGATACTTATTGTGTGCAACTTTAACATGTTATGCTAATTGTCTCTTTACAAATTACAGGTTCTGGCTGCAGTCATTAAAGCAGGGGCTTCTAGGGAGCATGAAATACTTGCTGAAATAGGAGATGCCGTTTTCTCTTTTATTCGTAAAATGGAACCACAGAGGGCAATGGACACCATGCTTGTATCCCGTGTTAGAATTTTGTATATTAGATCCTTGCTTGCTAGATCACCAGAGCTGCAGTCCATCAAGGTAATGAACGTTAAAGAATCGAGACTTACCTTTTTATTTGTATGCTCCTTTTACTTTTTCTTTGTCTTTTCTCAAGGCCAGGGTTGGTGCTGTCAGTGCTTATCATTTCTTCTTTCTTGCCATTATTAGGTTTCTCCGGTCGAGAGTTTTCTAGAGAAGGTTAGTACTGGACGTAGTAGGAGTTCCAGCTGGGGAAACAGCCCAGGAAGATCTCCTGTGCTCTATGTTGATGAGCATATCCAAGGCTTCAAAGTGAATCTAAAGCCAGAAAAGAAGTCCAAGTTTTCATCAGTTGTATCAAAGATACGCGGACTTGATCAGGTAACTCCCATCTCTCTCTCCCTCCCCCCCCCCACACCCCCATCTCTCTCTCTCCCTCCCCCTCCCCCCCCCCCCCACCCCCATCTCTCTCTCTCCCTCCCCCTCCCCCACCCTCTCTCTCTCTCTCTCTCTCTCCCTCCCTCTCCCTCCCTCTCTCTCTCTATCTATATATAGAGGGAGAAGGCAAAAAGAGTGAAGCTTTCATAATCCCAAATTTGCTCCTCCCATTAGGATTTCAACAGAAAAAACAAATTCACAAAAAGTAAAAAAAAAAAAAAAAAACCACCCACGTAGTGGGACTGTGAGTGGTTAGTAAGTTTATTATTTTTTTAGTATATTATTTATTGTTTTTCTTTTTTATTTTTTTTTCAAACAGAAAAATAAATAATAAAATAAAAAGTGTCAATTGCCACACACGTATGCGTGTGGAAAGAGGGTAGTGTGTGTGTATACTGTATATATACAAACAAGGGATAAATGAGAGAGAAGAGAATCCCAACACGCAAGCACAAGGCAGACAAAAGAATGAAGAAGAAAAAAATCTGGCTATACTTCTGCCACAAGAGTGGAAGTTTCTTCTTTCACTTTTCTCGTGAACCTCTTTCTCATTCCCTGCTTTTTTTTTGTGCTTCTTCCCTACCCATATGTACACCAATTTAATAGTTTTGACCTTTTTCTGCTAATCTTCTCTTTTGTTGCAAATGGTTTGTATGGTGTGGCACTAAGCATTCAAATGTGCAGGAGACTCCAAGGCAGCAGGTAACCGCTGGAAAGCTTAAGGAAATAAATGAGGAAGCAAAAAGTTTTGCAATTGCAAACAATGCGCTTGCTGCTCTGTTTGTTCATACACAAGCTGGATGGATGAAGTGGAAGAGTGCATCTGGCGTGTTGTGTGACCGCCGTATGCCACTGAAGCTCAAGGGAAAATTTTATAGGACGGCAATAAGGCCGGCGATGCTGTATGGCACAGAATGTTGGGCGGTGAAGCATCAACACGTACACAAAATGGGTGTAGCGGAGATGAGGATGCTTCGTTGGATGTGTGGGCACACGAGAAAGGATAAGATTAAGAATGAGGATATCCGGGGTAAAGTAGGAGTAGCCGAAATTGAAGGAAAGATGAGAGAAAATCGGTTACGGTGGTTTGGACATGTGTAAAGAAGGCCTACTGACGCTCCGATTAGAAGATGCGACTATGGGACAGAGGTTCAGGGCCGAAGGGGTAGAGGAAGACCTAGGAAAACTTTGGAAGAGACTCTAAGAAAAGACTTAGAGTACTTGGATCTAACGAAGGACATGACACAGGACCGAGCACAATGGCGTTCTAAGATTCATATAGCCGATCCCACTCAGTGACTTGGATTTTCCAAGTCTCCAACCGAGAAGTTTTCCTCACTCGAAAAATTAAGGGAACACTACCCCAACCTACATGCTCCACTCAGAAAGCTTCAACATACAAGCTTCAACAAAAGAAAATTCAAAGAACTTAGCGAAGAAGGCTTTGGTGTATTTAACACAATACGTTGAAATGAAGGAAAACTTATTTATTGATATCCCCGATAAGCTACAAATATGTACATATACATGAGTCAAAATAAACAAACAAGATGGAGCCTTCACAAAGGTTGCTTAGGAGAAGTCTCAGCAGTCGGTAGAGCCCCAGAAAGAGAAGGCATCGGAGGGGGATCATTCGGAGCCTCAGTACTGGACAGAACCCTAGAAGGAGGAGGCATCAGAGGTTGATCATTTGGAGCTTCATTACGCGGTACAGCCCCAGAAGACGAAGGCAATAAATGCCTTTGGAACAAACCCACAAATCTCTGATGATCAAGTAAAACCTGACCATCAGTTTCCTTCATCTGGTCAAGCTTCCTCTTCATGTTTGTAGCATAGTCATGTGCGAGCCGGTGCAACTGTTTATTCTCATGCTTGAGCCCTCTAATCTCCTGTTTGAGACTCATCACTTCGGCCGCCAATGATTCAACTTGGCGGGTTCGAGCAAATAGGCGTTGGGCCATATTAGACACAGAACCTGCACACTGAATACTGAGAGCCAGTGAATCCTTAACAGCTAACTCATCAGACCGTTTGGAAAGTAGTCTGTTATCTTTGGGAGTGAGAAGGTTCCTGGCCACCACCGCAGCGGTCATATCATTCTTCATCACGGAATCCCCAACGGTAAGAGGACCAGTAGGGGAGACGAAGGATGGGCGCCATATGTTGTCTGGAGAAGGCGGGGCTGCCTCTTCAACAAGGTTCAAGTCAAAACGACGGTCGGAGGGGCCAGACATTTTCAAAGGTATTGAAGAGAGAAGAGGTCGGACAAATCAAGATCTTAGAAGTGCAAGAATAGAGCTTCTACTGGTGGAGATTCAAGTGTGCTTTGGAACTTAATGCCAGCCCTATAAAAAGCTGCACTCGACGGAGCTTCAGACATCGAAGAGGCGCCTGCTCAGAAATCGAAGAGGCGTTTGCTTTCTCAAAAGCCGGGCTGCTTAGAGACCACGAGGGTTGATCTCATAAATCGAAGAGGTGTTTGCTTTCTCAAAAGTTGGGCTGCTCAAAGACCACGAAAGCCGATCTCAGAAATCGAAGAGGCGCTCGCTTCCTCAAAAGCTGGGCTCCTCAGAGACCACGAGGGTCGATCTCAGAAATCGAAGAGGCACCTACTTTTCCAGCCTTGTCAGCACCTGTCACACGCACACTCAGCTTTGCGGAAATTATGGGTATTCTGTCGAAGACTTCTGGGGAAGTAGAAAACACATGAATCTTACTGTCCAATCACCCACTTCCCACACGCAGCAATAGCTCATGGGTACCACAGATAACTTTGCCAAAGTTCTCTGCCAAAGTTGAGCACGTGAAGCTTGCAGCTCCCACTACATCGCTCTGACCAAGAAGGGTAAAAGAATAGCAAAGAAACAGCACTAACAAAGTTTAGACCCATAAATTTTGAAGGTCTAGCTACCATATTATTACCCACAAGGGTAAAGGAACAGTACCACTGTTGGATAATTGGAAAGTCCCTGTGTGTCAACCTCTGTGCCTCGTGGCAAGGTAGACTAGCAAACATGCCCAACCTTTACTCACATTCGAGAAAACACTCCCAATAAGATTGCTTGCTCCAAAATCGAAGAGGCACCGTCCTCCGAATCTCGAGAGCCAGACTCCCAACATGACTACTTTCTCAAAAATCGAAGAGAGGGTAAAGGAACAGTACCATTGCTGGATAATTGGAAAGTCCCTGTGTGTCAACCTCTGTGCTTCGTGGCAAGGTAGACTAGCAAACATGCCCAACCTTTACTCACATTCGAGAAAACACTCCCAACAAGATTGCTTGCTCCAAAATCGAAGAGGCACCGCCCTCCGAATCTCGAGAGCCAGACTCCCAACATGATTACTTTCTCAAAAATCGAAGAGACACTGCTCCCCGAATCTCGAGAGCCAGACCCCCAGCATGATTGCTTTCTCAAAAATCGAAGAGGCATCGTTCTCCGAATCAATCGAAGAGGCGCTCGCTCTCTCAAAAGCTGGGCTGCTCAGAGACCACGAGGGCCGATCTCAGAAATCGAAGAGGCACCTTTTCTAGCCTTGTCAGCACCTGTCACACGCACACTCAGCTTTGCGGAAATTATGGGCATTCTGTCGAAGACTTCTGGTGAAGTAGAAAGCACATGAATCTTACTGTTCAATCACCCACTTCCCACACGCAACAATAGCTCATGGGTACCACAGATAACTTTGTCAAAGTCTCTGCCAAAGTTGAGCACGTGAAGCTTGCAGCTCCCACTACATCGCTCTGACCAAGAAAGGTAAAAGAATAGCAAAGAAACAGCACTAACAAAGTTTAGACACATAAATTTTGAAGGTCTAGCTACCATATTATTACCCACAAGGGTAAAGGAACAGTACCACTGCTGGATAATTGGAAAGTCCCTGTGTGCCAACCTCTGTGCTTCGTGGCAAGGTAGACTAGCAAACATGCCCAACCTTTACTCACATCCGAGAAAACACTCCCAACAAGATTGCTTACTCCAAAATCGAAGAGGCACCGCCTTCCGAATCTCGAGAGCCAGACTCCCAACATGATTACTTTCTCAAAAATCGAAGAGACACTGCTCCCCGAATCTCGAGAGCCAGACCCCCACCATGATTGCTTTCTCAAAAATCGAAGAAGCATCGTTCTCCGAATCTCGAGAGCCAGATACCACATACCACTTTTTCAAAGTGCTCTGACAGAGTTAAAACATGTGAAGCTGGCAGCTCCCACTACCGTGCTATGACCAAGCAGGGTAAAGGAATAGCATTACTACTTGTTGTTAGGGAGACTCCTATATATGTCGACCTCCATCCCCAACGGACAGGCAGACCTGCAAAAATGCTCAACCCTTCCTCATATCTGAGAGGGCACTCCCAACGAAGCCTTTCGAAATATTCAGCTTTCTTTCCCCCCGATAATACCTCTGCAAACAAGCTATACTAGAGCAAGAATATCTCATATCATCAGGGTTAAAAGCAAGAGTATCCCATATCATGCTTTTTCCCTGTCTTTTCCTTTGGCCTTGTTTTTACCTGCAAGACAAGGAGAAAGAAAGCAATCAGTCAGCACTTGAAATCAAGCTCCCAGCCAGGAACTGACAGCCTGGAACCCCTTACCTGATTACTTACCTGGCATTGCTCTCGAGTACTCATCTTCAACATCTTATGTGGCCAGGGAAGATACCACATCTGCTTGAGGAACAGATAGGGCAAGTGCGAAGGATACAAGGAAGCATGTGGAGACAAGCGTAACAGCACACGTGCCGATCCATCCATTACTTTGTCAAAAGCAAAAGTATCCCATATCAGCAGGGTCGAACGTACTCTAGATTTGATGGACTTGTTTTGACCCTCAAATTCTTCAGTCGGCCTTATACTCTGGAGGAAACCAGAAAACCCTCCAGCTCAGTTCAAGAATAAGCCTGTGGAAAGTTACTTCTTCAAAAGCAAAAGTATCCCATATCATCTCTTCTCATTTTTCTTCTCTTTATCCTTCATGCTGCTGCAAGATGGGGAGAAGGTGAACAATCAGCCGGAGCTCTGATTGCTTACCTTGTCTGTCACCTCTTTCAGCAAATCCCCTAGCTCGGCGACTTGGGGGACTCCTACTACATGGTTTGTATCGCGCTTGACCAAGCCTGAAACTACAAGTAAGCTTCAAGTGAAATTGATACATTACCTTGTGCATCTCCACCAGTTAAAGATACCACCCCTGGATGGAGGAAGAGTACTTCCAGAGAAGCTGCCACATCTACCTATGAGACAGATAAGGCAAGTCAAGATGATACCACACTCCGATACTTAGAAGTTTCGTGATTACGAGATCATTCTCCCACAATATTTCCTAATGTCATTTGTACTCTAATGTCATTTGTACTAAATCATTCACTTGTACTCACTAAAGGAGAGCTTGAACCTATGTACTTGTGTAAACCCTTCACAATTAATGAGAACTCTTCTATTCCGTGGACATAGCCAATCTGGGTGAACCACGTACATCTTGTGTTTGCTTTCCTATCTCTATCCATTTATATACTTATCCACACTAATGACCGGAGCAATTTAGCGAAGATCACAAAAAGCGACCGTTTTCGCTACCTAGGATCTATCTTACAAGAGAACGGAGAATTAGATGGAGATCTCAACCATAGAATACGAGCTGGATGGATGAAGTGTAAGAGTGCATCCAGCATGTTGTGTGACCGTCGTAGGCCACTGAAGCTCAAGGGAAAATTTTATAAGACGGCAATAAGGCCAGCGATGTTGTATGGCACAGAATGTTGGGCGGTGAAACATCAACACGTACACAAAATGGGTGTAGCAGAGATGAGGATGCTTCGTGGGATGTGTGGGCACACGAGAAAGGATAAGATTGAGAATGATGATATCCGAGGTAAAGTAGGAGTAGCCGAAATTGAAGGAAAGATGAGAGAAAATCGGTTCCGGTGATTTGGACATGTGCAAAGAAGGCCGACTGACGCTCCGGTTCGAAGATGTGACTACGGGACAGAGGTTCAGGGCCGAAGGGGTAGAGGAAGACCTAGGAAAACTTTGGAAGAGACTCTAAGAAAAGGCTTAGAGTACTTGGATCTAACGGAGGACATGACACAAAACCGAGCGCAATGGCGTTCTAGGATTCATATAGCCGACCCCACTTAGTGGGAAAAGGCTTTGTTGTTGTTGTTGTTGTTGTTGTACAGGAGAGGATGCATCAGGAGGGACAACTAGTCAGTTGGAGCTCCTTTCAACTGCAATCATGGATGGTTGGATGGCTGAACTGGGTGCTGCAGTGCCTCCTCATACAGATGCCCTTGGCCAACTTTTATCTGAGTATTCCAAGCGGGTCTACAGTTCTCAATTGCAGCACTTGAAGGTATGTATTTATTTAGCTGGCTAGTCTCCTACTTTAGAGTTGGTATCCGATATCACCACATTATAGTTGGAGTAATGTTGCTTTTGCGCCCTTCAAAATGCCTGGAGGCCCAATTATCTAATTTGCACCACATTATAGTTGGCTTATTATTGCTTTTATTCCCTTTGAAATGCCCGAGGGTCCAATTACTTTGATAATATGCACCTGGGAAATCTGCACCTTTGTATGCTCTCCACTGTTTTTATGGCAGCCCATATATACTGGTGCCTATTCATCTTTTGGTAGCATCTCTGTATCTATGATACTATGCTCATTAGCATTTTTGTGGTATACTTGTTGAATTTGGTGAAATGACGTGTATTTTCCTTCAAATATGAGATGCAATATATATGGTTTTACTATATATATATATATATATATATATATTTATATATCTAAGATGAAGCTTGTTCTGTATGCTCTATCAATGAATTATTGGTTGATTTCTGAATTTCTTTCATATTCCAGGATACTGCTGGTACATTGGCATCAGAAGGTGCTGAAGATGCAGCACAAGTTGCGAAATTGCGATCAGCTCTCGAGCCTGTTGATCACAAAAGGAGAAGGGTAATCATTCTTTATTGATGTATGTGCATATCTTAGAAAGTATTTCTTACGTATATCATACACTTCATAGATGTAAATTTGCATATCCAACAGAAAGGAAGAAATCCATATAACAAAAAGGATGTAGTTCTACTAAGTAATCTGTTAAAAAGAAGAAACAAAAAGCAAGCAAAAGTTTTGGCCCTTTGGGTTTGTTAGAGTTTCAGAAAATTACTCGATGAACCTTCCACTGGGATGCGAGTCGAAATTCTTTTTTTGTTTCCATTTTTATGTGTTGATTGGCTGAAGTTGTATTCTCTTCTTGCGCCGGTTATTGGATTTTTATGCTGATTTCTTGATTTCATCAGATTTTGCAACAAATAAGAAGTGATGCAGCCTTATTGACACTGGAAGATGGTGGTCCACGTATTCAAAATCCTTCCACGGCTGGTAAAGATGCACGATTAGCATCTCTCATTTCCCTTGATGGCATATTGAAACAAATCAGGTACTCTTTGTACTTCTGGTGTGATACATAATGATTGGGTTATCGTAAATTAGAAACGAGAAAATGTAATGTTATTTTTTTATTTATTTATACAGGATTTAATAAGACAATCGTCTGTAAGCACCCTGAGCAAGAGCAAGAAGAAACTAATGCTTGCATCTCTAAATGAACTTGCTGAACGGATGCCTTCTCTTCTTGACATTGATCATCCATGTGCGCAAAGGCAAATTGCTGAACACTAAATGGATATTTGCCCACATAATTTGTCTTTGTTTCCTCATTTTGTAACCGATGCTTCTTGTGAAACTGATGTGAATGTTTTTGCCTGATCATTCATTTGCTCCACTCCTGAATCTTTTGCAGCCTATTCCCGAAGAAGACGATCTTCTTCAAGAACAATTGAATGCTCGCAAACCATCTACAGATTTCGGGGGGTTTAATACTGAAACGGATGTGGCGCAGTGGAATGTCCTGCAGTTCAATACAGGCTCGACAACCCCATTTATCATCAAGTGTGGGGCAAACTCAAATTCAGAACTGGTCGTTAAAACAGATGCCAAGATTCAAGAACCTAAAGGTGGTGAAGTTGTCAAGGTCATCCCAAGACCGTCTGTTCTGGAAAGTATGAGCTTGGAGGAGATGAAACATGTATTCTCGCAGCTCCCTGAGGCTCTGAGCTTGCTTGCCTTGGCAAGGACTGCCGATGGAACGCGAGCTAGGTATTCTAGGCTGTACAGGACTTTAGCCATGAAAGTTCCCTCTCTGAGGGATTTAGTGGGCGAACTTGAAAAGAGGGGAGTCCTAAAAGACGCGAGAATAATCTATTAGGACCTCCACCGTTTGCGTTTCAGAGGTATGTATGACACATATAGTTTCATTTGGAGGTGTCCAAACAATTGGTATTGTGAGTTGTAATCTTGTTGATTCGTGTTGTGCCCGTATTCAGGCATGCTCATTGATTGCCTCACGTACATTACATATTACCAACTCTCTATTTCTTCTTCATGGTTCTGATGCAAGTTTAAAAATGTTGCATCAGTTGCATCATATTCGACCGGTGTCACTTCAGGACTCGGTCTAATCCAAATTAATCCACCCTAAATTGACATGTTTAATTAGTCGTGACTCATGTCAAACGACATGAGACGTTTTCAACAAGTGGTATTAATCGTGTTGTTATCGGACCACCCCACATCAACGTATGGACATTCAAAATTTACTGCTGAAACAGATGACAGAGACTTTGCTTGCTCAGCGAGTGAGTAAACAGATATGTAGAGACTGGTGTGATGATATAACGAATCTACTTTCCTACCCTAACTTGGAAATTAATTACTTTCCTTTCTTTTTTTAATTTTCCTGTTTCTAGTCAATTTTACCCTTTTTTCTTTTCCTTTTCTTAATCAAATTCCCTTTTTTATTAATGGAATACAAGTATGATGATTATTTGGGTGATTGTTTTTGCTTTTTAAATCTCCTAGACTTTAGGGTTTAAAGAAATCGTGATCAATCGCCGATCGTATCAACTAATTATCTGAAGGAAAAATTTTGTCCTAGCTAAGAACAAGTATGAACATTTGAATACACATGCAAGCTATTAACACTTTAAAGTAGGCATGCATTCAAAAACAATTCATAAAACCCATGACTTTCAAAGCCTAGTATATGGTGAACCAAAATAAAACTCTTTAACAACATTAAAGAGAAGTAAAGATTAAGTGATTCTTTACCCTTGAAGCTCATCCTTGATTACACAAGGGATTCACCCAAGTGGAGGGCCTTCAAGTCACCTCCAAGCTCTTTGAATCCTCCTTGTGTTTTCCTCCCTTTAGTGCTCCTTTGATGATTTGAGGAAAAATGATTTGTTCTCCAAAACATCAAAAGCTTGATGTCTCTAAGTCTCTTCACCAAAGATGTATATTGTGAAGATGATATGGATGACTTAGAGAGATTTTAGATGCTAGTAAAAATCCTCTAAGTGGCCGGCCTCTATGTAGAAAATGAGAGAAAATGTTTCACCCAATTTCTATTAGAAAACCCTTATTAGAAACAAAGCTATAAAGATGACTTTATACTTCATCTCTTAGGTTAGTGGCAAACTTGCAATTAAGCAAAAATTCCCACTACCCTTGCTATGGCCGGCCTCCTTTTGTTATTGGGCTTAATACCCATATTTGTTTTAGTTGTCATACAACTTAAACATAATGGGCCTAGTGGACCAAAACAATTTTGGACCCCGAAGCCCAAACTAACTTAAAAGCCCAATACGAACCTTTCGTATAATTAATTAACTAATTAATTAACTTTGACCATTCTTCAATTAAACCATTTAATTGCTTATCCATTTCATATAATTTCTTCACTAACATCCTTATGTGGTGTGCGATCCATTAGGTTCCAATTAGCGAGGCAGTGGGCGATGTTACTCTTAACGATCGATTGTGAATTGAAACCACATTTCAATTCTCCCTTAAGATTAGTGTTTGCTAATCTTTAGGGCTTCCACAAACCATGAGTGACACCTAGCAGCATATCATGGTTACCCAAGCTAAGTAGAATTGGTTGGAGAACCTATCCAGTTACAACTACAATGCAATACGGTCCTTCTCTAATACAATGCTCTTAATCACATTGTTTAAGTGATAGTTTGTTTCATGTCTACTATCCAATGTGATACTTTCCTATATGATTCCTTTGAATATGATTTGGAACAAACTTCCTAAGTCATATTCATATGCTTTGGCCAAAGACTTTAGAATCATATCTTAGAGTATTCTCCTTCCACCATGGAAGGTTAGAGATCCCTTGTTGTGCATTCATATGCCTACATGACTAGATAGCTTGACCCCAACAATGCCGTGGACAATCCGAAGGAATGTCGTTGACATGATCAAAGATCAAGGACCTAACCATTAGACATCTATGATGCCTCAGGTCAAAGGACTACTTTGCATATTGCAACTTTAGAGTTCATACATGACATGTATGTTCGAACTCTCTTTTGATCGTCGTTCAGTGTACTCGATTACCTTTTTCGAGCACCTATGTGTTTGTCTTAGTGTCCAACACCAAATAACTTGAGACTAGTTCATACTCACGTTTGAGTCAACATAACACATACTAACCTTAGCGGATTGTCAATGCCCAATTGGCAATCCTATGGCTAGGAACGTTTTAGGAATGAACATAAGAGAATGGTCTCGATAATCTAACTCACTTAGATCACTTGTCTCTTAGATCAAATACATTCCTTGGATTCCCTTATTGCTTAAACACATGATACAATAAATAGTGATTAACAATAAGCTTTGCCCTTCATTAAACATATAAAAGTTTAATACAATAAGTATTCCAAAAGCTATTACATCAAATGAGTGGCTTTGTGGGCATACTTCCAACATTATCAACCTTACTGTACCCATTTTGTGGTAGATTTACCAGGTCAATCAATATTGTTCTACAACTTGTAAATCTACTGTATATAAAAAAATTGAAGCAAAATCCAAACCAGAAAAAAAAAGTACAAAAAATCTTAGAACCAGAATGTTCATCATCTAACTGCAGAATGAGCCCACCATTTAAGATTGTCTTTCATGTCAATTTCATTCTCCAATGCAGGAAACCTCCAATTCATCAATGGCTTCTCTATCTTCCTCTTCTCCTTGACCTCCCATGCTTCAAAAAGGTACGGCCTTGTAATTGCATACTCACCAAAACTCTCATCTCTGCTATCATCCTCTTTCCCAATCTTTGCAGCCCAGAAATGATTCTCTCCAAGAACCCTTCTGGCAACACACCCTCCAAATCAAAGTCGTCAACTCCGAGGACCTGCTTTATTTTCGCATCAACCAACGGCTTCAACTCCGTGGTGATATTATGTTTGCCAATATCAGTAAGTAAATAACACCTTAAAAGTTTCTCAAAACAGAAAAGAAGCAATGCTTTACCTGACTAGTGCATTGTAACGACATAATTTGTTGCTTTTGTAAATTTTCCTGCCAATGGAAAATCGGATTGCATTAGTATCAAGAGGTGCAGTAGCATCAGAACTAAAGGTAGCACAAGGTCACTTGAAAACTACAGAGGAAGGATACTCAGAAAATTATTCACTCCTCATTTGTATGTAATTGTCAATGCTTTCTTGCTAAAACTCCAATGATGTCATACTCACTACTATTCACATACATTCCTAAATTAATAAGTAATCAAATTACAAATTGCTACAGTCTAAGGCAGTACATCGTTTCCGCAACTTACAATTATCAGTGGCAACATTTCAGTAGCATATAATATTGGAAAGCTAGGCCAATAACAATAATCAAATAATTTAAAAAATAAAATTAAAAATTTTGAACCAGACAATAAGAACACTTCATAGTGCTAACCCTGTCAAGCGCAAGAATTCTAACATCGGGTGGGTATATACACTAAATTTCTTCATATGAAACCTACACTTGGATGCAGAGGATACCTTATGTGTTCGAATCTGGTTAAGCGATTCTCTAAGTGAATCTTCCATTTGCCCCAACTGTTCTACACTGTTGATCTTATCAGGGCTAGTAGAATTCAAGATTGGTAAAGCATTTATTTAGGGGGGCATAGACCATAGTAAAATTTCACTGGAACATAAATTAATGAAATGTAAAATATGGCTCTCCAACCCTAATTTTCAGGTATTCACCTTAGTCTCTTTTTTATTTCTGAAAGTTGGGTTTGCAATAAGCTAGACTGGTTACTCAAGTCCTGTAGAAAAGAGAGAGAGAGAGAGAGAGAGAGAGAGAGAGAGAGGAATATAAAAAGCATACAACAATGAAAAGTTAAGACCAAGAGACTCGAATGGTGAAATATCACATTGGAAATATGGGTTTGCATTCTTACCTCAATCGTTTGAGAACTGAAACAAAAAGATCTGCTTCCATCGATGGCGAGGCAGCTGAAAAAAATCTGGGCTGAAACAAAAAAATGGCGTGGAAGAATAAACAGGAGAAGAAGCAACGGGGAAGGAAGGAAGGAGAGAGACTCTCGTATGCTACAATTACCATTTAATTTCAGATTTTTTATTTTTTATTAGTTTATTAAATAGTTTTTAATTTAAATTAAATTATGATTAATTTAGATGATGTAGACAACTACATCAGATGTCACATAATGTGGTATATTAATGTTAGCATTGTTGTTTTTTTTTAATTTTCCTGTTTCTAGTCAATTTTACCCTTTTTTTCTTTTCCTTTTCTTAATCAAATTCCTTTTTTATTAATGGAATACAAGTATGATGATTATTTGGGTGATTGTTTTTGCTTTTTAAATCTCCTAGACTTTAGGGTTTAAAGAAATCGTGATCAATCGCCGATCGTAGCAACTAATTATCAACCTTACTGTATCCATTTTGTGGTAAATTTTTTTACCAATTGGTAATGGTATGCTAATGTTTTTTGAAACAGTTTTATGTATTGCAAATACAAAAACGGGTGAAAATTGCGTTCAGCTGATTGTTTTGGTAAAAATAAACTTAGAAAACAATATGTTTTCTTTGTTTTCAAGAACAGTTTCCAAAAAAATAGAAAATAAAATATACATTGTAAAACAAAGTTAGAGATTTAATAAAATCATGTATGCCGCCGCCGCCACCACCACCACCACCACCACAACATTCTCCACCGTCTCACCACTATGACGACCATCTTTGACACCACCACCTCCCACCACAATTACCGCCACCGCCATCACCCTTGTCGCCATGGCCACCACCACATCTACCATCTCACATTCATCACAACTGACACTACTACCACTTTTTCACCATTACCACATGCACCTCCGGTGCCATGACTGCTACCACAACTAACATTAACACCACCATATTAACCACCGCCACCATTGTCATCACCACCTTCGTTGTGTCACCGCTACGACCACCACCACTGCCACCAACTTCTACCACCTTTGCCACCACCACCATCACATTCTCCACACCATTACCCTCACTACTACCACCACTGCTACCACCACTCCAACCACCATTGCTACCAACACTACTCTCGTCTCAACCACCATCTCTATCACCACCATTACTATGAAGTACAATTTTTTTTTTCTGACATTTTTGATATTGGTAAGACGTGTTTTCATTCTAAAAAATCATTCTTGGATTAAACTACCAAATGCATTCTCAAATCATAAAAAATGCCAACATTTTTGTTTTACAAACCCATTCTTCACAAGTCATTTTGCAAAATGTTACCGACGAGCCCTAATTTTTCTATTCTTTTGGAATATGTTCTTTTTACAAAACGTTTCCAAAATTTTGGATTTATTATAAGAGAAAATTGGAGCAATGGTCCTTGAATTTTGGACCAATTGGAGCTATGGTCCACAAACTAAAAATTTATGAGTCTTGATCCCTCAACTTGCCATAATGTGGAGCAATTATCTTTTTGGGTAACCTATTAAAAATTCCATCTAAAATAAAGATTTTATTTTATTTTATTTTAGGGTAAATTATATAAAACTACCTCAACTATTGGGTCAATCACAGTTTCATACCTCATCTTTAAAACATTTCAACGTCATACCTTATCTTTGAATTTATTGCAATGTCATACCTTCTGTCAGTTTGTCTATCAATTCATCCGTTAAATGCTGACGTAGCTTGCGGTGGGGCCCACTTCCTATTAAAAAAAATAATTAAATATTAAAAACTAAGAAATAAAATCATTTAGTAATTTTTTTAAATGGGGAACCCACACCTACAAACCCATCACCCCTTCTTCCCATCTACCTGTGTCCCCCCAACCTTCCTTCACCACCAAAACCAGAACCCCACCACCGCCCTCTCATCCTCCATCTCCACCTCCCTCCCATGGCACTCCTCCCCCTCCCCCTCCTCCTACACACCCATCACCCTCACCAAATTAATCCATGTAACCAATTTCAAACAAAATACCCCAATTCCATCCAAACCTTAACCCTAAATTTCAAATTCTTAGCACTAATCATCCCCACAACAATGTCCACAACACCACCACCGTTGTCTCCCACGGCTTCAGTCTCCACCACCACCGCCTTTGCCCACAATCTCAGTCTCCGCCTCGCCCCCAGTCCTAAATTTCGAATTCTCCTATTTCAGAGAAAGCTTCGACCTTTGCTCAAGGGTTTGTGGGTTTTGGCTCAGAGGATGGGAGGCAACTGTGCTTAGCTTCTGGGGTCAAAAGAGAGCGAGTTTGATCGGGTTTGCAGGGTTTTGGTTTGGGGTTCAGGAGAGGAGGCGGGGACGATTGGGTTTGGGGTATGTGAGTATGAGTTGGATATGAGTGGGTTGAAAACAAAGTTGAAGTTGGGGCTTTTTTTATAGCGGATCTATGAGAGCCCGCTATCGATCTACCGATATTGATGACCATGGTGACTTTCTGCGGCGGTGAGCTGACGGAAAGTGATGGTGGTGGGAACGGAAGGGAAGATATGCATGAGGTTTTGATGGTTCGGTTGAAGGCTTGGGAGAGGAGGGGTGGAGGAAGGGTGGGATGCGAGAAAGAAGATGTGGGTGGATGGGAGTTGCAAAGAGGTGAGGGGAAGGAAGGGGATCTGGGTGTGGGTTTGGTTTGGTTTTTTATTTTTAATATTTAGTTAATTTTATAATCTAGTTGGAATTGAAAGTGAGCCCCATCTCAAACCACGTCATCATTTAACAGGGAGATTGACAGAAAAACTAACAGGTGTTTGATATTGTAACAAATTTGTAAGATATGGTATGACATTGAAATGTTTTAAAGATGGGGCATGAAATTGTGATTGGCCAAATAGTTGAGGTAATTTTATATAATTTATCGTTTATTTTATTATTATTATTTTTTATTATAATCTAAAATAAAGAGTTTAAAGGAGCAAAAAATGAATAAAAATTCTAAATTAGTCAAAAGGGCGATTGCTTCACGTTAAAACAAGTACCAATACTCACGATTTTTTTAGTTTAGGGAATAAAAATTGAGACATTATATTTACACACTTCAAATTACTTCTTCCACATTTTTTTTAATTTTTTAATATTTTCTACCCACCTTTAACACTTGATAGAAAAATATTTAAAAATTAAAAAGATGTGAGATAAGTAATTTGGGATGTATGATTATGTGAGTATAATCTCCCATAAAAATTCTATGAAGCTGAAGTTGAGAGGCCATTTCGCAAATTACTTTCTATTATAATATTAAAGTGTGTTTTATTGGATCCAAAATTGTAGGTTTGTTCGATAGTATCGTTCCAAAGTTTGAATCCAGGGTTTAGGGTTCGTGAAAATGCCATGGCTAACGTGCACGAAGCTGACGCTTTTCACCATAGCTGGAGTTGCGATTCAAATGGTTGGCCTCTCCATCTTCGTCTTCGGCTTCTTCCCCGTCAAACCAACCCTTCCCGGACACAGGTACTCTGCATTTTCTTAGAATAATACCAACGAATTTATATATTCTTTTATAGAGCGTTAGTGTTAGTGGGTTAGACAATTAGTTGCTAGGGGAGGGAATTGGTGGGGATCGAACACGCACCAAGGTGCATAAGCATGATTGCTTTTTGCCGCGGTAAAGCGCCATCTCCTACCAACGAATGTATACATTGATAGCTTGAAACAGAAACAAATCAAAGAAAACAAATTGCAGAATTTTTTAGTCTTATATGCTCCGAGTTTGTTATAAATTGTCTGAGTTTATGTTGAATTGGGGTTCATTTCACTGATGCCAGTGGTTCGGAGAGTTTTCGAGCACCGCAGTGCGATTTGGTACGAAATGAGAGTGAGAGTGATCTGCATCCCCATCAGCTCACGGCACTATATAAGGTACATGTTTCTTTCATGCTATTTTTGGGTTGGCAGCTTTTAATTTCACTCACGTCTAGTTTCGAGAAATTCGTCAGTCTTGCTCTTAGTGTGCACTTGCATTGGTGGGTATTTAGTATGTTTAGTTAGCTTCTGAATTGTTAGTTTAGGTGCCAACGAGGTAGTGAGGAATTCAATGGGGTCCAGGGCCATCCGTTTCCGGATAATATGTTTGCAATTTTGTTGAGATTTTGGGATTTTGACATGTAGGAACTATCAGGAATGTAGGAACTATCAGGGATTTTGAGATTTTGGGATTTTGACGTGCACAATCCTGTGTTCTTTTGGAAATGTAGGAACTATCAGGAATGCCGCCTGCATTTGACCGACTAATACTAATGGTATGTCTAATTTGTCTCTGTAAACTATACCTGTCAAGGTTTTTGTGGTGGTTTGATGTGTTGGTTGTAAAAGATGTTATCTTGAGGATAAGATTTGGTTTGTCCTTTACAATCATGCCAGTTTAGGTTATTGATGGTCTTCCAGCAGAACTCGTGCTCGGCAAGGATGGTAAGCCTCCAAGCAAGGCGTTAATGGAAGCTATGCCATATACTCAGTCACTGCTTGCAAATGGAATGGCAATTGGGTTCCATGCAAAGGCTGCACCTCCAACTGTTACAATGCCTCGTTTGAAGGTTATCTCCATCACAATATTTTGAATATGCAGACAAACATTCTTGTATACGTCTTCTTTCTCATCACCCTTTGGTATAGGATTGCAGGCTATGGTTTCTGGAGCAATAGGGGGATTCCTGGATGTGGCTATGAATTTTAACACACAAGCTATGTTAGATGACAATCTTCTCGGTTGGTTAATAGATTGATCTTTAATGCTGTCATAGTTCAGTAAGTGTCTTGTTATGAAGACTCTCTTGATTTTCAATTTACATGTTCACTTGTTTGCCTCGCAGGCCAGTTTTTCAAGATTGGTTGGAAAATGGTGATGCTTGGTGATGAAACATGGCTTAAGTTGTTTCCCGGATTATTTTTGAGGCATGATGGAGTCAGCAGTTTCTTTGTAAGTGTGAATTTACATCACCAACTTGTTACATGCAAAGGCATATGGTGATCATTGATTAAACTTGCATATTCAGTTTTTGAATGCTAATGGAGTGAATGTTTGCGTAAGGTATCCTGTTTGTGAAAGCTTGGCTCTTTTACATGATCTATTTAGGCCATTGCCATTTTTGGTTCGCCAGTTTTCATCCAAATTTTCACTTTCAGAGTGTTAATTAATCTTGTGCTTGATCTTACTGCATTCTTGGAGAAGTCAAATTGGTTATTTTGTATCTGGGTTTGTAATGAAGATTGTAATATTTGCTTACTTGCAACATGCCCATTGTTCTATAGGTTAAAGATACTGTACACGTGGATCAAAATGTTTCTCGACATCTGGGTTATGAACTTAGCAGAGATGACTGGGATTTTCTGGTTAGTCTCAGTTACTAGACAATGTTGTCCTGCACTCCTAGCATACCTTATGAGCAACAGTATGATAATTATTGTTGTAAAGAATATTTGTACTCTTACTTTGCCAATTTGATAACTATCCCAGCATTTTTGTGGGTTTCACTCACAAACTGATTTTACAGGGTAGTTCCAAGTTTGTTTTATAGAAATATTTGAAGTAGTACTTCCATTATGATGAAAAAATCCTACTGTGAATGTATACGATTTAGATTGATCATCACTATTACTCTTTGGAAAAGTCAAAGTATCCACGTACATGCATTGTGTTGATTTAAAATAATATTGAATGATAAATTTGGTTTCTGCTTGGAGGCATTGCTTCATTTTTCACTTTTAACTGAACCTGCATTTCAGATTCTCCACTATTTGGGCTTAGATCATGTTGGACATATTGGTGGGCGCAACAGGTGTTCCACTTTCCTAATTTCTGTTGAATTTTCATTTGTTTGATTCAACGATCTTATTTTTTGTACATTTGTTTGATCATTTCAGTGCCTTGATGACCCCAAAACTTCGAGAGATGGATGAGGTGGTGAAGATGATTCATATGAATAGTATACTAAATCAAAAGAATGATGAAGGACAGACACTCTTGGTTTGTCATTTCTCTTTTTCTAATTCTTCTTGTTGACCATAGATTCTTAATCATATCTCATGAATCTACAGCTGTTGATCATGGGTTTTTCATGTAGGGAGCAATAACCGATCAGCATTTTACCTACCTTGTTTTGAAAAATCCCCAGAACTGGCATAAATTAAGAAAAGAAAACGAAGCTTAACACAGAAGAGTAAATGTAACATGCATTCCTAGCTGTAGGGGTTCTTAAGCTGTTTTTTTTATTTTTTGGATTTAATTTTGAGGCACCGGTTGTATCATGCAAAACAACTGTTAATGTGTAAAACTGTTGTACATAAATACATGACATGCTCACTACCACTGATTGGTACAATGTTTTGTTAACATTCCATGCCAGTTTTCTCTACTTTCTTTATTTTGGCGGGGATAGAGAAAGCTATATCTTATAATTATTGTCTCTTTTGGCAATGTGAGGTTTTAAGGTGTTGTAGATTCTATATTGTCAGAAGCCTTTTAAAGAGCTGGAACTAATAATCACATCTTTCTATATCGTGATTTCTTATCTAGGTTGTGGTAAGTGACCATGGCATGACTGAGAGTGGTAATCACGGAGGGTCCTCCTATGAAGAAACTGACTCCTTAGCTCTTTTTATTGGTGTGAAAAATAACATCTCTGATGACTTCTTGTCCACCCATAACATTATTCACCAGGTAATTTATATATTGAATTGTCTGTTTACAGTGTTCTATGATTATTTGAATCGAAATGGGCTTCTTCAGATTCCATTAAAGTGCAAGATGATTAAACTTTAATTCGCTGCCCTAGAGAATTTGGCCCAGAGTATAAGACCAATGTAATTCTTGTAACTCAAATTTATAATTAACCAATGGGAGCTGTTAAAGACACTCCAAAAAATTTACCCTGCACTCCAAACATATAGAAATATAAGAGTGAAATAACACTTGGGAGGACTGCAGGATAACTTTTTTGGAGTGCCTTTAACAGCCCCCTTCACCACATAGAGCCTAGAGATGGTTATTGTATCCTCTTCTGGTAGGTGATTTCTTATGTCTTCATCTCTTTTATGAAACTTAATTCATCTATGACCTGCAATTCTTGTGGTTCAGGTTGACATTGCACCAACATTAGCTCTTCTATTTGGTGTTCCAATTCCAAAAAACAACGTTGGTGTTCTGATTGCTGAAATTTTTGGGTATTTGTCTGGTTAGCTCTCTGTCTCTCTCTCCACACACATATCTTAAGATTGATGAAGTCCAATTCTAATAGGATCCCTTTTGATAAGAACTAAAAGAGGCATTGTTGTGGTCCAATGATCCAAACTGTCTAATTTCTTTAACCCTGTTTAAGAATCTTTCATGATTAAGATCAATAAAATCAGAAGTTGTTTGACTAGTTGATTATCATCATGAACATTTTATTATGTATAGGAGACACTGTATGTTAGATGATTAAGTGGTTTTTGTTGTGGGAATGATCCTCAAATGTTAACCTAACAAATGGACTGTTTGGATCATTGGATCCCTCTTTATAATTTTTGTATGTCACCATGTCTGAGTAATTTATACAATCTGTGTTATAGTTTGACTATGTGTCTGCACTTGTTAATCATTATTCTTGGGTTGGTTGTAAGAGGTGTTGAAAGAATGATATTTGGATAATTTAAACAATAAAATTAAAATATTTCTTTAAGTATTCAGAGGATCAAACACTATGATACTGTTACAGCATCCCATTTTCCCTTGGTATGAATTAACGTTTTAGTGTTCACTTAAAATAGCTGTTACTGTTTCAGGGATGCTATTTAAATTGATTTGCTGTTGTCTCTTTATGCTTAATGACATTTGGATGCCTTCTTGGCTGATTATGCACAACAAATCAGCCAATCGACTTGTAATGATACTCCATTTGATTATATGGAGGCAGTTAGTGTTAGATTTTGGTTACAGCCCTTTTTGTAAGACATCCATAAGAACCTTTTAACTGGAAAGACAATAAAGGTAAATTTGAGTAAACTTGAAACAAGTGGAAGTTTGGGCAACAAAATTTTCCTTTTCTCTCAGTTTATTTATGTATGTAAATATGAATTCTCTAATTGCCTTGCAACAAAAATAATTTAATTTGTTTTTTGACAAATATATGTGGATGATTATTTTTGTTGCTTTGAACATATGAATTTTATAATCTATGGATCCCTATTTTAGTAGATAAATTATTGGCTCTCACACTGAGTTGCAGCAAACTACTACAAAATTGTGTGATTTTCTGATGTTGTTTCCTCGTCTTTGGTGAGTAAAGAAGACCAACAGATGAAGGCACTGGAGTTGAATTCCTGGCAATTACTTAGATTATTGCAAGCACAAATACCTGGTTTATCATGTCGAAATTACCCACGTGATGGCTTAAGGGATGATCAAGACTTCAGAATAGCTAAGTGCTCTGGGAGCATGGAAGCGATGTTTTGCTGCCTATATACAAATGCTGCACTTCTCCAAAAGTCCTGGATGTCTAAGGAAATCTCCAGGTGATACATAATACCATCTGTTTTTGTAATCATCAGAAAAATCCATCAAGTAACGCCTCTAATTCCAGTCTTGCTTGGTAAATGTAAATAGGTCTAACAGTAGGGAAGACTACACTAGCACGGTTGTAGCATACTATGAGTTTCTCAGAACTGCAAGTGAGTGGTTGTCACACAGAGCGACTGATGTATGTATCTGTCTCCCTTGTAAATCTGAATAGATATTCTGATTGTTTTTTATGGCAGAGTTTTAACTGTTTCATTCTGTAAGTCTTAGTTTCTTTCACACAACTTTTTTTACTGACAATTTTTTTTAAATTCTAGAAACCTGTCAGACTACTTACTGTCGGAATTGCTGCAATGCTCCTATCTTGTCTGATATTATTAAGCCTTCTATTTCATACATGCAAAGAAGTCTACCTTAGAGAGCAGTCCCTTTTTGACTTAGAGAGCATCAAGCAGACCTGGTATTTAGACGAGACTTTTGTATTAGGCGTAGTATTGATTCTCATTGTAAGTATGGCATCAAGTTCTATGGTAGAAGAAGAGCAATATATTTGGCATTTTGTGGCTTCCACATTGAATTTGCTATTATTGCGTAAAACAATAAAATGTCCTACAGGGGCAGGAGCACAAGATCTCCATAGTTCATCCAAGGGAAAAAACAAAATAAGTTTTTGTCGATTGAGTTCCATCTCTGTGGTTCTTATTTCTGGAAGGATATTGAGAGGCTGGCACCAAGGAGGTGTGAATTGGACTAATCTTCCTGACATTTCAAAGTGGCTTGAGCAGGCTGGGACTGATAATGTAAAATCAATTCAGCTAGTCTCATGCCTTCTAGTAATGAGCTTAAGCTTATGTGTTCTTTTTCTATTTGGATTCAACATGAAATTTGTTCTGGTGATTGGATTCAGCTTTCTTATGTCTGGATTGCTGGTTTTGCAACATTTTGTTAAACATCAAGATGGTATGTTTGCGTCATCGAGTTGCAGTACAACAACATTGGTACAAATAATTTATGCAATTATGGGTATTTCCACATTTGGGACTGTTGTAGCCTTACCATGGTTCGTACGTTTCTCAACATCTGAGATGAGCTTGAGTCATGATTTGTACATGTCAACTTCTGTTCCCAATGAAGTTCAAAATAACACGCTGCTGGTGAAATTAAGAGAATCTCTGTATCTAGTTGGGTGGGAATACATCTCTTTCTGGTGTCTTCTGCAACTGCTGCTTCAACAAACAATTAACTCAATGACTATAGTGTTGCTACTTGTGCAAATTTTGGCCAGCATGTTGTATTTTTCTTATAGTGGCCTGCATCAGAAGCAATGGGTTGAGGTCAGTTTCAATAACCTCTTGTTTTGAGTTAAAACTGATTTCAGTCTTGTGTTGAAGTCAATGTAATTATAGACCGGTCCAGTCACTAAATGCAATTATGTTGTACAGTTATTTATTCCCTAAGCTTGATTTATTTCACGCACTAATACTTCATTTTACATTTGTTCTTGTAGATTGCTGCATTGTACTTTTTGGGAATGGCCGGCCATTTTGCTCTGGGTAACAGCAATTCACTAGCTACTATTGATGTTGCCGGAGCTTTTATGGTACATCTTTACCCTGACATGGTTTATATTATATGCAGAAAAAAAAAAAGTATTTTTGGGGTACAGTTGCAGTATTTTTGAGGTCTAATTTTGATCGTTTACTCGTTGCTAGGGAATCTCAAATCACTCGACAGTACTTTCTGGAATTTTAATGTTCATTATCACCTATGCATCCCCAATGTTATTTATCCTTAGCATGGTGATGTATGTCTCTGTGAAGGACACAAGCTGTCTCCCATCTCTCGTGAATGCAGATTCCACACAACTCCTCAAACTGATGCTTGGCTTCCCTTGTCTGGTTCCGCTGGGGTTGAACTCCATTTTGCTAACAGCATACACCATCGTATTGCTGATAATGAGGAACCATCTTTTTGTTTGGAGCGTCTTTTCCCCAAAGTAAGTCTCACTGAAATAAGAGCTTGTATTAGTTTCAACTGATTGTTATAAAAAAAATTCTGTGATCATCTATATATTCTACTAGTGAACTCCTTGGTAAGATGTTGGAAAATATATATGACACCAATTTATATAGGGCAACGGTGAACATCTGTAAGAGAAGAATGACTGGAGAAAAATAAAGAACTTAAAACAAGAGTCATCTGTCAAGAAGTGTGAAACTCTTACAATAAGACCTTATCCATGCAATCCACATGATAACATACAATGAGAGTTGTAACCGGAAAAAAAATATTCGGTGACCAAAGATAAATAAAAATCAATCCCTAAATTCTATTTGTATGTGACGTACTAATTTAAGATAAAACCGCTATCTAAGCTTATGTTTACTTGTAAAGTACATATTAGTTTTCCTTGCATCCGCTGCCGAAGACATTTCGATAGCTAAATTGAGTACACATCCATTTTCCAGGTACATTTATGTTTGTACCACAACTATATGCGTCTACATGGGTGTATCTGTAGTAGCTACAACAGTGACATATACTTACTGGGTGCTGGGGTTGAGGAAAAAGATGCTATCCAAGCTTGGCCATCACCATTTAAGATAGAGCTCGACTGCGAGAGTAATGCTAGTTTTGTTGGCGGTAAACCAACAACACAGACAGATCATTCTTTTATATTTTGTTATCTTCCGCCAGAAGTTTTTTGTAGAGTTACCGAAACAGCAGAAATACGGGCTGATTAAAGTGTTGCTTTTTGAGTTAATTTTGTGTTGCAATAACAATTTTGATACAAGTTAAACTTAGAGGGGTAAGACCTTTTATAAAATCATTTCCAATACAAAGCAAAATGTTTCTTAATTTTTCTTTTTTTTCTTTAGGTCTTCCGCAGGTTCTCACTTTTTTATTTTAATTTTATTTTTTTGTTTTACTTTATTTTTAGCAGGAAGAAACAAACAATTTCTACTACCTTGGAAACCCCTTCAACACGTTATCTGTCTGCCCTGTCTACCTGTTGTACTTAATAAATTAAATTTAAAGGGCACCAGGTTTCTGCCATACAAATAGTAAATACAATCAGTGGCAGCTTCCCTCCACTCTCATGCTGCTTCCAATCCAACTTTTATTGGAGAAGGTGCTCCAATGCATCCGATATTTCTGACGTTTTAGACGTTATATATTTTGTATAAGCACACAAAAATTAAGATTTAACAGTTAAAATGTTCAAGATATGGATTTAGGCTTTGTCCTATCATTTTAGAGCAGCATACAACTGTTAAATGATCCGTTTTTTACATATCATTATGCCATCGTTTTGTCATTGATATGTATTGATACATTTGTAAAGACATATAATCGATATGTTGTTGTTGATATTTAATTTCGATCATTTCAACAACCACGCGTCAAAATTTTAGCCAATTACTTTGGACTGACTTACTGGGGTCAGATGATACAGTCAATACCATTGAAAATTTTGAAACCCTCTGCGCCTCCGTACCATCTGATCTTCTGATTAAGCCCAGACCGCACCAACTGCACCAAAAAGCACGAGAAGTTTGTGCCCCAAGCAACAGCCACGTCTCTCTCCCTGCCTGCCACCTGTAACGCTACGCATTACTCCTCTAAATGACCAAAATACCCTCACAAATTCCTGCCCAAAAATGGCAAATTTCCTCAAAACGTCATGCCCTTTTATGTCCATCAAAATCGTCCTCTTTAAAACGTGATTCCCTCTCTCCCCCTCTGAATATCCTCCTCACTCCACTCCGCTTCTCTCCCACAAAAAAAGCACAAAATCCCTGAAAAATCAGAGAACCAAACACAACAAAAAATGGAACATGCAAAATGCAGCAGCGGCAGCGGGTCGTCCAAGGCCCAAACACTTCTCAACCGCTCTGCCCATTGCCTCAGCCGCCGAGATTTCTCTACTTGCCGCAAGCTCGCTCTTCAAGCTCGAGAATCCGACCCCTACAACTCCGCCCCCGACCAAATCCTTGCCGTCGCCGACGTGCTGCTCGCTGCCAACCGCCAAAACCCACCTGACTGGTACTCCGTTCTTCAAATACCCCGACCCGGACCCGCAAACCCGACTCTCATCCGGACCCAGTTCGAGAAACTCAGGACCCTCTTGGAACCCGGCAAGAACCGGTTCGCTTTCTCTCAGGAGGCCCTGTGGCTCATCAAGAAAGCCTGGTCCGTACTATCGGACCCGGAGAAGAAAACCCATTTCGAAAACGGGTCTGAGGAAGGGAAAGAAAGCGGAAAACAGAGAGAGGAGAGGGGAGGAATTGTGGGTAATGGGAAAAATGGCGGAGGCTATAATGGGGGAAAGACATTCTGGACTGTGTGTCCGTACTGCTATTATATGTTTGAGTACGAGAAGGTGTATGCAGATTGTTGCTTGAGGTGCCAGAATTGCAGGAAAGGTTTCCATGGAGTGGCGATAAAGCCGCCGTCAGGGGATGTGATAGTGGAGGGAAAGGAGCAGTACAGTTTCTGTTTTGGCTACTTTCAAATGGGGCATATGGACCCGAATTCGAAGATGGAATCGGAGGTAGTTGACAAGAAAGACGAGAATGTGGTGGTGATATCCGATGATGATTCCGATGAGGACGATTTCGGTGATGGTAATGTGGGTTTTGAGGGAATGCATGAGGAAGTGGTGAGGAGTGGGAGTCATGGAGCTGAAGGGAAGATGCCGGTGAAGAGGGTGAAGATTCCGGCTGGGCGGATAAAGAGCACGAAATCAAAGTCCGTGGCGAGGAATACGAAGAAGATAATGGGGAATGGGATGAGGAGTAGGAGGATTGAGTTGGAGGATGTTGAGAGACTGAAATGTGAGGACATGGAGGTTGAAGAGGGAAATGGAGTTGGTGAGGGAGAGGGGGGTAGTGGGAGTGGTGGAACGGGAGGGATAGAGTTTTTTGAAGGAGAAGATGATATCTTTGTTGGAATTGGGGATAGTCCCATATGAAAGGAATGCACGGCTTTTCGGGGTCGTTGAAGGAAGCTTTCTGAATGGTTGAGGTAGCTAGTGGAAGGGTTTTCACAGTTGAAAGGAGACTGGATGATGACTCAATGAACCAGGTGATTTCATATCAAATCTGAAAATTAGATGAGTAGTTTATTTTGGTAAATTTAACCGACTTTTATCTTGTAAAAATGAAAAGTAAAGCAGAGGTTCTGCTACATCTCTTTGCTTTCGGTATAGTGCATCTGTGCTAGTGACTGACAGAGTACATGCCTGTTCTACTTCTTTTTGACTGTGGTTAGTTTTGTGGAAGAACAGATGGGGCTTAATGAATTTGTGGACCGAAATTAACCTTATTATAAATCCTAGATTGACTCTCTTTTATCGGTTCATGCTTTGTTTAAACTTTGAAAAATGCTTTCTGTGAATGTTAATGAACAGTTATATGCTGCTCTGCTTGAGACTTCAAAATGTTTCAGTGAGTTATTGGACTTAGATTCTTAGAATGTTGGTTATCGCTCCGTTTTTCAGGGGCTCGATGTCATCTATATTGTACCAATGTTATTACAAGTTGACAGCTTAGTAGTAATACGGAAGTTCTCCCTGTTCAATGTTCCTTTTCCCTTCTGGATTGGAGGATATCGAACTTTCACAAGTCTTCACTTGTTATTTTCCGCATTCTAGAAGAAAATGTGGTATAGCTATTACGGTTAATATTGTGGTAACAGATGAAATGAAAAAAAATGGATGGAGGTTTTCCTTGCTTCATATCCCTTCTTATTTCACAATTGAGCTGGTCTGTCTTATCAGTTCATACATCCTTTTATGGCAGGTCTGTCTAAGAAGTGTCCAGGCTACAATCATCCTTCTGAGCTTATTGTGTTGTTTAAGCTATATCATGTATATCCTTATGAGTGTCTCTTATTTTTCCTCACTTTAGCGTATGCTTCATACGAACCAACTTGGTCGTAGGACACATCATTTCTAAGTATAATCTTCAGGACTTTAGCGATCGTGATGAAGCACCTAGATTTTAATGTCGGTGAGAAAAGATGACTAGTTGCAGGTTCAACTTTTGTTGTTGTTACAGTGTAACTTATCCCACATCAATGTTTTTATTTACATTGGAAAATGCTTTTCTATCCGATTTAGATGAAAGCAAGTTAAGCAACTTACATGACCACTAATATTAACCTCCCAGTATGAAACATATTTTGAAGCTTTTGTATTGTATTCAAAAGTTATAAAGCACTCTTGTACATGTTAATTATTTTATATTCGTATATACATAATTGAGTATGAGATGGTGTTGTTCAAGAAAAACAATAGCAATGGTGTTAACAATGTTAATGTACTGTATGGCTACTGCATTGTGTCTTCATTCCTACTGCTACTGCCCATGATTTGTGTATGCAAACTGTTATATTAGTCACTGATATGACATGCATATTTAAATGATTGCAGCTTTCTATAATCATATGTTTCAATACAATTATAATGGCGGCCGATCCTGGACTGGACTTGGAAAGTCAGTTTGATAAGTGTTTATTCTTGTTGGATGTGACTAATGTAGTTAGCCTGTTAAGAAGTTTAAGATATCTCCAAGATGAATTAGACAGAAATCTGTATATCGCATTGACAAAATTTGAAGAGTATGAGTTCTTTGAATTAGAATTCGATTTGGGTTTTTCTAGGTTGGGAATTGGGTTCTGGATTTTCTGCTAAATGAATGATTTCCATGTACTGGACACTGCTTGAAAAGATAGTAGACAACTTGGAAGTTGTGATATGTTTATCTTCTTCTTTCTTGTTACCTTTTTACTTTGTTGTTTGTTGTTGGTGCTTTGGTGGTTGGGAATTTACGATTCCAACTCAACTAAAAGATGTGATGCGAACGAAGAGGAGAAATATGACTATACCTATACACGCCGAGATGTTACTGTGGCATTTCGAACTTATCACATGTTGCCATGCGTTTTAACTTCCCCACATGACGTTGCGGAGTGGTCTTGAGGTGTAATTATAGCATGTGTGGTGTTTCTTTTTCTTTCTGTATACTGAGCTCAGGTTATATACATATAATATGAGTTTGTTCAGGGAATTAAAACGTATGCAACCTATTTATATCACGTTTGGAAGTGCTTGACATGATTAGAAAATGAGACTTACAAATTTATTACATTTACTTAAATAACAAATTTAATAAAGATTACATCATCGATCACATCTCTTACAAAGATAAGTTCCACGAATGTCACACATACTTAACAAATAGTTTTATTCTTTAATAAGACCTTGATCGCTAAACTTATTCACCCAACATCTTTTACAAAGATAATAAAGTTTCACGAATGTCACGCGTAGTCAACAAATTGTTTTATTCTTTAGCAAGACCTTGATCGCTAAACTTATCCACCCAACAGAGCATTCCACAATGCATGGTAACAACTTCATGCTTTGGCAAAGTCAATTGTACCCTTCCCATCATGAGCCTTGCGGAAGAAATGTCTGACATAGTCAGAGTAGAGAACTTGTTTATACACTGCTTTCTCCCCACTTGCAAGGACTTCCGGCAGCGGAGCGATCAAATCCGACGGCCTTGGGTTGACAAAAATGGGAACCGAAATCCTGTTCTTACATCCATTGGCTGCGACTCGATGCTCGATGCTCTTGTATCGTCCGTTGCTCATTATTTGCAGTGCATCGCCGATGTTGATCACCAACGACCCCTTCACTGGCGGAACATGAACCCAGCTCTCCTTATCGGTTCCGCGGACGTAAAGTCCACCGATGTGGTCTTGGAGGAGAATTGTGAGTGTTGAGACATCGGAGTGACGGCCGACTCCAACCGTGAGCTCAGGGTTTGGACACACCGGGTAGTAGTTAAGGTTAATCCGCTTGGATCCCATTAGAAGATGTTCCTTTTCTTGGTCAAGTTCTTCCACGTTTAGTCTTTTCATTAGCATTTCTAGGATTTGTTTTGTAAGAATGTCGGTCTTCTTCATGTATTCCAGCACTTCAGCCCTACAAGCATGCATGCATATATTAGATCATACGATAATTACATCTGTAAGTACAAGTACATAATTAAGGTGTTAAAAGAGAATAATACATAGGAGAGATTTAAGTGAAATCGTCCTTTCGCCTTATCATGCATGCTAGCATGTCAGGTATAACCATTTCGTGACGGGTATTTGGAAATGAAAAAGATTTAACAAATGACTTGATATGAGCAGATCGATCCGCCGTCATGATGATACGATACGACTATTGTACGTACACTAATGATTCTCGACTGAACTAATATAATTATATGTATTACATTAATTCATTGATCATACTAGAGAAAGTATGGTCAACATACACACACACACAAATAGTTCTGATTTAATGTTGTGGTGTAAAGAGAAGATACTAGTAGTGCTTACTTGCATGCAGGAGGCCAGAATGCAGAGGCCTCATCCTCGGACACATAGAATAGACTAAGCCAATCTTTCCACTCCAAAGCCTTCTCTGCACGAGGACTAAAGCTCGTTCCAAACCGCACATTTTTTGAGGCCGAATGCTCAACCGAATACTTAGTCTTCTTCTCGGCTGGCAACTCGAAGAAGCGATGAGTTGCTTCCTTCACATTCTCAAGCTCTTCAATTGGCACCCCATGATTCACTAGTTGAAAGAACCCCCACTTCTCCGCTGCATTGCAAATTGCTTCTGCAACTTTTGGGTCATCGGAGTTCGACATGTCGATGATGGGAATGTACTCTCCAGGGTTTGTTGTGGCCACAACATTCATAGTAGTAATTCTTTCTTCAAGGGGTTGGATATATTGCTTGGGGAGGGCTTTTAGTCCCATTTCTGAAAGACCCTTTACTCCATGACTTTTGCTTATAACAAAATCAGTGACGCTTGAAGGGTCGGTGATGGTTTGTGCCACAGGTGGATCCATTTCTGTAGGTTGGGAACGGTCCAATGAGGGTTGCAAAATTAAATCTTCAAAGAGGTCTCTGGCTTGAAGAATTGGTTTGACTATAAAGTGGCAGCAGAGGTATATTTATATTTGAGTTTTATTAATTAACAATGTCTCACCAAATGAGCTAGCAATTAGCATGCTTAATTTCTTCAAGCTTTGGGTTTAGGTGTGGCACTAGTTTAATTGTGTTCGGGTGACTATCACACAAACAATTGGTGTTACCAATTCTTCAGTAATATATATATATTTTTTTTGAAAAAACGATAATATATATTAAGGGGAAGGGGAGGTGAGCTTAGCCTCACAATGGGTTAACAATAATGTGGTTCAAATTCGCATTTAGCGAGAATCAAACCTAAGACATCTTACTTATAAGTGAAGAAAAAAAATACTATTAGATCGTAGTACTAAATGACAATTCTTCCATAATATTTATTTATTAATATTAAATTTTCGGCCTAATAAAATACCAATTAATTGTTTATCCTTATTGGTTAATAACATTATATGAATCATTCAGCTAGTCGCCATGCCAAATATATAGGTTAAATCTAATTCTACAACTTCTTTTTCTATTTGTTTTAGAAATGCTTTTATGAAAAATATTTTTGTTTAGAAGCGCTTATAATAATATTATATTTTTAATAAAAATACAAGTAATTTTCTGAAAAATCACTTGAAGTGCTTCTTGAAAAAAAATTATAGCAGGTGCTTCTTGAAAGAAGCTTATAGCAAGTGCTTCATGGAAGAAGAACTTGAAGAGTTTTTTGTAACTCAGAAACATTTTTAATCTTTTATGTCAAAAATTTTAGTCAAAGCACTTTGGGTGATATAAAAGCGTTTATCTTCAAACCAATTATTTCCTTCCTCACTTCTTAGTATAAATATACTTTTATATCAAAACAAACACTTAAGAGGACTTTTCTTAGGTAAAGTGCATGAATTATGAAAATTAACAGACTAAAGGATAGTATAGGGGTAGGTGATCGTGGGTGCTTCATGTTGTATGCAGTATAATAGAAAAAATGCTAGTTATTTATTATTGGTTTTTTTTTTATTTTTTTATTTTTATCACAAATAGTCTCTGAAATTGACCCACCCAATCAAGATGGCCCATAAAATTGAAAATCGATCAATGTAGTCCCTGAAAATGGCTGTTACAAATCAATGTGGTCATTTCATTATAATTCCTTTAAAATTTTTGTTAAGTGTTGATGTGGCACATAAATGGGTCCCACAAATTTAATTAAATATTATTATGTGAATAAAAAATATTTAAATAATAAAAAACAATTGTTATTTTTTTATAATTAAAATTTTTAAAAAAGAAGAAAAAAGAAGAAGGAGATGATTGAACACTGTTCATCATCTTCTTCCCTTCCTATTCACAGAAATGATGAAATTGGAAGGAGAAATCCCAAAACTTTTCATGGTGTGGATTTTGGTTGTGGCATCACTATCCTACTTTCACACCGTTTGCAAGCTCATTTCTCCGGGCACCACCACTCTCCTTGCCATCCTGCCCGTCGCATTCTTCTTCTTCTACCTCCCTCTCAATCTGACCACCATTTTTCTCGGCGGCCCGTCCTGTTTCTTCCTCGCTTGGCTTGCCAATTTCAAGCTTGGGATTTCTCCTTCCAATGTCATCATTTATGTGAATATTTCTATTAATAGGAGGGGAAGAAGATGATGAACAATGTTCAATCATCTCCTTCTTCTTTTTTATTTTTTATTTTTTAAGATTTTAATTATAAAAAATAACAATTATTTTTTATTATTTAAATATTTTTTATTCACATAATAATATTTAATTAAATTTGTGGAATCCATTTATGTGCCACATCAGCATTTAACAGAAATTTTAATGGAATTGTGACGGAATGACCACATTGATTTGCAATAGCCATTTTCAGGGACTACATTGATCAATTTTCAATTTCAGGGACCATCTTGATTGGGTGGGTCAATTTCAGGAACCATTTGTGATAAAAACCCTTTATTATTTTTATCTCATGTCATATGCAATATATTAGAAAGAAGTGCTAGTTTTGACTAGTATTTTATGCAATATAACTGTCAAAATCTTTTCCGTCACTATGATGTGACCAAAGAAAAAGAAAAGGTTCTTAAAAATCTAGTAATATTTATGGGGCTAAATTACATTTGATCCCTCCCAAATACAATCTTATATGACATTTTAAAAATATTTCAATCTTGTACATTTAATAATTATTTCATTTCAATTTCATACAATTGCTAGAAAATTTGTTAAGTTAGATTTTGAATGATCACGTGGTAATATTAGGTTCCACATTTGTGCTAACGTGACTACCAACTTGTGCCACATGACCAAACAAAATATTTACCCATCGTCTTTCTTTTTTGATTACCTTCCTTGCGTATGTATAAGACCAAATCCATTTGATTTCTAAACAAGATTACATTTTGCACCCTCATGTTTGTGTTCAATTTCAAATTTATACAACATCATTAAAACATTTTAATCTCATAGATTTACTTATTATTTTATTTCAATGTCATACATCTGTCTCATAAATCTGTTAAGCTAACCATTAAGTGATGACGTAGTAATAGTTGGTTCCATATTTGTGCTGACATAGCTGGTAAACTTGTGCCACAAGACCAAACAACTAATTACAAAACTATTTTGTCTATAAATGTTTTAAAAAAATTATAATTTAGTTGGCTTCTCCGAACAACTGTTTAAGAAAATTCAAATATGTGAACAAGAAATTAAGCAAATACTAATTAACTAAAATCAGATTAACTAGTTTAAATTTTTAATTATCAGCTTAATCTTTGTGCTGGAAAATGATTCTAGCAATCAATGAACTCAAAATCACATTTGGATTTAATGTCAAAGCAGAAATATAAACACCAACAAAGTCTTATCCCACTAAGTGGGATCGACTGTATGAATCCTAGAATGCCACTACATTATGTTTTGCGCTAAGTTTTCTAGTAGCTCGAAGTACTCCATGTCTTTCCTTAAAGCCTCTTTCGAAGTCTTTCTTTACCCCTTTTGGCCTGTGCACCTATTTCATAATCATATTTTCAAACCGGAACATATATAGGTCTTCGGTTTACATGTCCAAACCATCTTAGTTGATTTTCTCTCTTAACTACAATTGTGATCACTCTACTTTACCTCCGATATCCTCGTTCTTAATCTTAGCCATTCTTGTGTGCCCACACATTTTCAACGGAGCACTCTATCTCCGCTACACTCATTTTTTGCACATGGTGATGCTTGACAACCCATCATTTCGTGCCATGGAGCATTGTTGGCCTTAATGTTGTTCTATAATTTTTTTCCTTTAGCTTTATTGGCATACCAGGGTTGCACAACACACCCAATGCATTCTTCTATATCATCCATCCAACTTGTATTCTATGGTTAAAATCTTCATCCAATTCTCTATTCCTTTGTAAGATAGATCCAAGATAACGAAAGCGTTAATTCTTTGGTACTTTCTAATCTCCAATCCTCACCCTTTCATTTAGACCCTCATTCCCATTGAACTTGCACTTCATGTTGGAGTTTTGAGACTCTTTGTCCCACATCGGGGAACATAGGCTTCCCAACTAGTAGTTAGGATTTGGACCATTTGGAAATGGATTGAAGGCTTGAGCCTTATGGTTATGTGGATTAGGTTTGTAAAATATAGCATAATACAATTAATATTAATTAATCCAGACAAGAGCCTTGGGCCCTTGAAAGTTAAAATTAATCAGATTCATTAATTTTAATTTTGGATTAAGTTTTTTAATTAACATATTAATTAAAAAACATTTTGATTAAGAGACACAATTTTTAGAATGTGTTGTGTATTTTTAGATACGTTCAACAAGTATTTGAAAGGGTGTGAAACAACCTATATATTTGTAATCTTAGTTTCCAAAAAAAAAAAAAAAATCATATTTTCTTCCTCCTTCTCTCCCGCACAAAATTTCCAGAGAGTAAACACACAAAACAATTCACTAGAATTCTATAATCCAGTGCGGGTTGTAGAATTAGGTAGTTGTATCTTGGTCGAGCAGACTTTTGTAGAACCACAAGCACAAGAGTGGGACGGAAATACTGTTCGACGGACATAGCTTTTGCACTAGCCTCTACTTGTGGTTAATCAAGTTAGTACTATTTTAATTCCTGTATTTATTTCTGTATAGCAAATATTTTTGGTTAATAAAGTATTAGAATTTCAAGTTCTATTATTTCTGTTATTTTTATTTATTTCTGAATTGTCCTTCAACACTTCATACTCTTTCTTTGACCTACTTAAGTAAAAACTTTTAGATCCCAACATTTCCAGCCAAAAGTTAAACTTCGTATTTACTCCACTGCGTTTCATCTATCATTATTTGATTGGCACACTGTTCTTGATCTCACGATCGACGATTCTGATGAGATCGATCCCCACTTCAATTTGTTCAAAGGCTGTGGTGGGTCCCACTTGAAGGAGAAGGTGGTGGAGGGTGCTTGTAAGAAATTTGTCTGCATCTTCGACAAGTCGAAGCTCGTTAGGGAGTTTTTCGATACCAGAACCTGGTCTCCGTCGATGCCCTGTAGTTCGAGTTTGTGATGGGGCATGGTGTGGTTGCAAGCCTTGCCCGTGGGGAGTATATGGTTTTAAGTTTTTTTTTTACTTTCCTTAATTAATTATTTTAATATCCTAACTAAATTATAATTTTTAAAAATATTTGTAGAAAAATTAGTTTTTGTTATTAGTTGTTTAGCCATGTGGCACAAGTTTGGTGGTCATGTCAATACAAATGTGAAATTCATTGTTACCACATCATCAATTAACGGTTAATTTAACAAATTTTCTAATGGGCATATGAAATTTAAATGAAAGAATATATAAACGTTTGAGATTGAAATATTTTAAAAATATTATATGAGGTTGCAATTGAACACAAACTTGAAGGAGCAAAATGTAATTTACCCTATTTATGAAGCACTTGTTACAAAGCATAATGAGAAATTCATTATGCCCACATTTTTGTACTTCTTTCCTACCTCTTAAACTCAGCGATAACTTTGCATTGGTTCAAAATACTGTTGATGAATTATCAAACTGATTAAGTTCTAAATTGTTCTTGGATGATTAGGCCGGATCTGTTCCACCTAATTCTTCTCATCAAACAATCCAGATCTTTAAAATTTGATTCAACGGCTAAAGTTATTATAACTTTTAAATTGGGCCTGTGTTTTTAGCCGTTGGATCAAATTTTAAGAGCTCGAATTGTTTGATGAGGAGGATTAGGTAGAAGGGATCAAGAGAGGACCCCTTTCCGGATGATTGTATGTTGTTGGGAACAAATGAGTAGCAAAGAAGATGATTTATTTATTTATTTTACATGCGGTCCAATATCCTAGTGGATAGGGTATTGGACTTCCACTCATGCGTCCCGAGTTCGAAACTCTCTCTCCTAAATTATTGTAATAGTTTCAAACTCTCTCCATCTCCTTACTAATAATAAATAAAAAAAGAAAAGAAAAAGGAAGGCCTTCCACAATGGGTCCGAAATTTAAGAGTGATAGACAATAATATAGGAATCAAACTTCTGTTGTGGATCGGAAAAATCTGAGTGCAATGAGAGTGATTCTCATTTTTTTAGTTCAAATATTGAATTTGTGAGTGTGATACTAATACAATAAAGGGTTTTTATCAGCAATGGTTCATGAGATTGACTAAACTCATCATTTTGATCATTCACTTTCAAAATCAATCAATGTCGTCCTTGACATTCACTACCACACATCAATTTGGTCTTTCCGTTTAGATTCTGTCAATTACTCTGTTAGTTTGTATGTGCGACCCACAAAACCAATAAAATGTTGACACATGGATTACACAAAAGAAAGGGTTTTATCACAAATGGTCTTTGACATTGATCAAACTCCTCATTTTGTTCCTTGAGTTTCAAAAGTCAATATATTTGGTCCTTGACTTTCACTATCGCACAAGAATTTAGTCATTCTGTTAAAATTTCGTTAATATTTTTGTTAGTGTCGTAATATGGTCCCACTAATCCAATCATATGGCGCTACATGGATTAACTATAAAAATTTTTTTTTTAAAGATTTAAAACTAAAAGTAAAATAAGAAATTTAAAACAAAAACTAAAAGAAAAAAAAGAAGACATCATCATCTTCAGTTAGGTATGCTTAAAAAGAAATGGAAGCACCATGACACTATTAAAGCTCTTGGCCTCCCTGAACTCACTCCTCATTCTCTCTAGTTGGTTATAATCCTATCAAATTTGAATTGAATTTGGATTCGATTTTATTGAATTTAGGTTGAATTATTTTTTTTCAATTGGGATTATGGGATGCGAGAGAAATGCAAGTGCTGAATACTCGTCAGTTGGTTCACTCTAAAAAAATAGTTTTTTAATAGTTAATCCACTTGGCGCCATATGATTGGATTAGGGGGACCACATCAGTACATTAACAAAAAATATTGACGAAATTTTAACAGAAGGACTCAATTGATGTGTGATAATGAAAGTCAGGGACCAAATTTATCGATTTTTGAAACTCAGGGACCAGAATAAAGAGTTTGATCAATTTCAGGGACCGTTTGCTATAAAAACCCTTCATTTGTGTAATCCATGTGTCGCCATTTTATTGGATTTGTGAGTCCCACACACAAACCAACGGAATAATTGACGGAATCTAAACGGAATGACCAAATTGATGTGCGGTGGTGAATGTCAGGGACGACATTGATTGATTTTAAAATTGAGAGACCAAAATGATGAGTTTGGTCAATCTCAGGGACCATTTGTGATAAAAACTAATAATAAATGACAAAGAGTGTGAGAGAAGTGATCAATCATAAAATAGGGAAATATATAAAACTCACCTAGATCAAATTGGTCTTGCAAAATTGCAAGAATTTTGAAATTGATCTTGCACAAATATAGAAAATTTTGAAATTGATATTGTAGAATTGCTGGAATCTTGAAACTGATCTTGCAGAAGTACACAAAATTTCAAAACTGATCTTGCAGAAATGTATGAATTATGAAACTGATCTAGAAGAAGTGCAGAAAATTTTGAAACTGATATTGTAGAAGTGCATAAATTGTGACACTGATCTTGTAGAATTAGTTTTTACGAATCTAAAGCCAGTTTGAAGTTTTTATAGACCGCGTAGTTTTAGACAAGTCTATTTGGAGCATGGCTGGAATTTTGAAATTTTGGTTTCCTTGTATTTGGGCTAGGTTTGTTGAGGTTTGAGTTTTTTTCTCGTCTTAAAATGATTCAAAACTAGTGGAGTTCTATGAAATGTATGGTTGTGTACATTCATTCTTCACTGGACACCCAATTTACTTTGACATATTTCTTTGGACATCCAAAATAATTTACTAAACTTTCAAAATTACCCTTTTTTTTTCCTACTTTTATGAATTTATTTCTATGGACGCTCAAATTTTCTTATCTTATGGACACTCTTTTTTCCTTGTATTAATTATGAAGGCTTTATCTTCAATTTGAGAATTTCCGCTGATGGCATAATTCGTTGTCTACATGTGACTGAATGGTTCTTTTATTTCATGAAGCAAAATTTGCACTATAACCAGACGCAATATGAGGAAGAGTCCCAAAGTTTAGATAAGCATGATAAAGTAAAATTCAAGAGTCGTGAAGTCCATTAGTCGCTTGTTTTAAAACTCTGTGGGTGTCCAAAGAAAATAATAGTTTTCATTAAGAAATCACCAAGTGATGCAGTCATATTTAATATAGGAATGTGATTGTGTAAATCCTAGTATATTTTGGGATATCTAGGAATATTGTTTAGGGTTAGATATTATCCTATTAGAGTTGTAATCCTATTAGGGTAAGGAATTAACCTTCCCTACTACTATAAATAAAGGCAGAATGGGGTGAAATACAACACACATTACAATTAAATCTCTCTCTTCTCTCTCTTGCCGCCGGCCTCCCCTTCTCTATTCCCTTAGAATAGTTCAGTAAATTAGGCCTATAACACATTATTAGCACGTTATTGCTAGAAGCTAAGAAACTAAAGGATTGTGGAAGAGGCTTTCTTCTACAAAATTCTAAGGCTTTTATTCATGTGCGCTTAAAATAAAGTAAGATATTTGAAACGATTATGAAGCATGAAAACATTCCCCATGATTCATGAACTCCCTATATTTATATTTACCTTCCGATATATATATACGTTTCATGCATTACAAAATTATTTATTTTTCCATGTGGAATTTGTGAGTCAAAGCATCGAAATAAATTAGAAGCAATTAGGGTTCTTCAAACCCTAGAATAGTCGAAAAAAAAAATTCAAAAATGGGATTTTTTTTTTGCTACAGCCCAACCACATGGGGTACCTTGTGATAACGTCGTTGATATCTGGACCACACAGCAGCAACCCTTTGGGCTTTACTGCGCATGTAAGACACCTCAGGCCTTTACTCTGGTAGGATTTCCACGGGCCAGTAGCCCCTGCCCAACTCCAAAGAGGCATGTAACTTTCTTAGACTTGTCCTATCGTGTCCCTAACCCAAAAACTAGCAGCCCCATGCTGCTGGGCCTTGTCATGTGCCCTAGGCCCTTCTGCAACAAGCCCTTGTTACTTGCTGGGCTTCGCCCACTCTTTGGTCCAACTGTCAGTAGCCCTAGATGCTGTTGGGCTTACCTACCCCAGCCCAAAACCTAGAAGCCAACTTTGGTTGGGCTTCCCCGCACACCCAGGCTAGCCCTGTGCTGGGCCTCTCCTTCCCATGCCTTGTTTTGGCCTAAAAACCAGCAACCTTTGCTGCTGGGCTTACCCTAGACCCACAACCTTGAGGCTCGTAGCCTCCTCGAGGCCTATAAAGCCTGCAGCCGTGTTGCAGGGCTTGTCCACAGACTGCAACCAACCCAATAAGGTTGGACCGCAACCTTTTTTCGACCCAATGCCCATTTTTGGCATTCTCGTGTTATAAATCATACCCATTTATTTTTTTGGGGTACTTTGATGTACGCTAATTAATTAATTTTAATACAATTGTCACTTGGCTTATCACCAACCGTAGCTAATATGACCCGTATGTTATTATTTTGCTTCCTAATAGATCTCGTTTGGTCCCGATCTATTGAATTAATTAAAAGTGAACAACAGTCTATTAATCTAACAATTAATCCAAAATTATTGACCTGAAGATCACTTTTGGACATTAACAATTCAACAATTTATTTTTCTACTTTGAACCATTGACATCCTTTCGTAGTCTCGAAGCTCTCACACTTGAGTTCCCGAAACAACTCAAATCCATTATGCTTTAATCAACATATTGTATTATGTGTTCTTGCAAAACCTCTCCTTTATGAACTAATCGTTCATAAAATTAAATTGAATATGTAGTTTCATATTTAGTGCCTTTGAAATCCGAAGTTTTCACTCAAAACTTACCCATGAAACCTGAAGCTTTCATGTTGAAATTAAACCTATACATGTCTATAGAACCTAAATGTTCTACAATGTATGTCTATGGACTACCATATGACTAACCACGTTTTTTTGTAACCTTCATTTTAGGGATATGTCGAACTTGAACAAGCTCGATTTCACCGATTTGGAAGTCTCTGGAAGAAACTACCTGAAGTGGGTTCAAGACGTGAAGCTCCATCTTACCTCAATGAGCCTTTGAGCCACCATCGAGGAACCTATGGACGTCTCAATTGACGAAGCTCAGAATCCTACTGCTATGATCTTCATTTGAAGACATATCCTTGATGCACTGCAGACCAAGTATCTCACTAAGGATGACCCATGCACCATTTGGCTCACTCTGACCGATCGTTTCAATCACGAGAAAGACATCTAATTGCTTGAAGTAAGACACGACTGACAGCATTTACGCTTTCAAGATTTTAAGTTCGTGAATGAATACATCTCTAAAATTTGTAGAATCCGATCACTACTTAAGTCCTGTAAATAGGACTTAATTGAAGAGGATCTCCTGGAAAAGACATATTTGACCTTCAATGCCACCAATATTGTCATGCAGCAACAATAAATGGCACAAAAGTTCACCAAATGTTTGGATTTGATCTTTATTTTAATTATTGCTAAAAAGCAGAACCAGCTTTTGATGAAAAATTATCAAGCTTGACCCACTAGCTCGAACACTATGCTTGAAGCGCATGCAACTAATTCTAGCAACCACAAAGGACCAAAGAATTGTCGTGGCTGTGGACACAGCCGTCAGTACTAACCATGGTCCTAAGGTCAACAGAGCAGAGGCCTAGCCAAGGGAGGAAATTTGACTCAGAAGCACCAACCCCTTGCCCCTAAAGCCACAAACTTCAAGAAAAGGGAAAAACTACCGTTAAATGGATTCCACTGCAATGGATATGTGCTATCATTGTGGATCACAGGATCATTGGTCACATGTATGTAGAGCTACCCCTAGAGCCATTGCCGAGTATCATTCGTGCCGTGAGTCTAACTTTGTGCATGTGGAACATCCAGAAAATACTACCACATCTATGTAGATATTAGATTTTCAGGAGGCATCAACTCTTATGGAAAAATAAAGTTTTATTTTTCTAGACATGTTTTTAGGGTGTTTTCACCCCTAGCGGTTGAACCCACTAGGAGTGGCCGAACCCCTCCCTTATTTTTCTAGGATTATGGTTTAATTTTTCAGATAGTTTTTCTAAGTCTTAGGAATAATTTGTTTGGTTTGGTTTGTTTTGAATTATGGATAATTATTTTTATGGATATTATTTCTCGATTGATTATTTGAATGATTGGAATTATATTTATGCATGTGACCGATTCAATTAATTTACTTTTAGGTATGACTAGTGGGGAAATTAGTTGTCTGGTTGATAGTGCTACCACACACACCATCTTGTGTGGGCGACATTATTTCACTAACTTCGTACCTAAAAAAGCACTTCTGAGAACCCTCTTAGGCTCATCCAACCTGTTTGAAGGATACGGAAAGACTTGCATAATGTTGTCTAATAGTAATGTCTTAACTATTAAAGGGGCCCTCTACTCTCCACGTTCTGGAAGAATGTTACTAAGTTTTCGAGATAGTAAATATCATATTGAAACCACTGAAAAGAATGGTTCTGAATTTCTTTGCATCTCTTCTTATGAGTATGGCCAGAAGCGTATTCATGAGAAGTTGGAATGTCTTTCGAATGGGTTGTTCATCACAACCATTCGTGGCATAGAGACCTACCATGTGGCCGACCCTTTGCCTGGATTCTAGAACACTTTGCTACTTTAGCATGACCGTATGGGACATCCCGGACGTGACATGATGTGCCGTATCCTCAAATCATCACATGGGCATCATTTACCTCCCTACATTGGATTCTCGCCTTGCAAAGCTTGTTTTTTAAGGAAGTTGAATACTTAACCCTCATGTACAAAGATTATTCACAACCCTCGTAAGTTTCTTCAGAGGATTCAAGGGGATATTTGTGGACCTATCCAACCAACATGCGGACCATTTAGATATTTTATGGTTTTGGTTGATGCATCGACACGTTGGTCACATATCTGTTTACTGTCCACACACAACATTGCATCTGTGAAACTCCTAGCTCAAATTGTTAAGCTTATGGCTCACCACCTTGATTATCTGATTAAGTCGATTCGACTGGATAATGCTGGAGAGTTTACATCACAGACCTTTGACGATTATTGCATGTCACTTAGGATTGAAGTTGAATATCATGTACACTATTATCACACCCAAAATGGCTTGGTAGAAGCTTTCATAAAGCGCCTCAATTGAGAGCTTGGACTTTAGTTATGTGAACCAAATTGTCAGTATCTGCTTAGGGCTATATGCAATATTGCACACAACCATGTTAGGCCGCATGAGGCCCACCGCTACCCAACCTCATTCACCATTACAGTTGGTTACTAGATACTAGCCTCATGTCTCGCATTTATGTGTGTTTAGATGCGTAATTTTTTTGCCAATAGCGTTGCCACTACGTACCAAAATGGATCCTCAGAGAAGAATGGGAATCTATGTCGGTTATGATTCACCATCAATTATTCACTACTTAGAGCCTTTGATAGGAAATCTCTTTACCTCACATTTTATGGATTGTCACTTCGATAAGATAGTCTTCCCGTCGTTAAAAGGAGATAAGAATGCCACAAATTGTCATGGTATGCTCCCACTGTGTCTCATTTAGATCCCATCACTACCTAGTCTGAAATTGAAGTGTGTCATATTCTGGATCTTCAGAGCATTGCTTAAAGTATGCCGGATACACCGTAACATTGCCCTGGAAGGATGAACAGTCCCCGAAGGAGGGGCGCCTCACCTCCTACGCGGCTTGGTAAACTAGCGGCTAGCAAAACTTTTGGTCCTACCCTGAAGTGTGGCAGACCCCCTGGTTCAAAGGATTCATAACCCTGAAAGAGGAAAATAGCATAAACTAATGAACCTAGTCTGAATCCGACCATCACTTACTCATCTATTCCAACGTATGAGGTTATTCTAGATTACGATGATGTCTTAGGTGAGAGAAACTAGCCTCCCGAGAATCGTGAGATTTTGGTCCATTATGCAGTATTGAATGATGTTTAGAATCGGAATGAGATGATCGTCGATGATGCATTTGCGTACATAGTAGCTATTGACATCATGCTTAATAATGACATTGAACCACGTTCCGTTGATGAATGTCGACGTATAATTGACTAGTCAAATTGGAAACAAACAATCTAGATTGAACTCGATTTGCGTGCTAAACGTAAGATGTTTGGGCCTGTAGCTCCTACTTCACCACATGTGAAGACCGTGGGCTACAAGTGGGTTTTCGTGAGGAAGCGTAATGAGAAGAATGAAATAGTGCTATACAAAGCATGCCTCATAGCGCAAGGTTTCTCTCAACGCTCTGGGATTGATTACGAGGAGCGTATTCCCTTACAATAGACGTCATAACGTTTCGCTACCTTATCAGTTTGGTAGTTTATGAAAAACTGAATATATAGCTTATGGATGTGGTAATTGCATATCTATATGAGGATCTTGATACAGAAATCTACATGAAAGTTCCAAAAGGACTTTCATTGATTGGTTCAAATAGTTTTAGACCACGGAACACCCTCTCTATTAGATTGAGAAGATCACTCTACAAACTGAAACAATCCGAGCGGATGTGGTATAACCATTTGAGTGAATATTTGACAAGTCAGGGTTATGTGAGCAACAAATTATGCCTATACATGTTCATCAAGAAGTCACATTTTGGATTTGCGATCATTGTAGTTTATGTCGACGACATGAACCTCATCAGTACTCCCGCAGATGTTGAGAAAATTGCCATTCACTTGAAATTAGAATTTGAGATGAAGGATCTTGGGAAAACTCGATATTGTCTCGGCTCGTTCAGACTCTAGATGCTAAACGAGATCTCTTCCATCCCAAGGAGGATGATGAAGAGATTTTGGAGCTTGAAGTTCCATACCTAAGTGCAATTGGTGCTTTATTGTACTTGGCTTAATGCACTAGATCTGACATCTCCTTTGTTGTTAATCTTTTGGCTAGATACAATAATGTGCTTACACGCAGACATTGAAATGGGGTTAAAGACATTTTTCGCTACCTTAAGGGTACGATTGATTTGGGCTTATTCTACACCTATGAATCCTTGAAAGGAGTTGCCGTCCCCTCGGTCATTGGGTTGATTCTTGCCTCGTTGGTTACGCAGATGCTGGTTATCTATCTGACCCATATAGGGCATGTTCTCAAACGGGCTAGGTCTTTACCATTAGAGACACTGCAATATCTTGAAGATCTACCAAGCAAACACTAGTTGCGACTTCTTCGAACCATGCTAAGATTCTCACCTTGCATGAAGCCTTGCGTGAGTGTTTTTGGTTGAGAGCAGTCATAGAACATATTTGAAGCACTAGTGGTCTTACTACTGTTGTTGACCTTCCTACAACGATCTTTGAAAACAATACACCATGTATCAAGCAGTTAAAGAAGCGATACATCAAGGAAGATAACACCAAGCACATTGTGCCGAAGTTCTTTTATTCTCACCAGTAACAACATCATCAGAACATTGAAGTCAAGCAAATCCGTTCCTAGGATGATCATACTCCGTTGAGTTCACTACCTTCATCCCGTATGACGTTTGTTTTAGACATTATGCATACTTTTCACTTTTCTCCTTAGTCTATGAGTTTTTACCTACCTTAGGTTTTCCCATAGCAAGGTTTTGTGAATTTAATACCAATGCATACTTTTTTTTAATTTGAGACTTGTATTTGCTCGTTGTGCTGACGACTTCATCAACTGTTCTACCTCACCTATTGAAGACTTGATGCGATATTTTGTTTGAGTATTTACACACTCAATGGGGTGTGTTGCAGTTATATTTAATATAGGAATGTGATTGTGTAAATCCTAGTATATTTGAGATATATATATATATATATATATATATATATATATATATATAGGAATATTCTCTAGGGTTAGATATTATCCTATTAGAGTTGTAATCCTATTAGGGTAATGAATTAACCTTCCCTACTACAATAAATAAAGACACAATGGGGTGAAATACAATACATCTCACAATCAAATTTCTCTTCTATCTCTTGTTGCCGACCTCCTTTTTTCTATCCCTTAGAGTAGTTTAGTAAATTAGGCCTATAACACCAAGATATTTACGGTAATTTTATATATGGGTATAAAAATCTTTTCCTTTTAAATAAAATTAATGAATGTCAAGAGATGAAATTTGGTGTCACAAAGACGTACTCTGTGTTTTCGTCCTATAGGTAAAGCTCCCTTAAAATATCATTTTGTCAAATAAAATAATTGCTAACACTAGGCACATTTTAAGCGAGATGATAATACAGACGTAGCACAAGACCAAGACCAATAGCTAATTGTAAAGCCAATCGAAATTAAAGGTGTGCAATCCAGTATAGAGAATACCCAAATTAATTATATTATATAACAAATTGTATTGGTAATTATAAGAGTAAATTCCATTTATTAGGTTGAATGCGTCACATGCTGACATTTAAATGCAAATATATTCCACCGTAGCATTTATTTGAAAGATTTCGTTCCCGAACACTTACTATAATAAAAAGAAAAAATTGTTGTTTCCTCCATTGTTTTCTGCTATTTTTCATGGTTTTACTGCAAAAGGTATGTGTGCGCATGCACGTCTATATACAAGTCTTTTTGGTTTTCTACCCTTTCCAATTTATTTTGTTCAATTTCCTTTCAATTTTGATTGGATTTTGTTTTATAGACAGGACTTTGTTTTTCTAGCGTGATCAAGATATGCAATCCACTCAAAGTTATTATCCTAAGCAAATTAGCTTCCCCAAAGGCCAACGAGTACTCCTAACGAATAATATCTACAACAAAAACTTCTTCAAACCAAAATCAAAAGCAGAAGCCAAAGTAATTGCCGCCAAGAAACACAGTGAGTCGGAGAAAAGGCGAAGGATGAGAATCAACAGTCAATATACCACTCTTCGTGCTATCCTCCCAGACTTAATCAAAGTATATTATTTAATTGATTTGATGGAATTTTGTTTGAATGTGTATGGTGTATTAGGGAAAATGTCTCGCAAACTTTCCTCACTTAGAATACTTGACATACAGATGGACAAGGCATCTGTGCTTGGAGAGACAGTCAGGAAAGTAAGGGAGCTTAAAAAGGCGTTAACAGAAGTTGAAGCAGCTTGTCATTGCGGGGACAGGAGGGATGAGTGCGTTTTACCTGGCGGGGTTGACAAGTTAAGTGTCGAACAATGCGAGGGGGAGAAAGGAGGGCTTGTGAAGGCCACATTCAGCTGTGAGGATAGGCTGGGGCTCATTTCGGACATGACAAGGGCACTGAGTTGTGTAAAGGGAAGGGTTGTTAGGGCTGAGATGGTGACAGTCGGTGGAAGGAGTAAAAATGCATTGTGGGTGCAAGGGTTAGGTGGTGGAAATGAAGGGGTGGTGGCGCTGAAGAGAGCACTGAAGGTGGTTATTGATCGCCCTGTTTTGCCAAGGAATATTATCTGAGGAGATTGGACGGCCCTTCTGTAAGACTCTGTGCTAACCCTACCCAAAAGGACGCTTGGACAGCCGTAGTTGTGTTCATAGGGTACCGAAATTTATTTATCTTTGATTGATTTCTTATTAATTTATCATTAATAGGAATCGATCGTCTGATCTACCTATTTCTATTTTGTGGATCTTCTTCACAAAACAAATCAATAAAGATCAAGTTACAAAACTTGTTCATCCATGTCAAGTAAAGAAGCGACACCCCTTCAGGTTGGAGGGGGGATTGTGCCATGCGACCTAGACATCAACTAAATCACGAATATCGATCTTCATAGAATTTTCGGTAGATAATCTGGTTGGAAAAAGAGATCACACGAAACCTAGATTACATAGCTATCCACAGTACCATAGTGTAATGGCACATATATGTAGCTTATCTGTACATGAAAGTTCTCTGAAGATCTATGTCCACATTTTCTCAAAGGAGTGGACACATCCTTGTTCATTCCATATGGTAGCTTTAATGAAATGATTAAACATTACAAGCTTTAAATAAGGCATTCCGTATGAAGTCCGGAGAATCCCAAAAAAAAACAGAAATCGTCCGTAAAAATTAAGGCCATCTTAACTAGTCTATGCGCTGAGATACAAGAGTTTCAGAGGGCCTGCAGATAGGTTGCGATATCCTCACTGATAGGGCTTAGCAGCGAAGAGTCAACCCTTGAGTCTTCAATGGCATTCAGCAGTTGTACCGAGTCAGATTCAAGCCAAAGTTGTGGGAAATTAAGGCCTACAGCAAGTCGCATTCCTTCACGGGCTGCCAGAAATTCCGCCTTGGCTGGGCTAGAGACATAGGGAAATCAACGAACAAACCCGCAAAGAAAATCACCGGCCTGATTACGAAAGATACCACCAAGGCAGCCCGTAAGAATGGACACATCCCTTTTATGTATCGTTCAATTATTCGAACCATTTCTTTAAATCTAAATTCTGTGGATACATCCATTTTATGTTGTATATGCTGAAAAAATTAGAGTACACAATTGTAGATATAAGTGTAGGAGAGACAAAACAAGTAAATTAAATTACTTGTATTACACTTGTTGAAATGGTATAATGTTACATCCCACATCACCCAGGGGAGTGGATCCTCTATGCCTTATATGTATATACCCATCTCTACCTAGCACGAGGCCTTTTGGGGACTCACTGGCTTCGGGTTCCATCAGAACTTCAAAGTTAAGTGAGTTCGTGCGAGAGCATTCCCATGATGGGTGACCCAATGGGAAGTTCTCATGTGAGTTCCCAGAAACAAAACCATGATGGCATGTTCGGGGTCCAAAGCGGACAATATCGTGCTACGGCGGAGTCGAGCTTGGGATGTGGTGGGGGCCCGGGTTAGGGTGTGACATAACAGCCATGTAGTTTGTAGGTTGATTTACAGATAAACATTAAAGCTAGATCTTACATTTTAGAGAGCAAGGACACATCTCTAGCCATTCAGGCCATTAGAGACCACGATCTGTCCACTTGGGAGAGGATCAAATGACACAGTACAATCCAAAAAGATAAGAATAATAGCTGTGTTACTTACTAAAAATTAGAAACTAAAACTAGCCGCTGCAGATTTAAGTGTAACGACTATTTCTAAAAATAGCAGGTTCTTCACATCCTTCAATTTCAGTTTTCTCTTCAATGTTCTTCTTCAGGATCATCATCTGTAGGTTTAATCTTAGGCATGTGAGAAGCTTAACTCTCAACAGCCTCTCCTAAGCTACTAACTAGCTTTACACCAAGCCTTAACCTTAATTGATTAAATCTCTGATTTGATAATGCTTTTGTAAATATGTCTGCAAGTTGTTCTTCACTTTTGCAGAACTTCAAATCAATCACATTCTCTTGTAGAGCTTCCTTTATAAAATGGTACCTCCTGTTTATTTGTCTAGTTTTCTGATGAAAAACAGGATTCTTAACCATGGAAATAGTTGACATATTGTCATAGAATAAGGGAGTTGCCTCATTTTTCATTTCTCCAAAATCATCAAGGACAAATCTTAACCAAATTGGTTGTGCTGTTGCTTCTGATGCTAAGACATACTCAGCTTTAGGAGTTGATTGTGCAACTGTATTTTGTTTCACAGATGCCCAAGAAAATACCCCATTGCCAAAGCTAAATGTGTAACTTGAGGTGCTTCTACTATCATCTTCACTTCCTGGCCAATCTACATCACAGAAACCAATGAGAATTGCAAACTTGTCTTTCACATACTCAATGCCATAATTGAGAGTCCCTTGCACATCTCAATACTCTTCTTGCAACTCCCAGATGTTTCTTTATAGGGATATTCATGAACTTGGATAACAGACTTGCAACATACATTAAGTCAGGCCTAGTTGCAGTTAAATATAGCAGGCTTCCCACTATTCTTCTGTAAAGACCTTCGTCAGCCAATTCACTTCCATCCACTTTCTTAATTTTTTCACCTGTAGGTAATGGAATAGATACTGGTTTGCAATCTTCAAGCCCAAAGTAGTGATTTGGCATACTTACTTTGGTGTATAAATACTCCTTTATCAGTTTGTAGTATCCCCATGCCTAAGAAGTGATGTAAGAGACCAAGATCTGACATTTCATATCTTTGCATCATCTCTTGATAGGAGCATATTTATGCGACTTAGTTGGCTTGTTCTTGTGCATTTATGTCGTGTTTCCTTAGTTATTTTAATGTTTAAAGTCATTTTCGTGTGTTTTCAGATTTTATGGACAAAGTAGGCAAGAAGATGCATTTTGGAGCATTTTGGAGCAAAATGGAGCTTGGAATGCATGTCACATATTTGGGCCAAAGTGGATGGACGAATTTGAGAACTAAAGAGGCCAAGAATGTGAAGAATTATGGTCCAAAAGATGAAGAACTCAGCCCAAAAATTTGTCACCCCAACTTGCCTTCATTGCCATGCAAAACAACATAGAATTCCCTTTGGATTCCCATGCCATGCTTGATCACTCTTGTCCCCTACATAATTTCTGATTTCATGCTTCAATTCATTTAATTATTACACTTAATTGCTTGATACCTCTTGTTCCCTTCACCCACAAAATTTTATACAACTTTCACAACCATAACATGCACCAATTGATGCTCCATCATTCACATTTGGAATCCCATGCCTTGTGTACCACATGTTGCTGCACCTTTGACCCATTTATTGACACATTTTCACCTCCCTTTCCATCTCTATGCAATGTACACAATCATTCATGCCCCCTAGCTACAAGACCACTCCATTTTACCCTTCACACTTTGCATCATCACTTCATTTTCACCCTTGGACCATTGCACACCACATACACTCTTTGCCGTGCATTCTCCCTAGCCTAACCTGATTCTCTAAAGTTTTTGGGCCTATATATACATGTTTACACCCCTTGGCAAAGGGTTCACACTCTCATATTCACCATTCATCACAGAAATTCGTCCATACTCACCCTAGGTAGCAAAACACCCCAAAAACACCATTCTAGTGCCTAGAAAACATAACAGCCACTCCACCTTCTTCCACCCTCTTTGCCTAGTTCTCCACCACCCTCAAACCCTCAAACACTCCTCCACACTTACCCTAAACCTTTCCATACCATTCCCCATCCATTCTACATCATAAAACTACCCAAAAATCCGTCCACAAAGCAATCTGCCGCAAGCAAGCAAAGGAGAATTCTTGGATGCACTTGCTACCCAAGTTGGAGCATTTTAGGTGTTTTCTTTCCTTTGATTTTAATGTCTAATTTTATGTATCTTTGCTTTGTGAGTATGAGGAACTAAACCCCTCTTAGTTAGGGGGTGATTCGAAACCATGTTCATACTTGCAATATGATTTGATTACATCCAGTTGTGATTCATAAGTTGTGAATTCAATTTACTTATCCGATCGTATAAAAAATGATTTGTGTATGTTGGTTGAGAGTGCACGCTTAATTTTCATGCATGAATTTAACGCTAGAATATAAGGGAGTTTCACCTAATCGTTATGAACTTATATTCACAAGTAGTGAAGGTTGCTAGTCACAATCACGTTAAGTAAATTCTTGGCATAAGTTTCATGCAAATCATAGTAACGAGTGCCTCGTCAATGCTTATGTTTTTCATAGAACTTAATGATTCTTGCTTGTATCTCTATTATGCAATTCATGTAGGGAACTTGTAGGGAATGTTTTGGGTTGTCGTATGCAATCATCCAATCCAATAACTTGTGGAAAAACTGAGGGTTAATTAGTGCAATTCACGGTTAATTTGGGGCGTTGAGTATTCATAGCTTATCGAAAAGCAACTGGAAATCGTTTTGTATGCAAGTGTGACATGTGTGGAGAAGAACCTCCTAGCTAGCTTTCCATCCATAAGTTTCATTCAAATTCATTTTACAATCTGTTTTGATTCACTTAAATTTGTCTAAGAATTTGTTTACTTTGTTCTTATCTTAATTTAATTATTTTCGTCCAAAATCAACCCCATCTTATTTCTTTGAGTCATATTAATTAGAACTTGTCTTAGATTATGTTTTTAAGTGTTTTAGTTCATTAGAAAACCAAAATTCGTCCAAGTTTGTGTTAGAGTCCCAAAACTGCCCAGATTGTGTGTTTAAGGTAGTTTTGAGTGTTTAGGGGCTGTTTTGAGTCTTTTGGTTTGTTTTAGTGTTTTAAAGTATAGTTTTGCATTCTTTGAGTCTAGTTAGTGTTTTAAACTTTGTTTTTACGTTTTCAAGTCAGTTTCCAAGTGATTTAGCAATCCCTCCTAATCCCCGGCCTAGAACGATCCCTACTTACATACTTTACTACAATTGATAAAAAGAGGGTTTAATTTGTGTGCTTATATATTTCGCATCATCTCTCTTTTGAACTCACTGTATTTTCTTACTATTGCCAGTATAAACAATGTCATCAACATATATTGAGACAATTATCAGATCTTGTATACAATGTGGCTTCACTTATGCTCCTTTTGAACTTACATAAAGAGAGATATGCATCAATCTCACTGTACCAAGCTTTAGGTGCCTGTTTAAGTCCATATAGAGCCTTCCTTAACTTGTTGACCTTGTGATTTGCATTTTTCAACTCAAACCCCTGAGGCTGCTCAACATACACTTCTTCATTTAGCACACCATTTAGGAGTGTTGACTTAACATCCAACTGAAATCCAACCCTTTTGTGCTGCTAGGGCAATGAGAATTCGAATTGTGTCTAACTTTGCCACTGGTGCAAAGGTTTCATTATAATCTATGCCAAGTTTTTGTGCATAACCTTTTGCCACAAGCCTAGCCTTGTGCTTTTGAATAGTACCATCCAAATTGAGTTTAGTTTTAAACACCCATTTCACACCTATAATTGGTTTATCAGTAGGCTTCTCAACAAGATCCTGAGTATCATTCTTTTCAATCATTTCTAACTCTGCATTCATAGCTTCTTGCCAAGCTATATCACTTGCTACTTTTTGATAGTTCTCTGGTTCTATAATACACATGTGGCATCTTGTGTATATATCCTATACACTCTATAGCTTTTTTCACAACTTCCATGTCCTATAAAGATAGTACAATCTTCTTGGACTGCATATCATATACTCTATAGCCTTTTTCACAACTTCCATATCCCATAAAGATTCCTTTTCTAGCTCTCTCATCAAATTTGTGTCTTAGTGGTGATGGAACATGAATATAACAGGTACAACCAAATACTTTAAGATGCTTAATTCTAGGCTTCCTACCTGTGAAAGCTTTAAAAGGTATTTTGTCTATCACAAATGTTGTAAAGCATCTATTTTGCAAATACATTGCAGTACACACAGTTTCTGCCCCAAAAATCATAGGAATTCCTTTCTCAGCCATCATAGACCTTGCCATCTCAGCAATTGTTTTGTTTCTTCTCTCAGTAACTCCATTTTTTTGAGGAAAGTAAGCAATAGTCAGTTGTCTCTCCATTCCCATTCTTGCACAGTAGTCTAGAAACTCATGTGAGGTGTATTCACCTCATCTGTCACTCCTTATATTCTTCAAACTGAAACCACTTTGTATTTCTACAAAGGCTTTAAACTTCTTGTACACATTGAAGGTATCAGATTTGTCTCTGAGAAAGTATACCTAACACATTCTTGAGAAATCATCAATGAATGTGATGAAGTACCTATTTCCACCAATGGACTCATTTTGCATTGGTTCACATACATCTGTATGTACCAATTCAAGTGGATAGCTTGCTCTCCACACTGTTTCCTTGTCAAATGGTTCTCTATGATGTTTCCTGGATACACAACCTTCACACACATCTTTCATTTATGTTAATTTAGGTAATCCAAGTACCATCTCCTTCTGCTGCATCTTCTTCATACTACCAAAGCTCAATTGCCCAAGTCTTCTATGCCAAACCTAAGAATCTTTAATCACAGATGCTTTTCTTGCTGCATAAGTTATAGATTCTAGTGAAAGAGGAAAACATCTATTTCCTGCCATTAACACTTTTGCCACAACATTTTCAAGGTTGTTATCATAAAAGATTACTGCCATATTACCTCTAAATAGCACATAGTACCAATGTTCCATCATTTGACCTACACTTAGTAGGTTTTCATCCAAACCTGGAACCAGCAACACTTCATTTATATACCTTTTCCCATGCTGAGTTTCAATCACTAGAGTGCTTTTCTCAGTAGCTTGTACAAGATCTCCAGTGCCTATTTTTACCTTACATGTCACTGTTCTATCAAGGTTTATCAAAACAGATTCCTAAGAAGTCATATGGTTACTGCATGCACTATCCACAAACCATACAGATTTATCTTGTGTAATTGAAGCTGAGTGACAAGCATAGAACATGGTTCATGTGGTCACTTTTTCTTCTTTTGCATAGTTTGCTACTTGCTTGTGATTATCACAATCCTTTGCAACATGACCAAACCGGTTACACTTTCCACACTTGGCTTTTCCTTTGTGGATCAAACACCAAAATGATACTTCTCACAAACTTGGCATTGTGGTTTCACACCACTTTGACTACTACTCCCTTGCTTGTTATGAGAGTTGAACTTGTTGTTCCAATTTCCTCCATAGTTGTTGTTCCAATTTGTGCCATTATTTTTGTTCCAGTTTGCATTTTAAGACCAATTCTTCCTTTTTCTTATATGACCCTGCCACTTCAGGTTTTGCTTGTTCTGTGACCTTTGTAAGCTCCAGTGACATTATTGTTACCAATCTTGAGACTACTAAAGGCTCTCTTAATACCTATTAACTTGTCCCTCTCATAAGGCAAATCTTCTCTCTTACCATAGACTTTAAGAGATGCCATAACTCCTTCAATTCTAATTATGTCAAGGTCTCTAGTTTCCTCTATAATTGACACAATAGACTTATACCTTCTACTTAAACTCATCAACAGTTTTTGCACAATTCTTTCTCAGGTACATCTTCACCAAGTGATTTTAACTTATTCAAAATTTCAAAAAACCTAGCCAAGTAGTCATCTAGGGTTTCACCTTCTGTCATTCTCAAATATTCAAATTTAGCCTTAACTGCTTGAAGTTTTACGGCTTTTACCTTTTTGTCACCTTTATACTCTCTTCTCAGAATGTCCCATGACCTTTTTGCAGTATACTAATTTCTGATATGAGGAAAGAGCTCATTTGTTATTGCTTTTTGAATAAGACTTAATGCCTTGGCATTTTTGATTCTGTCTTCTTTAAAGACTGCAGGTGCTTCAATTGGACCTTGGTCTATCTCTCCCTCATCTTTTTTTGAGTCTTCTTCTCTGAGGAACTGCTGTGATTGTGCTTCAAGTTCTACCACATCCTATAGATCATGTGCTATGATGATAGTCTCCATCTTGAAAGCCCAAAAATTGTAATTTGTGCCATTGACTGTGAAGTTTGTAAATCTCCACCGAAAGAACTCTTTCCCACCATCTCTTAGTGATTATCAATGAACCAAACAAAAAAGGAACCACCTTTATCCCTTCTGGGAATTTCAAGAAAGAACCTCACTCACATCTTATGCCCTTTCTTTGGAATCAGACCTCAAAGCTTTGGTACCATGTTGAAATGGTATTAGCCATGTAGCTTGTAGGTTGATTTACAAATAATGATTAAAGCTTTAATAGAAAAACTTGATATTGAGAGATGAACACAGAGAGTAGAGAATTCTGAATAATATTTGATTGAAATCGAAATGGGGGAATACAAGGTTATAACCCTAAATAAGTCACTTGCTTAGATCCTACATTTCAGGAGCAAGGACACATCTCTAGCCATTCAGGCCATCGGAGACTACAATTCGTCCACTTGGGAGAGGATCGAATAATAGAGTAAAATCCAAATGGATAAGAATAACAGCTGTGTTACTTACTAAAATTAGAAACTAAAACTAGTCGTTGCAGCTTTAAGTCTAATGGCTATTTCTAAAAATAGCAAGTTCTTCACTTCCTTCAATTTCAATTTTCTCTTCAATGTTCTTCTACAGGATCATCATTTACAGGTTTAATCTTAGGCCTGAAGCTTAACTCTCAACAACACTCACAAAATATTACAACACAAAAAATTACTTGTATTACACTCACAAAATATTACAACACACACTCTTGAAGAAATGAGACATAATTTAGAAGCTATGACACTTTCTTACTCTATCAAGATGAACTCAAGAACACTCACACTCCTCACAAAGACTACTCACTTACAAGACCCTTCTTACTTCTCACTTGCTTCTCACATCTTGGGTGATTCAAATAGGGTGGATGCCTTCTCCTTTTGTAGGCAGGGATGGAACCTTGGAGAAGCATGGAAACACCATGCTAAAAATACCTAGCTAATTCCACTTCCTTTGCTAGAATTGTCGAATTGTCTAGCATTTTTCCATATTTAATATGCATCCCATGCATATGAAAAAATCTTCTAGCATTTATCTAGAAAACACCAAGAGATATCTAGCATTTATCTAGAGAACATCAAGAAACTTGCATGATGGGCTAAGCTTACTGAGCTGGTGTTGATCTTTAACATTCCCCCTCAACGCCAACTCATTCTTTTCACCATGCTGAGTTGATGACAAAACTTTTTGAACTTCGCATGCACAAACCTTTTGTGAACAAATCTGCAACTTGATCATCTGTCTTAATCTATCGCATCTCAATTTCTCCTTGTAGAAGATTCTCTCTGACAAAATGGTAGTGTAGCTCATCGTGCTTAATTCTCGCATGAAAAATTGGATTTTTTGCCAAATGAACAAACGATTGGTTGTCACATTATAAAGTTACTGAATAATCTATTGGTTGATTAAGATCATTCATGTACTGTACCAACCATGCAATCTTAGTGGCGGAGCCACATGAGGGAGAGGATAGGCCAGGGCCCATCTTGGATTTCATCCCTATATGTATTGTCTATTGATTTTTAATTATTCTCTAATTAATTATATTACTATATATATATATTTTGTTTTTTTTCTAATTTCTTCATTTAGCTTAAAGGCCCATTCTAGTATGGGTTTTTGCCTTCCGCCACTACAATATATTGAGCAGCCATTGCTACTTCCCTGTACTTTGCTTCTATAGTTGACAAAGATAATGTCAGCTGTCTCTTACTGCACCGTGAAAATGCTCCATAAACAATTTTGAAGACATACTAGTGGTTGATACCCTGGTCTCATGATCTCTTGCAAAATCTATTCACAATAGCCAACCAGCTTACAATCCTCACCTTTCTTATACAAGAGACCATAGTTGGAGTCTTCATATTTCTCAATATTCACCTAACCGCATCTAGATGAGGCTTCTTTTGATTTTGTATGTACCGACTCATCGTACAACTCTATAACAAATGTCAGTTTGAGTTAGAGTTAGGTAGATCAAACTGCATACCAATCATCGATACATTGCTTCTAAGTCTTTGCCTTCATGTGCACACATCTTGGCATTGGGTTGCATTGGGGGCTTCCATTCAAGTATGCCAAATTTTTACCACAATTTTTTTGTATATTTCTATTAACACAGAAATATCCCTTCTTGTGTGCGACCAACCTTTAGCCTAAGAAAGTGCTTGAGTTGACCAAGTTCTTTCATCTAGAAGCGAACTGACAAATTCTCCATTGTTCAACAAATTTTTGCCTCATCATCCCCAATGATGATGAGGTCATCCACGTATACCAACACAACATCTAATTTTCATCCATTAGCTTTGAAGAATAAACTAGAATTTGTAGGTGCCATAGAGTAACCACTTTGAGAGAGAAATTCAGTAATCTTATTGTACTATGTACTTGGGATAAGTTTTGCCTCTAAGCCCATTGGTTGCATCATGTAGATATGCCGATCCAACTCTCCATTCAAAAAGGCATTTTCACATCCATCTTATATAAGTTCTAGTCTTTGTTAGCAGCAAGTTCAACTTGAACTCAAATGGTCGTAAGTTTTGCCATTGGACTAAACATTTCATCATAATCTATTCCATACTTCTAAGAGAAATCTCAAGCCACCAATCGAGCTTTGTACCTTTCGTTTAAACCATCAGGACGACACTTTATCTTGTACACCTATTTGCAGGATATGGGTCACATTTCTTGGCTTTGGCACCAAATCCTAAGTATGATTTTGCTCAAGCGTAATGATCTCTTCTCTCATAGCTTTAAGCCACTCAAAATTGTTATGCTTTTTTCAAACATCTTAGGGTTAACTGTTTCTTCTACTATAGTTGCATTAGTGTATTTAGGATTTGGCTTTCGTATTCTCGTTAACTTTTTGAGTTGTGATTGGCGGGTTGATTCTTCCATTTCACTAGTTGGTGGCTGCTATACACTAGTTTGCCAAGGATTTTGAGTTACTTCTTACTCTATATCATCACCATTAAGTGAATACTCATCTACACTTGACTAGTTTTGAGCAGTTTGCTCCCCCATCTTTTTGTTGTAGCTTATCTTCAATTTCTCTTGAATCAGGTAAAATCTCATTATCTGAGGACCACCTGTGTAACAACTTTCATTCTTAGGATCACAACATTTTCATCATTTTGTCTTGCTGTCATATCCCACAAAGATACACCTGATTACCTTCTTGTCAAACTTGCTACATAAATGACTATAACAAATATGTAGCATGCACATCCAAATACCTTGAAGTAGCTAAATGTAGGTTTCACATCTAACATTTCTCAAAGGGTAAAGGAAATTGTGACCTTGGTTGAGGAAGCCTGTTAATCATATGAGCTGCAATTTTCATTGCTTTAGCCCAAAACCTTCTTGTACGTTATTCGCATGTTGCATATTTTGACAAATTTCTGCAAGATGTTTGTTTTTTCTTTCTTCTACATCGTTATGTTTTGGTGTGTTGGTACAAGTGAATCGATGACGTGTGTGGAGAAGTTGCACAAACTCGTTTAACCTGCAAGACAGTAAACAATTGTAAACAACCAATGACAGATGGGTGTTGGCCAAAGGCCCTCTGACGGTTAAGTTAGTAAGCAAATATTTGAGACTCAAGTAATAGACAAGAGAACAAGAGTAAGATAATTAAGTTACCAGAGATGAACCCTAGATGGGTATATTTATACCATTCGAGATAGAAACCTTTTAGGATATGAAATTTGTATTAAACCGAGAAAATCCCAGAGGATATCTAAGAGTAAATGTTGTATCCTCGAGTATGATTACTTGCAGTGCATGCCTGGCATTATTGCTCCGTCTGTATAACTCAGTTGTAGAAGATGTTGAGTTAATGACTAGACTTCTGAAGTATACGTATTTCAATTTGCCTTACTTCGGTCCTGGAAACAAAGTTACCCCTAACTATGCTGAAACAATTGTTTCTCTTGAAGGTGGATAATTATCTAAAGACTATGCCTTTCAAAGTAAATCAAAATTGGTAGCATTTAAAAACTTTTCTTAACGCTTGGCGACCTAGCCTCGTAACTACTACAAAGTAATTAAGGTGTTTCGGATTCAGGTGTGTAGTCTGGATAATCATGCCATAAATGTCACAATGATGAATGTCTTAGTTGCGTTTACATGGAGAACAAGAAATTGTCTGTTGTCTTTCCAACTAATTTTGACTGTCAATTTTGTTGATATCGTGGCAAGATGGTTCGGATTCAACGGTAAGATGATTTCGAAATATCTTCTATAAATATGTACGGAGCTCTTCTTCGTCTTTTTTCACGCTTCCAAAAATTTCAAGTCGTACGCTTATCCAAGAAAATTCCAAATCTTTATACCTTTTGTTTGTCTAAAATTCTGTGCTTTCTCAATCCTTCCTTCAAATCTTCAAATTTTTGAACCATGTCTGCTTCTTCTATAAAGGGCTTCCTTCTCAGTCTGTATTGCATGTCTGTTTCTAATGAATCTTAAAAGAAAGTTTGTAAGGGACTTGGTCACTTGCATGTAGGTCAGAAACACCACAAGGTCGGGCCTGGGAATTTGGGGCCCTAGGCGAACCTTCGAAGTGGGAACCTAAAGTTCTCTGATCTTCGGTTCTTTGTACATTGATATATATAAAAAAGAATTCGCTAAATAAAAAAAAAGTTTCTCTTTCTACATCAAACATGATTAAAAATTAATATAAAAAGTAGATAGATATACAAACATTACTTAAATATTACACGTCTCACGTTTTAGACACAAATGAACTAAATGTTTACAGTGAGTTTAAGATTAAGAGTGAAGAACAATAAAACTTGATGATCTAAAGAATAAAGAACAATAAAACCTGATTGATGAGTACAATAAATTCAACAACGCCAATTGTTTCTGTTGTGTTTTTTCTAAAATTAACATCACACTAACGAATCGAGTATTAAAATAATCCATTGAAAAATAAATATTGAAATAAAAATATATATTCAAAGTTTTGATTACCTTAAAGTACAATCTTTAAGACCGTATGGTAGTTGATTTAAACATTCGATAGAAATGGAGAGATTGGGTGACTAAAGAAAAAGGAAGCTGAAGATTTCCATTGCACCACCAAATGAATTATGATATTTCTTACTTTTTTTGTATTTATATGTTCATTAAAGGATACCCCTCCGAAGTAGGGGCCCTAGGTGAGCACTTACATAGACTACCCTCAAGGCCAACCTTGGAAACACCTTTGGAATCATTTTGTCAAACCTTATGCATCGGACCTGAGCATTTCTAATCGGACTACACTTAGTTGACTTGGCTAAGACTTTCCACGTAACAGAGCTTAGTTCGAATAAAATTCCACATGAAGATTTTCTAGTCTATATGCCTCATTTGAGCCTACATTAGACACATAGTGTTGTATAATGTACCCTGGTCTGGGATAGAAGTAATTGTACTCAAGGTTGGAGTTCAAGCCACTGCTTGGATGATTTCCGGATCACCCTTTCGATTATCCCTCAAATGGCGTATAGTCTAGGTTCGAATGTTATAACCCACAATCTTATGTTATATAAACTTTCCGGAGGTTGGCTGGTGCATTGGAGTTTTAGATCAGGGGCAATCCCCGTGTCCATATCTTACCTACCATAACTGCACTTAATATGACTAGAGCCTCCCAAGCTATTAACCGAACACTACAAAATGAGCTAAAGAGACTCCTTTGATACTATCACTTAAATTTTTACACTTGTAATATCTGAAGTTTTAAAGTTATGTGTTATTTAGGTTTTTGGGGTATCCCATGTACCGGATAAATGACAAGCATGTTGTAGATATGAGATAATCAAAGTATGAGAATTCTTTGTTGTGAAGATAATTGAATTTTGACAATGGATTGTGTTTGAATCTGAAAAAGAATGTTTACATATCTATGGGAAGGAGAATCAAATCATTGGTATAATTCTTTAAAAAGATGATAAAATGAAAATCTCCATCGGGGATCATCTTTGACGAATAGCCTATTGGGGAGGGGGCAGCATTAAAGAAATGAGTTTGCCATGGACTTGCATTCATGCAGACTGTGGCGATGAAATCTTTAGTGGTATCACCTAAGCTTGGCGATGTTCCACCTTTTGGTATTTGGAGTTTTATCTATATGTTGCAGATTGTATGTTCCTTTACCTTTTACTCCTACAACTTTATACGGTCCTCCCCAATTGGCTTTGACTTTGCCCTCACATGGTACTTTTGTGTTCTCCAAGACTTCTCTTAGGACGAGATCCCCAACTTGAAGGCTTTGAGGTTAGACAGCTTTATTATAGTACGACCTAATTCGTTATTGGTAAGCAGCAAGTTGGACTGGGCGCATTCCCTACGTTCTTCCAAGATGTTAAGGTCGGACTAGAGAATTCCAGCATTCTCCAATGCGGTTTACTCTTTGGTAACTTGGACGGGGATAATGGCTTGTGTTCCATAGGCTATGAAGAATGAAGTTTCTCCAGTCTCTTTTTGAATAGTAGTGCCGTATACCCATAAACTCCAAGCACTTCTTCTGGCCACTTGCTTTTCTTCTTAAGCCTAGTTTGAAAACATCCAAGGATAGTCTTATTTGAAGCTTTCTCTTGCCTATTGACTTGGGGGTACCGTAAAGTAGAGGTAAGATAACAGATTCCGGGTTCTTTATACCAGTCTGTGACTTCGGATCAGGTGAATTACAGTCCAATATCCATAATATGGTGTGGGGAATTCTAAAACCACAGATAATGTTCTTTCATACGAAGGATTTAACCATTACACCGGTAGTTCGAGACAAAGGCCCTGCTTCGATCCACTTGGAGAAATAACATGTTGCTACAATTAGATACTCCTTGTTTCCTTGAGCTTATTTAACAGATTGACAAGATCGATGCCCCATTGTGTGAAAAGCCATGCCTAAGTTAAAGTGCTAAGTTTTTATGGGTGTTGATGGTTCATTGGAGTGTATTTTTAGCATTTGTCGCAAGTCTGGGCACAACCTAAAGCATTATGTCTCATGGTGGGCCAATAGTACCAGTTATTTAATACTTTCTGTGCGAGGGACCTTCAGCCTGCGTGGTTCCCACATATACCATAGTGGATATCGTTGCGGATTTGTAAACCCATTTCCAGAGTGACGCATAAGGTATGAGGTTTAAAGTAGGAACATCGGTAAAGTCTTTAGCAGATGACAGTGTATCTCGAAGCCAATCCTCAGGAAGTTTTCCATCTTGGATGTAATCAATGATTTTGTTTGTCCAATTCTCTCTTATCTTAATAGTAGCCATTATATATGGTTCATGTTCAAGAATACTTGGGGCGGCAAGGTACTCGAAGGGAATTGTTGGTCAAAGTGACTAATCCACAGAGGATGCGATGTTTGCTAATGCATCGACATGACAGTTCTTATTCTTTGAAATTTGCTAAATCTTGTACTTCTCAAATCCTTCAAGTAGCGCTTTGGCCTTAGTCATGTAGAATTCTATAATGGGATTGTTAGTGGCATAATCTCATTTAACTTGGTTGAAGATCATCGTTGAGTTGTAATGGAATGTAAGCTCCAAGGTTTGCTTGACTACGAATCCATCCAGGGCTATCAAGACTGTTCTTGCCTCTTCTTTGTTCACATTTGACGATTTGTCCACATAGAGTTTCCAAAGACAAAGATTCTCGATTGTTTTCTACGTATCTGTGAAGGTTAGGACATCTTGATTACCCATGGTAAATTATGCTACAAAGTCTATGCACGTTTGGGCTCTGATTGAATTCTTGGGCCGATAGACGATTTCGTGTTGCCTTAGTTTGATGACCCATTTGGGGATTCTGGATGATACATTTGGACTGTGTAGGATCGATTGAAGTGGGTATTCGATCATGTAGACAACTCAGAATGATTGAAAGTATGGTTGGAGCTTCTTAGCCGCTGTTACTAATGTAAGAATAAACTTTTCCATCTTCAGATACCTAGTCTCTTGTTCGAGAAGAGCTTTAGACAAGTAGTATATTGATGAACAAATTATATTTCTTGCAAATGCACGAATCGATATGATAGTATAGCAAGCAAATATGAGTATCATACCCATATAGATTTGTAAAGTCACTTGATTAAGTCCAATTATGCAGTACCCACAAGAATAGAAATAACAAAAACAACTAAACTATGAAGTTTAAATAATTAACCAAAGAGAAGTTGATCAAGTAATCTAAAGTGCAATAAATTAAAAAGAGAATGTGTTTAAATAATTTCTGAAAACAATGGTTGAAACACTAGGTATCCGATTTCACCAAATCAATCCAATTCTATGTCATTAAATAACTTAGTAAGAACAATTCAATTCAGGTTCTAGGGTTTGTTCTTTCTTTATTATGATTGTCCGTTCGGCGTCTGGTATAACCAAGTACTTTTAATCATCAACTTAACCATGGCGTCTAGTCTAAGTCAATCATCAAAAATCCATTAAGTGCAAGAATAACAAAGAAAACCAAAAAGTGTCTTAGCATATCATTTGCATCAACAACAATTCATTCATCCAAGAGAGCTATCTCAAGGCTAAGCATATGGCATCTACTATAACCTTGTCTCATACATCTAAAAATTTATATTAAAGGTAGCTAATCAATAACATGAACATAAAGAATGATTTTAGCACAATGAATGAAACTAGAAACCTTTAAATTGATAAAAGAATAAAGTTAACTAAGACATAGAATCATCATGAAGGCTACATCGAATCCCTAGTAAAGCATTTAGTTACTCATAGCCATCAAATTATAGGAAATCATAATTATAAAAGTCATAAGTACAAAGTCTGAGAAAGATATTGAAAAACCCTTAGAGAACCCCTTGGCGTCTAGCTTCCTCCTTAGGTCAATCCTCTAAGTAATCTGATGATGTCAGTCCCTTCCTTTCACATTATTGCTCCTTTCCATTTTAAATAAATGCCCAAGGAATATAGAGTTTCGGTAAACCTTTGCTGCAATTGTTGAATTCCCCTAAACAGAAGTCCCAATATCATTAGACAAATAATATCGCAGAATTCCTAAACCAACCTCCTCGCACTAAAATAGGTATAATTTCTTCTAGAAGCATCAGAATCATGACCTGTAAAATTTTACTAAAACTAGACATCCAAAGCTTTCCGTACATATGTGACACAACACCTAGTTCATCCTAATGAATTTGTGATCGTCCCAACGAAAATGACAATTCTGCGAAACACCTTCCAGCTTCAGTTATAATTCCCAAACAATATCCATTAAATTGCGGATTGAAAAAATTAGCATCTACTGGTCGTTGGAATACTTCTTGACTTCAGTTCTTTACAGCCTTGATCATTTTTAGCCTTAATATCACCAAAAGACTCTAAAGTCTTCTCTACGGTCCATTATTTACAAAATACGGACCAGACACATCAAACAACCAATTTCACAAGAAAACATAGCATAAAACTTAGGAAATAGGGGCAATATAAATGTATAAGTTTTGTGTTATATATATCAGTTTCCGCTTCCTTTAGTCTTCTTGAATTAGAGTGTCACTGACCGCACAATCTGACACTACCAAAAATAAGTGCAAGTCTTACCCACCCATTGTTTTGGATAAGAGTGGTGAATTAGGCATGTATTCCTTTAACTTCATGAAAGTTTCTTCAAATTCAACTGTTCAGAGTAGGAATTTGTTCTTCTTTATTATAGTAAAGAAGGGTTAGCACTTGTCAGTGGACCATAAGTGGAATCGACTGAGAATAACTGGCTTTAAGCCAAGCTCTGGATTTCCTTCAAGGCGACTTCATTTTCATGATCTCCTTGATCTGGTCCAAATTGGTTTCATTTCCGCGCTTTGTGACCAAATGGCCTAAGAACTTTCATGACGCTACTCCAAAAGTGCACTATTTTGGATTGAGCTTCATATTGTACTTCTAGAGTAGGTTGAAATATTCTTAGAGGTGAGTGAAATGGTATTTCTTTCTTTGCTCTTAACTACTACTTTATTGCTGTATACTTCCATCGTTTCTCCAATCTTTTCCTTGAATATCTAGTTGGCTAGCCTCAGATAGATGCCCCTACGTTTTTAAGCCTAAAATGATGTTTACCCATATCTGGCTTGTAGCTGGAATAAGCATCCATAAAGCTCAACTACTTGTGCCCTGTTGTGAAATTGACTAATAAGTCAATCTGAGGCAAAATATAAGGGTTTTTAGGACATGCTTTGTTTAAATAAGAAAAGTCGACACATATTCTTCATTTTCTGTTCTTTTGCACAAGCACCACATTGGCCAGCAAGTCTGGGTAGTGGACCTCAATAATGAAGTTAGCATCTTTGAGCATATCAATCTCCGCTTCGATGATCTTACTTCACATTGTTCTCTGATTGCATTTTCGTTGGATAAACGACTTTACAGTTAAGTTCATGGTAAGACGATGCCAGATTGTTGAGGGGTTGATCCTTGGCATATCTTCTGTGATGAATAGTTCTTTTTCTCGATCTGACAATTTAGATCCGATTGTCAATGTTGAGGCTTATGTAGACAACATCTTCATTTGCCTTAGATTGCGATGTGTTTTCGTCTTGGGGGTTAAGGTCTAAGTCAAACTCCTTGTAACTTATTTGTTGACCTCTACAGTGAGATTGTTATGCCGACTCTTCCATGGGACCGGTAGAGCTCCATTCTCCTTTGTGAATCATGTTCATGCTCTCTACCGTGGAACATAGAGTTGATGTTTAATCTCCTTTAATTTCTTTTACTCAGCTAGGTGCAAGGTAATAGAGTAAATGGTGGTAAGATAAAGGGACTTCCCTCATCTTGTGGATTTAGTTCTAACTGAGTATGGTGTTACGTGACATCGGGGCAATCCATGGCATGGAAGGCCACTAAGTAGTTGTACACTTTCACCTGAATCGCGAGCTTCACTATTCCGAGCAATTGGACAGGCGTGCGGTTAAAGGTAGGTAGGGTGGTTTTACCCTTGCTGATATTGTCTAGAATTCTCATCATTTTAGCTGTATCTTTGAAGAAGATGCTGATTTGAGAGCTATTATGCGCCAGAACACAACTAACTATGGTGTTGGAAATTTGTACCTTGATGACTAAGGCATCATCACGAGGGGACTGTATGTTTTCTGAATCTTAAAAGAGAACATTAGGATGTTAGAGTCGATTGGAAGGGGATATGTTGATGGAAGCTACCATTCTAGACTTCTTACAAGCCGTTTTTCTTTACTTTCTGGTTTTACCTAGATACTTTTGTTCTCCATAGATGTAGTTGACGTTGAAAACCAACTTATCAATTAAACTTTGGTTTCCATGAGGTCCCTAAGATTTTTTGGATCTTTTGTGAGACATTATGGGATGGGCGACGACGCTTCCCACAAGGGTTCAGATTAACAGCTCTTGCTGGGGTTTGCATAGGCATTACCTCATCTAGTGGAATTGGTATCAAACCGAGAAAATCCCACAAGATATTAAGGAGTAGATATTGCATCCTCTTAGGAGTATGATTACTTGTGGTGCATCTGGCTGATTTCTTGCTGGATTAAATTCTCGTGTCTTGCAGGGCAAGCATGGTCAACCTCAACAAAGTCGTCGAATTTCGGCCGCTACTTTGGAACAGGACGATGGCGATATCATTGCTCCATCTGTGCATATATAATGCTGATATTGCTCCATCTGTGCAAATTTAATGCAGATGGTATTAAGTCCGTGACTGAACTTCTGCTGTATTAGTGTTCGTTGACCCTAGAAAATCATGATCCTACATCATTCAACTATCTCTTTAAACTCTTTAAACATTGAAAATGTGTTTGAATTTTCTTTCATAAAGAAAACCCATTCATACCTGGAAAAGTCATCAATGAACATCACCATGTAACGCATCCCACTGATCGATGGTTACCTAACAAGCTCGCACATCAAAATGAACTAGCTCCAACGATTCTCTTGCTTTGAATTTTGATTCCTTATACGGTATTTGATGAGCTTTACCATATTGGCATCTCGCACAGACTGTATATGTTCTCACGTCAAGCTGAGGAAGACCTTTAAGCATTGACTTCTTCGTCATCACACTTAGCTTGTGATAGTTAACGCGACCTAGTCTCATGTGCCATAAATATGTTGTGTCATTTCTCTTTGTCTTGTTGACATATGCACACTCTCCTGATATTACATAGATTGATTGAAATCATCGTCCCTTCATTGTTGGCGTCATTGAGATCTTGAGGTATCGATAGGCCTTTACATCTCATGCACCAAACAAGACATAATTTCCTAGTGATGCCAACTACGCCATTGCAAATAGATTGTTCTTCACACCTAAAACATGGTTTACATCTTGAGAGGCACATGGTTAGTGTTGTCCCCGGGCATAATTAATGTCTTACAAATATGAGTAATTAGTAACCTCGAGTTGTTGGCTGTCACCACCAAACGACCTCTTTTATCCTCAGTTATATTTTGTAACTTTTTCTCATCAGCTATCAAGTGGTTTGAGCAGCCTGAATCCACGAACCAATCATTCTTATACTCAATCGATTCTAGACTTGATACTATGAGATCTAACTTCTAGTCCCCAATAGTAAACGACCCAATATTCCTCCATTTTCTCATTTGTTTTGGAAGTGGAGACATTACTCTATATGGGCTTTTAAACTAACAATCCTTCACCATATCGTTCTTCTTTTCATAATTGTAACATTTGACATGAAATATTTTATTATTTTTGGACTGGCCACAGTTGCCATGATATTTTGGAGCTCCCATTGACCTAGAAATCCCTCTTTTTAATGACCTGCTAACTTGTCACCATCGCTTTTAGATCTAGCAGTGACATGCTTCTTGAAGCTACCTTAACTTTTTTTGGTGTAAAGCAATTCCTCCTCACCTTTTGACAAGACCCCCTCAATTACTAAGCCAAAGCTTCTTGATCGGCACGCAAATTTTCAAACTCAACAAGTGATGGTTGAGTCGGCCACCCTTGTATAGCAGTAATAATGCCTTGGTATTCGGGTCTCTGACTATAAATAATTATTTTTTTTATCCTAGATTCTAAAATGGTAGCAGTAATGTCTAATTCAAAAAATAATTCAGAAATTTCACTGCATATGGACTTTACCTTGTGGAAATATTGAGCAATCATCATGTCTCGTTGTGCCACTGATAACAACTCATTCTCAAGAAATTATAGCCTTGCATCACTCATTTTTTAAGAGAGTGCGGTGATGGTTGTGGCTTTTCATATATGCTCCAATATATCTTCTTCAATTGTTGTTTTTAGGGTGAATAAGACCTTACCTGCTTTGATCTTCCACTTACGCAGAGTTCCATTAGTGTATGTCTTCTTCCAGCTGAATAATTTCATTACCATCGACGACCTCCCAAAGATCTTGTCCTTGTAGATAAGACTCCATGCACGTTGCCAAAGTGTTGTGATTTTTCTTGTTGAGCATCTTAATTCCTCCAATACTTGAAGATCACCCATTATGCGGGCCAAATTTCGACCCATCGAACAAGATTAGCCAACAATCTTGCGTAGTACTAAACTCCTCATGATTCTCGAAAGCTTCACCATGTTCGGCCTTCGGTCGAACCGATCTGATACCAATTATTGAGAAAATTAGAGTACCCAACTATAGTATTAAAGTGTTAGAAAGACAAAACAAGTAAACACATTAGCAGTTATGACATTATCTTATTTCTAGAGACAAACTTAAGAACACTCACACTCTTCACAAACACTACTCACTTACAAGACCACTCTTGCTTCTGACTTCTTGGTTGGTTCAAATAGGGTGGATGCCTTCTCTTTGTATAAGGATGGATGGAACCTTGGAGAAGCATAGAAACACCATGCTAGAAATATCTAGCTAATTCCACTAACTTCCTCTGCTATAATTGTCTAGAAAATTTTCATATTTTAATATGCATCCCATGCATATGATAGAATCTCCTTGCATTTATCTAGAGAACACCAAGAGACTTTCGTAACTAGTTTTGATCTTTAATAGTACATAGCTCAACATATTTTGCCACCTAAGTCCATTAGTTCCAGTAATAATTCTTTTTTAGTGGTGTTATTCCCGTCCCAATGTCTTATCTTCCCACTCACCTTTTATGAATTTTTTAATCACAAATTTGTCCATTTGTAAAATGACTACTTACCCTCTTTTGCATTAATTTTTTTTGTTTTTTAAAACTAAATGTTTGGGCTGATGACTCTCACGCTCTGATTAAACGATTTGTCTACCTTAAACCCTAACTTATCTTCCCATCTCCTTTCATTCACAGTAAGCAAAAAGAATGAACTTAGAAGATGACGTTTTCATTGAAGAGGTAGAAGATGACGTTTCTATGAAAGAAGTAGATGATTATGTTTTCATTGAAGAGGAAGAAGAGTAATTTTATGTGTGTGCATTTGAATTTCTCGCCAACGTACAATTGAATTTTTCACCATCAAACTTTTCATTTAAATTTGCATAGCTCTCTGGTTTTTCATTTGAATTTGCATATCTCTTTGACTGTGATTTTTATATTTAACTTTTGCTTACAATATTTTGGTTAGTTAGGGTTTTGGTCAATAGTCACTACAACAGAATTGGTCTTTTACAGCGCACAAAGGGCGCCGTAAACAGTTATTCACGGCATGAGCCCCTAAGCAATAAAAGCCCCTGTCATAAAAAATGTTTTGTCAAATACGACGTTCCCTAGTAGCCATGAATAATTTAAGCAAAACACGTCTTAAATGATCTTTAAGGTGTGCCTTGCGCGCCTTAATTGGTATTAGATACGACGTTGATGGAGTGTCGTAATACTGCAAAAGCAATTATGGCATACCTGTGTGCCGTAATTTATATTTGATACGGCGTTTATTGAGTGTTGTAATACTGTGAAGGCAATTACGGCATACATCGTACATCGTAAAAGAAGACTACCATCAACAATTATGGCTGATTTTGCATGCCGTAGTTTACATTTATTATTATTTTTATTTTTAACAATTCATTTTAGATGGACCTCACTTCATAACATCTAAATTAATATTGTAAGGAGTGCAATAGAAAGATAACAATAATCATCGTAAATGTTAAACTCTAAATACTTAGATTAATTAGTAAAAAATGTCAATTACATTACAATTGGAAGTTTACAAAAAACCTGAGTTGTTTTGTTCCTCTTACAACTTATGCACATCCTAAAGCTAACAGAGGAAACTAATGATGACCATAAGGCAACATCATACCAAAAAGCAATTTCCCAAGAACACCCTCCATCTCCATGTTCATGGAGCAACCAATTTCATCACAAAAGAGCACCATACCAAGAAGGAAGCGTTGAGCTAATTCTCAAATCTGTAGGACCAAAATATAAGGCAACATCATACCAAAAAGCAATATTCCAAGCACACCCTCCATATTCATGGAGCAATCAATTTCATCACAAAATAGCACCATACCAAGAAGGAAGCTTTGAGCTAATTCTCAAATATGTAGGACCAAAATATAAGGCAACATCATACCAAAAAGCAATATCCCAAGCACACCCTCCATGTTCATGGAGCAACCAATTTCATCACAAAAGAGCACCATACCAAGAAGGAAGTGTTTTGCTAATTCTCAAATATGTAGGACCAAAATATATATAGCTAGTAAGTGAGAAAAACCAAGAAATAACTAAAGTAGAAATTGATATAAATTTAGTGAACCATCACAACCAAAATTAGTACATTTTAATCAAGAGCTAGTCAAAGAAGATATATTCTATTGGCCATGCGATTGTACTAAGGAGTGCATCGTTGAGAAGAAAAAACTCACGTGTTGGTCGAGGTAAGTTTATCCTAGATACAAGTATCTCAAGGACCCAAACTTTCCAATGATTTGGTCCAAATGGCACAAAATGCACCAAATCTTGAGGATTTGTGGATGCAAATTCAGCAAGTGCAACAACTTCTCTAGTCCCTGTCCAATTTAGTAATTTGCACTTAGTCCCTTAAGGTTTGGGAGAATTATGATTTAGATTACTAGAAGAGGCATCAAGGTTGGAAGATTTAGCTTGAGGCTTGGAAGAAGTAGCATGATGGTTTGGTGATTGGCTGAATCATTTGGCAAGTTTCTAGATCCTTGATGATTTGTGCTAACACAAGGAGACTGCTATTAAAGTAGGCCATAATTTATGAGTTTGATGCTAATTTAATATTTAATAATAATAATAACAAAGTGTATGAAAAATGTACTTATCGAGTTATCATTTTTCCCCATCCGTCCAACTAATAGGGAATGGACAATATTTTCAAATCTTCCAACTCTTTTTCCAGCATAATAACTCTCTCACGATTATATGTTTGAACACTCACTTGTGAAGGTGTTGCACCAAACCTAAGTCCCCTTACTCTACCTCTACGTTTGGGTCCAAGCGCTTTGGCAAGAGCATCATTCTTAACAGAGTTTTTACCAACATCTGTTACATTCTTATTTGCTTCTTGTATTTTTTTCTACGATGAAAAAGAAAAATGTTAACTTATAAAATAAAGACTAATACTAATACAAATGAGTATAAATTGTTTCATTCATTATCGCTACAGTTGCAACCTCTTCGTTTAAAAATTCACCAGATTTCCTAGTGTGCCCACGAATCCATACATCTCCCCTTGTTATTGCATCATGTGTTTCACTTTCTCTTATCTACATCATTAGAAATTTAAAAAGAAAAAAGTACTAAGAGAGAATATTAAATCATAGTGTTCATACAACAGCACCACTCACAATTATGTTAAAAAGTTGTTGTGATGCTGCATCTACTGATGCTGCATATGGAGTCTGCTATGAAGGTGACCCCTAGGGTAAATCTCTAGGGTAAGGGTATGTAAATCACCTTTCCTTTCTTGTTGGGCACTGGAATGTCCTTCTTAAGTTGAAAGACACGTGCATAGTTGTTTTGATTTCCATACATATCCTGCAAGGTTTTCCAAAGCTTACATGAAGAATTGTAGTAGCTAAAAATCTTAGCAACATGTTTCTCCATGGTGTTGAGCAGTAAGGACATGACAAGTTGATCCTTGCAAAGCCATGCACCATATGTAGAGGAAGAGATGTCTAGAGGTTCCACACTTCCATTTACAAACTCTAATTTCCCTTTGCCTCCGAGAGCAAAAGACACAGCTCGAGACCAAGTGAGATAATTAAACTTGTTCAAGAGAACTCAACACAAACATTGATTGGTGTTAACCTCGACGTCTGAGAAATTTGAAGGAGAGGTATGCGAGATGCCACCCTCTATGTTTATTGAATCTTTTTCAACCATGGCTTAAGATTGAAGGAAAGATGTAGCGGAAAAAAATGGCCAGAGGCAGGTTACAAAACCTGTTTTGATATCGTGTAGATTTTCTAGTTTTTTAAGTTTCATTGTATATTTCATGTATTTTTGTACAAGAGAGAGTCCGGGTATATATGAGAAGAGAGAGGGAAAACAGTGTTGGAAATGTGCCCTAAAGCCAATCATGTGATGATACTTTACGGACATTTCACATGTTAAACTAATCTAGTTTTACATATAAAGGGCAAAGATTATTGTTTGAGCCGTCTCATATAAATGTTATATGCTTAAACGATAAAGTCCAAGGAATATGTGATTGGGAGAATGTAATCTAATGAAGTTAGATTCATGAGACCATTCTTTCGTAGACACATCCTAAACGTTCCTGATCATAGGATTGCCAATTGGGCATTGACAGTCCGTTAAGATCAGTACGTACTATGTCTTCTCTCAGGGAGAGTGATCAGTCTCGAATCATTGGTGTGTGTGACATCAAGACAAGTACGGTAGGTGCTCAATAGAGAATGAGTTCACTGAACGCGATCAACGAAGAGTTCTCATATTCCATGTCACATGAGAACTCATGGTTGGGATAATGCAAAGTAGTCCTTTGACCTGAGGCATCATAGTTGTCTTGTGGTTAAGTCCTTGATCTTTGATTATGTCAAAGTCACTCCATCAGGAGGGTGTCCACGGCATCGTTGGGGTCAAGCCACTTAGCTATGGAGACAAGTGAATGCGCAACAAGGGATCTCTAACCTTCAAATCGTTTGAGGGAGAATACTCTATGATATGATTTGAATCTCTGGCCAGAGTATGAATGAGATTTGGGAATGCGTTCCTAATCACATTCAAGGTAATCATATAAGCACAAGACACACATTGGATAGTAGACATGAGAAAATAAACTATCAAACCAAACAATGTGGTCAAGAGTATTAGATTAGAGAAAGACCGTATTGCATTTGTAATCCCGAACTGAATAGGTTCTCTAACCTCTTCTGATTAGCTTGGGTAACCATGATATGCTGCTAGGTGTCACTCATGGTTTGTGGAAGCCCTAAACGTGTGTAATCACTAAAGGGAGAATTGAAAATAGTTTCAATTCACAATCGATGTAAAATGGTTTTAATCGCCCACTACCTCGCTAAAAGGAACCTAATGGATCGCACACCATAAAAGGTAGAGATTGGAGATTAAATGGAAATGAGTAAGAATGATTAAATGGTTTAATCATTTATTTATGGCAAGGATTAATTAATATGTTAATTAATCAAACGAATAAGTTCGTTAAAGACTTCGGGATAGTTTTGGACCTTAAGGCCCAATGGGCTTCGAACGTCAAGCCCATTAACTTAAGTTGTATGACAATTTAATGAATAAAGATTCATTGAAGCCCAAAAGCCCAAAACTCCCTAAATGGCCGGCCATAGTGTGATGAATTAGGGTTTTGGTTCTTTAGGTCACTTAAAGAAGTGACTATATAAAGGACTTTATAGCCAAATATTCATTAAGGATTAAAGGGTTTATTTTTGGGGAAAATTGGTGAGAATTGTCTCTCCATTTCTCTCTAAAGAGGCCAACACCTTGGAGGGTACATCTAGCAATCCTACTACTCCAAGGTCACTCATTTCTTCTACAATCTAACCTTGGTGAAGAGACTTAGAGGTTCTCAATTTTGGGAACTTGGAGAACCTATTCTTCCATCCAAATCCATGGATCTAAGAAGCAAGGAATGAAGGCCCTATCTCTTTGGGTGATTAGCCTTTGCTTATGCAAAGAGGAATCTACAAAGGTATTAATTTCAACTCACTTTGTTTTGAGTTGATTATTGGTTCACCAATCTACTAGGCTTTGAATTTCATGGTAATGTTTTGTTTTTGAGTGCATACAAGCATGATTCCGCCTTTAATTGTTAATTGCATGCTATATGATGTTGCTCAAATGAACATGTTTTCCCAAAAGATTTCCTTCAAACAGATGGGAAGGATGACTGCAGCAAGCAACCGACAAGGAAGAAGAAGGCATGTTGCCTACCTAATCTAAACCTTACACAAAGATGAAGCATCAGTCATATGCAGCATCACAACACCTTCATTCAAGCCATATTCCTTCAAATACTCACAAATGCATACATAGCACCAGACAAAAGGTTGAAATCTACATCTTTTTTTCATAATTACAAACTCAACATTTATATCATTGAAAAGGGTAAAAACAAATGGTTGAAAATACAAAAGTTTCAAGAAAAATATTGAAATTGCAATTTCTAAAACGAATAAACAAGTGAAAAAGAGAGATGTGTTGGATTAGGAAATCACCATGGCCGGCCGAGAAGCTTGACAAGTCGTAGAAGCTGGGGACTCTAGAGAAAGAAAAGAAAATCAAGCCAAAAAGCCAAAAAGCTCCTTTTTGAGCATTGGGAAACTGAAACAAGTCTAATGGTGGTGGGCACCCCAAAACACATGTATTGGTCTAATAAAAACTAATAAAATGTGGGTTGGGAAAATTTCGGCTGTAACTAAAAAAAAATTTGGCGCCAAATTGTCTATTGATTGACTAGAAAAATTTGGCTTGTTTATAACATAATAATTTTCCGAAGTTAGAGTCATTATTTACGACGTGTCATTCGTGTCATAAAAGGTAGGGACACAAATATATGAAAAATTCATATTACGGCATAACGTGAAGCCTTAAAAGAGAAGGAAAGTGTGTCGTATAAATTGTCAAATACGACACACAACGCTTAAGCCGTAAATATTTGTGTTTAACGACTTGCACAAAAGTACTACCATGTATGTGAGATTATGCACAAGTATTACGACATGAAATTTATGAATGTCGTGAATGATATTATTTACGACATACCAGTACTGTATGTCGTATTTGCCAAGTTGTAAAAGACCCAAACTGTTGTAGTGAGTGCAAGTCACTTGGAGCTGCAACGATGGATTGGTTCACGTTTGTTCATCTGCGTATTTACACACACACACACACACACACACACACACACACATATATACATATACATATAAAAGTTATTTTAGGAATAATAGTGGGTGGAGAAATAACATTCAATTTTTTAACTTTTTATGGTGAATGGAATTATAACATGGATGGAGAAATAAGTCAATGGGATAGGTCTAGCAGCACTAATTTTTTTCTCCATAGTTCTGATAAGGGATAGTTTAGTTGTGGTCCCTAGTCCTTAACTATTATAGACTCAAACCTTATGCATTTTAGATTTTTGATTGAAGTCCCTCTCCTGTTACATAAATGACATAATAATAAAAGAGATGCAATAATACCAATAAAGACTCAACCGTTTATTTTTATTTTTTTTGCTTTCATTTACACTACCAATTTAATTATTCAAATTTTCTTATGGGTTTTGATAAAAAAAAAAATAATAATAATTGCGCATTCTAGATTATAAAAAAAAGAATTTTATTTTATTTTATTATTTTTATGAGTACATTTATATAATAAAATTTGGCTACATCTTATATATAAAAAATTGGTACATTTACATAAAAACGTCGGTACATTTTATATAGAAAACAATGGGTACATTTTATATTAAAAAAAACAATGGTACATTTTAGATTAAAAAAATCAATAGATTTTACATTTAAAAATGGGTACATTTTACATTAAAAACGGCACATGCAAAAAAAAAAATATGAATACATTTTACATATAACAAAGTGGTACATTTGTAAAAAAAAAAAATGGGTACATTATAAATAAATTATGGGTACAAATAAAAGGTTAAAAAATTATGAGTACAAATAAAAGTTTAAAAAATAAGGGATAAAAAGAAATTAATACATGGGTACAAATTAAAATTTAAAAGAAAATTGGTACAATTTAAAAAATGATTGCAAATTAAAAATGGGTACAAACTAAAAATAGAAATATATGATAACAAATTTAGCCATAAATATAATATATCAAATGTAATGTTCTAACACTAAATGAATATGAATATATTTAAAAATAAAACTTAATTATCTTGACATGTAAATATTTTGTTTTTGAATAATTAATGGCATTTATTAAAACTGAAGGACCTTGATCAAAATTTGTAAAGGAATAAGATTTTAATCTGTTTATACCATATTTAGGGCCTCGTATTTAGATCTCGTACAAATACTCGGAAGACTTAAATGTAATTATGTAATAAAGGAATGGGCAAATATGTAATTAGGGGAGGAGCCCTTATTCTATAAAAGGGCCTCCTCACCCTCATAAACCCTAAACCTCTCATATCTAGAGCAAAGCTCTCACACTCTCTCCCTCACAATTAGGGGAGGCCAATTCCTAGGCCCTCTCACCCTCTCTCAACGCTCTCACTCTCAGAGCTCTCTCTCCCTCAAATAAATACAATCAGTGTGGACGTAGCCCAAACCTTGGGGTGAACCACGATACATCTTGTGTTATTTACATTTCATGCAGATTCACGGTCGGATTTACGTTGTTCCAAGAACTCCGATTTTCTGCATCAACATTTGGCGCCGTCTGTGGGAATCGACAAGAAAGACTATATCGGTTCTTTTTCATTTTTTCACCTTCGCTGTGAATCTGCAAAATCACAGAATCTGCAAAATCACAAAATCTGCTAAAACCCAACATCGGTTGTACTTTCTTGGCTTTTTGCAGCTTCACATCCCCTAACTCCAAAGTCCCAACCGCCCTCTCTCTCTCTTCAAACTCAACTCCAAAGGCACCATCTCTCTCTAAATACCTAAAGAAGCCCATCTCTCTACAAAACCCAGAAAGCAAAAAAATCGAGAAAACGAGATGCAATTTCTTCTAGGACGTCGTACTGAGGTCCCGAGTATTCAAAAACCCAGATCTCCTGCAGTATGATATCCTGTACGATCTCTTGCACTCCCCGTAGTACGATCTCTTGCACTCCTTAGCGGACGCCGCCTCCATCCCGCGCAGAAACAAATCGTTCGGTATGAAGCTCCGGTGTCGGAGATCCTCCGCTGGAGAACTGATAATCCCCGATGGCCACGTCCTTGTCTATGTCGATGACGAGATGGAGCGGTTCGTGGTCAGCGCCGAGCTCCTGAACCACCCAGTCTTCGTTGGACTCCTCGACAAGTCGGAGCAGGGGTACGACTATTATATATCCCTGATGGATACTGTCTTCTCTGATGATGTTGGACCTACTGCTCTCGCTGCTGCTCGTGGCGGTTGTCCTAGTACCTTTCGTGGTTGTGGCGAAAGCTATGGAGGCACAAGTGCTAGTTCTAGAATGGCTTACATTCCAACACACAAGCGGCACTCAAAGGAATCGGAGAGTACATTGCTGACATTAGAACCGTGAATCTGCAATGCCGGGCCTTTTTATCCAGATCTCAAGCTTCTGCAGTCGAAGGATGAGCCTGTTTGTAAGTTCATGGGAGCACGGGTTTCTGAACAAATGAGGTGTAAGATCACGGGAGCAAGGGTTCCCGCCATTATATATCCCTTCTCAGCTGACCGCATATATTTTGATCTTGTAACAGCCGTAAAAGACAAGTTAATGGAATGCAACTGTCCCTTCAGACCACCTTCATTATCAGCAAGAATCTCTTGTGCTGAGATTGTCAAGCAACGTTGCAATTTTGAATTCCGGAGAAGGCCAGGAGGATTGGCAACAGTTTCTGGTGGTGTTTGTTGGCAGGAAGTTATTTGGTGATTTGGAGAGGGTTATGGCTACTCATATCACAGTAGAAAGCTTCCTAAAAGTTATAGTGCCACAAACGTGTTCTGGGACGATCCTCATTACCAGCCCAGTTGGCTCAACTCGCTCAAAGGGTGATATTGAATATGTTGAAAAGACCATGTTTAAAGTGTTGCGTGCCTTTGCTGTTTTTGGGTCCACCACCTCCACTGTATAACACTTTCAGATCCCCAGCGGCTGATGACAGCACAAAAAGCAAAAGAGAAAGGCAGTGGGAAACAAAGTGAAAAGAAAAAGGAAAAGGAAAAGATGCTTTTACAAACGGTATCTCCTTGATTTTACAAACAGGAGCTGGCTACTTTTCAAAGTGGAAAGGAACATCGTCACCAAGTGGAAGCCAGATCTTTGGCAACGCAGAGACAGAGATAGAGAGGTGCGGTGGAAAAGAAAAAGCAGAAAGCAAAAGCAAGGAATAAACACCCCACCAGAATGATGTGATTTACTTCTCTTGTTTTTGTATGATGTAATTTATTTTTCCTATCTTTTGGAGACATCTGTATAAACCCCGTCAGAGTGTAATAATAATAATAATAAAAAAAAACGGGAAAAGTCCAAAATATATGGGCTGGAATGTTGTGTGGAGGGCAAAGGCCCATAAGCCCAAAATAGCTCTAACCAGGTGATCAAAAGTACGCCCGGTACTCCACAATTATTCGACAACCTGCCGCTATTACCACCAACCAAGTGATCAAAAGTACGCCCAGTACTCCAAAATTATTCAGCAACCCGCCGCTATTACCACCAACCAGGTGATGAAATGTACACCCGTACTCTAATATCATTTGATAACTAGCCATTCATGCCACCAACTAGGTGATGAAATGTACAACCCGTACTCTAATATCATTTGGCAACTAGCCATTCATGCCACCAACCAGGTGATGAAATGTACAACCCGTACTCTCCTTCATGCCACCAACCAGGTGATCAAAAGTACGTCCAGTACTCCAAATTATACATGAGCATTACTCATGTCATTTATACATAAACATTCGTGAGCATCACTCATGACAATCATACATAAACATTCATGACCATCATTCATGTCAACATTCATGAGCATCGCTCATGTTAACATTCATGAGCATCACTCATGATAACATCCATAAGCATCACTCATGTCAATCAACATAAACATTCATGAACATCACTCATGTCAATCAGCTTCAAAATATTCATTTACAGAGCTCTAGCTTCAAAAGCTTCATTTACAGAGCTTTAGCTTCAAAAGCTTCATTTACAAAAGCTCCAGCTTCGAAAGCTTCATTTACAGAGCTTTAGCTTCAAAGCTTTACTTGCAAAGCTTCACCTACAAAGCTTCAGTGCAGGGTATACAAATACCGCCTCCGAACAACCGCCACTTCGGCCCATATATGGATTTAATTTGAAGTCTCCAGCCAACAGACTCTATTGACCGAAGACTTGGGGGACTACATTATGTACCATATATTGGGCCTCAACTGGGCCTCATGAAAATACTTGGGGGACTTAGCCCATTATTTATGTATTAAGGAGCGAGCCCTTATTCTATAAAAGGGACTCCCATACTTTCATTAGAGAGCACCCATTATTCATGTACTGAGAAACGAGCTCTTATTTTATAAAAGGGACTCCCTCACCACCATTAGAGAGCATCACCGCCTACTGAACAACCGCCTCGCTGCGAGCATCAACTCTAGCCCATCATTTATGTATTGAGGAACGAGCCCTTATTCTATAAAAGGGACTCCCTCACCCTTAAACGCCACAAGCCGAGCCAACCAAGGCAACATTAGCCACGAGCCAAGTAGCCTTGCAACATGTGCTACTTCTAGTTGAGCATCATTTCAGATTGAGCATCGCCTCATACCGAGCATCAGTTCAAGACTACATCTAGTTACTTCGGCCCACACATGGACTGAATTTCAAGTCTCTAGCCAAAAGACTCTCTTGACTGAATACTTGGGGGACTACTGTTTATACCATATTTAAGGCCTCGTATTTAGATATCGTACAAATACTCAGGGGACTTAAATGTAATTATGTGATAAAGGAAGGGACAAATATGCAATAAGTGAGGAGTCCTTATTCTATAAAAGGACCTCTCACCCTCACAATTGGGGAGGCCATTTCTAAAGCCTTCTCACCCCTCTCACATCCCCTCTCATATTCAGAGGTTCTCTCCCTCACCTCTCAGATAAATACAATAATCAGTGTGGATGTAGCCCAAACCTTGGGGTGAACCACGATTCATCTTGTGTTATTTACATTTCATGCAGATTCACGGTCGGATTTACGTTGTTCCAAGACCTCCGGTTTTGTGTATCAACATAATCAATGGAGTAGAAAAAATAAGGATGGGAACAGTTTAGTTGTGGTCCCTAGTCCTTATCTATTATAGACTCAAACCTTATGCATTTTAGATTTTTGATTGAAATCCCTCTCCTGCTACATAAATGACATAATAATAAAAGAGATGCAATAATACCAATAAAGACTCAACCGTTTTATTTTTTTATTTTTTTTGCTTTCATTTACACTACCAATTTAATTATTCAATTTTCTTATGGGTTTTGATAAAAAAATAATAATAATAATTGCGCATTCTAGATTATAAAAAAAAAGGATTTTATTTTATTTTATTATTTTATGAGTACATTTATATAATAAAATTTGGTTACATCTTATATATAAAAAATTGGTACATTTACATAAAAACATGGGTACATTTTATATAGAAAACAATGGGTACATTTTTTATTAAAAAAAGCAATGGTACAATTTAGATTAAAAAATAAGTAGATTTTACATTAAAAAATGGGTATATTTTACATTAAAAATGGTACATACAAAAAAAAAAAATGGATACATTTTACATATAACAAAGGGGTACATTTGTGAAAAGAATGGGTACATTATGAATAAATTATGGGTACAAATAAAAGGTTAAAAAATTATGAGTACAAATAAAAGTTTAAAAAATAAGGGATAAAAAGAAATTAATATATGGGTACAAATTAAAATTTAAAAGAAAATTGGTGCAATTTAAAAAATGATTGCAAATTAAAAATGGGTACAAACTAAAAATAGAAATATATGATAAAAAATTTAGCCATAAATATAATACATCAAATGTAACGTTTCTAACAATAAATGAATATGAATATATTTAAAAATAAAACTTAATTATCTTGACATGTAAATATTTTGTTTTTGAATAATTAATGGCGTTTATTAAAACCAAAGGACCTTGATCAAAATTTGTAATGGAATAAGATTTTAATCAATGAAGTATGAAAAATAAGGATGGGAACGTAATTATAGACTAAAACCTTATGTATTTTAGATTTTTTATTGAAGTCCCTCTCCTGCTACATAAATGACATAATAATAAAAGAGATGCAATAATACCAATAAAAACTCAACCGTTTTTTTTTTTTTGCTTTCATTTACACTACCAATTTAATTATTCAAATTTTCTTATGGGTTTTGATAAAATAATAATAATAATAAATGCGTATTCTAGATTATAAAAAAAAGGATTTTATTTTATTTTATTATTTTTATGAGTACATTTGTATAATAAAATTTGGGTACATCTTATATATAAAAAATTGGTACATTTACATAAAAACGTGGGTACATTTTATATAGAAAACAATGGGTACATTTTATATTAAAAAAAACAATGGTACACCTTAGATTAAAAAATAAATAGATTTTACATTAAAAAATGGGTACATTTTACATTAAAAATGGTACATACAAAAAAAAATATGGATACATTTTACATATAACAAAGTGGTCACTAGTAGAAAAACATGTTTGCGCGACGGAATCTTACGCGACGTAGAAAATTTCGTCGCTCAAAGTATGTTTGCGCGACGGAAAACACAAAACGTCACGCCAACGACCTTTGCGCGACTAACTTTGCGCGACGAAGGTGGACGTCGCGCAAAACAGCTTTGCGCAACACAGAAGTTTATGCGTCGCGCAAAACAGCTTTGCGCGACGCCCACCTTAGTCGCGCAAAGTTTTTTTTTTGGTTTTGGTTCTTGCATTGTCTTTGCGCGACGCCGTTGTACCTACGTCGCGCAAAGTCCTTTTTTTTTTTTTTTTTTGGCCCTTTTCCTTATCCTTTTTCTTTTGTGGTATCGCTTGTGTCAATGTTTTAAATTGATGATCGAATTCGTTCATTGTATTCATATAGGGTTAAAGAGTGTAGCTGTAAAAAATCATCAAAATCGAAGTTAAAATAACCGTTAAATTGTGATTTTTCGTTTCTAACCGTTGAAAAGTTTTGTCCCGTTACTTGATCTCTGAATGTTTTTTTTTTGCTATTTTTGGCGTATGCAATCTCGAAGCATATACAAACAAGTTTGACGGTTGCATCATTCAAACTAGTTTTGTACAATGAGTTTCCCATCAAAATCAATGGTATATGTATTTAAAGTACATTTTCATTTATTTATTTTGTACTTATAAGCAAAAAGGCCCCAAAAAAAAAAAAAAAGGAGTTTGCGCGACGAAGGTATTTCTGCGTCGCGCAAAACGTCTTTGCGCGACGCAGTTGTACCTACGTCGCGCAAACTCCTTTTTTTTTTTTTGTGTCCCTTTTGCTTATCCTTTTTCTTTTGTGGTATCCACTGTGTCAATGTTTTAAATTGATGATCGAATTAGTTCATTGTATTCATATAGGGTTAAAGAATGTAGTTGTAAAAAATCATCAAAATCGGAGTTAAAATAACCGTTAAATCGTGATTTTTCGTTTATAACCGTCGAAAAGTTTTATCCCGTTATTTGATCTCTGAATGTTTTTTTTTTGCTATTTTTGGCATATGCGATCTCGAAGCATATACAAACAAGTTTGACAGTTGGATCGTTTAAACTAGTTTCGTACAATACGTTTCCCATCAAAATCAATGGTATATGTATTTAAAGAACATTTTCATTTATTTATTTTGTACTTATAAGCAAAAGGGCCAAAAAAAAAAAAATTGACTTTGCACGACGTAGTTCATTGTATTCATATAGGGTTAAAGAGTGTACCTGTAAAAAATCATCAAAATCGGAGTTAAAATAACCGTTAAATCGTGATTTTTCGTATATAACCGTCGAAACGTTTTGTCTCGTTACTTGATCTCTGAATGTTTGTTTTTTGCAATTTTTGACGTATGCGATCTCGAAGCATATACAAACAAGTTTGACGGTTGGATCGTTCAAACTAGTTTCGTACAATGCGTTTCTCATCAAAACGATAAATTCACTAACACTTAGAATTTATTACTACTTTCATCAACTATAACATAAGATTTTGTGGTACCCACTTGTGTAAATATTTTAAATTGACGATCGAATCAGTTTGTGGTATTCATTTAGGGTCAATGAGTGTAGCTGTAAAAAATCATCAAAATCGGAGTTTAAATAACCGTCAAAATCGTGGTTTTTCGTTTATAACCGTCGAAAAGTTTTGTCTCGTTACTTGATCTCTAAATGTTTGTTTTTTGCGATTTTTGGCGTATGCGATCTCGAAGCATATACAAACAAGTTTGATGGTTGGATCGTTCAAACTAGTTTTCGTACAATGTGTTTCCCAACAAAACGATAGATTCACTAACACTTGGAATTTATTAATACTTTCATCAACTATAACATAAGATTTTGTGGTATTCACTTGTGTAAATGTTTTAAATTGATGATCGAATTAGTTCATTGTATTCATATAGGGTTAAAGAATGTAGCTGTAAAAAATCATCAAAATCGAAGTTAAAATAACCGTTAAATCGTGATTTTTCGTTTATAACCGTCGAAAAGTTTTATCCCGTTACTTGATCTCTGAATGTTTTTTTTTTGCTATTTTTAGCGTATGCGATCTCGAAGCATATACAAACAAGTTTGACAGTTGGATCGTTTAAACTAGTTTCGTACAATACGTTTTCCATCAAAATCAATGGTATATGTATTTAAAGTACATTTTCATTTATTTATTTTGTACTTATAACACTTAAGAAATTGAATGATATATATGTAAAAAAAATTATTGTGGGTTTTTGTTAGAAAAATATATTATTGTGGGGTTTATGTAAAAAAAAATTAAATTTGAAAGGAGTAAAGTCACATTTTCAGTAATTTTTATAATATTATTTAAAAAAAAATTTACCTTGCGCGACGTCTCAATGTGGTCGTCGCGCAAAACCGTTTTGCGCAACGTCAAATTGTAGGCCTACGTCGCGCTAGTTGTGAAAATTTTGGCGGTGCAATAGTGAAAAATAGGCGCTTTTTTTTTTTTTTCAATTTTCCATGTTTGTCAACCTTGAACCCGTAGACCTGCATCTCCTCTCTCTTCACTCTCGCTCTTTCTCTCCCGTATACCTGCATCTCCTTTTTCTTTCCCGTAGATCTCTCTCTTCCCATAGTCCTGCATCTCCTCTTTCTGTCCCATAGACCTCTCTCTTCCCTCTCGCTCATCTCTCCCTCTCGTTCTAAATGACGGGCAGCCGACGCGAATCTCGAATCTCCGTCCCACTCCCTCTCTGTTTCTCTTCTTCAATCAGTCTGACGTAGTTTTGCAATTTAGGGTTCAGTGCATTTCAATCTTTTTTACTGGAATATACATACATATACATGTCTAAATTTGTTCAATTTTTCTATACACGGCTGGGTTAATTTGATTCTTGACCTATGATTGGATATTATATTACAATTGTGGGTTCTGTTTTTAGGGCTGGATGAAAAGAAACACCCATCAGAGCTTTCAACAACTTGAAGGTCAGTGATTTCTTCCTTCTCTCTAATTCTGTTTCTACTATTTCAATTTGTAGGATTTAATTTAGGGTTTTAAGTTGGAAAATTTAATTAAACATTTTCAGTTGGAGAGCTTAGTGTATACAACAATTAGGTTTGTTAATTTGGATTGCAGGTCTACTAAATGTTTTATAACATGTAAACAGGGAGTACATACTTTGTATGCCATGGATAGGGAATGGATACGTAATTAGATCAATTGATGGGTGCCGCTGTTTTGGATATCTACATCCAGCAATATCTGGTATTTTGTGTTTTGTTGTTTTAGCTCTTTGTTTTGTTGTAATGGATTGGAATTTCTACTAGAATCATTATTATTATTATATATTTAGGGGTTGGGTAAATTGACTTTAGAGATTTTATATGTGGTTTGGGTTCTGATTTGGGGTTTTAGTGACTAATCAGACTTCTCCAAGTTGGGGTTTTGCCGAAATTCAATGTAAGTCTCGAGTCTCTATCATGTATATAGGTTGTTTTAGTGACTGAAGAGATTAGGGTGGTGTTCAATTTTGAATGCGAGTCTTAAATCTGCATGAAACAAGTTAATTTCAATGTCAATATTATATTCCTAAAGCATACTCGTATAGTTTAGGACTTTGTTCAAATTCTAGAGCAGGTATTTAAGTCCAGGTGTGAAAGCTAGTTCATTTTCAATTTCAAAACCACCAAACAACAGGAAAAGAAGAGGGGCACAGGGGATAGTTTCATAAGATGCGCTAATTTGGAATCATGTGTTTGTATGTGCTGACAGGATTTTGATATACTTGTGGCCAACCCTAGAAAACAAAAATTATACATCCAAGTCAACGATTCTCTTGGATTCGCAGACTTAACTATTGGTACAGGAGAGGTAAAAGATCTAATCCTTTCAAATACTGAACTTGTTTTCATGATTGCAATGGTCGTAGCATACATGATTGGGATGCATGCATGTAATGTTTGTGTTTTCAGAACCAATACGTCATGAACAACATCTCGATTTGAGTCTTTTTGAATTATGAGTTGTAGAAAGAACGCACAGCGAATATTTGAAAAAAAAAGAAAGATAAAGGAAGATCAAAAGGATAGAAACTATTAACATCACACCCGTGGGGTTCCTAGGAATCACTCCTAGGGTAAGGTTGCATCACACAAACCTAGAGAGAAGCAAAGCTCCAGCAATTCTATTAATCTTTAACCATGTACCCAGAGAGTTACAAGGATGTAAATTATAAAGACTTAAACCTAAAATCCTTAAAGAAGAATTAAATAATTCTTGTAGAACAAGGAAACTAAAAGACTAATGCGCCTGCTGGAGCCGGCAGCCTGTGTTTTAAAACCCTAGATAGTAAAAGTAAAGCACCCTTTGCCCACTTGACAGACTTAGGGCTGCCTTCACTTTTGCTCTTCATTTGCTTCTGGTATTTGTGTTTTATCGATATGAACCATCTTCTGGTATTTGTGTTTTATTGAAGGCGGAAGTGACACAGCTGAGGGCCGAGGATGAGCAGATGAAGGCGCAGCTGAGGGCCAAAGGCGAGGAGATGAAGACCTGTGTCGGGAGGGTGCAAGAACTTGTACAAGCCATACAGATGTCGGACCTCCAAATCTCGCTACCAGCACCTCATCTTACTCCACCTTCGACCTTAAAGCCACCTTGCCCTGCCGATACCCAGTAGCCTGATGTATTAAACTTAGTTCACTTGTAGTTTTTTCTTTTTGTTTGGACATCTTGTATATACATTTTCATATATTTTATAATTAAATATTTTTGCTTGGTTAATTAATTATTCTTTAGAATTTAATTACAATATTTATCAAAAAAATTTAAAAAACAAAATTTCACTAAAACAAAAAAAATTATTTTTCACTAAATAAAAAAAAAAGGGTTTGCGCGACGGATGTGCGTCGCGCAAAGTATTTTTGCATGACGTACGACGCGCGTCGCGCAAAGTGACCTTGCACGACGTAGGTGTACGTCGCGCAAAGTGACTTTGCGCGACGCATGTTATTTCTTCGTCGCGCAAACCCTACCGTCACTGCCTTGGCGCGACGGTTATGGCGCGACGAAGGTACGTCGCGCAAACCCTTGCGCAACGAGTTTTGACTTTGCGCGACGAATGTACGTACGTCGCGCAAAGTGTTTTTTTTACTAGTGGGTACATTTGTAAAAAAAAAAAAAGGGTTCATTATAAATAAATTATGGGTACAAATAAAAGGTTAAAAAAATTAGTGTATGGCGTGTATTAAAAAAGAATTTTCATTTTAATTAGAACAGCATTAATTTTGCATGTGATAGGTGCACTGAATTCTCGTAAATCCAGAAAAGGAATTTTTCTTCTTTGGTTGGAATTAAATCAAGGGAACTTTAACGAAAAGCACCACTTTAACGAAAAACCACATTTTTACACTAAAAAGTCAATTCTGGTACTATTCACTTTACCCTTTATTTTGTCCTTATCATTAAAACTCAAAGTTTTCAAACCCTTTTCATTAGTTTTCCTTTAAATCAATGGATTGAGGATAATTACAATTCACATAAATGAGATTACACATTGACAGCCCCATACTGACTGCCTCAAGCCAACTTTTTTTGCCAGAAACAAACAGTCCATAATGCATGTATCCCGTTCCTCATAAGAAAGAGACAAAATCAGAAGAAAAAAGTTCAGAGAGAGAGAGAGAGAGAGAGTGTGTGTGTGTGTGTTAGAGTTGTGATGATGGAGCGTTTCGGTTTTGGTTTTGGCTTGACTCGTCTGAGATCGAGGGTAGTAGTGCCGGTGTTGCTGGCAATAGTAGCGGTGATGATAACAATGAGAGCAGCGGCCAAGGTCAGCAGACATGACGTCGGAGGAAGCAAGATTAATTGGAAACCAGGCGTTAACCTCTCAGACTGGTCTTCTCATGAAACATTTTACGTTGGTGATGGGCTCTGTAAGTACTACTACTGATCTACTATTTTTTAAAATTTATTTCTCTCTTTCTTAATATCATCATCATCATCATCAGTCTTTTCCTAGGAAAACTATAATTAATTTAATAATTAACAAGGTGTTCTTAAAGCTATATATCTGATATCCCTTGGCCTTCTCTTCCCTTTTTCTCTGGCTTTGCAGTTGAACTTGAAGATTAAAAAAATAAAAACATTTAGACTTGAGAAGGCCATTTTTCTGCCGAAACAGACTCAACAGTTGTATTTTCTTTAATTTGCACAACTTTTTTTCCCGGCCTAAAGTCATTTTTCTTGAGAAAAAGCTTGGCGTTTACATTTGGAGAAGGAATGAATTGGCGAACTTAGAAATACGGAAAGTAAGGAAAGGAAATCCGCGGTTGATATGATTTTTGATTTTTAGGTACTTTTAAGGATTTCAAGAGGAAACTTATACTTTCACAATTTCTTATGTGTTAGTAAACATAAGAAATGTGAAGAGTAAAGAGTTACCCCTATTTTACACAAAAAACCTCAAGAATCAAAACGATTTAATTATTACTCTTATAAGTAAACATGTCTTCTAAATTAGGTCGATCCTAAGCTTTCGGGAGCCGATATGAATTCTTAAAACAGAATTAGATATTCTTTACCACCCACACAATTCGAGATTTAGAAATTGTTGATCCTTATGGAATGAGGAGATATCGCAAGTTAGTTTGTTTTTTATTTTTTATTCCCTTAAATTTGGCATAAAAGGGAGGGATTTTATCCCTACCCATTAAAATCAACTTACTCTACCTACAATTAACCACATGGCGCCTATATTTTGTCCATAATTGATTTTCTTTTTTCTTTGTCTACTCGTCCCTTAATTAATTTCCTTGATTTGTTTCCCTTATTTTCTCCCTAGCTAGCCTATCCTTAGGTGGATGCCTTGATGAAATCTTTAGGCGTTTACGTCGAACAAAATTTCGAAACCTAGGAACCTAATAATCTGGATTGTATCATGATTATTTTTAAATATTTAGGCATTTTAGCAAGTGTTGGATTGTATCTGGGTTCATTTCTCTTGTAAATAGAAAAAGAAAAAATAAATTTCAAAATTGTTTGAAATTCGAATGATTGAAATGTCATGTTACGACTATATATAAGTCCGCTAGGTCGCAAGGTCAAAATTTTGATTTATGGAAAAGTTAAGATAAATTTGGTGTGAAGATGCCTGTCCAGTGTATTCATATGAAACCATAGAATACAAATTGAGGATATTATTTTTAAGAAATAATTTGGTATCATGTTTAATTGTTATTAGATTTTGGATACGAAAAGCACAGATTTAATGTACTGGAAGTGAACGAGACAAATTATGAGAACTGCATCGACACCGGCTTCATTAAAAACATAACAGGTGGTGCGGGACGCGATGTCTTCATACTCACACAAGCAAAAACATATTACTTCCTCAGCAGTGGCGGGTATTGCTTTGGAGGCTTGAAGGTTTCCGTCAACGTCCTCCAACAGCTTCCGCCCACCCCGCCTCCTACTTCACCTTTAAGTGGTGCTAGTAGTTCTGCTTCTCCGCTTAACCCCATCGGGATCGTTGTCTACTTCATCTTGGCATATGAAATCATTAGGGTTTAATTTGTTATTTTTTGGACAGTGAATCTGTTGTTTAATGCTTGCAGAGACTTGTATTTATTTATTCTAATTTGATTCACTTGATAATGGAGAACATATCGGGAGATAGGGAAGAACCTACATTGTCCTCCAAAGGGGCGTGCTGAATAAAATTACGGCATCTCAAAACATTTCAGGATAATTAGGGTAAATTACACAAAACTACCTCAACTATTGGGCCAGTCACAGTTTCATACCCCATCTTTAAAAAATGTCAATGTCATACCTCATCTACGAATTTATTACAATTTAATACATTCCGTCAGTTGTCTGTCAATTCCTCCGTTAAATGCTGACGTGACTTGAGGCGGCACCCACTTTTTATTAAAAAATTAATTAAATATAAAAAATAAAAAATAAAAAACCAACCCTTCTTCGGTTCTTCCCCATCCACCTGTGTCCCCCCCAACCTTCCTTCACCACCCCACCGTCGCCTTTCTTCCTCCATCTTCACCACCCCACTGCTACTTAATCTCTTATCATGAGCCATTGACACACTGGCCTCGAGCGAATCAGGAAGATCCTTGATGGCGCGCGAAGCAACCTCCCAGATCACCGCCGTCTCCTTCTTCAACTCGGACCCGAACTCCTTGAGATCGCGACGGTAGTTCTAGATGATAGACTCAGACATCGTTGCAAATCAGACCTTCGAAGCTCCACGCCCCTGTGCTATAATTTGGACGCAGACTATGGTCCCGTTCCCAGTCCGAGTTCGGGTCGACGCCGTTGTTTTGGACGTTCGGGTGTAGATCGTTGGAGGGAAGGGGGTCGTCAAAGAAGATTGACTTGAAGAAATTCATGGGTGCAGATCGTTTTCGGTTTTTGTTTAGCAAAACCTTGGGATGGGATTCGGAAGGAGGTGAAGATTTGGGTGTAGGATAGGAGAAGAGAGGAGAGGAGGGTAGAGAGAGAATCGAATTGGGGAGATAGAATGATGAGGGAGAGGAAAGAGGAGGGTTGGGTGGGACACGGTGGATAGAAGGTAGGAGGGTGATGGGTGTGTAAGAGGGGAAGGGGATTTGGGTGTGGGTTTGGTTTTTTTTTGGTTTTTATTTTATTTTAATTTTTTAATATTTAGTTAATATTTAATTAGTTTTTTAATAGAGAGTGGGTCCCGCCTTGAGCCTCGTCAGCATTTAACGAAGGAATTGATAAACAACTAACAGAAGGTATGAAATTGTAATAAATTTGTAGATGAGATATGACATTGACATTTTTTAAAGATGGGTTATGAAACTGTGACTGACCTAATAGTTGAGGTAGTTTTGTGTAATTTACCCGAACAATTACTATTAACCGCAAACTTTAGTGAGTCTGTCAGCCTCTCTTTTTTGTTTGGCCGTCTGGTTAATTGTGAAACCAATGAAAGAACAATCATTTTCGTTGATACAATAACAAACCCCAAGAAAGGAGAGGTGATGCAAATTCAACGAGTGATAAGAGCCCAACTACCAGAAGCTGATGTAGAAGGGAAGCAAAAACTAGAAGGATATCGTCGTATCCAAGGTATTAAATATCGATGATATCGAAAATATCGGTAGTCTAAAAACACGGAAATTTCGATAGAAATATCGGGATATTATCGATATCGATAAAAATTGAATAAAAACCACGGAAATTGTAAGAAAAACTTGGAAATTTTTATTGAAACTTTGCAAGATGTTTATTTAGTCAATTATCTATTAGTTTATCACAAAAAAATTGGAAGGAAATGCATTGCATGATAGATATAACTGATTTAAGTTGATTATATAGCGAGCTGGCAAACATTGTGAGTGTAGAAAATATGAAGTAATTAATGAAAGAAGTTTAAACACACCTTAATCATTTATATATAATGAATTAGTACAATAGTTTACACTTTATACATTGCATGGTAAGATACTTGAGTGACTTAGCAAGGTCTAAAATATCGATGATATCGGAAATATCGGTAGTCCAAAAAAATATCGATAATCCAAAAACACGGAAATTTCGATGGAAATATCGGGATATTATGGATATTTCAGACCACGGTCATATCCAACTAGCGAAGACTTGAACCCAAGGATAAGAGCACTCTCAATGAGAGAAATCAAGATAACTGTTGATTGCTAGTTGAGAATGAAAAACTATGGGTACAGTACACCAACCCTTATATGAATGCAAAAAGGATACAAAAATGTGATTCGTACACCAACGAAAGGATAAATTTTTCATTGTGAGGGGAACACGGGTGGTACACCACGTGTTTTTATATAAGTAGTGGAAAATTGTATTTTTTTAAGTTATTAACTTTTTAACACATATATATCTTACCAATAATGACACGTGATGTACCACTCCATGTTCCGATCACATTGAAAAATCTCTCCATCAAAGGGGTGATACTCGAACAGATCAGCGACATTGAATGTAGGGAAAATATTCATATTACCGAGCAAAGCACATATTCAGACCTTTTCTTTTAATACCATGATATTCTACACTAAAAGCAAATAGAGATATTCTACTATAAGGGGATGGAAGAATGAACTAGGATGCACAATGAGCAACCTCTAAATAAGTATTAAACTCAACAAAAATATAATATTTCACTACAATAAAGTAGTCTTTTAGTGAAAAAATCTTCGGCAAGAAAAAAATAATTTCATCGCTATAGGACACTTTAGTGAGGATATTATTCAGTCCCTGCTTAACTAACCCAATTTTTTGTTTGAACAAACGATAATATCTACACTAAGGGGAAGGGTGTGTGCTTAACTTTACGATGGGCTAACAATTAACTAACCCAATTTTGATCAGTTTACTTTGCGTTCACTTCAACGAGAAATTAAACTATTTTACGAGGAAAAAAAAATCTCTCTATAGATGGGGACTTTTAACGAGGAAATTATCATTTCTCGCTGTAGCTAATAAAAAGTTAAAAGAGACCTATATATATTCAAGCCCACTTTCAACACTATTTAGTAGATAATTTAAAAGGAAAACTAATGAAAATGGCTTGAAAACTTTGAGTTTTAATGATAAGGACAAAATAAAGGGTAAAGTGAATAGTACCAGGATTGACTTTTTAGTGTAAAAATGTGGTTTTTCATTAAAGTGAACAGTACCGGGTGCTTTTCGTTAAAGTTCCCTAATTTAAATCAAGTTTGCATCCCTGATTTTCTATTACATTGATTAAAACTTTATTCTTTTTTAATTTTTATCAAGGTCACTTGATTTTTATCCACATAGTTATTCTAATAATAAAATAATTATATGTCAGCCTCTCTAAATTTTATAATTAAAAATTATTTAACCATTTGATTCATTTAGTGTTAGAAATGTTCAGTTTGATATATTTAAATTCAGGATTAAGTACCTAAAACCCTCAACCTTTTAGTATCATTTCGAATTGGTCTCAACATTTATAATTAAGCATTCCAAATACATATCCAACTTATTGAAAATTTCACATTCGTTAAGCCCTAGTTAAATTTATGTTATTACTTTGTCTCCAAAATCTATTGTAGACATGTAAATTTCGTTGCGTACAAATGATGCATCACAAAGTTCCACGTGGCATATGACACATCACAAATGAACAAGTCACCAATAACATGTGGCACATATCAAGCAAAGGAAGTGTAAAACATTCCCAAAATTTGGTACAAGGAAGAAATCTCCTTAAAATCCGCAAGGGGTCCAAATTGCTCCCAAAACCGGAAAGAAAGCTAAAACATCTTCACAAAACAAGCAAAAATTGAAGATTGCTCACAAAATAGGCAAGTCGCCGAGACCCTTGAATCAACGAAATTATACATCAACACTCCCTTTGCTGCAGCCTTAAACTTGAGGTGAAGACTATCCAAGCATCATTTCAAGCTCAAAACTTAAAGCAATCGTTCAACCGTTCGTCCGAGATCAAGTCATCATGACCCTTGGATCAACAACCTACTCATCTACATCAAATTTGAAGACTGAATCAGAGGAAAGTTGTAAACAGAGAATGTAACCTACAAATTCAAATCTATACAAATCTACTTTGTACACGTGTTCTTGTCTCATTCGATACAAAATTTTCGAGTTTACATCTATGAAAGGTCATAAAAGCATAGCTTCACTAATTAACGGTCACCACCACGCCCATCAGGCCATCACTTTCCAAACCCATCACACAACCACTAACTCCACCCTACAACTCAAGGTCACTCCAAACATGAGCAAAACAAATATGTTATAGTAGTTGGGAGTGGTCAATAAAGGTTCGCATCATCACCCACACGAATCATATAGAACTTTAGCATGTTATCAAATAGGCAAATTTGGTGGCAGATGGATGACGATGACAAAGTCACAACGATAAAAAGAAATCAGCCACAAAGCTTGAGTAGCACAGCAAAGAGGGAAGCTACAAGATGGTCCTTCAAAGCACGCTATAGTAGCAAAGAAAACCAAAATGCTACGCAATTGCACTAGGCAACCCCGCAGCGATTATGCAAGCAATTTGTTGCACTGCACGACAACATCACCACCAAGGGAAAGCTATGACCAAAAGACACTATACAGCATAACATCGCTGCAGCCTTTTGCACAGCACCACGTGGTAAAAAGTGACACACTGTAACAAGCACCAAGCATTGAAACTCACGGCACCAATCAGCAACAAGCAACAAAGCACGGCAGCATGCATAGTGGCAGTGCATGGCAAGGGTTGTGTGCCAAAAAAAACACACCCAATTGTCCTATAAATAAGGGTCAATTGCTTCCTAATGCCATAGGGAGAATGCACAACCAATAGCAAAAGGAAACTCAAAAGTAGGAAGTACATTCCAACCAAAAGGAGGAAGCAAATTCCAAGAAAAAATGGCAAGGTGATTTCGGCCACAAAGGGAAAGAAGCATGCCATTTTTACAACAAAATCAGCAAAGAAAAGAAAAGGAAACCAAAAAAAAAAAAAAAAAAAAAAGGAATGGGCTTCAAAATTTCCAAAACATCAAAGGAAAGTACCTCTCCTTGCCAAAATATAAAAGGTAATCCCTCCAAAGCAAGGATAAGCCTTCAAGTTTCCCAAGCCAAAGGGGAAAACACCCTCTTGGCCGAAAAAAGGAGAGAAAAGGGAAAGAAAAAAAAATGCAAATCCTACTTACCCAAGGACAAGTAATAAATTTTTCCAAAACCTTGAAGGGAATCACCAAAGCTTTCCAAAACCTTGAAGGAAATCACCATTATTACCAAAATTGAAGGAAGTTCCTACCTAAGGAAGGAAAAACATTTTTCCCACAACCAAAAAGAAAAAAAATCCAAGTCTCAAAATACACCAAATGTATTTTGTCAAAATTATGGAAAGTCAATATGCACAATAAGTATGTACCGATTTATCCATTTCCAAAATTTTCTTTCAAGATCAAGCCTTTATGGCCCTTGAAGAAAATTTTCATTTCATTCAAGACCAAGCCTGAACGGCCCTTGACGAAATTCATCATTTCAATTCAAGAAATACGCCTCAACGGCCCTTGAAGAAAAAATTCATTTCTTTCAAGATCAAGCCTCTACAGTCCTTGAAGAAAAAAAATTACATTTCTTTCAAGATCAAGCCTCTATAGCCCTTGAAGAAAAGTTTCATTTCTTTCAAGATCAAGCCTTTACGATCCTTGAAGAAAAAAATTCATTTCTTTCAAGATCAAGCCTCTACGGCCCTTAAAGAAAAAAAATTCATTATCAAGCCTTAACGGCCCTTGAAGAAGAAAAATTTCATTTTCTTTCAAGATCAAACCTTTATGGCCCTTGAAGAAATGTTTCATTCAAGAAATATGCCTCAACGGCCTTAGACGGAATTCATCATGTCAATTTAGGAAATACGCCTCTTTGGCCCTTAAAGAAGCAAGTTAATCAAGATCAAGTCTTGACGGCCCTTGAGTTAGAACATTCACACTAAAAGGCTTCAAAACACGTTTCTTACATGTGACAAGCACATGCCTACAATGCGCCTTGAAGTGGGGGCATTTGTAGACATGTAAATTTCGTTGCATGCAAATGATGCATAACAAATCTCCACGTGGCATATGACTCATCACAAATGGACAAGGTATCAATGACATGTGGCACAAATCAAGCAAAGGAAGAATAAAACTTCCCCAAAACTCGGCAAAAAGGGGAAGAAATCCTTTAAAATCGGTAAGGGATGTAAATTGCTCCAAAAACCGGAAAGAAATCTAAAGCATCTTCACAAAACAAGCAGAAATTGAAGATTGCTCACAAAATCGGCAACAAGCCTTATAGATTTCGGCTAAACAAGGGAAAGTGGTTGAAATTAAGACACAAAACATGCTTAATTCTCCCATAGATGAATCAAGATACAAATGAAGCCCAAATCCATCCAAAGGTGTGGCTTTGAAAGTCTATAAATATAAGGTCCCACGACAAGCATAAAGGTCGACAATTTCTACATTCAAGGTCGATAATTTCTAAATTCAAGGTCGACAATTTCTACATTGAAGGGCCGAAATTTTCACAAAATGAGAACTTCTGCCAAATCATTGAAGACTAATATGCTACCAAAGCTCTTTTCGAAGAACATACAACCAAAGCCGAAGCTTTCTTTCGACCACAGCTGAAGTATTCCCTTGAAGAATCAACAAGCACTTGTGCCGATTCTTTCAAAACTTTGTTGCAAGCTTAAAACTTGTAACGATATTCGAGTCAAGATCAAGTCACCAAGACCCTTGAATCAACAAAATCCCACATCAACATCACCTTTGCTACATGTCATACGCAAACCTAGAGGTGAAGACTATCCACACATTGTTTCAAGCTTAAAACTTGAAGCAATCATTCAATTGTTTGTCTGAGATCAAGTCATCGTGACCCTTGGATCAACAACCTACGCATCGACATCAAATTTGAAGACTGAATGAGAGGAAAATTGTCAACAGAGATTGTAACCTACAAATTCAAATCAATGCAAAACCACTTTGTACACGTGTTCTCGTTTCATTCGATACGAAATTTTCATGTTTACAATGTGATCTCGTCACCTTTGCTAGATCAGTAAAAGTATCTGACATGCTTTGAACGATGCTATGAAGATCTAGAATATGTCAAACTTCAGTTTTAAACTGAGCAGTATGGGGATCTAAATGAGACATAGTGGGAGCATACCATAACAATTCGCGACGTTATACATGAACGTTAGCATTCTTATCTCCCCCTAACGACAAGAAGATTGTCTCATCAAAGTGACAATCCGCAAAATGTGTGGTAAAGAGATCTCCTGTCAATGACTCTAAGTAGCGAATAATTGCATAACCGATATAGATTCCCATTCTTCTCCAATGACCTATTTTGGTATGTAGTGGAGCTGCTATTGACACATACACTGCACACCCAAACACATGTAAATGCGAGACGTCGGGCTCTTATCCAATAACCAACTACAATGGTGAATGAGGTTGGGTAGCAGTGGGCCTCAGGCAAACCAACATAATTGTGTGCAATATTGCAAGCCCTAGGCAGATACTAGTAGTTTGGTTCGCATAACCAAAGTCCGAGTTATCAAATGAAGACGCTTTATGAAAGCTTTTGCCAGGCCGTTCTGGGTGTGAACATGGGGTACGAGATGTTCAACTTCAATCCCAATTGACATGCAATAGTTGTCAAAAGTTGTTGCGTAAATTAGATAACAAAATTAAACTCATTAAGTCTCGAATTTTAGTGCTCGTAAGTATACGAATTAGATGATTGTATAACATATAAGCACGGATATCGTCCCGCAGAGATCGAATTGATTCTAAAATCTTACTAACTAAATTGAAACAAATCATAGTGGAGAAGCTTTAATGGAAAAGTTATGAAACTTTGATATTAAACTAAAATATGAAATATGACTTTAAATTAAATGCATGAAATAATAAAATTAAAACATAAGAAAATAAGACCTAAGGCATCCGAATTCACCGTAACCAATCCTACTTAATTCCCTTAATATGTTATGCTCAAGTAGTTCTCCAATATTGATGATCGATTTTCCCTAAATTATTCAATGGCCATGGCATTTGGTTGCATCAAAAGTATCCTTACATGTTAACCCTCTATGGCATCTAGATGGATTTAAACAAGTAAGAACCCATTAAGCTCTATGGAAATCGTTGAAAAATCACACAAACCCTAATTACATGGCATCTACAAATAGGCGTTTATGGTATCAATTGCAAGAAGCTAAACCCAAGTTAAGTATGGCATCTACTCTAACTTGCATCAAATCAACCTAATTTATACCTAGATGGTGATCAAGCAGCTAAATAAAAATCAAGTGCATTACGAATAGCAAAAGATACTCAATAAAAATGAAAAACATGATAATAACAATGCCACAAGGCAATTAAGTATTCATGATCAGGTTACATCGTAGCCCTAGCAAAGAACAAACAAACTAGAAAACTCTTCCCTTTTCCCTTCCTTGCCGCAGTCCCCCTTCGGAATATGAATTGTGTTTTTTTTTTTTTTTGGTGGCTTTCTTTCTTTTACAATGGAGAACCAATCTCCATATATAAAACTCACGGCAAGCATTGAAAAGACCAAGTAGAAATGGTCAAATAAATGACCACTAATCTTAGCTCTAATGGACCCTTAAGTCCTTATTAAATAAAATAAAAAATAACGGAAATAATAAAAACTAAAAATTAAGTTCTCTCCTAAGGTCCATTGAATAGCGTTCCCATGTCTATTTGATCTCCAAAACCATTGCAATTTCATCTTCTTGTTGTAATGTCTTCGCGCAGCTAGTTAGCCTCGTGCTCCACTGTAATTATTGTAGACACCCGAAATCTCCATTTTCCACTTCTTTTTCACATAACTCCCGTATTGAATGCCTATAAATTAAAGAAAAATAAATTAGTGCATTTAACCCCTTCATATATACAAAATCCAAAGGAAATATATGATAAAAATATATGAAAATATGCACCCATCAAAAGTCTGTGACGTAAATTCTCCAGCATTATCCAGTCGAATCAACTTAATCAGATAATCAAGTTGGTGAGCCCTAAGCTTAATAATTTATGCTAGGAGTTTTGCAAATGCAGCGTTGTATGTGGACAATAAACAGACAAGTGACCAACGTGTCTATGCATCAACCAAGACCATAAAGCATCTAAATGGTCAGCATGTTGGTTGGATAGGTCCACAAATTTCCCCTTGAATCCTCTGAAGAAACTTAGGAGGGTTGTGAATAATCTTTGTAATTAAGGATTAGGTATTCAACTTCCCCAAAAAACAAGCTTTGCATGGCGGGAATCCAACGTAGGAAGGTAAATGATGCCCATGTGATGAATTAAGGATACGACCTATCATGTCACATATGGGATGTCCTATATGATCATGCCAAAGTAGCAAAGTGCTTTGGAACCCGAGCTCAGGGCTGGCCACATGGTGGGTCTCTATGCCGCGAATGGTTGTGATGTACAACCCACTCGGGAAGTGTTCCAATTTCTTGTGAATACGCTTCTAGCCATACTCGTAAGAAGTGATATAAAGATATTCAGAACCATTCTCTTCATTGGTTTCAATATGAAATTGATTATCTCCAATGTCTCTAAAACTCAGTAACATTCTTCCGAAACGTGGATAATAGAGGGCCTCTTTAATGGTTAAGATAGTACCATTAGACAACATTATACAAGCCTTTCTGTATCCTTCAATCATGTCAGATGAGCCTGAGAGGGTTGTCAGAGGCTTTCTTAGGTATGAAGTTTGTAAAATAGTGTCACTCACGCAATATGGTGTGCGTAGTAGCACTATCAGCCAGACAACTAACTTCCCTACTAGTCATACCCAGAAATAAATTAATTGAATTGGTCACATGCATAAATATAATTCCATTCATTCAATTAATCAATCGAGAAATAATATCCATAAAATAATTATCCATAATTAAAATTAAACCAAAACCAAACAAATTATTCTAAAGACTTAGAAAATTTGTCCAAAAATTAAACCATAAACCTAAAAAATAGGGGGCGGGGGGGGGGGGGTGATGCGAAAATTACTTAACACACAAATTAAACCCTCTTGTATCAATTGTAGTAAAGAATGTAAGTAGGGATCGTTCTGGACCGGGGATTAGGAGGGCTTGCTAATAACCTCTAAACTGACTTAAAAACATATAAACAAAGTTAAAAACACTAAACTAGACTCAAAGAACTTAAAACAAACTCAAAGGACTCAAAACAAGCTAAAAATGCTCAAATCTGCCTAAAAACACAAACTGGGTAAATTTAGACTCTAACACACTTTTGGGACACCTAAAAACACAAATCAAAACAGATTTTGACTAATAAAACACTTTAAAGTAAAGGGGGTTTTAGTTTTGACGAATTTGAAAACAAAACAAGTAAATTAAAGAACTAATGAAATCTGCACGAATTTGAGTAAATTGAATGGATGGAAGGCAAGCTAGGAGGTTCTTCTCTACACATGACATACTTGCACATAAACCAATTTTCAGTTGTTCTTTCGATCAATCATGAAACTCAACACCCCAGGTTAATTAAGTCCGCTTAAATTAACCTTCAAGTTCTCCTTAAGTTATTGAATTGGATGGGAAAACGCATACAACAATTCAAGCATTCTTCAAAAGTTCTTTACGTGAACAGCACAATAAAGATACAATCAAACATCATTAATCATTATGAAAACTATAAGTATTGACGAGGCATTCGTTACTATGATGAGCATGAAACTCCTGCCAAGAATTTATTTAACGCGATCGTTTATAAGCGACCTCCACTACTTGTGAATATAAGTTTGTAACTATTAGGTGAAACTCCCTTATACTCTAGCATCATATTCATGCATGCAAACTAAGTGTGCACTCTTAATAAACATACACAAATAAGTTATCAATCAAGCAGTTAAACAAATTGAATTTACAACTTATGAAATCACAACTGAAGGTAATCAAATCATATTGCAAGCATGAACATGGTTTCGAATTCCCCCCTAGCTAAGGGGGGGTTTAGTTCCTCATACTCACAAAGCAAGGATAAACAAATTTAGACATTGAAACCAAAAGAATGAGAACACCTAAAAACGCTCCAACAATCCAACTTCAATGGCAAGCACGTCCAAGGGTCATCCTTCTTCTCTTTGTTGCGGCACAAGGTGTGGTTTGATGGATGAGTGGTAAATTATGGTGGTGGATGGATATAGGTGAGTTATGGTGAAGGGTGGATGGGTTGATTGTGTTCTCTCTGGTTTTCTTCCCCCTTGTTATGGTGAAGGGTGGATGTATTTATAGGCTAGGGAGAGGACCACCATCTAATTAAGGTGGTAGTGATGAGTGTTGTGGTAATGATGTTTGGTAATGAGTGGATGTAATGGGTGTAGTGGATGGATGTTTGGTAATGAGTGGATGAGTGTTTGGTAATGAGTGGATGTAATGGGTGTAGTGGATGAGTGTTTGTAGTCGTAGGTCAATACACTTGCACACACACATGCTGATTTCTAGCCTTCTAATCTTCAAAAACATCTATCCTCATGTCTCCATGCTTGCACTATCCAATCTTGGCCCAAAAATGCTCCAAAGTGCTCCAAATAGCACTTTGTTGCCAACTTTGTTATTTGAACCTACAAACACACGAAAATAGCTTAAAGTACTAAAATAACTAGAATTAAACTAAGTAAATGCCAAGAAACAAGCTCACTAAGTTGCATAAATATGCTCCTATCAAATTCCCCCACATTTAGCTTTTGCTAGTCCTCGATGATGCGTAAAATAAGTTAACACACAAAATTAAACCCTCTTTTTATCAATTGTAGTAAAGTATGTAAGTAGGGATCGTTCTAGGCCGGGGATTAGGAGGGATTGCTAAACACTTGAAAACTGACTTAAAAACATAAAAACAAAATTTAAAACACTAAACTAGACTCAAAGAATGCAAAACTATACTTTAAAATACTTAAACAAACATAAAACTCAAAACAGCAACCTAATGACTCAAAACTGCCTAAAAACCACTTTCTGGGCAGTTTTGAGAACCTAACAAGAACTTGGACGAAGTTGGATGAAAACTTGAATCAAAACACTTAGAAACACAAATCAAAACACTTTCTAACTAATCTAAGACTTCAAAATAAAGGGGGATTTGTTTTGGACGAAAATTGAAAACAAAACAGAAACTTTAAAATAAAACAGATTGTAAAACGTTTTTGGATGAAAAGGATGGATAAAAGGCTAGTTAGGAGGTTCTTCTCCACACATGACACACTTGCAAACAAAATGATTTTCAGTTGTTCTTTCAATAAATTATGAAACTCAACACCCCAAGTTAATTAGATACGCTTAAATTAACCTTCAAGTTCTCCTTAAGTTAATGAATTGGATGGAAAAGCGCATACAACAATTCAAAGCATTCCTCAAAGGTTCCTTACGTGATGAGCACAATAAAGATACAATCAAGAATCATGAAGCACAATGAGAACTATAAGTGTTGACGAGGCATTCGTTACTATGATGAGCATGAAACTAGTGCCAAGAATTCATTCAACGCGATCGTTTTCAAGCGACCTTCACTACTTGTGATTATAAGATTGTAACTATTAGGTGAAACTCCCTCATAATCTAGCATCATATTCATGCATGAAAACTAAGCGTGCACTCTCAATCAACATACACAAATAAGTTATCAATCAAGTAGATGAACGAATTGAATCCGCAACTTATGAAATAACAACTGAATGTAATCAAATCATATTGCAAGCATGTACATGGTTTCGAATCACCCCCCAACTAAGGGGGGTTTAGTTCCTCATACTCACAAAGCAAAGATACATAAAATTAGACATTAAAATCAAAGGAAAGAAAACACCTAAAATGCTTCAACTTGGTAGCAAGTGCATCCAAGATTCCTCTTTTCCCTTGCTTGCGGCATGAAGCTTGTGGACAGATTTTTGGGTGGATTTATGGTGTAGAATGGATGGGGAATTTTGTGGAAGGGTTTAGGGTGAGAGTGGAAGAGTGTTTGATGGTTGGGGAGTGGTAGAGAACTAGGCAAAGAGGGTGGAAGAAGGTGGAGTGGCTGTTATGTTTTCTAGGCACTAGAATGGTGTTTTTGGGGTGTTTTGCTTCCTAGGGTGTGTATGGACGAATTTCTGTGATAAAATGATGAATATGGGGGATTGTCCTTTGGCCAAGGGGTGTAAACATGTATTTATAGGCCCCAAAAACCTTAGAAAATCAGGTTAGGTTAAGGATGAAATGCATGGTAATTTGTGTGTGTGGTGTGCAATGGTCCAAGGGTGAAAATGAAGTGATGATGCAAAGTGTGAAGGGTAAAATGGAGTGGTCTTGAAGCTAGGGAGCATGAATGATTGTGTACATTGCATAGAGATGGAAAGGGAGGTGAAAATGTGTCAATAAATGGGTCAAAGGTGCAGCAACATGTGGTACACAAGGCATGGGATTCTAAATGTGAATGATGGAGCATCAATTGGTGCATGTAATGGATGTAAATGTTGTCTAAAATCTAATGAGTGAAGGGAACAAGAGGTAACAAGCAATTGAGTGTAATAATTAAATGAATTGAAGCATGAAATTAAAAATTATGTAGGGGACAAGAGTGATCAAGCATGGCATGGAATCCAAAGGGAATTCTATGTGGTTTGCATGGCAAGGAATGCAAGTTGGGGTGACAGATTTTTGGGCTATTTTCTTCATCTTTTGGACCATAATTCTTCATATTCTTGGCCTCTTTAGTTCTCAAATTCGTCCATCCACTTGGCCCATGCATTTGCTATCCATTCCAAGCCCGAAACATGCTCCAAAGGCCTCCAAAATGCATCTTCTTGCATACTTTGTACTTAGAGTCTGAAAACACATGAAAATGACTTTAAACATTAAAATAACTAAGGAAACATGACATAAATGCACAAGAACAAGCCAACTAAGTCACATAAATATGCTCCTATCACTCGAGCAAAACAAAAGAAACAAAACGAAACAAAACACACAAAACACAACCTAACTTTCCAACATTTGCCTCAGGGATTTCCAATGCACATGACATGTTAAAAATCATCATTCCCATAGAGTTTGGTTATCTTCACACTTGAGCACAAACTTAATTATAGTTACTACTTACTAGTTCACACAATTAACCAATTAAATGTTTTGAATGTAGTAACATGCCTTAGAGAATTTGCTCAATTCCTTACAAGATACTCTCTCTTTTCACACACATTTTCTAACTACACACCCTACACTAGTATATGTGAGAAGATTAATGTAAACACGAAAGACTAGGACTCACATATGTTATAACAAAGAAAGCAATTTTCTGGAGTTATTAAGCATGTTTAGATATGATCTCATGAATAGAATGCTACTACTTAGATGCGAGAACCAGTGACACCATATGCTCATACCAATTTCGAACTCCACAAATTGAAACAGACAACACTCAAGATTGAAGTCAAGGGTTGTAATAGGGCTTAGGGGTAATGGCTAATATAGAAAGGATAGGAATAACAAATGTTCTTAAAGCAATAGCAAGCAAAGCAATGAAATAGACACTTGGAATTCACTTTAGAATGCAGAATCAACTTTTAAATACAAAGGGAAGATTCATGCAACACTTAGGGCCGAATTCAATGTTTTGGACCCTTTTTTTAACAAACTCTTTTCTTTTCACTCTTTTTTTTTCTTTTCTACCCGTGCCTTATTAAGGACTTTGGCACACACACACACACACACAAGAATCACTTCCCCCCACACTTGCTTTCTGCAATACATTGATAAAAAAAGAGTTCATTTTAAGTCATGCTTTACTATGCTTCAAGAACAAGGGTATGGATGGTCCTAAAACTAGGCTAGGTAAGGATAGTGTGGATTAACAAAGAACATAGGCTTAACAAGGCTCAACGGGGTTAAACTTAAACACATAATGAAATAGGGGCATGCCAATTTGGCTTTGGTGGTCACTACACAACTTCATCTTGAGAATGTGTTATGCAAATCAATAGCATGCTTTGAATGAAATAGGCATAAGTTCTAGCATTTGGAACTAAATGATGAAACGCCTTCTAAGTAGCAACCAAGCAAAGAATAATGAGATCATGCAACGACTTTAGAAAACAATGATGCACATATTATTAACTCTCCAAATAAACGTTTAGGCTCAAGTCTCACAAGGTTGTAGCGTACATTTGAGTTCCTTCTTTCAAGCATGTTACAAAATAGATTTTTCCTTTATGATTGCATATGAATTCATAAATTATAACCACAACCAAGCATACACCAAAGAGTAAATCAAATTTTCATCCATATTTATAACTCTCTTTAACAGTTATGTAATTAAAAACCAAATCCACATCATTGTGTTGGAAGGTACCCTAAGACACAAATAAACATACAAAAACAACTCTTTTTGGGTTTTTCAAAACAATTTTTCAAATTTTTATGAGATTTTTGGATTTTTATGTCAAAACACACTGAAACACTCCAAAACAGCTTAAAAACACTTAAAACAGCAAGGAACAACACTAGAAGTAAATGGGTGATAAACTCCTACGAATTTCATGCAAAACAATGGTTACCCCCCCCCCCCACACTTAAATAAAAAATTGTCCTCAATGTTTCAAGCATAAACTCACACAAAAAAAAAAGCAAACAAACAAACAACGAATAAACATGACAAGTATGGCAAAGTAAAAACTAGACAGAGTAGAGTTTAAGAACGCAAATCTGGTTTTGGAGATAGATGATCTTGTTGTCTTTCCACAGCTTTGATCTCGAACTGGTTTGGAATTCTGAGCGAGGAATATGAGAGTTCCTTGGTTTCAAATCAGACTTCTTTTGCTGGGTTGATTTGATTGTGCAGTTTGTATTCTTCTCTGCTTGTTTCTTCTGCACGGCAGGCAGGCACGAGGTAGAGGTGTTGGTTTGTTTCTTTCTTCAATCTTTCCAAGTGCCCACCTCTTGCTTTCTTTCTCCTTGTCCCTAGCTGAGGATGAATTGGCAAATTGTCTCCACATGCTTCGAGGTATCATTTTCACTTCCCTTATCTGTTCCCCAAGTAGATGTGGTAGACGAAGAGGAAGCATAAAATGATGAAGATGAGTACTCGAGAGCAAGGCTAGGTAAGCAATCAGGAAGGGGTTCCAGGTAGTCGGTTCCAGATTGGAAGATTGATACCAAGTGCTGGCTGATTGCTCTCTTTCTCCTTGTCCCAAAACAACAACAAAGAGAAGGACATGGAGAAAGCATGATATAAGATACTTTTGCTTTCAACCTTCATGATATGAAATACTTTTGCTTTGGATGAGTTGTTTGCAGAGGTACCCCAAGGAATAAGGAACACTGAGTGACTCGAGAGGGTTTGTTGGAAAGGCATTCTCGGAGAAGAAGAAGGGTTATGTATGTCTGCCTTGCAATGGAGGGTGAAGGGTGACATTTATAGGAATTAATAACCAGTACTATTCTTTCACTTTTGTCAGCAACCGTTGGATGATTTAATAGTAAACTTCACGTGCTTTCTACTTCACAAGAGATCTTCGACAGATTGCCCGTAATTTCCGCAAGGCTGAGTGTGCATGTGACAGGCGCTGACACGTTTGGAAAAGCAAGTGCTTCTTCGATATTTGGAATCGACGCTTCGACAAACTGCCCGTGATTTCCGCAAAGCTGACTCTGCATGTGACAGATGCTGACACGTCTGGAAAAGCAGATGCCTCTCCGATATCTGGAATCGGCGCTTCGACAAACTGCCCGTGATTTCTGCAAAGCTGACTTTGCATGTGATAGATGTTAACACGTCTGGAAAAGCAGATGCCTCTCCGATATCTGAGCTTGCCTTTTCGATCTCTAAAATCCCGTCGAGTGCAGATGTTGCATGTGACAAGTGCGGACAAATCTGGAAAAGAAGATTGGCTGTGGTTTCTGAGCAAGCCCAGCTTTTAAGAAAGCTAGCGCCTCTTCGATTTTTGAGTTAGTCTCTTGGATTTCTGAGCTCGACTGTTCGATCTCTAAAATCCCGTCGAGTGCTAATTTTTATAGAGGTACGCAGGACGTTCAAAGTACACTTGAATTTCTGCCTGTAGAAACTCCCTTCTTGCATTTCTACGATCTTGACTTGTCCAACCTCTTCTTTCTTTAACACCTCTGAAATGTCTGGCCCCTCCGACCGTCGTTTTGACTTGAACCTTGGTGAAGAGGCAGTCCCGCCTTCTCCAGACAACATATGGCGCCCATCCTTCATATCCCCTATTGGTCCCCTTACTGTTGGAGATTCGGTGATGAAGAATGATATGACAACTGCGGTGGTGGCCAGGAACCTTGTCACTCCCAAAGATAATAGACTACTTGCCAAACGGTCTGATGAGTTGGCTGTTAAGGATTCTCTGGCTCTCAGTGTGCAGTGTGCAGGTTCTATGTTTAATATGGCCCAACGCCTCTTTGCTCGAACCCGTCAAGTTGAATCATTGGCGGCCGAAGTGATGAGTCTCAAACAGGAGATTAGAGGGCTCAAGCATGAGAATAAACAGTTGCACAGGCTTGTACATAACTATGCTACAAACATGAAGAGGAAGATTGACCAGATGCAGGAATCTGATGGTCAGATTTTACTTGATCATCAGATGTTTGTAGGTTTGTTCCAACAACATTTGCCTTCGTCTTCTGGGGCTGTACCGTGTAATGAAGCTCCAAATGATCAACCTCCGATGCTTCATTCTTCTGGGGCTCCACCGACTGCTGAGGCTCCGCTGACTACTGAGACTTTTCCTAAGCAGCCTTAGTGAAGGCTCCCTCTTGTAGCTTTTTTCTGCTTAATGTTCCTTTTTTTTTATGAAAATGAATGTAAAAATACCTTGCATAACTGTCAGTGTTTTAAAAATAAACCCACACCAAAAACAATTAAACAAGCAACAAATAAAAATGATAATCATGGAAAAATAAAACTACAGAAAAGGGAAGGTTTTTAGAAACACAAAATTGATTGTGGAGCGATTCAAAATTCTTCCTTATTTGAATACATGGGTTGCCTCCCAAGAAGCGCTTGCTTTAACGTCTTCCAGCCGGACGAAACTTCCTTATAAACTTGGATAGGGCCCATAGCATGGAATTGATCCTTGAATGGATGGTGATACTTGACGTGATCCGACAATGGTTTAAATTCTAGTGTAGGTGCCTGAATCATCAAAATCAGCAAGTTAGTATATAATAAAATCGAAGTTGGAGAAGATGGCTTACTTGCTTGCTCCAACACAAACTCAATTACGAACACCACATCTTTGAAGGTTGCAGGGATATGGGACTTGGCCAGATTTGGTGTTTTGAGTGTTATGACTTGTCCCGTGTCATAAAATCCAACTTCTTTGGGAATTTTCGTCTCAAGTGTATCTTCTTTGATGAATTCTAGGCATTCCCCATCCACTTCTTGCTCTTGATTATTTGGAAAGGTTTTGAAGATGCCTTTCTCACCCTTTTCTTCCTTGGATTGCATGATTTTGCAAGAATTAAGGACATTTGGTGAAACGGGGTCAGGACAAATTGAATTTAGGCTTACCTTGGTTGTAGTGGACGACATAGATGGCATATGGGGTTATGGCAAGGGTGGTTCTTCCCTTGCCATGGCCTTGTTATTCTCCTCTTCTTCGAGCAGCAGTTGTTCATCCATGTTTTGGCTTGGTTTGGATGTCTTGGGTTCTCCTCCAACCTCCATAGCACTTCCCAAAGTGATAGCATCATGGATTTCAAAATCTTCCTTCAAATTTTCAATAGTTGAGTTGGAGAGTTCACTTTGCTCTTAAATTTGTGCCATGAACTCCATAATCTGCCCAATTTGCTTCTCCAATTCACCCGTATTCTTGGCTTGATTTTGCATCTCTTTGTTTCCATTTTCTACTTCCTGGTTTAAAGAGGTGAGTAACTTATTAAACATATCATTATCCAAAGACGTACCTGAATTGAATTGGGCAGATTGCTGTGGTGGCTGCATAGGTCTTGAATAAAACTCCTCTTCTTGCTGCCAATACCCATCTTATTGGAATTGTTGAGGTTCTCCCCACATGTAATCTGAATAATCTCTCCAATCCGAATTGTAAGCGTTGGAAAACATGTTGTCCCATGATTGGCTATGGCCTTGATAACCCCAAGCATCTTCATTCCCAGCGAATTGAGAACATTGATGAGTTGGATATCCTTGCCCATAGGACACACCATATGTAGGGACACTTTGCATTGTAGTCTTTCCGGGATATTGTGACAATTGAGAAGTAAGTTTCGCCAATTGAGCTTGAATGGTAGCAAAATCCATGTCTTACTTCTCTAGTATCTGAAATCAAGGAAACAAAACTAAATCAAATATCAAAAGTAAAACAAAAAAAAAAAAAAAAAAAAACACAAACAGAAACAAAATCAGTAACTAAAAACAAAAGACATGAAAATATACAAAAAGAAATAACAAGGGATTAGCAAAGTTGCTAATCCCCAGCAACGGCGCCAAAAATTTGATGCGAAAATTACTTAACACACAAATTAAACCCTCTTGTATCAATTGTAGTAAAGAATGTAAGTAGGGATCGTAATGGACCGGGGATTAGGAGGGCTTGGTAATAACCCCTAAATTGACTTAAAAACATATAAACAAAGTTAAAAACACTAAACTAGACTCAAAGAACTTAAAACAAACTCAAAGGACTCAAAATAAGCTAAAAACGCTCAAATCTGCCTAAAAACACAAACTGGGCAGATTTGGACTCTAACACACTTTTGGGACACCTAAAAACACAAATCAAAACAGATTTTGACTAATAAAACACTTTAAAGTAAAGGGGGTTTTGGTTTTGACGAATTTGAAAACAAAACAAGTAAATTAAAGAACTAATGAAATCTACACGAATTTGAGTAAATTGAATGGATGGAAGGCTAGCTAGGAGTTTCTTCTCCACACATGACATACTTGCACATAAACCACTTTTCAGTTGTTCTTTCGATCAATCATGAAACTCAACACCCCAGGTTAATTAAGTCCGCTTAAATTAACCTTCAAGTTCTTCTTAAGTTAATGAATTGGATGGGAAAGCGCATACAACAATTCAAGTATTCTTCAAAAGTTCTTTACGTGAACAGCATAATAAAGATACAATCAAAGATCATTAAGCATTATGAAAACTATAAGTATTGACGAGGCATTTGTTACTAACATGAGCATGAAACTCCTGCCAAGAATTTATTTAACGCGATCGTTTATAAGCGACCTCCACTACTTGTGAATATAAGTTTGTAACTATTAGGTGAAACTCCCTTATACTCTAGCATCATATTCATGCATGCAAACTAAGCGTGCACTCTTAATAAACATACACGAATAAGTTATCAATCAAGCAGTTAAACAAATTGAATTCACAACTTATGAAATCACAACTTAAGGTTATCAAATCATATTGCAAGCATGAACATGGTTTCGAATTCCCCCTAGCTAAGGGGGGTTTAGTTCCTCATACTCACAAAGCAAAGATAAACAAATTTAGACATTGAAAACAAAAGAATGAAAACACCTAAAAACGCTTCAACAATCCAACTTGAATGGTAAGCACGTCCAAGGGTCCTCCTTCTTCTCTTTGTTGCGGCACAAGGTGTGGTTTGATGGATGAGTGGTAAATTATGGTGGTGGATGGATATAGGTGAGTTATGGTGAAGGGTGGATGGGTGGATTGTGTTCTCTCTGGTTTTCTTCCCCCTTGTTATGGTGAAGGGCGGATGTATTTATAGGCTAGGGAGAGGACCATCATCTAATTAAGGTGGTAGTGATGAGTGTTGTGATAATGAGTGGATGTAATGGGTGTGGTGGATGGATGTTTAGTAATGAGTGGATGTAATGGGTGTAGTGGATGGATGTTTGGTAATGAGTGGATGAAATGGGCGTAGTGGATGAGTGTTTGTGGTAATGAGTGGATGTAATGGGTGTAGTGGATAAGTGTTTGTGGTAATGAGTGGATGTAATAGGTGTAGTTTTGGTAATGAGTGGATGTAATGGGTGTAGTGGATAGATGTTTGGTAATGAGTGGATGTAATGGGTGTAGTGGATGAGTGTTTGGTAATGAGTGGATGTAATAGATGTAGTGGATGAGTGTTTGTAGTTGTAGGTCAACACATTTGCACACACACATGCTGATTTCTAGCCTTTTAATCTTCAAAAACGTCCATCCTCATGTCTCCATGCTTGCACTATCCAATCTTGGCCCAAAAATGCTCCAAAGTGCTCCAAATAGCACTTTGTTATTTGAACCTACAAACACACGAAAATAGCTTAAAGTACTAAAATAACTAGAATTAAACTAAGTAAATGCCAAGAAACAAGCTCACTAAGTTGCATAAATATGCTCCTATCAGGGGGGTGGTTCAGCCACTATGGGTAAAAACACCCTAAAAACATGTCTAGAAGAATAAAACTTATACATCCATAGGAGCTGATGACTCCTGAAAATCTGATATCTCCATGGATGTAATAGCATCTTCGGGATGTTCCACATTAGCAAACTTAGACTCACGATGGGAATGATACTTAGCAATAGCCTTGGGGGTAGCTCTACATACACTTGACCAATGATCATTTGATCCACAGTAGTAGCACATGTCCATTTCAGTGGAAGTCGATTGAACAGTAGATTTTCCTTTGTTCTTGAAGTTGAGGGCCTTAGATCCAAGGGTTAGCAATTATGGGTCAAATTTCCTCGCTTGGGTGGGCCTTGGCTCTATTGACCTTGGGCCCATGGGTGGGCTTGCCGTCTATTACCACGGCCACGACGATGTTTTCATCATTCGTTGCTGCTAGAATTGGTCGCATGCTTTTTAGGCGCAATGTTCGAGCCAGTGGGTTGAGGTTGATGATTTTTTTTATTAAAAGATGGTTCTTCTTTTCAGTGAGAAATAAAACAGAGATTAAATCCAAAATTTTGGTGAACTTCTATACCTTATATTGTTGCTGCAACACAATATTGGTGGTATGGAAGGTCGAATAGATAGTCTCTAGGAGATTTGCATCTGTTAAGTCCACTTTACAGAACTTAAGTAGTGTTCGGATTCTACAAACTTCATATTTCTATTCATTCACGAGCTTAAAGTCTTGGAAGCATGGATGCTGCCAGTCGTTTCTTGCGTCAGGAAAGTAAATGTCTTCCTAATGATCGAAACAATCGGCCAGAGCAAGCCAGAGGGTGTGGGGGTCATCCTTAGCGAGGTACTTAGTCTGCAGTGCATCATGGATGTGTCTTCAAATGAAGATCATTGCAGTAGCTTTCTGAGCTTCATTGACGGGTTTGGCATCGGTAGGTTCCTCAATGATGGCTCTAATACCCTTTGTAGTAAAATGGAGCTTCACGTCTTGAACCCACTTCAGATAGTTTCTTCTAGATACTTGCAAAGTGGTGAAATCGAGCTTGCTCAAGTTCCACATGTCCTTAAAACGAAAGGTACAATAAAACATGGTTAGTCATATGGTAATCCATAGATGTACATCGTAGAACATTCGGGTTCTATAGACATGTATTGGTTTAATTTAAACATGAAAGCTACAGGTTTCATGTGGTAAGTTTTGAATGAAAACTTTGGGTTTCAAAGGCACTAAATATGAAACTATAGGTTCAATTTAGTTTTATGAACGATTAGTTGGTAAATGAGATGTTCCTAATTGGCAAATTTTAATATGCTGATTTAAATGTAGTAGATTTGAGTTGCTACGAGAACTCAAGTGTGAGAGTTTCGAGACTACGAAAGGATATCAATGGTTCAAAGTAGAAAAATAAATTATTGAATCATTAATATCCAAAAGTGATCTTCAAGTCAATAATTTTGAATTAATTAATTCAATAGATCGGGACCAAACGGGGTTGATCCTGGAAGCAAAATAATGACAGACGGGTCATATTAGCTTGGGTTCGTGATAAACCAAGTGATAATTAAGTTAGAATTAATTAGCGTAAACCAAAGTACCCTAAAAAATATATATTTGGGCATGATATATAATGCGAGGATGCCAAAAATTGAAATTGGGTCAAAAAAATAAAGCGGCGGCCCAGCCAAAAATGGGCTGGCTGGGATGTGGGGACAGGCCCTCCAGCATGGCTGCAGGCCATTGGGCCACGGGGAGGACTAGAGGCCTCTGGGCCGTGTGATCTGGGTAAGCCCAACAGCAGCTGCTGCTGGTTTGGGCCTAAAACCGAGCATGAAGAGCAAGCCCAGCCCAAGGCTGGCTTGTGGGTTGGTCTGAGGAAGCCCAACCGAGGCTGGGTTTTAGGTTTTTGGGTCAAGACAGGTTAAGCCTAACAACAGAAGCTGCTGGCAAGTTGGGCCGAGGGTTGGCGAAGCCTAGCAAGTAACATAGGCTTATTATAGGCGAGTCGAGGATATAGGACCAGGCCTAGCAACACACGGGTTGCTGGTGACGAGTCATAGGTGAGATGGCAGAACCCAGCAAAAGGCTACAGGCCGTGCTGGTAGGTGGGATGGGGCTGCAGGCCCAAATTGAACCTATCTCAGGCCAGAAAGGTCGGGTTATTCTCGTTCGTAGCAAGCCCAAAGGGCTGCTACAATGGGTCAGATGTCAAAATGATGTCGTCCTAAGGCATGCTCAACACGGTTGGGTTGTAGGTCAGTGCGGAGGTCGGCGGTGGTGCCAGCGATAGCGAGCCACAGCCTATGCCGCATTAATACTCAGATTTTTTTTTTGGCTTTTCTAGGGTTTTAAGAACCCTAAATTGCTTCTAATTTATTTATATTCTTTGACTAACAAATTCCACATAGCAAAATAATTGAATAATGTATGAAATGTATATACATATGGACACATATATGAATCATATACAATATATATATATATGTATATATATATGTGTGTATATATATATATATATATATATCGGTAGGAAAATATAAATATTGGGGGTTCATGCATTATGGGGAATGTTTCATGCTTCGTGGACGTTTCAAATATCTTACTTTATTTTAAGTGTACCTGAGTCGTAGAAAACAAATAAAAGCCTTTGAATTTTGTAGAAGAAAACCTCATCCTACGATCCTTCAGTTCCTTAGCTTTTGGGTGCTGATAACGTGTTGTAGGCCTATTTGACTAAATTGTATTTAGGCCTAGAGAGGTAGAGGGGTTGGCGGCACGAGACATAAGAGAAAGATTTAATTCTGAGGTGTGTGTTGTATCACCCCATTGTGCCTTTATTTATAGTAGTAGGATAGATTAAATCCTTACCCTAATAGGATTACAACTCTAATATGATAATATCTACCAAGGAGAATATTCCAAGATATCCCTAGATACATTAGTATTTACACAATCACATTCATAATCTAAATATGATTGCAACACCAATTTTTATTATGTAAAATTCACTCATTTATCGAGCTTTTTTTATTTATAATTTACCATATTCAAATGCACTCTTTTGTAATTTAAAATGCATCAATATTTAAAATAAAAATAAGAACAATTTATTATAAAAAAAATAAAAAACTTGGTCAGATTCTGATTGGATTTTTCCCACATGCAAAAGTAAAGATAAAAACAATTAAAATACTTGCAAGAGTATAAGGTAATCGTAGTATAGATGGCTATAGCGAGGTCATTCTCCACAGGGATTGAATGAATCAATTCTTAATTAATTACTTAAAACACGGTTTTAGAAAGGGTGATTTTGTGACAAAATAATAAAAACGAATTTAATAGAAATAATTAAATAAATCGGCAAAATAAAATAAAGTAAAATAAAATGGTTTTTTTTTCTATAATTAAATTGTAAAAGCTCTAGGGTTCCGCCGTGACCTTAACATTCCTACATATTTCTTCCAATTACTTATGACTTACACATGCATCTTTGACGGTTAGGTTCATATATCAAACATGCAATCTGTTTGTGGTATTCAGATCAAATCTAAATGTGCATGACTCATTAAGCTTTGTGAAAACCCTCTAAAAAACCATGCAACCTTAAAGACGTGATATTTATCTTAAGTGAACTTGCACATATTAACCACAAGAAGCATTTGTCAATTTCAGGGACCGACCTCCAACCAAAATTGCATCAAATTACTTTTCTAAATATCTAAATGGTGATCAAGCATCAAGACAATTAGGTAGTTTAAACCGGTGATTAATAATTCAAACCTGCATGCATAATATCATAAACAAATTGAAAAGAAACTACATATTCTTGCTAAGGTTCATGGCCTCGCCCTAGCAAAAGAGAATTAGTTACGAATAATTATAAAACAAAAGGAATTTTATTGAAAATAGACAAATGATAGAAAACACCTTGAAATATAAATCGTCAAAGCCTAGCAAAGTTCTCCAAAAGCAATGCGGTATTCTCCTCCCTTCCTCTAATGACTAAAAAGCCTTATTTATAAGGTAGGGTTGCTTGTAACCTTCTACCTATTTATATATCCCTTCTTGTACATTCAATCAATCTATGAAAAATACATTCAAACAAACTTAAAACTTCCACATGATATTAGAGTAGTGTCATCCTTGACCTGTCTCTGCCCATTTTTTTTTCCGTTGTTGTTCATCTTCAAGCTCTAGTTATGGTTGAAGAAAGTTCAATAAACCTTGGGGGAGAAAACTCACAAAGTTCTCCCTCTTTTGTTCTAGATGCTGAGATAAATACAAATCAACATTTATGCTCAATTTTGTTGAATGAATTCAACTATCTTCCATGGTCTAGAGCAGTGTCTCTTGCTCTCGGTGGAAGAGCAAAGCTAGGGTTCATCAATGGAGGGGTTGAAGCACCCGAGCCCTCTACCCAACATACGAAGCATGGTTGTGCAAGGACCAACAGGTCATGCCAATGCTTCTCAACTCAATGGAGAAACATATCGTGAAATCTTCAGCTATTTCGAGTCCTCACACGATCTGTGGAAATCTGTGAAGGACATGTATGGAAATCAAAATAACTATGCTCGAGTGTTTCAGCTAAAGAGGGACATTGCCAGTCTTGAACAAGATGAAAAAACCTTTGTGCAGCATCTGGGAAGTCTCAAGACTATGTGGAATGAGTTAGATGTTTATCTACCTCACACCATTGATGTTGGAGTTCTTCTGAAAATAGCTGAAGAAGACAAGATATATCATCTGCTTGCGAGTTTGAACTCAGACTATGAGGATCTCAGGAGTCACATCCTAATGAATGTCGAACTTCCTTCCTTCAAAATGATGTGTGCCACGGTTCAACGTGAGGAAGCTCGAAGAATGGTGATGAACTTGGAAAAGAATTCCAAGATTTATGAGTCAATAGTCTATGTTGCTAGACATAAATCCTCAGACAGCAGGCCCTACAAGCGTGAAAATCCACACTTGAAGTGCAGTTACTGTGACGTTGTAGGTTACATGGAGGAAAGGTGCTAGATTTTGCACCTCGAACTGAAACCTAAGTTCAACAAGGATCACAAATTGATTCCTTCAAGGAAATTCCACACTGGCTCATACAAACCTCAACATGCAGCAAATCACAGCTATACCTCATTTCCTGAGAGCATTCAGGACTTCACTTCAAATCCTATCTCACTTATAAATGACTTTGCAATATACATGCAAACCAAGGGACACAGAGAAGCTGCAGAAAGCTCAAGGGGTACAACTAAAAATCTCACTGCACTACTAGGACAGTTCATAGGTTTCCTTGCTAAAAATAAGAATATACCAAGAAGCAAAGCTCCAGGTATTTTTAGTGCATTCTCAACCGCTCTTCACACTAGTATTGAACATGATTGTTGGATTATCGACTCAGGAGCCACTGACTATATGACAAACAAAGCCTCGAACTTACACAGTTTTCAAACCTTGTCAAAACCCTCTCATGTGTCAGTTGCTAATGGAAAAAATGCCATGGTTTTGGGTGTGGGAAAAGTAAATTTGCTTTCAAACAACCTTGAGTCTACTGCATTGTTTGTTCCTATCTTTCCTTTTCAACTTCTGTCAATAGGAAAGATCACTAGAACCCTAAATTGTCTTGTCACTTTCTCACCAAGTAGTGTTGTGTTTCAGGATTCTCTTACCAAGAAGACGATTGGTGAAGGGTTCTTCCTGAATGGCCTTTACTATCTATGCAAGGAACCTCGTCTAGTCAATGTTTTCCAAGTTGATTCAATTCCTTCTAAGGACCAACAAATCTGGCATCAAAGATTAGCCCATCCATTAGAGACTGTTTTGCTTAAACTCTTCCCCAAAATGTATCAATCATCTATAATGTGTGATACATGTCAATTCTCCAAGTTTACTAGGCTCCTTTTTAGTTCCTCAATGTCTAGGGCTAGCAAACCTTTTGAACTTGTACAGTCCAATGTTTGGGGTCCAACTATTGAATCTTTTGATGGATATAAATATTTTGTTATCTTTGTGGATGATTTTTCTAGAACAACTTGGCTATATCTGTTAAAATCAAAAAATGATGTCTTCACTATGTTCAAAGACTTTCATCAACTTGTCATAACTCAATTTTTGTCAACCATTCAAAACCTAAGAACTGACAATGGCACTGAGTTCTTATCTAATAATATAAGTCAATATTTGAGCTCTCATGGTATTGTTCACCAGACAAGTTGTGTGGGAACCCCACAACAAAATGGGATCTATGAAAGAAAGAACAGGGATTTACTTGAGAAGACCCGTGAATTGATGTTGCATATGAACATACCAAAAAATTTTGGTCACAAGCCATTCTCACTACAACCTATTTAATCAACAGATTGCCTAGTCGTGTTTTAGAGTTTAAATCTCCTTATGAAACTCTTAAAGGAAGACATATAACTTTATCAAATTTGAGAGTCTTTGGTTGCACGTGCTTTGTTCAAGTTCAAGCATTGCACTGTGACAAACTAGATCCTAAGGCTACAAAGTGTGTTTTCATGGGATACTTATCCACCCAAAAATAAAGTTCATTTGCAAGCCATCCCTTTCCCTGCTTCCATCATTTTGTTTTAGCCTGTGCTTGGATCTAATCATTAGAGTGTACTCTCAGTAAACAAACATGTTTCTGAGCCCTGTATTTCCATCTTTAGTGTGGACTGTGTGGTATATTCTTTTTATTATTATCGTCTAGTGAACCTATGGTGATGTTAATTCATTACTATTTGTTTTCCGTTCTTCTGGATGCAGCAATCAAAATGCATTGCCAACTGCTGATGAAGGTGATTATCCTGATCATCCGTAATCACCTCCTCAAGTATCTGAAAATATATCAACTGGTGAGGGGGAAATATCATCCAGTGCGGCCCCAGGACACAATGAATCCAAGCATGACACTGCGTTGCCATCTGGAAGCCATCAGTTCTCGGTGGCTCATACTTCTCCGAACTACAGTTTTGGATTTGTGCCCCCAATTATAGGGAGTCAGCTTGCACCATTTGAAAACTCTGAGTCTCAATCACGTGATGTTTCCCGCCTTCCAGGCTTTGTTGTGCGTTCTCAAACCTAAGCTTCCTATACTATCGGATATAGCCATACTATAACTGCTTATATTTTTTGCATGGCTTTAATTTCTTATGTCTAGAAGCCAATTCAACTAAACCTTGATCTGAATTAGTTGGAGTGCGAGTCTAAATGTCCAGTGACATTTATAGATCACATGTTGATTGATGTGAAATATTTTCTGCCTGATCTGGTGTAAAAATATGATTTTACATTCCTTGCAAATATAATTTTCTTTGATTTTGCAATCAATTGATAGTGGCTCTAATTTTGTTTTTCAATAGGTACAACCACCCTTTGACCCATCAAGTTATTATGCCCAATATTACCGCTCAGGTGCTGATAGTGATGGCCGCCTTTCTCCATTTCCTTCTCCTGGGGTTTCCACCAAGTACAATGGGAATGTTGCAGTATTGCCTCAAAGTTCTTAGTCTCCCCAAGAGGTTTGCACTAAAGGTTACAAATGTTTTCATCATATTACTAGCAAGATGCTTGTGTCTAGGGATGTAAGATTTGAGGAAACAATTACCTATTTCTCTAAGGAGGCTGCTCATTCCCGAGAGGGGGAGATAATGTGTGAATTATTCCCTTTGCCTGCATGCATTGATCACTCAGTGCACTTGGATCCAGAAGCCACTAGCAATCATGAACAAGCAGAGATTGTGAGTGAAACTACTCATGTGTCTTCTCAACCAAGAAACCTGGAGGATGGTATTGAGCCTACTCAAGATGAAAGTCATAAAGAGGTTCCCTCTTTACCTCCTACAAGGCGTAATCTTGTGCATGCTCAACAACATCCAGTAAGGCTTTGAGACTACGTCACTTTTTCTTCTAAACACCCCATCACTGAGGTGCTGAGTTATAGTCGTGTTCACCCTAATCATGCCACATTCCTGGCTAAAATCTCTCATCACATTGAACCGCAAGCCTTTCAAGAGGCTCAACTAATTCCTAAGTGGAGAAATGAGATGAAGGATGAACTTCATGCCTTGGAGAACAATAAAAAATGGAGCATTGTGAAGTTACCACCAGGGAAGAAGGTTGTTGGGAGTAGATGGGTCTATAAGACAAAGTTCAAGGATGATGGATCCATTGAACGTCACAAGGCTATATTGGTTGCACGTGGTTTCACTCAAACGTTTGGGGTAGACTACAAGGAGACATTTGCTCTAGTAGTTAAAATGAACATTGTTAAGGTTCTTCTTTCAGTGGCAGTGAATTGTAGCTGGCCATTGCATCAAATGGATGTAAAAATGCGTTCCTTCATGGGGATTTACAAGAAGAAGTATACATGCAACTTCCGCCAGGTTCTTCTCAAGGTAAAAATGATATGGTGTGTTGATTGCACAAAGTAATCTATGGTTTGAAACAATCTCCACGTGCATCGTATGCCAAGTTGAGTTCAGTGTTGAAAGCTGCTAGTTTTGTTCGAAGTAATGCGGACTCATCCTTGTTCACCCGTAAAGGATTAACTGGTATATTGGTGTTCCTCATTTATATGGACGATCACATCATCACAAGTGAAAATGAAGTTGAATTTGAAGCTCTCAAGAAATCTCTCAATCACACCTTTGCCATAAAGGACCTGGGGAGACTAAAATACTTCCTTGGCATTGAAATGGAAACATCTCAAAAGGGTTTGTTCTTAAATCAGCACAAGTATGTTGTGGATCTTCTCAATGGGGATGAATTACTCGATTGCAAGCCTGCTATCACTCCCTTTGATAGTAAGCTAAAGCTTGATATGGATGGAGAACCTTTCACCGATGTGAGTCACTACCAAAGGTTAGTTGGAAAGCTTATATACCTTCCCATAACCAGACCTGATATCACCTATACTGTGAGCCAGTTTAGCCAATTCATGCATGAACCATCTGTGAAACATCTTTTCATTGTCAAAAGAATTCTACGCTACCTCAAAGGCTTTATTGGTAGAGGTATTCTTATGAAGAACAACCATTCCACTCAAATCAGTGGTTACACCGATGCATATTGGGCCGGAAGTGAAATTAATAGGAAGTCTACCATTGGCTATTGTACGTTTGTTGGAGGAAACATCATCACATGGAAAAGCAAAAAATAGCAAGTTATTCTAGTGCGGAGCCTGAATATTGTGCAATGGCATCAACAACATGTGAGTTAATTTGGCTCAAAGGGTTACTTTTAGACTTGGGATTCTCTAGTTCTACTCCAATGTCACTCATGTGTGACAATCAAGCAGCCATGCATATCGTTGCTAATCCCGTGTTCCATGAAAGGACCAAACATATTGAGGTGGACTGTCACTACATTAGGGCACAAGTTCAATTCCAAGTTATTCAAACCATCTATACTCGCAGTCATGATCAACTAGCACATGTGTTCACAAAAGCACTTCCTTCAATTCCTTTTCAACATCTCCTTGACAAGCTTGGCTCGATCAATCTCCTCAATCCAGCTTGAAGGGGAGTATTAGACGATGGTGACTGATAACCATGCTACCAGATTTTATGTTTCCGCTTTCCATGGGATTCTCTATTAAGCCTAATCCCTTAATTTGAGGAAGATTGACATCTAGATGACTTGTTGATAGTTGTGTGCTAGCTACTTGCTGCACTCCAAGAGCGACAGCTTTAGTGGTTTACCGGGTTAGTAGGATTTGCCAAGGTAGGGTTGCTTGTAACCTTCTACCTTATTATATATCTCCTCTTGTACATTCAATCAATCTATGAAAAATACATTCAAACAAACTTAAAACTTCCACATTTGGTGAACAAATTTGACGACTCAAGCATATCACTCTAGGTACATAGTAACGTCAATCATAGTGTTGGATATGCTTTTCTAACAATCTTCATCATACTACCGTACTTGCTTCTGAATAATTTAAAACTTTGGTGGACATCCTTACCACGAAAACAAAGGATTGAATTGAAATTTAACATGAAGTTTTTGAATTTCTTATTGATTTCAATAGATCTATCAAGGAGGGAATCAATAGGGACATTAAATTTGACATGTTTTGAGTCCTGAACCAATTACACACATCATTTTCGATTGATCAATAAGCACTACTTGACACAACTGCACTGCTACTGCCATTTTATTCAGATTATCAACCATTTTTCTTGTGCTTTTTTAGGGTATAAAACTGCTCAAGGCGTCACTGCAGTCAAAGTTCTCACTGATGTCTTTCTTAGTGGGAATATTAAGGCCGAATGATCATCTCAACTTTGCACCTCACCAAGTACTGAAATTGGTGGCATTCTGAAGCTAGCTTATCTAAGATTAAATGCAACATTGTGTCGTTCTTTTCGGATTATTTCAAATTTTCTATTATCCTTCTTTGGATTTTCAAACTATATGTTTGCCTTGAAAAACTTATTTGGATCGAAAGGATTAGAAGTTAATCATTGCGACATCTTCTAGTGGGATATACAACAAAGTCGCACAAAAAGGAACTCGAGGGTGAATCCAATCAAGCAATGCTTGAGTAGGGCTGTCCTTGAGATTTTAGGGGTAGATGACCCCTCCTTAAAATAGCTTAAGTTTTTTTTTTTTTAAAAGTAGGACAATGTATGGATGCTAGAAAACATTCACTTAATTCAAAACAAAGCCACTTAGTACTACGGCTTAGTGATATTCCTCTTCACTTATAAGTGAGAAGCTTTAAGTTTGATTTTTGCCAAAGGAGAATTTGAATCACATTATTGCTAACCCATTGTGATGCTTAGCCCACTCATCCACCCCCTTAGTGTAGATAATATCGTTTGTTAAAAAAATAATAAAAACAAACTTTAGCACTCACTGATAGCATGTTTACAAATGTCATTAAGGATAAGTAAAAATAGTTACAAACATAACTTTCACTAAATAATCAAAAGCAATTATATCTTAAACAACCAAACATGAAAAAAAAAACTTCAAAACTCTAACTTTAAAGTTTCACTTTAATATGTAACATTATTGTATAATAAAATTAAGAAACTATCGTTCCTTAGGATGTTATTATTGACACTCAAAATATCTCATTGTACTCCAAGTTTTTATATTTAGAAAGAAAAAAAATACTCTTATAAAGAGTGCACAATGTTGTTCTAAAGTGCAAACAATAGCAATTTTTTAAGGGAATTGTTATTGGCACTTCAAAAATCTGATTTTGCGCTCCAAACTTTCTATAATTAGAAAGAAAAATACATTTGTGAGAAGTGTAAAATAAGATTTTTGAAATGTTAATAACAATTCATTTTTTTTTTAATATGGAACATATTACAGGGCCCCTTCAAATTTGGGGACATGTGCAACTCCCCCTTTCGCTCCCCCCAACGCCCCCTTTGTGCTTGAGCATTGTCTTTTCTAATTCAACACCCAAAGAAAATGCCAATACTTAAAGAGTAATGTTCTTCATATCATGTTTTTATGCCACATTTTCATACCACCTTAGGTGGCATCTGATGTGGACAGCCACATCATTTGAAAAATTTGCAAAACCCAAAGAAAGGAAGAAGAAAGACTCCTCGTATACTACATTAATCATCATTTAATTAACTAGTTTTTCTTAATTATTAATTTATTAAATAATGAACTAAATTTAAAAATCTGATTAATTTAAACTGAAAATATGAGTATACCCCTTGGAATTCAATTTTCATTAACTAAAACCCCCAATTGTAAAATTTTCTAATAAAAACCGAATGACTAGGCTCCAACTAAGCAATATCCATAATTAAGCATGACTTGGCAAAATTGGTATTTTTAGATGTCTAAATTACCCCTAATATTATTGACTTTGGGTTTATTACTTGTTATCAACATTTATTTTATATTATTTCATTCAATTAAATGTTTTGAAATGTTTATGCACATTTGGAAAAGAAAAATTTGAGTGTCATGATTTCAATGCATATTAATAACAAAAATTACATGACATTAGAGTTTTGTTTCCTTATAGTTGTTTTCACATTTATGTAAAAATTAGCATTTTTTTTCCATTTCAAATAATTGTAACAAGTAAATTAGCATTTTTTCACAAATATACAAATGTTATTTTATTCAAAATTACCAATATTTTACATATATAAAATAACAATATAAGTTCCAGGTAAAATAATACATGCAAAATAATTTACCTACGTAATAAATAAATAAATACTGTTTGATTCAAAAGTTATTTAAGCTATTTGCATACACATATATTGTCACAGCCCGTCCCGAGATTTTCTTATTAAGGACGTGAAATGTCGGATTTGCCCTTAGCGGGGGCTAACGTACGTGTGTGTGACGTTATTTGGATTAATTTTATAAGTTTTGGGATTAAAATTTGGTTTTGGAATTATGTGGTTAGGGAATTGGATGGATGGTGAGGATTTAGTGTGGACACCTCACACACTTTTTGTTCTCTCCCTCTTCCCGTATCACTCTGTCTCTCTCCTCCCTCACGGCTTTCTCTCTCTCTCTCTCACCCCGATTGTACGGACATCACCAAAACCATCCAAAACTCCGTGGATCGAAGCAAACAAGGTAATATTCTTCATCCTTGTGATGTTCTGAGTCGTTTGGTGCTAGTTTTAGGAAGGGAAACCTTCGAAATAACGTGAAACCCGAACCCTCATTTTTTGTCACTGTTCATGCACACGTGAAATGTTGTGTTTCATGGAATTCTAAGCTTATAGTGAGCTTAGTGAGGTCCCAAGGAAGCTCAGAGTGCTTCGTTTGAAGGTTTTGGACGTCGGGATCACTAGGTTCGAGTTTGGCTAGTTTTGCTTGGAATGTTCCGGTGAGATTTAGTTGTTTTTGGAGCTTAAAAGTAGTGTATCGTGATTCTACATGTTTGGGGCTTCAAATTGATATAAAATACGAAGAAAATGGTTGAGAAACGAAGGAGAATAAGGAGTTTCAAAGTTGGCCGGAAACCGGCCGCCGAAAAGTTCAGTCCGGCAAGCCGAGGTTAGGGATGATGCGCGTGGGGGCGCGTGTCCCCGTGCCTGTCCCGGCGCGTGCGGCCTCCAAAAAATTTTCTAAAAATTTCTCGACGTCCGTGACGTCGAGTAGGTCGATGTGGTATATTCATATACCCAAATTGAGCATCGTATGAGAAGTTATTTCTAATTGTTGGTCATGTGTTTAAATTAACGTTTTTATAGTTGTTTCGCATATAGGTGACACCTATCCCAAGGACGAGCACATCCAGGGACGTCACGGGGGTTACGACCTATCGACTTATCAGTGAGTGGGCAGTTTTGTTTTCGTATTACCTATATACTACTGTTTTCCCAGAAAATGCGTTTATATGAAAATATGATTTAAATTGCCATGCATGCAATTGTTGAGATATTTAAATTGATAATTGATGCATATATATGTGAATTGACGCTGTGGACGTACAGGTGAGTATCAGGTGAGTTTATATGGTTATATGAATGAATGATGATGTGATTGCGTTGTGAGCTCATAAACTGCACCTTTGGTATTAGTGCTTATAGTATTCACCACACCGCACGCTCGCCTTGAATCCAAGTAGGTAGATGTCGTACAGACCACTAGAGGTGGTTTCGACATGCCAATCGTACAGACCATTAGAGGGGTTCCGACTGGTGGGTGACTTTAGATTATGTGCACAGATGATTGATGAGAGAAGCACTAGAGCGTATTATTTCACCATCTTAGTCGTACAGACTACTATAGGTAGTTCCGACTTATGTGCAGTGTAGTGCCGTACAGGTCACAGTTGGTGACTCCGGCAGGGCCGTACAGGTCACAGTTGGTGACTCCGGCTTGATGGGATATTGAGCTATAGAATCAGCCGTACAGGACCACTGCATGGTCTCCGGTTGATTTATTATTTCACCTGATTATATTGATGAATTCATATTATATTTTGGCATGGCATGGCATATTCTTTCTGAGATGTTATGTTGATAGATGGTGAGCAGAGTTTTGATGATATATGTATATATATATGTTTATATTCTATTTTCTGGGAAAGTATACAGGTTTTACGGTGAGGGGTTAGAAATATTTTAAATGAAATGTTTTGGAAAATTTTGGTTTTACTGACCCACTCACCTTTGTTTTGCGCCCCTCCAGGTTCTAGTTAGCAGTTGGTGGCTCACAAGGTCTTTTTCGGCATTCTGACATACGTGCTGCATGTAGGACTCACCTGCGGGTGTTGTACTTTAATTATGGTCATACTTGACTGCACTTAGACCTACGCTCTGAATTCGTGTGTTTTACTTTATAACTCTCTCTTTGATGCTAGTAGGTTATGCTGCTAGTGGTTGGTCTAAATTCCTTCATATTTCTGTTATATCTTGCTTCCGTGTCGCACTTTTGGCTACGTCACACTCATGTGACGGCCAGCACACCTTGATTCTAGGATCGGGGTGTGTCATATATATAATAATCTCAAAACGTGCCTAACATATGTAATAATACATGCAAAATAATTTACCTACAAAATAAAAGGATGTTTTTAGCCAATTGATTCAAAGTTAATTAATTACCTATATTCTACTTAAAAATATAGGTAATTTATTTCACACAGATATAATAATAACAAAATGTGCCTAATGTATGCATGCAAAATAATTTACCTACAATGATTGTCAAGCAAATATAAGAAATGGAATAGATGATGGTGAGACAAGTATAAAGTGGATACTTTTGTAATTTACCTACTGAATAAATGAATGTTGATTGATTGCAAACAACGCATAATAATAACAAATGTGCCTAGTATATGTAATAAATTAATACATGCAAAATTATTTACCTACAAAATAAAAGGATGTTTTTAGCCAATTGATTCAAAGTTAATTAATTACCTTTATTCTACTTAAAAATATAGGTAATTTATTTCACACAGATATAATAACAACAAAATGTGCCTAATGTATACATGCAAAATAATTTACCTACAATGATTGTCAAACAAATAAAAGAAATGGAACAGATGATGGTAAGACAAGTATAATGTAGATACTTTTGTAATAATAAAGCACTTATTTGCTATAATTATGTAATTAAATTCATCAACATAATTAGGGTGTTGTGGCACAATTGTAAATATTTTGAAAATAATAGGTATTTATTTGTTTACATGGCAATTTATTTCAAATTTGGGTTTTATTTGGATGTTTAAAACGAGATAGGTTTTTGTCAAAGAAATAAGTGTTGCATGGGCTTATATCTAAAGAACCCTAAGAGCAACTCTTCCCATGGAGCCCTCCCCCCTGGCAATCCACTATTGAATCCACCCTATTGAACAGTAACTGCCCTTAATGAACAGTCATTGCCATTTGCATCTCCACCCTTGGAGCCCTCCCCCTGGCAATAGACAATAAAATATTAGTTTTTTTTGTTTGTTTAAATAATACAAAATAAAATTATTTGTAATTTCGGATAAGATTTTTTAAATCGTTATCGTTGCGCCACGTGTCATTTTATAAAAAAAACAATTATTTAGCGATGGATTTCGATAAGATTTTTATCCAATGTCATCGTGCCACGTGTCGTTATTTTTTGAGAATCTTGTCTAAAGATTTCGATCAGATTTTAACTCGTTCAAAATTGCGCCACGTGTCATTATCCGAAAAGATAATTATTGGAGATCGATTTTGATAAGATTTTTATCCAATACGATCGTGCCACGTGTCATTATCTTTTCAAAATCTTTAAGGATAGATTTCGATCAGATTTTTAACGAATGACGGCATGCCACATGGCCTTATCTACAATCCAATCCTTTCTGAATCGTCCATATAATCCACCATCCATCATCACAAATCTCACACCAATTTTCTCAACATCTCTATCTCATTATTCATAGTTTCTACTTCTTCTTCACCATCCATCCTTACAATGTCTTCTTCTTCATCAAGGATGATGTGGGAAATCGATCAGCAAGAGGAAGAATTGTTTAACCAATCTGAAGGAATGTTTAACCTTCAGATAGCCGAAATGAGATGGAAGAGGATAAGGAGCGTACAAGGAAAGATGACGAAACAAGAATGGCCAGAGCCTCACATTCCCGTCGAGTCATCCAGATTGTTGCTCAGGTATGTAGGGCCAGCCGTTTAAGAAACCTTGATAGAAGCAGGCAACGACGGGGTGAAGAGCTGTTGGACGATTACTTTGTCCATAACAGTGCATTTCCTAATATGTACTTCAAACGCCATTTTAGAATGGAACGACATTTGTTCAACAGAATCATGACTAATGTTTGCAACCATGATTCTTACTTTGTGCAAAAGAAGGATGCTTGTGGTGTTATGGGTCTCCTGCCTCAGCAAAAAATCACTGCTGCGTTGCGGATGCTTGCGTATGGAACATCTGCAGACCAAGTGGATGAGATAATGAGGATGGGGAAATCAACCATTCTTGAGGCCCTGATGAGGTTTTGCAGAGCAGTCGAATCTTTGTACACCGCAGAGTACCTCCGAAAACCTATTCACATGGACTTGCAAAGGCTTCTGAAGAAGGGCGAGATGCGAGGTTTTCCTGGGATGATAGGAAGCATCGATTGTATGCACTGGACGTGGAAAAATTGTCTAAGTGCATGGCAAGGCGCATATGGGGACAGAAAATGAGCAAAATCTATCATTTTGGAGGCAATGGCATCTTTTGATACATGGATATGGCACGCCTTTTTCGAGGTTCCAGGGGCTCAAAATGATCTCAACGTCCTTGCCCAATCCCCAGTGTTCAACGACGTCCTGCAAGGAAAGGCACCAAAAGTCACGTACGTCATCAACGGACGTAGGTACGACGGGCCATACTACCTAGCTGACGGCATTTACCCATGGTGGGAAACATTTGTCAAAACAGTGCCACGTCCGCGAAGTGCAAAGGAAAAACACTTTGCAAGCTGTCAAGAGGGGTGCAGGAAGGATGTGGAGCGTTGTTTTGGTATCCTTCAAGCTCGTTGGGCGATCGTCAGGGGTGTTGCCAGAATGTTCAATGTAGAGTCACTTCGATCCATCATGATGACGTGCGTCATTCTTCATAACATGATTGTGGAAGATGAGTTCGATTATGATGCGGTTGATGAATATGAGCCAGAGCCAGACACGATGAACAATTCAAGAACACGGATATATTGTGCGCATGATGCCACCGAAGAACCCGTGCAAAATGAGCCATTAGAAAGGGATGAACGTCACAATGAAAGGGTCATTCAACGATATACTGCACTTCAAAGGTCATCTATGCACAATGATCGGCAAATTGACTTGATAGAGCACCCGTGGGCATTGAAACAAGCTAAAGATACTTAAGTTTATTTAGTATGTTTGTTTGTATTTGGTGTGTTTATGTAATTTTATTTGGTGTGTTTTTTGTAGTGAGTTTTTTATTATTTGGTATGTTTATGTAATTTTATTTGGTGTGTTAATGTAATTCCAATTGGTGAGTTTTTTAGTTTTATTTGGTGTGTTTTATAATTTCATTATACGTGAACAATTTGATTAATAAAGATTCTATTATTAGGATAAATATATTACGAAATTAAATAAATGTACTCTCACTTTAAATAAAGTACTAACTTCAATAAATTGGAAACAACATAAATAATAAATTACAACCCAAAGTGATTGGAAAACTATGGGCTCCGATTACAAAAAGTACCCTATTCATCATCACTTAACCAATCTGTGGTGCTAGGATCATCTTGTCTTGTTGTGCTAGGACCATCTTGTCTTGATCTCGCTTCTCTTGCACGCCTCCTTTGCACCACATCCGCTTTCTCTGACTGCCAAAAATATTTAGAATTTGGAGACATCCCTTCTAAATGCGTGTTCATAATGTCACGATCTCGTTGTGCAATTCTTTCTTCTCTAAGCAACTCCCTTTCTTGCCTAAGTAGCTCTCTTTCCTCTGTTCAGCTTGAAATGCTTGTTAAATAGCTGCATCTTTGCCTCATCTCTAGCCTTTTCAACCTCACATTTCGCCAATTCCCACGCCAACGTCAATTCACCTTGACGAGCAAGTTCTTGCATGTACTTTCCATAATCATTCTTAGAAGCACTCCCTTTCCTCTTTGAAGCCTTCTTACCTTGAGGCCTAATTGGATAACGGGTCGACCCCGACACTTGTTCAGGAATGGGCGTTTCAGGCACTTCTTCTCCATCTTCTTCATCAACATGGGAGCCATGATCGGGTGTAGAGTGTGGAGGGGTGCTGTTCATGCATACTTCTGGACCAACAGGTACAACTTTGAATTTAGGACAATCTTTAACAATATTCCAACATTCCCATCGGTGGAATGATTTGTTTCGTGATTTGATTTTGGCAGCATACCATGCTTGTGCTTGAAGTTGCTACAAATAAATAATAATGAAATTATTAGGTAACAAATAAATAATACAAACAAATAATAATAATGAAATTATTAGGTAACAAATAAATAATACAAACAAATAATAATAATGAAATTAGGTCACAAATAAATAATACAAACAAATAATAATAATGAAATTATTAGGTAACAAATAAATAATACAAACAAATAATAATAATGAAATTAGGTCACAAATAAATAATGCAAACAAATAATAATAATGAAATTAGGTAACAAATAAATAATACAAACAAATAATTATAATCAAATTAGGTAACAAAATAATAATGCAAACAAATAATTATAATATATTCTTACCTCATCCGCATAATTTGCCCCACTTCGAACATTACTACTAGCTTGTGTCAAGGTATCTCTCCACGTACTAAAGGAACGGCTAAGTATTTTCCAACGACTGGACATCGATTCTTTGGTTCTTTTCCCACTCATTTGCTCAAGAAATTTGGTATGAATTAAACTCCACATTTCTCGCAACTGCATCTCATTACCCGTAAGGGAATTATGAGTAACTTCAACCCAGCTAGTGCACAACGCAACATCTTCAAGAAGCGACCAATTCGTAACTGCATCAGTAGTCATTTTGTGGAAAAAAACTTGGATTGAAACTTTGAGAGAAAGATAGGAATTTGATTGAAAGTAGTTGAGAAAATATGAAATTGTGGTGTAAGGTAGATGGAGAAGAAGTGGTATTTATAGAAAAGTAAAAACAATTTTTTACAATTTTGTTTCAGATTTTTTACAATTTTTTTCGGATTTTTTACAATTTTTTTTTAAATTTTTATTCAAATAATTAATCTCTGTCGTTGGATTTTTAAAAATTTGAATTCCAACACTCCAGATTGTGCCACGTGTCACAACGGTAACTTTTCTTAATTTTAAAACCATTTTTTCTTTTTTTTTAATTTATAAAGCAGATTAATATCAACCGTTGATCTCAGATCGAACGATTGATATAAAATCAGGTTTTTTTTATTACCGTTGCAAATCGGACGACTCGTATTAAGGAGACGTTGGGATTGAACAGACCGTGGGAAGCCACGTGGCTTCCCAACGGTAACTGGGTTTTCTGGGCGCACGGGCCCGTGCCCTGAATTCCTGTTGGGCGACGCACCCCCACTCAAGAGTGAGGGGCACGTGCTTGACACAAAAAAAAAAAAAAAAAAAAAAAGGCCGGACCCAGGTCTGACGTCACGGACCTCGGGCCACAGGCCTGTCGATTCCCCACCCCCCCTCCCGGCCCTCGGGCTCCCACCCTCACTCGGGCTCTCCAACCGGCCCTCGGGCCCTCCAACCGGCCCTCGGGCCCTTTCCTGGAGCCTGTTCCCCTAGCAACCACCATGGGTGGACTTGCTCTAATGATGTGATTGTTCACATCAAATGCCACCTAAGATGGTATGAAAATGTGGTACAAAAACATAGTATGAATAACATTACTCATACTTAAAAACTTAGCAACATCGTCTGTTCTAGTTCACGGTTATTATGCCCGTCTCTCATTTCTCTCATGCATATTCCTTCCTTTTCTAATTAAAACATGAAAACAAAAAACTAGCCAGAGATGAAATCCTTATTGAAAGGGTCTCAATATTTACCGATACGTACCCAATATAAGTATACATTTTTATGCGTCAAGCTCTCTCTAACTGCACATCTGCAACCAACATGCATTGTTTTTCAGTCCACAAAATGGTGATTAGATCCTATGGGATGCACCTCAATTCATCAAATGGACTTTTTTAGTCATCAAATGTGTTGTTTTTCAAAGCCAAATGGCGAATTGACGAAAAATTATTATATTATATATCTCTAATTTGCATAGACTAATTAGTTAGGTCTGAATTTGGAACCGATTAATTAAGGATTTTTTCTTTTATTTTTTAGTTTTATGGAGGTGAACTAACTGTTGCTTTTTCCCACTTCCTCCAACCACAACTCATCAAACTTGTATTGACGCTGTCCAAGTTTTCAGTCTCTTCCCACATATTTTCTCTATAAAAACCCAATAGAGACTTTCTATTCTTCACAACAGAAAAACAACAATTCAAATTGAAGACATTTGCCTATAGCAACTCCTCAAACTCAACCATGGCTACCCCCAAACTTTTCTTCACTTTGTCTTTGGTGGCGGTGCTGTCACTCTCAAGCATCCACATGAGCCAAGCTGCGCGCCACCTTTTGGACACACCAGCAGCGGCTTCTCCCCCAGCATTGGCGGTCCCTACAATTCCATCTCTGCCCAAAACTACATTTCCTCCACTGCCCTCACTACCTACAATGCCTAAAGCCACCTTGCCACCCCTGCCCTCAACCCCGTTGCCTACTCTACCAACTGTCCCAACTCTTCCAAAGGCCACTTTGCCACCATTGCCTTCCACTCAACTGCCAACTCCATTCCCAACCTCCCAAACCCCATCTTTGCCAAAACCAGCATTGCCTACTATGCCCACAACTCTACCTCCATTGCCAGCCAACCCACTTCCCAAATTCCCAACAACAATCCCTTCAATTCCCACCATTCCATCAACAATTCCAGCCATCCCATTCCTCTCCCCACCCCCGTCAAATTAAATCAACCACTCAAGAGTTCATATGTCTCCATGAATGGATATCTTTGTGCTTACTGCTTACTACAAACTGTCTATTTTCTTGGATGTGCTAGCTGGAGTGTCTTCAGAAGTCCTGCAACGTGACATGGCTCTCGTGTTTGATTCTTGCTTGTTGGTACATGTTATACGGTTCTTGTGTTAGAGCCTGGCTTATTATTTATGTATTCAATATACTTGTGTTGAGACTTGAGAGCTTGTGAGGATTGTTATTTTTCATGCCTTCTTTTCTTTGTTAATTAGGTTTTACATGTTGTATCGATATTTTGTTGCTGTATTAATTTTTATTAATTAATTATTTATAGTTTTACTTATCATGTTTTTTTTCCCTATTACAATCGATATTTTGCACTAATCTATACAAATTAAAGGGGAGGGAGAAGGGTTTGAACCGGGAAGGGAGAAGGGTTTGAACCCGGGACGCAGTGAGTTGAAAAGAAGACCATAACTACCAGAGCAATCCACCACTTGCAAAGACTTGTATTATTATTATACCATCTTCCACACGCCCACATCAGAAGCATGACAATATATATTACTACTTATAAATGAATGGTACCACTACTAATAACATTGAGGTCTTTTGTGATAGGACACAGCACTTGTCGAGTTGTGCAAGTGGTTAAGTTAAGACAATATTAGTGTGATTAGTAGTGGACCGCTATCTCAATTCTAAAATCTTAATAGTACACACAATTTGAGAAAATACCTTTTTATTCTTTTAAATACAACCGCTTATTAATGATGGCTATATCCAAGGGAGGGGTGGGAAACAAAAAACTCCCAAAATTTGGGCCCAAAATCTCTCCAAGGGCATGTATTTTGAGGCGGGAATTTTGGGATGTTGGATTTGGGGGTTGGAATTTGGGATTGGTATCCACCCAAGGTATAAAATATCGATGATATCGGAAATATCGGTAGTCTAAAAACACAGAAATATCGATCGAAATATCGGGATATTATAATATCGATAAAAATAATATGGAAACCACGGAAATTGTAAGAAAAACTTGGAAATTTTTATTGAAACTTTGCAGGATGTTTATTTAGTCAATTATCTATTAGTTTATCACAAAAAGTTGGAAGGAAATGCATTGCATGATGGATTTAATTGATTTAAGTTGATTATATAACGAGCTGGCAAACATTGTGAGTGTAGAAAATATGTAGTAATTAATGAAAGAAGTTTAAACACACCATAATCATTTATATATAATGAATTAGTACAATATTTTACACTTTATACATTGCATGGTAAGATACATGAGTGACTTAGTACCACATAGAGTTCCTATGAGGTTCAAATTTTTCACTATCTTCGTCATCTCTATGTGTAGAGTGAGTGTATTGTGAAGAGTAGCCATCAAATGATAAATCCCCAAAATAGTTTTGCATGTAATTGTTAACATGCTACCCATATGGATCAGAGATTGGTTGACGTTGTCTATAAGCAAAATCATTTGAAGATTGAGTCTCGGATTGTTTCTATGAGTCGCTCGATTCCATCCCAACAGGAATGGGATATGAAGGGTAGGGAAATGGTTGGTTATGAGTATAACCATAGTTACTACTTCCCACTCCAACAGAGTCCGAAGTTATAGATAACGAGTCATCTTCTTGACTTGACAAAATCCCCTTGCCTCTTTCTCTACGAGTATAGTCCTTCCCTATGGCATCAATTCCTGGTCCTGCCCGCCTACTGCCATGGTTCTCATCCTGTGTTGAATACGTGAAGTTTGCCTCACCAGTGAAGGGGCTCATAAATCCGGGAGGTGGTCCAACATAGTTTCCATATCCACCACCACTACCTCCAGCTCCACTATATCCTTCATCATTCCCACCTCCGGAGGTAGGTGAGTCTCCTGATCTTGTACTAGAGCTATCATTAGTATCACCATGATGTTGTGGTTGTGTAGGATTGGAAGAAGGTGGAATTCCAATGTTTCTTGGTCTTGGGCGCAAAAGTTCTTCCAAAGAGTCAGCGCTGCTAGATCCCACCTCCTCCTCTAATACTCTTTCTACATTTATCCCTTCATTACGTGCTTCTTCAGCAACTCTGGGAGCTGGGTTGCCTTCATCATCATCTAAATGAAGAGGTTTAATCCATTGATAAAGTTGGTTACCCTCTGTATCATCATCTTCAACAACAATATCAAACACATCTAGTGGGTCACCATGGTTGACATGATCTATTTCTGCTTCCTTATCTCGAATTTGAAGCTTCATGTTGTAGTAGCAATAAACTAATTTTTCCAACCTACTATGAGCTAACCTATTTCTTTGCTTTGTGTGTATGAGTGCAAATGTGCTCCAATTTCTTTCATAAGCAGATGAGGAAGCTGTTTGTGATAATACTTTGATTGCTAACTTTCTCATAGTTGGTGCATCAGTCCCATACATGATCCACCATTCAGCTACAATGAAAAACAATGTTGATAAGCCTAATAACTCCAACAAATTCTATTATAAACTGATAGTGAAATATGTTTACACTCACTAGGAGACATTTTTGTTCGAGCAGCAACTGATGTTGGTTCTCCAAAAGTTCTTCTTGCATCTTTAAACCATGTTAGCTGAATTCAATAAATCGTGTTAGTTTAATCCAATAAAGTAATTATTATAATTTAAGTAATTGTGTACCTCATTTCCAAATTGGCCAACTGCTGGTCATGCAGGGTCTAATTTAGAGTATACATTATGTACAGCAAGTATAAGGGTACCATCATCTCCAACACCGGGTCTGTATTGATATCGAGGATTCAAATAATATGTTGTTCAAAGAAACACATACTCTAATAAGAGAAATAATACTTATGCAACGAAGAAATGAATTGCAAATTTTGACATAATTTATACCTGCTGCATGCAAATCGTGGTATAATGTTTTATACCATCGGTCTTCAATTATCTTTATGACCCACCTTGCACTATGTTATCTTTCCAATTCATCCTTCACTACACGCATCAACTCATATATTGCTCCCATAGTAGGATACACTTCTGTGTCAACGATCCGTAAAACTTTGTAAAGAGGTTCAAACACTTGGCACAAATGTTCTGATTGAGTCTAAAAAGCATGATCAAGCACTATACTTTCCACTATACGACCTGCATTTGAACGGCTCAAATTGTGATTGGCCCAATCGTCACTAGTGAATAGTTGCTTCAACCCTGCTTTCTTTTTAAGTAGGCTGTCTAATGCAATATAGTTGGTGGTGAATCGAGTGGTAGCTAGACGAATAATTTCTCCTTTGCAAAATTCATGCATCTTTGCCAACAACCAATCGTGATTGTAAATATAATTTGTGATCGTTTTAGCTCTTTTTACCACAGTAGTAACATTCTCTCTCTTCCCCATTGCCTCAAACATGAGATCAATACAATCTGCTGCACATGATGTCCAAAACACATTATGATGCTTCATTAACTTTTTTCTAGCTTTGACAAATGCAAAACCGTTGTCGGTCACGACTTGGACAACATTATGCTCTCCCACCTCCATGATTACATCCCTCAATAATTTGTAAATATACTTGTAGTTCTTTATATGGTCTGAATCATCAACAGACTTAAAAAAAATTGTCTTTCCCTTGGAGTATACCATGAAGTTTATGATAGACAATCTGGTCGGGCCAGTCCATCTGTCACACAAGATTGTGCAACCATTAGTTTCCCACTTTGACCTCAACTTGTTAACATACTCGCCAATGTCTTTATACTCCATATCCAAATATTTGTTTCTTACCTTATAGGGAATGGGAGGTTTTACTCCAACACCGGCCTGTTGACATCCCACTACCATATTTTTGAAATGATGTGATGATGCCTTCTCAGCAGGGACATTTTCATAGATAAATTCCCTCCTTCACATTACCTCATGTGAAATAACTCCAAACACTCTTTTGACGTGCTTTGGATGACTTATATAAACTTGGGGCTATTGGTGGTGTTGGTTGTGATTCTCTGACACTGCTTCCCCGTCTCATTTGTGCACCACCACTTATCCCTGAACCTTGTGCTCTATTAGGAATTTTATGAAGGTGTTCTCTTTCCCATACTGACTGTTTGGAGGCACGTAATGCTTGTTTCAAACTGCGTCGTTCTTCAGGTCCCATGTCATCATCACATTCGTCCTCATCATCATCATCATCACTGTTAACCGCTGGACCAATGACTTCTCCTCGTAGCCCAGCTCGAATATTTTCCATTCCATGTGTTATTTTTTCCTTTAGCTGTTTTTTATTTTTTAATAATGTGGTGATGAATGCCTTCATTTCTAGGGGGACATTATCGCATCGTTAGACATTTTTTGCTGGATCTAATCCACTAAGATGGTATTTAAGTCGTGTCACTCCGCCACTCTTCATTACCCGACCACAATATTTGCAAATTGTGCCATGTTTGTTTCCGTCTATTGGGTCTCCATGTTCCCAAGCTGGATCACGTTTAGTAACTCCACTGGACATCTTAAACGTACCTATATTTATTTTTCATGAAAATTAGACAATTTTTTTTGGCCAAAAAATATAATAGTGATGACGATTATATAAGAGAACCTAAATAATTTAAGTAATTATAAAAATAATATGGAATAATAAAGCCTCATATTAATGAATAATAATCCAATTTGATAAAAAAATAATCCTAATATTAAACATAGTAATGATTCTAATGAATAATAATCCAATTTGATAATAATCCAATTTAATAAACCTAATATTAATAAAATAATAAATAACATTAAACATATTAAAATTATCCTAGGGAATAATTATACAACATTACTTAATTACTTAAAAAAATTAACATGTAATTGTTAACATTACTTAATTACTTAAAAAAATTAACATGCAAGTATTAATTACTTAAAAAAATTAACATACGAGTCCACACAAATTTTTTTGTTGTTGTATAAATTACAATAATATAAATATAAGTTTGTAAACTTACGTTAAAAATGGAACCCTTTGTTTTTGAAGCTCTAGAATGGATCTGGAATGGCTCTGAAAAAGGTAAGGGAAGAAGAAGAAACGAAAAGGTATAATAGAGGTTTTAATTTTCGAAGGGTCAAAAAATGTGTGATGATTTGATACTCCACCTCTGAGAATGTGAAAGAATATCACAGTGGCACACGGTTTTGAATGAAACCACCATCCATGGTCTGAAATTGTACAAGTTATAATTGTAAAAGTTGTCTGGGTTTTGAATTATTTAGATTCTTTTCAATGAAATCACCATTATTTTTGTCCATGGTCTGAAATTGTCAAAAGTAATTGTAAAAGTTGTCAGCAAGTTCCTGAGTCCTGACAGGAACCACACACACACACACACACACACACACACGCCACCACACACGCACACAAACATCACACACGCAGACACACAGAGACCTCAGTCTCTCTCTCTCTCTCGATCCTTCTCTCTTCTCTCCCTTCTCTCTTCTCTCCCTTCTCCATTCTCCCACACACACACACAAATCTCTCGATCTCTCTTCTCCCTTTTCCCACACACACGCACAGAGACCTCAGTCTCTCGATCCTTTTCCCACATGGCCTTCTGCTCCTCCCTCGCCTTCCTCCTCGTCCGCATCTTCCGCCTCGTCGGCACTGTCTCTCTCTCGAAACTCTCATCTCTCTCATTTCTCTCTGCACCGAGACCAATATACACACACGCACACCATCGCAACTGCTTCAGGAAGACACCCATGTCGTCTTTCTCCCTCTCATTCTCGTCTCTGCAACTCGGGGAACGTAGGAACCCTCCGGCGAGTTTCTTGAATTTCTCCGGTTAGGTAAGCTTCGGGTTTACCTCTTTCTGTTCTAGATCGAAGCTTAGATGTGAAATTGAAGTTCTATCTCGTGTTTTTGCAAGGTTTTTGGGATGAAATCAGCTCGGGAATAGGCACACCCATCTCCGGCGAGGGCGTGGGTGTTGACGAACTTTCCGAACACCTCCGACCATTTCACGGCAAACAGAAGTTATAAAAACATTCCTCTCGTCTTCTATTTCATTTTGATACCTAGATCGAAGTCTAGGGTGCTCTTTTACAGTCGGCCGGAGCTGTAGAAGCTCCGGCGTTCTTCTCCGATTTGCACAGATCAAAATTTCGTGATATTATCGATATTATCAGTAATATCGCAATATTATCGATATTATCGATAATATTGCGATATTTTGACGAAAACTAATTGGATAACCATTAAAATATCGGTAATGCGAAAAACCGATAATATCGGCGAAATATCGCCGATATTATCGGCATTTAAGACCTTGTATCCACCCCAGACAAAAAAGATTGCAAGAGGGCCAGGGGACGAATTCTATGCAAACGAGCACACGGAAGGCGCAAGTTCTATAGCCCAGATTAAAGGGCAGTTGGCATCAAATGGCTGACCGTCTTTCTAGATTTTTATCCAGTGTCACGCGCCCAATGAAATCAATTTCAAACGGCTATTTAATGTGTGGCCCAGATTTTCTGACCGTGGCAATCCAACGATTAGTTTAAATTGTTTTCCAACAGTTTTTTTTTATTTTTATATCCAATGGTTCAAATCTAATTTAATCAATTTTAATGGTAAAACAAAATCCAACAACTCAATTTTAAATCAACGATCAAATAATATTATTAATTAAACCAAATCAGATTCAACACCAGAACTCCTCCAAGACTCTAAATACCCATCAATTTGTTCACTAATCCATAAAAAAAATCAATTTTCTCATATCTCACTACCAAATTTCTTCAATCGTTCCATTCTCCTATCAAATTTAGCTCATATGGCAAACAAATTGCAATAGAAACACCAATTGGCTTCCTACTGAAGATGTCGCCTTATGCTTAGCTTGGATATCGATCACCGAAGATGGTTCTGTTGGTCGAGCTTTGGGGAGCAACGAGTATAATAACTGTTGAATTTATCCAATATAAATCAACCTTTAAGTGGCTACTACATGTAATAGGAATGTAATATTGAAGAAATAATGTTGATTGTGATTTGATCTCTTAAAGATATCAATCCTATATAAGGTGTCTTATATTGGAAATAGGATTGATGGAATCCTTAATTAAATATGATTATGATACTTGACTTGGAGGGTAAGAAAGTAAAGTTTAGGTTTCCTTTATGGATGGAAACTCTAGCTTTTAGTCTATATATAAAACACCGGTCCCTATAAGCCCTAGAACACACAACATAATGCTTCCCATAGAGTAGTTGTATTCGGCTAGGAGTTTATAGAAGATCTTGGTGTTGCCGTGCCTTGCTTGTTTTCGTGTTCAACTTTCATGGCCGCCGTTGGAATCAGGTCAGTCACTCATTCTTTTGTGTTTTAATTGTATAACCTTATAAGGCTAACAGTTGGTATCAGAGCCACTGGTTATATAATTACAACCTATTAGGTTTAATATTGGATTATATAATATTCTCTTGAACTACGTGTTTAATCCAAATTCTCATTGCATATACTCGGCAACATCACCATGCGATTTGAATAAGTTCAATTGTTAATTATGATCAAGTTGCATAATTATTCAGTTTTAATCAAGAATATTTTTCACTAATATTATGGTTGCAGTCAAGGGAAATTTATTAAGAACTATTCTAATTGATACCTTGATTATTATCAGCAAGACAAGTTGCCTGATTATAGCACGAATCCATAATATTGTATGCGGTGTATTATACATAACCACGTAGCTTTGCTTGCCAATTGGAAATTGAACTACGCTTAGAGGTGCTTTTGATCAAGCATGATTTAAATTATGGAATTGAAGCATAGAATTTATATAATATTCTTATAGTATTGAAGCATGAAATTTAAAAACCATATAGGAATTGGAATCCTATAATCATATAGGAACGTAAAGAAGTATATATGTAAGGCGTGGTATTATATTATGTATTTTACAGTGGAAACCATGGCACTAAGAAGAATAACAGTTTTGTTCTATTTCAATCTTCATGCTAGTGTTTTGGTTGAATTGATGTACCATGTGCCACTGATGATCTCAATTTTTGTAAGCATGCTATATTTGTTCCGACCTTACTGAAGAGGTCCTTCCGATTAGCAAGCAGAACGAAGTCATCTACCAAAGCAAAATGGTTTGTTTCGTTAACTTTGATTTCCATAATGGTTTATGGTATTTTGGTTGATATATATTTGGGTTGATCTCTGGAAGCTTAAATTGGTAATAAGATAAAGATATAATTGCATGAGTGATGTGCTAATTATTGTAGAGTATGTACATACATTGATTACCATGTATTGGTTAAGTATGTCATGAATATGGATCCAATTATTATATATTTTGGCTATACGTATCTAAATGGGCATATGCTTATTAATAAGAACTAATATTATTTTCCATGAATTGTATTCTATATGAATTGCTATGGGTGATACGTTAATGTGACAGGAAACAATTGCATGAGTGCCAGCAATTGTTGGATCAAGCAAGTATACATAATTTTCTAAAGCCAATTATGTATCTACAGTTCGCATAGCATGTATATATATTTACATTTATTCTAACCTTGCACTGGAGAAATTTTTGAGATCCCTGTACATCAGCAAGTTCGATGGGGAGGTTCATATATACCGGCATATGAAGGAATTGATGTATGGAATGAAAACATACAGTGGAAAAGACATGAAGGCATTAACATATGGATGGGAAGGTTCATATATATACATTGGCATATGAAATCCTGGTATAACCTTTCCTTTTGGTCTCCTCATTTAAACAAGTGCTTTACAGTTCTTTTAACTAGCAGTAGATCGTTAAGTAATTTTTGCTCCAAATGTTAAAGTTTTAGATGGGGCTCCTTGACGAATAGACCAAATCTGTGGAAATTAGTATGTCTGGGAAAAGTTGAATTTTTTAAGGCATACCCAGAAGCATACATATAAATGTGCATATATATCTTGTTTGTTCATGGCTATTTTGTTAATAGTACATGAGTGAGCCTATTGGCAGGCGTTATCAGCTCCGGCCGCAGTTTCCAGGGTGAACAGACGCAAAGGGGACACTAAGCACCCCTCAAATGCCTCACGGACATGTTTTGGAAAACACCCCAAATCCTTATTGCTTCTCACGGCCATGTAATTGGTTGTTGTGGGAAGTAATCAATATGGATCAAATTTTAAATTTGCAAACATGTAGCAAAATGGACATATGGCGTGTTTTTATACAAAGATTGGGTGGTCATATATCGCTTTAAGCTTGAGATGATCCCATACAAGATACAAATATATGTATAATCTGGCAGATAAGCAATAGTTATGTAATACTTTTGTTGCTTATGGTCATATTGATATTAACACGTAAGGAATATGTACAATTTTGCTTTCATATCTCAGTATAGTCAATTGTATATGACTAGTTAATTATGAAATTGATGCATAACTTGTGAATTGACTGAGAATGGCAGAAAGCATCCGGTGGCAAGAGCAAGAACAATATACAAATAAAATGAGGTTTGTAGTAATTATGTGACAATTCTCATTTGTATTTTATCTATTTATTTGAGAATTGTGGTTGTTCATGTGATTATAAATATGTTTAAAAAGAAGTGGCGAACATATGAAGGCATAAGGTATGTATTTCATTCAGAGCATGTGACTAAATTGATAAGCATAAGTCTTCAAACTTGTATATAGTTTATTAGTTTTTCCCATGCCTAAAGAATTTAAACAATGCTTTAATCAGTCAATTTTTATGTGCCATAAGGGGAGAAGAAAAGACATTATTCAAGGCTAATGTATGGCATGTATTGGAGATGTTTCTTTTGGAAGAAAAGAATTTTGGTAGTTCCTTTATTTAATTTGGTATTTACAAGGCTAATGCACGATTTTGATGCTAATGTTTTAGGAGCCTTGTACTATGGAAAGAAAGTTACAAAAGAAAAGGAACCCGTTTGACTTAAGAAAACATTTGAGCAATTTAGTTTTTAAATTAAAGGAATGTATAGTTCTTTAGCATTACATAAAGTATTTCTATTTCAAGCAATTGACTCCGTAATGATAAGTATTGACATTCTTGTGGTGGAATAAAACTTGTTCTATATGTGATTAATCTCTTTCAAGTATACTGTCAGGTTTATTGAGATTAATTTAATGTCAAAGGGAGTCATGAAGGAATTAGTGCCATTTGTTATCAAGACTCGAAGCTCGAATCAGGTTATCATAATTTTGTCACTTACAGTTAATTAATCCATGTGACTTCTTGTATCGTTTCAGGGCGGAGTTGATCAATGCCCTTTCAACTAAGCAAGCCGCAACAGCTTAGTTGACGATGAGACTGTGTTTTTGAGTTACTTCGGTCAACTTTGCATCTTAATTAGAATAAAAGGGATAATCTTCTTGCCTACAGGTGTGGATTACTTCTTTTAGTTTAATTAAGATGGCATAGTATGGGTTTTATTTCACAGAAGTTGTGAAAACCTTCATCTTACCTACAGGTGTTGAAGTTTTTCATGAAGAAACTTTTGTGACATAAAATCTAGTACTAGAAACTAGTTAATTTTCTTGCCTACATGTGTAAATTAATTTAGTTTCATGAAGTTTATTGGGATAAAGTTCCATGCCATTAGTGACTAATATTTCCACAATGAGCCCCATAAAAGGTTGTAGTTTGAAGGCATGGAAATCGGTTGCATCATGATGTATTTTGTATCTCTTGATGAGACTTGATGATGCAAAGTATTGGACCCATGAAGGTTAATCAAGGATTGCTAAGGTACGCATTGTTTAAGTCTTATGCTTGTAAATCTTTTCAATTTGAATTATGATGTCGGTTTAGAGGATGAAATTTGACTACTAAAGTTTCTTTTGGACATCAATATTGAAATGATATGAAATTGAATTTGTTATGGATGTATAAATTCATGGTAGATGCACATAATTGTTTCTGGCAGATTGTGTGTCTTGACTACTAAAGTTTCTAATGTTCAACATATAGATGTCTAATATGTGTTTGCAAATTTTCGTAATTGTCTGCCATGTATTTTAATTATGGTGAATTCACTAGTAATCCATGCTCGTATAGACAGTTACTGGCGGATTATGTTGGTTTTTTTTTTTTTGGAGACGTGACTTTAGACTACGATTTTGATCCAAAATGGCTCTATATTTTTATTTTATGAAGATTAATATGTCTATTTTGATCAGTATAAATTTGGTAGCAATCAAGCTTATAAATTAATTATGATTAATTCTAAAGTAAGTGTAACTCGTTGTTGAAAATTCTGTTTGACAACTATATGTTGATTGTAATATCTATTTTATTATGTCTAAAATATAAGGCAATTTTCTTTAGGTACATCTTTGAAAGAATATATTAACGAGTGTTTGCCCAAGTGGGAGAATTAGTGAACGAAAATTGGGTTTCACACTCATTAACTTATTTGCAAGTATAAACTCTGAAAACTTAGTGGGAGTTGTTCTAAAATTTTGAGCACTAAGTGGACTTGCATGAATCTATTAAAGCATTATTCTATCTTACATGATTTTGTGTTACTTGAATGTCTATAATATGTTTAAGTTGCATGAATGGATACTTGGTATATTTGTACATTTTCTATTACTTGCAATCATTTGGATTTCTCGGTTGATCATTTGTTTTGGGGCTTATAAGGACTTAGCATGAGTGTGGACTTATTAATACATATAAGATGGTTGTTGGATGCAAGTTTTGTGTAACAGTGGTGAATGCTTTCATGTTTAGTTGTACCTTTCATTAAGGTAATATGCATTCATTGACTGAGTAAGGCTATTCCCAAAGGCATATTTTCAAAAGTATGATTTATGTATTGATTTGCAAATTAAGTAATGATGTTGCAGATCAGTGGGAGTTTGAGTTTCATGTTAGTAATGCCTTACATTTGCAGATGACCTATAAGGTATGTATAGAATCCATGTATTCAATTTAATCTCTAGTTGGATTCATTAAGTCACATTTTTCGTGTGCTAGTCAATTATCTGATGAAATATATATCAGATATCAAGTTGTTATCAAATTGCATATTAAATGGCATGACATGGTTTATGCACTACCTCAGTTGTGAGGATTTCCATCTTGCCCGCAGGTGTTGGAAATCACTATGAAAGTAACTGGTATGGTGCATAGATCAGTGTCAAAAACATATTAATTCATCTTGCTCACAAGTGTTGAATTAATTTGTTTTATGAAGTTTTTGGGATATTTTACTTGGACATGTGCCTATTTGGTATTTTCAGTTGTGTCCGTTGGCTACAAACATTGTTTGTATTATTACTGATCTAATGAAAGTGATGCATGATTGTTTTGGAGATGTATTCACACCTGCAGGTTATGGTGATTTCATTAGATAAAGGATATATGCATTGGCAGCTTTAAGGCTTCAAAAAAGCATAAAGTGTAACTTGTGAGTTATAATAAGGTGGACCTGAGATGATATAAAGTAAGACATTATGGTTAATTTAAAGTTTATTTAAAGTTTCATCTCTTGATCATAATTTGTGTTTCATGTGAATGAGGATCTTAGCATGTGTGATTATGAAGGTTATGGGTTGTGTCAATCCTACAACCTTGTTAGTTCCATGTTAAGAAATGCATTTGACAGAAGCTGCATTAAGGACGAGATGTAATCACTGTTACATGGCCACTAAAGAGACATTAGTCTCCAATCTCAAGTATAAAAATGAATATTACATTTTGTAGACCAAGTGGGAGAATGTTGGATATATCCGATATAAATCAACCTTTAAGTGGTCTACTACATGTAATAGGAATGTAATATTGGAGAAATAATGTTGATTGTGATTTGATCTCTTAAAGATATCAATCCTATATAAGGTGTCTTATATTGGAAATAGGATTGATGGAATCCTTAAGTAAATATGATTATGATACTTGACTTGGAGGGTAAGAAAGTAAAGTTTAGGTTTCCTTTATGGATGGAAACCCTAGCTTTTAGTCTATATATAAAACACCGGTCCCTAAAAGCCCTAGAACACACAGCATAATGCTTCCCATAGAGTAGTTGTATTCGGCTAGGAGTTTATAGAAGATCTTGGTGTTGCCATACCTTGCTTGTTTTCATGTTCGACTTTCATGGCCTCTGTTGGAATCAAGTCAGTCACTCATTCTTTTGTGTTTTAATTGTATAACCTTATAAGGCTAACAATAATGTCTTCTCATGGTTCCACAGATGGTGTGGATTTTAGGGAAGAGGTCAGGCTGGATGTAACGCCACTCCACGGCCAGATGGATGCGATAAACAGAAGGAAGCAAGGAAAAATGGTGGAAATGATGAGTTTTCTTATATCCAATAGTCTGGTGAACTTGTGTCAATTAGTTCAACAAGAAGCAAATATAAGGGACGATAGAAGAGCAAGATTGCAATTGTTGAAAGAAAAAAAAAACGAGAAAATTATGGAGAAGGATCCACTCCAATATACTCCAAGAATTGCACAAAACCCGTACCAGGATTTGGACACCGAATCCTATCATCTAGTCCTTAGATCTCAGAAAGTGATTAGTGTCTTTCATTATCGTGTATAGTTATTTTATTCGTGCAACATGCTTTACGTATTCTTGTGTAATTTTTTGTTATTCATGTAATATATGTTATTAATTTTATGTAATGTCAATGAATTGTTTGTGTTCAACATCACAATTTTTTTTTCTTCAGAATTTGAATTTTGTACATCAAAATGTTTGTAAAAATAATAAAAAAAAATTAAACAAAAATAATTCCAAAACTATTAGCCAAAAAGTTTAACAAATTATAAAGTTTGAGGGTGAAAATTAGAGGTCTTTTACTGTTGGAGGAAATAAGTGTCTAACCTCATACATATAGATGAATAGTTAAAAATATGGACTAAAATTTGGGATTTCCCACCCTTGAACTGGAGATAGCCTTCTACTAACGTGGTGGTTGGTGGGTGTGGTTTTGTTTTTTGTTTTTTTTGTTTTTTGTTTTTTTTTGGGATGTGGGGAGGGGGTGGGGTGGAGTTTGGGGGTTGGGGGTTGGGGTGTTTGATTGTTTAAGGTCGTATAGTAATAACGATTTGCAACATTAATTATTAGCCCCATGTTTAACAAAGGGTTTTCCTTTGGAAAGGACTTGTATTGTTATTATACGATCTCCAGATTTAGGATTATGAATTCATTGAAGGGTTTTGGTTGTCTGAGCTACGTGGGGCGGGCTCCGAGTGTTATCGGTTTTCTAGTTTTTGTGCCGATTTTGTCCATTTTACTCTAGTCCTTTAGAGTTGTTGTTTTTACAAGTATGTTAGAATTTGTGTTTTATTCATGTATTTGATGTACTGTTATAATTGTTTTTGTTAATGAATCGTTATTTCTTCATAAAAATAAAAAATAAAAAATAAACCTTGCAATTATACAACCAGGCTAACTGATCTAAGCCAAGAAAGTGGTGAATTGTCTTGGTGATTAAGGTAAATGAGTCTAGAATATTGTTTGTAATAAATAAATAAATAAATGATCTATGGCCAAAAAAATTGAAAGACCCAAGGAGTTAAAGAAAAGTTAAAAACCAAGGCAAATGACATCCCTACCTACTTGTTCACTGACTACATTTTCGTGGGGAGTCGCCAACTTCCCAAATTGGGGATTATATTCCAACATGGCCAGTATCCACTAATATTATCAAAAGCTATGATGTAAGCCCAATGAGAATGACCAATTTTTTCTGCTTGCTCTTGGTTTGGTAAGTTCATAACCTATCATTTGATGACTCGGATGACTGCATGCGTGCATGAGTTGAAGTTCTTTTGCGTCGGTTTGGTTTTGAATTTGGGACCAATTTAAGGAGGTGAACTAACCATTTATTTTTCCCACTTCCTCCAACAACAACCCATCAAACTCGCGTATAGTATGTGCTGGCGACTTTACGTGGTCTCCCCCATATTCTTATATAAAAACCCAAAGATACTTTCGTACTCTTCGCAACAACAAAGAACATTTTAAGACATTTGCTTTGCAACTCCTCAAAGCTTTTTTACTTTCATCACAAGTTCAACCATGGCTTTCCCCAAGATTTTCTTCCTTCTGTTTTCAGTGGCGGTGCTATCACTTTCAAGCGTCCATATGAGCCAAGCAGCTCGCCACCTTTTGGACACGCCCGCAGCTCCACCTCCAGCATTCACCGTCCCTACAATCCCATCTCTCCCGAAGACCACAATGCCACCATTGCCTTCAATGCCAACTCTGCCAAAAACCACATTGCCTCCGTTGCCTTCATTGCCAACACAGCCCAAGGCAACCTTGCCACCACCCCTGCCCTCAACCCCATTGCCTACACTTCCAACCGTCCCAACTCTGCCAAAGGCCACATTGCCACCATTGCCTTCTACCCAATTGCCTACTCTTCCAACTCTTCCTCCTCCAATGCCAAGCTCTCAAATTCCATCTTTGCCAAAATCACCATTGCCTACTCTTCCCACAACTCTACCGCCATTGCCAGCCAATCCACTGCCTTCAATTCCCACAACAATCCCTTCAATCCCAACTATTCCATCAACAATTCCAAGCATTCCATTTCTCTCCCCACCCCCATCAAATTAAACCACCGGAGATAATCGTATATAACCGCCATGGTTCTCCTTGATTACTACACTACTACTATCATGATCTCTTAGTTCTGTTGTATGGTGCCTTATTAATTATGTTATTGTGTCAGAGATCTTGTGTGGATTTTTTTTTTAATTTTTCTTTTAGTTTTTGGGTTTTACATGTTCTTGATATCTATATTGTTGTGTTTGGATTTGTATTTTCTTGATTATACTATATTACAAGACTTGTTGAATTTATCTTACCATATGATCTGAGTTCATAATCTTTATGATCAAGCGAGCCACTAAATTATGAAACCGAAGAGGTAGCTGAAAAAAAAAATGGAAATGACAAAAAGAGTAAGAAAAGTTATAATAAATATGGAACAGGGAAAAGTGGCATTCTATGATATCTTCCTACCATAACTTACCAACCTGAATTAGTTTTTTATTTTAATTTATTTTAATTTTAATTTTTTAACATGAAACTGTTAATAAGTCAAATAAAAAATGACATAAATCATTTTTCTTCTTCTGCACGTCATTTTTATTTTTGCCTATCAACTCTCTTATTTTATATGATCAAAAGGCTGGAGAAAAAGGAGATGTAAAAATCATTTCACAATGCAAAAGGAAAGAAAAAGAAAGTTGGAGCAGTATTTTGGTAAGGATAATTGACCTAGCATGATAAAGAAAAGATATCAAACCATAACCTTAATTATAAGGGAGTGTTAACAAAATACTTCTGGTATTATTCATTTTTAACGAAAATAACATTTTTACTCTAAAAAAATCACTCATGGTACTATTCACTTACAACACTTTTTTGTCATTTTGATTAAAATTCAAAGTTTTCAAGCTCTTTTCATTAGTTTTCTTTAATTATAAACAACTAATTTGGAATCCACTAAAGAATGAGAAAAACCTCAGTTTATTGATTGAAAGTACGAAGGATAACAAATCCTAGTACCCAAAAGATGGTTTATATAATGTCTCTTAACCCTTGCCTTTCTAAGAGTTCAAACAGCAAAAGAATTACACAAAACAAAATATCATAAAATGTCCTAAAAACTTAAAATTCTGATAAATAGAGTAAAAGATAGAATTCAGACGGAAAAGCCCATATCACAACAAAGAGGTAAACCAAATTTGCAAAGTATTCTTCCTGAAAGATTTGCGTCTTTCAATTTGATCTTCGATCCACACAGCCAAATAATTGACATCAAGAATGGAGACGTCATTTTGGGAAGCAGAAGGAACAGTAACACTCGTTAGCTTGCTTCAAAACAATTAATTATCAATAATTCTATTTGTGGACACAAAATTAACACATTTGATGACACTCTCTTAGCATGGGACCTACCATTGTATGTGGAACATACTTGTATTAGATATAGTGCGCCAGCAAGTGTGAGTTTGTGTCTAAAAAGAAATTTATTGTTGAATTAGTTGTCTTATATTTGATATAGTTGAAATTAGTTTTTGTAATAGTCTATTACTTTTAAGATTTTGTGGTAGAAAAAGAAATAAGGAAAGTTGTGTTGCGGATAGAGAGGTACCGTCATAATTGATTGCCCTTTTTTGTAGAAAAAAACTAGGACTGATGCGTACGCCGAACATATGTTTGATATTGGGGGTTTGGTGCGGAACCAATGTTCTACCGAGTTTAAGTCTTGGAAAATGGTGCCTGAGTTGAAGAGTCCAAGGTGGGGGAGTTATCGGTAAGTTTGTATTAAAGAATGTATAATTATTTTTGTTAAAAAGTAGTATTTCTTGTAAACATTCATAGTTTAAGTGTGATTGTGTAAATCCTAGATTAGATTTGATTCTAGTTATCATTTCCTATTACATCTTGTATTCCTTGGGGAAGAAGGAATACCTCCTCTCCTCTTACTATTATAAATAAAGGCACAATGTAGGAGGGATAACAACACACATTCCCCTACAATTCTACAAACACATCTCTCTCAATCTCTCTACCCTTATCGCCAACCTCTTTTAACCTTGTCAGATAAAATAGGCTACAACACGTTATCAACACGCTCCTACCATTGTGCTTAGGAATCTGACGTTGAAGAATTTTTCTGCATCAAACCAGTTCATCCATATCATCACGCAATCAGGTTCTTTCAAAATAACAGTTTTTATCTCGATATTTTTGCATCCCTGATAGGATGAACATTCACCATAATGCAGGACCCAACTTTACGTTTTTCGAATTTTAGATTCTACATAAATTGTGTAAGCATTATATTCATAATTGTTGAATTATGTGAATTTGATATTTGCCATAAACTGCATCAAGTATATGTACATGCATCAAATTATTGAATTGCATATGCTTTGAATTGAATTATATATAAATTGAAAAAAAATCGATTGGGAAAGCTAGGGTTCTTCGAACCCATGCCCTGCACTTTCCAATCCATGGCGATGGGCCACACCGTGCAAGCCCAGCCCAATATTGAACATCGGCCATAAGCCTTGAACCGAAATGGTGCGCTTGATGCACCACTGTCCCAACCCACGGCCTGAAGCCCAGGTCTCCCATGTTGGTTTTCCGACGAAACATGACCGGCAGTCGTGAAAATTGGACAACACCCATCATTTTTCATAACGATTTCTTGAAATTCTAGAAGAATTTCATGTTTTTTTTTTCCAAATTCAATTGAATTCATTCGGTTCTCTCTCCCTCAATGTTGAGATTTCATTTCCATCGACAAACACTTGGTTCTTCGACAAACCATGGCTTGCCCCCGACTTAGAAACGCCGTCTGACACCGCGCCGTCAACTACTTTTGGCATTCTTCCCCGACAATGCACACCTAGCACGCCCTGGGCTGTTCTTTTGGTCCAATAACATAGCCCTTTGAGCTTTAGTTCTTCAAGGAGCAATCTAAAACCAAAACTTGGTTTTGGGTTTGTATGCCAAAGTTTGCTGCAAACCCTTCTCTCGGCCCAATTGGTTTCCTCTAACCCGTGAAAAAAAAAAGGAAAAAAAACAAATTTTTTTTGGCTCGCCTGAAGTGGGCCGTGTGCAATTTTTTAGAGGGCTCGCTTTCAGTGGCCCAACCCTTTTTCCTCTCCCCGTGGGCCTATAGTCCCACCCGAGACAAAACCCAGCCTACCTTAGGGCCTGGGATGCAAGGCACCATTTTTCTTAAGCCACCTGTGGCTTAGTTTTTTTTTTGGGCCCCGAGTTTTATTCACCTAATTATTTTAGGCCCAATGGGTTTTATATTTTTTTCACCCACACTTTAATTTGGCCCGAAGTCCAAATAATTAATTCGATTATAATTATAGACCTAAAGTTCTATTTTTGCATATTCTCGTTGCATTTTTTTATGTACATATTTGTGTTTGCCTGTATGAATATATAAACTTGAAGTTCATAATTATTTTGAAACCTGAAGTTTCTTTTAAACATGCCTTATTTTGAAAACCTGAAGTTTTCACTTAAAAACATCACCCATGAAAACCTGAAGTTTTCATTTAAAAACATTACACAAGAAAACCCGAAGTTTTTTTTTATGAAAAATTAAACCAATACATGTTTATTAGAACCTGTATGTTCTACTCCTATGTGAGTGGATTGATTTTTCTCCATTACACTAACCACATCTTGTCCATCAATTTTGTGATAGGAACATGTCGAATGTGAACAAACTCGACTTCACCGATTTGGAGGTCTCTAGAAGGAACTACCTCAAGTGGATCCAAGATGTGAAGCTCCACCTCACTGCAAAGAATTTGAGTCCAACTATTGAAGAAGAGATGGACAACCCTGTTGGCGAAGCTGAAAAAGCCACTGATATGATCTTCATCTGAAGACATATCCATGACGCTCTGCAAACTGAGTATCTTGCTGAAGAGGAACCACGTGCACTATGGGTCGCTTTGGCTGATCATTTTGATCACTAAAAGGACATATTCTTACTTGAAGCAAGACATGACTGGCAGCATTTGCGTTTCCAAGACTTTAAGTCTGTGAATGAATATAATTCTGAAGTTTGTCAAATTCGATAACTTCTTAAGTTTTGTAACTAAACTTTGACCGAAGATGATCTCCTGGGGAAGACTTATTCAACCTTCTCTGCTTCTAATATTGTCCTGCAGCAACAATATAGAGCTCAGAAGTTCACTACGTTCTCGTATTTGATCTCTGTTTTACTTATCTTTGAAAAGTAGAACCAGCTGTTGATGAAGAATCATCAAGCTCGACCTACTGGGCGATTGTTGTGCCTGAAGCACATTATAACACAAACCAACGCCCAAAACGCCAAAAGATGTTTGGTAGGGGTGGCCAGAAGCCATCCCACCAAGGTCAACAGAGTCAAGGCCCATCCAAGGGAGGAAACAAAGCCCAGAAGCGCCCAAACCTCGCTCCTAAGGCCCCAAACTTTAAGAATAAGGGTAAAGAACCTGAAACCATGGATGTGGACGTGTGTTATCGCTGTGGTTCAAAACACCATTGGTCCCGTGTTTGCCAAGCTCCTAAGAAGGTTGTAGATGAATATCATTCTCGTCGTAAAAAGTTTGAATCAAACTTCATGCAAGTGGACGAACCAGAGACTACAAAGATGTAGGTTTCTGACTTTCAAGAGGATACCACCCCTATGGAATATTAAAATCTTAGACATAGACTTATTCTTTAGTTGAAATATGACAATGGGGCCGAATTCCATCTAGTGGCTGAACCCCTCCTTTGTTTTTGGTTGTTTTTTGAACAATTTTCCTCTATGTTTGGATTATTTGTTGGTTCTTTGTTTTTGCATATTACGTTTCAATTAATTACCATCCTTGGAAAAATGAAATTATTTTGAATTGATATTTGTTTTTAGAACTTTTATGCATCTGACCGATTCAAAATTAATTTTTCATTCTAAGTATGACTAGTGGGGAAGTTAGTTGTTTGGCAGATAGTGCAACCACGCACATAATTTTGCGTGAACACATCTATTTCACTAACTTCATACCTAAGAATGCACCTCTGACAACACTCTTAGGTCCATCCAACCTGATTGAAAGATACGGTAAGACACGTATAATGTTGTCCAATGGTACAAGCACTTTATGCTTTACGTTCTGAAAGAACGTTGTTGAGTTTCAAGTACATTAGAGATAACAATTACCACGTTGAAACCCACGTAGAAAATGGAGTTGAATTTTTGTAAATAACTTCCTACGAATATGGCCAGAAGCGTATTCTAGAGAAGATGTAGCGTATCCCGAGTAGTCTGTATACTACGACCATACGCCCCATCGAATGCCACTATATGGCCGGCCCTACTACTGGGACTACGCACGAAATTACACTTTGGCATGATCGTTTGGGACATCTTGGACGAATAGCGATGCGCTGTATCCTCAAATCTTCACAAGGGCATCCACTAACCCGAAGTTTAGGTTCAATCCAAGGAATCGCATGTCAAATATGTTCAATGGAAAAGCTTATTACTAAGCCTTCTTATGACAAGATTCGTTCGAATCCTCCCATTGTTCTACAACGGATTCAGGAGGACATTTGTGGACCGATTCACCTTCCATGCGGACCATTTAGATAATTTATGGTTTTGGTTGACGCTTCCACACGTTGGTCACACGTTGTCCACAAGGAACACTGCATTTTCCAAACTGTTAGCTCAGGTTATCAAGCTCAGGGTCACCACCCTGATTATCCGATCAAATCAATTCGATTGGATAATGCTGGAGAATTCACATCTAAAACTTTTTATGACTATTGTGAAGGAAATTTTGTGAAAAACATGTTCATTTGGGCAACATCTATAGCATGCAATTAATAAATTAAAGGCGGAATCATGCTTGCATGCACTCAAAACAAAACATTACCCATTAAATTCAAAGCCTAGTAGTTAGGTGAACCAAGACTCAACTCAAAACAAAGTGAGTTGAGAAATTATACCTTTGTTGATTCCTCTTTGCATAAGCAAAGGATAATCACCCAAGAGATAGGGCCTTCATTCCTTGCTTCTTAGATCCATGGATTTGGATGGAAGAATAGGTTTCTCCAAGTTCTCAAAATTGAGAACCTCTAAGTCTCCACACCAAGGTAAGATTTTAGGAAGAAATGAGTGACCTAGAGGAAGTAAGATTACTAGCTATTTTCCTCTAGGGTGGCCGGCCTCTTTAGAGAGAAAAGAGAGTTTGTGTTCTCATCTTTTCTCCAAAAGAAACCCTTAATGAATTTTGGCTATAAAGTCATATTTATAACTTTATTCATTGGAGTGGCAAACTTGTAATTAAAGCAAGTTCACTACCCTTCCCCTAAATGGCCGGCCTTAGGGTATTATTGGGCTATTTGGGCCTTTGTGAATCATTATTCATTAAGTTGTCATACAACTTAAGTCAATGGACTTGACGTTCAAAGCCCATTGGGCCTTAAGGTCCAATACTATCCCGAGGTCTTTAACGAACTTATTCGTTTGATTAATTAACATATTAATTAATCCTTGCCATAAATAATTAAATCATTTAATTATTCTTATTCATCTTCGTTGTTTCTTCAATCTCTACCTTACACGGTGTACGATCCATTAGGTTCATTTTAGCGAGGCAGTGGGCGATCAAAACTCTTCCAAATCGATTGTGAATTGAAACTTACTTTCAATTCTCCCTTTAGTGTTTATACACGTTTAGGGCTTCCACAAACCATGAGTGACACCTAGCAGCATATCATGGTTACCCAAGCTAATCAGAAGAGGTGGAGAACCTATTCAGTTTAGGATTACAATGCAATACAGTCTTTCTCTAATACAATACTCTTGACCACATTGTTTAGTTTGATAGTTTATTCATGTCTACTATCCAATGTGATTCATTTACTTATATGATTATCTTGAATGTGATTTGGAACGACTTCCTAAATCTCACTCATACTCTGGCCAGAGATTCTTAATCATATCATAGAGTATTCTCCCTCAAACGGTTTGAAGGTTAGAGATCCCTTGTTGCGCATTCACTTGCCTCCATGGCTAAGTGGCTTAACCCCAACTATGCCGTGGACACCCACGAATGGAGTGACTTTGACATAATCAAAGATCAAGGACCTAACCACAAGACAACTATGATGCCTCAGGTCAAATGACTACTTTGCATTATCCCAACCATGAGTTCTCATGTGACATGAGTATGAGAACTCTTCGTTGATCGTGTTCAGTGAACCCATTCCTTATTGAGCACCTACGTACTTGTCTTGATGTCAGTCACACCAATGACTCGAGACCAGTCACTCTCACTAAGAGAAGACATAGCACATACTGATCTTAACGGACTGTCAATGCCCAATTGGCAATCCTATGATCAGGAACGTTTAGGATATGTATAAGAAAGAGAATGGTCTCATAAATCTAACTTGTTTAAATTACATTCTCCTAAATACATATTCCTTGGACTCATCGTTTAAGCATATAACATTTATATGAGACGGCTTAAAACAATAATCTTTGCCCTTGATATTAAACCAGATTAGTTTAACATGTGAAATGTTCGGAAAGTATCATCATATGGTTGGTTTTAGGGCACATTTCCAACAATCTCCCACTTGCACTAGAGCCAATCAGCTTGGTCATCAGTGATGATACCTCTTCTGTAGTCATTTCAAAAATGGCTGAGTAGTAGGCCTAGACAATGGATATCTATATGTTATCCATAGAAGCAACCTTGAGATTCACGACGTCACCATTATACATGATTCTTAATCATGTGGTTCAGTCTCTCAATTGAGTTCGGATCTTGATGAGACCTTGATTCCCTGGCTTGAGCTATCGCCCCATTAGTGTCGTAGTGTCGGTACACTAGAGACACTTTCTAGTTGGAACCGAATAAAGAGTTCATAAATGAACTTTCCCATCCAAACAACATTGTTGTAAGCTTCTATATGGCAATATATTTTGCATTCATAATGGAACACACTAAAGTCATTACTTTTAATGTTTCCATCCAAATATCTCTTTAGTCATAATAAAGAGATATCTGATTATCTTTTCATTCATAATGAAGAAACATCCAATGATGAATTAGATTCATAATCTAATACATTTACGCTTCCTTTACGTTACTCTAATTCTTCCTCATTCTTTGAGGAATCTATCCTTTAGTATTTCTTAAATACTTAAGGACTCACTTGACAGTTGCCATGGTTCTGATCCTGGGCTTGCATTGATATTGTCTTGTACCTTTCTAGGTACAACTCATATCAATGTTTTCATACAATATGAAATACATAAATCACCTTTCTACTTATGCATAAAGGATTCTATTTATGCATTATGTTTCTTTAGGAGTCAAAAGGGTACGTTTGAGAAGAGCTACCTCCTAGTCTTACTAGAGTTGTTCTTCTGATTGAAGTTTATCATCATATGAGAAACTTCCTAGCATCTTTTTGTCTATCATTAGGGATTGATATAATCCAATTATATCTTGAAATCTATTATTGTAGATTTCCATCCCATGTATATAGACTATGTCTCCCATATCCATTCTATCGTTATAGAATATTTAAAGTCATAACTTTAACGAAGAAGTATTCTTTTCATTTCCAAAATTAATATATCATATATGTGTGTGTGTGTGTGTATATATATATATATTTAAATTTAGGAACATGATTAACTCCCACTAATCTTTTGTAAACCTAGTAAACAAAAGATTCATTTACATCTTTATGAGAAATTAAACAATTTGATCTTTCTCTCATAAGACGTTTATAGCTCCCACTAGCTTGCTAAGATCCATGATGGATGGATCTCTACAACTTACATGTCTTGTGATTCATAGTTTTAGACATATATATATTATCAAGACTATCTTAATAATGGTTTCGGAAACCCATATAATGTCTAAACATTGAATCACCATTTAGTTGTAGCTAGCAATCTTCGAATTAATTGAAACTAAGACTACGTCAAAGATGGTTTCTTCAAAGTCAACCATTCTCTTTGATTGTAGTCACCTTAAGCTACCAATTAACTATAAAGGTTTCATTATTTCGGGTCAAATGGTACTTTACCATTTCCTTGAGTATATGTCGTATATACACTCAATGTAGTCATAAGGATTTTCATTCTTATTTCTTTCGAATTAAAAGGTGTAACTCTATGACATAGTCATAAAGTTCAAACCATTCAACTGAGACAGTTTATAAATCCTTCTTGACTACCTTGGAGCTTGTGGTGTAGGAACTAGGTTGTTATATTTGTTGATTATCATCTTGTCTCTCAAAGAACCCATTCTTTGAGTTCCATCTCTTGTTCATTTGCGCTATCTTAGGCAAATCCTAGTGTAGGATTACAATGAACTACCCAACAAACAACATTTGTTAGTTGGTTTATAGAAGTGATATCCAAATGTTAATTTAAGGATACCCACAAGATAATTTTAAACAAATATTGCTTATTAGCACACAACCCCAAATCTTAACATGATTAAGATTTGTCTTTCTTTCCAACTACATCCTATGGAGTCATGAAAATTTTGGAAGATCTTCTAATTGACAATTATATTGTCTTAGAAGTATATATCCTATATATGGGTAATTGATAATATCCAACGAAATAAATCTTATTCAAGTTCGTTCTTCTCTTAATGGAGAAATCCATTATCTTATGATGCTTCTTTCCTTGATATCTTTCAAGAAAACTGTTCTAAAGTGTTACCTTTCCTTAGATCAAATCTAAGGAGGTAAATACTTTAGACATCTTACTCATCAACTTACATTTCTTGAATTCTTTGAAACCTTTTGCAAAGTATTCGGACTTGTGTTTATTCAAAATAAACTATAGTCCAACTGAGAGCGATCTTCGGTGAATGTCATACAACATGAGTAGTATTATGTTATGGACAAGTGCCACTAACATCTAAGTGAATTAACCTCAACAACTTTGTGATTCTTTCTTCTTTCCAAAAGAATAAAGATTCGTACATTTCGCCTCTATACAATTTTAATAAGAAGGTATTGGATCCGGATCTAACGATTCAAAGCATCCATCTATGACCAACTCGTAATTTATGTTTTAGAGGTATCACAACTCAGTTGGGATTAGTCACTACCTTGCAACCTTTTGGGTTTTAAGCATCGTTATTTTCTAAACAATTAACACTACCACATCATCTCTAATATAGAGACAATCAATTAGATTACAATAATCTAATCATTCATTAATAAAGAACAATGTTTTGTCAAACAAAACATTCATCCATCCCTTATAGTGATGGAATTAAGTTCCTTCAAATTGGAATGTAAAGACAATCTTTGGTTTTTCCAATTTCTTTGGTAGTTCATATGAGGAAGTAAGTACCATCTGCTTTCGCAGAGATCTACATTTGATTCACGTTCCGAATGTGAAGTACTTTCTCTTCTCTCATTAATCTTCTACTTCTTATTAGCCACATTTTTACAACGATTGTAAAACATAGTTACTAATACTGAATCATGCATTCAAGTAGAAGAACCAACTGTTTTGAACTTTTCAAGAACAATTTACAACACCTTCGAAAGGTGTGTTCTTGACACTTGCAAGACATTTCTTGCAAATACCCCTTCCAATGTCCATCATTTCATAAAGAAAGTTTGTTCCCTTGGAGTTTATTTCGCTTTCTTCATTTGACTTCTCCTTTGACTACAATAGTCATGGTCCCTAAACTCTCACTATCTCTCTTGAAACTTATTTCAATTGTGTTATACACATCAAACGATTTGGAGAGTGTGTGGTTATTGTTCACTATATAGTTTACAATAAACTTAGTGAACCATTTGGATAGGGACACAAAGGTGAAGTCCTTGCCTAGTTTCCGTTTCTAGAAGCGGTTTAACACTTCAACACTCTATGATTCAAAATCATCATAAGTCCATGTTGATGGACTATTTTTGTCAACCAACCATTATGTTCTAAACATAATTACAAACTTTCAAGAGTTGTTCAAGGCAACTCTCATTTCTTCATACAACAATTTGTAAGTGAAGAATCATGGCACATAAAGTGTTCATGCCCTTGTGCTTTCTTCTCAAGTTCTTTGTTCATTTAACAAAGAAACAAGCACTAGTGTTTGCATTAGCTAAGGGTTGTTCAAAGCAACTCTTATTTCTTCATACAACGATTTGTAAGTGAAGAACTATGACATTAAAAGTGTTGTCCTCTTTATGATAGACTTATCTAACATGTTCTTCCAATGATACATTATCAATAGGAAGATTGTGAGGATTAGACTACTTAGGTACATATACAATCCATTTAAAACAATCTTTCGGATTGTGGTACCAAGTCCGGAAACTAAAGCATTCGGCTTTTCTTTGTCAAGTTTTGGATAGCGTTTGCAAATATATTGGTAAACAAATACGTAACGAATATAAATTGATTGATTTTAAGCCATTTGATTCGGGTCTTTAAATCAAATAGCACCACCCACTATTTTTGGCAAATTCCATATCCCTCATCGGAATTAAAGAGTTTTGGAGGAAACTCTTAGTAAGGTATGGGAGACTCATCATTACCAAGCCCACCTCACAATGATATGATGTTGGCTAGCATCAATAATAATGAGAGAGTACACTTATTCATTTGCATCTCTTGCAAGTACCCATCTTATTTGGCCTCTAGAGAATGAAGCCTCATAATGATATGATGTTAGCTCCATTGCACTTAGTTAAGTCATTCCTACCATGCAAGTTCGGGTAGGGGTTCAAGAACAACCTCACAATGATATGATGTTGATCATTCTCGTTGCCTACCTTCACAACATCATGTATGCGTATAGGATTCATCCTGAGTGTAAGCACGCACTTTGTACTCCCCCATGATAGGGTGAAGTCGGTGTACGAGTCACAAACGATCGGAGCCTACCACGGTGGAAGGCCACGAAAGAGTGTTCAAAGCACTCTCACGCTTATCAACTTAATAATGGTTTGGTTGAGGGTTTTAGGTCTCATCACATATAAGCATGCATTTTAATCTTATTAAAACAATTTGGTCCTATTACAACTATTGGTCCATGTGATTGATTTAGTAGTATATAATACTCCCACTAAGCTTGTAAAACGGTTTTTAAAGCAAGAGTATATGGTAGTACTAACATAAGGTTTGCATTCATCTATGGACTATATAGTTGCCTTAGGGCCTTAGGATGACTATGAACCTTTGATTAGATCCAACACGAGCCTAGTGTTGAATCTCGGTCTAGGGATGGTGATTGATTTTAGTTACGCGTTTAATCATATTAAGGCGTATTTTTCCTATTGGGCGTTGGACCCAACTACTCAAATTTCATGCATATCAAATAAAACAAGAAAATGAGTACTTCAAAGTAAAGAAGAGCTTATGCTCTTTTACAACATTTGAACAAAACAAATTACTTTAAAGTAAAGAAGAGCTTATGCTCTTTTACAACATTTGATCATATCAAATTACAACCAAAATCTAATCTACACATTCCCATGGTTCAAACAAATTTGAAACGGCCTTTCACATAGCTCAATTATCGTAGGCTTAGGTTCATAATCACCCTTTAATTAATTAACGCTTTAACTAATTAAACTTTGAATACAACATTGTCATTTGGTTTTTGTATCCATAGAATTGATTTAAATGGAGCTAAATGAAATGAAAATCCAATTCTCATTTAAAGAGACAAAACCATTTTGTTCTCAACCTAATTTGGGCCAAAATGCAATAACCTCAACTTTTTGGGCTATGTTGCAAAACTTAAACTTTTGAGCTCATTTTGTAAAAACACAAAAGTCCACTACTTCATGTAATTACAACTAGAACCCAAAAATTTCAACAAATTTAAAAAAACTTCATTAAAGGAACAAAACAATTTGTCCTTTAATGATTTTGGGCCGTTACGTAAATACGTAAACTTTGGGTCAAACTACAAAATATACAAAAGTATCAAAACTTTATGTAATTGCATAAAAGCCCCAAAACTACCCCACTTGTAGGGTGGCCGGTTTTGGTGAGAGTGAAGCCTCAAAATTTTGAAATTTTTTCAACAAGGTCATAAAGCCATGCAAGTGGAAATGGGTTGGTGTGATATAGGTGTGTAAGAAAAAAACTAATTATGTACATTAATTCAAACACTCTATCAACATTTCCATCACCTTTTCAAATAAATGTTTTGTTGATAGATAAGTCACACCAACCAACACAAAACAAAGACTTTATGAAATCAACCAAAACTTTGAATCAAAACACCAAACCATTTTGTTCTTGGTAAGAACATCAAGAACAATGAAGAACATCCATGAAAACCCATAAGAGCTCCATGAATGTTTTCAAGCAATAAAACTCAAATTTTCATTACTCAAAATGGGGTTAAAATCCTAGGGTACTTAGGGGTTCCAAAAGTCACCTTAAAACACTTTTAATAAGACAAACATGAACCCAAAAAATACCCTTTGGATTTGGCCGAAAATCCCCAAAAACATGGCACCAAATTTTAGCTCCAATATTCATGCTCATATGAACTACATCTATAACATTTGAGATGACAAATTTTCCAACAAAATTTACATTCAAAGAAACAAGAATAAAGCTTGTAACATATTACAACATTTAAATCAAAGACTATGAACTACAAAACCCAAAAGGATTCATCAACTACTAGACCTAGGCTCTGATACCACTTGAAGGATAATTTTGTGAAAAACATGTTCATTTGAGCAACACCTATAGCATGCAATTAACAAATTAAAGGCGAAATCATGCTTGCATGCACTCAAAACAAAACATTACCCATTAAATTCAAAGCCTAGTAGTTAGGTGAACCAAGACTCAACTCAAAACAAAGTGAGTTGAGAAATTATACCTTTGTTGATTCCTCTTTGCATAAGCAAAGGATAATCACCCAAGAGATAGGGCCTTTATTCCTTGCTTCTTAGATCCATGGATTTGGATGGAAGAATAGGTTTCTCCAAGTTCTCAAAATTGAGAACCTCTAAGTCTCCACACCAAGGTAAGATTTTAGGAAGAAATGAGTGACCTAGAGGAAGTAAGATTACTAGCTATTTTCCTCTAGGGTGGCCGGCCTCTTTAGAGAGAAAAGAGAGTTTGTGTTCTCATCTTTTCTCCAAAAGAAACCCTTAATGAATTTTGGCTATAAAGTCATATTTATACCTTTATTCATTGGAGTGGCAAACTTGTAATTAAAGCAAGTTCACTACCCTTCCCCTAAATGGCCGGCCTTAGGGTATTATTGGGCTATTTAGGCCTTTGTGAATCATTATTCATTAAGTTGTCATACAACTTAAGTCAATGGACTTGACGTTCAAAGCCCATTGGGCCTTAAGGTCCAATACTATCCCGAGGTCTTTAACGAACTTATTCGTTTGATTAATTAACATATTAATTAATCCTTGCCATAAATAATTAAATCATTTAATTATTCTTACTCATCTCCGTTGTTTCTTCAATCTCTACCTTACACGGTGTACGATCCATTAGGTTCATTTTAGAGAGGCAGTGGGCGATCAAAACTCTTCCAAATCGATTGTGAATTGAAACTTACTTTCAATTCTCCCTTTAGTGTTTATACACGTTTAGGGCTTCCACAAACCATGAGTGACACCTAGCAGCATATCATGGTTACCCAAGCTAATCAAAAGAGGTGGAGAACCTATTCAGTTTAGGATTACAATGCAATACGGTCTTTCTCTAATACAATACTCTTGACCACATTGTTTAGTTTGATAGTTTATTCATGTCTACTATCCAATGTGATTCATTTACTTATATGATTATCTTGAATGTGATTTGGAACGACTTCCTAAATCTCACTCATACTCTGGCCAGAGATTCTTAATCATATCATAGAGTATTCTCCCTCAAACGGTTTGAAGGTTAGAGATCCCTTGTTGCGCATTCACTTGCCTCCATGGCTAAGTGGCTTAACCCCAACTATGTCGTGGACACCCACGAATGGAGTGACTTTGACATAATCAAAGATCAAGGACCTAACCACAAGACAACTATGATGCCTCAGGTCAAAGGACTACTTTGCATTATCCCAACCATGAGTTCTCATGTGACATGAGTATGAGAACTCTTCGTTGATCGTGTTCAGTGAACCCATTCCTTATTGAGCACCTACGTACTTGTCTTGATGTCAGTCACACCAATGACTCGAGACCAGTCACTCTCACTAAGAGAAGACATAGCACATACTGATCTTAACGGACTGTCAATGCCCAATTGGCAATCCTATGATCAGGAACGTTTAGGATATGTATAAGAAAGAGAATGGTCTCATAAATCTAACTTGTTTAAATTACATTCTCCTAAATACATATTCCTTGGACTCATCGTTTAAGCATATAACATTTATATGAGACGGCTTAAAACAATAATCTTTGCCCTTGATATTAAACTAGATTAGTTTAACATGTGAAATGTCCGTAAAGTATCATCATATGATTGGTTTTAGGGCACATTTCCAACATATTGCATGTCGGTTGGGGTTTATGTTGAACATCTTGTACCCCATGTTCACTCCTAGAATGGCCTGACCTTTCATTAAGCACTTACAAATGATTGCTCAATCATTAATCATAGTACCAAACTCCCGATCCCTGCTTGGGGCCATGCAATATTGCACACAGCAAAGTTGGTTCGCCTGAGGCTGTTGCGACATAACTATTTAGTGCCCTTAAGTTGGTTACTAGATACGAATCTGACATATCACATATGCACATATTTGGTTGTGCGGTATATGTGCTGATCTTGCCACCCTTACGTACAAAAATGGGGCCTCAGCAAAGGATGAGAATCTATGTTGAATATGATTCTCCTTTGATTATTTGTTACTTATAACCTTTGACAGGCGATTTGTTTACTGCTCATTTCACGGATTGTCACTTCTATGAGCCAGTCTTCCCATTGTTAGGGGGAGATAAGAACGTCAACGTTCCCGAAGAACGATACGAATTATCGTGGACAACTCCCACTTTGTCTCATTTAGATCCCTGCACCACTCAGTCTGAAATTGAAGTGCAGCGCATATTAGATCTCTAGAGCATAGCTCAGAGCATGCCAAATGCTTTCACCAATCTAGTCTGTGTGACAAGATCACATATTCCAGCTGCGAATGCACCTGCAAATATGGATGTACCAAATGTATGACAGATTTCCCTCCTGGAAGCCTGGGATGCCAATATTGGTGATCCATGTACATTAGCAGAGCCAATCATATGTCCCTACACAAAAGCATGGCAGACCCCCTGGTTCAAAGGATTCACACCCCTGGAAGAGAAAACCCACGACACGAGGTCCCGAAGAGCCTACCATGAATCCGACTATCGCTTACTCATTCTATCCAAGTCATGAGGAAATTCTAGATTATGGAAGTGTCTTTGAAGAGACGAACCTCCTCCCGAGAATCGTGAGATTCCGATCTATTATGCTAGCTTAAATGATGTGTGGCGTATAAATGAGATGATTTCAACGATGCATTAGCATTTGCAATAGCTACTGAGATCATGTTGAGCGATGACATTGAACCGCGTTTCGTTGATGAATGTTGACGTAGAACTGATTGGTCAAACTGGAAACAAGCAATCCAAGTCGAACTCAATTCGCTTGCGAAACGTAAGGTGTTTGGACCTATAGCTCTTACTCATCCACATGTGAAGCTCGTTGGCTACAAGTGGGTTTTCATTCAGAAGTGTAATGAAAAGAACAAAATTATGTGTTACAAAGCTCGTCTTGTTGCACAAGGCTTCTCACAACACCCTGGGATTGACTATGATGAATGTGATTACTTTTCGCTACCTTATCAATTTGGTAGTTTCCAAAAAACTGGATATGCAGCTAATGGACTTAGTAACCGTGTATCTCTATGGGGATCTTGATATGGAAATCTATATGAAAGTTCCCGAAGGACTTACATTGACTGGTTCAAATATTTCCAAACCCCAGAACATGCTCTCAATTCGGCTGAGGCGTTCACTCTATGGTTTGAAACAATATGCAAGAATGTGGTATAATCATCTGAGTGAGTATTTGACTAGTCGGGATATGTGAACAACGATTTATGCCCTTGTGTGTTCATTAAGAAGTCACACTCCGGATTTGCGATTGTTGCAGTATATGTTGATAACATGAATCTTATTGAAACTCCTGAAGAGCTCGCGAGAACTGTCGTGCACATGAAGTTGGAATTTGAGATGAAAGATCTAAGTAAGACTCAATATTGTCTTGGTCTCGAGATAAAGCATTGTTCGGATGGAATCCTAGTACATTAATCGAACTATACCTAGAAGGTGTTGCGTCACTTTCATGAGGATAAAGCGACGCCTTCAAGTACTTATATGGTCGCTCAATCGCTAGATGCAAAACGAGATCCCTTCCTCCCGAAGAAGGATGATGAAAAGATTTTGGAGCTTGAAGTTCCTTATCTAAGTGTGATAGGCACTTTATTGTACTTAGCTTAATGCACTAGACCCGACATCTTCTTCGCTATTAATTTTTGGCAAGATACAGTAATGCACCTACACGCAGACACTGGACTGGCGTAAAAGACATCTTTCATTACCTTAAGGGTATTACGGATTTGGGCTTCTCGAGTTGATTCTCTTCTTGTTGGTTATGCTGATACAGGATACTTGTTTGATCCACACAAGGGGCATTCTTAAACGGGTTATGTCTTTACCATTGGAGGCACCGCAATTTCTTGGAGGTCAACTAAACCGATCTTAGTTGCCACTTCGTCTAACCATGTTGAAATTCTCGCTTTAAATGAAGCAACTCAGAAATGCTTTTGGTTGAGAGCAGTAGTGGGCCATATTTGAAGCTCATGTGATCTTTATCCCGCCGTTGATGCCCCGAAGATGATCTTTGAAGACAACGCAACATGCATCGAACAGCTCAAGAAGGGTTACATCAAAGGAGACAGCACCAAGCACATTGCGTTGAAGTTCTTATTTTCACATCAACAACAAGAGCATCAAAAGATTGAAGTCACCCAAATCAGTTCACAAGACAATTTGACCGACCACTTCACCAAATCACTGCCGAAGATGACGTTTCAAAAGCTTGTTCATGGAATTGTTATGCGTAAACTTTTTGAGTTGTAACATTGCTATTTCTCTTTGGAACTATGTCAAACTCAGGGGGAGTATCCTGAAGATACTTACTTGATCTTAATGTACTCTTTTTCCCTACAATTAGAAGCATTTTTTCCATTGGTTTTTGCTACCTAACTAGGTTTTAACGAGGTACCCACCTTGGGCTGGTCATATCCCTGATGACGTCTCGTAGACATTTCTTTTGACTTTGCATTTCTCACACATTTTTCCTTAGATTATGGATTTTGTCGTTCCTCAGGTTTTTGCCATAGCCGTAGGTTTTTTAGTAAGACTCATTTACTTATGCAAGTTCCTACCTTATTGAGAATAAGCGTTGTTCCTTATAATCAATGCTGATGAGTCAACTTCCTCAACTTCTACATGATGTTGAATCTACCTTGAGTATTTACACACTCAAGGGGGAGTGTTGTAAACATTCCTAGTTTAAGTGTGATTGTGTAAATCCTAGATTAGATTTGATTATAGCTATCATTTCATATTACATCTTGTATTCCATGGGGAAGAAGAAATATCTCATCTCCTCTTACTACTATAAATAAAGGCACAATGTAGGAGGGATAACAGCACACATTCCCCCACAATTCTACAAACACATCTCTCTCAATCTCTCTACCCTTGCCACCAACCCCCTTTAACTTTGTCAGAAAAATAGGCTACAACAGTATTTTTTAAATTACTAATTTATTTTTATTGGCATTAATATAGGTTCATTGGGATTTTGATGAAACCGATGAGAAGCAGTGGAAGTATATGGATGACCTTTTCAAGATGCATTTCCGACAGTGGAAGTTCGATGTGCAGTGGCTGCGGAGCGTGCCAGAGTTCTCGATGCCCTTGCTAATGCCTTAGAGGAGGAGGAATGTAGTTTATTTGTATTTGTTTTTTTGAAATAAGATATACTTGGAAGTTATGCTTGACTTTATTTAATAACTTTATGTTATATGGATGACTATTAATATTTACATTAGCTATAATATGTATTTGGGTTAATAAATTAGTTTTATTAATTATTTTGGTAATCTTTAATTAGGTTTGAGTTTTTTATTTAGATTAAAATAAAAATTTACATTAGTTAAAAAGAAAACAGAAAAAAATTAAAAAAAAAATAATATGCATGTTGTGCGATGAATAGAGTATTCGTCGCACAACTTGTTTACATTAATTAATTATAAAGAAAAGGAAAAATTAAAAAAAAAATATTTAGACATGTGCGACGAACACTATATTCGTCACGCAAAATGATTCATGTAAAAGTAATCTTTATAATGTGACATCCGCTGTAGAGGCAGAAATTGCAGTAAAACTGCAGAATCCGCCTCTACACCTCATCCCCTTCGTTTTTCTTCAATCTGGCATTCGTCACTTCCATTTTCTCTCAATTTCATCATCTAATACTCCTTCCATCTTATTCTCTAGGTTGATCGAGCTATCTCGGTATGTCTGGTAAGCGTTTTATTTTTAAATTTAAAAGTATTAATGTCAATTCATACTAATGCCATGAAATTCGTTGTCTATAGGGATATTGTATGTGATTAGCGATTGGTGGAGAACGATTTGGAAGGTATTTTCTTCGTTATATTTTGAAAAAAATATAAAATTAATTAAATTATGTTGTTATGTTTATATTATGTTGTGAAATTACATTTATATTATGTTGTTAAATTTGTGACATACAAATATGTGTTGTAATGTACGGAGTTAATTGTAATTAACTTCGTACATAATTTTTTTAAGTAAAACTTAGTTTCCCGTTCGAGGATTAGTTGGATTTCACGCATGGATGTGAAAGCATGACTGCAGTCCAATTGATTCTTGAATTGTCCCATTATTTGGACAGTTTGGGAATGCACAGTTATGGCATGTAGTTTATGGTTTAAGGATTAGGTTTCGATCATGGGGATTTTCGGTGTCATCTCTGTATGTTCTTGGGGTGGCACATAGGTATTTCATATCTAGGTCGTCCATCTAAAGAACTGTACAGAGATGCTACCGAAATTCCTCCACGTCGAAATCTAATCTAATGTAGCCGTATATTACGTGACATAACTTTGCATTCCTGAATGGGATAGGGCCTTTACCGGAGGTCTAAGGTGACAATATCATGATGAAGTTGTTGTGATTGTTGTACTGTTATTGTGGTAGCAGGAATTATGGACAGAACGTGCATACATAACCTGAATAGATGCGCAAACGAATACTTGGATGGAATCGAATATTTTATTAACTTTGCATGTACACACAACCTGAGTGCAACTAGAATCCGGTGTCCTTGTAGGAGGTGTAACAACACGTTAAGGGACAAAATTGAAAATGTTCGATTTCATTTAGTAAGGAATGGAATGGTAGAGACCTATAATACTTGGAACCATCATGGGGAACAATTAGACAATGCTTCATCTTCAAACGCCACAAGAGTGGGCAATGTTGAACCTAATGTGAATCCTAATGAACAAGTCATGGATATTTTTAAATGATGCTTTTCCATTTGCATCGACAAACACCAATCAGGAAAAGGAAGATGATGTGCCTACACCAATGGACAGTGCAAAATTTGAACAATATGAAAAACTATTAAAAAATGATAACCAAGAGTTATACCCGAAATGCAAGGGGTTTTCGGTTCTCACAGCCATTGTGGAACTAATGCACGAAAAAAATAAAGTATTGTATGTTGAACCAGTGTTTTGATTACTTTTTGGGGCTTTTCAAGAAAATGCTACCAAAGGACAATTGTTTGCCGAAAGACCATAGAAATGCGCAAAAGGTCTTGAATGGTCTTAGATTAGGTTATGAAAAATTTCACCCTTGCAAAAACAATATAGCATTGGATAAATGCCCTGTATACAATTGATGCGTAACATTAACTTAACACACAAATTAAACCCTCTTGTTGACAATTGTAGTATGGATAAGTAGGGATCGTTCTGGACCGGGGATTAGGAGGGATTGCTAATCACTCTAAACTGACTCAAATACATAAAACTAAATTTTAAAACACTAAACTAGACTCAAAAGACTCAAAACAAGCTAAAAACACTCAAAACTGCCTAAAAACACAAACTGGGCAGTTTTGAGCTCTAAACACAATTTGGACGAAATTTGGGTTTCTAAAGGCTCAAAACACTTAAAAACACAATCTAAGACAAGTTCTAACTAATATGACTTAACAAAGTAAAGGGGGTTTGGTTTTGGATGAAAATAAGTAAATTAAAACAAGAACAATTTAAACAGATTCTCAAGCAAATTTAGGTGAATTGATGAGATATGGGGGAACTAGAGGGTTCTTCTCCACACATGACACACTTGCATTCAAATTGATTTCCAATTGCTTCTCTCAATAAGTCATGAAACTCAATACTCCAGGTTAACTGTGACAACACTTTTTTAACCTTCAAGTTCTCCTTAAGTTAATGAATTGGATGGGAAAGCACATACAACAATTCAAAGCATTCTAAAAGTCCCCTACGTGAAAAGCACAATAAAGGTACAATCAAAGATCATTAAGTTTCATGAAAACTATAAGCATTGACAAGGCAATTGTAACTATGAAAAGCATGAAACTTTTGCCAAGAATTCACTTAACGCGATCGTTTATAGACATTAAAAACAAAGAATGAAAACACCTAGAAACGCTCCAACAATCCAACGTCTTGAATGACAAGCACGTCCAAGGGTCTCCTTCCTTCTTCTTTGCTGCGGCACAAGGGATGGGTGAAGGTTTTTGTGGTGATTTGTGGTGATGGATGTATATAGGTTGGTTATGGTGAAGGGTGGAGTGTGGAATGGCTGATAAGAAGAGAAGAGAGTTGCGGCATAAATGGGTTTATTTATAGGGATGGGAAAGTCCTCACCCTAATTAATTTAAGGAAACATAATTTCAGCCCAAATCCATAAGAAAAAGGCTAAGGAAAATCAGAAATCAAGAGGGGAAAAGGAATGTGGGGTGCGGCAAAGCAAGGGAGAAAGGGAAAGAGAATATGTGGCAGATTTTGGAAGAGAAAGGGAAAGGGAATTGCGGCAAGGAAGGATCCTTGCAGATTTGGTGTGGCATGGACTTTAGGGAAGGCTTACGGCTTCTAGAATATGTAATTAAATGTCCTAACATATTTTTGGAATCCTTTTGTGGCTGGAACATAGGTGAGGAAGGATTAGGAAACTTCCAAGCCAAGAATAGAAACTTTCAAGAATGGAAACCTCCAAGAATAGAAACTTCCAACTTTAGGCACTTTGGCTTCCAATTCTGAACTCTTTGTTCTTCATTTTCATTTCTTCATTTCTTTCATCTCATTATTCATTCATAGCCTCCTTTGATCTTCAATTTCGTCCATCCACCTTGCTCCAAGCATAAGCTATCCATTCCATGCCCAAACTGCTCCAAAAGGCTCCAAAATGCACATGTTTGCATACTTTGTTCTTAAAACCTGAAATTGCACGAAAATAGTTTAAACTACTAAAATTACTAAGTACTAGCAACATAAATGCAAGGAAACAAGCTAATTAAGTCGCATAAATATGCTCCTATCAAATTCCCCCACACTTAAGCTTTTGCTAGTCCTCGAGCAAAACAAAACAAAACACAATCTAGACCTTCCAACAATTGTCTTAGGGATTTCCAATGCATATGACATGCTAAAAATCATTACTTACACAGATTTTAGTCATCCTTACCCTCGAGCACATACTTAATCGTAGTCACCATTCACTAGTTCGCATATAATCCATTAAAACAACATTTTTGAATGTAGTAACATGCCTTAGAGAATTCCCTCAATTCCTTACTAGATATGCACTCAATTTTCACTCAGATTTTCTGACTACACACCCTACACTAGGTATATGTGAGAAGATTGATGTAAACATGAAAACTAGTACTCACATATGTTATAGCAAAGAAAGCACTTTTCTGGAATTATTAATGCATGTATATATATGATCTCATGAACGGAATGCTACTACTTAGAAGCGAGAACCAGTGATATCATATGCTCATACCAATTCCAATCTCCACATATTGAAATGCACAACACTCAAGATTGAAGTCTAAGGGTTGTAAAGGGGCTAAGGGTATTCGCTAACAAAGGAAGGTAAGGATAAACAAAGGTTCTTAAAGAAATAGTAAGCAAAGTAATGAAATTGACACTTAGAATTTGCTTTTGAATGCAAAAATAAACTTTTAAACACAATGGAAGATTCATGCAACACTTAGGGTCAAATTCAAACTTTTGGACCCTTTCTTCAACAACCAACACATGTGAATTCATTTTCACTTATTTTCAACTCTTTTTCTTTCCTTTCATACACTTTTCTTCTCTCTTTTTCTTTTTCCACGAATTTTCTTTTCTTTTTTTTATGCCCTTTTCTTTCTTTCGGCACACAAAACACACTTTGAAAACCCTTCCCCCACACTTTTTTTCTGCAAAAATCAAAAGGAATTCCCTCTAAGTCATGATTCACTATTCTTTAAGAACAAGGGTGTGGACAGTCCTAATCTAGGCTAGGTAGGGATAATGTGGTTAACAAAGAAAATAGGCTAATGAAGGCTCAAAGGGGGTTAAATCTACAAAACATATGACGAAAGGGATAGGCTTTTTGGCTTTGGTGGTAACTAAACAACTTCATCTTGAATATGTGTTATGCACTCAATATCATGCTTTGAATGGAATGGGCATGAGTTCTAGTATTTGGATCTATAATGATGAAACGCATTCTAAGTAGCAACCAAGCAAAGAATGATGAGATCATGCAACGACTTTAGAAAACAAGAATGCACAGATTAATAACTCTCCAAATAACGTTTAGGCTCAAGTCTCACAGGGTTGTAGCGTTAATTTGAGTTCCTTCCTTCAAGCATGTTACAAAAATTGATTTTTCCTTTATGATTGCATGTGAATTCATAAGCTATAACCACAACCAAGCATAAACAAAGAGTCAATCAAACTTTCATCCATGTTTATAACTCTTTTTAACAGCCATGCAATTACAAACCGAATCCTCATCATTGTGTTGGAAGGTACCCTAAGACACAAACAAACACACAAAAACAACTCTTTTTGGCTTTTTCAAAACAATTTTTCAAATTTTTATCAAATTTTCGGATTTTTACTTCAACACACACCAAAACAGCTCAAAATGCACTAAAAACACTTAAAAACAGTGAGAAACAACTTTAGAGGGGATAGGTAATAAAACCCACGAATTTGCATCAAAAATACTTTGTTATCCCCCCACACTTAAATCAAACATTGTCCTCAATGTTTTAAGCATAAACTCACAGAAAGCAAACAAACAAAAAAAACAACTAAGTTTGATAAAATAAAGGCAGCAAAGATAAGGGTTTAGGAACGCAAATCTGAGTGTGGAGTGAAAGTTCCATCGTTCCTAAGTTGAATGCATGGGTTGCCTCCCAAGAAGCGCTTGCTTTAACGTCTTGCAGCCGAACGAGACCTCCAATTAAGCTCCATTGGTGGCCAGGGCATGGAATTGATCTTTGAATGGACGGTGCTACTTTAAATGATCCGGCAATGGTTTAAATTCTAACGTGGGTGCCTGAATTATCAAAATCAACATGTTAGTAAAAAACGTATTTGAAATTAGAGAAAATGTTTTACCTTTTTGCTCTGATAAGAACTCAAGGACGAACACCACTTCTTTGAAAGTTTCAGGGACTTTGAATTTGGCTAGATTTACTACGATGGTTGTGATTTGTCCCGTGTCATCAAACTCAACTTCTTTGGGCTTTGCTGTTTCAAATACGTCCTCTTTGATGAATTCTTGACATTCTCCAGCCACTTCTTTTTCTTGAATCTTTCTTTTTGATGTACAAAGTTCTTCAAACAATTCAACACAATCTGAAACTTGGTTTGCTGTACCTAGAATTTGGATTTCACTTTGCACTTTGGGAAGAGCTTCGACAATGTCTTTTTCACTCACTTCCTTCTTGGGAATCAAAAATCTGCGAGGAAAAGGGACATTTGATGGAATAATGTTAGAATGAATTGAATTAGGAACCACCTCACCTAAGTTGGACGGCACAGGGACTTGAGGGGCTTGCGGCAAGAGTTCTTCTAAACTGCCCATATCGTCATCCTCCTCTTCTTCTTGCAACAACAATTCATCCACTTTCGGGCTATGTTTGGATGGTTCAGGGACAACTTCATCCTCCATTTCACTTCCCAAAGTGATAGCCTCAACAATTGCAAAATCTTCCATTGAATTTACAATGTTTGCATTGGAGAATTCACTTTGTTCTTGAATTTGTGCCATGATCTCCACAATCTGCCCAACTTGTTTCTCTAATTCATCCATCTTGTTGGCTTGATTTTTCATCCTCTTGGTTTGATTTTCTGCTTCCTGTGTCAAAGAGGTGAGTAATTGAACAATTTGGTCATTATCCATCGACGTACCTGAATTTGTTTGGGAAAATTGTGGGGGAGGTTGTGGTGGCTGTATAGGCGTGGTGTAGAACTCCTCATATGGCTGCCAATATGCATCATGTTGAGCCTCCTTGGCTTGATTTTGTGAGCCCTGCGCCAAAGAATTTAATTCATTAAGAATTTGATTATAATCTATTGACGAACCGGAGTTTGATTGAGCATATTGCATAGGTCTTGAATAGAACTCCTCGTATGGCTGCCAATATCTTTCGTGTTGAGCTCGTTGAGATTCCCACCACATAGAAGTTGAATGATTACTCCAATCTCTTTGTGGACATTGATTGGCTTGATATCCTTGCCTATAAGACGCACCAAATGTAGGGACACTTTGCATTGTGGTCCTTTTGGCATACTGCGACAATTGAGAAGTAAGATTTGCCAATTGAGCTTGAATGCTAGCAAAATCCATGTCCTACTTCTCTAGTACCTTAAATCAAAGAAAGATAACTAAATCAAATATCAAAATTAAAAAAACAAAACAAAACCAAATAAGAAACTAAAAACAAAAGACACGAAAAGAAACAAAGTCAGTAACTAAAACAAAAGACACGAAAAATAAACAAAAAGAAACAACGGGGGATTAGCAAAGTTGCTAATCCCCGGTACGGCGCCAAAATTTGATGCGTAACATTAACTTAACACACAAATTAAACCCTCTTGTTGACAATTGTAGTATGGATAAGTAGGGATCGTTCTGGACCGGGGATTATGAGGGATTGCTAATCACTCTAAACTGACTCAAATAGATAAAACTAAGCTTTAAAACACTAAACTAGACTCAAAAGGCTCAAAACAAACTCAAAAGACTCAAAACAAGCTAAAAACACTCAAAACTGCCTAAAAACACAAACTGGGCAGTTTTGAGCTCTAAACACAATTTGGACGAAATTTGGGTTTCTAAAGGCTCAAAACACTTAAAAACACAATCTAAGACAAGTTCTAACTAATATGACTTAACAAAGTAAAGGGGGTTTGGTTTTGGACGAAAATAAGTAAATTAAAACAAGAACAATTTAAATAGATTCTCAAGCAAATTTAGGTGAATTGATGAGATATGGGGTAACTAGAGGGTTCTTCTCCACACATGACACACTTGCATTCAAATTGATTTCCAATTGATTCTCTCAATAAGTCATGAAACTCAATACTCCAGGTTAACTGTGACAGCACTTTTTTAACCTTCAAGTTCTCCTTAAGTTAATGAATTGGATGGGAAAGCACATACAACAATTCAAAGCATTCTCTAAAAGTCCCCTACATGAAAAGCACAATAAAGGTACAATCAAAGATTATTAAGTTTCATGAAAACTATAAGCATTGACAAGGCAATTGTAACTATGAAAAGCATGAAACTTTTGCCAAGAATTCACTTAACACGATTGTTTATAAGCGACCTCCACTACTTGCAAATATAAGTTTGTAACTATTAGGTGAAACTCCCTTATATTTTAGCTTCAAATCCTTGCATGAAAACTAAGTGTGCACTCTTAATAAACATACAAGAATAAGTTATTAATCAAACGGGTAAGCAAATTGAATTCACAACTTATGAAATAACAACTGAAGGTAATCAATTCATAATGCAAGTATAATCATGGTATTGAATAGCCCCCTAGCCAAGAAGGGCTTAGTTCCTCATGTCCACAAAAAAAAGATACATAAATTTAGACATTAAAAACAAAGAATGAAAACACCTAGAAACGCTCCAACAATCCAACGTCTTGAATGGCAAGCACGTCCAAGGGTCTCATTCCTTCTTCTTTGCTGCGGCACAAGGGATGGGTGAAGGTTTTTATGGTGATTTGTGGTGATGGATGGATATAGGTTGGTTATGGTGAAGGGTGGAGTGTGGAATGGCTAATAAGAAGAGAAGAGAGTTGAGGCATAAAGGGGTTTATTTATAGGGATGGGAAAGTCCTAACCCTAATTAATTTAAGGAAACATAATTTCAGCCCAAATCCATAAGAAAAAGGCTAAGGAAAATCAGAAATCAAGAGGAGAAAAGGAATGTGGGGTGCGGCAAAGCAAGGGAGAAAGGGAAAGAGAATATGTGGCAGATTTTGGAAGAGAAAGGGAAAGGGAATTGCGGCAAGAAAGGATCCTTGCAGATTTGGTGTGGCATGGACTTTAGGGAAGGCTTACGGCTTCTAGAATATGTAATTAAATGTCCTAACATATTTTTGGAATCCTTTTGTGGCTGGAACATAGGTGAGGAAGGATTAGGAAACTTCCAAGCCAAGAATAGAAACTTTCAAGAATGGAAACCTCCAAGAATAGAAACTTCCAACTTTAGGCACTTTGGCTTCCAATTCTGAACTCTTTGTTCTTCATTTTCATTTCTTCATTTCTTTCATCTCATTATTCATTCATAGCCTCCTTTGATCTTCAATTTCGTCCATCCACCTTGCTCCAAGCATAAGCTATCCATTCCATGCCCAAACTGCTCCAAAAGGCTCCAAAATGCACATGTTTGCATACTTTGTCCTTAAAACCTGAAATTGCACGAAAATAGTTTAAAATACTAAAATTACTAAGTACTAGCAACATAAATGCAAGGAAACAAGCTAATTAAGTCTCATAAATATGCTCCTATCAACAATGAGTCGAGGTTCAAAATGACATCTCATAATAGAATGACTAAGATCTCACAAAAAGTCATGCGCTATCTACCTTTGAAACCTAGGTTGCATCAATTGTATATTTGCACGCATACTACCACCGACATGAGATGGCATAAGGAAAAACGGGAAGATGATGATGTGATGAGGCATCCTGCAAATGGGGAGGTATGGAAAGAGTTTGATCAAATGTTCCCCGAGTTTGCTACTAATCCCCGGAATGTAAGATTAGGACTTCCCACTGACATATTCAATATGCTCGATGTTCTAAACTAACACCACAGCACTTTGCTGATTTGCGTATTTCCATATAATTTGCCGCCTTCGAAATGCATGAAAAAAGAATAAATGAAGATGACTCTTTTGATAATTAAGGATCCAGGTAGGTCAATCAATGTTTACTTAAGGTTGTTGGTTGATGAGCTAAAGGATTTATGGATAAACAATGCGCACACATACGATAAGTGTACTAGGAAGATGTTCACTTTGTGGGCAGCAGTTATGTGGACCGTGAACGATTTTTCCACATATACAATGGTTTCTGGATGGAGCACTAGGGGTTATATGGCATGCCCTGTGTGCAAGGATGATGTAACATCTAGTTGGTACGTCGGAAAAGTTTGTTACCTTGATTATTTGAGATGGTTCCCATGGGACCACAAGTGGCGGGAAAAGGATAAAGAGTTCGATGGGAAAATAGAGCCTCGCCTCTAACCTAGAGCATGGTTTGGTGATCAGATTTTGAAACAGCTTAACCGTTTGGATTTTGCTCCTTTCAGGAAAATAGTGAGTGGAACCAGACCTTCTACACATATGAACTGGAGGCACAAATCTATTTTTTTGATCTCTCGTATTGGTCGAAACTAAAATTGAGACATAACTTCGACGTTATGCATGTTGAGAAAAATGTATTTGACATATTTGTGGGCACTATTCTAGAATTCGAGAGCAAGACAAAGGACACGATCAAAGCTTGCCTTGATTTGGAACAAATGGGAATATGGAGGGGTTTATGGATTAATAGGTACAATGATAAATCCAAAAGGGATCTTGCGTTTTTTTTTCATGAAACCGAATGACAAAAAAAAGTTTTTATCGTCTGTAAAGTTTCCCGATGGGTATGCATCTAATATCGCGCATTGCGTGAATGTTGATGGGGATAAATTTATTGGACTAAGGAGCCATGACTACCATGTAGTTAGTGAAGCCACTCATGTTGTTGTCTAGATTTTTTTTTTCCCAACTGAAATCAAGAACGTTGCAAAAGATGGATGTTAATTAGTTACACCATGACATTGTCCAAGTCCTATGCAAGTTTGAGATGATATTTCCTCTAGCTTTCTTCACAAGTATAATCCACACGATGGTTCACTTACCGGAAGAGGCATTGCTTGCTGATCCTATCAACTATTGCTGGATGTATCCAATAGAAAGGAATATAATCCTCATCATTTGTTTATTCATCATTAATTGACGCTTACTAATTTGTATCATATCGTTTTATTTTGGCAAGCTTCTCAGGGAGTTGAAAAAAAGTGTACGCAACAGGGTGAAACCCAAAGGATCAATTATAGAGGCTTTGGTAGCATATGAGTTGCTTACATTTTGTGGAATGTATTTAAAAGATGTGGAGAAGATTTTCAATCATCCTCAGTGCAATAATGATGAGGGTCTGAGAAAAGAGAAACTTTCTGTTTTTGCCTAAAACGCACAACCCTTTGGAGATCCTATACGAGGCGAGTCGTTTTCCAAAAATGACCTAGAGGTAGTGCATTGGTTCTTATTGAATAATTGTGATGAGACAATGGCATACCTAGATGAGCATGAAGAGATGATGAAGTGAGAACATCCATCACATTTGTATGCCATGAAACACCATGAATTGTTTCCACAGTGGTTTCTCGAATATGAAAGTTATAAATGTTTTGTATTTGACACGTATATTGTAGTATTTAATTTTTTCAAACTAACAGGTGTATGTTTTTGTAAAATGTTAGATGAATCAATTGAAAGCATCGAATTCCCCCACTTACAGTGAAGAGTTATATAACATGGCGTTCGGACTGATTCGTATTGACTTTTTCTCAGGTTGCCATGTTAATAGTGTCAAGTTTTTGGGGGCTGTACGAGATGACAAGTTGTGTACGCAAAATAGTAGTGTCCATGTCCCAAGTGGAGGCGAAAGTACAAACATTGATTTCTATGGCAAACTAACAAGTGTCGTGCAATTGCTTTACAAAGACTGGTGCCAAGTGATCATGTTTAAGTGTAGATGGTTTGATACAAACCCAAATAGGCAGGGAAGTGTTAAAATCGACCATAGCTTACTATCTGTGAACACTAACAGAACTTGGTATGATGGCGACCCTTACATTTTAGCAAACATGGCAAAACAGATTTTGTATCTGGATGACCCTAAACCCGATAGAGGTTGAAAAGTTGTTCATAAGATGGATAAGAGGAATGTGTATACTATACTAGAACAAGACCCTACTAACGACGACGTCAACAATGTCCCTAACCAACGTTTAGAATCTTCAATGGAAAATGATGCGAAAACACTCCGAGATACAAACCTTATCCAAGAATCGTTTTGCATACAAGGAATGGCTTCAATTGAAATACGGATTCAGTCAATTACAATTGACCTTGGTAATCGTAAGCGATATGATGCTGTAGTGGGCCCAAACGACGACAGTGACGTACCTATTGACGAGGAGGAATGGGACACTGAAAATGATGATAATGACGATTATGAAAGTTATTATAGTTCGGATGAAGAATAATGCAATTTATTTATGACTTACCTTGTAAAACACATTAAATGATATTTTTTGTAATTTATTTATCTTATGTTACAAATAATTGCTTCTATTTGAATAAATTTAAATTAAATAAAATAATTTTCAGAGACCTGCACAACGAAGGAAAATATATTCGTCGTACACAGAACATTTGCATGAGGAATGCCCTCTTGTTCGTCGTGCAAGGGTCTGAAAATTAGGCAACCTCGATTTCCAGGGCAGGCACCAAAAAATTTTTGCGAAATTTTGAATTTTTTGCGCGACAAATACCTCTATCTTCATCACTCAACAATGTCAGGATTTAAAATTGCCAAACACCCTTTTCCCCTTAAATTTTGATTTTTTTGCGCAACAAACACCTCTATCTTTGTTGCGCAAGAATGTCGAGATTTAAAATTGCCAAACACCTTTTTCCCCTTATTTTTTCTTCTTTTTCCCGACATTGCAAACTCTCTCACTCAACCTTTCTCCCATTTCTCCCTCCGACAGCCCTCACTTTTTCCTCCTTCGACAGCCCTCTCTCTCACTCAATCTCTATCACCTTCTCGCCCTCTCACCCTCTCTCTCACTCATTCTCTATCACCCTATCTCCGTCTCACCCTCTCACCCTCTCACCCTCTTGCCCTCTTGCCATCAGACCATCTCACACTCTCTCTTCGTCTCTCTCTCGGGAATACACTTTCTCTCCGAGGTAATTTTTCAATTTACTTAACTCTAGTCTTATACTTGTAATTAGGGTTCTAGGAAAAAGTAATTGTAGGATTATTTCTTAATTTCAAATTAGGGTTAGAAATTTGTAATTTTAGGATTTAGTAATTTTAGGAATTAGGGTTCTAGAAAAATATTAGGAATTAGGGTTGATAGTGGTACCCAGGGCTACTGGGAAGTTTTACAACTTTGTAATTTTAAGAATTAGGGTTCATTGGTCACAAAAAAAATAAAAAAAAAATAAAAAGATGGATGTCCGTGAGGATGTTTCTAAAAATATCGTGAATTATATTAAACAAAACTTATTTTAGGCATTAGGGTTCTAGAAAATTTTAAGAATTAGTAATTTTAGGAATTAGGTTTCCGTGAGTTGATAAATTATTGATTTTGTTCACGCATATATGGTATTGGTGACTTAATTGTATACCATTCATTTCCCAAAATAGTAATGATTGTGATATTCGAATATTGTTAATAAGGCTAAGCCGATTTTATACTTGATTTCAGATTTAGGGATTTAGTTAATTTTAACAGTATATGGTTTAATTGCTTGATTTATGTATACTTAATGATTTTTTTTCTAAGTATGCAGATGTCGCATCTTATTAGAAGTCATAAGGCGGTGACGACTGCACCCCATTCGATTCCCCCGCCACCTACTTCAATTGCCACTGCTCATGTGGAAATGGACCCCAAGCCAGTTAATCTAGTTGATCCAGTTGATCCGGTTGATTCCTTGATTTCCTAGGCACCGGCGTCATCAACCTCTTCAGTGGCGCTACCTGTTGCCAGCGTGCTCACCGCTGCCCCTGCACGCTCAACATGACATCAGCATCCACTACTGATGCCTCGGTGTCACAACAAGGTAAAGTTAAATAACTCCCCTTATTTTCTTGTGAATTTAGTTATTCATATATTAAGTTCAATCAAAATTGTTACATACTGCAATTGTGATTTTGGTCAAAATTTGGCTTATTCAACTATTGTGATTGTTGTTAGATATCACATACTATTCATTACAATGTCCAGGGTTTGAGAAATGTTATAATTTTAGGGGAGGTTCTGGTGAAATTTCGGTAGAATTTGTAGTGTTTGTTTGACTTTTTTTTTTATTTTTTTTTCAACAAAGAAAAATACTCGGGGACCTTGTCGCCAATTGAAGACGGCTAAGGTCACTCGGGTGACCAACAAACGTATCACGATCGGATACGACGACCGGCATCGGGCTACACCAATGACGGAGCAGCATAGCGCATTGGCCCACGACATTAGTCACGTCGTTCGGACCTATTGCTCTATGCGATGGAAGTCTTGGAAGGCGATGCCGGACGAGGTGAGGACGAATGTGCGCGATTATTTGTCGGTAAGTATCCTGACTTTTTATTGCTTTTCCTTTAAAGTTTATATATTTATATTAATTAATGTATTTAATTAATTTGTTACATTGCAAACGAACTAGAGTTTCGAAGACATCAACAACAATATGTTGGCGTACCTCTACAAGCTATTCGCTGAACGGTACAAGTAGTGGAAGAGCAACCTACACCAATATTTTAAGACGTTTGATAATTCGTAGGTCGCTCTTAAGGAGGGTTGCCCAAAGGAGTTTGAGGACCGGAAAAAAAATTAGGTATGGCTCTGTAGTCATTTTCAGGAGCCCGCCTATGTGGTACATATTTTATATTAAGTCTAAAAGTATTATACGTTTCATACTAATATTTATTGATTTTTTTATAATTCATTTAAATGACAACTAATACGTTTATTTTGTGTATAACAGAAGAAGATGAAAGCCAACAAGACCAATCGGGAGAAGAAGACTCTTTTCCACCATTTGGGTTCGAGGCCTTTCTCATATAGGATGAAGGTGCGACGGCAGGTATTAATAAAGCTTCTCATATTCAATTTTTAATATATCAGTAATATTTTTTTTTATACTAACATTTTTCTTATCTTGTTCTATTCATGGGGGTTCAAAATTCCCCGAGATCGATGTCTTTGCAGACGTTTATGTTCGACCTGTGGATGCGTTAGCCGAGTCCTTTCATGTAAGTATTCTTCAATTGTAATTACTATCTTACGCATTTAAGTATCATAGTTATTATTTCAATGTTATTATTAATATTTCATGTTATATTACACAGCCGACGATGATGAACAAGAGGTAGTCGGTTCTTCAGAAGTTCGCCTCCCAGTTTCCTCCCGACACTTTAATCGAGTCCATGGATCCCTCTGAGGATGCGGGGTTTCAGATCCTTACAAACACCTTGGATTAGACTCTCGGTCGGAGGCTGGGGACGTATTGTAGGAGGATGGGGAATGCCCGACGGTGGGAACCTAGAGCTTCTTCATCCTCTTAATCGAAGGGCAACGTGACAGCTTTGACAGAAGAGGTGGCCGGCCTTAGGAGTAAGCTCACCTCATATAAAAGCCAAATGTCACTGATCGTAAAGGTCCTTAGTGAGTTGGGCATTCATCTCCTGGATATTCGTACCTCGTCGACGTTCGAGCCCCTCCAACTCGAGCATGCCCAAAACTCCGCCCCTTAGACCTCTGAGCTCGTCCTCATCCCCGAGGCCTTCTTGCCCTAAGGTTTCCAGCCGCCTACGAACTAGAACCCCATAGATTATTCCACCTTTTTTTCTTAGTTTTTTACTCCCTTACTTTTTTAAACTTTTTCCTTGTACGTACATTTTCTTTTTATTCTAAATAAATTTTTTTTCTCTTCTTTACATTATTTTATTGTAATTTAATTTCATTATTTTATTACAAAATTAAAACTAGAACAAAAATAAATTAAAAAATACATATTTTATTTTTTGCGCAACGAATACCTTCGTCAAGCATAATTTTCTGCGACTAATCTATTTTCGTCGTGCAAGAATAACATGTTGTCACACAAAGTTCTTAGAGATGAGGATTAGTCATCCCATGTATGTATGTATCCTGACGACTACTACTAGTATCCTAGAATTTTGTGTGACGAAGATCTTCATTCCTAAAAATTTGCTGAGATGAAGATGAAACCGTCGTGCCTTCAACTCTGCAACCAATGTGTTTATTTGTCGCACAAAGTCATTTTTCACGATCTTCACACGATGGATTCTGTGCGATGAAGTTTTTGTTGCTTTGACATTTGTGTGATGGGGATAAGCTTTGTGCAACCAATTCATGTTCGTCACACTAAATGTTAAACGTAGTACTGATTTAACATTTAGGGTTGAAAAATTTTGAAACTTTTTTTTAGTTTTGGATTCAAAAAACATGGATGGTCATTTAAATTGTTTGGCCTCGATGCGCCAACTGTTCTTAAAACGTTCAATAGAGAGCTGTTGAACATCATCCAAAGTAGTGTTGTTCGGCTGTTGACTACAAAACCTTTCTATATATGTGTACTGGTGATGGTTTGCCAAACACAGTATGAAACTCTCCTTCTGTGATAAAGATTCTCTCACAGCGTGAAAGTTCTTCCCTCTTTTGGTGAGGGTTTTCATCTTGTTTCATCAGATCTTTGGCACCGACTCTAGCTCTGGCTGGGGTCAGTTGCCACTTTTCCCTTTCTTTTGTTCTCTTATCTTTTCCCCTTCTCTGCTGCTTTTTGCCCCTCATCCTCCTCTTTATTTGCCCTCCTATTCTTACCTTGTGAACATCCATTTTCCTCCTTCATCTAAGTTTCGATCTTTGGCCATACTTTTTGAGATTGTGCTTCGAGTTTCGGTGTTTCAACCTACTCGGGTGTTCCCAACACCACCACCTTCTCTCTGTTGTCTGTCATGTGTGGCAGTGTTGCTCATAGTGTTCCATGGGCTTCTTTCCATCGATAGCCAACTGATATTTTTAAGTTTGTGGTTATCTTTACTTAACGGCTATGCTCGGGGAGCAGATCGGTGTTGGATGATGGGATCGGCGAGGAGATGTTTGGTGGTAAGCATGGATTTGCAGGTCGAGATGCACTATTTTGGCAGAGACGGTAGCAGCGGACTTCTCGGTTTTTTTGTTTTTTTTCTGTTTTTCGGCCTCAACTATTTGGTTGAGTTCTTATTCGTTTGGTGTTTGGCCCGTTTTTTGCTTGCTTATGTTTTTCTATCTCTGGGTTTTTCGTTTGTAAATATGTTTCTTTGTAGTTAGTAAAGTTTCCTTGTCCAAAAAGAAAAAAACACGGTATGAAACCACAAAATTTTAAGAGAACTAACAAAAAGACAAGCAACGCTTCAAAATTTCTCTCGCATACCTTATTTGGATCTCTCTAAACATTTCTCGTGGTCATCTATTTTTCAAAATTTTATATCAATGCTCAAAGTGCAAGGTGGAATCCTGGAGGAGGTTCAAGTAGTGTTTAAGGGTCTGAATACTTTGAAGAGATGAGTGTCAATTTTTCTCTTCTGCTCTTGGTTTATCTGCTCTCTCTTGGGTCCATCGATACTCTTTCTTGTTTTGGTTTTCATGCTCTTTGGTATATTTGCTCTCCAAAAATTCATGTTGCACTCTCTTATAGTATAAACTATAAAAATAAAGAAAGGCTTGTTCCGAATAAAGAATCTACTTGTCCCTCATTTATGATTAACGTATCTTTATTGTACAAATAACATAATCAGAACTGTTTATTCTCTTTATCATCCTTTAAAGATCTGTTGACCCTAAATACTACCAAGCCTACACTGCGCGCATGCTGAGTAATTAATAAGCTAACTACGTCATTCGGTTGCGTGCAAGGCGTGCCAACTCATCCGCTAAGTTCGGCCGGGGAGTAAAATATGTTGATATGGTGTTGGGCATGCTGCTAAATTCTTGATCTCGTAACTGCAGTCGAGGAAGGAACGTCTCTGCCTTCGGGTTCTAGAGCCTAAAGATAAGGTTACTAGTTCTGTGAAGTTCAATTTCAAATTCGGCTTTCAATATGCCGAATGTAGTAACCTGGTACCACCTCACTTCTCCGAGAAGGCTGATGAGATGACCTTTACCAACAAGGACTCGGAAATCCTTGTTGACCAAGACTTGGATAAATAACCAGTCTGTTGGAAATGTGCCCTAAAAGCCAATCATATGATGATACTTTACGGACATTTCACATGTTAAACTAATTTAGTTTAACAAGTATATAAAAAGGGCAAAGATTATTGTTTAAGCTGTCTCATATAAATGTTATATGCTTAAATGATAAGTCCAAGGAATATGTAATTGGGAGAATGTGATCTAAAGAAGTTAGATTCATGAGACCATTCTCTTTCGTATACATATCCTAAACGTTCCTGATCATAGGATTGCCAATTGGGCATTGACAGTTCGTTAAGATCAGTACATGCTATGTATTCTCTTAGGAAGAGTGACTGGTCTCGATTCATTAGTGTGACTGACACCAAGATAAGTATGTAGGTGCTCAATAGAGAATGAGTCCACTGAACACGATCAACGAAGAGTTCTTATACTCATGTCACATGAGAACTCATGGTTGGGATAATGCAAAGTAATCCTTTGACCTGAGGCATCATAGTTGTCTTGTGGTTAGGTCCTTGATCTTTGACTATGTCAAAGTCACTCCATCAGAAGGTGTCCACAACATAGTTGGGGTTGAGCCACTTAGCCATGGAGGCAAGTGAATGCACAACAAGGAATCTCTAACCTTCGAACTATTTGAGGGAAAATACTCTATGATACGATTAAGAATCTCTAGCCAGAGTATGAATGATATTTAGGAAGTCATTCCAAATCACATTCAAGGTAATCATATAAGTAAAAGAATCATATTGGATAGTAAACATGAATATACTATCAAACCAAACAATGTGGTCAAGAGTATTGTATTAAAGAAAGACTGTATTGCATTGTAATCCTAAATTGAATAGGTTCCCCACCTCTTCTGATTAGCTTGGGTAACCATGACATACTGCTAGGTGTCACTCATGGTTTGTGGAAGCCCTAAACGTGTATAATCACTAAAGGGAGAATTGAAAGTAAGTTTCAATTCATAATCGATTTGAAGAGTTCTAATCGCCCACTACCTCGCTAAAAGGAACCTAATGGATCGTACACCAAGTAAGGTAGAGATTGAAGAAACAACGGAGATGAGTAAGGATAATTAAATGGTTTAATTATTTATGACTAGGATTAGTTAATATGTTAATTAATCAAACGAATATGTTTGTTAAAGACCTCAGGTTAGTTTTGGGCTGCAAGGCCCAATGGGATTTGAATGTCAAGCCCATTAACTCAAATTGTATGACAACTTGAAAACAAAAAGGGCTTGAAAGCCCAATAAACCCTTAATGGTCGGCCATGATAATAATGGAGTGGGTTTTGGACTTATTACAAGTTTGCCACTCCAATGAAGGTAGGTATAAATGTGACTTTATAGCCTTTTCTTCATTAGGGTTTTCTTTTGGAGAAAAGATGAGAACACAATTCTCTCCTTTTCTCTCTAAGAGGCCAGCCACCCTAGGGAGAGATTACTAGCATCTAAATCTTCCTAGGTCACTCATCTCTTCATCAATGCTCTCCTTGGTGAGGAAAAATTAGAGGTTCTCTATTTTGGGAACTTGGAGAATCCTTTCAACCATCCTCCTCCAAGAAATCCATGGAGCTAAGAAGCAAGGAATGAAGGCCCTCTCCTTGGGTGATTAGCCTTTGCTTATGCAAGAGGAATCAACAAAGGTATAAGATTTCTCAACTCACTTTGTTCTTGAGTTGAGTCTTGGTTCACCCAACTACTAGGCTTTGAATTTCATGGGTAAAGTTTTGTTATTAAGTGCATACAAGCATGATTCCACCTTTTAATTGTTAATTGCATGCATATATGTTGCTTAAATGAACTTGTTTTCACAAATTTTTCCTTCACAGTTGGTCTCGAAGCAGTGTTGTCTATCCAAACTGAAGGTGCTTCTCAATTGGCTAATTCTACGGCTCTAGTGCTGTCTATCCAAACTGAAGATGTCACCAGTTGCATTCATAGTGCTATCAATGCAAACTGAAGATATGTTAGCAAGAAGAAAGGGGAAGAAGAAAAAATCTTAGGATTGTTGAGAAGCTTTGCATAGGGAAATTTATGTGTTGATTTGAAGGGGTGTCTTCTGTTGCAGAGCACTTGTATTTATAGCATTCATATTTTCTGCTTGGCATGGCCTGATAATTTTGCAAAGTCCAATGCAACTTAAACTTGCAGAAAGAAAATTGATCCATGTTATAAGGCTATCCTTCAAACTGCTATCTGTGCCTTCTCAAACAAAACAAAAGCCTATCAAGGCTTATCACATCATCATAGAACTCCATCAGTAACCTTGCTTTATCCCATTAAGACTCCCAATGCGACTATAAAGCCTTCTTTTTCCACGAGTCCTAATGATGCATGACTCACGTGGCCAAAGCAATACCACAAAAGAAAAACATATTCTCCAGTATCCTATTTTGCATGCCTACTCGTTGTGCTCTAGATGACATAGATAATTTTATTATCTCATTTAAGAGATAAATATTTGATTAAAAATTCATAATGTTATCCTTTAAATAATAATTAAAAATTATCTTAGCAAATCCAACAATTTAAAATTAGCTCATTCAACGGTCTCAAATGCCTACGCCGATATTGTAAACTCGGGTCCAAAGATCACCTTTCAATTTTCTTGAGCTTCGGCTTGCGCAGCCAAATGGTTGAGGAAATTAAACTTTTAAAGCTGGGTCGCAGAACTTTTAAAATTCATTTTTCCACTCTGGTTGTTCAAGCTTCTTAGTCGAAAAGGACAAGACCAAAAAAATAATATCACCGAGCTTGGTAAAGAACAAATAACCCTCGGTCATCGAATTCATATCCTAAGCAATGCATCGAACTATCATAACTTTCTCGGCCTGGTGCAATCAGAAAATTTCTTAGACCAAGTGACTAGCTCTCTAGTCACCACTTTGCAAAGTTGATCGACGCCAATTGTAATAGTTGAAAATAGTGGTGGAAAATAATGACTAATAGTCTAAGGTAACCCAGCTTAATCCTGTAGTTCAACTCAAGAAGTGTGATCAAATTAACTCGAGTAATGCTATTCATACCATATTTTTATACCACATTTTCATATCACCTTAGGTGGCATCTGATGTGGACAGCCACATCATTTGAAAATTTTGCAAAACCCAAGGAAATGGAGGAGAAAGACTTCTCGTATACTCTAAAAATCTAATTAATTCAAATGATGTGGTTGTCCACATCAAATGCCACCTAAGGTGCTATGAAAATGTGGTACAGAAATATGGTATGAATAACATTAATCAATTAACTCATGCATGCTCACAGCAGTTAAGTATATCAGCTTCCACCAGTGCAACGTCAGCGATCATGATGATAACATCCCACGCAATTCACTGATGAAATCTATGATTTTGTGGTGGGTAGACAAATACAAGACAATATTGGTATTGCCCAAGAGGTTTTTCATTTTCTGAAAGGTAGAACAACGAAGAACAAGTTCGAATCGGGAATTAAACTTGACATACAAAAAGCCTATGACAGGGTAGAGTGGGACTTTCTGGATGCGATAATGGAGAGAATGGGTTTTTGCAGTTTGTGAAGAAAGCTCATCATAGGGTGTGTGACTTCTGTCAAGTTTGCGTTCATCCTTAATGGGCAAACAGGAAACAAGTTCGCTCCTTCTAGAGGCCGTCGGCAAGGAGACCCTTTATCCCTGTATTTATTTCTTTTGGTGGGAGAGGTTTTATCGAGAATGATTCAGGTGGCGGTGGAGAACAGAATGTTAGATGAGGTGCGAATAGGAGCCACGGGGCCGATCTTATCACACATCTTCTTTGCTGATGATAAGTTAATCTTTTTGTTGGCTGATGATAAAAATTGTAGGAATTTTGTCAAGCTTCTTTGGACGTACTATGATGCTTAGGGACAGGAAGTTAACATGTAAAAATCCAGTGTGTACTTTGGGGCGAATACTCCGGCGAGGGTCTCCGATGAATTGGGTGCTATTCTTAGCATGTCGGTGGTTAATAACCCTGGCACGTATCTGGGTGTCCCAACGTTATGGGGTCGTTCGAAGAAGCAGGGCCTCGCTTATGTTAAAGGGAGAATTATGGGGAAATTGCAAGGATGGAAGCAAAAAACTTTGTCAAAGGCAGGAAATGAAGTCTTAATCAAAGCGGTTGCTCAAGCTATACCCGCCTATCCTATGAGCTTATTTAAATTTCCAACAGTGGTTTGTGAGGATTTGGACGCCTTGGTTGTAGGATTCTGGTGGGGAGACTCGGGTGGTGGAAGAAAGATTCACTAAGTGTAGGGCTTCCCAAGAAATTGGGTGGAATGGGCTTCAAGAACTTCAAGGAGTTTGATGTTGCGCTTCTAGCCAAACAATGTTGGTGTCTAATCTATGATCCAGACTTGCTTTAGGCTCAAGTTCTTAAGGCCAAATATTTCCCGTCATACTCATTATTGGAAGCTAAAAAAAGGGGTTGGGCTTCTTGGACCTGGAGTAGTCTTTTATCGGGACGTGACTTACTTCTTAATGGATCTCACTGGAAAATAATAAGGGGAAACAATGTGAAAGTTTGGGTGGACCGTTAGTTACCTTCCCTCCCCTCGGGGCACCTACTCCGTTAGGTGAGGTTGATTTAACTAGAAATCTTCGAGTTAGTTCTCTCATCTGCCCTATCTCTTGGGAGTGGGATATTAATTTTCTACAGCCATTTCTCTCAAAAGCTGATCAAGAGGCTATTAGAGAAAAGCCTATTGGTGTTTTGAGTATATGTGATCGATGGATTTGGGTTGCGGGCAAGAATGGAAGGTACTCGGTCAAATCTGGGTATCGATGGATTCAATCGAGGTCCTTGAGTATGAGGGATCATCGCCTACTTCATGCTCAATCTATTCCAGTGGAGTTATGGAAAAGCGTCTAGAAAGTGGAGGTGCCACCTAAAATTCGGCATTTTTTATGGAGTTCTCTTCATAATGCCTTTGCTACAAATGCTTCTCTTTTTAAGAGACGATCTTCCCCATCCCCTTCTTACCCCATTTGTCTTAGTAAGGATGAAACAACTGAACATCTTTTCTTCCTCTGTCCGTGGGTCCAATTAGTGTGGTTTGGAGGTGTTTTGAATTATAAGGTGAACAGGAATGGTATCAAGTAGTAGGGATGTGGTTGCAGGAGGTTTTTAATTCAAATTTTAGGGCATCTGCTAACGGGTTGTGGGTTCCATCGATTGTGGCTTTTACATATTGGTTTATTTGGAAAGCTCATTGTGATTTTATGTTTAATCAGGTTCCAATCAATCTTTCCAAGGTTGTTTTGGCAATCTCCAATGTGGTGGGTTCGTTCGTGACAACAACACGGGTTTCTGAGGAAAATGGGTCGCGGGGGAGTGTGGAGATCGACTTGGTCTCAAGGCAAGTGCCTTAACAATTTTCTTAGGCCGAAGTTTGATTATGGCCGAAGGAAAATTGTCCCTGCCTTTTGATCCAACCATTCTTCAAATGGAATTGATTTGTATCCAAAACCTAAAATTGTTTTCTTATCAAGCCATTCATAAAATTGAGTTTTATCTTCATTTAACCATTGATCATGTAAGCTGTGATGAACTTTCACCTTTATCATTTAAGAGAAAGATTTTTGCCTTTCTTCACATGTTTTAAGGATCTGTTCCGCATGAAGTTGAACTAGGAATGCGTCCAATCTGTTGAACGAAGCCGGATTGACATCTTGATATATCATATGAACTTCGTAGTTTTACCACTAGGTCCCACTAGGCGTGCCAAAATGTTAACCCTAAAAACTACCAAGCTTACGTGGCGCGCAGGCCGAATAATTATTAAGCTAACTACGTCATTCAGTTGTGTGTAGGGCATGCCAACTCGTCGACCGAGTTCTATTGGGGAGTAAAATATGTTGACGTCATGTTGGGCATGCTGCTAACTTCTTGATCTCACCACTACGGCCAAGGAAGGAACACGTCTCGACCTTCGGGTTCTAGAGCTTGAAGACAAGGTTGCTAGTTCAGTGAAGTTCAATTTCAAATTCGGTTTTCAATGTGCCGAATGTAGTAACCTGGTAACACCTCAGTTCACCGAGAAGACTGATGAGATGACCTCTACCAACAAGAACTCGAAAATCCTTGTTGACTGAGACTTGAATAAATAACCAGTCAGTCTCGAAGCAATGTTGTCTATCCAAACTGAAGGTGCTCCTCGGTCGGTTGATTCTACGGCTCCAATGTTGTCTATCCAAACTGCAGATGTCGCCGGTTTCCTTCACAGTGCTGTCTATCCAAACTAAAGATGTGTTGGCGAGAAGAAAGGGGAAGAGGAAAAAATCTCAGGGTTGTTGAGAAGCTTTGCGCAGAGCAATTTGTGTATTGATTTGGAGAAGCGTCCTCTATTGCAGAGCACTTGTATTTATAGCATTCATATTCTCTGCTTAGCATGGCCTGCTAATTTTGCAAAGTTCAACTGCAACTCAAACTCACGGAAAGAAAATTGATCTGTATCAGAGGGTTATCCTCTAGACTACTATATGTGCCTTCTCAAACAAAACAAAAGCCTATCAAGGCTTATCTCATCATCATCAGAACTCCATCGGTAACCTTGCTTTATCCCATTAAGACTCCCAATGCAACTATAAAGCCTTCTTTTTCCATGACGTCTGTCCAGGTGCAACCATACATGCAAAGTAAATTACAATTTAATTGCAATATCAGCTAATCACTTGAGATACCATCTTCCACCAAATACCACTTTGTATCAGGAGTCCTAATGATGCATGACTCACCTTCTATCATAATGTTATCCTTTAAATAATAATTAAAAATTATCTTAGCAAATCCAACAGTTTAAAATTCGCTCATTCAATGGTCTCGAATGCCTAGGCCGATATTGTAAAATCAAGTCCAAACAAGATCATATGTGCAAAAAATTATTCAATTTAGAGATCGTTTAGCTATTTACATGCATAAAAAAATGAACAATTCATCATATGAGGATTCTACTTGTTAATAAATTTGTTAATCAGTTTGACACAAATGACTAGCTAAATGATCTTCAAATTTTTTTACGTATATAATCTTCAGATGATAATAAAAACATTAAACAGTTCTAATAATAATATTTGTATAATGAAAATACATTAATTATAACTGGAAGAGAAGTAAATTCGACCGTTGAACACAATCAGTATCCTTAAGGAAAATTCTGGAACAAAGTTATCACTTTATATGGGAACGTGCCATCAGTCATCTTCTAGCATGGTCAAAGAAAAGAAAGGAGACAAAACACTTTTTGTTAGTGGACAATTAATCAAAAATTATAATAGTAGATTCTAACGAAGTGGGCATCATATTCTAGAGAAATATTAATATAATCTGAATAAATAACCGCATATATGTTTAGGACATGCATTGCAACAGAATTAATGGTTTAGACCACACAATGACTCGGAAAAATAAAGAATTTTTCTTTTCTTTCCTAATAATCTAATAAACTTGCATTATTGAGCACCCTAGTAGGAAATAAACAGTTACCAGCCAAAATTATCAATAATTCCCAGAGCCACATCACAAATATGCTTCAATCCCTTCTCTCTTCTTGCAAGTTCAGGAGGATAAGCCAAACCTGGGTACCTTTTGAAAGCATTGTGGCAGGCATTTGGGTAGTCTGCTGCTGCAGTGATGTGCATGTAAGCATAATCGTAAGACACTGAACCTAAATCCTGCACTGAAGCTTGAAGGGCATCACCGACGTAGCCGTACTTGTCGGCACACTCCTTGAGGACCTTCTTCAAGTTTGTGTCATTGATGCTTGAGCTGATTACCTGAGAGGACAAGTACGATGAGGTGGCAGTTGCGTTTGCCATTCCAATCCCAACCATAATAACTGCCAACCCCTTTGTGTCTGCATTTATGCTTGTGGGAACAGATTTGAGGGATGAGACGCAAAGGCCATAGTACTTGGTGTTTTTGCATGTGTTCTGGATCAGGGTTGAGTCAGCTTGGATGAGAAAATTAGGGTTTTGGCGAGGAAATGCAACTGTGAGAAGAAAAAGCAAGCAAATAGTAGAAGAACTCATCTGAGAGGATTAATGTAATTTTCTTTAGCTCTAGATTTTGCTACGGAGGAAGAAAAAGGGGAGGAAAGCCAGATAAAGGATTCAAAGGAATTTTAATGTTTTATTTATTTTTCTATGGTTGCAAATTGCAATGTGAGAGGTCAGAGATGTATTGGGTGTTTTCACTTTGTGTGTCGAATGAGCTGTGTATATAATTAAAGAGGAAGGGGCACTATTTGGCAGGAGGCTATGAAACCATGCTATGCATTGAGGCCTTATTTGGCAGAAACGTAAATGCCAAAACATGAGTCACGGGTCACAGATGAACAACAGTTGAGGCTCTCAATCCAATCTTCTCTTTTGGTACCGTTTGATACATGAGAAAGCACGGAACGCAACGGGACGAGGCGTTCCGTTCCACGTTTGGTACGTTAAAAACAATGGAACCAGCTGTCTCATGGAACGTCTTTTGGCTGAATTTTTGTTCCACCTCATCCCTGAAAAGACTGGTTCCACTTCTATGAAACACAAAATTGCCCCTTATATTTTTCAATATTTACACCATCTAAAACAAACCCAAATCCATTCTCTGTTGCTACCTTTCTTTTCCCAAAGCCTTCCTCATCATCCTCATCCTCTCCTATAGCCATCGACTGCACCCAGCCAGCAGGCAGCAGCACGAAGCCACTTTCACCCGTAGCCTTCTCTCTCTTCCTCGCGCATCCCCACCCTTCGCCGTCTCCTCTCTCCTTCTCCTCCCACCATTACCACCCGTCCCCACCGCCTCTCATCCGCTGCATTGCATCCTTAACAACTCCTCTCCCTCACCGCCATACGACATTTCACCGCCCCCCGAGGCCGCTTCATCCTTATCATGAAACCCTGGTGCAGAAGATCTATAAATCGATTCGCCGTCCTGGCGTCGCCTCCAAGGCTAGGGCTTGTTAGTGTTTTGGAAGGTTTATATTTTGTAGAAATGTTCTTGACAGGGTTTTTGGTTATGGAAAAACACAGAAATGTAAGGAGGGATTTCGGCTATTACAGTCTGCACTCTTAGCAGCTCATAGCAAACATATATATATGCTGTCAATAGGGTTTTGGTATACAAGGTCAAAACTTATCTCCATTGGAGTTAGTTGACAAAAACCACAACCACCAGATAGTACTAAGCTAATCTAAGCCCTTCACTGGAGCTTTTAATCTAAGCCTTACACTTGTAAAAACACATTACTTAAAAAACAACTAGCCGTTACAAAACTAGCCGTTAGCATGTAGCTGCTTCATTTCTTCGATCAAACTGGAAGTGTTTAGCATCCAACACTCCCCTCTAAACTCTTCCTGGTGTTAACTCCAAGCAAGCTTCGAAGGTATGTGAACCTCTCTTTTGGTAATGCCTTTGTAAAAATGTCTGCCATCTGATCTTCAGTTCTGCAATACATTAATTCAATGACATTTTCTTGTAGTGCATCTCCGATAAAGTGATACTTCCTCTTTATGTGCCTTGTTCTCTGATGAAAAACTGGATTTCTTGTCATTGCTATAGCTGAGGTATTATCACACATTAGCTTAGTTGGCTCAACTTGCATTTCTCCAAAATCTTTTAGAACAAATCTCAACCAGATTGCTTGAGATGTTGCTTCTGCAACACTCACATACTCAGCTTCGGCTGTTGATAGTGCAACACTTTGTTGCATGACCGAGGCCCACGAGAACACACCAGAGCCAAATGTAAAAGCATATCCCGATGTGCTTTTCATATCATCTTCACTACCTCCCCAGTCATTATCACAGAAACCAACCAGAATAGCTGACTGTCCTTTTTCATATTTGATTCCAAAATCAATTGTTCCTTGCACATACCTGAGAACCTTTTTTGCAGTTCCCAAGTGTATTTTGGTAGGACTATGCATGAATCTTGAGAGCAGGCTTGCAGCATACATAATGTCTGGCCTTGTTGCTGTGAGGTATAACAGGCTGCCAACAATTTTCCTGTAGAGATTTGCATCCACTAACTCACTTCCATCCTCACTCTTGAGCTTCTCATTTGCAATTAAGGGAGTGCTTACTGGTTTGCATCCCTCGGTCCAAATTTGTCCAACAATGTCTGTGCATATTTCATTTGATGAATGAAAATGCAATCTGATTTTTGAATCACCCCCATTCCAAGAAAGTGGTGAAGTAACCCCAAATCTGTCATCTCATATTTTCTCATCATTTCATTTCTAAATTCATCCACCATTTTCTTACTGTTTCCAGTAAAAACCACATCATCCACATAGATGGACACAATGAGAGTTTCTGACTTGTTCTCAACCTTGGTATAGAGTGTTGCTTTACTAAGGCTTTTCTTGAATCCACACTTAGTGAGATGTGCATCAATTTCACTATACCAGGCTCTTAGTGCTTGCTTCAGGCCATAGAGTGCCTTCTTTAATATATACACTTTGCTTTCGAACCCTTTGACTTCAAAACCTTGTGGCTGGTCCACATAGACCTCTTCCTCTAGTACACCATTCAAGAAATAAGACTTGACATCTAACTGGTATAGCTGCCAACCCTTCTGTGCAGCTAATGCAATTAGTGTCCTGATTGTATCTAGTCTAGCCACAGGTGCAAATGTTTCATTAAAGTCAATTCCAGGCTTTTGAGAGTAGCCTTTAGTCACTAATCTAGCCTTGTTCTTCTGTACTGATCCATCCAAGTTCAACTTGGTTTTATAGACCCACTTCACACCTCTCACAGGTTTATCACTTGGTCTGTCTACCAGAGTCCAAGTTTCATTTTTCTCTATCATTGAGATTTCATCTCTCATTGCCATCTGCCATGACTTGTCATTTTCAGCCTCTTCAAAGGTCTCTGGTTCAATTACACAGAATTTTCATACTGCATAGATTTCTTCTAGGCTTCTCATTCTAATTGGTGTTGATCCTGAGCTTGAGTTTGAACTCGAGCTTTGTTGCCTTCTCTATTGAGATGTTGAACTTGCACTTGAGTTTTGTGTACTCTGAGGGGTTTGAACTGGTGAGATATAAGGAATTTGCAAGCTTTCTTCTTCAGATTCATAAATTTCACCAATTTCAGTTTGTTCAGTTCTTTGCTCAGAGACATCAACTTGCAGTGATACTTTGTCTTGTTTTACTGCATTTGTCTCCCAATTCCACAATGATTCTTCATCAAAAATTACATCTCTTGAGAAATTGATCTTCTTGGTTCTCAGATTATACAGTCTATAACCTTTTTCATTTGTGCCATACCCAACAAAAATGCACTTATTGCTGGATTCTTGTAACTTGTGTCTGAGTTGTGATGGCACCAGTGCATAACACACAGAGCCAAAAACCTTTAAGTGCTTAACTCCAAGTTTTCTTCCACTGAACACTTCGAATGGAGTTTGCTTCTCCAAAGCTTTGGTAGGACATCTATTCAAGAGATACACAGCAGTATTCACAGCTTCTCCCCAAAATGGATAGGGTATTTTCTTTTCATGTAGCATGGATTTTGCCATCTCCACTATAGTCCTGTTCTTTCTCTCTGCAGTGCCATTTTGTTGAGGAGTGTAAGCTACTGTGAGTTGCCTTTCTAGACCCAAATCTTCACAGAAAACTTTGAATTCCAGTGAGGTATACTCACCTCCCCTATCACTCCTTATCTTCTTGATTTGATGCCCACTTTGTAACTCCACCATTGCTTTAAACTTCCTGAATATATTGAAGACTTCTGATTTGAACCTCATAAAATATACCCAACACATTCTTGAGTAGTCATCTATGAAAGTCAAGAAGTACTTATTCCCACTGATGGATGCATTTTTCATTGGACCACACACATCAGTGTGAATTAGTTCTAGTGGTTTCTCAGCCCTCCAAGCCTTTCCAGTTTCAAACTTGTCCCTGTGTTGTTTCCCAAATGCACAGCCTTCACAAACCTCCTTCATTTCATCCATTTGAGGCAAACCTTGCACCATTTCATGTTTTTGCAAATTTTTTAGACTTTGCACATTCAAGTGCCCAAACCTTTTGTGCCATAGTCTCTCTGACTCAATTTTGCCTGCCTTCCTTGCCACTTTTTCCAAGCATTTCAGCAACAATGGAAAGCTTCTGTTTTTCATTTGAACTTTCACAACCAGATTCAATAGAGTTCTATCATCATATACTTCAGCAATGGTATCTCCAAACAACAAGAAATGGCCATGTTCCATCATCTGTCCAACACTTAAAGGGTTTTCATCCAGACCAGGTACCAACATGGTTTTCCTCCAGAACAGGTACCAACATGACTTCTTCAATGTGTCTTCTTCCCTTCTTGGTTTCTATGATGAGAGTACCTCTGCCAGTTGCTTTCACAATATCGCCATTTCCCATCTTAACCTTTCCAGTGAATGTAGTATCAATATTAGTTAATAGAGACTCATGAGCAGTCATATGATTACTGCACCCACTGTCTATATAGGACATTTCACTGTCTTTTACAACATTGGCACTAAAAGCACAAAAGACATTGTTTTCTTCTTGTTCTTGTTTTGCAATGTTCACTTGCAGAGTGGTGTTTAATCTGGAATCCTTCTGCAAATGGCCAAATCTATTGCATTTGTGACATTTTGGCTTTCCTTTAAACCAACATTCACCAAAATGGGCTTTATCACAGTATATGCACAATGGTTTGGTTTTTCAACCCCCATTGTTGCTTCCACTGTTGTATTTGTTCTCTCCACTTGGTCTTCCTTCCCACTTCTTATTTTTCCCTTTCCAATCTCTCCTTGGTCTGTTTTGATGCTGATTAGAGTGATTTGATGACCCTATGTTTAGTGACTGGAAGGCTTTCTCAGTTGCACCATCAGAATGCCTTTCGAGCCTTTGATCGAAAGCTCTCAAGGAAGCCATTACATCTTGAACACTGAGTGTATCAGTATCCTTAGTTTCTTCTATCACACTCACAATAGAGTCATAAGGCTTAGTCAAACTAATTAGAAGCTTTTGCACTATTCTTTCATTAGGCAATTCTTCTCCATAAGTTTTCATTTGAGTCACAACATCAAACAGCCTAGAAAAATAGTCTTTAAGTGGCTCATCTTCTCTCATGCGTGTATATTCAAAATCACGTCTAAGAGACTGGAGTTTTACTTTCCGTACCTTCACATCTCCTTTGTATTCTTGTTGCAGAGTATCCCAGTCAGCTTTGGCAGTTTCTTCATTTGCTATCCTTGGGAATATGACATCGGAGATAGCACCTTGAATGATTCCCAACGCTTTAGCATCATTCATCCTGTTCTCCTTCAATGTAGCTATCTGCTTCTCTGTGAGATCCTCTTCTAGAGCATCTACCTCCATTTCTGGTAACTCATATCCATTTTGAACCATTTCCCAGAGATCATACGACTTGAAGATGGTTGTCATCCGGATCCTCCAATAGTCGTAGTTTTCTCCATCAAAGACTGGAGCTTTAAGTTCTCCTCCACCAGCTCCTTTCATCTTTAACTTATATTGATAGTTAGGGTTTCAGCTTTTACTTGAACAACCCTCGAAATAGGTTCCACAACACCCAGATTTCAGTGATCAAGAACAAAGCTCTGAGGCCATGTTAGTGTTTTGGAAGGTTTATATTTTGTAGAAATGCTCTTGACAGGGTTTTTGGTTATGGAAAAACACAGAAATGTAAGGAGGGATTTCGGCTATTGCAGTCTGCACTCTTAGCAGCTCATAGCAAACATATATATATGCTGTCAGTAGGGTTTTGGTATACAAGGTCAAAACTTATCTCCATTGGAGCTAGTTGACAAAAACCACAACCACCAGATAGTACTAAGCTAATCTAAGCCCTTCACTGGAGCTTTTAATCTAAGCCTTACACTTGTAAAAAACATTACTTAAAAAACAACTAGCCGTTACAAAACTAACCGTTAGCATGTAGCTGCTTCATTTCTTCGATCAAACTGGAAGTGTTTAGCATCCAACAGGGCTTACGCCGATGTCAACGTGATCCGACCCAAGGACTACTGGGACTACGAGTCCCTCACTGTCTAATGGGGGTAATAAACTGATGAAATTCTCTTGTTTTTGCTTGGATTGTGAGAAAATGGAGGAAAATCTGGTTTGGGCTGGTGGGAAAATTGAATTTTTATGGATAAATGCTTTTGCTTTTTTGAATTAATTGAGATTAATGTACAGGGAGCAGGGTGATTACGAGGTGGTGAAGAAGGTTGGGAGAGGAAAGTATAGTGAAGTGTTTGAAGGGGTTCACTGTACCGATAACGAAAAATGTATTATCAAGATTCTCAAACCTGTTAAAAAGAAGAAGGTAAGTTCTGGATTACATTGCTTTTACCTTCTCATGTGAAAAAGATAGACATTTTGTTGTTCTTATCAGTTGGGTAATTCTATTTGTTTCATTCTTGTTATCATATATGCCGGACTTATATTTCATGTAATCGCGAATTCTGTACTTGTATACGGCTGGTGTTTTCATAGAATTAAGTTTCCTAGAGTGGTTAGTGTTCTTTCATTTGTTAGATACCTAATGAATGAGGATAGTGTGTTGGAAGAGTTTGAGTGAAATCCTATCATGATTTTTTTTCCTGAAGTGTCGGTGCAACCTATTTTTGACTGCCCCTGGCATATGAAGTAAAAGTTCTCTTCTGTACAAGAGCTTTGTATTGAATCACTGCGGTGACGCTTACTTTTCTGTTTGGTTCGAAATGCAGATTAAGAGGGAGATAAAAATACTGCAGAATCTCTGTGGGGGCTAAGTCAGAACGTGGACTCAATGGAGGGATTGCAAGAGAAATATATGATGAGTGGAGAGGAAGGAGGGCTTGAAAACTGGTTAAGATGGTAGTTGTTGTAATTGTCTTTTATTATTTGATGATAATTTGTGAGATGATTGTTGTAATTGTTTTTAATTGTTTGAAGACTACTGAAACGTAGACATGTATGGAAGCCTACTTCCGGAAAATAGAGACTCATAATTTTTACACTTATACTATACATATTGTTTGAATGTTGCCTCTTCACATCATTGATCCGATAAGCTTCAACCATGTTGAAGCTAATCATGGTATTGTTATAAAAGAGAGAATTCATGGCATAACATATCTTCAATCATGCGCTAATGTAAGTCATGTGCTAATGTAAAAAATATGTCGTAGATAAGCATATATGTGTTCAAAAAACAAAATAATAATATGTTCTGTCCCGTCTCACACATAAACATTATACCAAACAACAGACGGAACAAGGGTAAATTAATCATTTAATATTTTGGTTCAATTCCATCCAACGGGTACCAAACATAGAACAGAATCTCCGTTCCGTCCTGTCCCATCTCATCCGCGTACCAAACGGTACCTTTAAGTACTGAAATGATTTGGTTTTATGCTGGGAATCTTGATGAAATGTTTTGGCCAATAAACAATGAAAAAAAGAGCTTGGAATTTTTTTGTGATCCAAAATAATTAATGCATTTTATTAAATTTTGGAAAGAGACCAAATTTTGTTTAACAATGGATCTCTATCTCCTTATTTGTACTTTTTTTTTTTACTCCTTTTTCTTCCTCGTTATTTTCGCTCTCCTCTCCTCATAGGCTCCTCCTCCTTTCCTCTCTGTCTTCCTTCCTACCTTTCCTTTTTCTTCTCTCTCCCCCTCTTTCTTCTTCATCACTCTCTCTCATATTTCTTCTTCATACTTCTCTCTCTCCATAATCTTCTTCTTTTTCATATTGTTTCATATATTTATATGAAACGAATTTACCGTCATCATGACATTTTGTTTCAATAATACAATATCATCATCGCATGACATTTCAATTTTGGATGGAGACGTCATATGATGGTAAATCCATTTCTTGTAAATTATTCTCCTTCTAAAAATTTTCCTCATTTTGAATATTTATGGATGAGTCATGAGTGAGGGGGTTAGAGATAGCTTTTATGTTAGTATATTTTGAGGAATTATATATGAAGATTTAAAAGCTTAAAATGTGAAGGTTGATTATAATTGTAAGGCCATTTAGTAATACGGTATGGTAGTATTCTTCTCAATTTGTAAGTGAGAGATCTTAAGTCCAAATCTCTTGGATGGCTAATTCAATACCAAATTAAGTTGTCTATTATGAGCCTTAGCCGAATTTCCCCCCTCACCATAAAATAGATCGTTGTACTAAAAAAAAATTATAATTGTAAACTGATTGGTAATGGTGGAAACGTGCTCACTAGCTTCCTAAATAATATAGTGAGACTCCTATCTCAACAAACTGGAACATCAGTCAAATGATCTTAATGTAGGAGAAGATTGACTTAACCGTGTTATTAAGCGATTCTGTTCATTTTAATACCAAAGATTTAGTTGGGACTGAGACCAAAACAAGACGGTTCAATTGAAGTTTACTGGTTAAGCGTTTTCAGTTAAGGTTTAGTGTGTAAAGTTTAAAACAATGTAATTAGAGAAGTCGGATTCTACGTATGGTAATTAAAATCCTAATCAGGGTTGAAATTAAAAGCGCTAATAATCACTGCATTTGTTGGTTATTGTACAGATTTTGACTTATTAATCATGAAAATAAAACGGATTAGCGCTTTTCCCTTCTTTTTCTTTCTTTGACGAGGAGTAATAATATACGATTATGATCGGATCAGAGACATTCATAGCATACGCATGGATTGTAGTCATTTAACAGCTATAAATATCAACCTAGACTTGACACAACTGATCCAAGAACACCACAATGCAATAGACAACATAAAAGAGTATTTCAGTGCTAAACTCTAAACTTGCACCCATTTCCATAGAACAAGCAATGGAGCATTTCTTTTCACTATGAAGAAAGACTGTCCTATAGACAACACGTCAGGTGAACAATCGGCTTTCAAGATTTAAGTTAATATTGCATTAATTCCAACTAATTTAATCAATAAATTTCCCAAACAAAGCTGCAGATGTTTTAGATTTTTTTTCTGTACACTCTTCTTAACTGTTGCTAATGATTGCTTCCAAAATGTATGTCCCAGTCTCAAAATGCTTCACTGTGAAATGTCTATACCAGCTAAGCCACTGTTTCAGTGCTTATAGAACACTAATTCTCGGCTACAATTGTTTTTGATAGCTTCCTCCAATTTCTCAATACGGTCAAAATCAACTTGGTAAGTAACCATGGTGATACCATCTTTACCGGTCTCATAATCTTGCTTGATGTCTTCAACGTGAAAAGATTGTAGCTGTAAACATCGCATCATAATATAAGATATGGAGACGCTTCAAAAATTTGACCATCTAAATGCAAAAGGGAGAGTTATCATAGTGCATCCAAACCAGCTCACCTGATGGTATAGAATGCCCAAAAGATCAAAGGGAACCTCGACCCCCATTCTTACCTGGATGAGAGAAGGGATAAGATCATATAATTAAACGTTCTAATGATACAGAAAATGAAATTATTTATGGGGCAAAAATAATACGGACTTAACTCAAATTAATTGAAACTGATTCAGACATTTGTGAGCTTTGGTCCCAAGGTTTTGAAGTGAAAGTCTACCGAGTCCCAAATATGAGGCAAAGGAATAAAACCCACATTCATTTTATGATACTGATAGAGTAGATTGCGACCAAGAATGGACGAGTATAGGGAAGTTCTTTCCTTTCCCGGTCCCGTTGCTTTCTGAAGCAGTAATTAAACAGGACATCTTGCATAAAAGAAAAAGGAGCTAATACCTTTGATTTCACAAGACAAGTTGGGGCATTTTTCAAGCATTCAGAGGCAACTCCTCCGTAAGCCCTGACGAGTCCTCCAGTTCCCAATTTAATACCACCAAAATATCTATAAAAATAAAATCAAATACAACACTCAATGCATAGAGCAGTAGCAATAAGCGTAAAGCAGACAACAGAGAACAAAGTGCACACTTTTAAGAATAAATTTGTAAAACAAACGGAAGCGAATGCATTTCATTGAAGAAAGAAATGCAGTTACCTGATGACAACCACCATAACTCTGTCAATTCCTGAAGATTCAATAGCAGAATGGATTGGTTTTCCGGCCGTTCCGGAAGGTTCACCGTCATCATTAGACCGGAATTGATCTCCAACCTGATCGGTACCTCATTTGATTAATTAAAAAAACAATACAAACAGATTACCAAATAACAAGCAAAAGAAAAAGAAATGGACGATTTCAAAACCCAAACCCTAACCTTGTACGCCCAACAATTGTGAGTAGCGCGCTGCTCTCGTACCTAAACCACCAAAACTTCATTTGCCACGGTTTTTCCTTTTGTGATGAAATCAAAGAACAAAAGTAGAATTAGCGTACCTGGGATAGGAACGATTGAGCGGATTGTTCGTCGGAGATGGGACCAGCGACGGCGATGAATTTGCTCTTCTTGATCTCTTTTTCGAATCTCACTATCTCCTTGATGCCCGTATACGCGCCGCCTCCACCACTCCTGTTGCTATTGCTGCTGGTTGCGGCGGCGGTGGTGACCATGGCTTTATTGGCTCCGGTGGCGACGCAGCAGCCTACTCCTGCAATTGAAACCAAGATTCGAATGCCTTGGTGGAGCTTGGTCGGCGCTACCTTCTGGTAGTATTTCTGGAAACTGAGATTGAAATTACGTGGCGTTATCGCTGCTACTGGCATTTGTCTCACACAAAACCCAAACACCGCTTTCTTCTTGTGCCAATGTGTATTGGACCTTCTGGGTTGTGATGGAAACCTTTAACGCACGGTGTCGTTTCGCTTGGCGCCTAATCTTTTCCTTACTTTATCTTCATGACCATGTTCTATTGGTACGTTTATTTTATCGAATTATCTCAGACTGAATTAGTTTTAAGAACTAAGCTGGATTAGATTAGAATAGACTAAATTTGACTTAATGAAGCATTTGGTGTAGTCTCCGACTAAAAGTAGATAACAATATTTTTTTTCTGAAGAAAAAACTCTCTCCGTCTCTCCCTTTTCTTTGGTCAAACTATCTCTCCTCCTTTTTCTCCATCTCTTTCATTTTCCTTTCCATCCAACTCCTCCTCCCCCACCCTCTCAACCTTTTCATTTCCTCTCACAGCTTCATAATCGACTATATATCTTCATAATCGACACCATTTTCCTATGTAATTGGCTCGAAGGTGAAAGATAAAAAAAAGTTTGCGATCAGGGATTTTTATGTTTTCTGGGGTTTATGCTCCACATCAATCTCATCGTTGATTCAAGCTCATCCCACAATTTTTTTTTTTTTTTTGGGTTCAAATTTTTCTGGATTTTCTGGTTGTTGGAAGTGAAGAAGAAGGAGATGGGAAGGGCAAAGTGGAGCAGAGATAGCGAAAGACTTGTCTTTGCCATTGTTTGGGTCGACCCAAGTGCCAAAAAGGCGCTAGGTTTGCGGGATGATGGAGATTCGCGACAACCGTTTCTTGTTTGGTCATTGGAGAAGAAGGGTTAATGCTACTCATCCGGGTCACTGTTCTGATACAATTATGTGATTGCTTTGATCACAAGGAAGGAGGCAAAAATGCAAATGGGAAAAAGTAGTTTTAGTATGGGAATGTAATAAGTTGGGATTTAGTAGTATTTTAGTAAGTTGAGAGGATAGTTTTAATATGTTTTGTCTATATTGTTGAGTTAGCACTCACTTGCTTGGTGAGTTTGTTATAACCTTTCGATTTTGGAGGCAACGATTATGAATGAAAAATATTGAAATTCCTTCTTCTCTCTCTCTTTCTCTGTGTAACTTCCATTGCCATAGGTTAACGTCGAACCCAGATTCTGAGTGCTAACATTGGTATCACCCAATTTCTCTTGGTTCGCTTCCTGTGTGTATGCCCCGCCGACCCGTTATTGCTCACGCGACACCCATGGATGCTCATGTTTCAGCTCTGGAGGCCCTCATTACCTCTATCCACTCCGTCGTTGCTGAGGCGGTGAACTCGTATGTTTAGACTTCCGTCTCCGAGGTCCTGGAGTCCAAACTACCTGTCCATTTGGATAATTATCTTTCGATGTATTTCGGGCAGTTTCACCGTGAACTCTCATTTTGCCTAGAAGGTGAGAGCTCTTCCGCTCTGATTTTCCCTGATCTATTCCCACCGCATGAGCTAGATCTGATTCAACTACCACGAAGTTTGAATTAGACTACGGGAGGTTATACTCTTCTCCAATCTTGGACTCCCTGTGTGGATTTCCCTCATTTCCTTGACGGTGATGATCTGTTAGCCTGGATCTACAAGGTCGCCCAGTTATTCTTGTTCTACAACACGCAGGACAATCACCGTGTCCTAACGACCTCATTCCACCTTGAGGAGGAAACGATGCCATGGTTCAAATGGATGGACTATGCGCACACCATACCACGATGTGAGGATTTCACCAGAGCATTTTATCAAGAATTTGGTCCATTTAAATTTGGTGAAAATGCTAAATTGTTGTTCAAGCTCCGCCAAACAGGTACACTAAAAGATTATATAGCTAATTTCATGAGGTTAGCTAATCGAACTTGTGATTTAGGTCCGATTCACCTGAAGAGCTGTTTCTTGGGAAGCCTTAAACGTAAATTGAAATTCGATGTGAAACTTCTTAAGCCTGAAATTATGCACGGTGCTATAGTTATAGTAGTGCAATTGGATACCAAGATTTTTTAGAAGAGGTCTAATATAGCTACCATGAACCCTAAGCCTCAACCTATAGGGACTAATCCTCACACTGTACCTAGAACAGGAGCCTTGCCTATTAAGAAATTAAGTCTCGTTGAGATTCAACTAAAGCGAGAGAGGGGAATGTTGATTTTGCTCAGATAAATGGACTAAGGGTCACAAATGTGGTATTAAACAGTTACTTGTGATTGATGAACTTGATCCTGGACTGTTTGAGGAATGTGTTGGTGAACCTAACCCTGAGTTACAATCCATGGAATTGAGTGAGTATGCCTTTTATGGTACTAGTGCTAGGCAATCTGTTTACATAATGAAGGTTAATGGCTTGGTGAATGGACAATCTGTTAGGATTTTGTTGGACTCTGGTAATTCCCACAATTTCATAGATTCAAAGCTTTTAAGGCAGTAGGGCAACTAGCTCATTCTACTCAATGTTTTGAAGCTATGACTGTAGATAGGGGAAAGGTGAAAAGTTCTGGCTGTTGTAGGTCTTCTTCTCTGTCTTTGGGAGGGTATGAGTGTGAAGTGGACCTTTATTCCCTTCCTCTATGAGGATGTGATGTTATATTAGGGGTTCAATGGTCTTCTACAATCAGCATTGCCCTTTGGGATTTCCAATTGTTGACAATGGAGTTCACAAAGAATCGGCAGCGTTATAAGTTGTATCATAATCCTCATGTGGAACCACTTATTCATGAAGTGTCCCTCCACCACTTGGATATTCAACTCACAATTGGGTCTCTTTCTGTATTCTATGGAAGATCCAAATGGAGAAATAAGTGATTTAGTACCATCTCAACTACAAGATTTGCAACTTCTCATTGTAGACTTTGAAGACTTGTTTGGGTTACCCTCTCAGCTACCCCCTTCAAAGATGCATGATCATCATATTCCATTGGTGCCTGGTGCTAAACCTCCCAACATGCCTTATCATTATGGTCTATTGCAAAAGACTGAAATCGAGAAGGTTATCCAAGAATTGCTTGCTGCAGGGCTCATTCAACCAAGTCACATCCCCTTTTCATTTCATGTCCTTTTAGTGAAGAAAAATGAAGGAACCTGGTCCGTGTGTATTGATTATAGAGAACTCAATACATTGACAATCAAGGATAAATATCATATTCCTTTGATCGATGACCTACTTGATGAGCTTTATGGTGCTACCTATTTCTCTAAGCTTGATCTTAGATCTGGATACCACCGTATTCTAATGCACCCTGATAATGTGCCTAAAACAACTTTCAGGACTCATGAAGGTCACTATGAGTTCTTAGTGATGCTTTTCGGCCTTACTAATGCTCCTGCAACCTTTCAGAGCCTGATGAATGACATGTGTTGGTCTTACTTAAGAAAATTTGTGTTGGTCTTCTTTGATGATTTGCTTATAAAAGTTGGGAGGAACATATGCAACATCTCAATACTGTTTTCCATATTTTGCAACTCAACTAACTATATCTCAAGAAATCTAAATGTTATATGGGCCAAAGAAGAGTTAAATATTTGGGGCATATAGTCTCTAGTAATGAGGTTGAAGCTGATCTAGCTAAATTACAAGCAATCAAGGAATGGCCTAAACCATAGACAGTCAAGCAATTAAGGGGGTTCCTTGGATTGATAGGTTACTACAGTAAGTTCATACCTGGCTATAGTACTATCTGTCAACCCTTGTATAACCTCACAAAGAATGATGGATTTCAATAGAATTGTGAAGCCACTGCAGCTTTTGAAAAGTTCAAGCTTACCATGGCCTTTTCATAAGTGTTAGCCCTACAAACTTCACTAAAACTTTTGAGATTGAGTGTGATGCCTCAAGAGAGGGAATAGGTGTTGTGCTACAACAGGATAAGAGGCCAATTGCATTTGCTAGCCAGACTTTAGGACCAAGAAACCAAGCCTTGTTTGCCTATGAAAGGGAGTTAATTGCAATTGTTTATACAGTTAAAAAATGGCAGAATTATCTCCAAGGCAGGCACTTTGTGATCAAGATTGACCACCATAGTCTCAAATACTTCTTAAGTTAAAGAGCCAACACCCCTTCCAACAAAAGTGGGTCTCTAAGCTCTTAGGGTTCAATTATGAGATATACTAGAAGGCTAGACATGAGAATGTGGTAGCAAATGCCTTGTCCAGAATGCATGAAGTTTCTACAAGTGAGGACTTGAGTGCCATTTCCTTATTGAAGTATTTTTCTATCTCTTATCCCTATGAAGGTTGGTTAGATGACATTCAAATGTACAATGAGCATGATGAGTGGGTTATTCAGAGAACTTGAGAAGTGTTTGGATAGTAGGAATTCTACCACTGGTAGCTCTCTACTTGCCAAATTCTCTTTTGTGACTGGTTTTTTTGTGATACAAGCGAAGAATAGTATTGAGTTCAGATTCTAAATGGAAAAGTAAGCTCTTGGCTGAGTTCCACTCCACTTTTGCTGGTGGTCATCAAAGGGTTTTGAAAAGCTATCATAAGTTGGAGAAACAATTTTATTGGCAGGGCATGAAGAGAGATGTTAAGCAATTTATCTCTAATTGCCACATTTGCCAACAAAATAAGTATGAAACCACTTATCCAGCAGGTTTATTGCAGCCTCTACCCATTCCCACTTAAGTCTGAAATGATATAAGCATGGACTTTATAGTTGGATTACCTCTTTGCAAAGGTAAATCAGTGATCATGGTGCTTTATGATCGTTTATCCAAGTATGCACACTTTGTGGCACTCTCTCATCCTTACACTGTTGTTGGTATTGCCCAGTTGTTTGTGGACCATATCTTTAAGTTGCATGGTATGCCTTAGACTATAGTGAGTGACAGATACCCCATCTTCTTAAGTGTCTTTTGGAGAGAATTTTTCACATTGCAGAATTCTAAACTGTGTATGAGTTCAGGGTATCACCCCCAAAGTGATGGCTAAACTGAGGTGCTCAATATGTGCCTAAAGACTTATCTCATATGCTTTTTGGGGAGGGGCAACCTCGAAACTGGGTTAAGTGGCTTGCTTGGGTAGAATGGTGTTTCAACACCTCCTACCACATAGCTTCTAAAACTACTTCTTTTGAACTGGTCTACGGCTATCTACCTCCCCATTTGGCAACCTATGAGTTGGGAACTACTCGAGTTGATTCAGTTGAACAAAGTTTAATTGACAGGGATAAAAAGCTAACTGTGCATAAATCCAACCTGAAATTAGCTTAGAATCGCATAAAGGTACAGGTTGACAAAAAATGATTTAAAAGGCAATTTGGAGTTAGTGAATTGGTCTACTTCAAGCTGGTCCCTTATCAGTTACAATCATTGGCACCACATCGTTATCATAAGCTGCAGCCTAGATACTATGGTCCTTACGAAGTGCTTGAGAAAATTGGAGAAGTGGCTTATAAACTTAAACAACTGGTGGGCATCAAAATTCACCTAGTGTTCCATGTGAGTTTCCTTAAGAAGCAAGTGGGAACTGAAGTTGCAGTGTAGCCAATGTTACCTCACCCTTTGGAAGATGGGTTAGCACAACATATACCTGAAGGAATTATATCTCGGAGGGTTTATGAGAAGGGCAAGTCAGCTGGAGTCCGATTGTTAATGCAATGGCCTGGCAAGGAAGCAACTGAGGCTACTTGGGAAGACTTTGATGAGTTCCATTCAAGATTCCCAGATTTTGGTTCTTGAAGGGGAGGGCATTGTTATGATCCAATTATGTGATTGCCTTGATCACAAGGAAGAAGACGAAAATGCAAATGGGACAAAGTAGTTTTAGTATGGGAATGTAATAAGTTGGGATTTAGTAGTATTTTAGTAAGTTTAGGGGATAGTTTTAACATGTTTTGTCTGTATTGTTGAGTCAGCACTCACATGCTTGGTGTGTTTGTTATAACCTCTCGATTTTGGAGGCAACAGTCATGAATGAAAAATATTGAAATTCCCTATTCTTTCTCTCCCTCCCTATCTCTCTCTCTCTCTCTCTCTCTCTCTCTCTCTCTCTCTCTCTCTCTCTTTCCCTTTCTCTTTCTTTGTGTAACTTCCATTGCCATAGGTTAAGGTCGAACTCAGATTCTGGGTGATAGCAATCACGGGACGCTGCTTGCAAACGAAGGAGACGGGACTAGCAATCTTTTTGTTTTGGGGGGGCCACACTAAGACCTCATTGTGAGGGATTTAGTCGAGGCAAGTCCTCCTTTGTCCCATTAAACTTAGTCCCGCCAGTGAACAAACACGAATTGCACTAATTTTTAATCCAAACCAGTCTAGTGAAAGCTAAAAAAGGTAGACAAACACCCCCTTAGTCTCTTTATCATTGTCAAAAGATCATTTTAGAAAATTTTATTTGATTTTGAGATTATTTAATCATTTTTTATAAATCAACCAAGCTGACCGTTTCTCATGAGCATATTACTATTTAATATAATTGTCAATTTGTTCCACACATATAAAAGTTTTCATATAAATAAAAATTGAGAATTATTATTAGTACTCTAAAAATATCATTTTGCACTATTCATAAGTGTATATATTTTTTAAATATAAAAAGTTTGGAGTATAAAATAAGAATTTTGGATTGCTAATAATAATTCCCTAAATAAATTATAAATAATCTTTAAATAAAGATAAAGTAGAAAATTTATAAATTTATAAATAAGAATTTTGGATTTACTAATAATAAATAATAATTCCCTAAAAAATTCATAAATTTATAAATGAGAATTTTGAATTTTGGATTACTTCCATCACTTCTGTCAAAATTGGATTACTTCCATCACTTCTGCAGAATTTTCAATTTTGGATTACTTCCACCACCTCCCTTCTCCGTCTTTGCTTGCCCTTCTCCACGCTCTAGATCTCTTTTCCACATTAGTCGCCACCTCACAAGACTCACCAACAAAAATGATTACCCATATTTGTTCGACAATAATTGTGAAACAAAAAATGGTAAGTATTTTGTTTTGATATCATGAGGACAAGTTAATTAAGGAAATAAGGCCTCGTTTGGCAGCTTGGACTGTACTGACTATTTCAGTCGGATAGAATAAATAGTCATCATATAGTACTGACTAAATTAGTCGGGCACTTGGTGAATGTCGGATTAATAACCGTATTATTTATACTGTGTTTGGTACTTGTTAAGAATATTTTTAAATTGATAATCAAAACATAATAATTACAAATGTGTTTTTAAAAATAAAAGTTCACAATCCAAAATAAAAAAAACAAAAAAAAAAACAAAAAGCAAATAAAAAAACCATCAATTCTTTCGTCACCATCATCGTCTTCCCTTTCTTTCATCCACCAACCAATCAAATTTGCAGAAGCAAATCTCCAAATTATTGATCGGAGCTTGCTCACCCAACAAGTAGAAAGTCCATGTCCATGCTTTACAAGGGAGTCAGTGCAGCCAAAAACACAGGTGAAATAAAAAAAACCCAGTTTTGAGTTTTTAATCCATTGAAACCAAAACCCAGATGAAATATTTTCCAGTTTTGAGTTTAATCATTGAACATCATCAAAATCAAATAACAATTAAGCCAAAAATCCAGATAATGTCTCTCCACAACATGAACGGTGTGACTTGGATTCGATTTGCCACCTCTTGTTTTCCATTCAAAATCTGCTTGATGGTAATCGGAGGTGGGGATGGAGAAAGAGGGAGAGAAGGAATACCTAAGTTGAGAAGGAGTTCCTGATGCGTAGAAGCATATGTCAAGATGGTTGGAGCAGTTGTTTTTGCTTTAGCGTGAAGTTCGTGAACCCGACTAAATAATACCAAGGTATTGGATGGGATAAGCTAGCGGGCATAAGGGGTATAAAAAATGGTGGGGCCGGATTAATAATCCGGTGCTTATTTAGTCCAAAATTCACCAAACACCTGTTTCGTATTATATAGTACAATTCGGTGTCTTATACGATGTGCCAAACGAGGCCTAATTTATTTTAAAGTAGAAAATTGGTGATTAATGACCACTTGCTCCTTAATCACTATGAAATGTCGCTTTGGCCGAGTGGTTAAGGCGTGTGCTTGCTAAGCACATGGGGTTTCCCCGCGAGAGTTCGAACCTCTCAGGCGACATTATTATTTTTTTGTTAAATTCTATATATTATATCTTTTTTTGTTGTGAAATATAGTATGAATGCCACACATATAATTGTATAGTTTTGTGAAAATCTACAAACCAAGCAAGAAAAATTATGACTTTTAAAAGGAAAATGAACCAATATCGAACAGCCTTGCACTTAAGGCAGTGCATTGTGCTACAGCCAGGGAACCAACTGCGCCTCCGGAGCGCAAAATGTTGTAGCCTAAAACTCCACAACGGCAGTCCCTTTGGAAGCTATAGCTACAAGCCTCAAGATTTCCTACATTCTTCCATATGTGATGAATGAAGAAGAATGAGAGCAAGACGAGGAGCAGTAGCTAGTAGAAGGCCCTGAAACCCTAAAATTTCGGGGACCAACATTGACCGAAGCTGAGCTAATCTTATCTGGCACCGAGGACGTGTCCAGGGCAAAGAAACCCTAGGATGGTGTTTTTGCTATACATAGATCTAACGGTGGTGGAGGTGGCGGTACCGGAACCGGTTAGGTGGTATAGAGAGGAAATTGGAAAAGCCAAAAAGGGAATTTGAGTGATGTTAGTGGTGGGACTGGGAGAGGAAGCATCTGGTGGATGTGGGTGGTGGAGGAAGGAGGAAGAGGAGGAGGAGGAGAGAGAGAGAGAGGGATGGATTGGGGGAATGGATGGGAATAGTACGTCGGAACCAAGAGTGGAGTGTTGGTGGCAACTATTGGTTTATTATTTTTAAAAGAGTAATGCTAACGAGACTAAATTTGGAGACTAAATTTGTAAACTAAATGATATGTTATCAATAGAAATAAGCATGTTTATCAACGCTTAAGTAATAAACCAATCATCAACCACCATATCTTTTAGTTTCCAAAATTTTGTCTATAAATTTAGTCTCTTTAGCATTAGCCTTTCTAAAATTGTCAGTCATTCTCCCCTTCTTGTCTTGTCTTGGTTAATGCGGATTTTACCGCATGGATTCATTATGGAGGCATAATTTCCATTATGTCTTTTTATTTTTCGACCACATAAATTTCATTAGACAAGGGATTGCTCAATACCAAGGTCTAAAATATCGATATTATCCCGATATTTCCATCGAAATTTTTGTGTTTTTGAACTACCGATATTTCTGATATCATCGATATTTTAGACCTTGATATGAACTCTATGTGGTACTAAGTCACTCATGTATCTTACCATGCAATGTATAAAGTGTAAAATATTGTACTAATTCATTATATATAAATGATTATGGTGTGTTTAAACTTCTTTCATTAATTACTACATATTTTCTACACTCACAATGTTTGCCAGCTCGTTATATAATCAACTTAAATCAGTTAAATCCATCATGCAATGCATTTCCTTCCAATTGTTTGTGATAAACTAATAGATAATTGACTAAATAAACATTCTGCAAAGTTTTAATAAAAAATTTCAAGTTTTTCTTACAATTTCCGTGGTTTTTATTCAATTTTTATCGATATCGATAATATCCCAATATTTCCATCGAAATTTTCGTGTTTTTGAACTATTGATATTTCCGATATCATCGATATTTTAGACCTTGCTCAATACACATTACATCACACAACTCTATAAAAATTTGGACGACCCATAAGTCCATTCAACAAAAAGACAAAAAATGAAAAAGAGAACCCTAATCCTTATCCCATAAAAGGAAAATGCAGCTATTGCTGTCGCCACTACCACCACCTCGCTAGCAGCCATAAGGTACGTAGCTACCCTAAGAAAATCAACTCCATGAATTCAACGAAGGGATTGATACATAAAAATTACAACCTGCAACAAAAAAATAGCTCTAACCAAATTTCGTCACCAAAACTGCTGCACTGGAAGAGAACCACCATATTCAAGCCACATTAACATACCCTTGCAAAATGAACCAAAATCACAAACAGCTAACAAGGAGATGGTAAGGGGACATCTAAAATACCCTCGCTTTGGGCTAAGCCGCAACATGCTTGGTCCTGATATTGAAATCTGGCGAGGGGTAGTACGGGGAAGATTGAGATTTGGTGGTCAAAGCAAGTTTGTGGCTCGTAGCTTTGAGCAAAGATTGTGGGATGAGTAGCATGTGAAAAGGGGAGCTTATGAAGAAAATGGAAGATGATGGGTGTTGGGGGTTGAAGAAGGGCAATTGCAGGGTGAGATTCTAAAGAGGGAAGGGGAAATAATAAGAAATTTACATTTGGATATGTTAAAAGATTTTTATTTTTTTATCTCTTCAAAATTGTATCAACTCAAGTAGGTTCGTCATTTTCCAACAAGCCTCGGCAACAAGGCTTGATATATCTCGCCAGCTCACGGCATTTCTCAGCAAGCCTTTACCAATCATGCACAACCTGTACTTCTAAAATGACCTCGTCAAAACAATGTCATTTTGGGGTCTTGATAATATGTATTTTTCTCCTATAATCTCAGCTCGAGTCTCCAATTCCCCCCACCCCCTCCTCCCCAAAATAGTGTGGGATGTTCACACATTATTTAAGTTTTTCTGACGCCTCTTTTTATTTTGGTTACAGAATTTAATAAATCAAACGATAACAACTAATATAAATAAGTAATGGTGTGTGGGAAATCAAAAGAAGTATGTGTTTTATCATTTCCCACAAAAAAATTCCTCCAATCTTCTCCAAAGCTCTTAATTCTATAGGTTGATGTAATCACTTGTTTCTTTAAGAAATATAAACAAGAAGGTGAAGAACACATAACTATAGAGCATGCATTAATTCGATGCAAGTGTTCCACCATCCACCTGGGCCTTTTTGAATGAACGTTGTATAGCTCCGCCTTTAGTTTCCAAAGTTGAAGCCCTCTAATTTTGACACCTCCTAAAACTAAGATGGATGAAGAAAGTGGTGAGAAAGAGTGACAACTGAGTATACTGTTGCTCTAGAGAGAGGGTGACCAACTATTAGGGTAGTGATGGTGGAGTTGTGTTTCCCCTCTAGGTTTATGCTCGTGTTTGCATGTCTTTGCAACGAAAAATTCCAACTCTCTGGTTTCTCTCTACAATGAGACTCACCTTGTTTTGCATGTGAGGATAAGTAATAATAATCTAGTTGTATTCCTCTATACTTGTAAGTGAAATATCTTAGGTTCGATTCTCGCTAGAGGCAAATTTGAACAATATTATTATGACTCGCCCTTTGTGAAGTTTAGTCCACTTCCTCACCTCTTTAGTGAGCGATAATATCGTTTGTTAAAAAAAATAATAATGAAAAGCCTTGAACTTACTTGATGACTTGTCTAGTTTCTCTTTTTTGGGCACTCATGACTCTTCCAACACACACCATCACTTAATAATTAAATTCGGTAATTTATAACAAAATTCAATCCCCCCGTCCCTCATTCGAACCTAATTTCTCAAGGTAATACTGGGACACGTGTTCGGCAGTTAGAGCCCCCATGACCATAAAGGCCAATTTGTCTTTTGAGTGGGAATCCTAGTCCAGTAAATATGATCCCATTGATTTTTTAAAAGCCATATGAATGTTTGAATTAATTTCCCAAATGCGACCTCTAAACTTGGAAAACATCCTCGCAGGATCCTTCTAGGGATCCTAAAGATTCCGTAATTCGGACTGTGATCATTTTTTGTAAGATGCTATTCATATTTAATTTTAAATTTTAAATTTTAAAATAATTTTTAACTGCACGATATAAGATGAATAGTTCGGATTACAAGTTCCTTAGAATCCCCAAAAAAAAATGATCTCCACTCTTTATAAAATAAATAAAATAAAATTCAACACTAACCGCCGCAAAAGGAGATGATTGATGAGTGATGAGCCCAGGTAAACTACCAAATCAAGTAGTTGCAGATTTCAAGATTGCAATTTGCATACCCTTCAGGACTCTACGGTCTAATGTTATTTTATTTTTTTGGTAGAGACGTGTTTATGGTGTCGTTAACATCATTGAATATCACTGCCTTGACTTGTCTACTGACACACCCCGTCCCGAAGGAGGGCATGCTGGCCGTCACGTGAAAGTGACGTAACCATTTACACAGTTCGGAAGCTTTAAAGATACAATTACTAAGATGTAACACCCAAGGGTGAGTCCTACTTTTGTGAATTCTGTCAGAACACCGTTGGATTCCTCGTGGCCACCAAAGCTCTGATATCTTGAACCTGGAGGGGCGCAAAACAAAGTTGAGTGGGTCAGTAAAACAAAGTTTTTCGAAAATCATCTCATTATTAAAACGCTAACCCCTCGCTGTAAAACCCGTATACTTTCCCAGAAATATGTAATACGTATACTTGTCTCAAAACCATACTCATAAGTAGTGATATGTGAATTATATGCCATGCCAAAAATATATATCTCATCAAATCATATAAGTAACTCTTGCAAAATAATATGTCAACCGGATCCACCTATAGTGGCATATACGGCTAAATCTATAGCTCATAATCAATCTCATCAATCTTATCTAGCCGGAGTCATCGCAAGTGACCTGTACGGTACTACACTGCACATGAGTCGGAACCCCTGAAAAGGTCTATGCGACAGAACTGGTTGTAATATAGTTATGCTCACGCTATCCTCTCCTGATAGCTATGCGATAAATCGCTAGTCACCTACAAGTCGTAACCACCTCTAATGGTCTGTACGACATGTTGGAACCACCTCTAATGGTCTGTACGACATGCACCTAAATTGGATCCAATTGTGAGCATATGGTGCGGGGGTGACTATATATATACAGGCCTGAATCATCTTTACTAAATCACAATCACCCTAGTCCAGGTTTATGAGCTTTCAATCATATCAACTCAACAATTACATAATTTAATTTATGAACTTACCTGGCACTTACCTGTGCGTCCGCAGCACCAATCATGCATGTATGCAATTACTAATGCATAAATAATTAGGCATATATTTTGCATGGCATTTCATATCACATTTCACTTAAATTGATCTCCTGGGAAAAATCTCATTTATATAGGTATATACGGAAAACAAAACTGCCCACTCACCTGGAGTTCGCCCTACAACTCCCTAGCACAACACATCAAGGCGTCATGACGATCGACGCCTAGAACAATCATCAAATCAAACCTCAGAAATCATATCGATAGAATATATAACTTATATAAAACACGTCACTACGTAGTTCGATTCGGAAGATCTGCAACTCGGATTTCTAAACTGAAACTTTCAGAGATCTACAATATACCTCTAGGACAACATCCTAAAATTTCCTTACCATCCAACGGTCGGATCTCCGTCAATTATCAAAACCAAGTGACGGTTAACATTCTATTTTATGAACTTACAACTCCAATTCCGGAAGATCCGTAAATCAGATTCCCAATCCGTAAGTTCCTATAATCCTCAAATATTACATATTACAACGTATCAAAGTTTGGTGACGATCCAACGGTTGGATCGTCAATTCACATTTTCACCTAACCACGAATCGTAACGAACTTAGGTTCAATTACTAAATTTACGTCAATCAATTATCAAAACTGAACCTAGAACATTAAACACATGCTAAGAATGACATTGGCGGGCCACTGGCCACGCGCCGCCGCACGGGCCGCCCCGGCTCCCCAGAAAATTCAACTATCTCCAAAAATTACCAAAATTTACAGAAATGAAGATCTCAATGAGTAGAGTAAACTTTATACCTGTGGCCAAGGCCAATTTGGTCTGGAAAGGCTCCAATTTTGCCAAAACCGTGAAGAACCCTAGAAATGGGTGAGTTCCAATTTGTCCTCAAATCAACTCCGCCGTCCCAACCAATGCTTGGGCTTTGTTCTAGGCCTCAAGAGGATGCTATGGGTGGTGACAATTGGAAGGAATTGCTTCGAGATTGGGTGATTCGAAGCCAAAGCCGCCGCACCACTTTCTTGCGGTTTTCTCCATTTTCAAAGCCAAATCTCTCCAATTTTGAGATGGAATGGATAGAGGAAGGCTCCTAGAGTGTTTCCCATGAGGTTTCTTGAAGCAATTCACCTGAAAAAACGGGTGAAAATCATCGAAAATAGGTATGGGTGCCTACCGGGTCAAGAACGGGCCAAGGGGATCCAGTCGATCCCTCGCGCCACTCTCTCCCTCCTTTCCTCCTTTCCTCTGTTCCGATTGGCCGGGCTTCTCTCTCTCTTCTCTCCATTCGCCCAACTTTCTCTCATTTCTCTCCCGGAGCTCCTGCTCTCTTCCTCTGGTTGGGCAGCTTTGCCTAATCTCTTTTTCTTCTTTCTTCACCAGTCACGCACACACACACACACACACACACACACACACACAAAACCTTCCTTCATCTTTTTATTCTTATTTTCTTTCCCTTACATCTGAGCCATCCATTTCAGATTTCCTTTAATCTGGGCCATCCAAATGGCACACCAAATTTTTATAATAAAATTCATAAAATGCCCAAACTTCAAACTTTAAAATCTTTTTCGTTATAACTCCAAATCACGAACTATCTGCGTCCACGCTTCTGTAGCGACGAGTACTACGAGGATATGTCAAGAAAACAAATCTTAGATGGCACGACACAACGATTAACCTCGAATAATGCACGTGCCTCAAAGGGCATTTTTGTAAAATCCTTTATTAAAACTTTAAAAACTCTTAAAATCAGGGACGGGCTGTGACATCTACGCTTTCAAATATAATAATTCATTGACTTACTACTTAGTACTACATTTTAGTTGTATTCTTTTTTATTTGTAAGTGTGAGCTCTTAGGTTCAATTTTAGTCAATGACAAATTTGAACTATATTATTGCTAGCTCATTATGCGATTTAGCCAACTTCCCTACCCCCTTAGTATAAATAATATCGTTTGTTAAAATAATAATAATAATAATCCATTCACTTATGGCTATTTCCAACTCAAGGGTGAGATATCTTAAAATGGTTTTTTATCACAAAAAGTTATGAAATTGAGATGGTTCCTGAAATTGAAAATTGATCAATGTAGTCCTTGAAAAATGTGACCGCAAATCAATATAATCATTCCGTCATAATTTTATTAAAAATGATGTTATGTGTTGGTGTGACACATAAGTGGGTGCCACAACTCTAACTAAATATTTCCATGTGAATGAAAAATGTTTAAATTATGTTTAATTAGCTTACAATAGGTATTTAATTAGCTTAAAAATTGACAATTCCTTTTCCATATAATTATTTTTTTATTCTTATTTTCTGTGATTCAATAATTTTATTTTTAATCATTTTAACAATTAAGCAAAAGAGAAAATGGCAAAACGTCCCCTCGACTCTCACATTCGTCGTTTGCCAGGCTTCCCAATGCGTTGTTCGAGTTCTATTGCAGTTAGTACGACACCCAGAAGGTCAAGACTTTGGCGGTTCACATCCGGTCTTCTTGCCCTTCGCATCGCCTACAGGCACCGTTGGGCTCTGCCTATGCATCTACCATAAGTAACTGTGGGTTGAGTAGTTTGAGAGGAATGAGGATTCTCTTCAAATTCTTTTTGTGAGGATTTTGGAGATCTTCAAATCGTATCCGTTCATCGTATATTATGTAGTCAGAAATTATTTTAAATACTTTTATTTAAAATTAAACATGACAGTATTTGACGAAAACTGACCGCATGATATACGATGAACGAACATGATTCTAAGATCTCTGAGATCCTCACAAAGAGGATTCAGAGAGGATCCTCACAAAGAGGATTCAGAGAGGATCCTCACCGGTTTGAGAGGAAGGGTCTGAAATTTTTTATAGATGAAGTGGGAAAAAAAAAACTAAATGAAAAGAATTGAGTTATGTGACAATTTTTCATTATTTAAATATTTTTAATCCACGTGACAATATTCAAGTAGACTTATGGGATCTTATTATGTGTCACATCAGTACATAACAAATTTTTTGACATAATTGTGATGAAAGAACTTCATTAATTTGCAACACACATTTTCAGGAACTAAATTGATCGACTTTCAATTTTAGATGCCATATTGATGGGATAAGTCAATTTTACAGATCATTTGTGATATAAACCCTCTTAAAATTTAGCTCTATATTTTTAACTTTTCATCTATACATATAAGGTTAGTGAGTTTTTTCCTCCAAACGTAAGAGCCCTATAATTCCCACCTCAACTTTATAAATTATTAAAATTTTGTATTTCTTTGATTTTTTTTTATTTTGCTAACAATTTTAAAAATTAATTTATGTATAATCTATCTTGCTTTGTTTTAAGACTTTTTGGTGCTTTGGTGTTGGTTTAATTACGATTAATTAATAATATTATTTTGAACATTAAATTTAAATTTGAGCTATTGGATTTTTTTTTTATCATTAAAACTAATTTAATTAGATTTGAACAGTTGAAATTAAAAAGTTACCGTTGAAAAAATTTCAAAACTAACCGTTGGATTGCAACAGTCAATAAATATGGGCCGTACAATACAGTACTGTTGGAAATGGATGTAGCTAGGTGCCTTGCTGGATCATATTCCAAGAGGCGCGACTGCTAATAGATGACAACGGCTCGTGATCTCAGCCATAGAAGTTTGATAAATATATTAAAGGGAAGTTTAACGAAAAACACCAGGTATTGTTCATTTTAACGAAAAATCATATTTTTACACTAAAAAGTCAATCATGATACTATTCATTTTACCCTTATTTTGTCCTTATCATTAAAACTCAAAGTTTTCAAGCATTTTCATTAGTTTTTCTTATATTTAATGTTATGAGGACAAGTGAATTTAGTTATATTAGCAATGAGCCAAAAAAAAAAAAAAAAGAATTATATTTATGTGCTAGCAGGCGTCAAATGCTTTAACATACCAAAGTGAAAGTAGATCATCCAAGACGCATTCGTGAAAGTTAAACCCTTTGTGGCACAAGAATTTTATTTTTGTTGAAACGCAAGAATTTTATAGACACTGAAAATTTGACTCAAAGAATAGCATATACATTTGCTTGAACAATTTAGATCAACAAAACAAACATCAACATAAATGGTAGATTACGAGGGCTAAAGGTTTCTGGTTCGAAACCCGCTGCTGGTGTGGAAGCTAGACTTGTGGCCAAGGGGGGGCTGTAATGTCTCTATGAGTCTTCTTGGCCCCCAAAAATGGTGGATAACTGTGGCTTGCCACCAGTTGTCCCTCTTTAAAAAAAAAAAAAAAAAAAAAAAAAACACACACACACATACATGAAAGAAGGAATATTCCTTGGTTATTATTGGGGTTGAGTTGTTAGGCCCCGTTTGGTGGGCAGGATGGGATAGGTTATTTTCAATTAAAATGGGCTAGCTCAGCCAATTTTTGGTAAGAAAAATTGTAACACAGATTGAATTGGCTACAAATCTGAAATAAGGGGAAAAATATGATGGGTTATGTAACTGTTTGGATCCAAAATTTTATTTTGGGCCAAGCTCAGAAATATGCTCGGCCCAAAGGTGTGTTTAGAATCTTATCATGAATCGGTCTTGTCAAGGTTGGCTGAATCCTGATACGAAGATGATTATTTCGGATAAAGGTGAAGTAGTCGAGACGTAGTGTGATAAGGAGTTCTAGGGATGCTGGGACTCGGGAGATGAATTTGGCTCGTTTAAAAGGTGGGTTCAAAGTCCTAGTTGAATTAGGATTGGTCGAGTCCTAGTTAGATTAGGTTAAGGAGCCCTAATCCGAGTGTGGTTCTAGCTCGGCCATGAGAAAGTTTATTATTATAAATAGAGAAGGCGTGCATCACTCAAGCCCTCTCCAATTCAACACACAAACTGCCCTACGCAAACTCTCACTCTATGCGAAACCTCTCAACAACCATGAGATTTTTATTTTCTTTTCCTCGCCGACACATCTTCAGTTTGGATAAACAGCACTGTGAAGGTAACCGGTAGCATCTTCAGTTTGGATAAACACAACACTGTTGCCGTAGAATTAGTCGACCGCGGAGTACCTTCAGTTTGGATAAACAGCACTACATCGAGGCCTACTAGTTATCTATCCAAGTCTATGTCAAGAAGGATTTTCGAGTCCTTATTGGCAAGGGTCATCTCATTAGCCTTCTTGGCGAAGTGAGGTATTACAGATTACTAGGCTCAGCGCATTGAACGCCGAGTTGTTTTATGATTGGATATTCACAAGTAAGTTTTAGTGTTCGACATTCTGATGATCGAACCATATTCACCATCAAGACATACATCTATTTTGAGTACTTGTGTCCGTATAGTTTGGTGCCAGTTCTGCATGCTTATACTCTTACGAATATAATCACCGTGATCGAACTCGGCACCGACGATTCATGAACTTCGCAAGACTAGCAACCTTGTCTTCAGGCTCTAGAACCTAAAGGCCGAGACGTGTTCCTCCCTCGGCCGCAAACGCAAGATTGAAAAGTCAGCAGCGCACTCAACGCAACATCAACACATTTTAATCCGCGGCCGAGCTCGGCTGACGAGTTAGCACGCCCCACACACAACTGAAGGACGTAGTTAGCTTATTAATTACTCGGCTTGCTCACCACATAGGTTTAGTAGTTTTTAGGATCAACATTTTGGCATGCCCAGTGGGACCCAGTGCTAAAACTACGAAGTTTCATGACCATTGAGACACGGTCAGTAAAAAAGAAAATAGGAATGGATAAATCGGTGACTAACCTTCCACCCACAGTCCAAAACCCAGATTATTATGGTTTGTCACAGACACAGAATCCTCCTACGGCCACCACACCCGAAGTCACAAGTGCGACACGTCGAGAAAAAAAAAGTCAATTTAGGCGGACAGGCTCGTGATGCAGAGATCACCGCCAGAGCGACAAAAGGAATTTTTGTCGAATGAATTGTAGAATATTGTGATGAGGACGGTGGTGAAGCATCTAATCCACCAACTACGTCATTTTTTCGAAGACAATTTGAAGAGCAATCTCAGTAGTTTGAGCAAACATTTAGCCGAGAAATAAAAGGGATACTCAAAGAAGTACGTGGTTATAACGCCGTGCACACTAGGTTACTCGAGGTCTTGGTTAGTAATACCTAGAATATTGGACACACTGATCGATCTAGACAACCTATTCTAAAGAACAATCAAATACCGGCATTACCAGCTAAGACAAGATCTACTCGACTCAAAATGATTGATCTGGAAAAAAAAAAGAGTGAATCAAGCAGCAAGGCGGACGAATTCGACCGAGGAGCAGAAACAACATTCGTCGATATGGTTGAGGTCTAAAGAATGATGGATTTGGCCCTGAAAAATGGGCCAAAGTTCCCAAAATTCATCCATCCATACCAAGCTTATGTAGAAAAGTTTGAATATCTTAAAGGCTTTAAATCCCAGTCTTCAGCCTTTTTGCAGCAGAATTGTCCTTGTCCTCGTTAGAACATGTAGCTCGGTTCACTGCCAAGGCGGAGATGTTAATAGCTACTTCCATAAACTATAACTATTTAACTTCTCGTTGATGAGCTCAACATTCGTGTGGTACATCAACCTCCCACCTAACTCCATCCAGAGTTGGGAAGAACTAGTCGAACAATTCCATGAGTAATTCTATTGGCCAGGAATGGAAATGTCAGTTTCTTCATTGGCCAGGATGGCTCAAGCATTCGACAAGTCACCAATGGATTATCTTACAAGGTTTAAATCAGCCAGAAACTGGTGCCGAGTACCTCTCCTTGAAGTCGAATTTGTCACGCTTGCTTTGAATGGGCTAGACGTGGAATACAAAAAGAAATTCCTAGGGGAAACTTTTCTAGATATGTATGAGCTGGCTCAACACGTTGAACAATATGATTATTTGTTTCGAAAAGAAAAGATCTCGAAATCCTTATCTCAAGGGAAGATCTATAAGAACCTTGCAATCAGTTATGCATTGGTTGAGGTCAAAGAACCCTAATGTGTCAACATAAACGCAGCCGAGATAATGATTGATAAACCTTATGTATGCAAGGCATTGGCACACGCCAACTCCAAAGATGTCAAAACCAGCTCAGCCAGTGTAGAAGTGGCCATTAAAACATCAAAGGTCTACACCTTCGACATAACTTAGGCTAAAGCCATTTTCGACCGATTATTGATCGTGAAAATTGTCAACCTTTGGCCGGGACATAATATTCCCAAGGCCGACAACTTAAAAGGGAAAATTTATTGCAAATACCACAACTCAGACAAGCATACAATGAACAACTGCGTCGTGTTTCGAGACGCCATCCAAAGCTGGATCGACAATGAGGAACTCAAGTTTCCAGAAAAGAAAATGGGAGTCGACACCAACCTATTTCTTATGACGACAATAAACATGGTAGATGCTCGTGTGCCTGGGGATAAAGGAAAATGAAAGGCTGAGTTCGTTCCAATGCAATACGTCCCAAAACAGAACTCTCAACCACGACTCAAGATTGATTTATTTTCAAACAAGCCGCCTAAAGATTTTTGGGGACCAGCTATCGTCGAGCCCATGTCAGACTTTAGCGTAGAGGAAGCGGATGGGCCGGTGGTTTTATGTAGTCGGTGTAAGGCAGACGTCATCTTCATTGAGCCAAAGAAGAAGCCACCTCAGGCTACAAAACAACGACTGCCTCCTATGGCCGTAACGACACCTCAAATGGTGCTTGGCGCAGGTCAACACTAGGGAGTTTTCGATAGGCTCGGCCCTCAAACACAGATTGACAGGCCACTGTCAGCTAGACAGTGCCTTGATTTCAACACACCGTTTTATAAAGAAGATTATTATACGCGTAACTCTAGCAGCTCGAGCTCATCCGTGAGCCAGAAAAACTTCAAGCCACCTTAGCCATGTGATCAACGGTGGTATAGTTATAATTCTCTTACCAGCGTGTATACCGCATTCTCTAAATTGCAGAAGCGCCGACACCAACGAATAATTGCATGGCCCGTCGACAAGCGGCTCGGGCTACCTCAGTTACCAAATGGCATCCAAAAGAAATATCAGGTAATGAAGATGACCGATAACCCCTGACAATCATGGTCGAATTACTTCAGGGAAATAAGGTGATCGATCACGACTTTGAGACCACAATAGAAGAATCTGAGAAGCGCATTAAACTCATTCTTCGGCCTAAGGAGATGAAAGTACGTTTCGAACACATCAAGAAGGAAGCGGAAAGCAAACTTCCTCTGTTCCCTTCACAAGAGCCATTAATAAGAGTTCGACGAAATCTAGACCCCCCATTTCTCGGCGAAGCATTAGAGTACATGCGGGGGTTTCATAAGAAATATTCCGCTAATAACCTGTACGGCCTACCAAAGGCGTGTTAAGAGGCTCTTGACTTGGCACTAACTTGCCCTGATGCCGAGCAGATATTCAAAAGACCATTGACCTAGGGATGAAGGTGAGGTTCCAGCATATACGTGAAGTTTGAGTTCTCGGCTTTGATGTCGCTCCGTGCATTGATATAGATACCACCGAGGTTCCTTTCTCATTCGAAGACCTTCAATATTTACAATACCATTTTGAAGTCTTCTTAGCCGTGTCTCTTTTCGGCTTAACGGCAGATGAGAAAGAGTGCGTGGCACGTTTAGATGCTTACCTAGACACCAGGAACACCGAAATCGCTTATCAGGAGCGTACCTATAAGGCATCGTAGGGACAAGACCGGTCTCCAATGTTGAACGAGCTTGGGGATATCAATAAAAATGAAATAGGTCCAGTGGATGTACCATAGGAACAATTACTTGGAGAAAAGAATGATCAGGTCAAGGACACTAAAAAATAGGATATTTTGATTGATAGTTCGGAAGACGACGACCATGACCTAATGGGTCATTCGGTGCTCGACAATCAACCTTTCGAAGCTAACATAATCTAGGCACGTTACTACGATGACCATGTCGGCTACATCACCTTGCAAGGTTTCAACAATGAAGGACGGTCGACTAGGATTTCATTTCAGAAAGCCATTGAGGTTGGCGCCGAGACTATTCACCAAGATTCGGTGAGACTCAGGTTGGCTGACCTCATTACCAATCCCGATATCTGACACCAAACAGACCGAACGCCGACCTGCAATTTCATTTACCTTGGAACGACTGCTGGCCTACTGGTATACTATCTCCAAACAACCGAAGTCGGGCGTAAACCTTATGGAGTTTCTCACCGAATGAGATAATGGTCCCGTTCTTTCCCTTGACAAAGTCCAAGCTGTCCCGGCAGAGCTCAAAGATAGTCAGCCCCAAGTCAAAGATCCATTAGAGGAAACAAATATTGGAATGGTCGATGACCTTCGACTGTTATTTATTAATGCTTTGTTACCCCAACCCATGAAATCTGAACTTTGAAAATTACTCAACGAATTTAAAGATTGTTTTTCTTAGAGTTACCATGAGATGCCTGGTCTAGATCGAACCCTCATCGAGCATGAATTACGCATTAAAGCTGGTTGTAAGCCTTTTTGCCAACCCCCTCGGCGATTCTTGACCGAAGTACAACTTGGCATAAAAGATGAACTAGTTCGACTTTTAAAAGCCAGTTTATTCAGACCGCTTAACACGTCGAATGGTTGGTGAACATCGTACCAGTTTTTAAGAAAAGTGGCGCTTTATGCATTTGTATCAATTTTCATAATTTAAATTTGGCAACCACCAAAGATGAATACCTGATGCCAATTTCAGATTTGTTAATTGATGTCACAACCAATCATGAAATGTTATCCTTCATGGACGGCCATGCTGGCTACAACCAAATCTTTATCGCCAGAGTTGAAATTCATATAACTACCTTTCGTTGTAGAGGGGCACTCGGGACTTACGAATGGGTAGTCATGCCATTCGGCCTTAAAAACGCTGGTGCCACATACCAACGTGCTATGAATACCATTTTTCATAACTTGATTGGTACGATCGTAGAAGTATATATTGATGACGTGGTCGTCAAATCGAAGCGCCGCCGAACGCATTTAGATGATCTTCGGTAAGCTTTCATTCGTATGAGCCAACATAACCTTAAAATGAACCCAACCAAATGCGCCTTTGACATATCAATATGCAATTTCTTAGGTTTCCTTGTGCATCATCACGACATCAAAGTGGACGACAACAAGGCACGAGCAATCGTCGACGCTCCACCCATGACGACCAAGAAGTAACTACAGTCCTTACTCGGTAAGATTAATTTCCTCCGCTGCTTCATTGCTAACTCGACGGGAAAGATGAAGGTGTTCTCCATACTTTTGAAACTCAGGGATGCTGACAAATTCGAATGGTGCAAAGAGCACCAAGACACTTTTACGGAAATCAAGGTTTCCCTCACAACCCTACTCGTACTTGTGCCTTCTCTGCACATCAAGCCTCTCAAGTTGTATATTTCGACGGCCGATAAATCCAGTGGTTGTTTTCTTGTGCAAGACAATGATGTCGGGCGTGAGCAGGCTATCTTCTATCTAAGCTAGAATCTCAATTCACTTGAGATTAATTATTCACCCATCGAGAATCTCTGCCTGGCTTTGTTTTTCGTCGCGTCAAAACTTAGGGCATTACATGCTCCCATTAGTCATTAAGGTCATCGCCCAGACCGATGTTATCCGTTACATTTTCACTCGGCAGATAGTAAAAGGTTGAATTGGGAAGTTGACTATTGCATTGTCCAAATTTAGTTTGCAATATGTGCCTCAGAGAGCTGTCAAGGGCCAAGCATTGGCCGATTTCTTGGCCCAACATCCTTTTTCATACGGCTTTAGTTGCTATGACGTCGAAATTGTTATGGTGGCCATGCATAATAACTATTGGACAATGTATTTTGATGGTTCTAATACTTCAGCCTCAGCTGGTGTCGGAATCGTCATTCAATCTCCAGATTAACATCGCTAGTATTTTTCCTTCAAGCCCAATTTTGATTGTACAAATAATCAAGCCGAATACAAAGCCCTGATCATCGGCTTTCACGTCTTTCACGTCTTTCACGACTTACGAGCAACCCACGTCCTCGTCCTCGGTGATTTAGAAAATAATTAACCAACTCAATGGAACTTTTTGTTGCATGAGTTGTACTCTAGTGCCTTATCATATGATTGCCAGCTATTTGACCGCATCGTTTGACGGTATCACATTTAAACACATCTCCTGAGTCTGAAACATCGACATAGATGAACTGGCTCAAATAGCCTCCGGAGAATAACTCTTAAGAGGTGAGATAGGCCGGGTAATACCCACAGTACGACGATCGCACCCGGCCCTGGTTAATCAACAAGTTCTCTAACACGATCGCATGGTCTGCACATGAATGATTTCTTTACCTTTGCTGTTGGAACGAGAAGATGTTATAGACATCTGTGCAATCGAGGCAATACCAGATGATTGGAAAAGGTCAATTATGTGATTCTTAACGACCTTAGTGGCAAACACGACAGCATGGCAAGGGTTCATGCCATGAATTATGTAATATACCAAAATGAGTAATATCGAAAGGGTGAGGATGGTCTAATTATTATGCCTCAGCCCGCAAGAAGCCACCCAAGCAATTACATAGATGCACAAAGGAATTTGCGGAGGTCATCAGTCCGGACGTAAGATGCGTTGGTTGCTTAGCTGATGCAGCTTTTTCTGGCCGAGTATATTGAAAGATTGTATTGAGCACGCACGACGATGTGCACAGTGTCAAATCCATGGGCCTATACAGAGAGTCTCGACTAAATTACTTCATTCGGTCACCAAACCATGGTCGTTCAGAGGATGGGTCATGGACGTAATTGGCAAAATTACGCCATATTTCGGGTCAGCAGAACATGCATGGATACTTGTTGCGATGGACTACTTCACCAAATAGGTCAAAGCAAAGTCATACGCCGAGTTAACATCTAAAGAAGTTTGTATTTTTATGAAAGAATACATCACAACCAGATTCAGCATACCAGAAACGATCATAACTGATAACGATACAATCATTATAGCCTATAGGTTCAAAGAATATACGACGAACCTAAAAATCCGACTCGAGCAGTCCACGCTGTATTACCCACATGCAAATGGACAGGTCGAAACAAGTAATAAAGTTTGATCGGCATCCTTGAACAAAGGATAAAAGAAAAGCCTGGTATATGGCATTTGAAGTTAAACGAGGCTTTATGGGCATATCAGACTTCACTCCGATCAGCAACAAGGACGATCCCATATGCGTCGACTTACAGGCATGAAGTGATGCTACTAGTGGAGCTGAGTATAAACTCGTTGCGAGTAATCGAACAAAGCAGTTTGATCAGTGCTGATGTGAAAATTAACTTGACACATAAATTAAAACCCCATGATTGTATTATATGTAAGTAGGGATCGTTTTAGGTCGGGGATTAGAAGGGATGCTAATCTACTCAATTTAAACTTTAAAACACTAAACTAGACTCAAAAACATAAAACTAGACTCTTATGACTCAAAACTGACCAAAATGACTCAAAACAGCAAAACTAAGTTAAAAGGACTCAAAATAGACTCTAGGGAGTGATTTACACGAATTTAAGACTATGAAGACTCAAAACACTAAATTGGCCAAATTTAAACACTTTTCTAACTAATCTAACACACTTAATAAAAGGGGGGATTGATTTGAATGAAATTAATTAAATTGAACACATTGCAAAACTAAATCAAACTAGGTACGAAATCAGGTGAATTGAATGGTGAAATAGGCTAGTTAGAGGGTCTTTCTCCACACATGAACATATGCAACATAAATCAACTCCAGTATTGTTTCTTTAAACCATGAATGACAATGCCCCAAATTAATCGTGAATGCATAAATTAACTCTCAGATTTCCCTAAATTCATTGAATTGAATGGACAATGCATCGCAACCAAATTATTCTTCTCAAGTTCCCTATATGCACAAATGAACGCATCATAACTATGAACTGCATGATACTCCAGCCAAGAATCTACTTTACACGATTGTGACTAGCAATCTCCACTACTTTTAATTATAAGTTCCTAACGATTAGGTGAAAGTCCCTTATAATTTAGCATCAGATTCATGTATGCAAACTAAGTGTGCACCCTTAATCAACAAACAAGAATAAGTTCTCAATCAAATAGATAAGTAAATCACATTTATGTTTTACGAAACAATAACTGAAGGTAATCAATTCATATTAAGCATATGTCCATGGCTTCGAATTCACCTCTAACTAATAAGAAAATTAGTTACACATGTTCATAACAATTGAAAAGCAATCTGAAATAAACATGGAAACAAAACAAGGGAAGAAAGAACTCTAGAAACTCCAAAGGATACAGGTAAGCTTGCGGCACACTCCTCCTTCTCTAATGGAAGCCACGGCAAGGTCTTGTCTTCTCTCCTCTGCGGCAAAATATGGATTTCTGAATGGGTGGTGGTGTAGAACGAATTATGGTGTGGTGGGTGGTGTTTTTGCGGCTGAAAGGGGTGTAGAATTATATGGGGGTGGTAGTGTAAATTATGGCTGAAAACACATATTTATAGCCTAGGGTTTTGACAAATTTTGATGGGAAAAGGCTTAGGATTTTCGGCAAAGGCTTGGGCCTCAATCCAAGGGGGAAAAGAACTAGGTTTGGGCAGATTTTAGGGTTTCTAGAAGGGTTTGGGGCACTACTTTTGTAGGGTTTCTAGAAAGAGTGTGTTATGGCTAATTTCTGACCTTCTAGAAGGGTTTTAGGCACCACCTTTCTAGGGCTTCTAGAAAGGGTGGTGCAGCATGTGTTTAAGTGAAGGGATAGGCCTTCTAGAAGGGATTTAGGTGCCTTGCAGCTGATTATTCATCTTCCAAGTCTTTAATTGATTTCCTCCATCTCTTTAGCATGTTTCTAGCTTCACTTGATCTTTAAAAACATCCATTCCTTGTGCTCCACATGCATGCAATCCAATTCAGCCCAAAACTGCTCTAAAATGCTTTAAAATGTATTTTCTTGCCAACTTTGCCAACTAGACCTACAAACACACGAACATAACTTAAATCACTATAATAAGCATAAACTAACTAAGTAAATGCAAGAAAACATGCTAACTAAGTCACATAAATATGCTCATATCAAGTGCCAAGTACAAACAGGCCATAAGGCAAGAGTTAAAGGACTTGGATGAAGCTCGGCTTAATGCCTATAATTTGTTAGTAGCACAGAAAAAAATTGTTGAGCGAGCTTATAATCGATAGGTTACACAAAAGACGTTCAGCGAAGGTGACCTAGTTTGGCAAACCATATTGCCAGTAGGAATTAAAGACCCCGGATTCGAAAAATGGTCACCAAATTGGGAAGGACCATTCATCGTCGACAAAGTGCTCGGCAATAGGGCATACCACCTTAAAGATCAAACTGGTTTAATTCATAAACTACCAATCAATGGGAAATGTCTAAAGAAATACTATCCAGTCACATGGAAGATGCGAGAATAAAAGTTCATTTCATTAATTTTGCAAAAAAAGGTGTACAAACAGAGCTGGTCAACTAGTTTATCAGCTAAAACAGTCATAAGGAGATGAAGGAAGGAAAGCTTTAAGGGCGGCCTTCAATTCTAACCACCTTACTTCGCCCATTGTAACCTCAACTTGCCGAGTCCTTTTATCCATCTTCAACTGCTCGATCCACTTTGCGCCAGCCGCATATTCGGTCAAGCTAGGTTTGCTCGACTCAAAATCCTTTACAAGCTCAGAAGCAACTACCGACCTTCGATTTTGGAGTTTGGTAATTTGACGGTCGAGGTCTGCCAGTTGGTCTTTCTTCGTCTTTATCACCTCGACCTTTGGACGAAGAGCTTTTTGAGCGACCATTGCAGCCTTAAAGTCATCTTCTACCCGAAGAGCTTTCTCGAAGATATCAAAATATTCTCGGGTTCGTTCCAAGATAGAAGATAGATGAATGACAGTTTCATTGCTCAGCAGGCTGTTGGTTGCAAGGTCGTTCAAACATTCTCCTACTGAGTCGAGGCCTTTATGCCCGAGGATTTGAGAAGTTGAGAGAGACAAGAGCACATGCAGCTTGACAAGGGCATTTGGTTCGGCCGTTGATGCTAAAGGTCTGGTTATAGTGGCAAAAGGAATGACCGTCCCCTAATAATTGGAAATAAGGGTGTCGAGCTCGACTTCCCATGAAGGCTGCACATGAAAAGATTTTAGAAAAAAAAAGGAAAATCGTCAGGAAGATAACAAAGAGAATTTGTTTTAGACCTGCCGAGAGGAGACTTCGGCCATGTCCACTAGTTCATTGCTTGAACCTAGAAAGCTTAATGGCCGAGCCCAGTGTTTAAGACTGCTTCTTAATTCACGTGGTTGATGAAGGTTATCTATGTTTGATGGCCATTGAGGTGGCCAGGAAATATAGATAACACCCTTCGACGGATAGAATTTTCAGTGAAACGAGTAATTAGGCACCTGACATTTAATATTTTTTGGCTTAGAATTCTAAAGCAAAAAGTTAATAAAAGGATCATGAAGGTTCTTACGAAGGCCTAAGTAACCTTTTGTGGAGGAATGCCTAGATTCTGATCTTGGGGATGAATTGGCGTCTCTGTCATAGCTTCCGTTTCAACAGGAGGTACCGCTTCATGCCTCGTGTTTGCTTCGGCAGCAAGAAGGTTGACTTGGCCAACCATTTCAATTACCAGCTGAGGAATGGTGGGTGGCAGCTCGGTCGGTTAGGGGCACTTCACCAACAAAGGTTCTTCGTTCTCATCCTCCTAGACAGAAAATGGTTATTCAAAGGATGATAGTCACCTCTCAAGATTGATTTTGCACTTCCTTGGCGTAATTGTGCATATCTTTGGCTTGATTTTCCTAACCCTTTGCCAACATAGTTAGTAACTGAATAACTTGAGCATTATTAAAAGACGAACCTGAGTTATTTTGGGCAAGTTGTGTTTGGGGTTGTGCAGGTGCATACGGCCTTTGATAGAATCCCGGAGGTTGCTGTCTGAATGCACTTTGTTGTTGGGGCTTCCTCAATTTGAAATTTGGATGATCTCTCCAACCTGGATTGTATGTATTCGAGAACGGATCATTCCTTAGTTGGTTTTGACTCCCAAAACCCACGGCGTTGGCAGATTCCCACCCTCCGTTCTCGATCAATTGAGGGCACTTATCCGTGAGATGTCCATTCATTGAGCACACGCTACAAGCAGCTACACTTTGTTCTTTTGGTTTTTCAACCACCTGTGAAAGAAGAGTAGTAAGATTAGCCATTTGATTTTGAAGTTCAGAAATAGCACTTACCTCATTAACTTGTTGCTGCCGTGGGTTGTCTCTTTAACCAACACATTCATATTGTTGAGCATTCAATGCTTGGTTAGTAATTAAGGTCTTGGCAGCCATGGGTGTTTTGTCCACCAAAGCTCATCCCGCTGAGGCGTCTAACATTTGGCGTTCAATTAGTAGAAGCCCTTCGTAGAAATATTGAAGAAGAAGCTCCTCATTCATCTGGTGTCGTGGACATGAAGCAACAAGGGTTTTAAAACGCTCATAGTAAGTGGGAAAAGATTCACCTTGGTTTTGCTGAATGCCACTAATCCTTTTGCGTAGTAGAATGACTCGAGAAGTTGGGAAAAACTTTTCCAAAAATGCCCGTTTCATACTCTCCCATGATGTGACAGTTCCGGGGGCTAGCTCATACAACCAATCTTTAGCTTTTTCCAAGAGAGAAAAGGGAAAAACCTTCATTTTCAAAATGCTCCCATCAACATTCACAGGGGTCATGCTCGAACAAACAACCTCGAACTCCTTGAAATGTTTATTAGGATCTTCCATGGACAACCCATGGAACTTAGGAATATGATGCAATAAACTGGACTTTAATTCGAACTCGTCGATCTTGTTTTGGGCCGCCCTTGGATATTGAATGCATAAAAGCAGAGCATTGTCCAATCCCGAAGCAGAAAGCTCCTTGATTGTTCAATTGTCTACTACTATATCTTGGACTTCTTCAAAAGTCCTTGCCGTGGCCTCACCTTCTTCAAGATCTGGTGCAGGTTGAGATGATTGGGGTTCTTGTTGATTCCTCGCTCGTCTCAAATTTTGTTCAAAATCGTCGTCAAAGTCAAAGATGTGCTTATGAACAGGTTGAGAACTTCGAGTCATAAACCACCTAAAACAAGAAAACAAGTAAAATCAGCAACTAGGAACAAAAACACTTGAAAATAAACAAAAAGAAATAACAAGGGATTAGCAAAGTTGCTAATCCCCGGCAACGGCGCCAAAAACTTGATGCAAAAATTATCTTAACACACAAATTTAACCCTCTTTTGACAATTGTAGTACAAGTATAAGTAGGGATCGTTCTGGACCGGGGATTAGGAGGGTTTGCTAATAACCTCTAAACTGACTCAAAAACATAAAACTAAACTTAAAAATACTTAACAAGACTCACAAGACTCACAAGACTCAAAGCAAACTTAAAATACTCAAAACAGCTTAAAACAACTAAATAAACTTAAACTAGACACTAGGAATGACTTTGGACGAAAATTGACTTTTACTTGAATCAAAACACTTAAAAACACAAACTAAAACATATTTGAAACACTTTGAAACAAGAAACTAAAACGGGGGTTTTGATTTGGATGAAGTTGAAACAAACAAACAAGTATGAAAAACTAGACAGATTGTAAAACAAATTTGAGAAATAAGATGATGGATGGGATAGCTAGAGGCTTTTTCTCCACACATGACATGTATGCAAATAACTTGATTTCCAGTTACTACTTCATTGAATTATGAACGACAATGCTCCAAATTAACCGTGACATCACTAGTTAACTCTCAGATTTTCCTTGTTTTATTGGATTGGATGACATCATTCGACAACCCAAAACATTCTTCAAAAGTTCCCTACATGACATCATAATAGAGATACAATCAAAGATCATTATGTTTAATGAAAATCATAAGCATTGACAAAGCACTTGCAACTATGACATCATGTCACTCATGCTAGGAATTGAACTTAACGCGATCGTTTATAAGCGACCTTCACTACATGCGAATATATGTTTGTAACGATTATGTGAAACTTCCTTATATTCTAGCAACGGATTTATGCATGCCAATTAAGTGTCGACCCTTAATTAACAAATACAAATAAGTTATCAATCAAATAGTTAAGACAATGGCATTCACGATTAAAGAGTTCATAACTGGAATTTATCAAATCATATTACACACATAATCATGGCTTTGAAATCACCCATAGCTAAGAGGGGTTTAGCCACTCATATTCACAACAAAACGAAAGAAAATGAATTTAAACATTGGAAACAAAAGATAGAAAACACCTAAATGCTCCAACGATCCAAGTTGGACAGCAAGCATGTCCAAGCACTTTCCTTCCCTTCCTTTGCTATGGCACAAGGTGTTGGTGAGTGTTTGAAGGTTTGTTTGTATGGAGGAATGGATGTAAAGATGAATGGATGTGTTTGGATGAAGGTTGTATTGAAATGAGGATGAATGATCAAGCAAAAACTAAACTCTATGGCTGCCACACACACTTCCTTTTATAGAGGAAGTGCACGGCAAGGAAGGTGAATTGGTGGTATGTGCAATGATTCAAGGGTGAAAATAAAGTAACGATGCAAAGCATAGGGGATACAATGGAGTGGTGTTGCAGCAATGAGTGCAAGGAGTGGTGTTGAAATGATTCAAAGGTGAAAGTGAAGTGATGATGCAAAGCATGGGGGTAATATGGAGTGGTGTTGTAGCTAGGGAACATGAATGATTGTGCACATGGTATAGAAAGGAAAGAGAGGTGGAATGGTGCAGAAATGGGTCAGAGGTGCAGCAAATGTCATGATGCACGACGTGGGATTCCAAAGGTGGTGGATGGTGCATCAATGAGTGCATGTAGTGGAGGTAAAAGTTATATGAAATCTGATGGGTGAAGGGAACAAGAAGTGTGCAGCAATTGAGTGTAATGATTTAATGTATTGATGCATGAAATTAGAAATAATGAAGGAGACAAGGGTGGTGCACGTCAATGAAGTGTAATGAGTGTAATGGTGCAGGAAATGAGTGCAAGAAATCTGGTGCATGAAGGGGACAAGGGTGATTATGCATGGCATGGTTGGAAAGGTGAGTAAGTGGTGAATCAATGAGTGCAAGAAGGTGAAATGATATTGTGCACATGGTAGACAAAGGAAAGGAAGTGGAATGATGCAACAAATGAGTCAATTGAGGGAACATGGATGATGATGCACGGCATAGGAATCCAAAGGGAGTGCAATGGTGGTGCACGACAATGATGGAAAGGTGAATGGTGGAGTGACACCCCTTTGTGGCTGAGCTCTTTGTCCTTTTTACACTAATTCTTCTTTCTCTTTAACACATTCCTATCCTCTTTAGTCTTCAATTTCATCCATCCACCTTGGTCCATGCATGTGCTATCCATTCCAAGCCCAAAATTGCTCCAAAATGCACCAAAATGCATCTTATTACTTTATAAGGCCTATGAACCTATAAACACACGAAAATAGCTTAAAAAACATAATTAACTAAGAAATAACAACGTAAATGCATGAGAACAAACTAACTCAGTCGCATAAATATGCTCCTATCAGCTCCAACCACTTCACCTCGCCCATCGTGACCTCACCTTGTCGATTCCTCTTGTCCATCTTCAGCTGCTCAACTCGCTTCATGCTCACCACGTATTCGGTTAAGCAAGATTTGCTGCCCGACTTAAAATCTTTCGCAAGCTCAGAAGCAATTGCCGACCTTCAATTTTGAAGTTCGGTAATTTAACGGTCAAGGTCGACCAGGGTTTCTTTTTTCGCCTTAAAACTTTGACTTTCAGGCGAAGAGCATCTCGATAGGTTGTTGCAGCTTTCAAGTCATCGTCAGCCCGAAGATCTTTCTCGAAAATACTAAAATATTCTCGAGTCCGTTCCAAGGTGGACGACACTTGAATGATGGCTTCAGCACTCAATTGACCATCAGCTCCGAGATCGTTCAGACAAGCATCCACTGAATCAAGGCCCTTGCGCTCAAGGACTTGCAAAGCTAAGAGAGACAAAAGCTCCTATAACCGAACAAGAACAGTTCATTCGACAGGCTCAATTGTAGCTGCCAAAGGACCAACCACTCCCGAAGTGCTGGATAGGAGAGCATCAAACTCGACTTCCCATGAAGGCTACACAAGAAAACAATATAGGCGGAAGGAAAATCGTAAAAGAAGGTAAGCACAGAGGATTTGCTTTAGACCTGCTGAGATGAGACTTCGGCCATGTCTCCAGGTTCATTGCTCAAACCTAGAGAGCTTAATGGCCGAGCCCAGTGTTTTAGACTGCTTCTTAATTCACGCGGTCGATAAAGGTTATCTATGTTCGATGACCACTGAGGTGACCAAGAAATATAGATAACACCCTTCGGCGCATAGAATTTTCAATGAAATGAATAACTGGGCACCTGACATTTAAGGTTTTTCTCGGTTCAGATTCATTATAACAAAATTGACAAGAGAAATTAGTTGAGCCTTACAAAAGTCGAGGTCACTTCTTGAGAGGGGATGCAAGGTCCTGGTCCTGCAGGTGAACTGGAGTTTCTGACGTCGCCTCAAGTTCAATAATGGGCTTTTTCCCAAGATCGACTGCAAGAGGATCAACTAGGGCAGCCGCCTCAACCACAGGAGGAGGATCAACAAAAAGAGTTTCGGTTGGTCGAGAGCGACTTGCTAGCAGAATCTCGTCACTCTCGTCATCCTGAAACAAAAGAGTTGTTAATACTTTTGAATTTAATGAGTAAAGGGAGTGGCTGGCATAGTCATAACTCTTCTAAAATGATCGCCGATTGTTTTGGATTCTTGGGGAGATTCTTCCCGATCAAAAAGGTTGTCTCCCCCAGTACAGGTTCTACGGTAGACCTTAGAGCTGCAAGCATGTTGACCAGCGGTACGGCAACTAGCTTAACCACGACCTCAGGAACTTCAGGAACTGGTTGAGCTTGGGTTGTTGGGCTGGTTGAAGATGGTCGATTCTTCACTGAGGCCTGAACAACAGGAGTAGGAGGAGAGGCACTCGGAGCAGTTGTCCCGGTGGTATGGCTAGAGATAACATGAATCTCTCGTGCTACCTTTTTCGCTAATTGCTTGATACGTTTTGGGGGATGGAGAGCTTCACCAGCCGTCTCGGCATCCGGTGAGGCTATTTGCTTGGTGTATTTTATGCGGGGGCTTTGGATTTCTTGGGAGGAAGGGCCAATTTTTTCTTGACCACTGTCGGGACGACCACGTCCGTCTATTTTAGTACCCGACCGCCTTAGAAAGTGAAATCTCATTAGTAAAACCTTTCAAGTGTTTGAAGAATAAAGGTGGAAACAGGGGTATACCTTAGGGCACCTCTTTAGATTGAGGGGCGGAGGTTTTCTTGGGTCGGTTGCCAAAAATTTTGTTAACTACGACCTCGACCGAAGTGCCAAAAAAGTTATGAGTACATTCATCATACCAGTCGTCGAAGGTGTCAGTGCCGAGAGATTCAGGAATAGTTGGTCGAAGGTGGAATTTCTTACACTGTTCCTGAAATTCTTTCTCGGTGTCTCTGCACTCCCTTTCTGAGGAACTAGAGACACATCCTCAGCTTAGAATGGAACGGGAAGAAAGTAGAGGCACCGAGCAACCTTGGAGGTAGCCAAGTTGTCGGGCGGTAAAATGGGGGTGGTAGACTTCCCAACTTGCTCGGCGAGCATCACAACCTAGTGGAAAGTATCGAGTTAACACAAATGACCCCTATTTTTTACGAAAACCAGCATCTTTGCTTTCACTCCAAGTCGAAGTGGGAAGTCTGATGGAGTGGGGGTATTCTTGATGACGACATATCAAAAAAATTTCATCAGAAGGGACGCCCAGGACGAAGATGTGTTTAAAGACTTCTTCAGCTCGGTGGTGAGGTACTGGTCAAGGGGCCAACTGAATGCCGAGTGTTACAGTAGACTGGAGGCCGGAGATTTCTGGCTGAAATGTGGATAAATAAACCTGCAGCCAGACTTGGAACACCCAGAAAGGTCCATTCTGGTATGGGTTGATCTTGTCGATGGTTGTTTCCGCCAGGCAACGTAGAAGGTTAACAAGGATGGTGGGACTGAGCACCAGAGAGTGACCACTAGCCAGGGCTTCCTCTACCGGCATATTCTCAACCAAGCATTTATTTGACTTGGTACAACAGATGAAATTGTTGTACCAGTAAAATAGGAAGGCCTCGTGTTCTCCCTTCCGTAGACTCGCTTCCCTTCGACCAGCAAAATGGAGGATAAGGGTGTTGTAGTTCAGAAAATTCTTATGCAATTTCTGAACGTCCTTTTTGAAGGCTTTTGACCTTCTTGGCTCAACGCCTCGACGACCCGTGCGTCAAACAACGTCTAGAGGTCAAGGTTTGATGGGCATCCAATCAGAGTGGTGTCAACTGGAATGCCGGAAGGATGAGTCCCGATGATAGCCTAGATGTCGAGGATGGTGGGAGTTATAGGGCCGAACGGAAGGACCATAGTGTTGGTGGCCGAACACCAAAGGTTTAGAGTTGCCATGAGGAGTTCTTAATCCATTGTAATTTCCATGGTCGAGAGCTTAATAGCGTCGTGGATACCAAGAGCTTCCCACTCTTTACCGAAGAATTTTTCCATTCGTACGACCCAGGTCACCCAATTCGCATTGGTCGAAGGCCAGAATCCTTGGGGTTTTATCTGGCACCACTTTGACCAATCGAATCCTTGCAGCAAACCTGCCAAATAGTGTTTTTTGAACAGGTTAATAATGGATGATGGCACCGTGTCTTTGAAGAGTAGGCCCAGAATTTGGTGAGTAGAGTTTAGTTCACCCTTGAAATGCAGAGTCTTGATGGTGTTCCAATCTATGAAGTCTTTACACTTGTTGCATTTGGGGGAGAGCTCTGAGATGAAAGAGGCCATTGATGAAGGCTAAAATTTTTTGAGATAGAAGCTTCAGATTCTCTGGTTTTTGAAGGTTTTGAAAACAGAGCGGCGAGAAAATTTCAAAGGTTTTAGAAAGCGTAAGGTACGAATGGAAGGGATCCGGGTATTTATAGGCATTTGGGGCTGAAGGCTAAACATTTGATTTTCAAAATCAATGATAGAATCGAGCGAGAGATTTACTAATCATTATACATGCTCAGAAGATCAAGGCGAAAAGACCGAGGTTCGCGATTTGAGGATGCATGATGGCGTGTTAAGGCGAGTTTAGTGTAAGAGAGACGTTTCGGCGGTTGCATGTTTTTTAGGGTTATGATTGAAGGCTGCTAGGGTAACCAGGGGGCTGACATGTGGCAGAACAGTTGGGAAATCAAGATCGTTGGGTTACGTTTTAAAAATGCGCATGGTGGTAGTTCTCAAGAGTCGGTTTCACTTCTTCAAGGTCGAGGCTCGAACCAAGGAGTATAGGTTGACGACCTCAGAAGCGAGGGGGTAATGTTTGGGTCCAAAAATATTGGTTTGGGCTGAGTTTAGAATAGTTCTCGGCCCGGTGCTAGTTGGGCCCAGTGTAGAATTATTCTTGACCCAAAGACCGTGTTTAGAGAGGTATCTAGCTCATGGGCCGCGCAGTCGAAGCTGGCCATATCTTGTCGGGAACCTGTGGGATATGGGTGATGCCTATTACAAGAAAGAGTTTTGGCAGGATAAGGATGTTAGAGTTTGAAATTGAATGCGGCCTGATAATGAGTTAAGTTCAAAGTCTTAGTAGGAGTAGAACTGGTCGAGATAAGGTTGAATCGGGGAAAAGAGTTCTAATCCGAGAATGATTGGGATTTGATACAGGTTGGCTACTATAAATAGGGAGGGATGACATCGAACAAGCTCTCCAACTCAACACACAAACTGCCCTGCGCAAACCCTCGCTTTATGCGAAACCTCTCAAACATCTTGATATTTTTTTTTCTTTTTCGCCAACACACCTTCAGTTTGGATAAACAGCATTGTGAAGGCAACCGGCAAACATCTTTAGTTTGGATAAACAACATTGTTGCCATAGAATCAGCCGACCGCGAAGCACCTTCAGTTTGGATAAACAACATTGCGTCGAGGCAGACTGGTTATCTATCCAAGTCTCGATCGAGACGAATCCTTATTAGCAGAGGTCATCTCATTAGCCTTTTCAGCGAAGTGATGTGTTACAAGTTATTACATTCGGCACATTGAAAGTCGAATTTGATATTGAACTTCGCAAAGCTAGCAACCTTGTCTTCAGGCTCTAGAACCTGAAGGCCGAGAGTGTTTCTTCCTCGGCCGCAGTCGCAAGATTCAAAAGTCAGTAGCACACCCAACGCAACATCAACAAATTTTACTCCCCGGCCGAGCTCGGCCGACGAGTTGGCACGCCCCACAAACAACCGAAGGACATAAGTAGCTTATTAGTTACTCGGCCTGCGCGCCACGTAGGCTTAGTAGTTTTTAGGGTCAACAGGAGGAGTAAGCTTAAGTCAGGATGATAGTTTTGAACGAAAAATAGAAATAAATAAAACACGTATACCTTGGGCCACTTCTTTAGATTTTGGGGCAGGAGATTTCCTTGGATGATCGTCTAAAATCTTTTTGACAACATCCTTGACCAGTGTGCCAAAGAATTCTTGGATGTATGCATCCACCAATCAGCAAAGGTGTTGATGTTGTGAGTTTCAGGGACGTTCGGCCGAAGACGAAATTTTGAGCACCTCTCTTGAAATTCTCGCTCAGTTGCTTTACATTCTCTCTCAGATGAACCAAAGAGATGTTCTCGACTTAGAAGAGATTGGGAGGTGAGTAGAGGCACAAGGCATCTTTAGAGGAAGCCAAGTCGACGAGTGGTAAAGTGGGGGTGGTAAACTTCCCAACTCGTACACCGAGCATCAAAACCTAGAAGAAGATTGCGAGTTAGCACGAACACCCCCTAGCTTTGTTGAAGGTTAGCATATTCGATCTCATCCCATGCCGATGATGGAAGCTTGATGAAAGATGGGTACTCCTGACGACGACAGATCAGGAATTCGTCGTCAGAAAGATCTTCTAGGCCGAATAAGTATTTGAAGACTTCTTCTGTCGAGTGAGGAGGAGCTGGTCTAGAGGCTAATTGGAGACCTAGCACTTCAGATGATTTGAAGCTAGGGATTTCTTGCCTTAAGGTGGCGAAGTAAACCTGCAGCCAAAACTGGAATACCCAGAGTGGGCCATTCTGTTGCGGGTCAATTTTGGCAATGGTCGCTTCGGCCAGGCAACACATAAGGTTGGCAAGGATGGCCGAACTAAGAGCTAAGCTGTGACCACTGGCCAGGGTTTTGGCCACTGGCATATTTTTTATCAAACATTTATTTAACTTGGTACAAACAATAAAATTGTTGTACCAGTAGAATAGAAAGGCTACATGTTCCCCTTTCTGTAGGTTTTCCTCCCTTCAGCCAGCAAAGTGGTGGATAAGAGTGTTGTAGTTGAAGAAGTTCTTATGCAACTTCTGGACTTCTTCTTTTAAGGGTTCTTTGGAGGAAAAATTTTGTCCTAGCTAAGAACAAGTATGAACATTTGAATACATATGCATACTATTAACTCATTAATATAGGCATGCATCCAAAAACAATTCAATAAAACCCATGACTTTCAAAGCCTAGTATATGGTGAACCAAAATAAACTCTTTAACAACATTAAAGAGAAAGAAGAATTTAGTGATTCTTTACCCTTGAAGCTCATCCTTGTTTACACAAGGGATTCACCCAAGTGGAGGGCCTTCAAGTCACCTCCAAGCTCCTTGAATCCTTCTTGTGTTTTCCTCCCTTTAGTGCTCCTTTGATGATTTGAGGAAAAAGGATTTGTTCTCCAAAACACCAAAAGCTTGATGTCTCTAAGTCTCTTCACCAAGGTTGTATCTTGTGAAGATGATATGGATGATTAAAAGAAGAAGAGATTGCTAGATGTTTCTTCCTTTAATGGCCGGCCTCTTGGAAGAAAATGGAGAACATGTTTTCACCCAATTTCAACTAGAAAACCCTTGAAGCTATAAAGTTGAATTTATACTTCATTTCTTTGGTGAGTGGCAAACTTGCAATTAAGCAAACTTTGCCCATCCAACCCTAATGGCTGGCCTCCTTGGTGTTATTGGGCTATTTGCCCATTTTGTTTTAGTTGTCATACAACTTAAACATAATGGGCCTTTTGGACCAAAACGCTTTTGGGCCCCGAAACCCAAAACCAACATATAAGCCCAATACGAACCTTTCGTATAATTAATTAACTAATTAATTAATCTTGACCATTCTTCAATTAAACCATTTAATTGCTAATCCATTTCATTTGATTTCTTCACATACATCCTTACTCGGTGTACGATCCATTAGGTTCTAATTAGCGAGGCAGTGGGCGATGTTACTCTTAACTATCGATTGTGAATTGAAACCACATTTCAATTCTCCCTTTTATTGATTAGTATTTGCTAACCATTAGGGCTTCCACAAACCATGGTTGACGCCTAGCAGCATGTCATGGTTACCCAAGCTAAGTAGAATTGGTTGGAGAACCTATCCAGTTACAACTACAATGCAATACGGTCTTTCTCTAATACAATACTCTTAATCACATTGTTTAAGTGATAGTTTGTTTCATGTCTACTATCCAATGTGATACTTTCTTATATGATTCCCTTGAATATGATTTGGAACATCCTTCCTTTAGTCATATTCATTTGCTTTGGCCAAAGACTTTAGAATCATATCTTAGAGTATTCTCCCTCCACCATGGAAGGTTAGAGATCCCTTGTTGTACATTCATATGCCTACATGACTAGATAGCTTGACCCCAACAATGCCGTGGACACTCCGAGGGAATGCCATTGACAGGATCAAAGATCAAGGACCTAACCATTAGACATCTATGATGCCTTAAGTCAAAGGACTACTTTGCATATTGCAACCTTAGAGTTCTTACATGACATGTATGTTCGAACTCTGATTTGATCGTAGTTCAGTGTACTCGATTACTCTTTCGAGCACCTATGTGTCTGTCTTAGTGTCCAACACCAAATCACTTGAGACTAGTCATACTCACGCTTGAGTCAACATAACACATACTAACCTTAGCGGATTGTCAATGCCCAATTGGCAATCCTATGGCTAGGAACGTTTTAGGAATGAACATAAGAGAAAGGTCTCGATAATCTAACTCACTTGGATCACTTATCTCTTAGAACAAATACATTCCTTGGATTCACTTATTGCTTAAACACATGATACAATAAACAGTGATTAACAATAAGATTTGCCCTCCATTAAACATATAAAAGTTTAACATAATAAGTATTCCAAAAAGCTATTACATCAAATGAGTGGCTTTGTGGGCATACTTCCAACATTCTTGGCCTTTCTTCTTTAGGGCCTTAACAATACACTCGTCGAATAAAGATTTAAGGTCTAAGTCGAATTGATAACCAGGAAGGACAGTATCAATGGGGCCGAGGGGGAGTACCATTGTGTTGGTGGCCGAGCACCAAAAACTCAGGGCTGCCGTGAGAAGGTCCCAGTCCATAACAATCTCAATAGTCGAGAGCTTGATAGCATCTTAAATGCCAAGAGTTTTCCACTTTGTGCTTAAGAACTTTTCCTTCATTCGACCCAAGCTGCCGAGGATGCAGAGGTCGAGGGCTAGGCTCTTTGAGGCTTGGCCAAATCCCACTTTGACAAATCATTCCTTTGGAGCAAGGTTTTAAGCAATGGACCTTAAGCATTTCGGTGATGGCCTTTGGGACGACATCTTTGAAAAGTGGTCCCAAGATCTGGTGGGCAGCATTTGAATCACCTTCAAACCATAGGGTTTTGATAGCATTTCAGTCGATGAAATCCTTGCACTTTGTGCACTCCTTAGAAAGCTTAGTAATAAAGGTGTTGGAAGCTATTGCTGAAGACTTGAGAGATTTTCTGGGTTTGAGATTCTCTAGGTTGTGAGAACAAATGGCAAGAGATTCATGAGTTCTGAAAATGTAAAATATGAATGAAGAAGAGTCGAGTATTTATAGGCATTCTAGGAAGAAGATCAACTGTTTGAGGATGTAAGTGATGGGTAGTCAGAAAATCCAATAATCACGATGGGTAGTCAGAAAATCTAATAATTGATCGGGGAATTGATCGGGGAATCTAATAATCTAATAATCATGATGGGTAGTCAGAAAATCCAAGTGAAAAGACCGAAGATTTCATGGTTTGAGGATGGATGTTTGCGTGTAACGGTGGATTTAATGGCGAAGAGACGTTTTGATGGTCACACATTTCAAGGGTCATTATTAAAGGCATATGAGTAAGCTGAAGAATTGCCACGTGGCAGAGCATCTGACAAAATTAAGATCGTGCAATCATGCTTCATAAATGCACCTGAGTCAATGGAATATCAAGACTGTTCATTGTTTTTCAATTATATACTAAGGGTTTGATTTCACTTCTTCAAGGTCGAGGTTTGGCCATGTGTTTTTAGGCTGAAGACCTCAAAAGCGAAGGGGCAATGTTTGGACCCAAAATGTTATTTTAGGCCGAGCTTAGAAATATGCTCAGCCCAAAGGTGTGTTTAGAATCTTGTCATGGACCGGCCCTGTCAAGGTTGGCCAAATCTTGATACAAAGAGGATTATTTCGGATAAAGGTGAATTAGCCGAGACCTACTGTGATAAGGAGTCCTAAAAATGCTGGGACACATGAGATGAATTTGGATCGTTTAAAAGGTGGGTTTAAAGTCCCAGTTGAATTAGGATTGGCCGAGTCCTAGTTAGATTAGGTTACGGAGTCATAATCTGAGTGTGGTTCTAGCTCGGCCATAAGAGAGTTTATTGTTATAAATAGAGAAGGCGTGCATCATTCAAGCCCTCTCCAATTCAACACACAAACTGCCCTACGCAAACTGTCGCTTTACACGAAACATCTCAACAACCTTGAGATTTTTATTTTCTTTTCCTCGCCGACACTTCTTTAGTTTGGATAAACAGCACTGTGAAGGCAATCGGTAACATCTTCAGTTTGGATAAACATCAATGTTGCCCTAGAATCAGCCGATCGCGGAGCACCTTCAGTTTGGATAAATAGCACTGCATCGAGGCCGACTGGTTATCTATCCAAGTCTCGCTCGCCGAGTTGTTTTATTATTAGATATTCACAAGTAAGTTTTAGAGTTCGGCATTCTGATGGTCAAACCATATTCACCATCAAGACATACGTTTCTTTTGAGTACTTGTGTCCGTATAGTTTGGTGCCCATTTGGCGTGTTTATACTCTTACGAATATAATCACCGTGACCGAACCCGACGCCAACGATCCGTGAACTTCGCAAGACTAGCAACCTTGTCTTCAGGCTCTAGAACCCAAAGGCCGAGGCGTGTTCCTTCCTTGACCGCAGTCGCAAGATTGAGAAATCAGCAGCGCGCTCAACGCAACATCAACACATTTTACTCCCCAGCCGAGGTTGACGAGTTGGCACGCCCCGAACACAACCGAATGACGTAGTTAGCTTATTAATTACTTGGCCTGCGCGCCACATAGGTTTGGTAGTTTTTAGGATCAACAGTAACCCAACCACACACTTGGGTTATGTAACTCATCCCTACCAATCTCATCCATCCCACCAAACGGACCCTTAGGGGTACAACTTATATGTTATATGCTACGAAGCACAAGTTCGGGAGTGGGACCGGTGATTCGGGAATGGGAGATTTGGCAATTGTGAAAATGCAAAGAATCATAAATCAGGAGCGCCTAATTAGAATTGGTAACTAATATAAATATATTTATTAAGGTGCTTGTAATTTAGTTGGTTAAGAATATTCACTCTTACACTCGATGTCTTGAGTTTGATTCAACTCCTAAAAATTAAAGAATCAGGTCAATTAGGGGAGACTAGTCGATCCCATCCTCATTTTTTTTTCTTCTTCGATTCATTACTTCCCCATTTCAAATAAGTAAATATGCCATGATTCATTTGTTTGATAAAAGAAAATTCAATTCATTTAGGGTCTTAATCAAATAGAATCGTATACAACTCTATATCTATCTCATCTCGATCACGTAACAAGAAATAGAGAAATTAAGGCTTTATACAAATCGTCGGTGGCAAAGCAAATTTGATTTAGGTTAAACCACAATTCAGAAACAGAATTTAAGAGTGGGAATGCATGCATGAGTTAGCAGGCAGGGCCCACAACCGCGTAAACAAAAAAAAGGTAATTACAATTGAGGACCTTCCCCTTTCTTCTTAAATTCTTTCCTAACCGGCACTTGCCTTGTCCTATAAATATTCTGAATTCCCTGGATTGTCTGCAAACCAGTCCACCTGTTTAATCCTTTCCGTTTATTTCGTGTGAGTCTGCGGATAGCATATGTCTCAGAGGCCCTCCGTCCCCCACTCTTCCTCCATCGCATTTCGCCTCCATTCCCATCTCCTCGTCTCCAGTGACATGAACCCTAATTCCAACTGGCCCTCTTAATCTATATTTTTCTTTTTAATTATTTCTTTTTATTGGATTTTAGGAACTAGAAACAAAAACCACCCATTTATTTCTTTTCTGTTTGTTTCCTGAGAAAATTCGACATGGGTGTCAAAGGTTTTGTCGAAGGAGGCATCGCTTCTGTCATTGCCGGCTGCTCCACCCACCCTCTTGACCTCGTCAAGGTCCGAATGCAGCTCCAGGGCGAAACCCACGCCCCGAACCCCGCTCCCCAGGCAGTCCGCCCGGATTTTGCTGCCGTCCATACCGCCGCCCGACGCGGCTCCATCCCTCTCCCTCCATCACCGCCTCCTGCGGTCCGTGCGGGTCCTATCACCGTCGGGATTCGTATAATTCAGCAAGAAGGCGTCGCCGCAATGTTCTCCGGCATCTCCGCAACCATGCTCCGGCAAAGTCTCTACTCCACAACCCGCATGGGCCTCTACGACATTCTGAAGCAAAAATGGACAGACCCGACAATCCGAAACATGCCGCTCCCACGAAAAATCACAGCCGGGTTGATCGCTGGAGCCGTCGGCGCCGCCGTTGGAAACCCTGCTGACGTGGCCATGGTCCGAATGCAAGCCGACGGGAGGCTCCCGGCGGCGCAGCGCCGCAACTACAAAAGCGTGGTGGACGCCATCGTCCGCATGGTCAAGCAGGAAGGGGTGACGAGCCTTTGGCGCGGGTCGTCGCTGACGATCAACCGTGCGATGCTTGTCACGGCGTCGCAGCTGGCGTCGTACGATCAGATCAAGGAGACGATCGTGGACAATGGGATTATGCACGACGGGCTTGGGACCCACGTGACTGCGAGCTTCGCGGCGGGGTTCGTGGCGGCGGTTGCGTCGAACCCGGTGGACGTGATCAAGACTCGGGTGATGAACATGACAGTGGAGGCCGGGGCTGAGCCGCCGTACTCGGGGGCGTTGGATTGCGCTCTCAAAACGGTGCGTTCGGAGGGCCCCATGGCGCTTTATAAGGGCTTTGTGCCTACGATTTCACGGCAGGGGCCTTTTACCGTTGTGCTGTTTGTGACGCTGGAGCAGGTTCGCAAGCTGCTCAAGGATTTCTGAACGTCAGATTCAGAAAGTGGAAGGTGGTGATTCGATTCGACGTGATGACGAAAATAAGTACTTTTCTGAATATATATGCATGTGCCTTTATTTTAATTTTTTTAATTATTTTTTACGTTCGTTGAGATTGGGAAGGAATTAATTCGATCCAATATTCTTAGCAATATGCCATATAATATACCTATGTAATTGCTAGATTTGCTATATAGATGGGTGGTGTGATTCCATGGCCTGGACAAACCCTAATTTTGTTTGGAATGTGTTTTTATATCTCAAATGTGTGAGAGTTAAAATACGACTGATTTATCAAAATGAACTTTATATCTGTAGACATTGAAATTTCGGTGGCATAAATGTTAGCCATTGCATTAAGGTTACATTTGTAAACATTGAAATTTTGGTGAAATAAATGTTGACCATTGTATTAAAATTACAACCTTCATTCACTTCACCTACATCATACACTAAGTTCACCTACAACATCCACCCAAGTTCACCTACATCATACACTAAGTTCACCTACAACATCCACCCAAGTTCACCTACAACATCCACCAAAATTCACCTACAACTTCCACCAAAACAAATGGATGGTGGTGATTCATTCCCAAAGCCTATAAATAGGCTCCTCCATCAAAGAATTAAGGGGAGGATTGTACATACACTTTCTCTACTCTCAAATTGGAAGAGAATTCACACCACACCAAAGCCTTGAAGCCTCGAAACTCTAAAGCTTTCAAGCAAATTCCGAAGAATCAAGAAAGCCCTCTTCGTTCTTCGCCAAAATCCTCCTTCAAGATCAAGCCCCAACGGCCCTTGAAGAAACTTCCACTAATTCAAGATCAACTCCCGACGGCCCTCGAAGAAAGTGTTCATCATTCATCATCCGTTCATCCTAAAGATCAAGCCCCGACGGCCCTTTGGATCAACAACAACAAATCTACCCATTACAAAGATAGAATCAGAGGCTAAATTTGTAGAAGAGATTGTAACCCCTAAATCATTAATACAAATATTATTTTGTACACGTTGTTCTTGTTTCAGGAATTTCCGTGTTCACAATATCGTGTCTTATATTTGATGAACTTATAAATGTTGAGACTGAATGTTTGAAACTAGACAACAGTTCAACATATTACAAAACTGTTCTAGTCACCAAAACCAAATTTTTTTTTCTTCATTCCTTTACGAAAACCTATGTTCTTGTAGATTTTTTTTATTAAACAAATGATATTATCTACAAGAGAGGGGGTGGACTTGGCCACATAATAAGCTAGCAGTAATGTGGTTCAAATTCGCATTTGGTGAAAATCGAATATAAAACCTATCACTTACAAATAAAGAAAAATAATGAGTTGGACTAGCTAGGTCAAAAGGCTAAAAAAACTACTTTTGTTTTGTTTTTCTTTTTTTTTTAATTTTTTTTTGCCTAACTACAAAAACTAATTTAATAGCATCAAAGCAGCAAAAGTCTTTAATTGTGCATGCACCTGATTCGATAGAAGGGATACCATCTGGATGGTGGAATGCTTGCTACAAGTCTATTAACTGCACTTTTTATGGAACAATATTAGACATAAACATTAATTACTAGTCTAAACAAGCTTTAAACCTCTAGACTCGGACTGACCATGTGAAATGAATGCTTAGTTGCAGTTTCATGAATGAATCTAAAAAAATAAAAAATAAAAAATAAAATAAAAAATAAAAAATAAAATAAAATAACTGGAAATTCGGCTGAAATCGGAACCTAATGGAACTGAAAACACTTACCTGTTGATGGAGCCTTTGCGGGGTCAAATTAATGATGCTCAAAATTGATCATTTCAATAAGATGAGATGATTAATCTAGCCATTGATCTAATGATATTTTACTTAATTTTCAATACTAATGATGTTTTGAGTTTGAATCACTCAACCCCATTGATAAAATGGTTTAGCACGAGAGATACAAAACAAAAACACTCACAACGATCTTGTTCTTATTTCTAAGACTCTGTCATTTCCAACCTTCGTATCTATGCTTCAAACACCTGGTGTTTCTTATGTTTCTTGTCACAAAAATGTGTTGTTGAATCTAATCAATGAATTTGGCTATATAATATTAATTTGAATCCTTAAAAAGGTTCGAGACTTCTTTCTTAACGACTCTTAACGAATTGATTGCAAATCAATAAAATTATCTATTCATTTTCGATATAGCGACATTACGTGCCATGTAGTGTATGCATATATTAATTTTTAGACTGAGGAATTACTAAACTGTAGTTTTCTAAATAATATATGTATTGAATAGTCTAATCATATGCCTAAATTGGACTAACTTCTAAACTCCAAATAAGTTTGGATTTAAAGTTTAAAGTCTCTCAAGTACCTAGGACACAATACAAATCAAGTTCTCTTGAAAATTAGGTAACATTATTATGAAAAATAAAAATAAAAAAGAGAAACATTAGACCATCTCTAAAGAAAATGTCAAATTATAAGAGTTAAATTATAATTGATGGTTGATATGACAATCTGAAGTCTTATGTCAAATTTTGTACTTCTTCAACTAAATTGTTAAATATTATTTTCTTATTAAAATAGATCTTTGAATGGTTGTAATTATTAAAAAAATGTCGAAACAAAATTTTTATTACTTGAAATGTTAGTGATATAAGGGACCTACCATTAAAACTAATTAAAAATAAATTTGACACTTATGTCAAATTTGACTCCTAAGCACAAAGCCTTGAAATTTAGTCAGCAAATAACACTTCGGTTAGAAAGACTTTTTATGTCAAAAATGCAAAGTGACATTCCACCTAGGATTTTGACATCTCGTTGGGAGATGCTCTTGGGTATCATCTTGACATGGTTTATTGGTCTTAGCCTGTACTAGCCTAGCTAACTTGATTATCTATTTTTTTTAATCTCAAATTACCGTTTATAAGATAATAAATAAGTCTATTACGTAGTTCTGACTCATACGACTTGATATGAAAACGGCTTAGTTTTTAGTTTTGTTTTTAGGTCGACTCTAATCTGTTTATATTTGGTATAAACCAACTAATTTGGTGTGAATTTAAATCATAGTATCTTAACATGACATTGTCAAAACTTGTTAACCAAAAGCTTTGCCATATCTTTAAGGAAATTACAACGATGATCTCTGAAATATCACTTAATTGGAGGTAGGGTCCCTATACTAAGATTCTAGTGATTAAAATTCAGAAATCAAATCTAATAAATTTTTAATTTAATGACCATTGCTCAAATTAAGTCATAACTTAAAAAGAGAATTTTTATAAATTCCTCTCATACCTTTGACCAACAAGCCGTTGCTTGACCACTAAAGAAAATAAAGAAAATGAGGAAACGAAAATAGAATGAAGGGATACATCATCATACATGAGAATTTGGATGTATCGAAAAAGTCCGAGATACCCAATCATATCAAATAATAACATTTGGCATTCCGTGTGGGGCCATTCAGCTTGGTTCTCAAGTCCCACTTCACAGTTCACACTTCTCACTTCTCACTCCCACACTATTTTACGGGTGGGTTTGAAAAATAAAAAAATTGAAAAAAAACTTGAACCGAAATTGAAGAAATCGAAACTGAATGAAATTTATTGGTTCGATTTTAATTGTATTAGTTTAGATATCGAATCAAACCAAATCAAATTGAAATTATAAAAACGACGCTTTCAAACCAGACCTAACCTTATTTACTTTTATAATTAAAATCAACGACGAATTAAGAACAGCAACGAGCACATGAGCTAGGAGGACACAACAAGTGTAAAAGAATTATTGAAAATTTGCATCGTACAAAGGGGCTAGTAGGCTTAGAAATTTCCGGGAAAGCGCTAGGGATCCAACAACTTCACAATTTGGCAGGTATTAAATGGACCATTCATTGTTTATGCACTATTCCTAATTATTCACAATTTGAAAGAATGAATAATGTTAATGCTAGGGATACCATACCACATTTTATAAATAGTTTTTAAACTCTCTTTCACATATAGCGAGTGTGCTAGCGACTGACCCAACGGTGGTTGCTAGCATTGCTCTCTTATATTTGTTCAGGTGTTGACATGGGGTAAATAAGTCATTTTCTTGTTTTCAATTGGTAAATTACATTGCAGATGTTGTAACAGTAACACAAATGTTATGTATGCCAGGCATACACAAAACTTCCTCTACCCAATGATTAGAAATCAAAATAAAAATCTTGTGTGGTAGGTAGGATACGAGGATGTCAACGGTTACGTTGTGGTGTGGTCCATAAAGTATGTGACAACGAAATTCTCTTACCATACGAAATAAATATTTCCAATTTTTTCTTACTCTGAAGAAGAACACCAAGTACACAATAAAAATGAAAAGACTCGTTAGTGTACACCGCGACGACCTATAGCAAGACATTTTTATCATCCCTTTCAAAAATTAATCTCCTATATTGATTTAGGCTCTTCAGACAGAATTGTGTGTTGTACATTTAGAACTTACACATTTACAACCTTGTAAGCACATTGCAAACCGAATGAAATCAACATACAACTCAGACTCAAAGTTTGACAAAATTATTTTGCATGTCAAATTTCGTTATCGGAACTCTGTGCTTGCGTTGTCTCCTTAATTGTGCCACTGGCCAACCCTTCTTCTTCAATGGAAATGAAATCAGATGAGGTCATCTTCTACGTTCGGTACACACTCACACAAAAAACCGTATCTGATGATAGTATTTATCCGTTTTACATACGTCCAACACCTTTCAGAATGTACTTCCTCCATCTATCCTGGCGGCGACAAGTCTTTTTTTTCAATGAGTTCCCACGAGGTCTTTTGCATTTCTGATGCAAATATGTCATCCAGGTTCTGCCATTTTAACAACAACGGTTAGCAATTTAGCACAAGTCTATACAGTTATTACTACAAATGCTAATTCGCATATTAAACAATTTATCTGGTTAACACCAAATCACATGCAAGAACATGTAGAAAGTTCAATGGAAGAAGTGCAACTTACAAGTTCAACGGATGAAGAGCAGCTTACAGAAAATGCGACGCGCAAGTCTTTCTACTCCTCTTTTTAATCTTCCAAGATATGCATTACATCCTACAGGAATCCAATTGGAAAGAGAACTAAATTTTACATGCTAATTCAAGAGAGAGATGTTGTATCTTGTATGGTAAAAGTTAAGAGCTTAATTTACCTGCTCCATCCGGTCTCAGAACTCTCGGCAGAGCTCTACAAACACGGTAGGATCAATAACAGTGTGGAGATGATCAATCATCTCTCACAAAATAACCTCCAAAGGCTGCATTCTACTTCGAACAACTGATTCCTCTGCCTTTGATTGTCGAATAATGTTCTTCAGCCTTGTTTTGTTATGAACCCTAGTCTGTATTTACAAGGAAATAGAAGAAAAGTCATAAACTCGTAAAATTTTGTAGTTAAAAGATAGTTCGACAACATTCAACATTGATACACAGTTCAAACTGAAAAATTCAGTACTCGCATTCTCATAAAGCTTCTCTACAATCGTTAGTCGGTAGGTTTTTTTTTTTTTTTTTTTTTGGTAAAGTAAGGAATCTTACCTAGAATAGTTTGAATGTGAAATAAAGTATTACTAATGGTGATGTAAAGGTGATTCCTTCTTATCTTGTGTAAGTAATAGACAAAGTAAGAAGATGTTGTGAAGGAAGTGTCAAATATGAAACTAATAAACTAATATATACATCAAAATATGACAGGACAAGCAATCTAAAATAACAGACCGTGAGGAAATTCCACTAATATCAAAATGGAGATTACAAATAGAGATCAACTTTTAAATCCAAAATCCCACATACACCCAATAACTCTCACTCAAACAAAGAACAAATAGAGAATAAGGTACAAACCAACTTTACTCTTCCAAAAGCTACAAAAGTAGCACCAATAATAGGTGATGTTCAAAAGCCTCAAGAGTAGCAACGCTCTAATGAAGCTATCGGCAAGCTTCTGTTTTCTCTCCAATCTGCTGCTGCACGAACCAAAAGGCATGAATTGCCTTATGGAAGGCTGGTGCCTTTTAATCAAACCCTAGCTACCATGTGGCTTTCAATTGGGTAACAAAAGGCCAAACCAATTTGGGCTGCTGGCCTTACAATTGACAAAGGCCCAAATTAATTGAGCCACAAAATCAACAATCTCCACCTTAACGAAATTCACATAGCATCACAAAGAGTTGAATCAACAATCACTATAAGCATCCAAAGTATGAACTAGAGACGGAAGCTAAATCAAATTCCCCATCCTCTCGGTGCTCAGAACAATCTCCACCTCAACTCAAATTGATCAAAGCCAACAAAATAGAGCATTTCTCCACCATCTCCTCCAAATTTGCAAACCATAAGTGCCTTGATCAAAACAAAAGTGATTCAAATGAAGAAACTGAATTTCCTTAGTATCACCAACAAAAATCAAGCAAATCATATCAAAGTTGGACACACAATGAACTCCACCTGCTCACAAATACCATGGTCTGAAACTACACCAATAGACTCATTCACATAGCATGGCACATTCTCCAAGTAAAAAATGATTACAAATTTGGCAACAAGGTCTAACATACCACATACAAAACCTTTCACCCAAATTCATATCTTAGGAATACCAATATTATGCCCTCCACTCAAGTTTACCATCATCACATGAGCACCAACATGACAACCAAATATTTCAAATTCAAATAATCAACGGGAGATCCAAAACCATACCTCAACTGGAGTCTTCAAGAAAGCTTATTGCAGATGATGGAGACCAACAAACCAAATAGCAGTGGCAAACAAATCCAATCAAATGCCCATAGACCAAAGTTAGAAAGCATATAACTTGCCTTCTACAAGACGGTTTCACATAAATGTTCTGCAATGCACGGGGTATATCCAAAATAGTGTGGTGTCTCACCCCCAAACTTTGCAGAACTTAACAAATGGGCCCTCACTGAATACAACTCTACCAAAAAGCAAAACCATACCAATAAAGATCCTAGTTAGAGTTCAGTTCATACTTGAGATTTTTGCCTGTGGCATATCCATCGCGGATGCAAGAACTACGAGACATCAACTGGCTTTCGATCTGAGGCCACATGACATCAGGCATCATCTTCATGGAATTTAAAAGAATTCCTAACCGAAAGATGATACATAGTAGTGACGAGAATTAAAAAGAAAGATCAAAGTTCCATTTTGGGACCGAATAGGTGCTAACGCTTTGTCTGGATAATTTTTGGACATATTTGAAGCCTGGTATTTGGCGGGGGTGGGTCGTTGAATAACCACACCCACATCTGGAAGCATCATTAAGAAATCTGAAAGTTGATAGTTCTTGAAGTCTAGTTGCAAATTTTATCTTGGACTTGGTAGTTATGATTTATTATCAAGCAGCGAGAATTTACGATAATGTCACAACTGTCACTTTCTCCAATAATGACAAATATTACAAGGATGCTAAACATAACATAAAGAAGAGAAAAAAAAATATCATGTCATTATAAAGGAGATTCAGACAATGAGTGTCTGCAATGACAAAACTTATGCTTGCAACCCATTAAGAATTAGATTATGACCGTAGACATAAATAAAATATGTTGAAGGAATCGTGGTTATAATCATGATAGTGCTAATGATTGAGTGTGTTGCACGATGTTTAGTTCCTCTAAATTGACACTTTGAGCTCAATAACTGGTGTTAGTTCTAATATTTCTTGTTTTTCAATATTTGTATACATGACAATGGATGTATGATAACAACAGTAGTCTCTAACAAATACTTTATTGGACCTTTGTATTTAGGGGTGTGATATTGTTTGGACCCGATTTTATACTATCGGCCCGAGCAATCGAGACCGTTGAATAACAAAATGATTGAAATGATTTTCAATTATTATTGAGAAATAATATTGTGATTTTAATCATGATACTATCTCTTAGTAATATATTAAATTATTTATACCTAACATTAGTCGATCCAATTGATTTGGGATAAAGGAGGATAAGGACTGAATTCGTATTCCATAGCCAAAAACCATGAATGCAGGTTGTTTGGATAATAGAGGGATTTGTTGATCATCATCGGGATAGGATAAAGCTACCTACAAGTGGGATTTGATAAAAAAGATTGGTGATGATTATGACCAAGTAGTAATCCTGATGCTGCATACATTCCAAGTGGTGCACGTGAGTTGGAGATAAAAGGATTGGATTCAAGCATGTACGTAGGGAATTAGGAGACTATTTTCCATGCAATTCATGCATGTAGAATCTTACATCATCTGGTGAATGGGTGATAAGATATGGCGCGTGGTGCCTAGGAATTTGAAGTTGGCTACTGTTGGTACCATATATATTGAGCCTCAGACTTTGACACATTGGGCCTCAACATTTGGGCCTCACCACCTAGCCCATAATTATGTAAAAGGAGGAGCCCCTTATTCTATAAAAGGGGACTTTTCCCCCCTCACAAATCGAACTCGGTGAACCCAACAGAGGGCAATACCCTCACAAACACAACAACACTCTTTTTCTCTGGGGGGACTCCCCATCACCTTTGTAATCCATACATACAGTTAGAGAGAAATACAATCAACATCAATGTGGACGTAGCCCAAACATTGGGGTGAACCACGATACATCTTTGTGTTCTTGGGCGTTTGCATGCTTAACGGTCGGATTTACGTTGTTCCAAGACCTTCCGGTTTTGTGCATCAACATTTGGCGCCATCTGTGAGAACGACACTTATTCCCACTCTCTTCAGCTTTGCCAAGCTGGTTTCCACCATTCATACACTCTCTTTTGACCAGGCATCCCTCTCTAACATGGGGAGCGAAGGAAGCCACAACACACAGAATGACACCCCTCTTGCACCTAGTGCGAAGCAACGAAAGAATGAAGGAAAGAGGGTTGCTCTTCAAGCTAAAGTCGATAAGCTAGAAGCTCATAACAACAAGATAGCAATGAAGAATGAGGTCCTCCAGAAGCAGTATGAGAAGCTCTTTGAGGCGCTTCACGAAACTAGGCGTACTCAAACACGCGAGCTCGTTGCCCCTGTAGACATCAACCATCATCTGGGTGCCCCCCAACACAGAGGGTCACCTCCCTTTGACATGGGTATCCCTGATGAGGAGCGAGCTAATTATCAAAACATTGATCAACATGAGACTTCTCTCAACCCAGATGCTTCGACCCGAAGTAAAAGAAGTGGAGGAAGACACCTCCTTGCAGAAGGGTTGGAAGGATCGAAAGTTGTTTATCGTGACTGTTGAGACTTCTTAAAGCAACGTCGAGAGAATCCCCTCCACATATGCTTGAAGATCAATGACCCAAGGGTTTCTGAAAGACTCGGTCCCCTCCCACGACCTAGGCCAGCTGCCAATCTAGGGAAGGAACGACAGGTCCTAGAGGAACATGAAGGTACGGGGGACTCTGAGGTATTCCGATAGACTCGCCCTAGAAGTCAGTACAACGAGTACAAGAAAAAACCACACGCCTTTGCTCAAACTTTCCTCCTTCCAAGAGGCGATGAAGACTTACGAAAGAAAATTCCAGTGGTACATGACTCCACTCAGGACCTCCTTGTCCTATAGCTCTTTGAGGAAGTAAACAAGTTGAAGGCCGAACGTCAGGCTGAAATACCTGACTGGAACCAACCCAGGTCTGGCCCTCTCACAGGAATGATCATCGACACCCCCTTCAAGCGAAGATAAAATAAAAGCTTGGTTTACAACTCTATATTGGAAGGGAGGACCCAATTGAACACCTTAACCTCTTTGAGTCTACCATGGCATATCGGATGCACACCGATGAAGAGCGATATCTTCTCTTCCCCTCCACCTTCTCTGGCGGAGCTCTAAACTGATGACTTGTACATTATTTGCCAAAAACTGGACGAGTCACTACGAGAGTATGCCGGTCGCTTCAGCCATGAGTATTCTCGCTGTGCTAAGGCAGATGACAAGACCACCCTCAAGGCCTTCACGGCAGGCCTACGTGATTGTTTTTTCAAGTACATGATCAATGCCAACACTTGGAAGACTTACTATGAGGTGATGGCACAGGCTTACAACCACATCTTCGCCGAAGCAAGGACATACCAAGGGAACCCCCATATGGTTAACCCCTATCAACAAATGGGAAGTGGAAGTCAAGTTCTACCAAATGATGAGATATTGGCCATTCAAACACCCATTGCATCATCTCCTGCCTCATTTAGCTGCTTGCTAAGTCACCAAACGTATCTGTCTCTTAGTAAGAGGAATGATTTTTACTCTCAGCAAGCCCATTACAACAAGAGGGATAAAAGTTCATATCAAGACAACCAGGGGTGAATGTACCGTCGACTATTATGACTATGGGGCCAAGCCTCACTCTTTCAAAGTGGAGGACTAGGTACTGAAGGAAATGCTATTATAAGAAAGCATACACATTACAAATGTTTTGACTCTCAACCGCTTGAGATCTTTTGTCACACAAGCCATTCGGCAAATATTTAAAGAAGAGGGAATTCAGACAACTTCTTCTGAGTCTTTTGCGTTCCTCGCACTGGAACACTTGGTCTACGCTAACCTACCCTATACTCCAACTCAGAGCTTCAACATGCGTACTTTGACACAAAGTATGTGATACTAAGTGTTACAACCAACACGGTTCACACATCAAAAGCATGGATCCCTTCATGCATAGCAAAACATTCATAAGCATCACTCATATCAATCAACATAAACATTATACATTCTAACACATTCATACGTAAACATCATACATTCCAACACATTCATACATAAACATCATACATTCCAACACATCCATACATAAGCCAACTATGCTTCGAAAGGGTTCAACACACTTTGTGTCTTCGACACTTGCTATAATGTGCCTCGACACCTTGCCCTTATTCTCACCAACCAGGTGATGAAATGTGAAGAAGGAACTCATCTTCATGCCACCAACCAGGTGATGAAATGTACAACCCGTACTCTAATATCATTTGGCAACTTGCCACTCATGCCACCAACTAGGTGAAGAAGGAACTCATTTTCATGCCACCAACCAGGTGATGAAATATACAACCCGTACTCTTCTTCATGCCACCAACCAGGTGATGAAATGTACAACCCTTACTCTAATATCATTTGGCAACTTGCCACTCATGCCACCAACCAGGTGAAGAAGGAACTCATCTTCGTGCCACTAACTATGTGATGAAATGTACAACCCGCACTCTCATTCATGCCACCAACCAGGTGATGAAATGTACAACTGAAGGAAAAATTTTGTCCTAGCTAAGAACATGTGAGAACATTTGAACACATAGGCAAACTATTAACATATTAAAGTAGGCATGCATTCAAAAACAATTCTAAAACCCATGACTTTCAAAGCCTAGTGAATGGTGAACCAAGAGACTCTTCAACAACATAAAAGAGAATGAAGGATTTAGAGATTCATTACCCTTGAAGCTCATCCTTGTTTACACAAGGGATTCACCCAAGTGGAGGGCCTTCAAGTCACCTCCTAGCTCCTTAGATCTTCCTTGTGATTTTCTTCCTTTTGATGATCCTTTGCTCCTTGAGGATATGAGGAAAGGATCTCCAAGAACGCCAAAGATTTGGTGTCTCTAAGTCTCCACACCAAGGATGAGGTGTGAAGATGAAATGGATGACTTAGAGAAGAAAAGATTGCTAGTTATCTCTTCCCTAAGTGACAGGCCTCTTTTAGAGAAAAAGAGAGAAAATGTTTCTCATCTTTGTCTCAAGAAAACCCTAATAAGGTAAAAGCTATAAAGATGCTTTTATATCTCCTTTCTTAGGTAAGTGGCAAACTTGCAATTAAGCAAAACTTCCCACTTCCCTCACTATGGCCGGCCATCTTAAGTGATTGGGCTATTTACCCATATTTGTTTTAGTTGTCATACAACTTAAACATAATGGACCTAGTGGACCAAACCCTTTTGGACCCCGAAGCCCAAAACTAACTTAAAAGCCCAATACGAACCTTTCGTATAATTAATCAACTAATTAATTAACCTTGACCATTTTCAATTAAACCATTTAATTGCTTATCCATTTCATTTATATTTCTTCACTTTCATCCTTACTCGGTGTACGATCCATTATGTTCCAATTAGCGAGGCAGTGGGCGATTGTTACTCTTAACAATCGATTGTGAATTGAAACTTCATTTCAATTCTCCCTTTGATTAAGATTAGTGTTTGCTAATCTTCAAGGCTTCCACAAACCATGAGTAACACCTAGCAACATGTCATGGTTACCCAAGCTAATTAGAATTGGTTGGAGAACCTATCCAGTTACAATTACAATGCAATACGGTCTTTCTCTAATACAATACTCTTAATCACATTGTTTGAGTGATAGTTTGTTTCATGTCTACTATCCAATGTAATACTTCTCTATATGATTCAATTGAATATGATTTGGAACATACTTCCTAAGTCATATTCGTATGCTTTGGCCAAAGACTCCCGAATCATATCTTAGAGTATTCTCCTTCCACCATGGAAGGTTAAAGATCCCTTGTTGTGAATTCATATGCCTATATGACTAGATAGCTTGACCCCAACAATGCCGTGGACACTCTCGATGGAATGCCTTTGACATGATCAAAGATCAAGGACCTAACCATTAAACATCTATGATGCCTCAGGTCAAAGGATTACTTTGCATATTGCAACTAACGAGTTCTTACATGACATGTATGTTCGAACTCACTTTTGATCGTTGTTCAGTGTACTCGATTACTCTTTCGAGCACCTATGTGTTTCTCTTAGTGTCCAACACTAAATGACTTGAGACTAGTCATACTCACGCTTGAGTTGACATAACACATACTAACCTTAGCGGATTGTCAATGCCCAATTGGCAATCCTATGGCTAGGAACGTTTTAGGAATGAACATAAGAGAAAGGTCTCGTTAATCTAACTTACTTAGATTACTTCTCTCAGATTAAATACTTTCCTTGGATTCCCTTATTGCTTAAACACATGATACAATAAATAGTGATTAACAATAAGCTTTGCCCTTCATTAAACATATAATAGTTTAATACAATAAGTATTCCAAAAGCTATTACATCAAATGAGTGGCTTTGTGGGCATACTTCCAACAATCTCCCACTTGCACTCAAAGCCACCTTCCCATGTATCTAATACCCATCTTTTCCATATGGCGGTCAAGTTGGATTTGAGACATTGGCTTTGTCAGTAGATCTGCTACGTTATCGGCTGAGGCAACCTTAAGGATGTTGACTTTCCCCTCGACAGCATATCTTCTAATGACATTAAAGCGCCTGTCAAAATGCTTGTTCTTTGGATGAGCCCTGGGTTCCTTGGCTTGAGCTATCGCCCCACTATTATCACAGTACAAAGTTACTAGTGATGTAATGGTTGGAACCACTCCAAGTTCAATTATGAACTTCTTCATCCAGAACGCTTCTTTACCGGCTTCAGCTGCAGCGACATATTCTGCCTCTGTCATGGAATCAGCAATTACATCTTGTTTCTTGCTTTTCCAACTAACAGCCCCACCATTTAGAGTGAATACATATCCGGAGTTGGAACTTCTATCATCGACGTCAGATTGGAAATCTGCTTCTGTATAGGGTTCCACTCGCAACTCTGTCGCTCTTCCATAAATGAGGAACATGTCCTTAGTTATTCTTAAGTACTTAAGGACCGTCTTGACAGCTGCCCAGTGTTCTGATCGTGGGTTAGATTGATATCGACTAGTAATGTTCACGGCATATGCGATATCAGGCCTTGTGCATATCATGGCATACATGAGACTTCCTATGGCGGAAGCATAAGGAATAGCACTCATCTGCCGTATCTCTTCAGGAGTCTTAGGTCCCATGGACTTAGAAAGATGAATTCCATGTCTTATAGGAAGAAAACCTTTCTTAGACTGTTCCATCTGGAACCTATTTAGCACATTATCTATGTATATAGATTGGGATAATCCAATTAATTTTCTGGATCTATCTTGAAGGAAATTTTGTGAAAAACATGTTTATTTGAGCAACATCTATATAGCATGCATTTAACATTTAAAGGCGGAATCATGCTTGCATGCACTCAAAAACAAAACATCAACCATGAAATTCAAAGCCTAGTAGATTGGTGAACCAAGACTCAACTCAAAACAAAGTGAGTTGAGAAATTTATACCTTTGTTGATTCATTTTTGCATAAGCAAAGGATAATCACCCAAGAGATAGGGCATTCATTCCTTGCTTCTTAGCTCCATGGATTTGGATGGAAGAATTGGTTTCTCCATGTTCTCAAAGTTGAGAACCTCTAAGTCTCTACACCAAGGATGGATTGATGAAGAAATGAGTGACCTAGAGGAAGTAAGATTGCTAGCTATGTTCCTCTAGGGTGGCCGGCCTCTTAGAGAGAAAAGAGAGCTTTGTGTTCTCATCTTTTCTCCAAAAGAAACCCTAAATGAATTTTGGCTATAAAGTCATATTTATACCTTCCTTCATTGGAGTGGCAAACTTGTAATTAAAGCAAGTTCACTACCCTCCTCTAAATGGCCGGCCTTAAGGGTTTATTGGGCTTTCAAGCCCTTTGTTTATTCAAGTTGTCATACAACTTGAGTTAATGGGCTTGACATTCAAATCCCATTGGGCCTTGCGGCCTAAAACTAACCCTAGGTCTATAACGAACTTATTCGTTTAATTAATTAACATATTAATTAATTCTAGCCATAAATAAATAATTAAACCATTTAATTATCCTTACTCATCTCCGTTGTTTCTTCAATCTCTACCTTATACTGTGTACAATCCATTAGGTTCCTTTTAGCGAGGCAGTGGGCGATTGTTACTCTTAACGATCGATTGTGAATTGAAACTTACTTTCAATTCTCCCTTTAGTGATTATACACGTTTATGGCTTCCACAAACCATGAGTGACACCTAACAGCATGTCATGGTTACCCAAGCTAATCAGAAGAGGTGGAGAACCTATTCAGTTTAGGATTACAATGCAATACGGTCTTTCTCTAATACAATACTCTTGACCACATTGTTTGGATTGATAGTTTATTCATGTCTACTATCCAATGTGATTCATTTACTTATATGATTACCTTGAATGTGATTTGGAATGACTTCCTAAATCTCATTCATACTCTGGCCAGAGATTCTTAATCATATCATAGAGTATTCTCCCTCAAACGGTTTGAAGGTTAGAGATCCCTTGTTGCGCATTCACTTGCCTCCATGGCTAAGTGGCTTAACCCCAACTATGTCATGGACACCCGCGAATGGAGTGACTTTGAAATAATCAAAGATCAAGGACTTAACCACAAGACAACTATGATGCCTCAGGTCAAAGGACTACTTTGCATTATCCCAACCATGAGTTCTCATGTGACATGAGTATGAGAACTCCTCGTTGATTGTGTTCAGTGGACTCATTCGCTATTGAGCACCTACATGCTTGTCTTGGTGTCAATCACACCAATGACTCGAGACCAGTCACTCTCCATGAGAGAAGACATAGCACGTACTGATCTTAACGGACTATCAATGCCCAATTGGCAATCCTATGATGAGGAACGTTTAGGATATGTATAAGAAAGAGAATGGTCTCATAAATCTAACTTCTTTAAATTACATTCTCCTAATTACATATTCCTTGGACTCATCATTTAAGCATATAACATTTATATGAGACGGCTTAAAACAATAATCTATGCCCTTGATATTAAACTAGATTAGTTTAACATGTGAAATGTCCGTAAAGTATCATCATATGATTGGTTTTAGGGCACATTTCCAACACTATCACGATAGAGCTTTATCCCAAGTACATAAGATGCATCTCCCAAATCTTTCATGTGGAAGGTTTTGGACAACCACACTTTTACAAAAGAAAATACTGCAGTGTCATTCCCGAATAGTAATATGTCATCTACATATAACACTAGGAATACAACTGCATCCCTAACGACCTTTTGATAAACAAAATTGTCGTCTTCGTTTTAAGTAAAACCAAACGATTTGATTTCAGTATCAAAACAAATGTTCCAGCTCTTAGAGGCTTGCTTAAGTCCATAAATGGACCTCTGAATCTTGCATACCTTAATCCTTTCAGACTTGGACACGAAACCTTCGGGTTGAGTCATATAGAGCTCTTCCTCTAGGTAGCCGTTCAGAAAGGCCGTCTTCACGTCCATTTGCCATATCTCATAATCATGGTACATAGCTATAGCAAGCAAAATCTGAATGGACTTAATCATGGCTATAGGAGAGAAGGTTTCTTCATAGTCAATCCCTTCTCGTTGCCCATAACCCTTGGCTACTAGTCTAGCCTTATAAGTCTCCACGTTCCCATTAGCGCCTAGCTTCCTCTTGAAGACCCATTTGTTTCCAACAGGTACTATACCTTTTGGAGGGTCTACAAGAGTCCAAACCTGATTTTGATACATGGAATCCATCTCAGATTTCATGGCCTCTTGCCATCTCTTTGAGTCAATGTCAGACATTGCTTCAGTGTAGTCCCTAGGGTCTTCCTTTGTGTCATTGTCACCTAGAAGGTGCAATTCCCCAAAGTCATTATCTAAGCCATACCTCTTAGGTGGCTTGCTAACCCTTTCAGATCTACGTGGAGCTAGGGGTTCAGGAACAGGGTTGTCAACTCATCAAGTGCTTGTTTGTGGTTCATCATTAATCTCATTAATTTCCATCATTTTACTTATAGTTCCTTTGAGAACAAATTCGTCCTCTAGAAACTTAGCAGTTCTGGCAACAAAGACTTTTTGGTCGTCAGGATAGTAGAACTCATATCCCATAGTTTCTCTAGGATATCCCACAAAATAGCACCTAACTGATCTTGCTTCAAACTTCTTGACATATGCTTCACAACCCCAAATCTTAATGTGATTAAGACTTGGCTTTCTACCATGCCATATCTCATAGGGTGTCTGTGAAACTGACTTGGAAGGTACTCTATTAAGCAAGTAAGTTGTTGTATATGGAGAGTATCCCCAGAATGTTACTGGTAGATAGGCGGAACTCATCATAGAACGAACCATGTTCATCAAGGTGCGATTTCTCCTTTCAGAAACTCCATTAAGTTGTGGAGTTCCCGGTGGAGTCCACTGTGATATTATTCCACACTCATTGAGATAATCTAGGAACTCGCTACTTAGATACTCTCCCCCTCGATCTGATCTTAGGATCTTTATCTGTTTCCCAGTTTGCTTCTCAACTTCATTCTTGAATTCTTTGAACCTTTCAAAGGATTCTGACTTGTACTTCATAAGATACACATAGCCAAACCGAGAGTGATCGTCGGTGAATGTGATATAGTAGGAGAAGCCTCCTCTCGACGTAGTAGACATAGGTCCACATACGTCAGTGTGGATTAACCCTAGAATTTCAGTGGCACGCTTTCATTTCCCAGTGAATGGAGATTTGGTCATCTTCCCTTTTAAGCAACATTCACAAGTACCCATTTGGTCATTACCTAATGGACAGAAATATCCGTCTTTCGACATCTTACGAATCTTATCAAGGTTCACATGTCCAAGTTTAAGATGCCACACCTTTTCTCGGTTAACTTCTTCTCTAGCCCTTTTGGGTTTTGAGGTATTCCCGCTTTCAATACAGTGCATCCTACTACTTGTCTCTAGGTGAAAAAGTCCCTCTATCATATTACCATGAGAGATAATACGACCGTTCAAGTATAAAGTGCAACTCATTTTGTCAAACAATATTGAGTGCCCATCTCGTAAAAGCTTAGAGATAGAAATCAAATTCTTTATACATGAAGGAAAATATAAACAATTTTTAAGTTCCAGGACTTCCCCAGAGGGTAGTTTAAGCATGTAGGTGCCTATTGCTTTTGCAGAGATCTTAGTGCCGTTCCCAACTCGCACAATCATCTCCCCATTGCGCAGTGTCCTGCTCCCTGTTAGTCCCTGCAACGAATTGCAGATATGTTGACTAGCGCCTGAATCAAACATCCAGGAATTGGAGCTCACTGTAAAAACACTCTCTATGATAGAAATAGTCCCTTCTAAAGTTCGTGTCATAAGGCTCGCAATGTGCACCCTGTATTTCTTCTTCCAACGGTCATCCTTTCCACAATGAAAGCATGTTCCTTTGGATTTTATTGTCTTCTTCTTATGCAACCGTTTCCTTGTGATTGCATTCTCACTCCCACTGTCCCTTTTGAAACCTTGTTCAAACTTACAGCACATGTCAATCATCTCAGTAAAAGTATGATCGAATCTATTCACTTTATAGTTTATAATAAACTTAGTGAAATCATCCGAGAGAGATGCAAGGAAAAAGTCTTGGGCCATTTTCCCATCGATGGAAGTTCCTAAACTCTCAAGATCTTGAAAAATCCTTTCCATCTTTTGTCCATGTTTGTGAACCGATGTCCCCTTTGCCATTTTGGCATTCAATAGACTACAAACATTTGAGAATTGTACATTACTAGTCTCAATGTCATGCATCTTATGCAAACTTTCAACCATGGCACAAGAAGTGTCCATGTGCTTATGTAGCTTCATAAGCTCCTCACTAAGTGAAGTGAGGATTAAGCATTTGGCTTGTAAGTCATCCTCATAGTGTCTATCATAATTTTGACACTCCTCCTTTGAAGCTAATTTCGTAGGAGGTACATGAGGAGGGGATTGCTTAAGCACATACAATATGTCTTTCACCTTTGAGACATTCTCAATGTGGCGATACCAAGCAATCAAACGTTGGCCCCTAAGGCCCCTTTTGTCAAGTATAATGGTGGGTGTAATTTTAGGCATGTCGTTAACTACATAACATAATAGAAATCGTATTAGATTGTTGATTTTAAAGCTACTTGATTGGGTCTTAAATCAAATAGTACCACCCACTATTTTTGGCAAATTCCACATCCCTCAATGGAATTCGAGAGTTATGTTGAACTCTTAGCGGGGTATGGGAGGCTCACCATTACCAAGCCCACCTCACGATGATACGATGTTGGTTAGCAAAAATAATGATGAGAGAATAACACTTTAATCATTTACAACTCTTGTAATTACCCATCTAGTTTGGCCTCTAGAGAATGATGCCTCACAATGATATGATGTTGGTACCATTGCACTTAGTTAAATTATTCCCACCATGCTAGTTCGTGTAAGGGTTCAAGAATAGCCTCACAATGATATGATGTTGACCATCCTCGTTGCCTACCTCACCACATCATGTATGTACATATGGACTCCTCCTGAATGTAAGCACATACTTTGAACTTCCCCATGATAGGGTGAAGTTGGTGTAGGAGTCACAAACGATTGGAGCCCACCATGGTGGAAGGCTTACGAGGAGATGTTCAAAGCATCTCTCGCTTATCAACTTAATATTCGTTTTGTTGAGGGAGTAGTGTTGGGCTACATCAATTTTATTTTAATCTTATTAAAAGAACTTGGGCCTATCACAACCATTGGTCCAAGTTAATATGAATTAGTAATATATAATACTCCCACTATTTCGTAAAACAAGCGAGACTATATGGAACTACTAACGAATGCATTGCATCCTCATATGGACTATATAGTCATATTAGGTCTTAGGATGATTATGAACCGTTTGATTTGATCCAACACGAGCCTTGTGTTGGACCTTGGGTCTAAGGTAGGTAGTTGTTGATTTTAGTTACACGTTTAATCTAATTAAACTGTTATTTCCTATTGGGCGTTGGACCCAACTATTCCAATTTGCATACAAATAAACAAATAGGAATACTTGAAATAGAGAGAAGGGCTTATGCCCTTTTACAACACATTTGATGGACTTATGTCCATTTACAACAAATTTGAACTAATCAAATTACATTCAAATCTAAACTACTTAACCCAAGCATTCATAATGTAAAGCGGCCAATCACATAGCTCAATTATCGAGGCCTTTGGTTCATAATCGCCCTTTTCTTAATCAATCATATTAACTAAGAAAGCAACTTAAACAATTGGTTTTCAGATTCATAGAATTGATTTAAATGGAACTAAATGAAATGAAAATCCAATTCTCATTAAAGAGACAAAACTATTTTGTTCTCATCATCTTTTGGGCCGAAAAACAATGACCACAACTATTGGGCCACAATGTTAAAACATAAACTTTTGGGGTCACTTTGTAAAAACACAAGAGTCCACAACTTTATGTAATTACAACTAGAACCCAAAAATTTCAACAATAGCAAAAACTTCATTAAAGGAGCAAAACAATTTGTCCTTTAGTGATTTTGGACCTTTACGTAAAAACGTAAATTTTTGGGCCAAAATACAAATACACAAAAGTATCACAACTTTATGTAATTTCATAAAAGGCCCAAAAATACCCTACTTAATAGGGTGGCCGGTTTTGGTAGTGAAAAAGGAGGGGGGAAAGGTTTTGGTGAAAAATTCAAAATTTGAAAGTGTTTTGTGCAAGTGGATAGGTAGGTGAGGAAAAGTTGATTGGGATAGGTTGTAAGAAAAATGTTTTGTCAAACAATAAAGGCATAAATCATCCATCACCAATCATCCATCATTAATCAATAATAAACCAAAACTTTATTCAAAGCAACAAACATATTGAATCAAAACACCAAAACTTTTTGTTCTTGGTAAGAACATCAAGAACATTGAAGAACACATATGAAAACTCATAAGAGTTTCATGAATGTTTTCACTCAATAAAACTCAAATTTTCACTACACAAAAGAGGGTTAACATCCTAGGGTACTTAGGGGTTCCAAAAGTCACTTTAAAACTCTTTTAACAAGACAAACATGAACCCAAAAATCCACCCTTTGGATTTGGCCGAATCTCCCCACATACATGGCACCAAATTTTAGTTCCAATATTCATGCTTAAATGAACTACATCTACAACATTTGAGATGCTAAATTTTCAAACAAAATTTATATTCAAAAGCAAGAACAAAGCTTGTAACATTTACAACATTTAAATCACAAACCATGAAAAACACAAAACCCAAAAGGATTCACCATAAACTAGACCTAGGCTTTGATACCACTTGAAGGAAAAATTTTGTCCTAACTAAGAACATGTGAGAACATTTGAACACATAGGCAAACTATTAACATATTAAAGTAGGCATGCATTCAAAAACAATTCTAAAACCCATGACTTTCAAAGCCTAGTGAATGGTGAACCAAGAGACTCTTCAACAACATTAAAGAGAAGGAAGGATTTAGAGATTCATTACCCTTGAAGCTCATCCTTGTTTACACAAGGGATTCACCCAAGTGGAAGGCCTTCAAGTCACCTCCTAGCTCCTTAGATCTTCCTTGTGATTTTCTTCCTTTTGATGATCCTTTGCTCCTTGAGGATGTGAGGAAAGGATCTCCAAGAACACCAAAGATTTGGTGTCTCTAAGTCTCCACACCAAGGATGAGGTGTGAAGATGAAATGGATGACTTAGAGAAGAAAATATTGCTAGCTATCTCTTCCCTAAGTGGCCGGCCTCTTTTAAAGAAAAAGAGGGAAAGTGTTTCTCATCTTTGTCTCAAGAAAACCCTAATGAGGTAAAAGCTATAAAGAAGCTTTTATATCTCTTTTCTTAGGTGAGTGGCAAACTTGCAATTAAGCAAAACTTTCCACTTCCCTCACTATGGCCGGCCATCTTAAGTGATTGGGCTATTTACCCATATTTGTTTTAGTTGTCATACAACTTAACCATAATGGACCTAGTGGACCAAACCCTTTTGGACCCCGAAGCCCAAAACTAACTTAAAAGCCCAATACGAACCTTTCGTATAATTAATCAACTAATTAATTAACCTTGACCATTTTCAATTAAACCATTTAATTGCTTATCCATTTCATTTATATTTCTTCACTTTCATCCTTACTCGGTGTACGATCCATTAGGTTCCAATTAGCGAGGCAGTGGGCGATTGTTACTCTTAACAATCGATTGTGAATTGAAACTTCATTTCAATTCTCCCTTTGATTAAGATTAGTGTTTGCTAATCTTCAGGGCTTCCACAAACCATGAGTGACACCTAGCAGCATGTCATGGTTACCCAAGCTAAATAGAATTGGTTGGAAAACCTATCCAGTTACAATTACAATGCAATACGGTCCTTCTCTAATACAATACTCTTAATCACATTGTTTGAGTGATAGTTTGTTTCATGTCTACTATCCAATGTAATACTTCTCTATATGATTCAATTGAATATGATTTGGAACATACTTCCTAAGTCATATTCGTATGCTTTGGCCAAAGACTCCTGAATCATATCTTAGAGTATTCTCCTTCCACCATGGAAGGTTAGAGATCCCTTGTTGTGCATTCATATGCCTACATTACTAGATAGCTTGACCCCAACAATGCTGTGGACATTCTCGATGGAATTCCTTTGACATGATCAAAGATCAAGGACCTAACCATTAGACATCTATGATGCCTCAGGTCAAATGACTACTTTGCATATTGCAACTAACGAGTTCTTACATGACATGTATGTTCGAACTCTCTTTTGATCATTGTTTAGTGTACTCGATTACTCTTTCGAGCACCTATGTGTTTGTCTTAGTGTCCAACACTAAATGACTTGAGACTAGTCATACTCACGCTTGAGTTGACATAACACATACTAACATTAGCGGATTGTCAATGCCCAATTGGCAATCCTATGGCTAGGAACGTTTTAGGAATGAACATAAGAGAAAGGTCTCGTTAATCTAACTTACTTAGATTACTTCTCTCAAATTAAATACTTTCCTTGGATTTCCTTATTGCTTAAACACATGATACAATAAATAGTGATTAACAATAAGCTTTGCCCTTCATTAAACATATACTAGTTTAATACAATAAGTAGTCCAAAAGCTATTACATCAAATGAGTGGCTTTATGGGCATACTTCCAATAACAACCCGTACTCTAATATCATTTGGAAACTTGCCACTCATGCCACCAACCAGGTGAAGAATGAACTCATTTTCATGCCACAAACTGGGTGATGAAATGTACAACCCGTACTCTCCTTCATGCCACCAACCAGGTGATGAAATGTACAACCAGTACTCTAATATCATTTGGCAGCTCGCCATTCATGCCACCAACCAGGTGATGAAATATGATGAAAGGTGATGAAGGAACTCACCTTCATACCACCAACCAAGTGATGAAAGCAACTCACCATTCATTCCACCTACCAGAAGACGAGTGGTACAACTTGTAAATGTGAACTTCTAGCATTCACAAATAATCAAAAACCCTCAAGCTTGACAACTCAACTAGGGGAGCACTTATGCCCAACAAGAGTTATAGTCATCAACAAAGTCTTATTGCAAGCCAACAACAACTTGAGTGCATGGCATATGAAGATCAAGCTATTCTGCCTTCTTGCATTTGCTTCAGACATTTCCCCTCTGTAACAATGCAAACACTACAACTCGTAGAAAGTTTCACACACTCTTGATCAAGACAGTGTGAAACAAAACCAATTTATGGTGCCAACAAGAGCTTCATCAAATGAGTTCAACCACAATTCTCAAAAGCTTCACACACTCTTGATCAAGACAGTCTGAAGCAAAACCAATTTATGGTGCCAACAAGAGCTTCATCAATGGAGGGGCAACCACAATTCTCAAAAGCTTCACACACTCTTGATCAAGACAGTGTGAAGCAAAACCAATTTATGGTGCCAACAAGAGCTTCATCAAAGGAGTTCAACCATAATTCTCAAAAGCTTCACACACTCTTGATCAAGACAGTGTGAAGCAAAACCAATTTATGGTGCCAACAAGAGCTTCATCAATGGAGGGCAACCACAATTCTCAAAAGCTTCACACACTCTTGATCAAGACAGTGTGAAGCAAAACCAATTTATGGTGCCAACAACTTCATCAAATGAGTTCAACCACAATTTTCAAAAGCTTCACACACTCTTGATCAAGACAGTGTGAAGCAAAACCAATTTATGGTGCCAACAAAAGCTTCATCAAAGGAGTTCAATCACAATTCTCAAAAGCTTCACACACTCTTGATCAAGACAGTGTGAAGCAAAACCAATTTATTGTGCCAAGAAAAGCTTTATCAATGGAGGGCAACTACAATTCTCAAACCTTCGAAGCAAATTCAAGATTGTTCGAAGCAAATTCAATTTATATGGTACATCTAAACCTTCGACTACTACAAGGTGTGGCTTGCATCACAATCTCTTGCTCAACACTGGAAGCAAAATTTGTATATGTTGTCTCTCTCACATTTTCAAATTTCTAGTTTCCAGAAAAAAAAAAAAAAAAGGAAATTCAACAAAGCTTCATCAATGGAGGACAACTACAAATTCTCAAAAGCTTCACCAATAAAAGCTTCATCAATGGAGGACAACTACAAATTCTCAAAAGCTTCACACTATCTTGATCAAGATAGTGTGAAGCAAAATCAATTCATGGTACCCAACAAAAGCTTCAACTCCAAAGCTTCACCAACAAAAGCTTCAACTCCAAAGCTTCACCTACAAAAGCTTCACCCACAATAGCTTCACTTACAAAAGCTTCACCCATAAAAGCTTTACCAACAAAAGCTTCACCTACAAAAGCTTCACCCACAATAGCTTCACCTACAAAAGCTTCACCCATAAAAGCTTCACCAACAAAAGCTTCACCTACGAAAGCTTCACCCATAAAAGCTTCACCTACAAAGCTTCAACTCCAAAGCTTCACCTACAAAAGCTTCATCCACAATAGCTTCACCTACAAAAGCTTCACCCATAAAAACTTCACTAACAAAGCTTCACCTACAAAAGCTTCACCCACAATAGCTTCACCTACAAAAGCTTCACCCATAAAAGCTTCACGAACAAAAGCTTCACCAACAAAAGCTTTACCCATAAAAGCTTCACCAACAAAAGCTTCACCCACAAAAGCTTCACCAACAAAGCTTCACCTACAAAAGCTTCACCCATAAAAGCTTCACCCACAAAAGCTTCACCAACAAAAGCTTCACCAACAAAAGCTTTACCCATAAAAGCTTCACCAACAAAAGCTTCACCCACAAAAGCTTCACCAACAAAGCTTCACCCATAAAAGCTTCACCCACAAAAGCTTCACCCACCACAAAAGCTTCACCTACAAAAGCTTCACCCATAAAAGCTTCACCAACAAAAGCTTCACCCACAAAAGCTTCACCAACAAAGCTTCACCTACAAAACCTTCACCCACCACAAAAGCTTCACCTACAAAAGCTTCACCCATAAAAGCTTCACCAACAAAAGCTTCACCAACAAAAGCTTCACCCACAAAAGCTTCCCCCACCACAAAAGCTTCACCCATAAAAGCTTCACCCACCACAAAAACTTCTCCCACAAAAGCTTCACCTACTAAGCTTCAACACAAAAGCTTCACCTACAAAAGCTTCACACTATCTTAATCAAGATAATGTGAAGCAAAATCAATTCATGGTACCCAACAAAGCTTCAACCTCAAAGCTTCATCTACAAAGCTTTAATATATATATATATATATATATATATAAAGAATTTCAAAAAAAAAATTGCCTAGGCCTCCTCTTCTTTGGGCCTAACAACTTTCATAACAAATATATATAAAGAATGAGTTTTGGGTTACCACTTAGAAAGGAAATGCCTCATTCGTCAACTCCCTTGACCGGAGACTTAGGGGACTCCTACCATATGTTACTACACCTTGATACTCAAAAGTCTCACGACCACTCAGTGACTTAGATTTTTCAAGTCTCCAAACGAGAAGTTTTCCTCACTCGAGAAATTAAGGGGGCACTACCTCAACCTATATGTTTCACTCACAAAGCTTCAACATACAAGCTTCAACAAAAGGAAAAATTCAAAGAATTTAGTGAAGAAGGTCTTGGTGTATTTAACACAATACGTTGAAATGTAGTAAAGCTTGTTTATTGATATCTCCGATAGGTTACAAATATGTACATATACATGAATCAAAATAAACAAACAAGAGGGATCCTTCACAAAGGTTGCTCAGGAGAAGTCTCAGCAGTCGGTAGAGCCCCAGAACGAGAAGGCACCAGAGGGTGATTATTCGGAGCCTCAGTACTAGGCAGAACCCCAGAAGGAGAAGGTATCGAAGGTTGATCATTTGGAAACTCATTACGCAGTACAGCCCCAGAAGACGAAGGCAATAAATGTCTTTGGAACAAACCCACAAACCTCTGATGATCAAGTAAAATCTGACCATCAGATTTCTACAGCTGGTCAAGCTTCCTCTTCATGTTTGTAGCTAGTAATGTGCGAGCCTGTGCAACTGTTTACTTTCATGCTTGAGCCCTCTGATCTCCTGTCTGAGACTTATCACTTCAGCCGCCAATGATTCAATTTGGCGGGTTCGAGCAAATAGGCGTTGGGCCATATTAGACACAGAACCTGCACACTGAACACTGAGAGCCAGAGAATCCTTAATAGCCAACTCATCAGACCATTTGGAAAGTAGTCTGTTATCTTTGGGAGTGAGAAGGTTCTTAGCCACCACCGCAGCGGTCATATCATCATTCATCACAGAGTCCCCAACGATAAGAGGACCAGTAGGGGATAAGAAGGAGGGGTGCCATATGTTGTCTTGAGAAGGCTTGGCTGCCTCTTCACCAAAGTTCAAGTCAAAACGACGGTCGGATGGGCCAGACATTCTTAAAAATGATGAACGAGAAATGAGGTGCAATAAATCTCTGAAGTAAGGGGAAAATTCCTACAAGCAATAACTCTCTGAATGTACTTCTTGCACACAATTGGTGCCCTTATAAAAGAAAGGGCAACAGGGTCGTTGGTTCAAAAATCGAAAAGGCACCACTCTCCTGATTCCAAAGAGGCACCATTTTCCACACGCAACATCAGCTCCTCGGGTACCATAGATAATTTTGCCAAAGATCTCTGACAAAGTTTAAACACATAAATTTTGAAGTTCCAACTACCCTATTATTACCCACAAGGGTAAAGGAACAGCACCACTGCTTGATAACTAAAAAGTCCCAATGTGTGTCAACCTCCGTGCTCCGTGGCAAGGCAGACTGGCAAAAATGCCCAACCTTTACTCACATTCGAGAAAACACTCTCAACAAGATTGTTTGCTCAAAAATCAAAGAGGCATCACCCTCCGAATCTCGAGAGCTGGACTCCCAACAAGATTACTTTCTCAAAAATCGAAGAGACATTGCTCTTCGAATCTCAAGAGTTAGACTCCCAACAGGATTGCTTTCTCAAAAATTGAAGAGGCACCGCTCTCCGAATCTCAAGAGCCAGACTCCCAACAGGATTACGTGCTCAAAAATTAAAGAGGCACCGCCCTTCGAATCTCGAGAGCCAGACTCCCAACAGGATTACTTTCTCAAAAATCGAAGAGACACTGCTTTCCGAATCTCAAGAGTCAAACTCCCAACAGGATTGCTTTCTCAAAAATCGAAGAGGCACCGTTCTCTGAATCTCGAGAGCCAGATCCCTGGTAGGATTACTTGTTCGAAAATCGAAGAGGCATCGCTCTCCAAACTTCGAGGGCCAGATTTCCTTGGATAAAGCTTGTCTGCAATCTTCACACACAACATTAGCTTTCTAGATATCACATACCACTTTTTCAAAGTACTCTGACAAAGTTAAAACACGTGAAGCTTGCAGCTCCTACTACATTGCTATAACCAAGAAGGGTAAAGGAATAGCATTATTACTTGTTGTTAAGGAGACTCCTATATATGTCGACCTCCATCCTCCACAGCCAGGCAGACCTGCAAATAAAAAAAAATGCTCAACTGTTCTTCACATCCGAGAGGGCACTCTCAGCAGAGTCTCTCGAAATATTCAACTTCTTTTCCTCCCGATAATACCTCTGCAAACAAGTCATACCAGAGCAAGAGTATCTCATATCATCAGAGTTAAAAGCAAGAGTATCCCATATCATGCTTTTTCCCTATCTTTTCCTTTGGCCTTGTTCTTACCTGCAAGACAAGGAGAAAGAGAGCAATCAGTCAACACTTGGAATCAAGCTTCCAGTCAGGAACTGACTGCCTGGAACCCCTTGCCTGATTACTTACCTGGCATTGCTCTTGAGTACTCATCTTCAACATCTTATGCTTCCAAAGAAGATACCACATCTGCCTAAGGAACAGATAGGGCAAGTGAGAAGGATACAAGAAAGCATGTGGAGACAAGCGTAACAGAGCACGTACCGATACATCCACTACTTTGTCAATAGCAAAAGTATCACATATCATCAAGGTCGAATGTACTCTAGATTTGATGGACTTGTTTTTACCCTCAAATTCTTGAGTTGGCCTTATACTCTAGAGGAAACCAGAAAACCCTCCAGCCTAGTTCAAGAATAAGCCTGTGGAAAGTTACTTCTTCAAAAGCAAAAGTATCTCATATCATATCTTCTCCATTTGCTTCTCCTTATCCTTGTTGTTGTTTACGACACAAGGAGAAGGAGAACAATCAACCGGAAGCCGAAGTCAAACCTCCGATCCAGGTTGCTTGCTTGGAAATTTGATTACTTACCTTGTCTGTTACCTCCTTCGGCAAATCTTCTAGCTCAGCAACTTGGGGGACTCCTACTATAGGGTTTGTATCGCACTTGACCAAGCCCGAAACTACAAGTAAGCTTAAAGTGAAATTGATACATTACCTTGTGCTTCTTCATCGGTTAAAGATACCACCCCTGGATGGAGGAAAAGTACTTCCAGAGAAGATGCCACATCTACATATGAGACAGATAAGGCAAGTGAAAATGATACCACACTTCGGTACTTAGAAGTTTCATGATTACTCAATAGCTTGGATCTTGTAAGTCCCCAACCGAGGAGCTTTCCTCACTCGGGAACTTAGGGGAACACTCTTTATACCATACTTGACCAATCCCGAAACTACTAAGCACCGGTCAACGTTATACCGTCAAGGACCTAGAAGAGTTTCCCTCCAACCAGGAGGCTAAACACAGCGCGACACGTGTCGACATCAGAAGCCAATCATAGCAAGACACGTGTCAACATCAGAAGCCAATCACAACACGACAAGTCAATGTCAAAATGAAACTAGAAACTCTCTTCTATAAATAGAGATCATTCTCTCACAATATTTCCTAATGTCATTTGTACTAAATCATTCACTAGTACTCACTAAATGAGAGCTTGAACCTATGTACTTGTGTAAACCCTTCACAATTAATAAGAACTCCTCTACTCCATGGACGTAGCCAATCTGGGTGAACCACGTACATCTTGTGTTTGCTTCCCTGTCTCTATCCATTTACATACTTATCCACACTAGTGACCGGAGCAATCTAGCGAAGGTCACAAATTTAACATTTTCTGTTGTACAAAAGTCCTCACTGATTTTGTGCATCAACACGGTAATTGGAGACATGACCTTAGACACTGAAACCATGACAATTGATATGGTTATTGGCGATAGAGCCGATATGGAGCAATCCTATTCGACTGAGCAATTCGAGTTAAAAGCTGAAATTAGCGAAATAATTATGCTCAAAGAGCTTAACTTTTCAATGCATTCAGCAGCCGACAATGAAAAATACTTCACCAAGTCAAAAATATTTGGAGGTCATTTTTTATTCGGCTTGGTGCAAAATCTAATTAGAAATATTGGTATTAAAAGATCTAGGCTCGGAATAAAACATTGTTGACCTCCTCCTCTTTATAGCTCAGCCACTTTCGTTTTCTTTTGTTAAATATATAAATTATTTTCTTAATCATTTGGCTTTTTCGGTCAATACTTAAGAAAATAGGGGGCAGACAAGTAAAGATTTGTTGGCGATTTGTTTTCGCCGAGGTACATGACAATTGGAAAGCTGTCAGGACATTTGGTGAAAGGCAGTGCATGGAGTGGATATGACAAGAGCCTGGTGGAGCTTGTTTATTTTTATTTTTCTACATGCATTTGGTCGAATTCGGTGGAGGTCTTAGTTTTCCCAAATATTAGTCAGGGGATTGGCCTCTTTGAAGTTGAAAGTTGATCGAGACCATAAGGGAATGGAAGATTTTAAAATATATACTACTAGAAATTTTGACTTTACCGATAAAATGAATTTGTCGGCAAAAGTCAAAATTTGTCGGTAAAGACTCTTTCACGACAAAAAAATTTGTCGGCCATTTTGTCACGCAAAGCATGTCGTGTTGGAAATATGCCCTGAAAGTCAATCTTTGGAAGAAACCTTTCAGGACAATAAATGGATGTATAGATGACTCTTATACATCAAATGGCAAAGATACTATTTAGGACTATCTCTATAAACGATATATGTCTTAAATGGTGAATCCATGGACAATGGATCGATTGAAGAAGTAATCTAATGAAGTTAGACTACAGAGACCTTCTTCACATAACCATCATGTCCAAAAGGTTCCTGGTCATAGGATTGTTGGAGGGATACTGACAATGCATAGACAGGTACATACTATGTCCGCTTCAATTAGAAGGATGGAAAGTCTCATCCCATTCGTGTAGTGACACTAGGACAAGTATGTAGGTGCTCATTAAGGGAATGAGTTTACTGAACACAATCGAACGAGAGTACTTGCATGGAGGTCTACTCACATGTCAAGCAAGTAACTCTAATAGTTTGAATAATGTAAGTAGTCATTTGACCTGAGGCATCATCGTTGTCTTGTGGTTAAGTACTTGATCTTTGATTATGTCAAAGTCACTCCATCCGCGGGTGTCCACACCATAGTCGGGGTTAAGCCACTTAGTCATGAAGGCAAGTGAATGCGCAACAAGGAATCTCTAATCCTCGTTAAGAGAGGATGAATACTCTAAGATATGATTCTGGAATCTTCGGTCGAAGTATCGAGCGTAATAAAGGAAAGCGTTCCTATACAACTCAATTGAATCATATAAGAAGGAATAATCACATTAGGGGTTTGACATAATACATCCATACCCTAGTGATGTGCTTGAGAGTATTGTTTTAGAGAATGATCAAATTACATTGTAATTCCAACTGAATAGGTTCTCTGAACAACTTCTACATTAGCTTGGGTAGCTATGATATATGGTTAGATGTTACTCATGGCTTGTGAGTTCTTCTAGATGATTAAATGTAGTCGTCAAAGAAGAAGGTGAATTAAAAGTAAGTTTTAATTCACTAAGTGATTGGATTAAATGTAATCAATTGGATTGGTGCCAATCACCTCACTGCCTTGCTAATTATAACCTAAAACAATTGTTCACCAATACACTCTTGTAGTCAGTAATTAATGGATGATGGAAATAATTAATTGGATTAATTAAGTGTTGTGATTAATTAGAAAGTCTAAAGAAATCATAAAAGCGATATAAGATCGTTTTGGGCTTAAAGAAACGTTCGGGTTTAATTGGGCCCATTGGGCCTAAACCCATTGGGCTTTTATTCAAGCATTGGATGACTTGAAATAAATAAAAGCCCAAAGCCCAAATAACACAAAGGGGCCGGCCAAAGGAGGGAGAGAAAGGTCAAATGTTGACTTGTTTCTTTTTGGTTATAAAAGGAACTTTATAGCAAATGTTTCATTAGGGTTTTTTGAAGTGTTAAAAGAACAAAAGAGAAAAAGAAAAATATCTCTCTAACACTCAAAGGGCCGGCCACCATAGGGGGATTTAGCTAATCATCTTTTCACCCCTTTGGTTATTCCTTCATCCTTCTCACTACACTAGTGGGTGAGGATCTTTAGAGGTTTTCAATTTTGGAAACTTGAAGAGAACCTAGGAGCACTCATTCGAAACAAAGTGGAGGAGGCAAGGAAGGAGGCTAGGCTCAAGGAGTTCAAGGAGCAAAGGGCTTGGAGGTGGTCCATCCTTTCTAAGATCTAGATCAAGAGGTATAAAACTACTCCTAAACTTTGTTCTTATATAAATTTGTTTTTGATGCATCTTACATAAACCTATGCATCTTGAAGGGGGTTTACATGACTATTGCTTTGATATTATTTGATAACATGCTTCCGTTGCTTTCGTATATAAATTTTGAATTGTATATGCATGCTAGTCACTAGAAATCCCACATGAAATCTCATAGTATTCCCTTCAAGTGGTATCAGAGCCAAAGGTTTATGTTTGATGTGTCCTTTTGGATTTTATGCATATGGGTTTTAATTTTATGTATGACATATTATTGCTTCATTCAAAGTATGTTTATCTTTTGTTTTTCAATTGTTGAAAAATGTAAATCAATAGTTGAGAAAGATATGTATGCAAAAAGGTGTTTTGGATGCATGAATGAAGAATGAGTTTAGGACAAATTTTGGGGTTTTGAGTCATAGGGAGGGCACGGCAAAAAGGGGTTTTTGGCTATGTGTTTGTGTATTTATTTTGAAACACACACACACACTTTAAAGCTAGAAAGTAGAAATCTTGTCACTTTTGTTTTTTGGTTTGAAAAATCACCAAGAATATACAAATCCTGAAAATATGTTCATGGTTTTGTTCTTGGTGTTCATGGTTTGGTTTTTGGTGAAAATGGTTTTATTTGTTTCTTATGCATTGTTTTGTGGTTTTGGATGATGTACAAACCATCCATAGCCATCTCAAAATTTATTCAAACCTAGACTAGTCTAGTTAAATTTTCCATCACCTTTTTCACTAAAGTCCTTAAAGCAAAACCAAGTGACAAGCAAAATTTAATTTTTTCTCTACTTTATGTTGGTTCAATGCAAGATGAGTGAAACCTCCCATCCCCATTATGTTGGCCGGCCACCCTAGTGGATTACCCACTTGTGGTGCTTTTTTGTAATGTTAAAAGGGTTGTTTATACTTTCAAGTATTTACGGTTTGACCCCTAACTTTTCATATTTGCATATAGGCCCCTACTATTTGAAAAGTTAAAATATTTGATTTTAATTTTATTAGTTGTTTAAACTCATAATAATATTATGCCCATTTGCACTAAATCTAAATGTTTATGTTGCATTCCATATGATTATTTAATGTGATTAAGTAGTTAGAAAAATGGATGACTATGGACTTATGCCTTAAACGATAATTGAGCTATGAGATAAGGCGCTAAACTCAAATTGTTTGAACCTTGGGAATGTGTTTTAATTACTGTTTCAATTGGACCTTGTCACGTTTGACATTAATCTATCTCTCCCTCTTAGTATGTGTTATTTGTAGGAATTTGAACAAATCGGTTTGTAATTCTTATTACTTCTTAATCTCTTTTAGTTAGTTGATTCCCTCTAGTGCTAGACTAGAGTTTCTTTAACTATTGGTAAGGAGACATAACTAAAAGAGGGTTTTGACATGAGATTAAAGATTAAATGGGTCCAACGCCCTAATTAGCAATGAATGATCGTCTTTCATCTCTAATGGCTCAATGAAAATGTTTTAATTGGATTGAAAAGCACGTAATTAAAATGACACAACCTCCCCGAGTTCTTATTCAACAATGTTGGCTCGTTGTTGCAATAACCCTATAAGTCCATAGTCATCCAAGAGCCTAAGATAACTATAAAGTCCAATTTCAAAGGAATGCAAAAACCGTAGTAGTAGTAGTTACTTCCAATATTTGAAAAATTCGTTTTTGATATTGATTTGTTTTTCTCAAAACAAATAGTGGGAGTATCATACGCTACTAAACTATAATGAATATAATTAGTTGTTATATATATCTCCAATATTTTGAAAAATGTTTTGATATTGATTTGTTTTATGAAAACAAATAGTGGGGATATCATATGCTACTAATTTCATTAACTTTGGACTAGTAGTTATAATAGGACACAATTTATTTGAATGTGATTAAATAAATAAAATGATGAGACCTTAAAATCCCTCAACCAACATACAATTTTAAGTTGAAAGCGGAGAGGTGCTATTGAACACTTCTTCGTGGCCTTCCACCATAGTAGGCTCCAATCGTTTATGACTTGTACACCGCCTTCATCCTATCATGGGGAAGTGCAAAGTGCATGCTTATACTCAGGAGGAGTCTATATAAACATTTGATGAGGTAAAGGTAGGCAACGAGTGTGGCCAACATCGTATCATCGTGAGGTCATACTTGAACCCCTATCTAAACCGGCATGGTGGGTCGAAACTTAACTAAGAGAAATGGTGCCAACATCGTATCATCGTGAGGAATTGTTCTCTAGAGGCCAAATAGATGGGTAATCACAAGAGGTTGTTGTGAATGGGTAAGTGTACCCTCTCATTATTATTTTTGCTAGCCGACATCGTATCATCGTGAGGTGGGCTTGGTAATAGTGAGCCTCCCATAACCCGCTAGGAGCTTTCATTGAAATCTCCCGGATTCCATCTTGAGGGATATGGAATTTGCCAAAAATAGTGGGTGGTGTCATTCGGTTTAAAGACCCGAATCGTTTGACTTAATCAACAATCAAACTAATTATTTTATTGTTTATGTATTTAGATATGGTTGGAAGCACACTCGCGAAAATACTCGACAAACATTGCCTAGAGGGGCACAATTTCCCATCATGGTATCGTAATGTCAAGATTCTCCTAACATTGGAGAAGATTGTTTACGTGCTAGACAAGGCCTCACCTCACATACCTCTCGGCCCTGAGGCCACTAAGGATGAACGTGCTAAGTATGACAAGCACGTTGAGGATGACACACAAGCCAAGTGCTATCTGTTGGCTTCCATGAATGAGGAGCTACAGAGACAGCACGAGGGCATGGACAGTGCATCTTCCATAATACTCCATCTTACGGAGTTATATGGTGAAGGGACGCGCAACCGTCACTTTAGCACTGTTAGTGAACTTGTGAAGACCAAGATGGTCAAGGGGGCTCCAGTGCATCAACATGTACTGAAGATGATAGGACTCATTGAACAATTGGAGAACCTAGGTACTCCACTTGACGGGGAATTGGCCCAGGACTTCATTTTGGCTTCTCTTTCTGATTCATTCTCGCAGTTCGTTATGAACTACAATATGAATAAGATGGATAGTACTCTCTCTGAGTTACTAAACATGTTAGTAACTGCCGAGAAGACTATGAAGAAAGAAAATGTTGTAGGGATTGCTGCAGTAGCCTACAACAAGCCATCCTCTTCCAAGGCTAAGCCGCAAGGCAAAGACAAAGGGAAGGAGAAGAAGTCACCCACTCCTAAGCCGCAAGGAGGAGTGAGGAAAAAGAAGGCAAATGAGCCCAAGGGGACTTGCCACCATTGTGGAAAGGAAGAGCATTGGAAGAGGAATTGCAGGTTATACCTTGCAACTCTAAAAGACAAACCACAAGGTATGGTTTATGTTCTTATCTTCAATTCTAATTGTTAGATCTTCTAAATATTTATATTTGATATAAAGAGCTAATCACTTGTATAATTGTATATAGGTGGAGGAGCCAAGTAGAAGAGGAACAAGCAAGGAAAAATGTGGAGAAGGGTTCGGCCACTATGTTTTTTGCTTACTACTTAGGAAGTTTGTTAGGCATTTAAAGATAGTCTTTAAACTTTCTTATTTTGTTAAGAACTTATTAAGTGGCTTCATATGATGGAAGACCACTATTAGTGCCTAAATGTAAGAAGGTATTTAATTAGTCTCTAAATGTATAGAGCTAATTCCTTTTGTATTAAACATTATGAATGTTTGAATTATCATATTAATGTAATGTGATGAATGCCTTCTAATATATTATTTCCTTAAAGTAGTGTTATGAATTGAATATTGTCTTGTTGTATCCTAGTAGAATGAGCAGAATTTTAGACCGTTGAATGACAAAATGGTTGAAATGATTTTAAATTATTATTGAGAAATAATATTATGATTTTAATCATGATACTATCTCTTAGTAATATATTAAATTATTTAAACCTAACATTAGTCGATCCAATTGGTTTGGGATAAAGAAGGATAAGGACTGAATTCGTATTCCATAGCCAAAAACCATGAATGTAGGTTGTGTTTTGGATAATAGAGGGATTTGTTGATCATCATCAGGATGGGATAAAGCTACAAGTGGGATTTGATAAACAAGATTGGTGATGATTATGACCAAGTAGTAATCCTGATGCTGCATACATTCCAAGTGGTGCACGTGAGTTTAGAGATAAAAGGATTGGATTCATGCATGTACGTAGGGAATTAGGAGACTATTTTCCATACAATTCATACATGTAGAATCGTAGATGATCTGGTGAATGGGTGATAAGATATGGCGCGTGGTGCCTATGAATTTGAAGTTGGCTACAATTCTAAATACGAGTCTTATCAGGAGACTGGTGTATCTAGTCTGAATACAAGGAAAATGCAGTCGCCAACTATTCCAGGATATCAAGATGATGACAAAGGCTTCTATGATAACTATCTCATATGAGTGTTCTACTTTGGGCCAGAATTGCACAGGTTGGCTAGTAAATACTTCACTGCTATATATACAAGGCAATTTGAAATGTGCAATGCCCCTCCAATTTAGCATACAAACTGCCATGTGCAAACTCTCGCTCTACACAAAATTTATCAACAACCTTGAGATTTTTTATTTTCTTTTTCCGCCAACACATCTTCAGTTTGGATAAATAGCACTATGAAGGCAACTGGTGACATCTTCAGTTTGGATAAACATCACCGTTGGCGTAGAATTAGTCGACCACGGAGCACCTTCAGTTTGGATAAACAGCACTGCATTGAGGCCTACTGGTTACCTATCCAAGTCTCGGTCAAGAAGGATTTTCGAGTCCTTATTGGTAGAGGTCATCCCATTAGCTTTCTCGGCGAAGTGAGATGTTACAGATTACTGGGCTCAGCACATTGAACACTGAGTTGGTTTATGATTGGATATTCTTGAAATTACCTCAAATTACCCTCAATCCATCAAAAACCCTAGAATTGAATATTCTTGATTCGACCTCAAAACAAACTCCGACACCTCAACCACTACTTGGGCTTTGTCTATTAGTGGTGGTGGTCGACGGAATTGACTTCAGGAATGGAGAATCACCACCGTGGAGCCATCTCACCCACCGGTGCAGTTCTTTGGGAAATGGGAGCCAAACCTTGTCAATTTTTGGTGGAAATGGAAGAGGGAGGGTCGTGGAGTTGTTTCCAGGTGGTGGCTTTCCTTGATTTTCCGAAGAAACCCTGGAAAAGCCGTTGAATTTCTTGCCTCCAACTTTCCTGGGAGCTTTCTAAATATAAGGATAATTACCATTTTACCCTTATATTTAACCTTAAATTTTTCCTTCGTTAAAACTCTGTTTCATAAACGGTTTTCGCCTACGCGCTTGCAGGATAGACCTCTATCCAACTATGCCAAGAAATGCAATGAAGCATATAAGGATAAAATATATCCTCGTATAATTATGTTTAGCCAACTAGGGTATTTTCATCTTTTCACTTATCGAAAAATTATACACCGTAAATATAAATGTGTCGTAACTCTGAATATGACTATAAAATACGTAATTAATAATAAAGTCTAGGAAAGGGATTTCACATTTCCCCCATTTGAATTTCATAACCATAAATCTATTTATCTTCAGTTTCCTCCCCATAGATATAAAATGAAAATTCACGTTATATTTCTAAAATATTCAAGGTATTACATTAAAAGATGAAAATGCCCCTAGTTGGCTAAACATAATTATACAAGGATGTATTTTATCTTTATATGATTTGTTGTATTTCTTGGCATATTTGGATAGAGGTCGATCCTACGAGCACATATGCAAAAACCGTTTACGAAACGAAGTTTTAACGAAGGAGAAATTAACGGTTAAATACAAGGGTAAAATGGTAATTATCTCTATAACTCTGAAATTGGTACCAGGTAGAATATCCTGTAAATAAAAATTTAATTTTGCACAGTAAACTAGTCAAATGAGCTAGTCAACTAGTTACTAGTTAGTCAGTGATATAAAGAGTAATTGCAATAACAAATCCTAATTGACCATTCTGTCCAACTAATCAGAGTCTGCCCAGATTAGTTTCACAAAAATAATTCCTAAACTTGAACACATTTACATACCAGTTCATTATACAAACAGCAATGACAAAGCAATTATGAAACAAAGTATGATGGATTGACTAGTCAAGCTGACCAGTCAACTAAGTACAGATTCGTCAGTTAATCAAATGTAAATTTACAAATCAAACTTAGTTCACTACAAGTTATCCTAGTCAACAACAATTCAGTTCATTGCTCATAATATGGACTGTAAACTTGGTAGCTAACACATATCAAAAAACAACTCATAGGATGCATGAAACATATGCAAGCAAGTAAGATATGTGGACAAGTTTAAGAGACAAGGAGCACAAGAATTTTTTGGCCGGAAAACCCCACCTCTGGGTTAAAAAACCGGAGATTCTCCACTGAGTCCAAACTACTAGTGTAAACAAGGTTCATACAAAGATCACACAAGCTTAATTCCTAGATCCCTATCTATGAAGCACCTTTGTGCAACTTTGCCTTACACGAGATGAACTCCTTCAGTCTTCACGAAGTGGCAGCTTCTTCTGAGCTTATCACCTTATGGCATCGAGAACCAACACAACCAATGCATGTGATATGATAATGATGGTTATGAAAAATCTGGATTTAATGACCAGTCAGCTTCTAGACAAATACTTCAAGGAAGAAATTGATGAGAATCCAAAACAGGTCAATTTAAAGATTTGAAACTTGAAGAAATTGACCACAAAATTAAAACAAAACCATGAAGACAAGGTACCCTAATATGCAGTGATTGGGTGTTTGACACATGAACATGATTTTGTGGCTAGGGTTTCAATGAAGAACACAAAAGGTAGCTCAAAGCTAAAATCATCTTTTTCTGAAAATGTAAAACTCCTAGCCAAAACAAATGAGCATATAAGAAGATTTGAACAAGCATTTTCAGAGATAGATTCATAAATATTCAAAGAAAAACATTACCCAAAAAAATATTTGATGCTTCTAGGGGGTTTGGGATAGAGATGAAAAACTATGTCTCTCTCTAAAGTTAATCTATCTCAACAAAAGAGGATGAAAACCCTAACTAAGGTTATATAGACAAGTATGATTTTTGCACATCCAACAAGAACAAAAACCACTTGTCAACCCAGTAGACAATCTGAGCAGATCAATGGTCAGAAACAGACCACCAGCAAAAAGGTGTCAGTCAGTCCATGTGGGATGTCTTAATTTATGTGCCCAAACAGCTGGAAGTCAGCGCGCAAAACTGACTATACAATCAAACTAGACAGAATGCAACACAAATAGAGATATGAAATGCACATGCATGAACAAACCTTTTGTGATGATAATTTTCCTCAACCAATGCCTTTGGATGCAAAATCCAGCAAGATAAACTCATAAAAGAGTTGAATATTCAAAGACTATCTAAGAGCATGTGTGGTATCATTTACAACTTTGACAAGGAAAACCAAGCAAATAAATTTAAACTTTATAACCTGGAAGGCTCCAAGAAAGTTGGAGAACCTTCCCGTGGGAGATAAGTCACGTGGGTGGCTGTGATTTGGGGGGGGAGAAGAAAAGAGAGAAATGAGGGGGGGAACTGGGAATCGGGGAGAAAGGAAATAAGGGAAAGGAATGAGAAGGTGGAACCAGCCAACCAGGGATCCCACGCGACTTGGTTTCTGACCCGATTGCAGACTCGGTTTCTGGGCAAGAAATTTGATGGCTTTTTTGGCATTTCTCCAGCGAATCAAGGCAAGCCACCACTTGGAAACAACTACACATCCCTCCATCTTCTATTTCCACCCAACCCGACGAGGTTTGGCTCCCATTTCACGAAGAACAGCACCGGTGGGTACGATGACTCCACTACATCAATCCATCATTCCTAAAGCCAATTAAGTAGACCACCACCACCAGTAGACTCCCCTCAACCTCAGGAGCAAAGCCCAAGCAGTGGTTGAAGCATCATAGTTCGTTCTAGGGTTCCCGATGGATCAAGGGTAATTTGAGGTACTTCCCAGCCGAATTGGACTTTAGGCCATGTATGAAAGTTCTTCTCCTTGTTGTGTTCTACAATCCTGTAAAATTTTAGTAATTTTTGGAGTTAGTCGGAAAAATTTGGTTTCCATTCGCCGGAAGCCTCCACCTGCAGCGGCGACACATGGCCAATTGGCCGACTTGGCATTTTTAAGCTAATTTCGATATTATTATTTCATATTTGATACTCTTTTGGTGTGATTTGATTGTTTGAATCTAGTATTGAATATACCCACCACACCAATATTATTAGTAAACAGTTTAATTATGACGGTGAACTACGAATGGCTTAATCCCGTTTAAGGGTACGTAGGTAGTCTAACAAAAAGGTTAGATGCAGCCATAAAATAACTTAAATAAATTTTCTGAATAATTGTCAAGTAAGGAAATTTATTATGGTTTATATCGTAAGGGTTAACCACGACTTTATTTTGACCTAGTGATTAGCTTCCGAATAATTTTTGGGTCGTTACAAGATAGCACACGCCTTGTATTTACTTCTCACTAATTGACCTTTTGAGTGATTTATTAGTGTTGTGGTATATGGAAGGGATTATGTCGCATATAGATTTAAAACCTCCATGACTTTCATTAGTGAAATACATAAAATCAATATTTATGTTGATCATTTAATAGTAAGGGCGCTGTGTTTTGCAGCTAAAAATTAAGATAATGCAGAATTGTGTCCTATTTGGGTTTGGATTTGACTTCTTGGTTGGATTCCTTGCTAGGTGGAGAAATATTGTTATTTACCTATTTGATCAGGATTTGAATATACTTCCAATTAAGATTGGGATTCTCATTATAACCTAAGTCCTATGCACTATAAATAGGACCTTAAGATTAGTTTATTTAGTGTCCCTCACCATGGTTTAGAGAGTTTTATCTTTTGGGTTTTGGGTGAAGGTCACCGTCATGAGTTTGACAAATTCATGGCTCATTTGTTTGGCAATTTGGTGAGAGTCGATTTATGAGTTTGTGTGTTAGAGAGCAATTTGGGATAGTATCCTCCATTTGTTCTAGCTCTTTACTTGTTTGGTTTAGGGTTTATAGTTTGTGAGATTTGGGTTGGGAGAGTTAAACTTGTTTGTAATATCAGTTTGTTTGTTGAAATTCAGCTACGGGCAAAGCCCGTAGAGGTAGACTTTGCGATGAATTAATCTCTTATATTCTTATTTTGAGATTTTTGTTTCTACATTTTCGCCTACGATGTTGATATTTGGTACTTTGTTAGTATTCACTTTTGCTTGCGCATAATAGTACAACAGAGGGTCTTTTCAAATGAATGAGTGCTAATGTTTATTTATTAAACCATTAGGCATATGTGTCATATGGTCCAAGTGGAAGAATGTAAGAATAACTTCAATATTCTAGTGTGACCCAGTTGACATGGTTTATGTGTGATATATTCGGTTTAATGACTATTGTTTTGAAAGCAAACCTTATTGGTCAAATTATGAGAACTGATTTTCTATTTTATTAATGTGATGGGTGGTAATTAATTATGGGCTTCATTAGGAAACGGGTCCTCTCAGCCTATAATAATGCATATACTCATCCAATGTGTACATTAATGAAAAATATGTACAACTCGTCTACAAATTGCTCAAGATAGAGGTTTGTACATGACATTTAACAGCTAATTACCAAGGTATGTTATTACGTATTTCACATTAATTGTTTGTGAAAATCATGAAATTCAAAATCTTGCCTCATTAATTGGGACTTATGACTTTACTCAATTTCAAGTTTACAGAAAGAAAAGAGTGGCTTCCGGTTGTTCTTTTGCTACTTAGTACTACAGTTTAGTGATATTCTTCTTCACTTGTAAGTGAGAGATCTTAGGTTCAATTGTCGCCAAAGGCGAATTTGAGTCATATTATTACTAGCCCATTGTGAGGCTAAGTCTACCCCCTCCCCTTTAACGTAGATAATATCGTTTTTTTTTTTCTAAAAATAAAAATAAAATAAAAAACAAGTTTACAGAAAGAAGGGAAAAAAAAAGTGGTACTTTGAGATCAGATTTAGGATTTGATTCGATTGACACATCAGTATGGCCAGATTTAAAGAAAATTAATAATTCAATATGAAAATGATGATAAAAAAAGACGAAAAATTGCTATAAAACATGAAATTTATGGATCGTCTACTGTCTAAACTTTATAAAATCGGGGAAGCACAACACTACACTAAAATGCATTTTGTCTGTCATCTTTCGTTGTTTATGCTTTATTAAATCACATGAAATTTAATGACAAAAAAATACAGAGACATGGCAGCCACAACAACTATTTGTGCTGCATTCCAATTTCAAATTACAATTATGAGATAATAACTAGAAACTAAAAGGAACCTTAAGATAGAATTTTCAACAACATTCAACAAAAGATCTTGCAACGATATGTCGTTGTTTTACCAAAATTATTGATATCGCTAAGATATCTCTAAGTTTTTGGAGAAATCTTACAAGAATATTGCTTCACCAAAATATCGATATCATTAAGATATCTCCAAATTTTTGGAGAAATCCTACAAAGATATTGCTCCACCCCCTTTACAATTCTATTTTTCGGACCTTTTGAGAGAGATATCGATAATATCATACCTAGTTTGGGATGGTAAAAAGGGTAGGGAAATAAGAGAAAAATAGGTTAAGCTCTTTCCTTCCCATTGTTGTTGGGTAATTGAGAGTTTGGCACTCGAAAAAAGAAAGGGAATGAAATTTCGAGAAGCGACTTTTAGTTTGTATTAACATTCAGACTTTAGTCTATAGCTTTAGAACCTTAATTATTTCTTACTTGACAATTTTCCTTAAATTGTACGTACCCTGTAAATGGGGTTGAGTTTATTGAACTTGGGTCAAATTCAACCCGACCTGTTAATTTAACGGGTCATCCAAAGCCAACACGTTAAGTTAACGAGTCATCCAAACCCAAATCGTACGGGTCACCCGTTAACAATTTATTTTTTATTTTTTACATTAGGCAATATTCCAAAGCACATATTCAAATATATTAGGCAATAACGGGTCACCCGTTCGTATTATTACATTCAGTCGCCTTCTTTGCCTAAATTATGGTTGCCACAAACCTCGACATTAACATTGCAATACGAGCTGCATCTTCTGTCGACACTTCACCATCATCTACTGGGAGTACCAATTTAGGGCGTCGTCAAGTCGCTAGACTGTCGGGATTATATCGATCATTGATGCAACATTAACACAAGTAGTCTCACAGAGAGATGAAGAGAGATCACTAACTTCAGCAACATCGAACATCACTCTCATCTTGATATGACACTGATAAAACAGAAACGAGAGTGAAGGAGAGCGAGAGGGAAAAAAAAAAGGAAACTATTGAAATTACACAAAAGTTCTCAATAACCGATGGTTAACAAATTTCGCGGGTTCATCCAAAATGATCCGTTATTTAACGAGTGATTAACGGATTGACCCATTAACCATCCGATCCGTTTATTACTCGCCCGAATACTAATTTTAACAGGTTGGGATGGGTTGGGTTGAAAATGTCAAGTCTAGGCAATAGAATTAAGAATTTTATCCTTGTGTATTGGAGGCGATTCATTAATCGGTTTAAGAAAAGATCAACCTCCTTTTTGACAAAAAAAATGTATAATTTGTACTAAATTCAAGAGTTTGAACCCGAGACGCATTTAGTTGAAAAGTACCACTTAGTTATCCAAAAAATTTTACTTGGGCAATAGGATTAAGAATTTTATACTTGTGTATTGGAGATGATTCATTTATCGGTTTAAGAAATGATCAACCTCCGGTTTGACAAAAGATGTATAATCTATACTAAATTCATCTTAACACAACAACAACAAAGCCTTTTCCCACTAAGTGAGGTCGGCTATATGAATCCTAGAACGCCATTGCGCTCGGTTATGTGTCATGTCCTCCGTTAGATCCAAGTACACTAAGTCTTTTCTTAGGGTCTCTTCCAAAGCTTTCCTAGGTCTTCCTCTACCCCTTCGGCCTTGAACCTCTGTCCCGTGGTCATATCTTCGAACCGGAGCATCAGTAGGCCTTCTTTGCACATGTCCAAACCACCGTAACCGATTTTCTCTCCTCTTTCCTTCAATTTCGGCTACTCCTACTTTACCTCGGATATCCTCATTCCTAATCTTATCCTTTCTCGTGTGCCCACACATCCAACGAAGCATCCTCATCTCCACTACACCTACGTTTTGATGCTTCACCGCCCAACATTCTATGCCATACAGCATTGCCGGCCTTATTGCCGTCCTATAAAATTTTCCCTTGAGCTTCAGTGGCCTACGACGGTCACACAACACGCCGGATGCACTCTTCCACTTCATCCATCCAGCTTGTATTCTATGGGTGAGATCTCCATCAAATTCTCCGTTCTTTTGCAAGATAGATCCTAGGTAGCGAAAACGGTCGCTCTTTGGTATTTCCTGATCTCCGATCCTCACCCCTAACTCATTTTGGCCTCCGTTTGAACTGAACTTGCACTCCTTATATTCTGTCTTTGATCGGCTTAAGCGAGGACCTTTAGATTCCAACACTTCTCTCCAAAGGTTAAGCTTCGCGTTTACCCCTTTCTGCGTTTCATCTATCAACACTATATCGTTTGCGAAAAGCATACACCAAAGAATATCATCTTAAATATTAAGTTTGTGATCTTCGCTAGATTGCTCCGGTCATTAGTGTGGATAAGTATGTAAATGGATAGAGACAGGAAGCAAACACAAGATGTACGTGGTTTACCCAGATTGGCTACGTCCACGGAGTAAAGGAGTTCTCATTAATTGTGAAGGGTTTACACAGTATATAGGTTCAAGCTCTCCTTTAATGAGTACAAGTGAATTATTTAGTACAAATGACATTAGGAAATATTGTGGAAGAATGATCTCGTAATCACGAAACTTTTAAGTACCGAAGTGTGGTATCGTCTTCACTTGCCTTATCTGTCTCATAGGTAGATGTGGCATCTTCTTTGGAAGTACTCTTCCTCCCTCCAGGGGTGGTATCTTTAACTTGTGTAGATGCACAAGGTAATGTATCAATTTCACTTGACGCTTACTTGTAGTTTCAGGCTTGGTCAAGCGCGATACAAACCATGTAGTAGGAGTCCCCCAAGTCGCCGAGCTAGGGGATCTGCTGAAAGAGGTGACAGACAAGGTAAGCAATCAGAGCTCCAAGCAATCAGTCCCAGATCAGAAGTTTGATTTCGAGTTCCGGCTGATTGTTATCCTTCTCCTTATCTTGCAGGTAGCATGAAGGATAAAGAGAAGAAAAGGAGAAAAGGTGATATGAGATACTTTTGCTTTTGAAGAAGTAACTTTCCACAGGCTTATTCTTGAACTTGGCTGGAGGGTTTTCTTGTTTCCGCCAGAGTATAAGGCCGACTGAAGAATTTGAGTGTCAAAACAAGTCCATCCAATCTAGAGTACGTTCGACCCTGCTGATATGGGATACTTTTGCTATTGACAAAGTAGTGGATGTATCGGCACGTGTTCTGTTGCGCTTGTCTCCACATGCTTCCTTGTATCCTTCTCACTTGCCCTATTTGTTCCTCAGGCAGATGTGATATCTTCTCGAGAAGCATAAGATGTTAAAGATGAGTACTCGAGAGCAATGGGGTTCCAGGCAGTCAGTTCCGGACTGGAAGCTTGATTCCAAGTGCTGACTGATTGCTCTCTTTCTCCTTGTCTTGCAGGTAAGAACAAGGCCAAAGGAAAAGACAGGGAAAAAGCATGATATGGGATACTCTTGCTTTTAACCCTAATGATATGAGATATTCTTGCTCTAGTGTAGCTTGTTTGCAGAGGTATTCTCGGGGGGAAAGAAAACTGAGTATTTCGAGAGGCTTCGTTGGGAGTGCCCTCTCAGATATGAGGAAGGGTTGAGCATTTTTGCAGGTCTGCCTGTCCGTTGAGGATGGAGGTCGACATATATAGGAGTCTCCCTAACAAGGAGTAATACTATTCTTTTACCCTGCTTGGTCATAGCACGGTAGTGGGAGCTGCCAGCTTCACGTGTTTTAACTCTGTCAGAGCACTTTGAAAAAGTGGTCTGTGGTATCTGGAAAGCAGATGTTACGTGTGAAGATTACAGACAAGCTTTATCCAAGGAGATCTGGCTCTCGAAGTTGAGAAAACGGTGTGAGGATTACAGACAAGCTTTATCTAAGGGGCTCTCGAAGTTGAGAAAGCGGTGCCTCTTCGGTTTTCGAACAAGCAATCCTGTCGGGGATCTGTCTCTCCAGATTCGGAGAACGGTGCTTCTTCGATTTTTGAGAAAGCAATCCTGCTAGGAGTCTGGCTCTCGAGATTCGGAGAGCGGTGTCTCGTCGCTTTTTGATAAAGTAATCATGTTGGGAGTCTGGCTCTCGAGATTCGGAGGACGGTGCCTCTTCGATCTTGAAGCAAGCAATCTTGTTGGGAGTGTTTTCTCGAATGTGAGTAAAGGTTAGGCCTGTTTGCTAGTCTACCTTGCCACGGAGCACAGAGGTTGACCCACAGGGACTTTTCAATTATCCAGCAATGGTCATGTTCCTTTACCCTTGTGGGTAATAATATGGTAGCTAGACCTTCAAAATTTATGTGTCTAAACTTTGTTAGTGCTGTTTCTTTGCTATTCTTTTACCCTTCTTGGTCATAGCGATGTAATGGGAGCTGCAAGCTTCACGTGTCTAAACTTTGTCAGAGATTTTTGGCAAAGTTATATGTGGTACCCGTGAGCTGATGTTGCGTGTGGAAAGTGAATGATTGAACAGTAACATTCACGTGCTTTCTACTTCACTAGAAATCTTCGACAGAATGCCTGTAATTTCTGCAAAGTTGAGTGTGCATGTGACAAGTGCTGACAAGGCTGAAAAAGCAGGTGCCTCTTCGATTTCTGAGATCGGCCCTCGTGGTCTCTGAGCAGCCCAGCTTTTGAGAAAGCAAGCGCCTCTTTGATTTCTGCGATTGACCTTCGTGGTCTTTGAGCAGCCCAGCTTTTGAGAAAGCAAACGCCTCTTCGATTCCTGAGATCGGCCCTTGTGGTCTCTGAGCAGCCCAGCTTTTGAGAAAGCAAACGCCTTTTCGATTTCTGAGCAGGTGCCTCTTCGATTTCTGAAGCTCCATCGAGTGCGGATTTTTATAGAGGCTGGTATTAAGTTCCAAAGCACACTTGAATCTCCACCAGTAGAAACTCCCTTCTTGCATTTCTAAGATCTTGATTTGTCCGACCTATTTTCTCTTCAACACCTTTGAAAATGTATGGCCCCTCCGACCGTTGTTTTGACTTGAACCTTGTTGAAGAGGCAGCCACGCCTTCTCCAGACAACATATGGCGCCCATCCTTCTTATCCCCTACTGGTCCTCTTACCGTTGGGGATTCCGTGATGAAGAATGATATGACCGCTGCAGTGGTGGCCAGGAACCTTCTCACTCCCAAAGATAACAGACTACTTTCCAAACGGTCTGATGAGTTGGCTGTTAAGGATTCTCTGGCTCTCAATGTTCAGTGTGCAGGTTCTGTGTCTAATATGGAAAAAAAAAAAAAAGAGTTTGAATCCGAGACGCATTGGATTGAAAAAGAAAACTCTATCCACTAGAACAATTCCGCCAGCTGCAAAATGATCAACCTCCTTAAGACTGCTTGCAAGGATAACTGATATACAAAATTGCTAGAGAAATTCAAAGCTCAAGAGTTACGACATTGGCTAGGACAACATGGTTGACGATGAGCAATTGAGCATGGAAAGTCGGGACATTCTCTTCCTTGCACGTTTTGTTTAGTCGTAAAAACTACAAATATATAACAGCTTAGGCCACAGTTGCACTTGCACAACCAGAAGGGAGCAGAAAAACATGTCGGATCGGAGCATTTAGATTTGGGTAAAAAAAATCAACGTGTTTTATTTCTTTTATACTTATTTGACATTTTCTAATAATTTTGGAAATAAATTAAAATCATCTAGTTTCATGCATTTTCAAATTTTTAGCATCTTATAATAAAAAACTAATGTACTAACATAAATTCATTGGCAGAACATACGATCCTAACTCAAGTAACAAATATATAAATGTATAATACATATACGCGAGTTACGAAACCTAATTAGAACATACAAAAACATAATATACCTACAAACAAAACACATTAATATGTGATTCAAGTTGATCATAAAAAAAATTTGTCATGTCAGTTGATAAATAAAATGAACTTTTAATATAAGATGATTCTTTTTTTTTAACAAACTTTTAATATAAGATGATTATAAAAATAAAAATCCATAAATGAGGCTTAAAGCAGGAAGATGAAGAACACGAAAAACAAAAAGAACATATATATATATATGAAGAAATAATCAAAGAGATAATTAAGAAGAAATTTAATTTTTACTGTAAACCTTATCTGATAATAAAATGATCCTAACTTAAGAGATTTGACTTATATTAATAAACTGGACTATTCCTAATATTGGCTAAAAGAAATCCCTATATATTTTTCCTTAAAACTCTACATTCATGGTTTTATGCAGCAACAATCTGCACAACGTAACAAGTCCTCCATATCAGTCATCGTCCGAACCCAGAACCTGCTGTTTAAGGACTTGAACTTTAGCAACCAACTCATCTCTGTTTTTCTGCACAACAATAATCAACATTATGTATATATTTTAACCAATGTTCTAAAAATCTCCGCCTAGAGCCGCCTAGACACTAGGTGGTTGGGCACCGTTCCGATTAATGCCTAGACGTTTGAAAATTAAGAAATGGTGCCTAGACCGCCCAGACCCACCTAGGCACCCAATTAGGTTGCGACAAACTTAGGCAGAAAATAGATAACTTTCATTTTGCATTTTATTTTTTTCAATAAATTGTAAGGAACTTGTTGAATACTTAAATGAATACACATTATATGTATGTTCCCATGCTTTCATTATGTTCCAATAATTCCTAATATATATGTCATTCTATTTTGTAGTTTATAATTAAATTATATATATTTCAAATATAAACAGACACTTATTTACACGAAATATAATAGATCTATTTAAATCTGCCTAGTCAGCCTAGGCACCCACCTAGACCCCGCCATGCCGCTAGGCCCCAACTCGCCGCCCAACTAGCGCCTAGCGTTTTTTAGAACCTTGATTTTAACATGTCTGACTAGCTAATATGGTGACATTTGAAGCTAAAAGTTAATAATTACCTTGAATATTAGATAACGAGAGCTAAACCAGACGATGTATCCAAGACCGACTACTTCCAGCAACTTCGGGAACTGATTGATATGGCAAGCAACATCAATACCCAGAAAAAGGGCATTAATTCATGGTTGTAAGTCAAGAAATTCACATGGAAAGTATGTTTTGTGACATACCAACGGAATAGAATCAATAGCTCCAACGACAGCTGATGCTAACCACAAGGCAAACAAGGCACCACCACCATATAGCAAAAGGTTGTACGTATCATCACTATCCAACTGCAATTAGTCAAAAGAGCAAGCCATCAGTACAGCTTTTTTATTTTCTTTTGGTCGGAAGTAAATCGTTTTTATTGATAGGGTATTTGTAGTTGTATTTAGAAACATGATTCTACCAGCAGTATATACATAATACATGTGTGGGACAATATTATAACTAGTAAAATCAAATTCCATACTGTGAATATTAACACTAATTTATGTTCATCGTAAGCTGCTACTTTTTTACAATTATAGACCAACCAAAGACAAAACAAATGAAACGAAATACTTCTACCAAATCAAATATCGAGTTGCTCAGGTAACCGCTCAGAATCAACATGATTGTCGAAGTTCCATTGAGCATTCTTAGACACTCTAAACTAGTACTGAATCATCATCGCAACCAAATTTGAGTACTAAACCATCAAAGAAAGGCAGTCGAGACAACAAAGAGACCAAATTTGAGTACTGAACCAAATCAACATGCCAAGTTGCTCAGGTAACCGCTCAGAATCGACATGATTGTCAAAGTTCCATTGAGCATTCTTAGATACTCTAAACTAGTTACTGAATCATCATCGCAACCAAAGATCACATACAATTAACACCAAAGAGTTGTATTTTTTGAATAGAATAAAGAAACTCGTATAAATAGGGCAAAACTCAAACCTGAAATTAGTAGAACAGTAAAACAGAGAAAAGGCTACCACGATTAAAGCAAGTTAGTTTTTCCTTACTAACATATAACGATACTAGGGATCCATTGAACCATATTACCATAATATTCAGGTTACAAGAAAATTAAATAAAAAGGTAAAACAATCATGTTAAAGAAAACAAATACAAGCAAGCACATCCTTGATTCTGAAATCCAATTCGATGTTTGACAAGAAAGGTCAGTATCAAAAAACAACCTTTTAGTATACTTCTCAAATTTCATATGGGGAAAATAACAAAAACGATGGAAATGCTGTTTTCAATGATGAAGAGGTACTGAGGAACATTTCTTGCTGAGGTAAACACTCGTGAAATCCCTCACCAAACCACCAATTTGAAATACTAAGTCGCTCAGGTAACCGCTCAGATCGACATAATTGTCGGATTTCCATCGAGTACTGTTAGACACTCTCAAGTAGTTACTGAATCATCATCGCAACCAAGTTTTTCAATTCCACAAAATTAATTTTGAGAAAATCAAACCAAACAAAAACAAGTTATTAAGTTGGATAAATCCTAACATGGGTACAAACCTCTATGTATTTACCGGTATAAATAGAGCAGGTTTTGCATCCAACCAATGGCTCAGACAGACATTGAAATGCATGTACTAATTCTACTTTGATATATGTCCATTCACATCTACAGAAAATCACAAACCTTTAAGTCGAGGTTACTGAAATAATCGAATATCTGCATTTGGCCACCCGCGTCCGCATTTGCATCTTCTTTAACTTCTTCTTCAGTCCAAGTTTGATTGTACAGATTCTTTTCAGGGGGCACAACATCCTCCAAGGATACGCCGCCACCGCCGCGCTCTTCGGCAGCATAAGGATTGGGCCCACTTGGAGTTTCTTCTGATGTTGCTGCTCTCGCCAAAAGCAATCCTGCAAGAAAAACACAAAGATAATGCTCCCATAAGCAAGTAGCCACAGTCACTGTCTCTATATCAAACCAAAACGAATAATTTCCAAAAACCCCAATATGGACAAAAAAAATTTGAAAAAAAAATAACCCCCAATTGAAAGAACTTCCAAATTTGAAAGCAGTAAAGTTGAATAAACGAATAATCAATACATTTGAAATTTAAGCAGCGACAAAAAAAAACAAAGAAGGAAATATAAATTATAAAAAAAAATGAGCCAAAACTCTAACCCTAGCTGAGAAATGAAAACAGAGGGTGAATTGGGCATAAAAATTAATGGTGTTTGTTGGGATTGGATACCAAACGTTAAGGGATGGAGAACTTACGAGAGTGAAGCCGGAGAGATTTGAGTGAGCATGGGATTTGTCTGTGAAGGAGTGAGGGTTTCGAGCTGAGGTTGGTGGTGGAGTCTGTGATGAGATGGCGGTCGTGGCGGCGGTGGCCGCGGTTAGGGAGGTTGGAGATAGCTTGGGGAGCGGCTGTACAGAGCTGCATTTTTGTTGTTGACGATCTGAAAGAGGTGGGTCGGATGCTGCAGCTATATAGGAGGGAGTTGTGCTAGGGTTTGGGTATCCGCGCCCAGGCCTGTTTTGGGCTTTGTAGCCCACCACCTCGCCAATAACGATGGTAAATACACATGTACTTGATGCCCCGCCCGGGAAAGAGAACCAAGGTCTAGTAGCCCTCCTAAATGGTGATTCATCAAGAAATAAAAGTAATTAACTTTTAATTGTTTGAAATTTAAAGGATTGTACGTACAATCAAAATAAACAATAAAATGATCAAAAGAAAATATTTATTCATCACACCCCAATTTAAAAAGAGTTCTACAAAATAGGATGAACTGGAACAGGATTTCTACAAGTTTGTTTACAATGGCCATTTGAGCTACATTTTGAACATTTCCAAGCTGATTTTGTTTTCTCCAAATGATGGGATTCTTTTTTCTTTGAGTCTACCATATCTTCTTTGTGTAATTGGTGGTAGAACAATTCTTTCACGCACATCATTATTTACTATCCAATTGGTTTGATCGCCAACTAGCCATATAACTTCTACATACGCAATGATGAAAGAGTTCCTAGTAAAATAATGAAAATACATAATATGAAATGAAAATCGTCAACATTAATAAATATTCAACCGAAGGAGAAACTACAAAATCCATTTCCTAGTCAAGTTACAGCCAAAGCTTAAATTTCTTTGTTTTCATGTATTTTACTAAAAAATAATTATCTACATCATTCAAATTCTCAGCAATAAGGACAATCCCGAGATTGGAGGTTTATTATGTACAATATTAGCAGGGGACATGAACCTTTGCACAAACAAGTAATTATAGAAATAAATAATTGCACTAACAAGGACCAATAAAAAGCAAAACTATGATGCACGAACTACTTTCATATATAGAAGATATGAAGAAATGCATATATGTCAATATGATACAATTACAATTGTAGACTTTAGAGATTCCAAAGAGAGTGCTTCATATCAAAGAAAAATTGAGATAAATAACAAAGATTGACAGTACATTCTTTCATAAATATTCAATTGAAGAAGAAACTACAAAAGCAAAGAGAAAACATAGATGGGGAACAATGCAAAAAAAAAAAAAAAAAAAAAAAAAATGAACCATTTATACTCACCGTCGTTTAGAGCTGCACAAGCCTCCACTGTTTCCTACTAGCAACTGATACCTTCACTCTCCTATGCACAAATCTCCACCATTTCTTTAGTCTAGGGTTTTCTCTAATTCTTCATCTAATAGGGTTTTTATTTTTAATTTAATTGGATATTAAATTTGTGGGTATTTGTGTCTACTTAAATAAGATTAGGATATATTTGAAAGTTTTTTTTTTTTTTATAAAAACTGACATTTTTGAACTTAAGAGTTAATTTTTTGCTATATTTGATAAATACCGTTATAAAGTATATATGACCAACTCAGTTACTCCTCCATCCCTTTAGTGCAGATAATATCGTTTGTTAAAAAAAAAAAGACCAATGCAGTACCTACACTAATTATTCTTCCGTTGTAAGTAAAATGTAGGAATGATAGCGGTTCAATTTGGGAACATAAATGCTATATTCATCTCCATAACCATGCAAATTAACCATATCCATAACCGCAAATTAGCCTTCGGTGATTATCCATAACCATACCCACTAGGTAACAGATTATCGGTTAACGGTTATATCTATCTTCGTCAATACAAAAATTATCAATTGACGCATTATAATTTAGTAGATATTAATTTCATCATTAAACATTTGATGTATAAAATGATTCAATGAAAGATTTTGTTGAGTATAAAAATTAAAGTATTTAACTTAAAACATTGATTATGTTGGCTGATCTTAAATATCTCCCATAAGCACTATTGAATTCTCATTGATTTTGATTTAAAACTTTAAAACTTTTTCACAAAATGCAACTTTTGTATTTTCAAGGTAATGTGTTCTGTGATGAATATACAAATATATATATATATATGTGTATATATTTTTTGTAACGTCCCGTAGGGGTGGGTTTGAAAGATCGAAAACCGAAAAAAAGGGATCGAAAACCAAACCGAGGCCCAAAAAAAGAGAACTAAAACTATTAAACCGAACCGAACCGATTCTGGTTGGTTCGGTTCGATTTCTGGGGTTCGGAAACTAAACCGAATCGAAGTGTTGTCAAAACGACGTCGTTTTATAATTAATTATAAATGAATGCTTTTATTACTAGAAACGGCGTCGTTTGTTCTTCTTTCAGTCTGAAAGACTTGCGTTTGTATTGGTAACCCTAAACATCGATCCCTATATAGCCTCTACCTTCTGGACCCTCTCCTTCCCAGTTCCCAACCTTCGTCGCTCTTCGCACCCTTTCTCAACTCAGTTAGTCTTCATTTTCTTCCTTCCAGCGACCTGCAACCCGTCTCATTCTCAGTCAGTCAGTCTCACATCTTGCAGATTTGTAAGTGTCACCATCTCACTCTCAGTCTCTCACCCCCGTGACCAGTGACCCGCGACTTTCTCTCGCCGTTTCGAGTCTCGACCCACGACTTCCTTTGCAAGGTTAGTCTCATGTTCTACAGATTTTCTTTTCAATTTCATGGGTTATGCAACTTTTCAATTTCTTGGGTTTTGCGATTTTCTTTTATTTTTAGTGGTTTTTGTTGTTCCTATGATAGTAATGCTTACTATTGTTGTCAATTAGAAGAATTTGATTGAAATGTTGTCATTGCCGTTTCGACTTTCAATTATCAGTCTCTTGACTACAATGTGTTTGCTTACAATGTTGTCATTGCTGGGTTTATAGCAAATGTGTTGGGCAGAGATGAGTTTGAGTTTTATGGAAGAATACGGTTTGACAGTGTTGTGCCGGATAAGTTTACATTTCTGTGTGTGATTAGGGGCTGCAGTGGGGTTCTGGAGTTGAGGAAGATTCATGGGTTGGTGGTGAAATTTGGGTTAGGAGGAAGATTCATGCAGTTTGCCGATGGTTAATGGGTTTATGTAGATTGGGTGGCTTGAGAGACTTTGGGGGTGTTTAGGATGATGGGTGAGGAATGGGTTGTGCATAGTAGGTTTATCGTGATTGGGGTTTGTGGTCTAAACCCAGCAATGACAACATTTCAAGGCATAGTCACACAATAAGCAATTTAATGAAAGTTTGAATTTTATGTATTTAAGAGGTTTTGGTTGAAGTTATGATCTAAGATGCATGAATGATGCTATAAGTATAATATACTGAGGAGGTGTTTGACAGATAATGATTGGTTGTTTATAGTGTCGAGATATGAGGGCTCAAGTGGCATATTTGTTTGATGATCTATTGGTTGCGTCTAGATGGATTAGTAGCTCATTTAATTGAAATTTATCAAAGTGTGGATTTTTCTATCCTTTTATGTTGCCTCCCCCGTCCATAATATCACTTTTCTATCAAAAGAATGCTTGTTACAATCAATTTTGCTCAAATAACTTTTACATATTTGGTTAAAAGTACATTTGTAGGTTTGATTATGAAACATAACTTTTAGGGACATTTTCTTGATCAGTGACATATTCTTGGTCTTATTATTTGTGTTAGTAGATGTCATATTGTCATGTACAGTTTTATGTTATGTAATTGGTGTATGGGAAAGATTTATGAATTGTGATTTTTTTTTATTCCTTAATTGAATCTTATTATATGTTTTGTATCTTAATTACATGAAGTCAAATGCATCACAGATCTCGAGCTCAAGCTCCAACTCAATGAGATTAGAATCATCAAATAGCTCATGTAAAAAACTAAACTCATCTACTTATACTCCATCGCAAGTAAGTTGTCATCTCTATACGTTCTCTATGGTTCTTATGTCTCAATTTATTTAATAATTAATTGTAATGATTCTCTCTCTTATTTTAGAAGGACATTGTTGGTGAATTAACTCCACCTTAACTCTCCATGGTGGCACCTTAACTAACTCCTCTTACTCATGGTGGATCCAAAAATTCCCCCAATGCAACTCCAAAAGAAGGTGGCTCAAGTGATCAAGTAAGTAAAGAAGACACTCTCTTGGATTCACTAAAAAATCATGAAAGGTCTAAAATTTGGGATCACTTTGATAGGATAGTTGAGGGAGATAGAGTAAAGGGGGTGTGCAAGTATTGCAACAAACTGTTTATGGCCGACACGGATAAAAATGGAACAACTAGTATAAGAAATCACTTAGCAAGATGTAGAAGCTATGGTCCTAATAAGGAAATATTTTCCGCAAATAGGCAAGGGATCTTAACCTTTGCCGGCACAAAAAATAAGTTGGAAGCTATAGGTTTTTCTCAAGTGGAAGTTACTAAGGCTTGTGTTGAGATGATAATTATAGACGAGTTACCTTTTTCTTTCGTTGAGGGAGATGGTTTTTGTCATTTTTGCATGCATGCATGCCCTTTGTGGAGAGTACCTAGTCGTAAGACAATAGCTAAAGATGTACTTGACTTGTTTTACACCGAAAATGAGAAATTGAAAAGTCAATTGAAGACATTTAGGGTGTGTCTAACAACGAATACATGGACTTCTATTCAACAAACAAATTACATGGTTATCACCGCTTATTTTATTAATGATGATTGGATGTTCCATAAAAAGATTTTGAACTTTTGTGTCATTCCAAATCATAAAGGAGAATCCATTGCTCAACTTTGGAGGAGTGTTTGGTGGAGTGGGGCATAGAGAAGGTGTTAACTATTACAGTTGACAATGCTTCCGCAAATGATTCTGGCTTAAAGGATTTGGTGCACCAAATAAGTGGGTGTAGGATTCCTTATGCACTTTTACATGATGAAAAATATTTGCACATAAGGTTTGTTGCCCATATCCTTAATTTGGTTGTGAATGATGGGATAAAGATGTTGAATACCACTATACAAAGCATTAGTAATGCGGTTAGGTGTGTAAGATCTTTCCCTCAAAAGTTGGAGAACTTTAAAAGGTGTGTTGAGAAAGTGAGAATAGATAACAAAGGGCTTGTGATTTTGGATGTCCCTACTAGGTGGAATTCCACATTTTTAATGTTGGAATCGGCTTTGAAGTTCAAGATGACTTTTGATAGGTTAAAAGTAGATAATGGTCATTAACATAAGGGATGGGCCACCTTCGACGAATGATTGGAGTGAGGCATGAATATTTGCATCCTTTTTTAGACCTTTTTATAAAATCACTTTAAAAGTATGTTGTTTTAATACTTCAACAATTCATACTACTTTTGGTGATTTGTTTAAGATCAAAAGTCTCCTCCATGAAAACAAAGATAGTGAATTTTTGTCTATAATCTCCATGTTGATGCAAGAAAAATATGACAAATATTGGGGTTCAATTGAGGATATGAATCAATATGTTGTTGTTGCACTTGTGCTTGATCCTCGCCATAAATTGGAGAATATGGTTGATTATTATGAGATACTATTTGGTGAGGATAAGGAAAAAGTTGAAATTACCACCAATGCGGTGAAAGATTTGTTATTTACAAGATTCATGAAGAGTTGTCTTTTGATACACAACAAAGCACAAGTAGTGGTGGTAGTTCTCAATCGGCAACTACAAGTGGAGATTCTTTATCAAGCATGACCGAAATAGAAAGAAAGTTGAAAGAGAAAAGTGACATGAGAGAGGCAAAGAGAGCCAGTGTTGTGCACATGATGTGGATAGATATATTTCTGATTCTAATGAAGGGGGAAGCAGATGAATATATTGAATTGGTGGAGGGTGAATGGGGTTTCTAAGTATCCTATTTTGGCACGTGTTGCAAAAGAGATTTTAGCTATTCCCGTATCAACCATTGCTTCGGAATCCTCATTTAGCACAAGTGGACGAATAATTGATCCATATCGTAGTTCTTTGAGTCCAAAAATGGTGGAGGTTTTGATATGTACACAAAATTGGCGTATGTCTATCCATGTTGCATTACATCATGAGCCAACCATCGTGGAGATTGAGTTTTGTGAAGAAGTTGAGAAAGGTAATCTTACTCATTGCATTTGGTTTTGTTAGATTATTTTAATTAGATGCTATGTTGTATACTTGCATTACATCATGTTCTTTCTTTTTTTTATTTGTATGTAGAAATGGCAAGTGGAAGTTCAAGGAAATGTGTTATGTTTCCTCCTAGGCCGCCTAAGCGTTGAGCTTGAGGACTTGAAGAAAAGAAGTGTGTGAAAGACATGAAACCTTGAAGGTTTATTTGACTTTATGATTTTAGTTAAGTGGAATATTTCTTTACAATTTGGACTTCGTTATGTTTACTTTAGGTGTGGAAGACTTGAAGTGTGATGTTTATTTTAAATTTGGATTTTTTGAAGGCTTAAACTTTGATGTTTATTTTAAGTTGGGACTTTGGAAGACTTGATTGATGATTCTAGTTGAACTTTAAATGTTTATTTTCATTGTCTTTGATTCTAGTTGGAATGTTTATGTTATGATTGTGTTGGAGATGTTAAAATTTCATATTTCAATTTTTTTTTCAAGAAGAAAAAAAGAAAAACCGAATCCAAACCGAAACCGAACCAGAAACAACCAAACAAAAAAAAATGAACTGAATCGAACTGTACCGATTTGAACCGAACCCAGCCCTAACGTCCCGTCTTTTTAGTTGTATTTGTGGATATTATTTTTATTTCTAATTAGAATGAATCTATAAGATAAGCTTTTACATAATTGTTCACGTGTTAAACCTAATAGTGAGAGGTGTCTATACTATTTTTTGGACGTGGCATATTTTGGAGCAATTGACAAGTAAGGTGAGTAGTTGTCAAACCCATGGCATGGAAGTATGAAGATTAATTAGCAGGAGGTGGCTTATCATTTGCATGCAAAAGTACCAAGTGTTTGATTTATTAAAGTGAGTAAGCCTTTGATGCCACAACTAGGATATATATTGGTGGCTTATCTTCTTCTGATTGGACCAACAAAAGACTTAGGTCAGCAGCTTCATTTTCAATCAATCAGAGCCTTTGGGTTGCCGACTATTTGACACTATAAATAGGTGCAATGCTCCATCATTTTTTTTCAAGGCACAATATGCCATGCATGCATTATGTAGAGGTGGTGTGTATATGTATATATATGTATGTACGTGTGTGTGTATATATATTATATATGTTTAGAGAGAGAGAGAGAGAGAGATTAAAAAGGAAAATAGAGTGGAAGAAATACATTAGGAGTGATGAAGGAGCTTGCTCAAGTACATAGAGCTTAATTATTAGGGTAGTGACGTGGATCTTCGTTTTAGCTTGGGAATCGAGGTAGGGGTTTCTTGGGGAACTTATCACTACTAGGGTATTTGTCTTGTTTAAGTTTTGTGAAATATGTGTTATACTTGATATATCTCTATAATTGATATAATTGTGTATTTTCGAATATGATATTCATATTACTAATCGTGATAATGTTGATTATATGCATATGTCATTGCATATTTGGAGTGGAAGGTTTTTATTGGTTTATTCGAGATTGGGATATGGAAATGGAATTATCTTTTGTGTGGTTGAGTTCGACTCTTGTAGGGACCAGCAAGGGTGGCAAAAGTGAAATTATAGGAATGGTATGAAGTAGTGGGGACTTTGGCAACCGAGATGCAAACAAGATGACCAACAAAAAGGGGTATTTGGGACAATTAAGTTACGAGGGTTGGATTGTATTATATAGCATTCATACCACCGCTACAGTGGTAAAATGCATGGTATGGGACATGCAAGTTCGTGTGTTTTATTATATAAATTAACGGGTTGGGGTAATTGAAGTTAAGTTGCATTTCATGGTTCATCATTTAATTAAATTGTGATTAATGATAACATGTTATAATTGATTTTGTGAGTATGACACTTGGTTTAGCCTTGACAATTATCCTTGATAAGATTTATGTCCCTACTGAGCTGTGGTTTCACTCACCCTATACATTTTAGACCTTGCAGGTTCGGTACAAGATTAAAGAAGGGTAGACGAGCTGAGGTTGTGTTAGACGAGGGATTTTAAGGATTTTACTATCTTGTACACCTGTAAGGATTTTGGAGTTATTTATAAAAGAGAAGTTTGTTTTCTATTTTTACTTTTATTTTTACTCGCACCCCTGGCGCAAGGTCATATTTTTTCGTCGACTCTAGTCCAGGGCATGACATATTAGCAATTTATATAAGTATATTATATATATATATATATATTATTTATTATTTGGGTCGAATTTGGATACAGGTAGGGATCAGAAACCTTTATAACCATATCCAAAATCATAACCGAATAATATTTACTATTTTTTCCCATATCCAAAATATACCCAAACTTCAATACCCAAATCCTTTCCATTCGGGCAATTATTCACTGTTATCGGGTTTAACAGTTAGCACTGTCATCCCTAATAAAATGTCTTAAATTTCTATCTTGTAGAACGCGAGTTCAACAACAGAACCCACTTTGAGCCTATTTTCCTTATAGTGCGTCAAAATCAGCTATATGTAAAATGTTTTATCACAAATAGTTTGTGACATTGACCCACTCCATCAAGATGTCCCCCAAATTGAAAATCAATTAGAAGATCGATCAATTTGGTCCTTTCGCTACAATTATGTCTACAATTTTGTTATCTGCTAATGTGGAACATAATTGGTCCCACAACTATATTTATATTTTCCATGTAGATTAAATATATTTAAATAATAAAAAACAATTTTTATTTTTATTTAGCCCCACTTTGACATGCCCCAACCCATATATCCAAATGACACCTGGATGGTACGTGCTGACCACCACTCGAGAGTGACGAAAGCCATGAATGTATGAATCTCCAAGAACATAAGGGAACAAGTAATCCAAAAATCATGCTACAAACAAAAATCACAAGGAGTATACAAACACTAAGAGGCAATAATAACAATCCAAATTAAACATGGATGAAACAAAATATTCAACGGCCACAATTCCAAAATAAAAGAGATACAAATATGTCCAAAGCATACCACAAAACGGAAGTACTAGAGAAAGGTAAGACATCAAGTTACAATTATTCATAAAAGAAGCCATACGTAAGTGGAAGAATGCAAGATCACTGGTAGGGAAATGCCTCGATACTCGAGTTGTACTCCTTGTCACTATATCCTGAGGGGGGCACAAAAACCAAAGGTGAGTAGACCAAAGTTTATAAGAATACTAATAATACAAAAACCGATTTCTTTTTTAACAGACATACCCCCTGTTTTGAAAAAACACACACACACATATATATACACACACTACACAGTAGGTTTACTTAAAACTCTAACATGCCAAAAATGTTCGTAGCAATAAAATCATCTCTAAAAGTAGTATCGAAACACCCGAAGGCAAAACCCAAGAATCCCATAAATCAAAACAATGGTAATATAGTCGCCCGAAGGCAATTTCGTAAAACCTCCGTAAATCACATCAATGTTGTACTCAACTAGGGTTATCATAGTCGCCCGAAGGCGGTACCTGTCCATCAATCGAAGGTGAAGCTGTACGACATTGGGTTACGCCAGTGAAGAAACATGGTAGGCCCCATCACTCGAAGGTGAAGATGCATGACTCTGGGTTATGCCAAAGAAGAAACATCTAACATCACACACCAACACTGGTTTTGCCAATGAAGTTGGGGGTATAGCGTAAATATCCTCAACTGTGTCCTATGGCCATAGACGTCTACATACCCATGTTGTGTGGATGTGCTATATGATAACCCACTAGATAAGCACCGAAAACATATCTCAAAATCTCATATCAAATCACCGAAGCTCAAAAACTCAAAAGCCTCATTGCATAAATCCATAATAGATCATATTCGTAAATCCCTCGAATTTCATATACCAAAATCCAATAATTCATAACCTTTCGTAAAACGTAAATTCGATAAATAAAAAATATTGCATAAAAGCAATTTTAATAAAGGAAAACTAATGAAAATGGCTTGAAAACTTTGAGTTTTAATGATAATGACAAAATAAAGGTTAAAGTGAATAGTACCAAGATTTACTTTTTAGTGCAAAAATGTGGTTTTTCGTTAAAGTGAACATTATTTGGAGCTTTTTGCTAAAGTTCCCTTTTAATAAATCATAAATTCTTCATAAAGCACAAATCTAAAAATCCGTAAATCATATCATAAAACGTAATCAATTCATGAAATATGAAATGCATGCAAGCCTAATCTTTTATAAAAACATGCAATTTCAGAAGGGGTCCACTCATAAGTATTTCGCTACCAGAGAGCCACTCAAACTAAGGAGGACTAGATCACTTCCAACCGATGCACCTACACACATATAGAGACCATTTAATAAAACTCTACTAAAACAATAGAATTTGGGAAAACGGACAACGAATTCAGATTCAGCAAGTCGAAAGACCTAATGAGAGACCTCGAGTTCCCCTACGCGCTGCCATGGGGCGGCAGCCTGGGAGGCCACACGCAATCGGACATGCCGCCACGCACCTAGTTGGGTCGCCGAAAAATTTGTCAGTGTTGCCATGGACGGCGGCGAAGCATAATACCTCTGGCAAAAGGTGTGTGCTCTACAGGCCAACCATGACGCGCGGTCCACTCGTCGACCGTGGAAACTGAAACTAGGTCCGGATTGGGTTGGACCAGGGTCGGATCTAAGATAAGGTTAATGGGTCGAGCTGAGTTACTTCTTAAATGGGTCGGGTTATTGGACTGGGTTACATGGCCTAAAAGTTTGAACCGAATTTCAAATCGAATTTGGGGCTGATTTTAGTTACGGGTCGGGTTTGATCCGAGTTCATATCGTGGGTTGCCCGGACTCCATGAAGAAGAAAACCGGAGCTTGGAAAGCTTTAATCAAGCTCATTTGTCCACCAAAAATGATGTTCTACCTACGAAAATGAAGCTGGGAATGAGAAGAATATATTTGTACCAAAAAGAGGTCGAGTGGTGACCAGAGTTGGCCAGAAAACGCCTGCAAAAGTCATGATCCTCGCCGAAAAACTAGGGAAGGTTCTCCCAAGTGGTTTCTGCGTCTAAACATTACCAAATTGTCTAAAAAAACTACCTAATTGTAGTTCTAAACACAATTTATGAAGATTTAAAGTGGTTTGCGAACTTAGCTCGTCGGGGACGAAGAGAACTCGCTGGAAAATTGTCAAGAGCTCAAGGATAGGTGGTTGTTAAAAGGTGGTGATCGGCTCTGGCACGACAAGGAAGGTGATGGAAGCATTGTCGTGGTGGTCGTTAAAGTGGGGAGGTAGATGGTGCCTCGGTGGTTCTCGGAGGGAGTTTGAGGTGAGAAGTGAGAGAGAGATAAATAGAGAGAATGAGAGAAAGAGTTCTAAAGAGAGACAAGTCACGGGGAGAAAAAGGCACCCCAAAAATAGGGGACTCACCACGTATCAGCCAAAAAGAGGCCCAAAGTGGAGAAATATCTCCAATTATGAAATTACAAAAATAACCTTGACATTCAAAAATTCATAGAAGTTTCGTTTTAACTTCAAATTCGATTCCGTTTACACCTATGCGTTCATATCGACTAGTGCTACAGAAATAAAATAAAATCAAAATTCCAACATGTCAACGGACAAAAAATTCATAATTTTACACATTAATTTTAAAACGGGTTGTTACAATCTACCCCCTTAAGAAAATTTCGTCTCCGAAATTTCATTACCTTAAGTAAATAGGAAGGGATACTGAGCTCGCATCAATTCTTCAGTCTCCCATGTCACCTCCTCAACTACGTGATTCCTCCCTAACACTTTTACTAGTGGAATGACTTTATTTCTCAACACTTTGTCCTGTCGATCGATAATCGCCACTGGTTTCTCCACGTAACTCATGTCTTGTCTCATTTCCAATGTTTGCGGCTATATAATGTGTGATGGATCTAGTACATACTTTCGAAGCATGGAGATGTGAAACACATCATGTATCTGTGACAACTCTGGTGACAACTCCAATATGTAGGCAACAACATCGATTCTCTTCGTAATTCTGTGAGGGCCAATATATCGAGGACTTAACTTTCCTCACTTTCCGAAGCAAACTACACCCTTCCAAGGTGACAACTTCAGGAATACAAAATCACCAATTGCATATTCTCGATTCGTAGAATGCTGATCGGTGATACTTTTATGTCGGTCATGTGTAGACTTCAAATTTCTTTGTATCAGTAAGATGTTAACATTCGTAGTATCAATAATTTCTGGTCCCACCAATACTCATTCACCAACCTCGGTCCAGCATAGTGGTGTCCTGCATGCTTTACCGTATAATGCCTAGAACAGTGCCATAACAATGCTAAAGTGATAACTGTTATCGTAGGCGAACTCCACCAAAGGCAAATACTCGTCCCAACTACCTTTCCACTGAAGAACGTAAGTTCTCAACATATCCTCAAGAGTTTGGATTGTCTTCTCGGATTGACCATCTATTTGCAGGTGGTAGGCAATGCTATACAGTAATTTAGTATCCAAGGGTCATGAAATGCTTTCCAAAATTTGGAAGTAAATCTCGAATCCCGATCTGGTACAATAGTGATAGGTATGTCGTGATACTTGATGATGTTCTCGATAAACAACTTTACTAACTTCTCTAGTTTATAATTATGTCGGACGGGTATAAAATGAGCGAACTTAGTAAGTTTATCCATAATCACCCAGATGCCATCATAATTTGACCGAGTCTTCGACAACCCATACACAAAATCCATCGTGATATCTTCCCATTTCTAAGTAGGAATCGAAAGGTTCTGCAATAGTCTATCGGGTTTCTTCCTCTCCACCTTTAGTTGTTGACAGACTATACATTTCCTCACATAATTGATGATATCCCACTTCATACCATACCAATAATAATAAGGTGAATGGTGTGATACATTTTTGTGCTACCCTGGATGCATAACATATGCTAACTTGTGTGCTTTATCGAGAATCTCCGTCTTCACTGCTTCATTGTTTTTAGGCACAAATATCTTCTTTCCTTGCATTAAGATCCCATCTTTCCATATTTTCAGATCCCGTCTCAGCCCATTTTGCACTTGTTCTTTTAATTCTGCACACTGCTGATCTTGTTCTTGAGCTTCTCGTACTAAGTCCCCAAACATTGATCGAACCTGGAGATGAGCCAATATTACCCCATGTGGATTAGGCATTAACGAAATACCAATCCCTCAAAGAGAAAATAATAGAGGATCATGAACGGCACAAAGAGAGGCAAGCAGTCCATGAGATTTTCGGCTAAGAGCTTCAACTAGAACATTAGCATGTCCAGGATGATACTCAATCGTGCAATTGTAGTCACTAATGAGCTTCATCCACCTCTTATGTCTCATATTAAGCTCTTTTTATGTGAACACATACTTCAAGCTCTTATGATCCTTGAAGATACGTCATTTCTCGCCATAGAGATAGTGCCACCATATTTTCAACATAAACACCACTGCCGCCAGTTTTAGATCGTGGGTGGGATAATTTCTCTCATGCGGTTTAAGCTACCTAAGCATAGGAAATAACCTTCCCATGTTGCTTCAACACGCAACCCAAACCTGACAAGGAAGCATCACTATAGATCTTGAACTTACCGCCATCATCCGGAAATGAAAGAATCAGGGTGTGAGTAAGGCAATGTTTCAACTCCTAAAAACTCCATTCTTAGTCTTCATCCTACTCAAATTTCATGTCTTTCCAAGTTAACCTAGTAAGCGACAAGGCAATGGTCAAGAAGTCTTGTATGAAGCATCGGTAATAACCCACTAAGCCAAGAAAGCTTCTAACTTCTGTGACATTTTTAGGTTGCTCCCACGCTACGACTGTCGAAACCTTTTGAGGATCCATACAAATTCTTTCAACAGAAACGACATGTCCGAGAAAACTGATTCAATCTAGCCAAAAAAGACATTTATGGAACTTCATGTATAACTAATGTTTCCTCTTCTTCTCAAACACTAGCCTCAATTGTCTCGCTTGCTCTTCCTTGCCTTTAAAGTAGACTAAGATGTTGTCGATAATTACTGAGCACCAATCAATGTTATACCGTCAAAGACCCAGAAGAGTTTCCCTACAACAAGGAGGCCAATCACAGCGCGACACGTGTCGACATCAGAAGTCAATCTAGCACGACACGTGTCAACATCAGAAGCCAACCACAACACGACACGTGTCAATGTCAAAATGAAACTAGAAACTTTCTTCTATAAATAGAGATCATTCTCTCACAATATTTCCTAATGTCATTTGTACTAAATCATTCACTAATACTCACCAAAGGAGAGCTTGCACCTATGTACTTGTGTAAACCCTACACAATTAATGAGAACTCCTCAACTCCGTGGACGTAGCCAATTTGGGTGAACCACGTACATCTTGTGGTTGCTTCCCTGTCCCTATCCATTTACATACTTATCCACACTAGTGACCAGAGCAATCTAGCCAAGGTCACAAACTTAACACTTTCTGTTGTACCAAAGTCCTCACTGATTTTGTGCATCAACATTTGGTGCCGTCTGTGGGAAACAACACGAAAAGTTATGTCGGTTCTTTCTCAAATTTTCACCTCCACCGTGAATCTGCAAAATCTGCACAAAAAAAAACCCAGAAACCAAATACTATATCTTTCACTCGCCTAATTGATCGGATCATATTTATATATATTTTTACTTCGAATTCACTTGTCTTTTCTTAGTTAGTTCCTTACATTTTTGAGCTATTTACTATGTTTTTGTATTTTGTGTGATTTATCAAGCAAAGAAAAGAAAAGTAGCACAAGTGAATTATTAAGTAACAAATTCGTCAAAACTGCCTGTGCAGATTAGCTGACTTTGAAAGCATGTTACAAACAGCTCAGAATGAATTAGAAAATGAGCCTTATATTCGTGGAAAGCTACGGATGTCTATGTTCTGGAGCAATTTACGGATTGTTAATATCATTTTTCTAGAAGAAGTTATGGGCATTGTAACACTGAAAGGTTCAGAAACGTGGACAGCACATACACAAAGAGAAAGGCAAGGCATGGACGGTTTGACATGGGCAGAAAATGGGTGGATTGTTGGCTGAAATAATGAAGAACATGTGTGTACAAATGCAAAGGAAAAACACACACACATGGGCAAAGGAAACACACACACATGGGCAAAGGAAACACACACACATGGGCATAAAATGGGTTGATTTGTGGTTGAAATGATGAAGCATGTGTGTGTAAATGTAAAGAGGAAACATGCCAACACACACCCACACAAGCTCACATGCAAAGGAAATGGAGTGGTCCTCTCCCTAGCCTATAAATACATCCACCCTTCACCATAACAAGGGGGAAGAAAACCAAAGAGAACACAATCCACCCATCCACCCTTCACCATAACCCACCTATATCCATCCACCACCATAATTTACCACTCATCCATCAAACCACACCTTGTGCCGCTACAAAGAGAAGAAGAAGGATCTTGGACGTGCTTGCCATTCAAATTGGATTGTTGGAGCGTTTTTAGGTGTTTTCTTTCTTTTGTTTTCAATGTTTAAATTTGTTTATCTTTGCTTTGTAAGTATGAGTGGCTAAACCCCTATTTAGTTAGGGGGAAGTTTGAAGCCATGAACATGCTTGAGATTTAAATTGATTTCTTCCAATTGTGATTTGATAAGTTGTGATTGCAATTCAATTATCTATTTTATTCATAACTAATTCTTGTATGTTTATTAAGGATGCATACTTAGTTTTCATGCATGAATTAGATGCTAGAATATAAATGAGTTTCACCTAATCGTTACAAATTTATATTCATAAGTAGTGAAGGTTGTTTATCACAATCGCGTTAATTAAATTCTTGGCATAAGTTTCATGCAATTCATAGTTACAAGTGTTTCGTCAATGCTTATGATTTTTATAGAACTTAATGATTCTTGCTTGTATCTCTATTATGCAATTCATGTAGGGAACTTGTGGGGAATGCTTTGGGTTGTTGTATGCAATCATCCAATTCAATGAAATTAGGAAAATCTGAGGATTAATTTAAGCGTACCTAATTAATCTGGGGTGTTGAGCATCATAGTTTATTGAAAAGCAATTGGAAATCAATTCATATACAAGTGTGTCATGTGTGAAGAACGGACCTCTAACTAATCCATCCATCATCTTATTTCTTAAATTTGTTTTACAATCTTCCTAGTTTTATAACTTGTTTGTTTGTTTCAAATTCATCAAAACTAAAATCCCCCTTTTACTTTCTTGTTTCAAAGTGTTTAAAATTTGTTTGTTTATGTTTTAGAGTGTTTTGAGTCAAGTCAAAACCCAAATTTCGTCCAAAGTTGTGCTAGAGTCAGAAACTGCCTAGTTTGTGTTTTTAGGCAGTTTTGAGTGTCTTTAAGTTATTTTGAGTCTTGTGAACCTGTTTTGAGTTCTTTAAGTCTATTCAAACGTTTTTAACTTTGTTTTTATGTTGTTGAGTTAGTTTAGAGGTTTTAGCAAGCCCTCCTAATCTCCGGTTTAGAACGATCCCTACTTACATACTTTACTACAATTGTCAAAAAGAGGGTTTAATTTGTGTGCTTATATATTTCGCATCAAATTTTGGCGCCGTTGCCGGGGATTAGCAACTTTGCTAATCCCTTTATTTTTGTTTTTGTTTATGTTTATATTGGTGTTTGTGTATTTTACTTTTGATATTTGATTTATTTTTTCTTTTTTTGATTTTAGGTACAAATGGAGCGAGACATGGCACTTGCGACCATTCAAGCTCAATTGGCACAGCTCACTGCTCAATTGACTCATAATGCCGAACGGACCACAATGCCAAGTGTCCCTACATTTGATGTGCCCTATGGGCAAGGTTATCAAAGTCCTCAATTTTATGCAAATGAAGATGTTTGGGGATATCAAGGCCATAACCAATCGAGGGGCAACATTTTTTCCAACGCTTACAATTCAGATTGGAGAGGTAATTCAGATTATATGTGGGATGAACCTCAACAATTTCAACAAGGTGGATATTGGCAGCAAGACGAGTTCTATTCAAGACCTATGCAGCCACCACAGCATTCCCCACAACAATTCCAATCAAATCAAAGTATGCCCGTGAATTATAATGAAATTCTTGAAGGACTAATTTCTGTGGCACAGGGTTTACGAAAAGAAGAACAATTGCCGCCATCGGAAGAGTTCTATCAGTGGCCATATGAACCGTCACAGCCACCACAACAATCAACCCAATTCAATTCAGGTACGTCCTTGGATAATGATACACTTAATAAGTTACTCACCTCTTTGAATCAGGGAGTAGAAAATCGAAACCAGGAGATGCAAGACCGAGTCAAAAGAGTGGACGAATTGGAGATGCAAGTTGGGCAGATTGTGGAATTCATGGCACAGATTCGAGATCAAAGTGAACTTTCCAACTCAAACATTGCAAATTCAAAGGCAGAAAGTGAAATCGATGAAGCCATCACTTTGGAAGGTGACATGAAGGATGAAGCTGTCCCAGAACCATCCAAACACAACCCGAACATGGATGAATTGCTGCTGCAAGCAGAAGAGGAGGAGGACGACCTGGGCAGTTTAGAAGAATTTTTGCTGCAAGCTCCTCAAATCCCTATGTCATCCAACTCAGGTGAGGAAGTTCTAAATTCACTTCATTCTAACATTATTCCACCGAATGTCCTTTGTCCTTGCAGGTTTTTGATTCCAAATATCAAAGAGAGTGAAAAAGACATTGTGGAAGCTCTTCCAAAGGTGCAAAGTGATATCCCAATTCTTGGTGCACCAAAACAAGTTCCCGATGGTATTGAAATGTTCAAAGAACCTTGCACACCAAGAAAAGGGATTCAAGAAAATGAAGTGGTTGAAGCATATCAAGAATACATCCAAGAGGCTGTGCATGAGACAATCAAGCCCAAAGCAGTTGAGTTTGATGACACGGGACAAGCCACAACCATCATAGTAAACCTGGCCAAGTTCAAAGTCCCGGAAATGTTCAAAAATGTGGTGTTTGTCATTGAGTTTGTGTCGGAAAAAGAAAGTAAGCCATCTTCTCCAATTTTAATTTTTAATTTATACTAACATGTTTCTTATTTTGATGATTCAGGCACCCACTCTTGAATTTAAACCATTGCCGAATCATTTCAAGTATCACCTCCCATTAAAAGATAAATTTCATGCTTTGGAGCCGAGGGGAGGTTAAAGGAAAGATTCGTCCGGCTAAAGACGTTAAATCAAGCGCTTCTTGGGAGGCAACCCAAGCATTCAATGAAGGGAGACTTTGGAATCGCTAACCAAATCAGATTTGAATTCTTACACCCTTATCTTGACTGCTTTCATTTTGTTTTGTTCAGTTAGTTGTGTTATTTGGTTGATTTATGTGAGTTTGTGTTATTTAGTTTAAGTGTAGGGGAAGGTTAAACAAAGTCTTTTTACATTGATTTACATATTTTACATTGATTTAAAAAAAAACAAAAAAAAAAAACAAAAAAAAAAAAAAAAAATAGAAATAAACATTTTTTACAATGATGTGTAAACTAATAGAATTCATTGGTCAGGTGGTGCTTCAGTAGTCGGCGGAGCTTCAGCAGTCGGCGGGGCCACGGAAGGAGGAGGTATCGGAGGTTGATCAGTTGGAACTTCACTACGCGGTGCCGCCCCAGAAGACGAAGGAAGATGCGGTTGGAACAAACCCACAAACCTCCGATGATCAAGTAAAATTTGACCATCAGTGTCTTGCAGCTGGTCAATTTTCCTCTTCATGTTTGTGGCATAATTGTGTGCAAGCTTGTGCAATTGTTTATTTTCATGCTTGAGTCCTCTAATCTCCTCTTTGAGACTCTGTATTTCAGCCACCAACGATTCAACGTGACGGGTTCGAGCAAATAGGCGTTGGGCCATGTTGGACACAGAACCCGCACACTGCACGCTAAGAGCCAGAGACTCCTTAACCGCCAATTCATCAGACCGTCTAGCGAGCAGTCTGTTATCTCTTGGGGTGACAAGGTTCCGGGCCACCACCGCAGCTGTCATATCATTTTTCATCACCGAATCCCTCACGGTAAGGGGACCAGTAGAGGATATGAAAGATGGGCGCCATATGTTGTCTGGTGAAGGCGGAGCTGCCTCTTCACCAATGTTCAAGTCAAAACGACGATCGGAAGGGCCAGACATTTTCTGAAGGTGTTGAGAAAGAAGAGATCGGACAGATTAAGATTTTGGAAATTGCAAGAAGGGAGTGTTTACAAGAGGGAACTCAAGTGTGTTGTGGAACAAAATTAACACCTCTATAAAAAGAAGAAATCAAAGTGGCGCTCCTCAGAGAAGCGTCCTCTCGCAAATCGAAGAGTCGGGGCTCCGTTCTCAAGCGCCTGATTCTTTTCTCAAAAGAGGAGTTTCCTTTCTCAAAAGCCGGATTCTTTTCTCGAAAGAGGCGTTTCATTTCTTAAAGGCTGGGCTTGCTCAGAAACCACGAGCCGAACCCCGGATTTCAAAAGATCAATTTGTCCTGACGTGTCGTCACTTGTCACACGCAAATTGCTTTGCGAAATTCTCGGGCAGTTTGTCGAAGCACCAATTCAGAAATCGAAGAGGGAAATTCAACAGTCAAAGACACGCTAGCTTTCTCAAAAGCTGGGCTTCAACCCACGGGCAAATCTTCTTTTCCAGATTTATCCGCACGTGTCACATGCTACCTCTACAATCGACGATGCTCAGAGCTCGAAGCGCCGATTCCAGATATCAATGAGGAATCTGCTTTGCGAAAATTACGGGCAGCTTTGTCAGAAAGCGCGTAATTTGTACTATTCATTCATCCACCGGCTGCCGACAATGAGTGAGAGAATAGTTCCGGTTGTGAAGAAAAGCCCTATAAGTATCTACCTTCGCCTTTCACAGCAAAGACACACCCTCTTAACACTTCTTCATCTCCGAAAATGCATTCTCAAAGAATCCTCCTAAGTTACTCCGTGTTCCTCATTCCCTGGGATACCCCTGCAAACAACCCATCCAGAGCAAAAGTATTTCATATCATAATGGTTGAAAGCAAGAGTATCTCATATCATGCATTCTTCATGTCCTTTTCCTTGTCTTTGTTCTAACCTGCAGGACATGGAGAAATTGCTCTCGAGTACTCGTCTTCCACTGCTGATGTACTTCCAAAGAAGCTGCCACATCTACCTGAAGAACAGATAAGGCAAGCGAAAATGATACCAACAGCATGTGGAGACAACGTACAGAAGAAACAAGCAGAGAAGAATGCAGCTTGCACAATCATCCCAGCGGAAGGAGTCCGAGCTGAGGAACTAGAGAAGCTGCCACATCTGCTTGGAGAACAAATAAGGAACTGCAACATCACCAAAGAGCAAAGCTTTGCCGTACAATATCATCAAATCATCACTTGCAAGTAAAAAGCTAAGTGTCACCCAGTTCAAGAGGAAAGCTGTGGAAAGTCAACAAGCACGACCAATGATCACTTATTAGTTCTATTCATTGTCTTTTATCGTGATTTTCAATTTTTCGTTTGCAATTTTTTTTTTTTTTTTTTTAATTTTTTTTTTTTTATTTTTTATTTTTTTTATATATATTTTCTTGTGTTACTTAACTGAATTATTTCTTTTCTTTGCAGGAAAATTTGGTTATTTCCACCCTTGAAGTTGATTGCAGAATTTTAGCTTGGGGGTCATCGCTTGGTTTTACTGCAAACTAGGGAAGTTTTCAGTCCAATTGCTTTATTTTGTTTCTTATTATTTATTTATTTTATTTTTATTTGCATTATAGTGTTTTCTGACATTGGGGACAATGTCCAGTTTAAGTTTGGGGGTAAAGAGTATAAAAATGACCAAATTGAAATTTTTTTTTTGTACCTTCAACTACGAACGAGTTTCATTTGTTTCCATGTTGTTGCTTTTTGTTTTCTTAATTAGTTTTGTTTTCTTTTAAAATAAAATAAAATAAAATTTAAAAAAAATCGGAAAATTTAAAAAATCCAAAAATATTGTCTTGTTTCCCTTATTGTTATGAATTAGATTTTTGTTAGTTTCCCGACCCAATGATATAATTGGATCAAATTTGAACCATGATCATCAAGAACTTAGTTAACATGTGTTTTGTGAAATTCCTAATTCTCTTGTTAGTTTTGTACATGTTTGATCATCTTTGAAAAACCAAATGCACATAGCCTTGTTAATGTGAAACTAAAGTATGACTTAAAGCTTCATATGTGAATTTAGTGACCATATACATCCTATGTGAGTTTTTGAGCCGATTGAAAGTGTGTGCATTTTTCATACACTCCTATTCTTTCATGTGTGATGAACTTATGTGAGATACATCTCTAGAACTTGCGTAACGATCTTTCAAAATGTTTGTCATTGATTGCATGAACTTGGAAATGATAGAGGCATTAGGTTTACCACTATGGCCCAAATAACCATGTTTCCCAAATAAAAATGATATCATTAGATTGCCAATTTGAGCCGTGTATGTTGAGCCTTTTATTTCTTATCACCAGATATGTCTACCCTTATACCTGAAACTTTTTTTTCTTACCCTTTCCAAGCGAGCAATGCGAGATTGTCTTATGAGAAACGTTTGTGAAGTACTTTGAAGGTGTTTGGCAAAAGAATAAGTGTGGGGGTATTTCATGTTTGTATTTAAAAAAAAAAGAGAAAAGAGAAGAAAAGAAAAAGAAAAAGCAAGATTGTATACAAATGAAATAAAAAGTTTTTAAAGTTTCAGTTTAAGGTTGTGGTTGGAGGTGCTAGAAGAATTGCTGAAGAGCTTGAGTTCTTATAATCTAAAGAAAAGAATTGCTTGCAATGTAGCTTGGAACTTGTGTTTTCCTATTCTATCGTTTCAATAACCCTATCCCTAAACCTCATTACATCCAATAAAAGTCCTCTTGATTTAAGTTTTGCAATTATGACTGTGGAGAAGTGATCTTTATGCAAGCTTATGGTAGAAATTTCACATTTGATTTTTTGAGCGAAACACATTAAAACTAAACACATGTGTGATTGAGTGCATATCCCGTGAGAAGGTCGCTAGTTTGCATATGATGATTTTAAAAATAAAAACTTGAAATTGCATTAGCATGGCTATCTCACACACTACACTTCAAGGATGATTTAAAGATTACTGCTAATATTTGAATAAGGAAGATGAACTTGGATTAGCTTGTTTGATGCTAGCTATGGTTCTTGTTGATTTGTGTTCTCGAATGAAATTCTATGAGGGTCACATAGGGGGAAGCTAATGTTTTTCTTGTTACTTCTTGTTCTTGTTTTCTTTGTTTTGCTCGAGGACTAGCAAAAGTTAAGTGTGGGGGTATTTGATCGGATCATATTTATATATATTTTTACTTCGAATTCACTTGTCTTTTCTTAGTTAGTTCCTTACATTTTTGAGCTATTTACTATGTTTTTGTATTTTGTGTGATTTATCAAGCAAAGAAAAGAAAAGTAGCACAAGTGAATTATTAAGTAACAAATTCGTCAAAACTGCCTGTGCAGATTAGCTGACTTTGAAAGCATGTTACAAACAGCTCAGAATGAATTAGAAAATGAGCCTTATATTCGTGGAAAGCTACGGATGTCTACTTTCTGGAGCAATTTACGGATTGTTAATATCATTTTTCTAGAAGAAGTTATGGGCATTGTAACACTGAAAGGTTCAGAAACGTGGACAGCACATACACAAAGAGAAAGGCAAGGCATGGACGGTTTGACATGGGCAGAAAATGGGTGGATTGTTGGCTGAAATAATGAAGAACATGTGTGTACAAATGCAAAGGAAAAACACACACACATGGGCAAAGGAAACACACACACATGGGCATAAAATGGGTTGATTTGTGGTTGAAATGATGAAGCATGTGTGTGTAAATGTAAAGAGGAAACATGCCAACACACACCCACACAAGCTCACATGCAAAGGAAATGGAGTGGTCCTCTCCCTAGCCTATAAATACATCCACCCTTCACCATAACAAGGGGGAAGAAAACCAAAGAGAACACAATCCACCCATCCACCCTTCACCATAACCCACCTATATCCATCCACCACCATAATTTACCACTCATCCATCAAACCACACCTTGTGCCGCTACAAAGAGAAGAAGAAGGATCTTGGACGTGCTTGCCATTCAAATTGGATTGTTGGAGCGTTTTTAGGTGTTTTCTTTCTTTTGTTTTCAATGTTTAAATTTGTTTATCTTTGCTTTGTAAGTATGAGTGGCTAAACCCCTATTTAGTTAGGGGGAAGTTTGAAGCCATGAACATGCTTGAGATTTAAATTGATTTCTTCCAATTGTGATTTGATAAGTTGTGATTGCAATTCAATTATCTATTTTATTCATAACTAATTCTTGTATGTTTATTAAGGATGCATACTTAGTTTTCATGCATGAATTAGATGCTAGAATATAAATGAGTTTCACCTAATCGTTACAAATTTATATTCATAAGTAGTGAAGGTTGTTTATCACAATCGCGTTAATTAAATTCTTGGCATAAGTTTCATGCAATTCATAGTTACAAGTGTTTCGTCAATACTTATGATTTTTATAGAACTTAATGATTCTTGCTTGTATCTCTATTATGCAATTCATGTAGGGAACTTGTGGGGAATGCTTTGGGTTGTTGTATGCAATCATCCAATTCAATGAAATTAGGAAAATCTGAGGATTAATTTAAGCGTACCTAATTAATCTGGGGTGTTGATCATCATAGTTTATTGAAAAGCAATTGGAAATCAATTCATATACAAGTGTGTCATGTGTGAAGAACGGACCTCTAACTAATCCATCCATCATCTTATTTCTTAAATTTGTTTTACAATCTTCCTAGTTTTATAACTTGTTTGTTTGTTTCAAATTCATCAAAACTAAAATCCCCCTTTTACTTTCTTGTTTCAAAGTGTTTAAAATTTGTTTTTTTGTGTTTTAGAGTGTTTTGAGTCAAGTCAAAACCCAAATTTCGTCCAAAGTTGTGCTAGAGTAAGAAACTGCCTAGTTTGTGTTTTTAGGCAGTTTTGAGTGTCTTTAAGTTATTTTGAGTCTTGTGAACCTGTTTTGAGTTCTTTAAGTCTATTCAAACGTTTTTAACTTTGTTTTTATGTTGTTGAGTTAGTTTAGAGGTTTTAGCAAGCCCTCCTAATCCCCGGTTTAGAACGATCCCTACTTACATACTTTACTACAATTGTCAAAAAGAGGGTTTAATTTGTGTGCTTATATATTTCGCATCACTAATCCTTTTACAGAGGAGTCACAAAAATCAAAACTCTATCTCTCTCTAAAAATCTTGTCTTTCTCTCCCAGAAAAACAAGAAAAGAGTTTCTACAAATCCGCAAAAAACCCGAAACAAATTGCCAACACCACCTGTAGTAGTCAGTCCACTGTATCTGTACACATCTCAATCCATCATCCATGGCCTCGATTTTTGTTCCAGAACCTCTGCTCCCATCTCTCTTTACGTCTTCCGCTTCTGCTCCGGCCAATCGGCTGCAGTGCTTGTCGCTGCTATCTTGTCCAGGTCGGAGGCTCTTCTCGACTTCCGTTGCCACTTCGGGTCTTCAGAGATCTTTCAATGTCGCCGCCAGCACCACCTTCATGCCTGATTCCATACCGGAGAAAAATAGAGTTTTCACAGTTGGCGATTTTATGACGAGAAGAGAGGATTTGCACGTGGTGAAGCCTACAACGACCGTGAATGAAGCTATAGAGCTTACTGTCGAAAACGGAATCACTGGTTTTCCGGTGATCAACGATGGCTGAAAATTGCTGCAGTTGAGCTCTTTACACATTTCTGGAACAGAGGATCCCTTAAAAAGAGTTTTTGAGAAATTGGGAAATGTGAGGAAGATCAGTGGTCGGAGTTGGCAGAGCTGTTGATGGAATCACTGCCGTTGGGGTTCCGGTTCAGGCCCACGAAGAGGAGCTCATCAACCACTACCTGGGGCTGAATATCAATGGCCGTGATTCTAAGGTCCGAGTCATCCCGAAAATCGACGTTTGCAGATGGGAGCCTTGGGATTTGACAAGCCATGGTGTTCTTCGGCTTAAAGTTTCCGAGTCATCCATAAACCTGCAAAGCAGCAAAAAAAGAGAAAGGGCAGAAAGTAAAAGCAAAAGCAAGTGAGTGTGTCTGGAGGTGGAAAGATCAGGGTAAAGGAACAGAAAAGAAAAAGAGACTGATTGAGAGAGGTGAGGTGGAAAAGGAAACAAAAGCAAAAGCAGATAATATTAATATGATGCATAGTGGGGTGGTGCAGTCCACAACTATGATGATGATGGGCCAACAAGCCAGCTTATTTGAATTTAGATCTGACAGCAGCTGTTACTCCCAGTCTATCAAAAAACCATACAAGCCAATGAATGCTACCAATTGAAGCAACCCAGTACGCAATAGGCGCAGTACGCACCAATGATATGCAACTGTCAAAACCATTGTTTTTGTATGATGTAATTTATTTTTCGTATCTTTCGGAAACATCTGTATAAACCCCATCAGAGGGTAATAAAAAAAAGGGTAAAAGACTGTTTACCACCCTCATGTTTCGTGGTTTTCAACATTTAGTACATCAAGTTTTTTTCGTCCCAGAGTCATACCTAAAGTGTAAATTTTGGGACAGTCTCATACATCTGTTAGTCAAACTGTTAGTTCTCCCGTTAAGTGATGACGTGGCGCCCTGATTGGACGCCACGTGTCATTAAAAAAATTAAAAATTTATTTAAATAAAAATAATATTAAAAAATATTTAAATAAATATTTAAATAATAAAATAATAATATTTTTTTTTTCCTTCTTCTCTTCTTCTTCTTCTTCTTTTTTTTTTCTTCTTCTTCTTCTTCTTCTTCTTCTTCTTCTTCTGGGTTCGGTTCTCTCTTTTCTTTTTGTTTTTTTTTTTTTTTTCCTTCCTCCTCATTCTTCTTCTCCTTCTTCTTCCTTCTTAAGAAGGAAGGAGGAGAAGGAAAAAAACAGAAAAAAAAAAAAAAAAAAAACCGAACCCAGAAAAGAAGAGGAAGAAGAAGGAAGAAGAAGGAGAAGAAGAATGAGGAGGAAGGAGAAGGAAGAAGAAGAAGGAGAAGAAGAAGGAGGAGGAAGGAGAAGGAAGAAGAAGGATGAGGAAGAAGGGAAAAAAAAACAGAAAAAAAAAAAGAAGAGAAACCGAACCCAGAAAAAGAAGAAGGAGAAGAAGAAGGAGGAGGAAAGAGAAGGAAGAAGAAGGAGAAAGAGGAGGAAGAAGAAGAAGAAAAAAAAAAAAAAGAGAGAAACCGAACCCAGAAGAAGAAGAAGAAGGAAGAGGAATGAGAAGGAAGAAGAAGAAGGAGGAGGAATGAGAAGGAAGAAGAAGGAGGAGGAGGAAGAAGGAAAAAAAAAACAAAAAAAACAAAAAAAGAAACCGAACCCAGAAGAAGAAGAAGAAGAAGAAGAAGAAAACAAAAAAAAAGAAGAAGAAGAGAAGAAGAAAAAAAAAATATTTTATTATTATTTTAATATTTTATTATTTAAATATTTTTTTAAATATTTTTTAATATTATTTTTATTTAAATAAATTTTTTATTTTTTTAATGACACGTGGCATCCAATCAGAGCGCCACGTCATCACGTAACGGGAGAACTAACAGTTTGATTAACAGATGTATGAGACTGTCCCAAAATTTACACTTTAGGTATGACTCTAGGACGAAAAAAACTTGATGTACTAAATGTTGAAAACCACGAAACATGAGGGTGGTAAACAGTCTTTTACCCTAAAAAAAAAGGTAAAGCCCAAAATAAATGGGCTGGAATGTTGTGTGGAGGGCGAAGGCCCATGAGCCCAAAATAACACCAACTAGGTGATCAAAAGTACGCCCAGTACTCCACAATTATTCGGCAACCTGCTGCTATTACCACCAACCAAGTGATCTAAAGTACGCCCAGTACTCCACAATTATTCGGCAACCTGCCGCTATTACCACCAACCAGGTGATGAAATGTACAACTCGTACTCTAATATCATTTGGTAACTAGCCATTCATACCATCAACCAGGTGATGAAATGTATAACCCGTACTCTCTTGCATGCCACCAACCAGGTGATGAAATGTACAACCCATACTCTCATTCATGCCACCAACCATGTGATCAAAAGTACGCCCAGTACTCCAAATTATACATGAGCATTACTTATGTCATTTATTGATGCACGAAACCGGAGGTCTTGAAACAACGTAAATCCGACCGTGAATCTGCAAGTAATGTAAATAACACAGGATGTATCGTGGTTCACCCCAAGGTTTGGGCTACGTCCACACTGATTATATTTATCTGAGAGTATTGGTGAGGGAGAGAGTGTGAGAGCTTTACTCTAGATAGGAGAGACTTAGGGTTTGTGAGGGTAAGGAAGCCCTTTTATAGAATAAGGGCTCATTCCCTAATTACATATTTGCCCCTTCCTTTATTACGTAATTACATTTAAATCCCCCGAGTATTTATACGAGGTCTAAATACGAGGCCCTAAATATGGTATAAACAGTAGTCCCCCACCCCAAGTCTTCAGTCAATAGAGTCTTTTGGCTGGAGACTTGAAATTCAGTCCATTTGTAGGCCGAAGTAACTAGATGCTGTCTTGAATTGATGCTCGATATGAGGCAATGCTCAATCTAAAATGACGCTCAACTAGAAGTAGCACACGCTGCGAGACTGCTCCGCTCGTGGCTTATATTGCCTTGGTTGGCTCGGCTTGCGGCGTTTGAAGGTGAGGGAGTCCCTTTTATAGAATAAGGGCTCGCTCCTCAATACATGAATGATGGGCTAGAGTTGATGCTCTCTAATGATGGTGAGGGAGTCCCTTTTATAGAATAAGGGCTCGTTCCTCAATACATAAATGATGGGCTAAAGTTGATGCTTGCGGCGAAGCGGTTGCTCAGTAGGCGACGATGCTTTCTAATGGTGGTGAAGGAGTCCCTTTTATAAAATAAGGGCTCGCTCCTCAGTACATGAACAATGGGTGCTTTCTAGTGAAAGTGAGGGAGTCCCTTTTATAGAATAAGGGCTCACTCCTCAATACATAAGTAATGGGCTAAGTCCCCCAAGTATTTTTCATGAAGCCCAATATATGGTACATAATGTAGTCCCCCAAGTCTTCGGTCAATAAAGTTTGTTGGCTGGAGACTTTAAATTGGATCCATGTATGGGCCAAAGTGGCGGTTGTTCAGAGGCGGTATTTGTATACCCTGCACTGAAGCTTTATAGGTGAAGCTTTGCAAGTGAAGCTTTGTAGGTGAAGCTTTGTAAATGAAGCTTTGGAAGCTAGAGTTTTTGTAAATGAAGCTTTTGAAGTTGATTGACATGAGTAATGCTCATGAATGTTTATGTTTATTGACATGAGTGATGCTCATGAATGTTTATGTATGATTGATATGAGTGATGCTCATGAATGTTTATGTATGATTGACATGAGTAATGCTCATGTATAATTTGAAGTACTGGACGTACTTTTGATCACCTAGTTGGTGGCATGAAGGAGAGTACAGGTTGTACATTTCATCACCTGGTTAGTGGCATGAATGGCTAGTTGCCAAATGATTTTGGAGTACTGGGCGTACTTTTGGTCACCTGGTTGGTGATAATAGAGGCAGGTTGCCTAAATAATTGTGGAGTATTGGGCGTACTTTTGGTCACCTGGTTAGTGCTATTTTGGGCTTATGGGCCTTCGCCCTCCACAACATGCCAGCCTATTTATTTTGGGCTTTCCGTTTTTTTTATTTATTTTATTTATTTTTTATTACCATCTGATGGGGTTTATACAGATGTTTCCGAGAGATAAGAAAATAAATTACATCATACATCTGTCAAAAAAGTAAATCACATCATTTTGGTGGGGTGTTTATTCCTTGCTTTTGCTTTCTCTTTTGCTTTGTCTTTTGCTTTCGCTTTCTTGGAGGACCGCTCTTTTTAGGAATAATGGTGCTCAGTGTCTTGTCAATCCAACGTCCCAAGGCACTGACACAAGGAGATGCTGGGACCTTGTAGTGGGATGGCAACAGCTTGGCATCATTAGATGTCTGAATTCCTTTATCATCGTGGTCGCGGGACCATTTTCCAGCTATGTGTTTTAAAGAAAACCTGCTTTACCTTTACTGCTTTTCCACCACACAAACTCCAATCTTTATCTTCTTTCCGATTTCTCTCTCCTGGTCATCTTCCATCTCTCTCTCAGTCTTTTTTTCTTTTCCTTTTTTCTATTCTGTTCCCACTGCCTTTAGACCCATGGAGAGACAAAAGAGACAGAAAAGCTGAAGCTCTCCGCATGATCTTGGAATTTTGAACCACAGCACTTTGCCCAACCATTTTCTTTTATGTTTTTCTCAATTTTGATGATGATGATGTCGGTAAAACCCCAGTCCCTCGACGCCTGCAGATTCCCTAAAAACAGCTTGTTCTACAATCCCTCATTGATCCGACCCACGGCCCAGGTGATATTCTGGGTCACGAAATTCTCCCCCCGCCACGGCGACTTGTGTTTGAACAGAATCTCGTTGCATGCGAACATCCCGTATGCCTCGCGGTAGTTCAAGGTGTACCAATGCACCGCGCATTTCGAAATGACGTAGGGGGATCGGGGGTTGAACGGCGTCCTCATCATCATTAGGATCCAAGTTAGAATCTCTTAACTCATCCGTCAGCAATTACTTGGTTCTACCTCCGAACGATGATTTTGACAGCCAGTGATGGCAGCAAAAGATTACTGAGCTTGAAATCGAACTTTCTAGCGTGAGAGAGAAGCTCCAAATGAAGGAGGCTGATCTTAAAATGGAGAAAATGCAGGTGTTTGAGCCATAGAATTTCCGAAGGTGCTCATCAAATGCAAGGTCTGGAAGCCCAACTTGACTTAGAGAGAAAACATGTTTCGGAGCTGGATGAGAGGATAGTGAGGTACAATGCTGATATAATTGGTCGTGATCTTGAGGTGATGCAGCTGAAGAGTGCATCGCATGATTTACAGGAACAATTATCTCTTGAGAAAGCAAACCTGCAGGCTGATATTTCAAGTTTTTTTAGTCAAACAAATCCTTTTCGACACAAGAGTTGAAGAATTGAGCTTCAAAAGCAAGAGTTTGGAAGACGAAATAAGGCAATATGAAACGGATAAGATGGAAATGGAAAGGCTGCACGTTGTCCGTGAGATGGCATTGCAAGATTAAATAAGCTGCTTGAAAGTAGAAGTTGCTGACAGAAATGGACATGTGGAAGCTGTAAATAAAGACTTTGGAAACATGCAAAAATGTGCTCCTGCTTTGCCTTTCAAACAAAGAGGCATAATAAAGTGCCAGCTGTCCTTTGGTCCTGATTTCATGCTGAAGGGTGGAACTAGGGATCAATATAAATCTTGTCCATATCTGCTTTGGAAGAGTGATACTCATCACCGAGTGGATGAGCCAACGTACCCGCCACCGAGACGCAAAGTAGAGAAGAGAAGAGATGAGCGTTGAGGTGGTGTGTGGCTGAGACCCACACATTATTTTTCTTCTCTCTCTTGGTCCTGACAGAAATCAGAAAATGAAAGCTGGCGCAGATTCACTGCGGAGGTGAAAACTTGAGAGAAAACCGACATAACTTTTCGTGTCGTTTCCCACAGACGGCGCCAAATGTTGATGCACAAAACTTGAAGTCTTGGAACAACGTAAATCCGACCGTGAATCTGCAAGTAATGTAAATAACACAGGATGTATCGTGGTTCACCCCAAGGTTCGGGCTACATCCACTATTTATCTGAGAGTATTTGTGAGGGAGAGAGTGTGAGAGCTTTGCTCTAGATAGGTGAGACTTAGGGTTTGTGAGGGTGATGAGGCCCTTTTATAGAATAAGGGCTCCTCCCCTAATTACATATTTGCCCCTTCCTTTATTACGTAATTACATTTAAGTCCCCCGAGTATTTATACAAGGTCTAAATACGAGGCCCTAAATATGGTATAAACATCATTCATACATAAACATTCATAAGCATCACTCATGACAATCATACATCAACATTCATGACCATCATTCATGTCAACATTCATGAGCATCACTCATGTCAACATTCATGAGCATCACTCATGACAACATCCATGAGCATCACTCATGACAACATCCATGAGCATCACTCATGGCAATCAACATAAACATTCATGAGCATCACTCATGTCAATCAGCTTCAAAAGCTTCATTTATAGAGCTCTAGCTTCAAAAGCTTCATTTACAGAGCTCTAGCTTCAAAAGCTTCATTTATAAAAGCTCCAGCTTCGAAAGCTTCATTTACAGAGCTCTAGCTTCAAAGCTTCACTTGCAAAGCTTCACCTACAAAGCTTCAGTGCAGGGTATACAAATACCACATTCGAATAACCGCCACTTCGACCCATACATGGATTCAATTTGAAGTCTCCAGCCAACAGACTCTATTGACCGAAGACTTTGAGGACTACATTATATACCATATATTGGGCCTCAACTAGGCCTAATAAAAAATACTTGGGGGACTTAGCCCATCACTTATGTATTGTGGAGCGATCCCTTATTCTATAAAAGGGACTCCCTCACCACCATTAGAGAGCATCGCCGCCTATTGACCAACCGCCTTGCCGCGAGCATCAACTCTAGCCCATCATTTATATATTGAGAAGCGAGCCCTTATTCTATAAAAGGGACTGCCTCACCTTCAACGCCACAAGCCGAGCCAACCAAGGCAACATAAGCCACAAGCCGAGCAGCCTCGCAACATGTGCTACTTCTAGTTGAGCATCATTTCAGATTGGGCACCGCCCCATATCGAGCATCGATTCTAGACGACATCTAGTTACTTCGGCCTACACATGGACCGAATTTCAAGTCTCCAGCCAAAAGACTCTCTTGACTGAAAACTTGAGGGACTACTGTTTATACCATATTTAGGGCCTCGTATTTAGATCTCGTACAAATACTCGGGGGACTTAAATGTAATTATATGATAAAGGAATGGGCAAATATGTAATAAGTGAGGAGCCCTTATTCTATAAAAGGACTCATCACCCTCATAATTAGGGGAGGCCAATTTCTAGGCCCTCTCACCCTCATAAACTTTGTCCCTCAAAGGCTCTGAATCTCTCTCCCTCACTTCTCAGATAAATACATAATCAGTGTGGACGTAGCCCAAACCTTGGGGTGAACCACGATACATCTTGTGTTATTTACATTTCTTGCAGATTCACGGTCGGATTTACGTTGTTCCAAGACCTCCGGTTTTGTGCATCAACAAATACAATCACAAATCGGTCAATGTACGGTCTGAACACTCTATTCATCAAATTCATGAAGGTTATTGGTCCATTCGTCAAGCCAAATGGCATAACTCAGAACTCGTAATCCCCATATCGAGTATGAAAAGTAATATTCGAAACATCTTTCCTCCGAATCAGTAGTTGATGATAGCTCAAACGAAGATCAATCTTGGAGAATACACGGGTACCCCTTAACTGGTCAAACAGGTCGTCAATACGAGGCAATGGATAACGGTTCTTTATGGTCACCTGGTTGAGCTGTTGATAATCAACACAAAGTTTCATCGATCCATCATTCTTCTTTACAAATAAGATAAAGGCACCCCAGAAAGACATACTAGGTTGAATAAAACCTTTATTAAGAAGTTCTTACAACTAAATCTTTAACTCTCTTAACTCAGCTGGTGTCATACGATAATGCATCAAGGAAATAAGATTAGTACCTGAGAGTACATCAATGGTTAATTCAATTTCTCGTGCATGTGGCATTCCAGGTAGATCGTCAAGAAACACATCGGTGAACTCATTTACAATCAGCACATCATCAATATTAATAAAGGTTCGCCCGGTGCAACTACATAAGCCAATAATCATTCACAACATTTATGTAGCGATTTCATCACCTTAGGGGCAAAAATAATACTATTCAGAAGAATTCTTAGCTTTCCCTGAAACACAACATTAGGTTGTCCAGGTTGAGAAAAAGTCATCAATTTACTCCTACAACTTACATTCGCATCATGATTGGATAGCCAGTTCATCCCTAGAATAAGATTGAACTCTACCAAATTAAAGGGAAACAGAGTTGCCTTCATAAGTACACCTTCTAAGTAGACTGGACAATTTCTTAACTCTGATTGAGCATAAAATATTTCTCCATGAAGTAACTGTACAAGCTTATTAAAACCAATCTCAGAAGGTTGTGAGTTCACGGCCCGTGCTAACTGTGAGGATATAAATGAAAATGTTGCCCCCAGATCAATTAAAACATGCACCCAATGATCAAAGGCGAATAACATACCAGTAACCTGCTGTCCTGAACTGTTGCCCCTACCTCCACATGTACGAACACCCCGATTACCACGACCTGAGTGGTTACTCTGAGTACTACTGTAAGAAGCCATCCCTGAACTATGCTAATGTCCCTGGCTTTAATTCTGAGTGTCTAAGTTGCTGCCTCTATCATAGCCTGAACCAGACGCAATGCTCTTGATAGGTTGACCAGTAGGGTAGTCACAAGCATAGTGTCTCGTGCCTCCACATCTAAAGCATGAATCAGCCCCGATAGCACAATTTCTCCAATGACATCTGCCACAACACATACATATCGGAATGACGGGTGGAAAGTGAAGGAAATTTTGTGAAAAATGTGTTCATTTAAGCAACATCTTTAGCATGCAATTAAAAAATTAAAGGCGGAATCATGCTTGTATGCACTTAAAAACAAAACATTAACCATGAAATTCAAAGCCTAGTAGTTGGGTGAACCAAGACTCAACTCAAAACAAAGTGAGTTGAGAAATTTATACCTTTGTTGATTCCTCTTTGCATAAGCAAAGGATAATCACCCAAAAGATAGGGCATTCATTCCTTGCTTCTTAGCTCCATGGATTTGGATGGAAGAATTGGTTTCTCCAAGTTCTCAAAGTTGAGAACCTCTAAGTCTCCACACCAAGGAAGGATTGATGAAGAAATGAGTGACTTAGAGGAAGTGAGATTGCTAGCTAAATTCCTCTAGGGTGGCCGACCTCTTAGAGAGAAAAGAGAGCTTGTGTTCTCATCTTTTCTCCAAAAGAAACCCTAAATGAATTTTGGCTATAAAGTCATATTTATACCTTTATTCATTGGAGTGGCAAACTTGTAATTAAAGCAAGTTCACTACCCTTCCTCTAAATGGCCGGCCATAGGGTTCTATTGGGCTTTTTGGGCCTTTGTGAATTAAGTTGTCATACAACTTAAGTTAATGGCTTGACGTTCGAAACCCATTGGGCCTTAAGGCCCAAAACTAACCCGTGGTCTTTTAACGAACTTTATTCGTTTGATTAATTAACATATTAATTAATCCTTGCCATAAATAATTAAACCATTTAATTATTCTTACTCATTTCCGTTGTTTCTTCAATCTCTACCTTACACAGTGTACGATCCATTAGGTTCCTTTTAGCGAGGCAGTGGACGATTAAAACTCTTTCAAATCGATTGTGAATTGAAACTTACTTTCAATTCTCCCTTTAGTGTTTATACACGTTTAGGGCTTCCACAAACCATGAGTGACACCTAGCAGCATATCATGGTTACCCAAGCTAATCAGAAGAGGTGGAGAACATATTCAGCTCAGGATTACAATGCAATACGGTCTTTCTCTAATACAATACTCTTGACCACATTGTTTGGTTTGATAGTTTAATCATGTCTACTATCCAATGTGATTCATTTACTTATATGATTACCTTGAATGTGATTTGGAATGACTTCCTAAATCTCATTCATACTCTGGCCAGAGATTCTTAATCATATCATAGAGTATTCTCCCTCAAACAGTTTGAAGGTTAGAGATCCCTTGTTGCCCATTCACTCGTATCTATGGCTAAGTGGCTTAACCCTAACTATGCCATGGACACCCTCGAATGGAATGACTTTGACATAATCAAAGATCAAGAACTTAACCACAAGACAACTATGATGCCTCAGGTCAAAGGACTACTTTGCATTATCCCAACCATGAGTTCTCATGTGACATAAGTATGAGAACTCCTCGTTGATCGTGTTCAATGGACTCATTCGTTATTGAGCACCTACATGCTTATCTTGGTGTCAATCACACCAATGACTCGAGACCAATCACTCTCCCTAAGAGAAGACATATCATGTACTGATCTTAACGGACTGTCAATGCCCAATTGACAATCCTATGATCAGGAACGTTTAAGATATGTATACGAAAGAGAATGGTCTCATGAATCTAATTTGTTTAAATTACATTCTCCTAATTACATATTCCTTGGACTTATCATTTAAGCATATAACATTTATATGAGACGGCTTAAACAATAATCTTTGCCCTTGATATTAAACTAGATTAGTTTAACATGTGAAATGTCTGTAAAGTATCATCATATGATTGGTTTTAGGGCACATTTCCAACAGAAAGTGACTAAAAGACTGCTTTGCTGGCTCAATACTTGACCCTTCACTAGAAGATCCTGACCCTTATCCACAACGATTGAATGATAAGGAGTGTCTTGGGCCGATATTAGAAGATGAAGAACATTATCTAGTACTCCGCGATCAGAACCCTCGACCTTGAGAAAACTGACTTCGAGGCTGATTTCGATTACTGGAAGTTAAGAATGATCGCTCCACTCTTAAAGCAGCATGGAACATACTTTTGTAAGAGTCATACTGCATTACTAACATATAGGAGCGGATCTCATCAGATATAGCAACATTAAGTTTATTCATCATCTCCCGTGAGTTTCCATAGACATAGGGGATATGTTTCGCCAAATGCCTGAAATTACAATCGAGCTTTGTCACCGACAAATTACCCTAGTGAAGATCATAAAATTCTTGTCTCTTGCTGGCTTTATACTGGGGATTGAGAAAATAGTTTGAAAATAGTTCCTGGAAAGCCTTTCATGTCATTGGTAGATTAGATGGCCGAGATCGCTTAATAAAGTCTCACCAAGTCTTAGCACCACCCTTAAGAAAGTGTCCAGTTGTCTTTGCCTGCTCTTCCTCAGGACAATGCATAACATAAAAAACATATTCGACTTTTTTAAGCCAGTCCTTAGCTTCCTCACAAGCACCCATAATATTTAAATAAGTGACTCTGGGCAATCTCTACATAAGTGCGGCTCTACCCGTTGTTCCTAGTAAACGCATGTCGCAGAGCAACATGCAGTTGTTGAAACCCACCTAAAACACCAGCACGTGGGTGACGAGGTACATTATCGCCATGAGGCACATTCCAGCCACAAGTGTTCATGCTTCTAAGAAACAACCAAAAATGAAGTTTAGCATAACAAAATATTTCACAATCAAGAATGGAAGGAAATAAATATTTCACAATCAACAATGGAAGGAAATAACAGTCAATGGATAGAAATAACAATCAATGGAAGGAAATAACAATAAAGAGAGTAGGATGAAATCCTAAGTATGCTCTGGACCAACAACAGTAAAACAATAAAGCAAAACCAACAAAATCAGGTTAATAAGACAAGTCAATAGGACAAAATCAATAAAAATGAATCAACAAAGCTCCGATACCAAACAGACACACCCCAACCCAAATATCCAAATAACACCTGGATGGCACGTGCTAGCCGCCACTTGAGAGTGACGAAAGCCATGAATGTATGAATCTGCAACAACATGAAGGAACAAGTAATCCAAAAATCATGCAACAAACAAAAATCACAAGGAGTATACAAACATTAAGAGGTGATAATAATAATCCAAATTAAACATTGATGAAACAAAATATTCAACGACCACAATTTCAAAATAAAAGAGATACGAATATGTCCAGAGCATACCACAAAACGGAAGTACTAGTGAAAAGTAAGACATCAAGTTACAATTATTCATAAAAGAAGCCATACGCAAGTGGAAGAATGCAAAATCACTGGTAAGGAAATGCCTCGATACTCGGGTCGTACTCCTCGTCACTATGTCCTGAGAGGGGTGCAAAAACAAAAGATGAGTGGACCAAAGTTTATAATAATACTAATAATACGAAAACTGATTTCTTTTTTAACATACTAACCCCTTGTTTTGAAAACACATCTATATATACTACATAGTAGGTTTACTCTAACATGCCAAAAATGTTCGTAGCAATAAAACAATCTCTAAAAGTGGTATCGAAACGCTCGAAGGCAAAACCTAAGAATCTCATAAATCAAAACAATGGTAATATCGTCGCCCAAAGGCAAATCCGTAAAACCTCTGTACATCACATCAATATTGTACTCAACTAGGGGTATCATAGACGCCCCAAGGCAGTAGCTGTCCATCACCCAAATGTAAAGATGTACGACACTGGGTTACGCCAGTGAAGAAACATGGTGGGCCCCATTACCCGAAGATGAAATTGTACGACTCTGGGTTACGCCAGAGAAGAAACATATAACATCACACACCGACACTACCAGTGGCCAGTGAAGTTGTCCAACATTGGTTTCGCCAGTGAAGCTGAGGGTATAGCGTAAATATACTTTACTATGTCCTATGGCCATAGACATCTACATACTCGTGTTGTGTGGATGTGCTGTATGATAACCCACTAGATAAGCATAAAAAACATATCTCAAAATCTCATATCAAATCACTGGAGCTTAAAAGCTCAAAGCCTCATCTCATAAATCCATAATAGATCATATTCGTAAATCCAGAAAATTTCATATATGAAAATCCAATAATTCATAACCTTTCGTAAAACGTAAATTCGATATATCATAAATATTGCATAAAAGCAATTTTAATAAATCATAAATTCTTCATAAAGCATAAATCTAAAAATCCGTAAATCATATCATAAAACGTAATCAATTCATGAAATATAAAATGCATGCAAGCCTAATGTTTTATAAAAACTAGCAATTTAAGAAGGGGTCCAGTCACAAGTATTCCGCTACTGGAGAACCACTCGAACTAGGCACGATTGGATCACTTTCAACCGATGCACCTAAACACAAATAAAGACCATTTAATAAAACTCTACTAAAATGATAGAATTTGGGAAAACGGACAACAGATTCAAATTCGGCACGTCGAAAAACCTAAGGAAGGACCTCAAGTTCCCCTACGAGCCACCACGGGGTTGCAGCCTAAGAGGCCACGCGTCACCGCATGCATCGAGTTGGGTGGCCGCCGTGGACAGCATCGAAGCACAATACCTCCGACGGAGGTGTGTGTGCTCCACACGCCGACCATGACGCGAACCCATGCGTTAACCATGGAAACTGAGACTGGGTTCAGGTCGAGTAAGACCTAAGTTAGAGTTGGGTTAAGGTTAATGGGTTGTGCCTAGGTTACTGGGTTAATGGGTTGGCTTATTGGACTGGGTTACATGGCCCAAAGGTTTGGACCTAGTTTTGGTTGTGGGTCGGGTTTGACCCAATTTCAGATCGTGGGTTGGTCGGACTCCATGAAGAAGAAAGCCGGAGCTCTCATCAAGCTCATTTCTAAAAAAAAAAATGATGTTCTACCTATGGAAATGAAGCTGGGAATGAGAGGAATAGATTCATACCAAAAAGAGGCCAAGTGGTGGCCAGAGTTGGGCGAAAAATGCCTGCAAAAGTCATGATCCTTGCTGGAAAACTGAGGAAGGTTCTCCCAAGTGGTTTCTACGTCCAAACACTACCAAATTGTCTCAAAAACTACCTAATCGTAGTTCTAAACACAATCTATAAAGATTTAGAGTGGTTTTCGAGCATACCTTCGTCGGGGACGGCGAGGATTTGCCGGAAAATCCCAAGCATAGTGACTGTGCTACAGTGCCGAGAAAGAAAGAGAGAGAGATGAGTGCCTAGTCGAGGATAAGTGGTTGTTAAAAAGTGGTGATCAGCTCTGGCATGATGGAAAGTGTGGTGGAAGCCTTGTCGTGGTGGTCGTTGGAGTAAGGAGGCCGGTGGTGCCTCGGTGGTTCTCGGAGAGAGCTTGAGCTGAAAGGTGAAAGAGAGATAAGGAGGGAGAGTTCTAGAGAGAAAGATCAAGAAGTCACGGGGAGAAAAATACACCCCAGAAATAGGGGACTCGCCATATGTCTGCCAAATAGAGGCCTAAAGTGGAGCAATATATCCAATTGTGAAATTACCAAAATGCCCTTGGTTTTAACTCCAAATTCGATTTCGTTCGCACCTATGCTTTCATATCGACTAGTGTTATGGAAATAAAATAAAAGCAAAATTCCAACATGTTCACAAACCAATGTCAACGTTTTCGTCATTAGGGGTATTTTTGTAATTTTACACATTAATTTTAAAACGGATTGTTACACACTCCATTGCCTGCACCTTCAGAGGAAATCAAAGAGGGTAGGTTGGAAAGGAAATGGTGGAGGAAATCGAAAGGGGTGATGGATAGCCTCCAAGCAGTGGTGGGCGTGGACTTATAGGATCCTAGCGGGCGATCATATCAATTGTACGATTGTGGAACCAAGAGGTGTAGGCTGGGGAAAGGCATGCGGTTGGGCTTGGAGTTGACTAGACGAGTCAAGATGGAGGTGGTGATGTTTAAGACATCTAATTGGGTTCAAAGAAATTAACGAATACTTTGTTATATAAGAAACAATGAAATTTTATCTTGATAATTAAATAGGCAAATGGTTTCAGATTGAATTGAATTTTTGCAAGGATGATATATGAATCGAGACTTACAAAATAGATGGTTCAGATATTTGGAAGTTCGATTTGGAGTGAGTCCTACACCTAATCCCCATTTTTTGAAAAAAAAAAAATGGGGATCCCATAAAGGGCTTGCTTCTTTATATTCTTTTTTTTATTTTTTTAAGTTTTTAATATAAAAATAAAAAGTTTTTTATTATTTAAATAATTTTTAATCCACGTGGTATTATTTAATTAGACTTATGGGACTCAGTTATGTGTCATATTAGCACATAATATAATTTTTGACAAAATTGTGACAGAACAACCACATTAATTTGCGACACCCATTTTCAGGGACTACATTAATCGATTTTCAATTTTAGAGACTATTTTGATGTGGTGGTCAATTTCAAGAACCATTGTTATAAAATCCCAAATGTAAAAGTATCGAAACGTGTCTTTGTGTAATTATATGTCAACTAGTCAGGGTACACAATCTCAGCTACTGGAGTGGCTATGGATCACTCCAAAATCCAAGCTATTTCAAGTTGGTCGTCACTTGCTACTATTAGAGCAAGTGCAGCGGGGACAAAATGTCCCAGCCCTCAGTCCAAAAAACAAGCCAGGCCCTTATCAATCAAGTCCACCCCCTCAAGTTGACTGGTACCCAGCCTGAGCTGGGCTCTGGACCAGCCCAAAAGAGACTGAGCAAGAAGCCGAGCTGTTGGCCTGGCGAGTTCGCTTCACGCAGGCGTGGCGCGAGTGCCCGACAGGCTTTCAAAGCCCGGGCCCGCGTGCAGGCGCTGTCAGTTCCACCCCCCGAGTTTGCGACGTGGCTCCCTTTCTACCGTTGGATTTCCAACGGCTAGTTTTCTAGACCGTTGGATTTCCAACGATAAAAAAAATTTAAATTTTACTTTTAAAATAGACCGTCGGATCAAAGATCAACGGTCCACGTTTTTTTCACAAAAAGTAAATAAAAAAAAAGGGCCCAACGGTAAGAAATATAACCGTTGGCCACGTGGCAACTCCCTAGCTCTTGGATTTGAATTTTTTTTAAATCCAACGGTCCAGATTAATTAACTATATTAAAATTCATTAAAAATTATTAAAAAATACAGAAAAAATATTAAAAAATACATAAAATTTTAAAAAAATTATAGAAAATTTTGAAAAATGTTAATTTTTTTCCTATAAATACCTAACCCTCATCTTCTACCTTTACACCACATTTCAATATTTTCTACACTTTCTATACTATCTACATTTCAATATTTTCTACACTTTAAGAGAAAAAAATGTCTTCGTGGAAGCTCATTGAAGATGTTACGTTGTGTGAATGTTGGGTTCACACTACTCATGATCCGATTACGAGTAATGAGATGGATAAGCGAGAAATGTGGAGTAAAATTACGAAAGCGTTTTGCGATGTACATGGAGAAAACGCCAGAACTAGTCAAGGTCTTCAAGGTCGTTGGAAAAAACTCAACGCATCCTTTACTTGTTGGAAAAACGCCATCTCTCATGCTTTCGGTAACCTCCGTAGTGGGACAAGTTTAGCGGATCAGGTGACAATATTTTTATTTATTTATATGCACTCCACTCACATTAATATTTTGATTTATTTAATTTCGTATGTAATTTTTATGTTATTTCTTATGTAATTTTTATGTAATTTTTATTTAATTTCTTATGTCATTTTTATTTAATTTCTTATGTCATTTTTATGTAATTTATATGCATTCCACCCGTATCAATATTTTGAATTTATTTATTTGTGTTACACCCGCATTTTTTAACACTATGTTATCCCACATTTTTATAGACACTACAAGCTCAAGCATTCTACAATTCAAAGAACGGGAACAAATCATTCACTAGATGGGAATGTTGGCAAATTGTCAAAGATTGCCCTAAATACAAAATTGTGGCAACTGGTCCAGAAGTTGTCATGCATGGTATGGGTCTACATAGTTCTCCAGAACCAGACATGGCCGAACAAGAAGCCGACACATTTCAAGACACAGAAGGGATGCCTGAACAAGTGCCCGAGACCCAACCGACTCGTCAGTCCCTCAGGCCCGTAGGTAAAAAGGCGTCAAAGAAAAAAGGTAGTTCTTCCAAGAATGACTACACTAAATATATGGAGGAACTTGCTCGCCAAGGTGAACTAAACATGGCACGAGAAAAGGTTAGAGATGAGGAAAAAGTTGCTGCTATGGCAGCAATATTAGCAGCTACTGAGGCCCGTGATGCGGCGGCTGAGAGACAAAGAGAAGTAGTTAATCGAGAGAACGAGCTGGTTAGAGAAGCACTTCATCGAGAAAATGAATTGCTTCGAGAAGAAAGGATGGCTCAAGCAGATCGTGACACTATGAGCAAGTCTCTAATAGGACTGTCTCCGAATTCTAAATATTTTTGGACATCGGAAAAAAGAGATGTCATGCGAAGGAGGCGTGCAAGAGATGCGGAAACAAGTCAAGGGGGTTCTAGCAACTTTTGTGACAACCAAGATCCTCGCACCACATATCTTAACTCGAGAGACTTTGTATAATTTTTATGTATTTTTTATGTTTTTTCTTTCTTTTTTCTTTTGAACTTTATTTAATTTCTTATGTTTTTTTCTTTTTTTTAGGTTTGAACTTTATTTAATTTCTTCTGTAATTTTTATGTTATTTCTTATTTATTTTTAAAACTTTATTTATTTTTATTTAATTTATTATGCAATTTTAATGTAATTCTTTATTTATTTTTAAAACTTTATTTCTTTTGTACTTTATTTAAACACATGAAATAAGATTACATAAACTCACCAAATAAATTTAAAAACAAAACACACTACATAGAATTACATAAACTCACCAAATAAATAGAATTACATAAACTCACCAAATAAACTTAAAAACAAAACACACTACATAGAATTACATAAACTCACCAAATACATAGAATTACATAAACTCACTAAATAAACTTAAAAACAAAACACACTACATAGAATTACATAAACTTAAAAAAAATACAATTTATTCTTCAACCACAAGCCTCATTCTAATTATCTTCGCCTTCATGCAATCCCCACTGGTGCTCAATCAAGTCATTCTGGTGGGTTACGTGCCAGTATGGCTCTTGCACATTAGTGTACCGCTGAACAATCAATTCATTGTAACGTCCATCGCGTTCTAACGGCTCATGTTGCACTGGATCTTCGGTCCCATCATGAGCACAATAGATACGTGTTCTTGAGTTGTTCATCGGATTCGGCTCATATTCATCGACGCCATCATAATCATACTCATCTTCAACAATCATGTTGTGGAGAATAATACACGTCATCATGATGGATCGAAGAGCCTCGACATCAAACATTCTAGCTGCAACCCTGATAATCGCCCAACAAGCTTGCAGGATACCAAAACAACGCTCGACATCCTTCCTACACCCTTCTTGACATTTTGCAAAGTGTTTTTCCTTTTCAGTCTGTGGATGTGGCACTGTTTTGACAAATGTTGACCACCTTGGGTAAATGCCATCTGCAAGGTAGTATGATCCCTCGTATTGGGTACCATTAATGGTATATGTGCATCTCGACGAGTTTCCTTGCAGCAGTTCGTCGAACACTGGGGATTGGGCAAGGACATTTAAGTCATTCTGAGCTCCTGGAACACCAAAAAAAGCATGCCAAATCCATGTATCAAATGAAGCCACCGCTTCCAAAATGATGCTTTTGGCTCATTTTCTGTTGTCATATGCTCCTTGCCACGCACTTGGACAGTTTTTCCAAGTCCAGTGCATGTAGTCCATGCTTCCAATCATGCCAGGGAAGCCTCGCATCTCACCCTTCCTCAGAAGCCTTCGCATGTCCCTTGGCGTGGGTGTCCGGAGGTACTCATTGGTGTAGAGGGCTTCAATTGCAGAGCAAAACTGCATCAGGGACTCCAAAACAGCTGTTTTTCCCATCCTTGCGATCGCATCCACTTGATCTGCAGATACTCCATATGCAAGCATTCGCAAGGATGCCGTAATTTTTTGCTCAGGAATAAGACCTAGAACATGAAAAGCATCCTCTTTTTGCACAAAGTATGAATCATGGTTGCAAATATCACTCATGATTTTGTTGAACAAATTTCGTTGCATTCTAAAACGCCGTCTAAAAATATGATCAGGGAATATGCTATTGGGAATAAAATAATCTTCCAATAGATTTTTACCTCGTTTTTCCCTTTTTCTATCGAGGTTTGCAACACGTCTTGGTTTGGCTATCTGACCCACGGCTTCCATGACACGGCGGGAATGTGAGGCCTTCTGCCTTCTATGGTGATCATCATCATCCTCCTCCATGAAGAAAGCCTCATCTCCACCTCCACTTCCACCTTCCTCGAGATTGGCCAATTCTGCCTGTTGTGCCAACAACCTTTGTTGTTGCTCCTGCAACTGTTTATACACCCTTCTTGAAGAAGACATTGTAATAAGAACTCAAGATTTGAAAACGATGAACGAGGATTCTGAGCTAAAAAGAAGGATTGAGCTTGGTGTGAGGATGGATGTAGGGATGTATGGTTTATATGGACAAAAAAAGAAAGGATGAGGTTCTGGACAATGCCACGTGGCACTACGTGATTGGTTGAAAATCTTATCGAAATCTTGGCTAAATTATTGTAAACCGGAAGTGACATGTGGCGTGTCGGGATTGGTCGAAAATATTATCGGAAATCTATCCACAAAATAGTACGTTCAGATAATGACACGTGACATGACGTGATTGATTGAAAATCTTATCGAAATCTTGGCTAAATTATTGTAAAACGGAAGTGACACGTAGCGTGTCGGGATTGGTTGAAAATCTTAGCGGAAATCTATTCACAAAATAGTATGTTCAGATAATGACATGTGGCGTGACGAGATTGGTTAAAAATCCTATCCGAAATTAAAACTATTTTATTTTTTATTCTTTTAGACAAAATTTAAAAATATTTTAAATGGGCTGGGTGCCAGCGCATTTTGTAGGGATGGAGATCGTTTGTGCCAGCGCATTTTTTTACTAGGTGCCAGCGCATTTTTTTAGGGGTGGAGATGCCTTGGCCTATTACTGTTCATTGGAGTATGTTACTGTTCATTTGAGTGGATAAATGCGCTGAGTGCTGGCGCAAAGTCCTTAGGGGTGGAATTGCTCTTAAGGAGATTCTTAGGATTGGTAGGTTACTGTGAACACGGAAAATTCCTGAAACGAAAGAGACAAGAACGACGTGCACAAACAAATATTATGTATTTGATGATTTTGGGTTACAATCTCTCTCTAATTTGATCCTCTGATTTGATCTCCGTAAGATGTTGATTTGTGGATGTTTCATTGATCCAAGGGCTGTCGGGGCTTGATCTTGGATGAACTGTTGGAAGTTTCTTCAAATGGCCGTGGGCTTGATCTTTGAAGGTGGATTTGAGCGGATCTTCAAGGGCTTTTGGGCTTGATCTTGAAGAAAGAGTGATGAACAGATCTTCAAGGGCTTTTGGGCTTAATCTTGAAGAACGGTTGGATGTGTGGATTTGTCGACGTTTGTTGATCCAAAGGGCCGTTGAGGCTTGATCTTGGAAGAACGATGAACGAAGAACACTTTCTTCAAGGGCCGTCGGGGCTTGATCTTGAAGGTGGATGATTGTTGATCCAAAGGGCCGTTGGGGCTTGATCTTGGATGAACGGATGATGAATGATGGTGCTTTCTTCAAGGGCCGTCGGGGCTTGATCTTGAAAGAGCGATGGACGAAGAACGAAGAACGAAGAGAGCTTTCTTGATTCTTCGGGAACCTGGATGCTTGAGAGCTTCGGAGTTTCAGAGCTTCAGAGCTTCAAGGTGTAATATGAATTGGTTCCCCTTAAATGAATGAAATGGGCTTGTATTTATAGAATTTTCCAAGGCCTAACTTTGAATATAATATTCCAGATGAAATAATTTGTTTCTGCCAGGTGTTCACACGTGTCCTATTTGATGACTTTTCCAACTCATTTCAATTTTCGTTGAGTCACACTCTACGTGTAAAATTTATGTAATACATGAGCGTTGACACTTTGATTTATCGGTCAACATTTATTTACCGAAATTTCGATGTCTATAGTTACTACATGAGATTTGTGAAGGATTTTGGGTCAATTTCTCACCCATTAATGACCTTCTCAAAAGAATAACTTCAAGTGGCCTCATGAGGCGTAACATGCTTTATAAACTCTTAAATGTGCTCTTTCTTCCGCTCCAGTCTGAGCACTCTCGGACTTCACTAAACTTTTGTAATTGAATGTGATGCATCTATAAAGAGATAGGTTCTATGCTCTCCCAAGATAAACATCCTATCACTTTTCTCCGCATGTCTTTTATCCCCCAAGAATAGATCGTTATCAGTTAACGGCAAAGAGATTTTCAAGCCAGTCTTTATTTATTTATTTTCTACCCCATTCCAACCCTAAGCTCCTCGTTGCTATGATTTTTCAGATTCTTTTTTTTTCTTTTAAACACCAATTTTCAAGTTTATTAAAAAAATTCGAACCGCAGCTGAACAGAACCGTGAAAATCAAATAAAAAAACTGAAAGGAATGAAATCGAACTTACCCCTGATCGGAACCAACCGAAAACAACAGTTACCCGTAACGAAAGTCCATTCGGCTTTTTGTGGGCCTGTAGAAACTTACGATTGAAAATACAACGACCTGGCTTCCCGGCCCCAGCCAGCCGTCGCCGAAATTTCACCTTTTTCCACATCCAACCATGTTCCCACGTTCTATCCTGTTCTCGTAATTATGGTCCGATCAGACAACCACAAACCGCTGCTACTCCCAAAGCAACACCACTCGGCACTCGCGTCCCATAAACGACGCCGCTTAACATTTCAAACAATCCCCCAGCAGCGAGTATCCAACAATTTCGTACTCGCAGCAGTAGGCTCTAGCCGGCAATAATCGCACCCTTTTCAACCAAGTTGTTCAAAATCAAAGGAAAGGAATCTCAACTCCCCTCGCTCTCCGTCGCTCTCAACTCTTCCTCCCCTCTCCAACTCTCTCACAGCTCACCTTCTCCAATGGCTTCCGCCGTCCCTGAAAACCTCAGCAGAGAACAGTACGTGTACCTGGCGAAGCTCGCCGAGCAGGCGGAGCGCTACGAGGAGATGGTGAGCTTCATGGAGAAGCTTGTCGTTGGCTCCACCGCCGCCGGGACCGAGCTGACGGTGGAGGAGCGCAACCTGCTCAGCGTCGCCTACAAGAACGTCATCGGCTCGCTCCGCGCTGCCTGGCGCATAATCTCGTCGATCGAGCAGAAGGAGGAAGGCCGCCGCAACGAGGAGCACGTGGCGCTCGTCAAACAGTACAGATCCAAGGTGGAGACCGAGCTCTCCGCCATCTGCGCCGGAATCCTGGAGCTCCTGCAGTCGCACCTTGTTCCTTCGGCTACCACCGGAGAGTCCAAGGTCTTCTACTTGAAGATGAAGGGCGATTACCATCGGTACCTCGCCGAGTTCAAAAATGGCGACGAGAGAAAGACCGCCGCCGAGGACACCATGGTTGCCTACAAGGCTGCTCAGGTACTTGACTGAGCTCTTTCCGTTTTTTCCTTTTCGAAATTCAGTCAATTATGAGTTTAATTTAACTTAATTAGATTCGATTTGATTGAATTGGATTTGTATTAAGGATATTGCGCTGGCTGATTTGGCGCCTACGCATCCAATAAGGTTGGGGCTGGCGCTCAACTTCTCGGTGTTTTACTACGAGATCCTTAACTCCTCGGAGAAAGCTTGTAGCATGGCTAAACAGGTTTGGACTTCTTATGAAATTGTTCAAGTTATTGGTTTTAAAACTTGTAATTCTTTGTTTGTTTGGATTTTTCTAATATTTGATCATGTGCTTAAAAAAGGGAAACACTGGAGGATGTTGAATTCGAGAATGCGAGTGAAAACGTCGATTGCGTTTACCTGTCTAGTTATTTGTTTGTTTGGAATTAAGGCACCTTCATTTTTTTGGAGTCAAATTAGTAGTGGAAGGTGCAGGCTACAATAGTTTTGTTTACAGTAAAAATCTTTCAGTTAGCTTAAGGAAACAGATGATGTAGTTTTATTTCTGCTCTATGAGTGCTACAACTGTATGCTAGTATGGACAGATTGACCAGGCATTAGCGTCGTGACCAGGCATTAGCGTTCTTTCCATATTTTGAATCTCAGCCACCAATTTTTTGCATTTGTTTAAAAATGAGAAGGATATTTCTTTTGATTTGATTAATTTTTAGATTGGATAAATTTTTAGTAGTGATTTATAACGCTCCAGCCTGGTCTTCTCCATGGCCTTTAAATTTCAAAATTCTTGTCAATATTTTCGTTTTTCACGTCCCCATATTTTGGCAACGATCAATCATTTTAGTGCATCCTTTTTTATTTTTCTGGCTATTTTTCGGCTGCGAGATCACCATAATATTTTATTTTTATTCTGATAAAATTGAATTTGAATAATGTATCTCCCAAACTTCCTCTATATCGCCAGTTATCACACATCAGTCTGAAATCTAAAATCAGCACAAACACCAGTACGAATGAAATGATGGATTTTCGAACTGCTCCCACCACGTAATTACCCTTTGAACGCCTCTTCCAACTGTGCTCATGCACATTTGTGTCATTTATGTTAATTGTATTTTATTTGTTGTCAAAGCATAAATAGGCTAGCAGATGAGTGTTCTAGCTAACCAATTTATGGCTTAATCTACACATTCATAAATGTTAATCTAGACACATAATCTTGTCTACTTATTAACTGCTATTTAGTATGCACATATACCACGTAGGTCCCTATACATTTGCTTATTAACTGTTATTGTGGTGTATTTGATCAAATTTCAATAATTGGTAACCATTTTCTAAGAGTACTTGTCCGCACACATTGTATTCACTCTATCATTCAAACTCACTATACAATTTAGTTCCTTATTTTTTTTGTCCATACAGTTTCGTTGAAAGTTGCCATTTCGTTCTAACAATTTCCACTGATTCTCTTGAATTCTTACTGGTATCTATATTCGATGTCGCCTATGAAATTTCCATGCTGTGGACCTCTGATATTTTTATTGGGGACAAGGTCTTATATATTTTTATGACAAAATAAAAAGATATTTAAGACCTAGGCCTCATCAATATTTTTGGCGGTTCTGGCATGTGTTGGGTGGAAAGACAAATTGCATACAGAACACATTCTTGGATAAGGCATTATAAATTAGCTTTTTTAATTTGGTATAAATTAACTCAACTTCTTGTGAGAAGCATTATGACATTAGCTCATCAAGAGTGGCTACGAGTTGGTTGTGATTATTTATAGTATCTTCAGTATCTGCTGCCTTCAACATAGTATGATTATTACTTTGGTGACATGAAAAGTACATTTTGTATGCTGGAGGCTAATGGTGGTTTCCAAGGGTTGCATGATTGAATTTATTCGTCAAATGAATTTCTCTTATGTCTTTCGAGTTTCTTTTGCTTGCATTTTCAGTTGGATGATTGAGAATTATGGGTCTATAGGTAGGAAGAAGGAAATATGTTAACTAGGGGAACTATAAAGAGACCAACCAGCTAGGAAAGAAGCTAAACTTGATAGTTAGTGGCGCCAGCTATCGAGATCAACCAACAGCAGGACGCTCAGATTGTATTGACTAGGAGTAGAGTAATTATGCAGCAATATCAATTTTGCCCGTTACCATATGTGTGCTCACCTATGAGACATACATGCAGCACACAAATTATTGCTTGGACTTTACAGTATGTTAGTATGGTCAATGCTCTGCAGTGTTCCAAACCTTTTAGAAATTGGAAATCTACATCCTTATGTCTGGGAGTGCAAGGGGGTTTCATCTCAATTGAGTTATATTCTAGTTATTTGAAATCGAAAAGGGGCTAATTAATAGGTTCAAAGTTTTAGAGGGAAAGTACAAGGCTGAGCCAAATTACATTTTGTCATCAATTGAGAGACAACGGTGAGGTGCCTATGAAGCCCCTAGTGAAGAAAGAACAAAACTGATAGGTCGGAGGAACAAACTGAACCCAATAACTCTCGTACATGCTCGGAAAGAAGTGATAAATCAAGATCAATGGCCTTGGTCCGAGTTTGGAAAACAGGACCCGAAGGCATCTTTGTGGCATTGAGGTTGTCAAACTGGAGCTAACGAGAAAGGTGGATAATCCAAACAATCTCAGCCCAAATTTGAAAGTGAGTAATGCACTTGAACAGGAGATGGTAGGCTATTGTTTTGCACTACAAAAAATCAGGTTGGAACCCAAGAAAATACAGAAACCAGAAATTGCATATGGAGACAACCAAGCCCATTTAACATTAGAGAAAGCATAAACAGCTAAAGTAGAAGATAGTCAAGAGGCTAATATTACATCTGGAGTTGCTTTGAGACACTGTAGAATGTGTTTTTATCCACACGATGTGGGATCCATAGTACACTCACAGATTGAGCGGCATGATGAACTGCATACTAGGATGATTACAAGCATAGATTTTGGTGGTTACCACTGTTTACGGTTTTGATTTTTTCTTTTTAGTTACGGATCTCTTCCACCAAGGCCACCGGATCAAGTGATCGGAGCCTTTGAAATTTCATCCAATGGCCAAAAATTATTATAGCTTTTAAGGGATAAAACAGGTGGGCCTTTGGATGAGATTTCAAAGGCCCGGATCACTTGCTCCGGTGGCCTTGGTGGAAGAGATCCAGAGAGGATCTCTTCTATTCATCTCAACTGGGGTTACATATATTAGTTATAGTTATGTGTAATGGCCGAATTAGTAGTTAGATGGAAAAATAGAGATTAATTGAAAATTACAGGAAGGTGTAAAGATGTATATTATAATTACACATAAAAGTTTAAACGCAAGGTGCAAGAGCTAAAGCCAAAATACATTTTGCCAATCACGCTAAGAAGGCTACCTAATATCCTGTTCTTGGCTTTATTGTCCGTACCTTGGTAACTCTTTATACTCGAGGGTGATTCAACATATCAGCTTTGCTTAACATGAAAATCTTTAGATTTTTTAAAATACTATTTGTTTTGTGCAGGCTTTTGAGGAAGCTATTGCTGAACTTGATACACTGGGAGAGGAATCGTACAAGGATAGCACTTTGATTATGCAACTGCTGAGGGACAACCTCACTCTTTGGACTTCAGATTTGCAGGTCAGTGCTACTTTTAGATGAAATAATGAGTATTTTCTTCCATGATTTTTGTAAGGGGGGATGCTCACGACAAACATTTCTTTTCTATAATTTGGCTAGTAATTTCACTATTGAAAAATAAATTGAAAGAAAGAGCAGGTAGAGCATCATCGGAGTAATGTTAATCCTCTCTTGAAACCTCAAGGTCAAATGTAGAGTATCATGATGTACAGTTCAAAAGTTGATGCATAAAGTATAACGTAAATGTGTTTTTAACGCTCCATGTAAATAAGAAATAAAAAGGATTTGCTTCCAATGCATGCATGTGGACCCTTAGTTCGCGATTTTAGTAATTGGGCGTGGTACATGCTCAGTGATCTTTTAAGGTTTCGTTTTAGATTTTTAAGCCTGAAATAGTTATTTAATTCTTAATTGATGTTGATGGTTCTGATTTTTCTAAATACACTCTGGGGATTCAAGCAGGAGCAGATGGACGAGGCTTAAGCACGGGATTGTTACGCTCCTTGAGGGAGGTGGGCTTGAATGTCATAAATATTCTGTAATCTGCAGACAACTCTATTTACATTGATGTCCTTATGTGCATACCATATGCTCATGTTGAAATGTTTCCTTATAATTTGTTTGGTTTGGTAATGAGAGTAGTACATGATGATTCCTAGTACCTTTTTTTTCCTTAATCAAAGATTACTGGTATTTTTGTGCTGCGATTTTATGGTATATGGTCGGCCGGAATAGAATGTATACCTGAATATGTGAGCATCAGCCCAAAACTCTCTCATCAATTTAGTTGCCTTATTTTGAAGTTGTAAAGTCGTGTCAACCAAATAATTTTTGCCTATTGCTCTCTTTCATGGAGAGACATGGCACAAAATGAGCGCAGTAGTGTGTTCTAAGATTCATACAGCCGATCCTATTTAGTGGGATAAAACTTTATTGTTGTTGTTTCTGCTTTCTTTCGTGGAGCCTGAAAATGTCTCATCACTTTATGTAGCTGCTTGTTCGATTCTATTTAGGATGATTTTCTTTTGAAAAATGGGCTTGTGTGGAGATGGCAGTTTAGTCATCTCATGCTTGTTGCTAACCACCACAATTCAACAATGTTCACTCGCCACTTGGTACCACGGTTTAGTAATATTGTTTTTTACTTGAAAATTAGAGGTTTTAGGTTCGATTTTCATAAATGGCAAGTTTGGTAATAATTTTTATGGCTGGGACATTGTGCGGGTTACTTCAAATTCTCGACTACACTTTTTGCCCTAATCAATCTTTTACCCATATGGTTGTCCAACTTTGCAAACAAACAAAAACACCGTCTAAGCACCCCTCGGTCCTACCCCTCGTGTCTGGTGGTCTACACTGCACTACAAAGTTTCTCAAACTTTTACGAAAAAATTTACTATGCTCTGGTGTACCTCCGAACATCTTGATTGGCAAATACTAAAATCTTGTCATGAATGATGAATCTTGTAGGAATTGTAAAAATCTCTAACTTCAAGAAAACCACACCCATCATTGAAAACCTCTTCTATCACCCAAATCAATCAACTTCACCAGGCTCAATCAACGCATGATTAGGGTTACAGCTCAAACTTGTGCGTAATCATTTTCATTTGGTGCCTCTTGGGAATCTCATTCGAAACTTAATAACCGAATTTTGGCATCCTTGGAATTAATTTGAGTCAACGCCTTGCAAATGTATGGTTTATCTATTACTATCTCGGCCGCGTCCATGCTAATGTATTGAGACTCTTTGCCTTCGGTCGATGCATAACTAACTGTGGGATTTTTGTATATCGTCCCCCGGGATGGGGATTTCGAGATCTTCTCTTCTTGGAGCAAATAATCACATTGCTCGACATGCTGGGGTAGTTCATACATATCCCGAAAGTTTGCCCCCAAGAACTTCTTTTTATATTCCACATCGAGGCCATTCAGAGCGAGTCTGACAAATTTGACTTCGGGTAAAGTCACTCGGCACCAATTCCTGGCCGATTTGAATCTGGTAAGATAATCCATTGGTGACTCATCAGATGCTTGAGCCATCCTTGCTAATGAAGAAACTGACATTTCCATCCCTGGCTGATAAAACTGCTCGTAAAATTTCTTGACCAACTCCTCCCAACTTTGGATGGAATCAGGAGGGAGGTTAATATACCAAGCAAATGCTAAGCTGGTCAACGAAAAGTTGAACAGTCGTAGCTTATAAAAGTCACTATTAACATCTTCGCATTGTGCGGTAAAATGAGCCACATGTTCCAACGAAGACAGGGACGATTCATCGGCAAAAAGGCTAAAATATGGGATTTTGAAACCTTTAGGGTATTCGAACTGTTCCACATAAGCTGGATACGGATGGATAAATTTAGGGAACTTCGGCCTTTTTTTCATGGTCGAATCGATCATTCGCTGAACCTCGGTCATATCAACGGGTGTGGCTTCTACTTTATGGTCGGATCCACTTGACTTACTATTCGATCCTCCTCATTTTTTAGAGTCAATTGGCTTGAGCCGAGCAGGGATTGACTCGGCTTGTACAATTGGTGATAGATTATTTCTTGGTGGCAAGTGCTGGAAAAGATCGAAAGACCTGCCGTCGCTGACCTTACTAACCAGTATTTCGAGCAATCTGGTTTGTGTCTCACTGGTACTGCGTATCACGTCATGCAGTTTATCGATTCCTCGACTAAGGGTCTGTTTAACCGTCCGAGACTGCTCGTTAAGTCGTTTTCGAAGAAACGATCTTGTTGGTGGATCAGATCCTTCACCACCATCCTCGTCACAATCCTCCAATATCCCTTCATTGAGAATGCAGGTGTTTCTGTTAGGGATTTCTAGATTGCGAAGTTGACCGTCGAGATTAACTTCCCTTTCTCGACGAGTCGCGCTTGTGGACTCAGGTGTCATGGCATTAAGGGGATTCTGTGCCTGTGGCACACTTTGCCCTATGTTCTAATTGGCAAATCGGTTGTTGATTTTCCCATAGCTGTTTTCTTTTTTACCGATCGCGTTTCAATTGGCATGAACTTCGTAGTTTAGCACTAGGTCCCACTGGGCGTGCCAAAATGTTGACCCTAAAAACTACCAAGCCTACGTGGCGTGCAGGCCGAGTAATCTATAAGCTAACTAAGTCATTCGGTTGAATGCAGGGCGTGCCAACTTGTCGGTCGAGGAGTAAAATTTGTTGATGTTACGTTGGGTGCACAGCTGACTTCTGCGTCTTGCGATTGCGATCGAGGAAGGAACACGTCTCGGCCTCTTGGTTCTCGAACCTGAAGACAAGGCTACTATTCTTACGAAGTTCACGAATCATCGTCGTTGGATTCTGTCACAGTGATGGTATTCGTCAGAGTAAACTCACGCCGAATCGACACCAAAGTGTAAGGGCATAAATACTTAAAGCGGATATAAGTCTTAATAGTGAACGTAGTTCGGCCGTCTGAATGCCGAACTTTAAATCCCACTTGAGAGTATCCAATCATAAAATAACTCGGCGTGCAATGCGCCGAGCTTAGTAAGCTGTAACACCTCACCTCGCCGAGAAGGCTAATGAGATGACCTCGATCAATAAGGATTCAGAAATCCTTCTCAACCGAGACTTGGATAGGTAACCAACCGTCCTCGCCGCAGTGCTGTTGATGCTAACAGAAGATGCTGCGAGATCGGCTGATTCTACGGCGACAGAGCTATCTATGCCGACTAAAGATATCACCGATTGCTTTCACAGTGCTGTTCATGCCAACGGAAGATGTGTCAGCAAAAAGAGAAAATAAAAAATCTCAAAGTTGTTGAGAGAGTTTGTGCAGGGCAGTTGTGTGTTGAATTGGAGGGGGTTTGAACAATGCACAGCCTCTTTTATTTATAGCATCAGATACTTCCTAAGCAGAGTTAATCCGAGTAGTTAAACCCTACTCGGATTAGGACTTCTTCTTCTAATCAAACACCATCTTGAGAACTCCTACTCCCATCAGGATTTTGGACCTAACCTTTTTATCAGGCCGTATTCAAAATGTGTCTCGACTTCCTCATCTCACCGGGACTCCTTATCACATTAGGATTTCTGTTAAACGTAGAATTTTCCACGCCTCTTCCTTACCCAAGCCGCTCTTTTTCCCAATGGGGCTCGACCGACTCTAATTAAGCGGCCCATGAACAAAACGACCCCTAACAATTAATCCTTCCGGGCCGAGAATGATTCCACACTCGGTCCAAAGCAATATTTATGGCATAAACATTGCCCCTTCGCTTCTGAGGTCTTCGACCTAAATTCTTTGGTCGAGCTCTGACCTTGAAGAAGTGAAACTAATACTCAGAATCCAAATACTCTATTTCCAGGACGCATTTATGGAGCACGATTGCATGATCTTGATTCTGCTGACCAATTCACCACGTGGCATCCTTTAACACGACTAACCCCTAATAGTGACGTTTAAAGCGTGTGGCTCACTGAACCGTCTTACCATCATGACCTTGTTGCTGAAACAACCATGCCACCTTGATCCGCGAACCATTCAACATCGTGCAGACCCCAAAACGTCTTTCACCATAAATCTCACTGCCACACGCAATCGTGCGCCCCCCAAAACATGAAACCCTCGGTCTTCTCAACTAGATTCTCTGAATGTTCATAATGATTAGTGAATTCTTCGGTCGATTTTACCCTTCATTTTGAATTTTAAACGATTGCCATTCCTTCCACAGTTTTATAAATACCGAAATTCCCTCATTTATACTTTACGCTTTCAAATTCTCTGAAATTTCTTGCCATCGCTCTCCAGTGAATCCCCTTATTCCAGATCTTCGTTTTCAAACCCCCAACCCAGAAAACTCCTCTCGTGTCGCATCTTCAACCTACTTACAATGGCCTCCTTCATCTCCAAGCTTTCCAAGGAATATGACCAATGCCAGAAAATTATTGATCGAAGTTCGATCAAAACCATATGCTTTGAAAGTGACATGAACACCCCTCATCAAATCCTTGGTCATCTCTTCAAAGCGGCGGTACCACCAACCATCACTGGACTTCTCAAGAAGCACTACCTATCACCCTTGCTGCAAGGGTTTGAATGGTCGAAGTGGGACCTGGCAAGGCCTCAAGGTTCATGGCCCTCGACCACTACAACCTGGGTAGCTTGGGTCGTACGAATGGAAAAACTCTTCGGCGAGCAATGGAAAGTCCTAGGCATCTACGACGCCATTCACCTCTCATCTATGGAAGTCGTCCTGGACAAGGAGCTCCTCCTAACAGCCTTATGTTTCTGGTGTTCGGCCACCAATACCATGGTCCTCCCTTTCGGCCCCATTGGTCCCACCATCATTGACATTACTGCCATCTTAGGGACTTTCCCGATTGGAATCCCAATCGACGCCGCCCTCTCTGGGTACCCGTCGAACCTTGAACTGAAGGCATTTTTCGACAAACGGGCTTTTGAGACGCTGACCGGTGAAGGCCAAGCACCCTCGAAAGAAGAGGTTCATAAACTTCACAAGAACTTCTTCAACTATAACACCCTCTATCTTTATTTTGCCGGCCGAGAAAAAGAGGCTCTGTGAGAAGAGGAACACGAGGCTTTCCTCTTCTATTGGTACAACAAATTTATCTGTTGTACCAAATCCAATAAGTGTCTGGTCGAGAACATGCCAGCAGCCGAAACCCTAGCTAGCGGTCACACTCTGGCACTCAGCCCAGCCATTCTCGCCCATCTCCTACGCTGCTTGGCTGAAACAACCCTAGATAAGGTCGACCCGCACCAGAATGGTCCCCTCTGGGTCTTCCAACTCTGGTTGCAGGTTTACTTCGCTACTCTTCGGCCAACGATTGCTGATTTCTCACCTACGGAAATGCTCGGCCCTCAGCTGGCTTCTCGGCCAACACCCTCTCACCAAGCTGAAGAGGTGTTCAGATACTTTTTCGCTCTCGACGATCTTTCTAACTACGAGTTCGTCGAGAATACCCTTCGTTGATCAGGCTTCCTACATCAGCGTGGGGCGCGGATGAAGATGCTGACCTTCGTCAATCCTAGAGGTATTTCGTGCTTACCCACGACCTGCCTCTCGGCTGTGATGGTCACCGAGCGAGATGGGAAATGTATCATCCCAACTTCCTCGCTCGGCAACTTGGCTACCTCCAAGGTTACCCAGTCCCCCTTCTCTCCTCACGATCCGTCCTAAGCCGCGGACGCGAACCTGGTTCTTCATAAAAGGAATGCAATGACGCTAAAAAGGAGTTCCAGGAGCGATGCTAAAAATTTCTCCTTCGATTGGTCACTCTAGAATCTCTTAACACCGATACCTTCGGCGATTGGTGGGAAGAATACACTCATAGCTTCTTCAACGCACTGGTCGAAGATGTCATTAACAAGATCTTCGACGATCGTCCCCACAAGGCTCCTGCTCCCCAACCTAAAGAGGCTACCCATGGTATATAGCTTCTTTTATATATTTAGATATATATATCCTTATTGTTATTGACTTGGCTTTCAATTCTCAGGCAGCCGAGCATCGAAAAAGGTAGAAGCGGTGGCTGTAATTGCAGCCAAGAAAAAGGCAATCCTCTATTCCAAGCCTAGCAAACGACCCCGACAAGAGACTGAGACGGTCGCCGTAGTCCCTCGTCCAACAAAACGCGTCAAGAAATTGGCAAACAAAGGGCAACGAGAAATTCATGTCATCTCTAGCCAAACGACGGGAACAGCCACTCCCGATGCTTCTTCTTCCACCCCAGCCTTATGCATCCCGACGGTCGTGCAGCCGGCTCCGACAGGTCAGGCGCCCAAAGCTCATCTTGACCCTCCAGTCATGACCGAGCCAAAGACTGCTCTACTGGTCGAGCCAGCGACTCCTCCGCCACCAGCCGAACCAACCACTTCTCCACTGGTCGAGAAAATGACAGCTCTGGAGCCAATCGTTACCCCTGTCTTGGAGAAAATGACTTCAGTGGCGAAGAAAACACCCTCAAAGATTCCAAGATAATTAGCGATCATCTTAGAGGTATAATTGTGTGGTTGGTAATTTTCTTTTTCAATTAATGTTAGAATTTATAACAAACTTTATTCCAGGATGATGAGAGTGACGAAATTCCGCTGGAAAGTCATCCTCGACCAACCAATCCACTTCCTGCGGTCGAAACAATCGGCCAGGTTGATCCCCCTGCGGCCGATCATGGAAAGGGTCTTGCCGTTGAAACTGAAACAACGGCGGAGACACCAATTCATCCACAGGATCAAAACCTAGGCATCCCTCCCCAGGAAGCCACTTTTGCCTACGTAAGCACCCTTATTATTGTTCTCTTAATCACTCTCATGCCTAAGAATTCTAAACCAGAAAAATATTAAATGTCAGGTGCCCACGTTTTCATTTCACCGAAAATTTTATACGCAGATAGGCGTTATCTATATCTCTTGGCCACCTCAGTGGCCGTCAAATGTAGATAACCTTCATCGGCCGCGTGAATTGAGAAGTAGCTTAAAATATTGGGCTCGACCATTGAGCTCTCTGGGTTTGAGTAACGAACCAGCAGACATGGCCGAAGTCTCTTCTCGGCAGGTCTATCATTTCCCCTTCTTATTTTCTGAAGATTTAGCTTATTCTAACAACTCATTTTCATGCAGCCTTCATGGGAAGTCGAATTTGACGCCCTTCTCTCGACCACTTCGGGGGTAGCTGGCCCTTCGGCGACCACAGCCGGGCCTTTCTCGATAGCCGAATGCAACGTGCTTGTTAAGCTACAAGAACTCTTTTCTCTTTCAGCTTCACAAATTCTTGAACGCAAGGGTCTCAACTTCGTGGGTGGGTGTCTTAATAATCTCGCCGTTGAAGGTCTCTTGAGTACTAAAGCTATCACTCAAACGTCTTTTACCCTGGAGCGAACCCGAGAGTTTTTTACCGTTTTTGAAAAAGCTTTCCATGCCGAGGCTGACTTGAAGGCTGCGACTGCTACTCGAGACACCCTTCGTAAACATCTTTAGACGTTAACTCGGCATACGATTTCGCTTCGACCCACTTAGTGAAGTAGTCGGTTGCTACCAGTATCCATGCATGCTTGGCAGCCCTAGAAGATGGTATGATTTTGCCGATTACGTCCATATCCCATCCTCTAAACGGCCATGGTTTAGTGACCGAGTGTAATGACTCGGCCGGGACCCTTTGTATAGAACCATGAATCTGACACTGTATGCACGCTCGTGTGAACTCGATACAATCCTTTAATATACTTGGCCAAAAGTAGCCGTGCCGTTGAAGCAGCCATCACATTTTATGTCCGGACTGATGAGCTCTGTAAATCCCTTCATGGACCTCTATGATTGCCTGAACAACCTCTTAGGGGCCGAGGAATAACAGTAATAAACCATCATCACCTTTTCGGTATAACTCGTTTTGATACATGACATAGTTTATGGCATGAACTCTTATCTTGCAACCGTGTTTGCCATTGGGGTTGTCAAGATACCGCATAATGGGCCTTCGCCAATCATCTGGTATTGCCTCGATGACATAAACATCTATAAGGTCTTGTCGATCTAACAACGAAGGTAAAGACATGACTCTTGTGCGTATCACGTTATCGCATAGGAGAACTTGCTGGTTAACCAAGACCGGGTATAACCGTCGTAACACGGGTATTTCTCGGTCTAGCTTGCCCCCCCAGGAGTTGTGCACCGGAGGCGATTTGAGCCAATTCATCCGCATTGGTGTTATGAATCCGGGAAATATGTTCAAAGGTAATACTATTGAAAGATTCGGCTAAATAGCTGGCAACCATGTGGTAAGGTGCCAGGGTACAACTCATGCACCGAAAAGAACCATTAAGTTGGTTAATCACAAGTTCAGAGTCGCCGAAGATAAGGGCACGGGTCACCCGTAAGTCGTGAAGGATACCAAAGCCGATGATAAGGGCTTCGTATTCGGCCTGATTATTTGTGCAATCAAAATCAAGTTTGAACGAAAAGTACCAACGATCGTGGTGTGGGGATTGAATAACAATTCCAGCACCAGCCGAAGATGAAGTACTCAAGCCATCAAAGTACATCGTCCAGTAATTATCGCGCGTTTCAACCATGCCGATTTCGATGTCGTTGCCCCCGAAGCTATACGGTGAGGGATGGTGGGCGAGGAAATCAGCCAGGGCTTAACCTTTGACAGTTTTCTGAGGCACATATTGCAAGCTGAATTCGGACAGCGCCATTGTCCATTTCCCAATTCGGCCTTTTACTATTGGCTGAGTGAGCATGTAACGGATGACGTCGGTCTGGGTAATGACTTGGGTGACCGACGGGAGCATGTAATGCCTAAGCTTTGATGCGGCGAAAAATAAAGCGAGGCAAAGCTTCTCAACGACAGAATAATTGATCTCTGGTTGGTTGAGATTTCGACTAAGATAAAAAATGGCTTGTTCCCGATCGATTTCGTTATCTTGTACAAGAAGACAACCGATGGATTCTTCGGCCACCGAAATATATAGCTTAAGAGGTTTACCGCGCTGAGGTAGGACGAGGACATGGGGCGTTGTAAGGGAGACCTTGATTTGCGTAAAAGCCGCTTGATGCTCGTCACCCTACTCAAATTTGTTGGAGTTTTTAAGTTTCAACAACGTAGAAAACGCTTTCATTTTGCCTGTCGAATTTGATATGAATCGACGAACAAAATTTATCTTGCCGAGTAAGAACTGTAGTTGCTTCTTCGTCGTCGGTGATAGGGCATCAATAATCGCGCAAGCTTTGTTCTCATCTACCTCGATGTCGCGATGGTGGACAAGAAATCCTAAGAAGTTACCGGTCGACACACCGAAGGTGCATTTGGCCGGGTTCATCTTAAGGTTATGCTTACGCATGAGGCGGAAAGCTTGCCGAAGATCATTAATATGCGTTCGGCGACTTTTCGATTTAACCACGACGTCATCAATATATACTTCTACGGTTGTGCTGATCATGTCATGAAAAATAGTGTTCATCACTCGTTGATATATGGCTCCAGCATTTTTTAGACCGAATGGCATGACTACCCACTCGTAGGTTCTAAGTGCCCCCGGGCAGCGAAAAGCAGTTTTATGAACATCGACCTCGGAAATGAATATCTGGTTATAACCGACATGTCCATCCATGAATGATAATATCTCATGGTTAGCCGCGGCGTCGATTAGCAAATCTAAAATCGACATGGGATATGCATCCTCAGGCGTTGCTAGATTCAAAATTTGAAAATCAATGCAGATGCGTAGGGCCCCATTTTTCTTTAATACTGGTATGATATTCGCCAACCAGTCGACGTATCGGGCAGTGTGGATAAATCCGGCATTCAAAAGTCGAACAATTTCATCTTTAATGCCGAGTTGTACTTCGGTCGAGAACCGTCGAGGAGGTTATCGAAAAGGCATGCATCCAGGTTTGATACGTAATTCATGCTCGACAAGTGCACGGTCAAGGCTAGGCATCTCATGATAGCTCAACGCAAAACAATCTTTAAACTCAAGAAGTAGTTGACGGAGTTCAACTTTCATGGTATGGGGTAGTAACGCACTAATAAACAACGGCCGAGGATCGTCAGTTGTCCTAACATTGATTTCCTCTAGAAGATCTTGAACTTGGGGCTGATTGTCTTCGAGTTCGGCCGGTGCGACCTGAACTTTATCCAACGATAGTACTGGGCCGTTATCTTCCTCGGCCAGGAATTTGATTAAGTTGATGCCCGAATGTGGGTGCTTAGAAATAGCATACCAATGAGCCAGCAGGCATTCCATCGTGGATGAAACCGCGGCCCGACGCCTTTCGCTGTTAATGTCAATCATCAGTGGTTGGGAGCAAATTAGCCAAACCAAGTCTCGCCGAATCCTGGTGGACAGTCTTAGTGCCTACCTCGATGGCTTTCTGGACTGAGATTCGAGTCGGCCGTCCCTCTGCATTAAAACCTTGTAGGGTAATATAGCCGACGTGATCATCATAATAGCGGGCCTGAATCATGTTGGTTTCAAATGGCTGAGTATCAGCTGGGTGGACCACGACCGTTTACCATCCCAAAAAATAAGGACTTGGTATAAAGAAGAAGGAATGCAATTCGTTTGATGAATCTAATCCCTACTAAGCAAAGCATTATATTCGGTTTTTGAGTCGACGATAAAAAATACAGTCATGTGATTGTGACCTGCAATGTTGACCTCTAGAGGGAGTACCCCTTTGGTCTGAGACTTGTTAACGACAAAGCTACTCATGGTGATTCATGAAGGAATGAGTTCGTCGGTGGATCGTTGTAATGCTTTCATGACAGATACAGGCATGATATTGACTGTCGCTCCGCAATTGACGAAAATCTTGGAGATTAGGTAACCTTCAATATGGGCCGTGACATACAATGGTTTTAAATGTTAAAGATTAGTTGAAGAGGAACGGGGAAACGAGATGTCCAAGGCTGTTTTAAGTTTATCATCGCAGTTAGTTGACTCGTCCTCATGAGTAGTGACAAAATCAACCTGTGTTGCCTTCTCGGCGACCACATCGCCGTCCAAAGAACTTGGTTGGTGTGTAGTCAACTGAAATTCGGCAAGAATGACATGGACTATGCTGATTTCCATATTTCAAGGATTGAAGGGCCCATTGGATCCTGGTCGTCATCTTCCAGAGTGGGGAGCACTATATCATTGTGTGTTGGAGCATTAGCGGCCAATTCGCTGTGTGTCTCAACATATTCAGGCACTTGTGTCACACAATCCGACGATGTATCCTATTGGCCGTCGTCTTTGGACTTGCATGCATCTGGCGTCTGATTCTGCTCCTGCCGTATTTGGCGAGCTCGTTCTTCATAGGCGATCCGGGTGTTCCTAGTGTCCAGGTAAGCGTCCAGACGTGCCACCCATTCTGTCTCATCGGCATTTAAACCGAACAAGGAGACAGCCGAAAAGACTTCAAAGTGATATCGAAGGTGTTGAAGGTCGTCGAGAGAAAAAGGAAGCTCGGCTATATTAATGTCCGTGTATGGATCGACCTCAAAGTCGAGAACCCTAGCTCTCGAATGTGCTGGAATCTGGCTTTCATTGCCGGATCGGTGGTTTTTTGGATGATCTGCTCCGCATCGGGGGAAGTTAATGCCAGATCAAGAGCTTCTTGGCAGGCCTTGGGCAACCCATATAAATCATTGGCGAAATATGTCTTGTGAAATTCTTTCATATATTCTAATGATTCGTCGAGGAATGGGGGATGCAGATTTTGTCGAACTTTGATTAGAGGTTCTTTCAACGGTGACAGAGGCAGTTGGCTTTTGGCCTCTTTCTTAAATTGTTCGAAACGAGCTTTCATTTCGCTGGGACGAAGAATAAGCTTGATGCGCTTCTCAGCTGCTTCAATGGTAGTTTCGAAGTCCCGATTAGTTTCCTTCTGCCCTTGTAATTCAGCCATGATTGTTGGGGTTGGCCGATCATCTCCGTTTCCTGCCGTCTCTTTTGGCTGCCATTTAGTGGCCGAGACAGGCTGGGCAGCTTGTCGTCAAGCCAAACAATCTATACGCTGACGTCGACGTTTCTGGGATTTGGACAGCGCGTTATACATGCCGGTAGGAGAATTGTAGCTATACCAACGTTGATCATGTGGTTCAGGTGGCCTGAAGGTTTTTTGATTTGCTGATGAGCTCGAACTACTGGAATTGCGGGAATAATAGTCCTTGTTGTAAAAAGGTACGTCGAACTCAAGGCGCCGTCTGACCGATGTAGGTCCGTCCATCTGTTTTCTTGGGCCGAGCCTGTCGAATACTTTCTGGCGCTGGCCTTCACTAGATTCCTTTGAAGGTTTTGCTGCAATTGTCGATTGGTGTTATGATGTTGGCATCTGCATCAGAGACAGTTTCCCCTTGGGCTCGGTCAATACAACACGTGCCTTACAATTGCTACACAGAACTATCTGCCTGCGATTCCCATCTTCACTGGAGTCTGACATGGACTCGACTATGGCAGGTCCTGAGAGTTCAGTGGGTGGTGCATTAGAAAACAAGTCGATCTTGAGTTGAGGTTGGGAACCTTTCTTTAGGATCTGTGGTACTATTGGCCCATCATTTTCTTCGTTGTTGTAGTTCGACATTGGTTCGATTATTGCTGGTCCTGATAACTCGGTAGGTGGCGTGTTGGGAAATAGATCTATCTTAAGTCGAGGCCGAGAGCTTTGCTTCCGGATGTGCTGTACTGGGGTACATTCGACCATCTATTTTCCTTTACTTTTGGGGAAAGCGGGCGTCTGCCATGCCGACTGTCGCTGAAGGGAATGGATCCGTATCAACCGCCATGCGTTTTTCAGGAAACTTTAGCTTTCCTTTGTCAATCCAACTTTGGATATCATCACGAAATACGACACAATTGTTTGTGGCATGCTTGGTCGAGTTATGATATTTACAATATGTCTTTCCTTTAAGCTCTTCGACCGTGGGAATATTATGCCCTGGCCGAAGCTTGATGATTTTTGCTGATAGCAATTGATCAAAAATCGCTTCGACCTTTGTAATATCAAAGGTGTAAACTTTTGAAGTCTTCGTAGTTCCTTCCGTGGTCGAGCGAATTTTGGCATCCTTGGAATTAATTTGAGTCAACGCCTTGCAAATGTATAGTTTATCTATTACTATCTCAGCCGCGTGCACGTTGATGTATTGAGACTCTTCGCCTTCGGTCGATGCATAACTAACTGTGGGATTTTTGTATATCGTCCCCCGAGATAGGGATTTCGAGATCTTTTCTTCTCGGTGCAAATAATCATATTGCTCAACATGCTGGGCTAGTTCATACATATCCCGAAAGTTTGCCCCCAAGAACTTCTTTTTGTATTCCACATCGAGGCCATTAAGAGCAATTCTGACAAATTCGACTTCGGGTAGAGTCACTCAGCACCAATTCCTGGCCGATTTGAATATGGTAAGATAATCCATTGGTGACTCATCAGATGCTTGAGCCATCCTTGCTAATGAAGAAACTGACATTTCTATCATTGGCCTATAAAACTGCTCGTGAAATTTCTCGACCAACTCCTCCTAACTTTGGATGGAATTATGAGGGAGGTTAATATACCAAGCAAATGCTGAGCCGGTCAATGAAAAGTTGAACAGCCGTAGCTTATGAAAGTCACTATTAACATCTCCGTATTTCGCGGTAAAACGAGCCACATGTTCCAAGGAAGACAGGGACGATTCACCGGTAAAAAGGCTAAAATCTGGGATTTTGAAACCTTTAAGGTATTTGAACTGTTCCACATAAGCCGGATACGAATGGATAAATTTAGGGAACTTCGGCCCTTTTTTCATGGCCGAATCGATCATCCGCTGAACCTCGGTCATATCAACGAGTGTGGCTTCTACTCTATGGTCGGATCCGCCTGACTTACTATTTGATCCTCCTCCTTTTTCAGAGTCAATTGGCTTGAGCCGAGCAGGGATTGACTCGGCCTATACAATTGGTGACAGATTATTTCTTAGTGGCAAGTGTTAGAAAAGATCGAAAGACCTGCTGTTGCTGACCTTACTAACCAGTATTTCGAGCAATCTGGTTTGTGTCTCACTGGTACTGCGTATCATGTCATGCAGTTTATTGATTCCTCGACTAAGCTTCCGTTCAACTGTCCGAGACTGCTCATCAAGTCATTTTTTAAGAAACGATCTTGTTGGTGGATCAGATCTTTCACCACCATCCTCGTCACAATCCTCAATTATCCCTTCATTGAGAATGCAGGTGTTTTTGTTAGGGATTTCTAGATTGTGAAGCTGACCGCCGAGATTAACTTCCCTTTCTCGACGAGTCGCGCTTGTGGACTCAAGTGTCACTGCGTTAAGGGGATTCTGCACCTGTGGCACACTTTGCCCTATGTTCTGAATTGGCAAATCGGTTGTTGATTTTCCCATAGCTGTTTTCTTTTTTCCTGATCGCGTTTCAATTGGCATGAACTTTGTAGTTTAGCACTCGGTCCCACTGGGCGTGCCAAAATGTTGACCCTAAAAACTACCAAGCCTACCTGGCGAGCAGGCCGAGTAATCTATAAGCTAACTATGTCCGTCGGTTGAATGCAGGGCGTGCCAACTCGTCGGTCGAGGAGTAAAATTTGTTGATGTTACGTTGGGTGCGCGGCTGACTTCTGCGTCTTGTGAGTGCAACTGAGGAAGGAACACTTCTCGGCCTCTTGGGTTCTCGAACTTGAAAATAAGGCTACTATTCTTACCAAGTTCTTGAATCATCGTCGTTGGATTCAGTTACAGTGATGGTATTCGTCAAAGTAAACTCACGTCGAATTGACACCAAAGTGTAAGGGCACAAATACTCAAAGCGGATATAAGTCTTAATAGTGAACGTGGTTCGACCGTCTGAATGCCGAACTCTAAATCCCATTTGAGAGTATCCAATCATAAAATAACTCGGCGTGCAATGCACCGAGCTTAGTAAGCTGTAACACCTCACCTCATCGAGAAGGCTAATGAGATGACCTCGATCAATAAGGATTCGCAAATCCTTCTCGACCGAGACTTGGATAGGTAACCAACCGTCCTTGCCGCAGTGCTGTTGATACCAATGGAAGATGTTGTAAGATCGGCTGATTCTACGAGGATAGAGCTATCTATGCCGACTGAAGATATCACCGATTGCTTTCACAGTGCTGTTGATGCTAACGGAAGATGTGTCAGCGAAAAGAGAAAATAAAAAATCTCAAAGTTGTTGAGAGAGTTTGCGCAGGGCAGTTGTGTGTTGAATCGGATGGGGCTTGAACAATGCACAACCTCTTCTATTTATAGCATCAGATACTTCCTAAGCAGAGTTAATCCGAGTAGTTAAACCCTACTCGGATTAGGACTTCTTCTTCTAATCAAACACCATCTCGAGAACTCCTACTCCCATTAGGATTTTGGACCTAGCCTTTCTATCAGGCCGTATTTAAAATGTGTCTCGACCTCCTCATCTCACCGGGACTCCTTATCACATCAGGATTTTTGTTAAACGTAGAATTTCCCACGCCTCTTCCTTACCCAGGCCGCTCTTTTTCCCAATGGGGCTCGACCGACTCTAATTAAGCAGCCTATGAACAAGATGACCCCTAACAATAAATCCTTCCAGGTCGAGAATGATTCCACACTCGGCCCAAACCAATATTTTGGGCCTAAACAGTACCTCAGAACATCTTGATTGGCAAATACTAAAATCTTGTCATGAATGATGAATCTTGTAGGAATTGTAAACAACTCTGACTTCAAGAAAACCACACCTATCATTGAAAACCTATTTTATCACCCAAATCAATCAACTTCACCAGGCTCAATCTACGCATGATTAGGGTTACAGCTCAAACTTGTGAGTAATCATTTTCATTTGGTGCCTCTTGGGAATCTCATTCGAAACTTAATAACCGAATTTGACCGCCATCACCTATTATGGTCCATGTCTTATTCCCTCATCAAACAAATCATGCTTTGTACATCCAAGTTAAGCTCAAGCCATTGGTAAACTTGGCAATTTCTCACACGATCTGTTAACACGACATGTAAATAACAAAAAAATAATTGGCTTCAGATCAACACGATAACTAATTAGATCATTATCAAGTCACACGATAAGAACCCATTAATAATGAGTCCTTAACATGTTTACATGAGGGTGACACACGGATAACTTGTTTCGACACGTTAAGAAAAAAGTTATTTTGATGATTTTAATTTTTTAAACTACTAAAAATACTTACTATAAAATACAATAGCCATAGAGTATATGTATATATTGTATATTAAATATGTATTATTGTATTATTATTTTATTTATATATTTTTAAAGTATACTATAGGCCAAGATTAATAAAAAAAATTATAAAACACATTAAAAATAAAATATCAAGTAATTTATAAATACCAAACACATTAAAAAATTATAATAATTAATTTACAAGTGCAAAAAATGTGAAAAATGATCGCATCCTCTAAGCTTTGAGGATGGGTACATTGTCGTTTGAATTTTTAAAACCATACAAACCCTCATGAATAATATTTTTAAGGGAGTTCAAAATAAATAAAATTCATAATCATTAATGTACAAGTCTGAAAAATGTGAAAGTATATATAAATGTTATTGCATCCCCTACGCTTGGACGATGGTTACACGATCATTTAGATTTTTAAAACCCTCAAAATCTCATGAATAGTGTTTTTTTTAGTGCAAAATTAATATATCAAGCCAAGGTTACAATACCATTTCTCTTAGTGATTGATGAAAATTGAAGGGTTTTATTGTAAAAAACGTGCAAGGTTCCTCAACCTTGAAACATAACTCCCTTCATTTTGCATATCCTTGAACATTTGGTATTTTATAGTAATGTCCCTTCCTATTCTCATCCCCTTCCCTCCCCTCCTCTCACACTTTGTTTTTGTCTTATTATCTGTATAAAAAAAATCAATATAAGATGTTGACATGACTTAACTGTAACCATTCAAGTAGAAAGGGAGAGAAATTAGGAGGGGAGAGAATCCTCCTCCTTTTCCATTAGGCTCTTCTTTTTTTTTAGTGAAACGATAGCGTTAGTAAGTTAAATGTTAGATTACCCACCGACGGGGTTCGAACTCACGTCGTCATGCAAGGGCACAACACATTTCCATCACTGTGGTAAAGGTTTTGAAGTAATATTTATGTGACAATGTGGTAAGCATATACTAATTTAATATTATGTTTTTCATTTTTTTTTTTGTCAAAATATGTTTTTCATTTTCATTATTTATTGATTTAAAAATATATTTTTATTAACGGGTAACGGATCGGGTCATATTACTTGGTAATATTAACAGGTCGGTTTCAAGTCAGGTCATATTACCCGTTTACTTTAACGGGTGTTACACGACACGACCCTTTAATATTTATATCATGAAAACGACACAAACACGAAAAACACAACACGAATGTCAGGTCTGGCTGTAAGAGACCCTCATCATCTCCAATGCAAAGACTCAAATCTTAAATCAATTTACGGAGAAAATATTGAACTAAAAACTCATGCTGAGTTTTAACAATTTGGTTATGTGCATAGGAGATGATTGGACTCCAATCTAAAATCTCATTTTTCTTGGTTGAATAACTTTTTTGCTAGTTGAGATGAGCTCTACCTCGGACTTAAATCTCATATTGAGACCCAAATTTGGGTCTCTACTTTGCCAGAGACTTATATATGAGCTTTATGTCTCTGGTGCATTTGGAAACATATTCAAACTTAAATATAAGATTTCAGTCCTAAATTTCCAATGAATTAGAGATATTCTTATATTTGGCTTTTGATAATATAAAAAAAAACTTTCAAGATTGAATGCCGCTGCACTAAATGATCACGGGCAGCTCTATCTTTGTGGAGTTATTCGTCAACTTTACTTGGCTTTGTGACACCATTAAACTGCAACTTGAAGTCTCTTACATTGAAATCCTAAAAAACTGTTTCACCTTCAAAGTTTAAGAGACATCGCTCTTCAAAAAGTTTAAGAGGCATCATTATACACAGATTTCCTTGTGATTGAGATCCAATTACCTTGGAAAATTTGTATTATTGAACATAACAAGAAGAAAAGACTGCAATTATGCATCACTAATATTTTTTACTTTTAAAAACTCTTTTCGATCAAACATTTGCATACTTGACTTGGAATGGTCATCACGCTGATCTCAAATTTAAGACATTTTCCAATGTAAACAGAACACTGTCACGTAATGTTATTATTTAACTAAAATTAGTGAAATATATCAATTTTATCACCCATTGATCAAAGTTCTAAAAAACACTAGGCGCTAGTCGGGTGGCGAGCTAGGGCCTAACGCCTAGGTAGTTAGGCGGGGCCTAGGCGAGCACTTAAGCAGATTTAAGTAAATCTATTATATTTCGTATAAATAAGTGTCTACTTATACTTATATATATATATATAACTTCATCATAAACTATAAAATAGAATGACATATATATTATAAAGTATTGAAACATAATGAAAACATGAGGAACAAGCATATAATATGTGTTCATTTAAGTATTAAAAAAGTCTTACAATTTATTGAAAAAAAATAAAATGCAAAATTAAAGTTATCTATTTTCTATCAAAATGAGTCGCAACTTAGGCGGACGCTTAGGCGAGTCTGGGCAGGCTAAGCGGGAGCCTAGACGGTTTAGGCGGGCGCCAACAGGTCTAGGTGCCCTTTCTTAATTTTCAAACGCCTAGGTATTAATTGGGACGGTGGCTAGCAGCCTAGCGCCTAAGCGGAGATTTTTAGAACAGTGTCACTGGTATTAATGTTACATCTCGCGTCGAGTGTTATCTTGAAAGAAACTCGAAATATTATTAAAGGTTTCACTCTGAAAGTCTAGTGCACATAGATTTGTTTCCTCAAACTTGATAAGCTTGATGACTCTAAACGTGTGTATAATTCAGTAGCTTCCACAATATGAATTGCAAGTGGAAGGGAAAGAAGGGGACAAAATCTCACAAACAGAAAACAAAAGCAGATCCGTTGCAGATCAAAGGCACATTTTATTTTTATTGCATATTCATGAGCTCTCGCTCTCTCTCTCTCTCTCTCTCTCTCTCTCTCTCTCTCTCTCTAAACTTGGCTGTTGCTCTGGACGCTTATTTTGATGCTGCTTGGGCTCGGCGTTTGATGACAGAAAGAGAGAGACGACTCTGCTCGAATCTCAAACACTTGCCAAAAACTCTAAGCACCAAAAAGAAGGTGGGGTGTTTGGACCACCACCAACTCCATTTTCTTCATGCAGCTCCAACCGAATTCAAGGCTTTGCTATTTGGTAGTGTGGGTGTTGTGGAATGCATGAGGCACGAAAGATAGGAGAAACATTTTCATGCAATCTTACGATAACAACGTCATATACTGTTATTAATTCACGTGTTATAGTATGAATGAATGAAAAGTTTATACTTTAGATAATATTATCATAAAAAGTACATGTTATATGAGTAGATTGATAACATCACGTGACGGTATTACGATGACCCGAAAAATATCTCACAAGATAGCTCTCTTACAAAGTGTAATAGTAAGGCTGCATTAAACTAAAATTTGTGAGACACGATTACACGTGATTTGGAACATGCACGTGGTAGTAGTAAAAGTTGTTCAAATTTGGTCTTGGAGAATTTTTGGGAGCCAGCCCCATATAAAGATGAGGTGGTGGAAAGGCTAACAGTCACAAATGAGAAAGAGAGCATCTCTAGGAGAAGAGAAAAGGGAAAAAAAATATTCAAAGATCATCGTTTCTTCTAGGGTTAGATCTTATTTTTCAAGTCTACTTTATATGAATGCAGGATTTGAGTATCCTAAGGGGTGGTTTGGGAGTGGGGTGCTTAAAAAAAAAGCACTCATGAAAAAAAGCTGTGAGGGTTTTAGGTGTTTGGTAAACTGAAAAAAATTGCTTATTTTGGAAGCTGCTGTGAGAATAAGCTGAAATCAAAGGAAAAAGCTGAAACTGCTATTTGCAGCTTTGGAAAACTGGTTTTTTTTCAAAGCACACGGATCCTTTAATGAAAAGACCCACTATCAGACTGCTTTTTTTTTCCAAAATCACTTTTACAAAAAAGTTTACCAAACACTCTGCTGATTTATTTCACAGCCGCTTATTCTCACAGCACAGCCGCTTATTCTCACAACAGCTTTTTTTCAAAGCACAGCAATACCAAACCAGTCCTAAGTGAAGTGAATTTGAACGTTTTCTGCTTTATTATTTGGGAATTTTTTAATTCAGATGTTCTTCAAGTAGTGTGCCTAATTTGAATCAATTCCGACAAAATACAAATGAAGGTGAACGATTGAAAGTATCCAACAAAATCTGAATCAAATTTTAGAATCGTAGTCTAACAACATAAGCGTCTTTTATTACTATAGCATTGTGCGGTGTAATATTATCAGTCTGCAAGTGCATCACAAGTTAAATATAAATTAATTGTTTGCAATAAGTTCTATTTATGACATGTTTAACTTATCAGGAATTGATATCAGAGAGGGAAGAGAATTAAAGAATCGTTAAGGAGACTCTCTCTAAGTTGGACTTTCTAGACTAGGAATGGACAACGGTTATGGCGGACGTGTAACCGTAGTTATTTACCCATAACTGTTTATGTTCATACCTGCATAACCGTTTACCCGTTGGGTAATTACATAAACGGTTATACTCATACCCATAACCGTGTACCCATTAACCATAACCGTTTACCCATTTAACCATAATCATTTACCCGTTTACCCGTTTTTGATCCCGTTTATCCTTTTTTTACCCATTTTTCACCCGTCTATTTTTTTTTAACAACTTGAAAATTACAAAAGAAAAATTTGTCATAATTTTCGTTTTTTGACAATTAAACACCGTTATAGGTATATTTTAGCATGTATTTTCCTATTTTAATCATTTAAGTCCTTATACAATTACAATAATTGAAATAATAGTTTACGAACAATATTTTTCTACTACACCCAAGCAAGTAGGAAAATACCTCATAAACCCTCCAGTTTCCCACCAACGTGATGAACAAACAGTTTCCCACCAAATAGAAAAACACCTCATAAACCCCTCCAGTTTCCCACCAACAATGAGGGTGTAATGCACCTTAACAAAAAAAATGCATCAAACGATAACCTTAATGCATAAGCTCTAAAGTCTGGCGGAGAGATTGAAAATTTAGAGTTTTTAAATTTTACATATATTAAATAAAATGGGTAAATGGATACCTGTTATAACTGCGGGTAATACCCATAACTGCCCATTTAAATTTCACGGATAAACGGTTATACTCATACCGTTTGTTCATCTAAACGGTTACCCATAACTGTAACCGTGAACTTTAAATGGGCGAGTAACCGCAGTTACCCAAACTCATGGGTATTTTGCCTATCCCTACTCTAGACTCTATGTCACCTCACTGTTTAACGTCAATTCTTGTGCCAACATTATAAAACATTGTGGTAAAAACATGAGGTGGTATAGAGTCCTTGGTGAGTCCCACTTTTGAGAGTTCTCCTAGCATTTCCCAGAGAATTATTACATGGCATGTTCACTAACATTTTTAAGAATGAGAATGACATGGGTATTGAGATTTGTATCTTTCCACTACACAGATCTCATAACTTATATTTATCTAATGGTGATAAATAGGGTGGTAAGCATCACCATCAATTGAGGGTGATGAGCAAAAATATTCCTCGATCATGTATCAGATATGAAACCTAACTTTCTACGGGGAATCCACATAATTATTATTTTTTAATTCCACGTCTGTTAATATGATATATTAGGAATTAGAATGATATTCATACATTGCATACTCATTCTTGGCAAAGTAGCATGCCAACAATTCCTAACTTCTACATGTTTATCAGATATGAGAGGATCCAATATCTAACTTTCTTATGTGTACTAACACATAAAGAATATAAAAGAAAATATATTGGATCAACTAAGAGAGATTCTCATTCCTTCTCATAATCCTAAGTTCCCCAATTCCTTACTTCACAAATTCGTAAACATGTAATTGAAATATCTCATGGAGCCAAGGAGGACTTGGATTAGCAACTCTCTCTTAAACTAGAGTTTGTTTGGTGTCTAGATGCATGTGTTAAAAGGAAAAAAAATGAAGAATCGTCTCACGAAGACATAGTATGTAAGTTGAAGATAGAAGATAGACTTCTCACAATAAAACAAAAACAGCTCATCAATCTCTTTTCGGTTTCCACAAAATGTTAAGATATCAACACCCTAACTTATCCCCCAACTTGCTGCTCAAATGTTCCTGATGTTCTACCAAGGGAAATCACTTGTCAAATACCACAATTAATATCTCAATAAATTAAACTAGTTTATTAATCCTTCTTCGTGCTAGTTGAGAAAAGATTAATGTTGATTGTGCTACCTCATAATTACGGGTATATTCGACATTAAGACATGCATGTGCAAGCAATTTAGAGTGGGAAACGTCAAAGTAGCATGAAGATTGATGCCGATTTCAGAGCCAAAAACGGTTGTTTTGGTTCTGCTGAGATTGCACAGAGCACGCGGCTTCCCCAAATACTTCAATGGTGGAAAATGACAAAGCCATTGTCCATCGGTCATTCTTCGCCAAACCAAAACCCTTCCTACTTCCTTAACTTTCCTATATGCTATTTACTATTTACAACCTCATTCATTGCCAATTGCCACCACACTCTTCTTAGCTTCTAATATACTACTTTTTTATTTGTAATCATCAGATTGAATAAACCAAATAGAATAAATGGTCAAGATTAAACACGGGTGCGTAAAAGGCTAAAAATAGTGTAAAAATCATTTCTTTAAATTATAAATAAAAGAAAGAGAGGAAATAATGCTCCTCCATCCCAATATTCCTCCACCAAATTCATATTGCATTGTACAATATATGTTGATTCAATCATTCAAGAAGCTTTAGATGGTTTCAACTATTTTGATTCGAATTCCAATTTAGAACATTTTCCAGTTGAGAAGAAACGTTCATTAGACTGAAAGCTTTTTTTATTATTTTTTTTATTTTTAACAAACAATATTATTTACACTAAGGAACAGGAAAGTGGGCTAAGCCTAACAATAATGTGGTTCAAATTTGCTTTTGGCGACAACCGAATCTAAGACCTCTCACTTACAAGTGAAGAGGAATACTACTAAACCACAATACTAAGTGGCAAACCAAAACCAAATTAATTGGATAATTTTAACCATATTACTAGATCGTATATTATTAGACTCAAAGTTAACTAAATAAGATAATTTTAACTATATTAATCGGGTGTTAGATTACATATTGATTTTAATGGGGTTTTTGAACATTAGTCATTAAAAAAGATTGAAATTTAACCAAAAAAAAAGTCCGGTTTTATATTGCATATTGATTTTTAATCCTTTGAAGTGTACTTTTATCAAAATTCATAATCTATTTTTGCTATTTAATGTGTACTTTTATTAGTGTCTCCACATTAAACTTTTGATTTGATTTGATTTGATTTTTGTCAAACAATAGATTTTGTGAGATTAGATGTTAGATTAGCCATTGACAGGGCTCGTACCCACGGCGCCATGTAAGGGCTCAAAATCTTTCTACCACTATGATTTTATTAATATTCACATTTTAATTAACCTAAATGAGAAAACGTTAAAAGAAATTAGTGACACGTAAGAAAATTATGTAAATATATAAGTGTGCAAAAATGACTGTATCAATATATTAAATTGACTTGGGTGGACTGTCGTGACAAAGCTACCAGCTGGTCCCCTTTTTAAAGAGAAAGAAATATATTAAATTGACTTGTTTGTGCTGAAAAGTCTGTATCTAAATGTTTGTAAATTAGTGTACCTAAATGTTTATACCGAACTATATTATAATGAATTTGTGTACCTAATTGTTTGTATCAAATATATTTATAATGAGTTAGTGTACCTAAATATCCAAAATATATTATAATGAACTAATGTAAACTTAGTAAAAGAAAAATAATGAAACTACCAAAAAAATAAAATAAAAATGACGCTGGCATTTAACTACAACCAATGGACTAAACTCTATTTTGAATCTTGTACAAGATTTAAATAAAAATGACATGGAATATAAATGCTGGCATTTGAATAAAAATGGATGAGGGATGATGCTAGTTACCAAAATCGCTAATTGGTTTAACAGGTGTGAATAACTAAACGATCTCCAAATTGAATGTTTTTTTTTTTTTTTGCAAATATAATCTTGGGAACTTTAACGAAAAGCACCCGGTACTGTTCACTTTAACGAAAAACCACATTTTTACACTAAAAAGTCAATCTGGTACTATTCACTTTACCCTTTATTTTGTCCTTATCATTAAAACTCAAAGTTTTCAAGCATTTTTCATTAGTTTTCCTTATAATCTTTAGATGATAATAAAGAGAATGAACAATTTCGATTAGGATGTTCAAACAGTAAAAGTTCGTTAACCGTAAGTGAAGAGACAAGTTAGTTCCCCCACGGAGGACACAAACTTATCCAATTATATATAATTGTGCTCAAAAGTATGCTAGAAGCCCGTGAGCTCTTTCCTTCCAACAAAAACCTTAAAACTCTGTTGCCCCTTGCTTTGTCTTGGGGTCGACGACAACCTGATTGCCCACTCTGTCACGTCCACCCCTTCCCATTAGGCCTGGTAATTCCTAACACGACACGACACGAAATTAACAGATGTTCGGGTCCACACGATAACGAATTGGGTCGTTATTGGGTAACCCAATAAGCACCTATTAAGATAACGAGTTTGTTCGGGTATACACGTGAGTAACACGATACACGATAAGCAAAATATTAATTTTATAATTTTATAAACCTAAAAAAATACTATAATTATATATATATATATATATATATATTAATTTAACAATTTTATACCCCTAAAAACTATAATAATTATATATATATATATATTAAATTAAATATTAAAAATCGGTGACCATTAGATCGGTTTAAATATACCATTCAATTTCTTAAGTGTTATATGTACAAAATAAATAAAATTTAAATCTACTTAATAAATAAATCTATATATACACACACATGTGGAGCCAAAAATAATCACAAGGCGACACATGGATCTTTGGATAAAAAAGGACAAGAATACACTTGAGGCACATTGAGATTCCTACGCGCAAGTAGCGGAGAATCATTTTTCAACAAAATCAAAAATGCTCCAAAAGAGGTAACCAATTCAAAGTGCATCTCATCAAATCCCCTTTTGCAAGGTAACCTACAAAATAATGTTAATTGGTTAATTAATGGATTAATTACCCAATTAATCCATTAAATATTAATTAAATTACCCAATTAATCACAAAATATATCTATTCACCCTAAAAATAGGTAATGGCCGGTCACCTCACATTCTTCTTAGTCTTTCTTACTTTTCCCCATTTTACTACCCCATTTATACAAATAAATAATTTTATAACCTCCCATTTACTTCTTTCATACTTAATTAGCCAATAAATTGGCTAATTAAGCCAAAATCATAACCACAAAAACCATCAAGGGCGGCCACACCAAGGGGAAAAATGGGTAAGCTTAATGCTATAAATAGGCACCTATTCTCACCAAAAAGTCATTCCAATTCTCTTACAAAAAATCCCAAATACTCTAAACACTATTTCTCTCTAAAATTCTAACTTTGGCATCGGAGGTTCTTCGGCCAAAGCCCCCCCCCATTCATCGTGGGCGCGTGAGACTTTTGGCCTTAACCTAAGGTGCTAGTTGTTTTGTAGGTGTAAAACCGTCCAAGATCGAGGAGGAGAATATTTGCATCCACAAATTGGTGCTTTCATTGAGAGTTGAAAGACTCTCGCACAAAAAGGGTTTTTCTTTATTTTCTAGTCCATTTGAATATTTTTCATACGTTCTTATTATTAGAATTTTTTACTTGCAAAGGTTCTTTGATAAAACGTATAAGCAAAATATAATGGCTAGAAATTTAGAAAATTCCACAAGTGAAAATTCTAATATTCAAGAAATGGGATTGCGAAGATCTGTGAGGCTAAATGCGACAATAAGTGGAGCGGCACCACCACCACGAGTTTCCACCACGGTGGCTACCTCGGTAGCCACCCGTGGCGAGGTCCATGGTGCCTTCACCATGGCCCGAGCCATGTCATCCAAGGCTCATGGCACCAAGGACACAACCCAAGCCATGTCACTCCAAGCCCAACGCGAACTCAACGCGTTGCCAAGCCAAGCCCAAGCCCCGTACCTATGTGCATCACACTCCGAGAAACCTGCTCTCGCTGAGCAGCCTGCTCCCGCCGAGCAGCCCACTATCGCGGCCCAACCTGCTCTCGTGGCCCAGCCTACTCCCGACGGGCAGCCCACCCCCGTGGTCTAGCCTGCTCTCACCGAGCAGCCCACTCTCGCAGCCCAGCCTGCTCTCATGGCCCAACCTACTCTCGTGGCCCAGCCTGCTCCCGACGGGCAGCCCACTCCCGTGGTCCAGCCTGCTCCCGCCGAGCAGCCCACTCTCGCAGCCCAGCTTGCTCTCATGGCCCAGCCTGCTCCCGCGGCCCAGTCTGCTCCCATAGATTTCCAAGCAGCCCAAGTTGGCCCAAGACTATCTCAACTATCCGGACCTACTATCGAGCCAGGGGCATTCTCTCCATATTTTTCATGGATTTGACATTTCCCAACTCAAATATCTCGCCCGGAGTCTACCACCCTTCCACTGCCCAAAGAGGCGCATTCCTTCCAAGCTCTTCCAATCCAAATGGCGAACAACACTTGTCTCGACAAGTCATAGAGTTGACAAGCGCCCTTGGACAATAGACAACCTTGGTGAATAAACTTTTGCAACGCATCGGGATCCAACGTGCCTTGGACGAGGTATCCCGAAGTAGGACAAGGGCAGACGAACCTTTCCAGCAGCGTCCCGGTAAACAGCCACTCGACCAGCCACGAGCCAAGCGTTCGGGCAGTGTACATTCCCGATTGGGCCCCCGAGATAACGTATACTCCCGTTTTAGCGCGCGGAGGAGCGTGCACTCTCGACTAGACCCACGAATGAGCATACATTCATGGTTGGGGTCACACTCTAATAGTCAACATGAGCAACCTTCCGGGCAAAATGTTCATTCGTGGCTAAGCCCGCAAGGAGCATCATCCACCTCACATCAGAGTAGGCAGCACGACGGACAGAGAGAATCAGTCACTCAATCCAGCTCAAGTTCAACCAGCAGCCTGCAAAGAACTCGCTCGCCTGCTATGAACTCACCACATGCACTGCATCCGCGGTATAGACGAGCCAAACACATGGAAGAGCAACCTAGACCAGCAAGTCATGGCTTGGGGCAGCCGAGAGCTCCGCTACCCCAACAAAGGTAAATTCAGGAAGAAGTAGAGAGACTCTTGACCAAGCGATTGCATGATTTCCAACACAACGAGGTCACCGACGAGGCACTACGATGGAACATGACCAACATAAGCAGGTCACCCTTCACGGACGAGATCGAGCAGGCAGAGCCTCCACGCGAGTTTAGCATGCCACATTTCACATCTTTCAAAGGGGATGAAGACCCGGAAAGACACTTAAAGCGCTACCGAAGCGCAATGATCCTTTATTGAAACAACGATGATCTCATGTGCAAGATATTCTTCACCACTCTACAAGGCGAGACGCAAGATTGGTTTTACACCCTGCCGCCACAATCTATTAGGAATTTCTACAAACTTTCTTTGGTTTTCACCAAAGAATATTCATCCTATCGCTCGATCAAAAGGAAGTCTGACCATTTGTTCGACATCAAGAAGAACCCAAAGGAGTCGCTTCGTGACTATGTGAGGAGGTTCAAAGTAGAGAAGGCAAAAATAGTCGGATGCAACGACTCGATAGCTAGAGTAGCCTTCCAAAAAGGACTTCCAGCAGACCACCCACTGTTCGGAAAACTGATAATGAAAGAAGATCTAACTCTGGCAGACTCTTTCGCTCTGGCAGAGAAGCATGCACTTTGGGACAAAGTTCACCGATGCCCATTTAAGGAAAATCCAAGCAATCTTGAATATGAAGTTCCCCACTACTCTGAAGGAGATTCAAAGTCTGACTGGACGAGTAGTCGCATCTAAAGCAGAAATAAGCTCTACCATCATACGAGAAGAGCTGGGGGCCCGACTACCTGTATTCCACAGTTTAAAAGCTTTCCTCGATGCTATCAGTTGTATTCCACAGTTTAAAAGCTCTCATTGATGTTATCAGAAATTCAAAAGCTAACTTTGGCGATAGTTTTTGTAACCTAAAACCTCAAGTTTTACCCTCAAACGCACGTAGTCATCATCATGATGCACTATTCCACTGAATCCTGACGAACACAACAACTAGGCCCAAAAGACATGCCAAGGGTAGACGAACACTGGAAGGAACATTCAAAAGCAAGTTTTGTCCTCGTTGCCCCAGAAGATTCTACATAAAAGCAACATGTACCGGCAGTTGAGCTCTACCTCCTGCTACACGTCACACGGCCCTAGCCAACCTTTGCTCCATTATTCAGCTCTAGAGTGGCCAATACCAGAAATTGAGCATTTCCTGCTACATGTAACATGGCCCTAGCCCCACGGCTCCCTACCGCGCCTTCACACCTAGCCTTGACAACGCAACAGAGCGGCCCAACGGCTCCCCGAAGGCAGCCGAGCACACTTTAGCTGCACCTGCTCCCTCAGTGGAGATTTCTGGCATTTGCATGTCGATGACGTAATACCTAGAGAAAGTACGCAAGCAGCTTGAGGCATTTCAGACTTAAACTCTCACTCAAGTTCCCCGGGCAGACAACGCCCATGCAGACGTACTAGCCGGCCTAGGCTTCGCACTCGATCACCAACTCAAAACGCTCTATTCCGGTGGAATATCTTGACAAGCCAAGCATAGAGATGGAGCCAACAGCCTAAGTGTCATAGCATTCTCATCCAAAGATCCCACACCAGATCACATATCCGTTGCCTAGCGCCTCCTGACGACTTGAAAGTTCTAAGATCAAACCCACGAATGTGTATGTGGAAACCACTCTGGAGGCCAATCCTTAGCATAGAAGGCTCTTAACACAGGCTACTATTGGCCTACCATGCACCAAGATGCTAAGGAGTTAGTACAAAAGTGCCTTAAGAATATGGCATCTAGCAGCACATGTCCACGCCGAGATATCCTCAAGGCAATGGGCAGGTCGAAGTATCCAACAAGACAATCCTCGACTGCCTCAAGAAATCCCTCACCAACAAGAAGGGAAAATGGCTAAATGAACTCTTCGGATGTCTATGGGCATATCGCACCACCAAAAGACGAACAACCTAACGGTAAGGAGATGGCCACAAGTTTAGATTTGGTAGAGGATAAGCGTGAGCAGACCATCACTTGAATAGTAGCCTACCAGCAGCAACTCCTCCCGAGTTACAACAAAACCCGAAGATTCAAGAAGCTCAATGGACACCACCTCATAAGCCGAGGACTATCCAGTTGTTATGCAGTTCCTACCTTACAGCTAAGTTCTCGTTCGTTTCACTCGTTTTTTTAATGAGGAATTCAGAAGTAATCACAACTTGGCTCGGCTGCATGCTTACAACAACTGATCACTCCTGCACTTCAAAAGAAGACTGCGCCCTACTTAGGGACTCATCGCAGGAATTGCGCCCCCCGAGGGACCAACCATGCTCTTCAGTGCGAGAGGGTAAACTAATTGCTCTCCAGTGCAAGAGGGTAAACCAATTCCCCGACACCCATATGGGTTAGCTCTCCAAGACGGGAGGATAAACTTTACACTCCGAATATCCAGACGTGGATGAGCCTAGCTGCCCTAGTATAACTAGATGCACGATGGCTTAGGCCGAGATTCCTAGAAGTAGCCACAATGGTCTTTTTCAAGGCTTAGCTAACTGAAGGATTTTGGGTTTCTTGGCCTAATTCGTGGGGAACCAGACCCCAGAGACGGAGGGGGCACATTATGCAGTACGCCCTACAGACGACTGCCCTGGAACCCTAAAGCTGCTATCGAGTGCACTAAGGTAGCCTACGGATTCTGGAAGATTGCCTACGGCTTGCCCTTCGAGCAGTAAAACCGTGTTAGACTTATACAACCGCACATTCTTATGAAAGGTTAAACAAGCTAGCACGCATATATGAAGTTTTATCCACTACCGACATGCTACGTAGTCGATAAGCTTCACCTCTGCCAAGCGCGGAACAACCTACATCAAGTCCTAAAGTGTTGTGATACTTGCTACGCAACCTACAGAATTTGAGAAAGCCAAGGTTAACAGCCTAGTGGTTACGCGGACTTGTTTGCTTCTGTAAGTAAGGTATCCAGCTGCCAACCCTATGGCTAACAACTTTGCAAAGTTCTACACCAACACCTACGGCTGCATAGGCTATGCGGGCTTGTCTGCTTATAAAAAGTAGCATGCCTACCATTGGTCTATCAAGTCTAAAGGTTAGGGCATGAACAAAAGAAGCGAAGATGAAGAAAAGCGAAGGAAAACATGTTTATAAACAACTAGCAAAGGTCGAATGAGTTCAAGCAAAACAAGAGCTACAAGGAAAAACAAATAAAATCCTAAAGGCTACCTAGAAGACTATAGCAACTTGGACATCCGACGACTACTCGGTCGCCACACCTTCAGCAGCCGTAACGTTCTTAGCAGCGGTATCATCTGGCGCTTCACCCCCGGCTGCCCCAGCCTGGGCACTAACTTCTCTAACTACTTCACCAATAGAAGCCTCAAAAGTAAAATCAAGCAAGTCTTTCGGAGAAATAGAGAAGGTCTCGAAACCCCATGCCTAGCCTTTTCACCTTTCAGTTGCTCATCCTCCTCGAGCAGACCAACGTGGATGCTCTGCAGCTCATCCACTTCCTTCTTCAGACTTTCGTTGATCTTCAGTACGCCTTGAAGTTCCAACACTTGGGGTTCAAGCCTATCGACGATTCTCTTAAAGTGGATCACTTGGTTATAAGTAGCAATCAATTCATCATCATTTGCAGCAGAACGAAGCTCAGAAATGACATGCTTAAGATCGTGAATCTAAGGCAGGGAAGATATCTTCTTTCCACCTTCAACAATGCCATTCACGATACTCAGCATAGGAGCTCAACCTATACTGGCCTATCCCTCATTTTTTTCCTCTTGGACCAGCAAGCAGGAGGCATACATACCTAACATTCCAGCAGCCCATGAGACCCACAATCTCCTCATTTCTCTCAATCGCCAGCCTGGCCCGAGTCGGGTCCAAGAGCCCAAAGGACATGAGCCATGCGGCTTGCCTAGCACTACGCCCCAGCGCCACAATCCGCGACCCCATCTGCACAACCTGCCCTTGGCTCAAGCCAAGCCAAGTTGCCCAAGTAGTGGTCCCTGCCACGACATCTCCTCGGCCCATGCCGAGCAAACCCCTGGCCCCTGCCAGCTGACGTGCCGCACCACCCCGACGACTGTCCCGCAATAGCATTATCCAAGAAGAAGGCAAGAAAAATTAAATTTTTCTTACATCGGTGCGGCACGGAGAAGACGAAGAAATCAACGAAAGACGGTCCTTTGCACGGGCAAGATGTAGAAGATTGCTAGAGGAGGGGGAACAAATATCCTCTAACTTTCTCTCTCTTATGAGGTAGAATAAATTGCTCTCCAAAGTTGATTTAATAACCCACTTAAGGTGGACTTAAATAGGCTTTGAGAGAAGTTTATTTCCCTTTCCTAGAATGACCTAATTTCCAATTAAAAAGAGAATCAACATCAAAATAGGGAGCAATCCTACGTTTCCTGAAGCAAGAAGATCTCTACACCTGCTGCCCTTTCTTACGAGCAGCCCAACAGGTGTGGGGGCATTTGTGGAGCCAAAAATAATCACAAGGCGACACGTGGATCTTTGGATAAAAAAGGACAAGAATACCCTTGAGGCACATTGGGATTCCTACGCGCGAGTAGCGGTGTCACATCCCGGCCATCACGCCTTGATTCTAGGATCGGGGTGTGTCAAGCGGAGAATCATCTTTCAACAAAATCAAAAATGCTCCAAAAGAGGTAACCAATTCAAAGTCCATCTCATCAAATCCCTTTTTGCAAGGTAACCTGCAAAATAATGTTAATTGGTTAATTAATGGATTAATTACCCAATTAATCCATTAAACATCAATTAAATTACCCAATTAATCACAAAATATATCCCATTCACCCTAAAAATAGGTAGTGGCCGGTCACCTCACATTCTTCTTAGTCTTTCTTACTTTTCCCCATTTTACTACCCCATTTATACAAATAAATAATTTTATAACCTCCCATTTACTTCTTTCATACTTAATTAGCCAATAAATTGGCTAATTAAGCCAAAATCATAACCACAAAAACCATCAATGTCACAGCCCGTCCCGGAATTTTAATTCCGAGGACGTGAAATTACAGAAATGCCCTTAAACGGGATTAAGGTGCGTAATTTTGACATTTGTTTTACCTAAAAACATCCTAAACTAGGGTTAGATTTATAATTGTTTGTGTTAATATTTTGTATCTAGACTTAGGTGGGAGCCCCACTTCCTGAATCCTTCCCTAAAACCCGTAAGCTTTATTCTCTCTTCTTATCCCTCTCAGTAACACTCTCTCTCTCTTTCTTCTTCGTAGAAAAACTCTCTCTCTTACTCTCGAACTCACGGCAAACACCATGAACAACCACAATCCTACACGAACGTACAATCTAAGATCACCATCGTGATCTTGGGAACTTCACGAGCACGGGGGTACAAGTTTCAAGTAAGTTTCATTTCAAAAACCCTAGTTTTAAAACACCCCGTGATTAAGCACTGTTCACAAACTTTGTTATGGTTGTGTTTTAGGTTAAAACAAGATCACCACGAGTCTTAGGAAGTCCCAAGGAGGTTCGGAGTGCCTCGTTTGAACAAAATGGACGTCGGGATCGTTGGGTTCGAGTTTGGCCGAATTTGAAGAATTTTGAAAGGTTTGATCTTGTTGTTTTTAGGCCTTAAAACCCTTCCAACGTGTTAGTACATGTGAAATGCTTCATTTTGGTATAAAATTCGAAGAAATTGGTTGAAAAACGAAGGAGAATAGTGGATTTGAAAATTTTCCAGAAACCGGCGAACAGTCGCCGGCGACCGGCTATTCGCCGGAGAAGACAGGGAATATTCCGTCAAAACTGACGGAATATGCCAACGCCGTTACCGTTACCGTTGGGTTTTAACGGAATATTCCGAGAATATTCCTAACGCCGTTCACTGTAGCCGTCAGTGTACACGGCACGTGGCCGTGCGTGGGGGCGCGTAGACCCGTGCCCTATTTGGCGCGTGGGGGCGCGTGAAGAGTCCAAAAATTATTTTAAAAATTTGGGGATGATCCTGAGGTTGTGTAGGTCACTGTGGTATATTCATATACCCAATTTGAGCATCGTATGAAGAATTAATTACCTAGTTTGGTTTAGGTGCGTTAAATGTGCGTTAAATGATTGTTTTAAGTTATTTCACTTCTAGGTGGAACATATAACGAGGACGAGCACAACCAGGGGCATCAAGGGGGTTACGACCCGACGACATACCAGTGAGTGGGCATTGCTTTCTATATATATATACCTATATACTCGATTTCCCCAGAAATCAAATTTAATTGAAAAGTATATTGAAATGAAATGAAATATGATGTGATTGCCATGCATAGAATGTTATGGATATTATGAACTGTTGTATGATGCCTATATGTATAATGGTGCTGTGGACGCACAGGTAAGTATTTAATTAATATTATGATGATGATGATGAGATATATTGAGCTCATATCCTGCACCATGGTTTAGTGCTTATAGTATTTACCGCATCGTGCGCTCGCCTTGGATCCAAGTAGATGCTGGTCGTACAGTCCACGCGGAGTGGGTACGACAGACCAGTCGTAGAGTGTTAGTGAGATTATGACTGGTGGGTGACCTTAGATTATGTACACAGATGATTGATGAGAAGCACTAGAGCGAATATTACCATGAGTCGTTCAGACTACATTAGGTGGTTCCGACTTATGTGCAGAAGGTCGGACAGGTCACGCGGAGTGACTCCGGCAGAGAGTGATATTAATAGATGTTGAGCTCTAGGTTTAATCGTTCAGGGCTATTAGAGGGCCTCCGATTGATTGTTTCTTTTACCTGAATTATATTATGTCAATGCATTCATACTAAACTGTTGAAATGGGCATGGTACATTCTTATTGAATCTGTTATAAGATTGATGATCGAGATGTTGAGATATATATATGCTATATGCTATTTTTCTGGGAAAGTATACAGGTTTTCCAAAAAGGGGTTATAAATGTGAATTTATGAAATGATTTGGAAAAGCTTGATTTTCGCCCACTCACGTTTTCTAATTTTCGCCCCTCCAGGTTCTAGTTGATAGTTGAGGTGTTGGTGGCCTACGAGGACTACTTCGGTGTTTCTGACAGAAATAAATAAATGTAGGATTTCACCCGAGGGTGTTGTAAAATAGCTATGTTCCTACTTGACTGCACCTAGATGCTTATGCTCTGTTTATGTGTGTTTAGTACACTCTTATGCACATAGAATGCTAGGTTGTAAACAATTGTATAATTAGTGGTTTTTGTTGACTCTTATCTTATTATTAAATCGTTTCTGCTTGCGTTTATGGTTACGTCATGCTCACGTGACGGCCAGCACGTCCTAGTCTTCGGGTTAGGGTGTGTCAGTTTGGTATCAGAGCATAGGTTGCAGTCCTGTATAACTAGTGATTTTACTTATTAATTTTTGGTGTCTTCTGTCAGAATTATGCCGCCTCGTAGAGAGCCTCGTCGTGCTGCTGAGTCTAACTTTCCCGATATGACCCAGTTAGGGGAAGCAATAGCTCAAGCTCTCCAAGCTAGTATTCGTGCTCCTCAGAGAACGCCCGTTGAGACGATGTATAATCTGAAGTTGGAAACCTTTGAGGGAAATGAAGGTTATGAAGGGGCAGAAAGGTGGTTGGATCGGATTGAGCAAACTTTTCAAGTGATGCGGAGTCAAGGGAACCTACCTGAGAATAGATGGGTTGAGACTACCATTTGGTTCTTAAGCCGAGAAATTGCAGTTTGGTGGGGTAATGAAACTAATTTTCTGGCACCTGAGTTAGTGCAGGATTGGGGTACATTTAAGGAAATATTTAAGAAAAGATTTGTTCCTCCAGAGTACATCGATCGTAAGAAACAGGAGTTCACCCAATTGAAACAAAGAAAGATGTCGGCGGGTGAATATTACCGGAAGTTTACAGATTTGTCTCGTTATGATCCGATAGTGGCTGTTAATTCAGAGGAAATGCTTCGTCGATTTAAGCTGGGATCAAAGAAGAGATGGAGAACATATGCTGGTGCACTTCCTTGTGCTAACTATCATGAGTTTTCTGAAATCATGGTTCGGATGGAGGAGTCCGAGAAACTTTCTACTGATAGTGATGAAGAAGAAGATAAGAATGACGGCAAGGGTAAAGGTATCTCATTTCAAGGACCCCGTAAGACGCAGAATTTTAAGAAGAGTGGAATGAGTTCTAGTTCTTCCAGTGGTGGATTTAGTGCCACAGGTCCGAGGAGAGGAGGTGGTAGGTTTGGTAATGGACCTAGATTTTCTGGTCAGAGAGGTTTTGGTGGTACTGGTAGTTCGGGTTCTCCGTTATGTCGCCATTGTAATTTCCGACATTATGGGGAATGTAGGAGAATCAGTGGTGCATGCTTTACATGTGGTCAGACAGGACATAGAGCTATGAATTGTCCCCAGAATCAGCAGAGGCCCCAGCAGCCTGTTAGGCCAACACCAGCACCGACTCAACAGAACTTTAATTCAGGCAGTTATGGCCAGGTTGGTCGTGGTGGTGCTTATCATTATCAGGGTGATGCTACTCCATATGCTCCGGGACAGTATCACTATTCCCAGGATCCTTATTTTCAGAGCGGATATTCTCAGGATCAGGGAGGTTATACTTCATATCCATCTATGCCAGCTAGTGGATCTCAGTGGTATCAGGGAGGTCAGCCTCAACAGAGCGGAGTTGCTGCTAGTAGTGCAGGACCGTCTAGGCCGCCTACCCAGGCAGGTCAAGGACGTACTCATCAGGGACGAGGTAACCAGAGTGGCAGAGGTCGTGGAGGACGACAACCAGCTCAGGGACGTGTTAACCACATATCGCTGCAAGATGCTCAGAACCATCCAGACTTGATTATGGGTACGTTGAATGTTCTTGGTCATTTTGCTAGAGTTTTGATTGATTGTGGTGCTACACACTCTGTGATTTCTCATACATTTGCTCAAATGACACAACCTTATCCTTCACCTCTAGGGTTTGATTTAGAAGTTGCTATGCCTAGAGGGGATAAATGTTATGTTGATAGTTTTTACTCTGGGTGTCCAGTGAGGGTAGATAATGTCATTATGCCTGCTAATCTTATCCCGTTAGACATCGTGGATTTTGATGTGATTTTAGGGGCGGATTGGTTGCATTATAATCGCGCCCATATAGATTGTTACGGGAAATCAGTTACTTTTCTTCGTCCTGGACTACCTGAGGTTACTTTTGTGGGTGAAAGAAGTGGGGTGAGACATGGTGTTATTTCCGCCATAAGGGCAATGAGGTTGTTATCCAAGGGTTGTCAGGGGTACTTGGCACATGTGGTTTTGAATGATGTTGTTCCCAGCAGTGTGGAGGAAGTCGGAGTAGTCAGACACTATCCTGATGTGTTTCCGGAGGATTTGCCTGGATTGCCTCCAGATAGAGACGTGGAATTTTCGATTGATTTGCTTCCAGGTACAAACCCTATCTCATTGACTCCTTATAGAATGGCACCAGCGGAATTAAGAGAGTTAAAAATTCAATTGCAAGAATTAATTGTTAAAGGGTTCATTCAGCCTAGTTCATCACCGTGGGGAGCTCCGGTGTTGTTTGTAAGAAAGAAAGATGGAACTTTGAGATTGTGCATTGATTACAGGCAACTGAATCGGGTGACGATTAAAAACCGTTATCCATTGCCTCGTATAGATGATTTGTTTGATCAACTCAAAGGTGCCTGTGTGTTTTCTAAGATTGATTTGAGATCTGGGTATTATCAACTAAAGATTAAAGATGATGATGTTCATAAAACGGCTTTCAGGACTCGTTATGGACATTATGAATTTTTGGTTATGCCATTTGGATTGACTAATGCCCCTGCAGCTTTCATGAGATTGATGAATGAAGTATTCCAGGAATATCTTGACAAGTTTGTTATTGTTTTTATTGATGACATCTTGGTATATTCTAAGTCGAAATCAGACCATATTCGACATCTTAACTTGGTGTTAAGGAAATTGAGGGATCACCGGTTATATGCCAAGTTTAGTAAATGTGAATTTTGGCTGGATCAAGTAGCATTTTTGGGACATGTGGTATCAGCTCAGGGAATTCAAGTGGATCCTCAAAAGATAGCAGCAGTGGAAAGTTGGGAACAACCTCGAACCGTCACTGAGGTGCGGAGTTTTCTTGGTTTGGCAGGTTATTATCGACGGTTTGTTCAAGACTTTTCTATAATTGCCTTGCCATTAACGAAGTTAACCAGGAAGGATGTTAAGTTTGAGTGGGATGATAGTTGTGAGAAAAGTTTCCAGCAGTTGAAATATTGTCTTACTCATGCACCAGTGTTAATACTTCCTGATGATAATGGTAACTTCGAGATTTACAGTGATGCTTCTTTGAATGGTTTGGGTTGTGTTTTGATGCAGCAGAGTAGAGTGATTGCCTATGCTTCTAGGCAGTTGAAGATTCATGAAAGGAACTATCCAACTCACGATCTCGAGTTGGCAGCTATTGTGTTTGCTTTGAGGATTTGGAGACACTATCTTTATGGCGAGAAATGTAAGATCTTTACAGATCATAAAAGTCTTCAGTATCTTTTCACTCAGCATGATCTTAATCTTCGTCAGAGAAGATGGTTGGAATTGTTAAGTGATTATGATTGCACGATTGAGTACCATCCAGGTCGTGCAAATGTGGTAGCTGATGCTCTGAGTAGGAAACCTCAAGGGAGACTTAATGCTTTGTATGCCAGTCGTGTTTCTCTTCTTGCAGAGTTGAGATCTACTGGAGTAGAGTTGGAATTGGAAGAGCAAAGTGAAGCTTTTCTTGCTAATTTCCAAGTCAAGCCAATTTTAATTGATCGGGTGCTTGCAGCTCAATCGTTGGATGAAGAAATTCAAGAATTGATCAGTTTAAGAAATGAAGGGAAGAAGAAAGATCTCAAGATCCGAGACTCAGATGGTATGCTTATGCAAGAGAACAGGATGTATGTGCCTAACAATGAAGAACTGAAGAAAGAAATCTTGGATGAAGCACATTGTTCGGCTTATGCTATGCACCCAGGAGGAACTAAAATGTATCATACCATTCGACCATTCTACTATTGGCCGGGTATGAAGAGGGAGATTGCGGAGTATGTAAGTAGGTGTATTGTTTGCCAGCAGGTTAAGGTTGAAAGAAAGAAGCCGTTTGGGAGATTGCAACCACTTCCCGTTCCTCAGTGGAAATGGGAGAATATAACGATGGATTTTGTGTATAAGCTGCCTCGTACACAAAATGGTTTTGATGGCATTTGGGTGGTTGTAGATCGATTTACCAAATCAACACATTTTATTCCAGTAAGGGAGAAGTACTCTTTAAATAAGTTGGCTCAGTTATTCATATCGAAGGTTGTAAAGTATCATGGTGTCCCAGTGAATATTATTTCTGATCGAGATCCAAGATTTACTTCTAAGTTTTGGACAGCTTTTCAAGAAGCTTTGGGTACTAGATTGCTTTACAGTACAGCTTATCATCCACAGACAGATGGTCAGTCAGAGAGAACTATTCAGACGCTCGAGGATATGTTGAGATCTTCTGTGATGCAATTTGGTGATTCTTGGCATGATCGCTTGGATTTGATGGAGTTTGCCTACAACAATAGTTTTCATTCAAGTATTGGAATGCCTCCATTTGAAGCACTTTATGGAAAAGCTTGTCGTACGCCATTATGTTGGTCAGAGGTTGGTGAAAGAATACTTGAAGGGCCTGAGATTGTGGATGAGACTACTCAGAATATTCAGGTAATTAAGTCTAACTTGAAAGTGGCTCAGGATAGGCAAAAGAGCCTAGCTGATCGACATACCACGGATAGAATGTATAATGTGGGCGACTATGTATTTCTGAAATTATCACCTTGGAGAGTTGTGGTTCGATTTGGGAAGAAAGGAAAGCTCAGTCCCAGGTACATTGGACCTTATGAGATCACTGAGAGGATTGGTGAAGTTGCTTACAGGTTGGAGCTACCTCCAGAGTTATCTAAGGTACATAATGTGTTCCATGTTTCGATGCTTCGACATTATGTTTCAGATCCTTCACATGTGATTCCTCCTCAACCATTGGAAATTAATCCGGACTTGACGTATGATGAGGAACCAGTGACTATACTGGATTGGAAAGATAAGACTTTGAGGAATAAGACCGTGAGCTTGGTAAAAGTATTGTGGAGAAACCATTCAGCGGAAGAAGCTACATGGGAGACAGAAGAACGGATGAGAGTTATGTATCCGAGACTATTCTATGATTTTTGATGTTCTGGTTGGTGACTGGAATTTCGGGGACGAAATTCTATAAGGAGGGGAGATTGTCACAGCCCGTCCCGGAATTTTAATTCCGAGGACGTGAAATTACAGAAACGCCCTTAAACGGGATTAAGGTGCGTAATTTTGACATTTGTTTTACCTAAAAACATCCTAAACTAGGGTTAGATTTATAATTGTTTGTGTTAATATTTTGTATCTAGACTTAGGTGGGAGACCCACTTCCTGAATTCCTTCCCTAAAACCCGTAAGCTTTATTCTCTCTTCTTATCCCTCTCAGTAACACTCTCTCTCTCTTTCTTCTTCGTAGAAAAACTCTCTCTCTTACTCTCGAACTCACTCGAACTCACGGCAAACACCATGAACAACCACAATCCTACACGAACGTACAATCTAAGATCACCATCGTGATCTTGGGAACTTCACGAGCACGGGGGTACAAGTTTCAAGTAAGTTTCATTTCAAAAACCCTAGTTTTAAAACACCCCGTGATTAAGCACTGTTCACAAACTTTGTTATGGTTGTGTTTTAGGTTAAAACAAGATCACCACGAGTCTTAGGAAGTCCCAAGGAGGTTCGGAGTGCCTCGTTTGAACAAAATGGACGTCGGGATCGTTGGGTTCGAGTTTGGCCGAATTTGAAGAATTTTGAAAGGTTTGATCTTGTTGTTTTTAGGCCTTAAAACCCTTCCAACGTGTTAGTACATGTGAAATGCTTCATTTTGGTATAAAATTCGAAGAAATTGGTTGAAAAACGAAGGAGAATAGTGGATTTGAAAATTTTCCAGAAACCGGCGAACAGTCGCCGGCGACCGGCTATTCGCCGGAGAAGACAGGGAATATTCCGTCAAAACTGACGGAATATGCCAACGCCGTTACCGTTACCGTTGGGTTTTAACGGAATATTCCGAGAATATTCCTAACGCCGTTCACTGTAGCCGTCAGTGTACACGGCACGTGGCCGCGCGTGGGGGCGCGTAGACCCGTGCCCTATTTGGCGCGTGGGGGCGCGTGAAGAGTCCAAAAATTATTTTAAAAATTTGGGGATGATCCTGAGGTTGTGTAGGTCACTGTGGTATATTCATATACCCAATTTGAGCATCGTATGAAGAATTAATTACCTAGTTTGGTTTAGGTGTGTTAAATGTGCGTTAAATGATTGTTTTAAGTTATTTCACTTCTAGGTGGAACATATAACGAGGACGAGCACAACCAGGGGCATCAAGGGGGTTACGACCCGGCGACATACCAGTGAGTGGGCATTGCTTTCTATATATATATACCTATATACTCGATTTCCCCAGAAATCAAATTTAATTGAAAAGTATATTGAAATGAAATGAAATATGATGTGATTGCCATGCATAGAATGTTATGGATATTATGAACTGTTGTATGATGCATATATGTATAATGGTGCTGTGGACGCACAGGTAAGTATTTAATTAATATTATGATGATGATGATGAGATATATTGAGCTCATATCCTGCACCATGGTTTAGTGCTTATAGTATTCACCGCATCGTGCGCTCGCCTTGGATCCAAGTAGATGCTGGTCGTACAGTCCACGCGGAGTGGGTACGACAGACCAGTCGTAGAGTGTTAGTGAGATTATGACTGGTGGGTGACCTTAGATTATGTACACAGATGATTGATGAGAAGCACTAGAGCGAATATTACCATGAGTCGTTCAGACTACATTAGGTGGTTCCGACTTATGTGCAGAAGGTCGGACAGGTCACGCGGAGTGACTCCGGCAGAGAGTGATATTAATAGATGTTGAGCTCTAGGTTTAATCGTTCAGGGCTATTAGAAGGCCTCCGATTGATTGTTTCTTTTACCTGAATTATATTATGTCAATGCATTCATACTAAACTGTTGAAATGGGCATGGTACATTCTTATTGAATCTGTTATAAGATTGATGATCGAGATGTTGAGATATATATATGCTATATGCTATTTTTCTGGGAAAGTATACAGGTTTTCCAAAAAGGGGTTATAAATGTGAATTTATGAAATGATTTGGAAAAGCTTGATTTTCGCCCACTCACGTTTTCTGTTTTTCGCCCCTCCAGGTTCTAGTTGATAGTTGAGGTGTTGGTGGCCTACGAGGACTACTTCGGTGTTTCTGACAGAAATAAATAAATGTAGGATTTCACCCGAGGGTGTTGTAAAATAGCTATGTTCCTACTTGACTGCACCTAGATGCTTATGCTCTGTTTATGTGTGTTTAGTACACTCTTATGCACATAGAATGCTAGGTTGTAAACAATTGTATAATTAGTGGTTTTTGTTGACTCTTATCTTATTATTAAATCGTTTCCGCTTGCGTTTATGGTTACGTCACGCTCACGTGACGGCCAGCACGTCCTAGTCTTCGGGTTAGGGTGTGTCAATCAAGGGCGGCCACACCAAGGGGAAAAATGGGTAAGCTTAATCCTATAAATAGGCACCTATTCTCACCAAAAAGTCATTCCAATTCTCTTACAAAAAATCCCAAATACTCTAAACACTATTTCTCTCTAAAATTCTAACTTTGGCATCGGAGGTTCTTCGGCCAAAGCCCCCCCCCCATTCATCGTGGGCGCGTGAGGCTTTTGGCCTTAACCTAAGGTGCTAGTTGTTTTGTAGGTGCAAAATCGTCCAAGATCGAGGAGGAGAAAATTTGCATCCACAACACACACCATTGAACTTGATAGGATATGAATTCTACGAAACTAATTTCAACAATCCAACCTTCAAACTTGTTTGTAAATGCTTCGAGATCGCATCAGCAAAAAATTGCAAAAAACAAACATTCTGAGATCAAGTAACGAGACAAAACTTTTCGACGGTTATCAACGAAAAATCACAATTTTATGGTTATTTTAACCCCAATTTTGATGATTTTTTACACCTACACTCCTTGACCCTATACGAATACAATGAATGAACTCAATCTTCAATTTAAAATATTTACATTAGTGGATACCACAAAATCTTATGTTATACTTAATGAAAGTATGAATAAACTCTTAAGTGTTAGTGAATCTATTATTTTGATGAGATACGCATTCTACGAAACTAGTTTCAATGATCCAACCATCAAACATGTTTGTATATACTTCGAGATCGCATACGCCAAAAATTGCAAAAAACAAACATTTAGAGATCAAGTAACCGGAGAAAACTTTTCGACGGTTATCAACGAAAAATCATGATTTAACGGTTATTTTAACTTCAATTTTGATATTTTTTTTACAGTTAGACTCCTTGTGTCACATCCCAGTCGGGGTCCACCACATCTCGGGCCCTTTCCACTACCGTAGCATGATATTGTCCGCTTTGGGCTTACCATTCCCTCACGGTTTTTTTTTTGGGAACTCATGAGCAACTTCCCAGTGGGTCGCAAATCCTGGGAGTGACCTGGCCTCATTCTCGCTTAACTTCAGAGTTCCTACGGAACCCAAAGCCAGTGAGCTCTCAAAGGCCTTGTGCTAGATATGGATGAGAATATACATTTAAGGATCACTCCCCTGGGCGATGTGGGATGTTACAATCCACCCCTCTTAGGGGCCCGACGTCCTCGTCGGCACACTTCCGGCCAGGGATTGGCTCTGATACCATTTGTCACATCCCGACCCGGGTCCACCACATCCCGGGCCCGTTCCACCACCATAGCACGATATTGTCCGCTTTAAGCTTACCATTCCCTCACAGTTTTGTTTTTGAGAACTCACGAGCAACTTCCTAGTGGGTCACCCATCCTAGGAGTGCTCTAGCCTCCTTCTATCTTAACTTCGGAGTTCCTACGGAACCCGAAGCTAGTGAGCTCCCAAAAGGCCTCGTACTAGGTAGGGATGAGAATATACATTTAAGGATCACAACCTTGGGTGATGAGGGATGTTACACCTTGACCATATATGAATACAATAATGAATTCGATATTCAATTTAAAATATTTACACTAGTGGATACCACAAAATCTTATGTTTTACTTAATGAAAGTATAAATAAACTCTAAGTGTTAGTGAATTTATCGTTTTGATGGGATACGCATTCTATGAAACTAATTTCAATGATCTAACTGTCAAATTTGTTTGTATATGCTTCAAGATCGCATATGCCAAAAATCTCAAAAAACAAACATTCAGAGATCAAGTACCAAGACAAAACTTTCCGACGGTTATCAACGAAAAATCACGATTTAACGGTTATTTTAACTCCGATTTTGATGATTTTTTACAATTACACTCCTTGATCCTATATGAATACAATGAATGAATTCAATCTTCGATTTAAAATATTTACACTAGTGGGTACCACAAAATCTTATGTTATACTTAATGAAAGTATGAATAAACTATTAAGTGTTAGTGAATCTATAGTTTTGTTAGGATACGCATTCTATGAAACTAAATTCAACGATCCAACCGTCAAACTTGTTTGTATATACTTCAAGATCGCATACGTCAAAAATCACAAAAAAAAACATTCAAAGATCAAGTAACGAGACGAAACGTTTAGACGGTTATCAACGAAAAATCATGATTTAATGGTTATTTTAACTCCGATTTTGATGATTTTTTACAGCTACACTCCTTGACTCTATATGAATACAATGAATGAACTTGATCTTCAATTTAAAATATTTACACTAGTGGATACCACAAAATCTTATGTTATACTTAATGAAAATAAACTTTTAAGTGTTAATGAATCTATTGTTTTGATGGGATACGCATTCTACAAAACTAATTTCAACGATCGAACCGCCACACATGTTTGTATATACTTCGAGATCGCATATGCTAAAAATTACAAAAAACAAACATTCAAAGATCAAGTAACGAACAAAACTTTTCAACGGTTATCAACGAAAAATCACGATTTAACGGTTATTTTAACTCCGAATTTGATGATTTTTTACAACTACAATCCTTGACCCTATATGAATACAATGAATGAATTTGATCTTCAATTTAAAATATTTACACTAGTGGATACCACAAAATCTTATGTTATACTTAATAAAAGTACATATAAACTCTAAGTGTTAGTAAATCTATCGTTTTGATGAGATACACATTCTACGAAACTAATTTCAACGATCCAACCATCAAACTTGTTTGTATATGCTTCAAGATCGCATACACCAAAAATCGTAAAAAACAAACATTCAGAGATCAAGTAACGGGACAAACTTTTTCGACGGTTATCAACAAAAAATCACGATTTAACGGTTATTTTAACTCCGATTTTGATGATTTTTTTACAGCTACACTCCTTGACCCTATATGAATACAATGAATGAATTCAATCTTCAATTTAAAATATTTACACTAGTGGATACCACAAAATCTTATGTCATGATAATTAATGAAAATTGAGGATTTTGTAAAAGGAATAACATGTAAGCTTTGACTTCCATTGGCAAAGTTTAAACTTTTGAGAAAGGCTTCACAACCTTGAAAACAAAAACTCTTTTATTTTGCATATCCTTTCGCATTTAATATTTTGTAATAGACTAGCAGTGTATGAATGTTTGTTTATTAGGCTCTTATTTTCAAGTGTAGATGTAGTAGTTAAACGACAAATGTGTTTTAATGTTTTGAAGTAATATTTATGTGGCCATATGTGGTATGTGCAAATTTAAGAAAAAAATATATTTTTCTTAATGGGTCATAACGGGTCGGGTCACTTTAAAGTGACCCAAGTGACCCGACCTGTTAAAGACCCGTTAAGATAACGGGTGTGACAAAACACGACCCATTAAGATACTAGGTGTTACATGAAAATGACACGAACATGACAGACACAACCCGTGTGCCAGACCTACTTCCCGTATTCTCATCTCATTCACAAAAATTGCGCCACCCTTCCTTTTACCTCCCCTACCCCCCACTCCCATCCTCAATACCCCCGTTGATGGCAATCAAAATACCCATTCCATCTCGTCCTCCTCCCCTTCCCATCTTCCCCTCTTCCTCCCAAAGACCGTGTCACCCCTCCCTTTTACCTCCCCCTACCCCCACTCATTTCTTCAGTCCCCTCTCGTACCTCGTTTTCCTTTAGTCCCCTTCCCTTACCTAGTGTCTCCCCTTTCTCATTTCTCTACCTCTTTTCCCACATTTCCTTTTCTTGTATTTCTCCTCCATTGGCTTTTTTTGCTCCATCTCTCATATGATGGTAGTGTGCCCCATCTTTCCTAAGGTGGTGGTGTTTGCCCCACCTCTCATCCGATGGTGGTTCAGGAACTCGTTTTTCCCATTTTTAGATTCCTCCAAATTCTTCCTTTTTTCTTGCTATTGTGTACCAGATTTCCGTTAGCCCCAAATGAATCTCAATTCCCTAACCCATACTACAAATCCAACCCTCAAGACTTTCCTTTATGGTCAATTTACCTGTTTTCGATTGAGAAGGCCGACCAAGCTCTTGTGTCTGCTGTGCTCCCCCCTGAGTGAATCATCGCTTATCTAGTTGAAGCTGTCCGAAACCAAGCACTTGGGTTCAGCGTGACGATTTACGTCGCTCCTTCTTTGGATCTGAATTCATGTTCTACTTCGTTGGCGTTGGAACTATGTTCTTATTGGTCCTCGAGCAATGGTTATAGTTATGAGATTTGGTTGCTCCTTTCAGTTTGCAGGTTTATTGGTGATAATTTTTAGTTTTGTTTTGGATTTTTTTTATGTTGTTAGTATGCGGTTTAGTATTGCTTTTTATTTGGGCTTTTAAAGGTTTGTCGATGTAAGGGTGAAATAATTGTTGTTTTGTGGTACAGAATCGGAGTGTGGGTTGTTAGACGCTTCTAGTTTTTGGCCAGCTGCGGCGGGTCATCCCTCACCTAGGCTTCTAGGATTTTCTTTATTAGCAACCTCTGGGTCTCTACTGTCTAAGCCCCTATGGAGGATCTGTTTTTGGGTTGAAACTCTTTTATGTTTTTTTTTCTTTATGTACTATTTGTAATTGCTATAGGGAAGAACCTTTACTCATCATTTGTTTGCATAAGTGGCGTCTTCATTTTGTATATCGATCCTTTCTAGAGCTACATACGCTATAATCTGTCTGTTTGAACTTTATTTTATTAATGTCTACCTTCTGACGAAAAAAATTTGTTGTCCAGAATACCTCATTCCTTCTCGCCTATGTGATTTGGAAGAATCTGGATCCTCTTTGTGAGGGTTCTGAGGATTCGTGAATCATGTCCGTTCATTGTACATAATGCGGTCAGAAATCATTTTAAATTTTTTTTATTTAAAATTGAACATAAACAGTACATGTCAAAAATTGACAGTACAATATATAATAAACGGACACGATTCATGGATTCCTATGATCCTTACAAAGAGAATTCGGTGAGGATCCTATGTTGGGATTTGGAAAGGAGGAGGTTTGAGCCTCTAAGTGTTTGTTCATCTCTTTTTTTTTTTTTTTAATTAAATTTCCTAGCCGTTTTGGAAAGATGAGAACGTTCTTCTTTTGTTTTATTTGGTTCAATTCTACCAAGATTTTTTATATGCTCCTTAATTTGGTAATGTAATAATTTAATCCAATTAAATTTTGAATCCTAAGTCGCCACTAATTTTTACTAAAACTTGGGTTGAGACTTGAGTGTTGGATATACTAAACGTATAGTCATTATTTTCTCCTCCCTCCAAATGATCTGAATGTGGATTTGGATATATATATATATCATCCTCTAAATGTTGCAATTTTAAGAAGTCCTCATCAGTTGTTCACTCTCTTATAAGCCTCCAATTTATTTTCGAATGACATTAAAAGGGTACAAAGTCTCATTTTACCATTATATGCATTATCACAAACCTAATACCCTTCATTCAGCCTCTCATAAAAGTTATTTACCCAACAACAAATGATCAACTATATTTAACACATTTTAGGTTTAAGTTATTTTTAAAATAAACCATGAGATTTTAATTTTCTCGCATTGTTTCATGAGTTTTTTTTTATTTTTTAAATCACATCAGTTTATGCTTAATGTTTGTATGGTTGTTTGATCATTTTTTTATACAAAGTTTAGGATTTGTCTACCATACTTACGTGTATTTAATATAATCAACATCTCGACAATCAGATAATGATTATATTAAATTAATGTAAATATTGTAATCAAACCCGATAATTTGATCATTTATTAAATTGATGCGCTAACAATCATGTGACCTATCCTGCTCCCAAAACGATGTCCAATCATACATTTTGGTCCCACTGCTGGAAGTGTGGCTTACATGAAGCCTAGAACTAGATCACACGTTTGTTTCATCATTAATATAACAATGATGTAATTAGTTTTGCAAAAACGTCAATTAAAGTTTTTTTTAATACAAATAATATTTACACTAACGGTGGAGAATTTGGGTTTGGCCTAACAATGTGTCAACCATAATAATGTGGTAGTGAACTTGCCATTAACGAGAGTCGAAGCTATGACTTCTGACATACAAATAGAGATAAATATTACTAGATCATAATACTAAGTTACAACCTCAATAAAAGTTTAGTATGTATTTTGTTTTTATTATGTTTTTATATTAATTCCATAATATTTGAATTTTCTCAAACCAATGAATATATAAAAGAGCAAGTTGTTTGGTTCTCTCATTTGGGCTTTGTTCCTTTTCATTTTTGGTTCTGTATCTACGAATCCACAGCCTTCGCTCCCCTCACTCCCCCCAATCTCTCGTTTGCCCTAAAACACGCATGCTCATTTCCTACATAAAGCTACTCTCTTTGCCTATGTACTCTTACTCTCTCTCTCTCTCTCTCTCTCTCTCTCTCTCGTATTCACTCTGTTTGTATCTACACCACAATCACACTTGGTTTATAGACAGACTCTCACTTGTTCTTGGGTTCTGTTGTGCCATGAAAATGCCATCTTTGATAAAACCCAGGCTCTAATTTGATGAGATTTTGTTGGGTTTTACAGGGCATCTCAAGGTGCTCCAATGGCAGACAGCTTTGACTCTGCCACCTCAAACCTTCTATGTGCAGAAAATTCGAATACCTGCTTTGATGATCTTGATTCTAATGCCACAGATGACTTGGGGCACTCCCCATCAATTTCCCACAAAACCAATCAAGACCCCAATTTTGATCACAACTGTAGATCTAAGTCCATGATAGATTTTCCATCACAGAGTGAAGTGGGTGTGACTGAAATGGTTAAGAGGGAGAGTGAGCATTTGCCCACACACGATTATCTGAGGAGACTGCGTTCTGGGGAATTAGACTTAAGCACTAGAAGGGAGGCCCTTGATTGGATTTGGAAGGTTGGTGGAGTTTTTACCCTCTTCTGCTCCATTGGGTTATTGTTTTTACTTCTAATGATTTTGCATTTTTACTGGTTTTTGCGAATGCTATTCAGGTTTCTGCAACTGGGTTTTGTTCTTCAAGAGCTTCTTAAGACATGTTTTTTACAGTGTGAATTTTTTGATTGTTTTCGACATGTCCCGAGTCTATCTAAGTTGTTGTGGGATCCATGATCATGGCGTCCGTTCCTTATCTGATTTTCTGTGGCATCTCATTTGTGTTCTAAATTTGGATGCTGGCTTATGTTTCTCTCATTTTGATTGCCAATGTATAGACTTTCGGTTTTCATGATTACTGAATTAGGTTGAATTGTTGTGTGTTGTGATCAACAGGCTCATTCCCATTACAGTTTTGGGCCATTGTGTGTTTGGCTATCTATGAACTACTGGGATCGCTTCCTTTCGCTTTATGAATTGCCTGTAAGTTTCGGAAGTAGACCGAAAATTTGCTTCTTTTTCTCATTTCCTTTACATACAATGTGTTCTCATTTATGCTGCTTCTGTTCTTGATTTTGTACTTCACTTTTCGTGTCAATACAGAGAGGTAAAACTTGGGCGTTGCAATTGCTAGCCGTGGCTTGTTTATCAATAGCAGCCAAAGTAGAAGAGACTAATGTACCTCAGTCTGTGGACTTACAGGTATAGAAATCATGTGCTTCGATAACTATTGTTGGACTTGCATTTTGAAAATTCGGAAGCTGGTATTGATTGTGTGTTGATTGTGCACAGGTTGGAGATCCGAAGTTTGTGTTTGAAGCAAAAACTATACTAAGAATGGAACTACTTGTGATGAGCACCCTAAAATGGAGAATGCAAGTTTGTACTCCTTACACTTTCATTGACTACTTCCTCGGCAAGATATGTGATGATCAACATCCGTTGACATCGTCCATCGGTAGATCAGAACAACTCGTTTTGAGCACAATCAGAGGTCTTTTTTTTACTCTGTGATGAGCTATATTTTGTACTTTGATGTTCTTGAGTATTTGAATTCAATGAACTGTTGGATGGGAATGAATGCAGGTATTCACTTTTTGGAATTCAGGCCTTCGGAAATCGCTGCAGCAGTCGCAATTTGTATTTCAGGAGAAATACAAGCACAATCAGTAGACATCGATAAGGCCATTTCTTGTTTCGTACATGTAGACAAGGTAAAAAGGTTGTTCCAGAGATGCAAACCCTTGACAGGACAAATTTGCTTTAGCTCTTAGAAAGTTTCTTGGATATTATTTGATCTTTTTCCCAATGTAATGGTTTTTGAAGCTTTTCTGTTTGTGGAACTTTCAGGAAAGAGTGTTGAAGTGTATTGAACTGATGAAAGATTTGTCATTGATCAGCGGTTCCACCAATCGGGGAAGCGCCTCAGGTCCGTCGGTGCCCCCAAGTCCGAATGGGGTGTTGGATGCTGCATGCTTGAGCTGTAAAAGTGATGAATTTATAGTTGGATCATGTGCAAATTCTTCACATAGTAGTCCAGACATTAAGAGGAGGAAACCAGACAATCAGTCATGAGATGTGAACTTTTCTCCTTCACACCCCAGCCAATCAGTTTGGTTGAATGGGAAGTTTTGGTGTGGTTTTGGAGGTCCCCTATAGCATTAATACACAGAGAGAGAGAGAGAGAGAGAGAGAGAGAGAGAGAGAGAGAGAGAGAGAGAGAGAGAGAGAGAGCCATAGAGTTGAAATGTGGTGAAGATCCAATCATCCAAAGGGTTCGCAATCACAGCATTTTGAAAGATATGTTGGTGGTGTTTAGGGAAACAGCTTTGTTTTTGACCTTTTCCCTTCAGTGACAATTCTAGATCAATAAAATTTTACACCCGAAGTCTCGAATTTGATTTTTACAATTTATCAGTAATGCTTGTGTGTGCGTGTGTGTATATATATATAAAATTAAAAAAATTAAAAAATTAAGAATTAAAAAACTAGATGGATGAATTTAAAATTTGACAAAACTGTGTCCAATTCTGGATATTAAAATGGTGGCTAGTGTTGAGGAGTGATGAGCAGTGTGTTGCTATTGGGATTGGCAATGGGGTTTTGATAGGTCCCATCCCACAGGCTGTATTTGGAGGGCCACCATTATTTGTTTTGAGTGGTGACCGGTCAAAATCTGAGCATCATGCGGTATTTGTAGTGAAGGTGGAGTGTCTGCCCTTCCATTTTCATTATTTTTCTTTCCTCTCCTGTTTATATAGTCACGATTAAGCTACGTCAATATTTTATGCTGATTTTTTTTATAAAATTAATAAAACAAAAAGTAATAGGAATATAAAATGTTAACGTAGCTTAACCGTGATTACACAAAACATGAGGAGATGGAAAGAGTATAGAAATGGGAGGGCAGACAATCTACCTCCATTTGTAGTACTGATGTAAGATTGGTCCAAACATAATCTTGGGAATGAACCCTTTGCAAACCTATATAAACAATTGTGATTAGGTTGGTTGAAGCAGTGTTCGTGTGTTTCATTAGACTTGAGTTCAAACCAACATGATTCTCTCTCAATTCTTTTGGTGAGGATCTTGAGAATTCGTGAATCATGTCCGTTCATCGTATATCATGCGGTCAGTTTTTATCAGGTACTATTTGTGTTTAATTTTAAATAAAAATATTTAAAATAATTTCTAACTGCATGATGTACGATAAACGGACACGATTCACGGATTTCCGAAATCCTCACAAAGAGGATCCGACAAAGATTTGGATCCAAGTTCAAATATCTCCCTTATTGACTAATAATATTAATGAGAACGTGCCATATTTGGGTGAGAGATTTTCAAGTTTTAAGAGATTGAAGTCAATTTATTAACGATTTTTAAGTCCTAAGAGAGTGAAAAATCCGGAACTTCTAAAATTCTTAGAGGAAGAAGATGAACAGTGGTTCAACTCTTCGACTCTCGACCTGATCGAGTACGAGTACAACACTAGGTTTTCGGGGATGTTAGCTACACCGTAGGATTCATCTTAGGGAGCTCAATCCAACGGAGTTCAATAGAACGACATTGGACTGCTACAGGGCGGCGCGTGGGCCGTGTTTATGGGACACAACTAAGGAGTAAATCATTGCGGTTTACTGACCTACGTAGGTGTATATTTAGTTTTGGTATTAATTTTAAGGAGACGTTTTTAATTAACCTTATTTTTTTTCTTTTAAGATAAAAATATCCAACACATGCCAAAATTTTAAGAAAGTAAAAAAGAGATAATGTTGATCAAATTTGCTCATGTTGATTGAGTATTTTAAATTAGAAAGGAATATTTATGAGAATATTTAAAAATGATTACCTAATTAATAAATTGGATTGATGTTCAGTAATTGTCACTTCTTACTTTAAGTGGTGTCTAGGAAAAATCTTGTCACCAGTTGTCTCCATTTTCTGACACTAGTTTAAGGAGACACTTTGGGTGTCAAAGATGGGTTTCTGAAATTTATTAATGTAAGATGTGTAATTAATAATGTCATAAATTATTTCACTCTTATAGAAAGAACTGCCAAAAATATTGTTGCCGATTTAACCAAAGGAGAAAAACTGGTTGGAACCAACTATGATATTTAGTTTCCAACGAGGTAAGGGAATAATCATCAAATCTCTCTCCCCCTCTTGTTTTTGGGTATAATCTGAAATTGGGATGTAATTAACGGAGGAGTATAATTACATTTCTAACATGTACTTTTCATTCAATCTCTTTGTCCATTTTTTTCATTTGCTTGGAATTGGTAAGGTAAGTTTCTAGGTTTTTAAGGCTTCACATTTGTAATTGAGGTTTTTCTGAAGGAAGATATTTAAATTTTGTGCTATTTGTTGTGAGATTTCTAGAAGAATAGGCTTATGATTTGTTCGTAATTTGTTGTGCAAATAGGTACGAATTAATGTCATTTGAAAAGGATATATATTGGCAGGAATTTAACATAATTCTAACTTCCAAATTCGATGTATTGCTCCATTATTTTAGAGGAGAGACTCAAAAGTGATCATTGTTTCTTTACGTCTACCTAAGCTAGTTTTCACATACGATTAAGTTTTTACGTCTGTCACTTCATTAAAACAAAACATTGAAAATACCATGATAAACAAAAGGTTGGCCAGTTCAGATAATTTCAAGGATTTAACCATTTCCAAATTTATCAGGAAGTTTAAAATATCTAACCATTGATGATTACTAATCCATTTCTTCTTCTTCTTCTTCTTCTTCTTCTTTTTTTTTTTTTTTTGTGTGTGGAAAACAATTCATTTCTTCTTTTGCAAAAACATAACAAAAACTATGAAATCAATTTTCCGTTGAACTATTACAAAATGACTAGACGAACTCAAGTTTTCAATTAAACGTCGAGTTATCCACACTGCATGTTATTCAAATATGTAAACGTCTTTCGATTATATTGATTTTTTAGTTCTTCCCAGAACCATGCTTAACAACTTATATAAGGTTGGAACGATTTCGGATCGTCATATAACAATAAAAGTAAAAAGGTTATGTAGCTAACATTGTCATTATTTTAAGTTTACAAAGCATGAATGTATATGTTACTATCACTACGCACTCATAAATAAAACAATAAGGTAATGAGTTACCTTTGACTGATTTAATTACCAAAAGCTAAGCATGGTCAGTTATAATATAAAATTAAGGGAGGTTAAAGCTATTGAGATTAGACAGTGTAGTATCAAAGATCCCAATTATTAAATCTGATACACCACCACCAGATATGCATGGCATATGAACGAGACGAACCTACACAGGCAATTTTCTTGAAACTATTAAACAAATCACCTCTCTCTCTCTCTCTCTCTCTGTGATGTGTGCATGTGTGGTTTCAGTGCCACTGCAAAATTGCCTTTAGGTTGGTAGAGGTTTAACAGCTCTGATGATAACCAGCGGGCCGGGGCTGATAACACAGAAATTCAAGTGCTCTCTCTGTCCATCTCTCAGATATCATTCTGTGTATTTATACAGTGTAATAATGTTTTTATTGGGTGGTACTGTTTACACATCTTCCATATACTCTTTGTTAAGATTTTGTCATTTGATACGTTTCCATTCATTCGATTTGATGGTTGAAAATTGAAAAAAATATATGGGAGATAAAAAAGTTGTATAGCACCAACCTTTTTATTTTGCACACTCAAATATCAAATCTATCGTAATTATTCTGACCTTGTCCACTAATTTATATCGTTTTCGTCTAGCTTGGGTAGATCACGAGTTTAGATCCCTTGGTTATGTAACTTATGTTTATTTATTTATGTTTGAAATGAGCATATATTATTGAAAATTACACGTTTAACTATATCAATCTTAGTACTATAATGGTGTTACATTTTACTTGTAAAGAGAACTTTTATTTGTACTCTCATGAATGACAATTTTGATATTAGTTTATTATAGATGACTCGTCATATAGCTTAACCCATGTCCCAAACCTTTAAGTGTAATCGTTAAGCCAAATCGTAAAGCATCTAAAGCAAAGTGAGAGGATTTTTATCACCTGTACAAATAGGATTAAAACACCTAAAAATATTTGCAAGAGGACAAGGAAATTGTTGTATAGATAGCTCTAAGTAAGGTCGTTCTCTGCAATGATTGATATGAATAACTTATGATTAAAACAAATTCTTAACTAATTATTCAATACAAAATATAGAAAGTTGAGATCATGAATTAAAATAAGGGAGCTTTCATGAAAAAGGCTTGTGCTAAGTTTATTTTAACAAAAAATGCTATAACTTTATTTAATGAAAAAAAACTTAAATTTTAATGAAAAACTCTTAAATTTTAATAAAAATGACAAAAGAACTTAAATTTTAATGAAAATGACACAATTTAAAAATAAAGAAATAAAAAAAATAAAATTTGACATGGGAGATCCGCGTGTCCATCACAGACACTATTTATGAAACTGAATAGTGCTACACTGTTTATGAAACTGAACGGTATTATACTATTTATGAAACTGAATGGTACTACACTATTTGTTGATCCAGATTCATAAATAGTGTCTAACTCTTGGTTCACTTCATAAGTGGTGCCTAGTTATTGGATCTTGTTTCATATATAATGTATAGTAATTGGCACAATTTCATAAATAATGTCTCGTTCTTGGTCCAGTTTCATAAATAGTGTCTAGTTCTTGGTCTATTTTCATATATAGTGCCTAGTTCTTGGTCATGTTTCATAAATAGTGTCTAGTTCTTAGTCAAGTTTCATAAATATTGTTTAGTAATTGATATAGTTTCATAAATAGTGTCTTTTCCTTGGTCTAGTTTTTTTGTTCAATTTTAAAAATAGTGCCTTTTCCGGTTTCATATATAGTGTACAGTAGTTGATTTACTTTCATAAACAGTGCCCCAAAACAATAACAACCACTCCAATTTTCTTCCCTCCTCAATAGTACTTGATGCCCCAAAATCAAATCCCCCCAACACTAATGGCTCTATTCCCATGCCCACAAGCCTGGATCATTCTCATGTTGTGCCCCACAAATTCAACAATTTTAATAATAAGAAATTTGGGCATAATGGGGTGAGCTACAAAGAGTGCCTCAAGAACCATGCATCAGCCATGGGAGGGACTGCTACGGATGGCTATTGCGAATTCATGCCTAGCGGAGAAGAGGGCACCATTGAAGCCCTTAACTGCTGTGCGTGCAACTGCCATAGAAAAAAAGTTGAAGGTGAGCAACAACAACAGCTCTCCTCTTGGGATTATAATTTCCATCATACCATCAACAGGGCAGTTGGAGTTGAATCAATATGAATTTAAGGTCCGTTTGGATGTTCGGAAATTGGAGATTGAAACGGAGTAGAATTTCTAGGAGATTTGAAAAGAGATGGACCTTTGATTGGAAAAAGACTACTGACTAACGGTTTGAAAAAAATCCTTTGCTACCTCATATTGTTCTTCTCTGTAAGTGGAGGAACACGTAATTGACAGAGGTGCAGTGGCTTGCACGCGCTTTTGTTAAGTATTTTTTTTTTGTTTTTTTTTCTTTCTCTTGTCCGTATTATTAAATGAAGTTAGTGGGTGGTTTTTTTGTTAAAACTTAAAGTTTTTAAGCTCTTTTCATTAGTTTTCCTTTAAAATAAAGATTGCGAGTAATTAAAATTAACTACCTCGGCAAGAATATAATATAAAAAAATGAAAGATGGTTTATAAAATTAGTGATGTTATTCTCATCCCAATGTCTTATCTTCCCACCCACCTTATAATGAATTTTTTAATTACAAATTTGTTCATTTACAAAAAGACTAATAAGGACATTAATTATCTTGTTTTGCTTAATTTAAAAAAAAGTTGGGCATGGGAGATGATTTGTCTACCTTAAACCTAACTCATATTTTCATCTCCTTTCATTCAGAGAAAGTAAAAAAACAGCAATGGACTTAGAAGATGACTTTTTCATTGAACAGGTGGAAGTTGACGCTTCTTGACACACCTCAACCGAGATCAAGGCATGTTGGTCGTCACGTAAGAGTGACATAGCCATGTGCACAGTACAGAAGCGATAAAGATAAGAAATATACGAATAATCAAAAACCAAATTACTGGAGTGCACTACTAAACAGGAAGTGATGGGAGTTAGTTACAACAGTAAACACTCCTATTCAGAGCATAAAAGTCTAGGTGCAGTCCAGTAGGACAAGTACTAGTTATACAGTACCAAGAATGTCCTACTATTATTTAGATAAGTCGGAACTGCTGACGTCCTCGAGCCACCAACATCAAGCTTACTTAAAACCTGGAGGGGTGCTAAACAGAAAACGTGAGTGGGCAAAAACAAATGTTTTACAAAACTATTTCATTTATCAACATATCTAACCCCTCGCTGTAAAACATGTATAATTTTTCCCAGAACCAAGATATAAGCATATGCATAATATATATATATATATATATATATATATATGAAATCATAACAATTCAATTCATGCTTCACATAATCATAATCATATGTATGCCACGCCAAAATATAACAAGGTAAACAATTCAGGTAAGAATGATTTCATAGAAATATGATATGTTAGCCGGAACTCCTGTGGTAGTCTGTACGGCTGAATTCATAGCTCAAAAGTCAGTCTAGCCGGAGTCACTATAATGACCTATACGGCAATATACTGCACATAAGTCAGAACCACTAAAAAGGGTATGTATGACAAGATTAGGTGTAATATAGTTATGCTCAATTCTCTTCTCTCATAATAGCCGGACGATAATTCACTAGTCACCTACAAGACGGAACCATAAATAAGGTCTGTACGACAAGACTGTGCACTTGAGTTGGATCCAATATGAGCATATAGTGCGGGATGTGACGTAAATAAACAGGCCTGCACTTCACATCTCTGGCTAAATCACAATCAGCCTAGGTGCAGTTTTATGAGCTCAACACTATTCAGTCACATATCATATCATCGATGACTCATATGACCAAACATAATTTCCTTGAACTTACCTGTGCCTCCACAGCACCACACACACACACATATATATATATATATATGCAACCATGAAATGCATATTCAGAATATAAAAACATTTGGCATATTATTTCAAAGCATACTTTCCTTAAAAATGCATTTCTGGGAAATATATCAAGTATATAAATATATACTGAAAACAAAAGCTCACTCACTGATATGTCGACGGGTCGTAACCCCCGAGTCGCCCTTGGATACGCTCGTCCTCGGGATAAGTCTCACATATATGCGAATTAACTATAAAAACGTTATTTTAAAGCATATAGGCAAAACTAGCTAATAACTTCTCATACATTGCTTAAAATGGGTATATGAATACACCACAGTGACCTACACAACCTCAGGATCATCCCCAAATTTTTGGATAAATTTTTCGAGCTCCCACGCGCCGCCACGTGCCAGCAAGGGCACGGCAAAACGCGCCCCCCACGCGCGGCCATGTGCCAGGCACATGTAACAGAACAAGAACGGCGTTAGGAATATTCCGTTAAAACCCAACGGTAACCGTCCAAACTAACTGACGGCGTTAGCATATTCCATCAAAATTGACGAAAGATTCCCCTATCTTCTCCGGCGAGTCACCAGTCGCCGGTGACATCGCTGGTTTCTAGAAAAATACTAAAATCGTCCTAACTTCTTCATTTTTGCATCATTTTTCATGAAATTTGAACCATTGGAAAGCTAACAACATGTAGAATCACGTTATACTATTTTTAAGCCTTGAAATCCACTAGAATTTACCTGAGGAAGCTCGATAAACCGGTCAACTTTGAAACTAGCTATCCCAACGTCCAAATTTATCTAACGAACCACCCCAACCCTTCTTAGGACCTCCTAAAGCTCTTTATGAGCTTGAAATTCCCTAAAACCAACATATTTACGTCCACATGAACAGTGACCAAAATCGGGGCTAGGGTTTCCACGTGAAATCGAAGGTTTCCTTACCTGAAATTGATACCTTTGAACTCGTAGGGTCCTCACGAACACAATGGTACCATTTTCTTCCTCGATCTGTGAGGTTTGGGGTGTTTTTGCCCTTGTCCGTACATATAGCAAGGAGAGAGAGAGTGAAACCGAGAGAGAGAGAGAGCACGGGAGAGGAAAGAGAGAGGGTAGGGATGTGTGTGTGGTTCCAAAATGCACACCAATCACAACTAAGAGAACACTTAGTTCTAATTAGATCCAATAAAAGAGGAATATAATTAATTGGTCCAAAATCTTAAGTTTAAACCACCACATCCCATAATAATTCTCACATCCAAGGATATTTAGGTAATTTCACACCGTCGATAACATAATTAACGTACATCTCCGGGACGGGCTGTGACACTTCTATGGAAGAGGTAGAAGATTATGTTTAAAAGGTAGAAAAATAATTTGTGTGTAGATCATTTGAATTTGTCCATTGTATTTTTAAATTTGTCATTGTTGAATTCTTTTGAATTTGGATACCTTTGTCGTTTCCATTTGAATTTGCAGACCTTAGTAGTTTTCATTTACATATTATTTGTTATATTTTTTAAGAGACAATTTTATAACTTCATATGTATGTATATATTAAAGGTTATTTTGGGAATAATAATGGATGGGAAAATAACATTTTAATTTTTTAACTTTTTAAGGTGTGTGAGATTATAACGTGAGTGGAAAAATAAGAAAATGTGGTGAGTCTATTAGCTCTGAGCTCTCTATAAAATACAAAGATAAAAGACACTAGGGTTTAACTGCCACCATTAACAATCCTACCTAAAGTAGGTCTCCCAATATGGAAAATAAATTAAAATAATAAATTAAGGTTTCCTAGTCAAACTATAACTGACAACCCTTTTGACCGACCAAATCAGTAAGGATTTGGTACCAAAAGGTCTCTATAAAACTTCTCACGTCCTCTACAGCTTCCCAAAAGGAATTTTCCTCTAAAAATGTCAAATTGACTGATTAAACGCCCAAAAAAAATCTCAAAACGTCAATTTAGAAAAACTGCATAATCAACCTTCTTTTATTTGTCATGATCAAACAGCTTGAAAATAAAATCTAAAAGTTTGACATAATCATCTCAAAAGACTCGTTAATCCATTCTCATTGGAATTATTCTAGAGTTCTTTGGTTTCATTGCTTTTTGCACAAAGTAAACTCACATGTTCTACAATCAAATCATAAAACAAAATATCAAAATTCTCTCCAAATAAAAAGTAAATTATAACTTCAATTAGAATAAAAATTTAAAATAATATCGGACTCATCACAAAACATGAAAAACAATTCTATTTACTTGTATGGTAAATACGTAGATAAGTTCTTAAATTTAGTGTACCATGATTACTGAAGTACTCTAATTTACTGCTATAAGAGCCAATATGGTAGCAAGCTTTGGTAGGCATTGACCACTTGGGACACACCATTGAAATGGGATGGGAGATGCATGCTTTGAGTTGTATGATCATTAAGGTGTGAGGGTAGTGATTAAATTGGGTTTGGACTTCACTGAGAAAATGAAAGTTGACGGGACGATACCAACAATTTTCTTGTATTTTTAATTTTCTGGTCAGAGTAATAGCAAGGATAATGGGCAGGGCAAGGAGAATCGAGAAATTTTTCAGTGTGTCGGAAATATGGCTCGGTATATCAAGTGTCATAAAATAATTGGTTGGGTTTTTTTTTTTCATGTTTCCAACCAATTGTATTTGAAATATGCTAATTAAGGAGACGCTCTCAAAATGAGACTCTCCATAAACTCTCCGACACCTCACGGTTTTAGGAGAATATTTTATAATGAAGAAATTAGGTTCTCATCCTTCTTTTTGCTACTCCATTGATTAAAATCTCATTCCTTTTCAATTTTTGATCAAGGTCCTTGGGTATTAATAACATCATTAATTATTTCAATAATAAAATATTTTTTTTATTTCTAAATATATTCATTTAATGTTAAAAATGTTACAATTAGTATATTTATATTTATGACTAAATTTTTTATCATATATTTTTAGTTTTAGTTTGTACCCATTTTTAATTTGTACCAATTTTCTTTTCAGTATTAATTTGTACCCATATATTAATTTCTTTTTGTGCCCATATTTTTTAAAGTTTATTTGTAGTTGTACCCATATATATTTTTTATTTGTACTTTTTATTTTGCTAAATGTACCCATGCTAATTATATGTACCCATTCATGTAAAACTTTTTAATCTTAAAATGTACTCATTCTTAAATATACCAATTTGTTATATGTAAAATGTACCCTTTTTTTTTATATAAATTCTATTCAATTTTTTTCTAATCCATTTTTAAACTTATATGGGTACATTCTTTTTTCTTTGATTTTAAATTGTATCCATGTCAAGTTTAATCGAAGATATTTACTAATTTTATTAAGCCTAATATTTTTTATTTTTTTTGTGATTTTGAAGAATGTACCCATGTTTTGATACAATAATGTTTTTGGTTAATTTTGATGAATGTACCCATGTTTGTATATATATACACACACAATAGTATATTTATATTTTAATATTTTAAATCCCACAAATTATGGTTTTTTTAATTTAAAATCTCATTTATATAAACAACTAAAATTTCTAATTTTTAATTTAAAAAATATAGTAACGTACATAGAAATAAATTATCACATTAATTTCAGTGACCTCGAGCAAAAATTAAAAACCAACAAGGTTTTAATCAAAGAATATTCATAACTAAGGACCGTATCCAAAGTATCCCTTTTATAATATTGGCACGAAAATTGTGCAAGAAACATAGGCTAGTGGAAAGTCTATAGAGAGTCCCACTTTTGAGAAACTCTCCTAAACATTTATCCTTATATTATTACACTTAATGCATCAAGTTGTGTTTCCGGTACAGTTAATAATCTCTCAGTAAGCATCAAGCATGGAGCAACTCGAGACCCAACACTTTTGTGAGAGTGCGTGAAGACTGTAAGCCTGTAGTTGGGAGGAGGTGGGTGATAACAGTGAACGTAAAAGCCTAAAAGGAGTTGGTCAAGAGACGCTCAGAAGAAAGAATCACAGCTCCCTCTTGAGTCTTTAAGTCTGGAGTCTCTGGTTGGTAAGTAATATATTAATGTCAAAGAACATGAATTCCAGCCATGAATGCACTCAGCAAGCACCCTACGCTACGTGAAGTTACAGTTTCGCCCATGCTGAGTGAGACCTTGAGTGTAAAAGGATATATATGTATGTATGATTGTGTATGTGTGTGTGTGTGTGTGTTTGTGTGCGTAATACAGGTGAAAAAAATCTCTAGGTACTATTATGTGCTGCTACTCTTGTGCAAGAAGTGCTACCATTTTCCATTGTGCCCTCGATTGTAAGTTTACTGCTGAAGGGTACATTTTACTGGGGCTAAGATCCTGCACCAATAGGCTTTCAATTCATAAACTTAAATCATCTTAGTCCTTTAGTACTACAATTTAGTTATTCTTTTATTTGTAAGTACAAGATCTTTGATTTAACTCTCGTAGTTAGAGAGTTCGAATTAAATTATTATGGCTAGCTATTGTATGACTTAACTCAAATCTCACCTCCTGTAGAGTAAAGGATAATAATTGCACTCCTCTTCATTGGAGAGAATGCACATATCCCACCACTTATGAATAACAAAAACGGACTTACCGAATAGTCATTATCCAGTTGACTTTTCAAATGGCCAGGAACTTTGTTTAAGGACTAAGTGACTTTGGAATGCAAGTCTCCCTGCCCTAGGCTCATTTAGGACATTACTTACATATCTTGAATCCTACAAACTCATTCATAGTATATTATCTCTCTAATATAAAGCCAAAACTCATGAAGAAATAATACTTGCCCTATTATTAATTAATTAATATGAAGTTGTTGCATGAGTTGCTGGAATTTAAGAAGTGGAACGAGGTGCAACCGAAGTCTAAGAATGCCGAAGTACAGAAATGGAGGAAGCCGGAGGAAGGGTGGATTAAGTGCAATTTTGATGGTGCGTGGGAGGCACAGGGAGCGGTGGGAAGAGTCGGAATAGTTATTAGGGATGCGGCTGGGGACTTTGTTGCTGCCACGGCATTAAAACTTGATGGGATTTCCTTGGCTATGCTGGCTGAAATTGCAGCAGCTCGTGAAGCTGCGCTGTTTGTTCAACAATGGCAGATGCACAAAGTGTCAAAGTGATATTGGGGGGGGGGGGGTGATGCGCTGATGGTGATAGCTGCCATTCAGAATAATTTGGATGTTAATCATGGATCTTTTGGGCATGTATTGACTGATATACGTAGGCTCTTAGAACCTTTTCAGCAATGGAAGGTCAGTTTTGTGCGAAGAGATGCCAATACAGTGGCTCATCGGCTAGCTCGACGTAGTTTAACTTTGGCACGGTCAGTTTCTTGGTTTGAGGAACCTCCCAATGTAATTTCTGATTTTGTTTTGGAGGATAATTTGAATTCTTAATTTTGTTGGTGCAGGACACTCTTTTTCCCTTCATTCGGGTTCTTAATTTTGTTGGTTCAGGACACTCTTTTTCCCTTCATTCGGGTTATTTTCTGGGAAGATTTTTATTGAGGCCCATTGTTAGCACCCATTTCCGTTGTTTGTACGTTCTTCTCTTATGAAATGAATATCATACTTGATTTAAAAAAAATAAAAAATTATAAAACTGGCTTTTAATGCACAATTCCAACAAGTTTACGATTGAATGATGACACTAAATACTTGAAATTGGCCAACAAATTTTGAAATAATAATAATTTTTTGTGTAATTCAATAGGATCTCACTCTAACTTTGAAGTTAAACCTCAATCAAATATAATTTAATATTTAACCTTAAAATCATATATAACTAAAATATTTTTCAATGCACTGAAGAGCGATTGTATCAAATTTAAAATCAAATATGATTTTTTACTCCAATTTTTTTGGCACGTAGGAGATGGCTTTTGATCTAAACGAGTCATTTCACAATCATTTGTTAATAGCCAATCAAAATCAAACAATAAGCTTATGTTGAAATTGCACAGTTGTAGAGGAGCTGAGGCACATTTTTTGACCAGTCAAAACCAAGAAACTAATTATAATTAACTAGTATATCTTGCTGAAAGAGTATATTTAATTTGGCTGTCATGCGCAATGCAGCCTCAACAAACATTAAAGCATAATTCTACATTGTAAAAGTTGTTTGTGCAATGCTTTTGTTGCAAGCACTTCTGCTCATTCGTTTTTCCCAGAAACACTCGTTAGAATTTAGAAGTACATCAAAACTTTTGTGAAAACTATAAGCACCTTTTAAATTTTGGCCAAAAATAATGGCGTCGCCGCATGTATGAAAGTATCCATGTTACATTTGAGTCACTCGACATTCAACCATAGAAGTATGTTGAATGTGCACTGCTGCTTTTGCAAATAGCCGAGATGGTTTTCCATCCATACAGAAAATGCCTTTTATCTGAGAAAATATCAGTATTTGGTAGAAGTCCCACCACATCCGATCAACTAAATTAAATTGAAGAACTGTAAATATAGGCATCCTAAGTTTTAATATTTGAATCCAGTACGCTTGGTCTGGTTCATTTTATCAGTAACCTCATTCGGATTCTAGTATACAACAAATGATGTACATTATGGACCAAGCACCAATTACTTGGCGAGTTTTAATGTTCAAAACGACGAAGAGGACTCTGAAGCTGTTACGCTATACACTTGACATTTAGCGGAGGGTATGTCATCATCGTTTTGTATTATTTCATCTACAGCATGCGCGAGCAAAACCAGATTCCTTCTGAGGCTGGTTATTTCTTGTTTCTTATAACTTACTCTTCGAAACTTAGATTTCTCAAAACTGAGGCTGATGAGGCCTACGTAGCTAGATAAAATCTGGCTGGCCTGTGGAAGTCAAGCAACGATGCCACATTCGGCTGTTAGGATCCACCAGCCTGGGATGAGAAATGACCTCTGGAATTGGAAGGTATACATAATGAGTGTTGCAAGTGCCAACTGTGATTCCACTGTATCCAGCAAATGCACCATGAACCTGTCGTAGCCATGCACACATATCGAATGTACTTCAGAAGAGATACAGTAGGAAATAAATGGTCTTGTGCAAATATATTTACGTGTGTATGGGCGTGTAGATGTGGGTGTTTGAGAAAGAGAGATGGAGGAAGAGACTCACAGCATTTTGTCCTAGCACAGCGCAGAGAATTCCATCTGATGCATTTGCACGACATGCACGGATCATGTATGTGGGGTCTATATACTTCACGTCAACGGGAACACCAGCCTCTTTAAAATGCTTTTTTGTCTGGCAGAAGAATAGATGGTTATAGTCACCAAAAATGTTTCATCAAATTACGAACAAAACAATTAAATCAGTGGAATTGGATAATCAGAATATCAGATATTTCTTATGAAAAGAAACAAAAATGGTCAATTATTATGACTCTGTTCCGAGTCTTGATCCTACTTTCGTCCGTCAAGTAGTCCTCTATACCCGTATAGGTTTTTCATATTTGAGGTAAAAAAAAAAAAAAAAAACCAATGATAGTATGCTACGAGTCTAAAATTGAGTTCTCAAATGCAATGGAAATCATTATTGCATTAAAACACAATCACCAACCTCTTGCTGAATATGCACGCCAATATCTCCAAATACCATATTTCCAGATGCATCAGTAGCATTGGTTTTCTGTATTAAATTCTGAACAAAAAGAACCAAACAGAAGTCAACAATCTCACCATGTACTCAAGAAAAACATCAACCAGATAAAAATTGGAAAAAAAAAAAAGATTTAGACATGAAATCCAGAGAAGAAATGATCATTATCCTTAATAGGTTAAATACACAAATTTTTTATAACCAAAAGAAAAAAAAATGTAGCTTTTTTCTTAACATGATAAGTTATATATGCAATAACCTACAAGATAAAATACGACTTGAAATAATGATTCCGACTCACCTGCCCTGCTCCCTCTGCTACGCAGACCACAGCTGATCCCTTTGTTTGAATTAGGTATTTCAGATGGTGCAAAATACCATGAGGGCCATGTATTTGAAAAGGAACCTTGGATGTGCATATATCACTACCATCAGTGGAAGCTCGAAAATAAATGAAAATAGCATAATTACTAGCACGGAGGCAGTTGAAGTACCTCAGGTATCAAACATATGTCAATTTGTCCACTAGCCAGGGATGCATGCATTGCTATGAACCCACTGCTACGACCCATCAATTTAACAATTCCAACACCATGGTAAGCACTATGTGCCTATTACAAGATTGAGGAGAAAGATAAGCTTATCATGTAGAACCCTAGCAGAAACATAAACCCACGCATGACAGAAAAATATCACAACTCCTACCTCGATGTATGCTGAATTTATTGCCCGTTGAGCTTCTTCAACAGCCGTATCAAAACCAAAAGTTTTGTCCATCAGCAAAATATCATTGTCTATGGTTTTCGGCACACCAACTACAGCCATTCTTAACTGTCTTTTACGGCACTAAAAGCAAAATAGGAACAAAACAAAACAAAAACAATTAGAACCTACAAAAATTAAGGAAAATGATAAAACCAAGCATTCACGACTTGCAAAGACTATAAGATTGTCACAAATGAGATTCCCTATGAAAATACTCCCAGAATATATGTCCAGTACACCATTTCTCAGCCTCTACCAGAACTGGCTAACACATTTTAATAGTAATAAACAGACAGACTATCCCAAACTATAGCATAGTGCACTCATTCCTGCTCAAAAGTTTTCCTCATTATTTTCTTTGGTCATTGTCATGTAAGAGATGGCATTGTACTAAAATCGAAAGAACAAAATCTTATGCAACTCCTAGGAGGGCAATGTTAGGAAATTCATTTTTAATAATGAATAAATACCAGATTCAACATGACATAATGTACCATTAGTACAGATCCTCAAGCTAACCAACCTCATTGTGTATTGCATCGGCTCCAGCATGTGTGCCATTTCCACCCAAAACAAAAAGCATGTTGATTCCTCTTTCCTGATATCAACACGCAAATACATAGATCATGACAATGAATTATAGGGGAATCATGATGCTTCTGCTTCAATATTACCAACTTCCGAAAATAAGCTTTTCAAGCAATCACCTCCAAACTGTCCACAATGTCACTAACGCTGGGACCTCCACGTGAAACTCCTAACAAGCTTCCACCAGAAAGATGAACATTTTGAACCACTTTCCTTGATAGCTGAGAATCAAATCCGGTTTCAACATATTAGTCTACAACATAAACGTGTTCTCCAAATAGAGGAAACATATATGTATCTTAAAGCATAGAAAGGCTGCAAGAGAAGATTGTTGAATTCATATATGACAGCTACTTGCAAGACAAAAACAAGAACTTACTGGCATTTCAGCTAATTCTTTGTCAGAAAATCCACGGTAACCATAAGGAATTCCCACAATCTGTTTGACACCATATATTTCAAGTGTGATGACAATCTGAAGAATGTATACGATTGATGTTAAATACAGAAGATTTAAGTATGAAGGTTTGGAGCTGAAAAGGAAAACGATTAGGAAAGAACGATGTAAGCTCCAATCATGTAGTTGGTAAGTAACAAAAAAATACTTGACTGACCAAAAACATCATACTAAAAGAATGAAAAGTTCAAAGTCTACAATATATATCTAGAAAAAACCCAGAAGTACTCAGATTGGAAGGGCTGCCTATCGCACGTTTGTTTGTTTGCATTTTAATGTTTTGTTTTTGAGTGCAAATGTAGTACTTGTTAAGTGTTATATTATGTTGACCGTACAGCGATAGAATTCCATGGCAATTAAGAGTCCGTCCACTTTGGTAATATAAAAGTGATCCATTTGTGAATGTCATAAGAGTTAGTCAAAAGGTCAAACTAATAGTTAACGTCAAGGTAAAGTATGAATGGGTCTCTGACTAAATCTGTTCTAAGTTTTCAAGAGTCTTTTACTCTTTAATATGTCTTTTAGTACTGCTATGAATCTTTTGAGGTTCTCTGTAGCTTGTAGATATTTTGGTGAATGACAATTAAGTATCTTTGAAAGCCCTTACGCATTGACTGCTCCATCTATACTTTTCTCCTCTCTCTTCTCCTCACTTCTCTAAAGTTCTTATAACCAAAATTTATACCATCTGTAATCCTAAATCGCCTAGTTTGTCGTATACTTCTATATCAGTACGTGAAAATGGAAAACAGTGTTTTATCAGAAGTTTATATTACAGATTCTTCCACATCATGAATTATTAAATATACTAATTTTACCAAATAATACTTCCAAGGCCAGTGCTGATAAAAACTACAAGAAAAACTATAAAATTAAAATTATTTGTGGTGATAATAACCTGTCTGATGACGTCATTAAGACCAGGGCAGAGCCCTCCACATGTTACAATTGCTGCTTTCACTGCTTCTGGTTTAAAATATATTTTTTCCCGAGGCCCAGCACGATGAACCCTGGAAACTTTCAGTATCATATTCAGTATATATTGAAGTTTTCAAATTAAAAAAAAACTGGAATCACCTATGCTAAGCAAGCAAATATATAAGTTGTATATAAGTTGCAATTTTTTAAGACCTATAACAGCCTAAATGCAGAAAATTTTGAAAAATATGGATGGAAGCGTTTACGCTCCATTCTGAATTTACATAAAGAGTAAAAATGATGACTATAGTATCAGCTAAAGAAAAAGAGAAGTACTACACTAGGTTAACTTAAAGAAACATGGTAATTCGAAAAAGATGAAGTCCATTTCTTCAAAATCCTACATATTGAAAAGAGCAACATGAATGAGGAAGCCACCAGTCCATGGCTCACTCACCAAACGTCCTTTTGAGCTTTCACCCTGCAACAGGACTACCAATCCCTGTCAAAATGGCCTTGCAGGGACATAAACCATTAGAAACATTGACCTAGCAGTCTCCCATTCACAACCAGAACTCACAGAAACTCTCTGTTTTTCATTTCTCATTGGAAAACATCAAGGCAAAGATATGACCTCTCTAAAAATCTGTATGGTTAAAAGCATCTTCAACTTATTCACACTCAGCACTTCACATGGGGAAATACACAAACAACAAAAGAAAGTTGAGAGAAATATTTACCATTGCTCCACCCAAGTACAATTAGGATCAATGCATTCAGCACCAGCAGACGTATGCGATGAGTAGTATATAGTCTGTACATATTGAACAAAAAAACACACACACAAAGAGCAGTCTTTAGAGATTTTGGCATGGGAGTCATACATACCATTACCATTCAACTGGGTTCAATCCAAGTAACAAAAACCAAAACGAGTAATCTCATAACCAAGTGAAGGTGCAAATAAACAAGTTTCCCACAACTTCTCAAGATTAAGAGTCAACCATTTAGTCATTAACTGAATAGAATGACTAACACCGAGCGGTACACTGTATAGTGCTCCATAGTGATTCAACAAATTCAAATTACAATATAACTTTACAACAGTTGAAAGAAATTAGAAAATGGGGATGCTTTGTTTACCTTAAGGAGTACCCGGTCATTATTATTTATGTACCCGTGCCACTCTTCGTCCGACGGGTACCCACCTGCAAAGTCTTCGATCACCGGAGTCCTGCAACATAATATCAACCAATTTCAGGGCCTCCCAACTAAAATTCAAAAATAAAATCAAACAAAAAAATGAAGAAAAAAGTGACCTCATCCTTAAGCAGAAGGTGGAAGGAATGGGAACGGAGTCAGGGAAAACATCAGTGATGTGGGGGATGTTGAACCGCTTCTCGAAATCCCTCTGGAACTTGGACTTCCAGTCAGGATCGCTGAAATCGATCTGCTGCCGGCTCTGGCTCTTGCTCTGGGCGAAGATGCGGCTGCTGTTCTTGGCAACTCCCCCGGAAGTAGTCAGTAGTCTCAGAGACGGCGGAGAGAATCGGTGAGAAGCGCGGTGGTGGACGGCGAGTCCCGGCGGGGCCATCGCGTGCGAGAGAGTGCCCATGAAACGGAGATGTTGAGGGGCAGTGAAGTTCCGAGTTTGCTTCTTCGATCAATGCGAGTGTTTGGAAGATTTGCAGAGAGACAGAGAGTGAAATAAATTAAAGAGGGAAAATCGAAAGCGACAAGGGAGGGCCGTACGAGCTGACTAATTAGCAGGAAGCAGAGAGGGAGCGGGGCCTTGGTCACCTAACTCCCTCCGCCATCTTCACTTCTTTTTTCAACGTTTGCGAAAAGCCGACTTTTTTGTTTTCTTTTTTGATATTTTTCCTTTTTAGGATTTACATGTAACATTACACTTATCATATTTTTTGTATTATATTTGTATCATTTTTTTTAATAGTGTTGAAACGACCAATAAATATCGGTCTCACCTCTATTAAAATTTAGAAAGGTAGTACAAATATGGTATGAAAAATGGTAAGTAGCATTTTTTATTTAGAAACCAAAAAAGATGAAGTCGTAGCTAACTTCAATATTAAAATTTTCCTCTTCTAAAATTATATGCTCGACTTACAATGGGTTTAAGTTTAAGGATCATGTTAGGAAGACTAAATTTGTAAACAAAAATTTGTAAACTAAATGTTGATTATTAAATTGTTACTTGCGTTAATTAATGTGCTCATTCCTATTGATGACACATTATTTAGTTTGCAAAATTTGTTTACAAATTAGTCTCTTTAGCATTACGCTAAGTTTAATAGTGGGCGAGTTTTTTTGTGAGAGCAATGATCACTATTTATATTGAAACAATCCTGATTTCCCTATTAAAATCAGTGTAAGAAATTGACACACAATTCCAATCCAACTATGATTGCTATGTATCAAGATTCATTTAAAGTTTCAATCCGAAACTAATTAAAACAACTTTATAACTCTTTAATAAGAATATTTCATACTAATTTGAAACACAGTGACCGGGTCCAACTCTCGCTATCATACTCATATTCTAACATTCTTCAACTTGAGTATGAACAAGTTAGATACACAATCTTCAAATTATAATAAAAGTGATTGCTCAAGTCTTATAACAAGAGTTCTCTATCACATACAAGCCTTCCATACATTTCAAAACATAAAACTAAAAATCTCCGCTACTATACATAACATAGAATCGGTTCATGATTACTATTTCCAATTTGTATACATAACAATGTGAACCTATAGAGCAAACCAAAATTATTCGCTACCACTTATTTGGCCAAACTTAACAACAATAATGTTAAGCTTCAGTTAATAACAAATTCTGCTGGCTTTCACATTACTCAAACTCAGTAAATAATACAATAACAATTCAACCAATTGCTTAATCAAAACACAATTCAATTTATAAGCATAAAAATGAATTATAACTTCCCAAGAAACATGAACCAACTACCAAAACAAAACCAAAATTCTTTGCTCACAATCATCCATGTCAAACTTAGGATTAACAAATAATGCTCAGCTCCAATCATTTCATTACTCAAACATAATGAATACTGTGCTGGCTTTTGGGGAGTGTCAGAAGTTCCTTTGCACGGGCACCAAAATTTAAGGGCCTCCAAAACAATTTTATATTGAATGTAGTAATATAAAATAATATTATATAAAAATATCATATAAAAATCTATTAAAAAAAAACAAAAAAAAAAAATATATATATATATATATATAAATGGGAGTAGACCCACAAGGCTAACATGCCTATAATCCCAACCCATCAATTCCGTACAAATTATATAACTTTATAAAACTAGGATCTCACTTTTTTTCTTAATTTGCACGCCAAAGTCCAAACAGAGTCTATTTTCTCGCAGACGCCTCATCCCTCCCGTACTGCAACCTTTAAGAGCAATTCCGGAGTGGGAACTCTTCAGGCGTTATCCACTTAATGAATAGTATTTGTTCTTAATGGACAGTAATTATCTTTTGTATTTATACCGTTACATTTTAATAGCCATGACAATAGGCAATAAAATATTAGTTTTTATTTATTTATAAAATAATACAAAATAAGTTTATTTGTAATTTCGGATAAGATTTTTAATCGTTCTCGTTGCATCACGTGTCATTATCTAAAAAGTTATAAAATAATATAAAATAATTTTATTTGTAATTTCAAATAAGATTTTTAATCGTTCTCTTTACGCCACATGTCATAATCCGAAAAAAGACAATTATTGGTGATGGATTTCGGATAAGGTAGATGATGTTTATAGAAAAGTAAAAACATTTTTTTTTAAATTTTTTTTAAATTTTTTTCCGGATTTTTTACAATTTTTAATTTTTTTTATTCAACAAATTAATCTCTGTTGTTGGGTTTAAAAAAAAATTTGAATTCCAACACTCCAGATTGTGCCATGTGGCACAACGGTAACTTTTCTTAATTTTAAAACTATTTTTTTATTTATAAAGGAGAATAATATCAACCGTTGATCTCAGATCCAACGGTTGATATTAAATAAGATTTTTTTATTTTTTTTACCGTTGCAAATCGGACGGTCCACATTATATAGCTGTTGAGATCCAACGAACCATGGGAAACCACGTGGCTTTCCAATGGTAACTTTTTGAAACTGCGCTGTGGGCCCCAGGCGCTGAAACCGTGTTGGGTGACGCGCCCCCACGCGCTGGTGAGGTGCACGCACCTGACAGAAAAAAATAAACAATTGGGTTGACGCCTCGATGACGTCAGCCCTGCATCAGATCCACTTCGGGCTCGCAAGCTGGCAATTCCTCACAAGCCTGGTGTTCGGGTCTCCACTGTCCCTCAAGCTCCCCACGCTGGAGTGTGTAGGCCGGGCTCTCAGGCCCTTTTTCCTAGCCTGTCCCCCGAGCAAACTCCCATGCTGGAGTTGCTCTAAGTCCTCTATCCACTTGCTTCTTTTTTTTTGAAATTTTAACGAAATGGGCCTGACACTATTCATTCTTAATCAAAATGACATTTTGTGTATGAAAAAATTCATAATGGATAAAGCTCTTTTTTTTATTTACTCTTATGCCATTATTTTATTATTACAACAGGGTCCACAATGATGTTGACATTTCTGTTTGGAAATACATTATTTTACATGAAACTATTCAACTTATACTAATTTGTTGTCAGCTCTTTATGCTTTCATCATATTGTCAATGTTATGCAATTTTTCTTCTGTCAAATTATTCCAGTACTGTTCATCGCCTTCTACTAGCTCTGCATCTCTTTCTCTATCTTCTTTCACCTTGTAATAAATATCTTCTGTTTCTCTTTTGAAATTTTGAGGCTTCCAGTATGGCTGATGACAGGTTTTTGACTTGTTGTAAATATGCATTTCTTCTTCTTCTGCTACTAATACCACATCATTCCTAAAATCTTCAAACTCATCTAAGGTAAACATTTGGATCCTTCAAAAGTTTAGAATACTTTTGTATGAAGGAGTCCACCTGTGTGGAGAGATATGAGATAAGGGATAGTCTAAAGGATTCTTCATTAATCATGGCTATGTATCTAGTTTTCTCCTTATGCATATGTACATATCAATCTGGAGGGCTACTAATAAAACTTATGCAAATTTCTTTCCACTTGTCTAGATAATCTTCTGCTACTTTCATAAGTTTTTCAGGAAATAATTCTAGTTGGGAAATATCTTTAATGAATATTTTATTAAGATAGCTAAACTCTAATAGTAAGGCCGAGGTAACTTCTACCAAGTTATATTTTTATTGATGCTTATAACTAAAATGTCATGGTCTAAAATCTCTCATATTAATCTTGGTCACAATTATGCTAACATCTGGTTTACAAATACTATTCTATCTACTATCACAAAAATATGGTGGATACATCTTTGTAATAATATCCATCTCCGGTTTTGGATCAAAGATGGACTGATACAAAGCACATTGTAATTGTAATTGTAACTCTTTCATGGACTGTGATGCTCTGCTCATGATTTCATTTTGCATATCTGGTGGCATTATCCTTAATTTTGCTTTTAAAATTTCTTCTAATAGGATATCATCTATTATTAAGTCTAAAGATATATTCCTAAGAAAACTTTCATAACTTTCTTTTTTTTCTTTATCACTCAAATACTGATGTTGCTCATTATTTTGATGTTGCTCATTTTAATGTCTTCATCTAAGAGCTCAATCTTAATCATTTCTATGAGCTCACAAGCCTCTTATTCTATGGGTTCAATAACCTATTTTCCTTTATTCTTATGCTTATTAGTTTCTAAACATATTTTCAATTCTCTTTTCAGGGTGTCACTTGTCTTCTGCTGCATTCTAAGAGATTGAAGCTCTTGGTTCATTTTGGTAAACTTACTAAGTAATGACTCATGATCCCTAGAGATGACTTAAAGGTTGTGCTCAAGAGAATGAATATGTTGCTGGCTTTGATGGAAATTAAAATTAAAACTATCAAACTCTTGTTCTAAGGCTCTAATTAATTTTTTATGACCTAGCCTTATGTTTGGCTGTTTGATTTGGATATCTAAAAATTATCTAAGAGAACCTGTTACCTATCAGAGAGTCCTGATACTCTTGGCCTATATCTCAAGGTTGGATTTCTGATTCCTTCAACAATATTGCCTTTAAAGTTGAAAGTAGGTACTGGTGGTGATGCTGGTCTGCTTATATTATTTTGAAATCCATTGAATGTTGGAGGTTCATGGTACATCATTATGCTATTGAAGTGTGCTCTTTTACCTTGTGGTCTTGTGGTATTTAAGGATGATGGTCCACGATATTACATTCATGTTCAACACATTAATCTTGATAACATATCAGCTAATGTATTGACATTACCTTTTATATGTTAAAAAAATTGGTTTAAAACTATTTCCTGTAATTGAATCAACAAAATTAACCTATCTTCGACTGTCTGTTTATTAGCATGTATCTTGTTATAATGAGAAACTATATTTTAACAATTTGTTCTAATCGTAAATACTTCATTATGTAAAAATAAAGAAAATGCCTCAAGTAAGTTAATTATTCTTAAAATTTTTAAGTCTGTTGATGGTAATCTTGACTGTACATCACTAAATTTTCCTAATGAATATCTACAAACTTGTTCGTCAGACTTTGGTGACTCCTTATATTTTTTCTGGTATAGTATACATGCCCATCCTAGTGATAAAATATCTGTTTCAACTATTTTGTAACTATCATCTAATGGTAATGTTAATGGCTTAAGTTGAGTAATTTATTCCTTTATATTTTGAACTAATTTAATATATTCACTATTAAAATATTTTTGTCCTGTTTTGCTAGTTTTACTATGTAATACTGCTATTTTTCTTCCTAAATCAAGGATAAAATTTATTGCATAATTTAACAATCCTAAAAATGTTTGTAACTGTTTTTTATCTTCTAACTTATCTGGAAATTCTAAAACCTTTTTAGCTATATGATCTTGTAATTGTATTGTACCTGACTTGATATACATTTTTAGAAATTCTATATCTTGCTTTTCAAATGCTATTTTATTTTAGCTAATCACAATTCCATTATTGATAAATTCTTGTAAAACTATCTCTAAGTGCTTCCTATGCTCATTTCTATTTTTACTATGTACTAAAATATCATCTACATAAATACTACAAAAATTATCATACTTCTTAAAAATTTGGTCCATCTTTCTTTGAAAGATCAATGGAGCATTTTTAAGTTCAAATGGCATAACAAGCCACTCACAACGTCTTTTTGGACAAGTAAAAGCTGTCCACTTAATTGATTCTTTTACTAAATTTATTTGCCAAAATCCTGATTTACAATCAAATTTACTAAAATATTTACTCTCTTGAATTTTATTTATAAGCTCATCTTTATTTGGTAACTTATAACTATCTTCATATGTATTATCATTTAATCTCTTGTAATTATAAAATATTCTAGTCTTACCTCTCTTTAGTTCTGAATGTTTTCCCACTATAAATGTTGATGATCTATGTCTACACTTGAAGGGTCTAATTACTTTTAAATTTAACAGCTCTTTTATTTGCTGCTCAAACTCCTGTTTATCTATTAAACTACAAGGCATATCTGCTGTCTTAATGGTTAAATCCGGATTAATTATATCTAATTTTGTTAGTATTTTATTTTTATTCCAATGTAATTGTGGGTCTTCTCCTAGAATTCTAGTTTGTTCTGCTAATTATAATAATTCTTCTAAACTCTTTGGTCTATTTAACTGTAATATTTTTATACGGGTTCCTTATTCTAAAATCGGATATTCATGTTCAAATATTTCTTCATTAAACTCTTCAATGTTATTATGCTCATCAATTTCTTTTGAGTTTTCTAAACGATAAACTTTCTTGGTCACTAGACTCTTCTATACTTATGCTTTTGTATGCTTCTACAGTATTACTTTGGTCAGTTATTGTAATACCTTTTTTGAAAATTGTTATGCTAGGATCCATAAATAAAAAAACCTTGTAAACTTTTCAAAAAATTTAAACCTAGAATGAATGGGTATGATCCTACTGGTGAAACAAATGTTAATGGTAAATTAAATTGTTGTTTTTCTACTTTAATAGACTCATTATTAATGCAATGTGTTAAGTAAACTAGTCTCTCATCAAATTGTGTTATTCTCATAGGTTTTGCTAATTTTTGTTTATATTTTTCTGGTACTAACTATTCTCTTATGACACTCTTTGTACTCTCTGTATCTATCATAACTGTTGTTTGTATCTTATATTCTTTTGCTAATTTTATTTTACAATTTATGGTAATTAAAGAACTATTTTTGGCTTTTCTATACTTTAAACAATATTTCCTAATATTTCAGTACTTTCTTGTGATTCTGCTAAATTAACTTCTAATAACCTATTACTATAACACTTTTCACATAATATTGGATATGTATTATAGTATTTATTTACAACTAATTTACTATACTTATGACATTTTTCTAGCCAACCTAAATTAATGTATTTATATTCTTCTTTGTGTTGTTCTTCTATGAATGCACACATATACTCTTCTAAATCACTATTTGTGCTACTTGAATCTTTCGAGTTTGAATCTATCATGTTAATGCTCTCTATATATAAATACTCTCATTATCACTTAAATCATCTAAATTATATATTGACTATATATCCTCATCCTCTTCTAATTTAAACAACTCTATCAAATGTATTTTATCTCTCGACTGTTTTCCTAATTTTGGACATTTAGGTTTAATATGTCCAACTTCTCCACATGAATAACATTTACAACTACTCTTATGTTTTGGTGTTTTATATTTTCTAATCCAAGGTCTGCCACTTCTTTTCCTAAATTGTTTTGGAATATATTTTCTCTTCTTATATGTTCTTGAATGTCTTATGTTGAAATTCTTATGTTGTTTGTATGGTTTATATGACTTATATTTCTTTTTGTATATTTTCTTATGCTTATTTTTTTTTATGGCAACCATACTGTTGTGGTAAATCTATATTTTTACAGCTCATATAAAATTGCTTCCTAATTTGCTTCTTAACTTTTATTTGACTACACTCTTTTCTAAGTATATCATATACATGTTGAATTCTAGGTCCTATTGCAATATCATTTTTCTTTGGATGCTTTTGTCATTCAATCCAAATCTTTTCTCATATTGGTCCTTCTATTTTTGTCATATAAGTATCTAATAAATTAATATCACTAATTCTACATGTTCTTCCTAAATATTTAAAGAAATATGTTGTATACTCAACTATATACAATAAATCACAAATTTGTAATTGTTCTAAATTTCTAATTGCCTTTATTTGTTCTTGTTCACTTCTACCATCTAATCTATTATGATCTAAAAATTCTTGTTTAATCAAAGTAACAAAACCATCTATATTAAAATGCGTTTTAGCTGTCTGATGCTATTCTGGATTTTGGACTTTCCATGACTGAAAATAATAAAAAACTAAACCATCCAAAGTATGCTCAAAGTAATCTAACATATTTTGTGAATTACTAAAATCTAACGTTAATGCTGCATGTACGCAACCCTTTTCCCATCTCTCAATCGTTATTTCCCAATCTTGTGGATCTACATTATCTAAATTTAATATATTACCGGCTATATTAATTTGTTATAACCCTCTCAAATATGGTATCCTATTTTTTTAGGTGGTTTTATCATACTTTCTTCTATGTAATCTACTTTTGCTTTTTCATTATATTGTTCATTTGTTGGTCTAAAAAATTGTTGATCAGTTCTACTTACTTGTCCTGGATTTTCTACTGCTGGTGTACTACTTTCTTCTGCTGGATTACATTCTTCTTTCAATTCTAATAAATTATTATATTCTTTTGATCCTAAAATATGTTCTACTCCTATTTCTAAAATTAATTTTTTCATCTCTTCATTTGAAATTTTATGTAGTCCTAAATCATATGTCCTATATTTTTCTAAGTACTCTTCTTCATTTAAACAAGGAAGAAAAAATCGATAATATCGGCGAAATATCGCCGATATTATCGTTTTTTTGAAGATCCGAAATTTTTTTAACTATCCAACTGATTTTCGTCAAAATATCGCGATATTATCGATAATATCGCGATATTTTTAAAATTATCGATAATATCGTAATATAATATTAAAAAATACTTAAAAATATTGAGAAATCTCAACACATACTACACTTGATCAAAGCCCCCAAAGGCCAACCAAGACTTGTTTTTCTCAGCATGTGAATGTGCCTTTTATAGGCGTTCTTGGCTTGCTCACTGCCCTCGCTGGGCGATGTGGGACTCGACCAAGGAAGAAAATAGGAATTTCGGCCGAAAATCCACACCCACTTTAAACGGCCATAACTTTGTCAAAACTCAACAAAATCAAGCAAGACAAAAACAAAAGTTGTAGCCCTCGAAGAGACGAAGAGAATGGTACCTCACACAACGTCTGAATCGTCGTGGTTTGGTCGTAAAATGCCTCGAAAGTCACTGAGGTCGCCGGAAACTGGGTAAGATTCAAATGAGTATAACTTTTTCAATACTCAACGAAATTGAGTGAAACAAAAAGGAAAGTTGTACTAATCGACAAGACGAAGAGATTGATACTTTGCATGCCTGCCAACTCGCCGTGGTTTGGCCGGAAATTTCCTCGAAAGCCACTGAGGTCGCCGGAACTGGGTAAGATTCAAATGAGTATAACTTTTTCAATACGCAACGAAATTGAGTGAAACAAAAAGGAACGTTGTAGCCCTCGAAGAGACGAAGAGAATGGTACCTCACAAGACGTCTGACTCATTGTGGTTTGGCCGGAAATTGCCTCGAAAGCCACTGAGGTCGCCGGAAACTGGGTAAGATTCAAATGAGTATAACTTTTTCAATACTCAACGAAATTGAGTGAAACAAAGAGGAAAGTTGTACTACTCGACGAGACGAAGAGATTGATACCTTGCACGTCAGCCAACTCGCCGTGGTTTGGCCGAAAAACCAAAACGTTTTGCCTCAAGGGCTGGTACATGTGAACTTGTGACTCCAACTAGGTAAGAGCCAGATCTAATTTGGGGCCTTCTATCCTATATTTGAGGACAACCATCAAATGCTAAAGATTAAACAAACATAATATGTTCTACTGCTTAGCAAAAAAAGCTACAAACCCTTTGCTTATCAACAAAAAAAGACAAGTCCTTGCACTAGATATACTTTCAAATTACGTTGAGTAGCAACCTGATATATGTATTCGGACGAATTATAAAACAATTGACACACTCCTGACTTCCAAAATTCAATTCTTTTACTTTATATAAACTTGAAAAAACATAATCGGCATCCAAATTAAAGTTTAGTCTTATTCAATGTATTGATTTTCAATTGTTAATTGATATACTATAATTTGGAACTTCAACGCCTAAACGCATGCTTATGTGTAAGAAATTTAAAGTGTCAAATTCGGCACATTATTCTTCATCATTTTATTCACTTCTGTTTTTTTTTTTAATATCCTAAATAAAACCTCCAAATATTGTAATAATTCATTATATATAAATGATTATGGTGTGTTTAGACTTCTTTCATTAATTACTACATATTTTCTACACTCACAATGTTTGTCAGCTCGCTATATAATCAACTTGATAATGTTAAATCCATCATGCAATGCATTTCTTTCCAATTTTTTGTGATAAACTAATAGATAATTGACTAAATAAACATCTTACAAAGTTTCAATAAAAATTTCCAAGTTTTTCTTACAATTTCCGTGGTTTCCATGTAATTTTTATCGATATCGATATTTTACCGATATTTCCATCGATATTTCCGTGTTTTCGGACTACCGATATTACCGATATTTTCTTCCTTGCATCTAAATGATCAATATTTTCTATAAGATTATCTACAATATGATCAAAAATTTTCTCAACTAAATTAATATTTAAATTATCAAAAGCCATATGTATACTCTCATTTTCGATTTCACTTTCATCCTCTTCTATTTTTTCTAGTTGCTTGTAATTACTAAACCTAATTGTTGCTTGACCTGTACTAGTTTCATATATTTGTACTTTATCGGGTTGTCTATTTCTTTCTACTTGTAAATTAGGTAATGTCCATTGAGTTTCTTCTAAAAAGCTATTATCCACGGGTTTTGCTTCTATCATATTTACATGTTTACTACCAAATGTTTGAACTAAATTTTGAAATTCTAAATTAAACTTATGATTATATTTATCAAACCCTTTACCAATATACATTAAGCTAATACATAAATTTTTATATTCTCCTTTCATATTATAATTTTTTGTTCTTATGCTTACTTTAATATATTTATTAAATTCATTAATTGTCATAACATAATTTGGAATACAAACTATGACTGGCAAGTTTGAATTTAAATCTACTTCAGTTGTTGTTATTGTTGCTTGTTGGTGATTATCACATCTATCGTCATATATGTATACTAATAATTTTGTGCCTACTTGTGCTCTGGTTGATCCTGCTGTTCCAATTAATACTGTTCCTATATGAATTTGACTGAAATGTGATTTTCTCAAATGCATAACTGCTTCCTTACTAATTAAATTAAGTGTAACTTCTTTATCGATACAACTAACTTCATGTTGACTGATGCTACTTACAATCTTGCTTCTATTTTCAAATAAACCTAATTGATACAAATTATATTTTTTTTTTTGTGTTCTCTCAAAACCTCTTCGAATACATTCTTGTGCTTCTTCTTCATTTGGATAAACATCTTTAGCTCTAACTACTTCTTTTCATTTTTGTCCTAAAGGTTCCATTTTCTATTATCAAAAGGATTTAGCTTAGGTCTTCTAATATTATTATTTGCACTTAAAGTTAAATTTTCTAATTTATTTAGTAAAAATGGTGGAAGTGATGAAGATGCGTTATGTAAAACTTGATTTATTTCTACTATTTGTTCTTCAACTTGATCTAATTTTTCAGCCAAACATAAAACTAATTGAATAATTAAATTATTTTGCCTAATGGGAATATTACTACTGGCTACTTGTGTTGAAAAATATGTTAAACCTACTAGTTCTTTATCTAACTTACTAATTTCTTTCAAAGCTTGGATATATTTTCTGCTAGTTCTAGAATCGGTCATTAAACTAATAATTTATCTATTTTATTATGCAACTTATTTACTTGTTCACTTAACTCTTTTTGCACTAATTGAATTTTTTGGACTTCTAATTTGAACTGCTCAACTACTTCTAGTAATTTAAGTTCTATTTGCTTTGGTTTACTATCTATGAGGTCAACAAGCTTATCTCTCTTTTGCTAGGAAACATTTGAATTTTTTATTATTATCTTCTAACTGAGATGTAATATAGTCTAAATTTTGTCTAATTATTTTATGGAATTTTTCTGAAAATACTCTAACAACTGGTTTAACAAATGATTATGTGTTGTAAGCATAATTTACTGAATGATTATGGAGGCCTTAGAGAGAGAGGTGCGGCAATAGGTAGAGAGGAAGAGAGAGATGGATGTGTAATTGTGGGGTGTATTCTATTCCACCCCATTGTACCTTTATTTATAGTAGTAGGGAATGTTAATTCCTTGCCCTTTAGAATTACAACTCTTAATAGGTAATCTACTCCTAATAGGAATATAAGAGATATTCCAAGATATACTAGGATTTACACAATCACATTCCTAATCTAATAGGACTGCAACACTCCCCCTTGAGTGTGTAAATACTCAAGTAAATGGCGCATCACATCTTCAGTGATGAAATAAGTATAATTGATGAAGTCGTCGGCACAATGAGCGAATGCGAGTCTCAGATTAACGGAAGAATGCATAAAATGTAAAACTCACAAAACCTTGCTATGGTAAAACCCAAGGTGGGAGAAAAACCCATAGTCTAAGGAAAAGTAAAAAGTTGCATTGAGTCAAAACTATACGTCTTTTGGACGCAAGTAGAATAGCTCACAAGGGTATGATCAGCCTATGATGGGTGCCTTGTTAAAACCTAGTTAGGTAGTAAAAACCCAGTGGGAAAAATGCTCCTAATTGTAGGGAAAAATAGTACATTAAGATCAAATGAGTATATTTCTGGATACTCCTCCTGAGTTTGACATAACTTTCAAATGAGAACTACAAGCATTGCATATGATAGTTAGGCATACCAATTCATCGGACAAGCTTTTAGAAGGTTGACTTCGGCAGTGACGTCGTGTAAAGGTCAGCAAGGTTGTCTGGAATCGGCTTGCATGACTTTCAATCTCCTGATACTTTGCTAATGTAGATGCAATATGTCTTGGCGTTAACTTTGTTGATGTATCATGGCTTGGTTGGGTTAATACATGCAGCATAATCTTTATGGATTATCATTGGGACTCAACAATCGATGAAAACACATAAAGTACTTCGAATATGCTCAACAAGAACTCCTAACCATGTTTCACTTGTGGCGTAGTGAAGTAAGGTAAGTCTTGGAATGATTCAAAGATTTTGTAACTAAGGTCATATCGTGGACCTCCAAGATATTGCGATATCCTTAACGGTAAAGATATAACCATTTGAGGATTTTGCCTTGTGCAGGTTTGATAAGTAACCTGCGCTAGCATAACAAACAAGGCAAACATCATTACGAGGATCATGGGGCTTGGATCCGCTGAGATGCGTTGGGATTTTCCCATGTAGTACCTTCAGGGTAGTCTTTGATGCCAATTCAGTGAATGTGTGTAGGCGCGGTGCTACATCTTTACCAAAATCAACAACGAATGAGAAGTCATGTCTAAATACAATGAGTTAAGTACAACGAAGCACAAAGTTGAACTTATATATGGAATTTCAGATTTCATAACCTCTTCAAGGGTCTTATTTGCATATAATGTATGGACAATCATAGGTATACTCAAAGGTAACACATTCGAGGTGTAGTTCCACTGGTAGACCAAAATACAATCAAAACAACGCTTGAACTTCATGTCAAGGCATAAACGAGTTTTTCCAAGATCTTTCATCTCAAATTCCATCTTCAGGTGCGATACAGTTTTCTCAAGCTCTTCCGGAGTCCTAGTGAGATTCGTGTGAACGACATAAACTGTAACTTTAGCAATTTGGAATAAGACTTCATAGTTTAACACACAAGGGCATAATTCATATCCCTGACTAATCAAATAATCACTTAGACGGGTATACCATATCCGTTAGTTTTAGAACTATTTGAACCAGTCCATGTAATTCTTCGGGAACTTACATGTAAATCTCTGTATTTATATCCTCATGGAGAAAACATTAACCATATTTCATAATGCTGCTATCAATCACAGGACGTTTTGAGATAAACCTTGCGTCGTAAGACGTTCATCATATCGCACTATTTCATTCATCTTATAACATTTCCTTTCCCACTTGGAACACTATGGGTTACCTTGGGCAATGTAGGAACGATAGGTCCACTTGGAACACAATGGGGTTACCTTAGGCAGTGTAGGAACGATAGGTCCAATACACACTTTGGTAAGGAATTTGACTTGGATTGTAACTTCGGTTGTCCAATTAGTTCTATGTTGTCATTTAATCAACGGAATACGGTTCGATATCGTTGCTTTTCATTTATGTCGGTAACTACCATATAAATAAAAACATCATCGATGATAATTTCATTTCAATTCCATTTAGCTTATCCAAACTAGTATACTAGACTAAGAACTTTAAGTCTCGGGAGAAATCAGGATTAATCTCATGAGATGGAAATGATTTGAGACAGCGATCGAGTTTAGATTCATTGTTGTAAGTGAATCCTACGAACTAAATGATCTGTCATGCTCCAAGCCAAGACAGATTGATTGGCTATCCGTCGGTGTATCGGACTGTTCAACAGGGGTGTCCAAATTGTCCAACAGGGGCGGCACCCTCCAGGGATGTTGACTTGACGTCCATTAAGTACGTCTATCCTTGCAGGCATGTTTGTAGCTGGTATATGATCTCGTCACTTTTGCTAGATCAGAGGAATGCATCTGGGACAACATTATGAAAACTAGAATTTATCGCACTTGCTTATCACACTTGTGCGGTATGGGGATCGAGATGAGACATAGTGGGCAACGTCCATTCAAATTCGTGCCATTCTACAGGAACATTGACGTTCTTATCTCCCCTTAACGGTGGGAAGATTGTCTCATTAAAGTGATAACCCGTAAATGAGCGGTAAAGAGATTGCATGCAAGGGTTCTAAGAGAACGAAGGTGAAGGAGAATCATGATCGACAAAAGATACACATCCTTCTATGAGGACCCATGGTGGTACGTTACGGCGATGCAACCTGGCACATGGAATGCACATCCAAATGCGTAAATACGAAAATCGTCAAGTCCGTACCTAGTAACCAACTGTAACGTCATATAGGTTGGGTTGCAATGGGCCTCAGTGCTGACCAACATAGTTGCGTACAAGATTGCATAGCCCTAGGCAAAAACCAAAAACTTGGTATGTTTACCAAAATTCAGGTGATCATTTAAATTGCGCTTTATGATCGCTAGGCGAGGCTATTTAGGGTGAACATGGGAATTTAATGTTCAATTATAAACCCAAAATACATGCAATACTTTATCGAAAACTGTCGATGTAAACTCTCCAGCATTATCCAGTATTCCGGACTTTAAGGGATAAGTAGGGTGGTGAACCCTTAATCGGCTAGAAGGTTTGTGTGTGGACAAACATGTGACCTAGTTCGTCGATTCATCAACCAAAACCATAAGTATTTATATGGTCCATGTTTTGGTTGGATTAGTCCACATATATTCCCTTGTATCCACTGTGAAAAGGGGTGATTTCGTATCTTTGCAAGAGATGATATAGAAAATCGATTTCTTTAATGAGCAGGCTTGGCAAAGTGTGCTTGTAGGCACAATATCCTTACTTCAGATAAAGAGATGCGTTGTAGCATCATTGTTTGACCTAAGTGTCTAAAAAGGTCGTGCCAAAGCAAGTAAACTGCTCAATCACCAGGCTTCAGGCCGACCACATGTGGTGTATTCCCAGTTGGGAGACAACCTATTAGCCCCATGATCGGATCATATTTATATATATTTTTACTTCGAATTCACTCGTCTTTTCTTAGTTAGTTCCTTATATTTTTGAGCTATTTACGTTATTTTTGTGTTTATAGGATTTGTTATGCAAAGAAAATAAAAATAGAACAAGTGAAATTTTATGTAATAAATTCGTCAAAACTGTCTGTGTAGATCAGCTTTTAAATTAAATTAAAAATTATATTTAATAATGATAAGTCGTGATGATGTTTGAAACATCATCATGATGGTTTTGTTTTGTAGAAAAAAAAAAAGAAAGAAAACGGTGGAAAGAAAGAGTTGGACAAAGAAAGGAAAGAATCCAAGGCAAAAGAGGAGTAGATGCGGGGAGGACTGGAAAACAGAGAAAGCAAACGGGACAGCCAAGAGAAGTGGGGATGGCAAAATAAAAGAATAATAAAATAAAGAAAAAGGACTGTCAGATGGAAGGAGGGAAGAGGATTGGGAGCTGCCTTTGGCAGCGTGAAAGAAAGTCAGCTGGGAAAGAAAAAGCTGCCCTTGGCAGCGCACGGGAAGAAGCAGAGAAACCGAGAGGCTGTGGGCGCGGGAAAGAGGAGAAGACGGGACAGATTCCACGAGGAGGTGGTGACGCGGGGAAGAACAGGAGCTGCCCTTTGGCAGCAACTGACGCAGTTCAGGGAATTGTCAGCGAGAGGAAGACAGGCAGATGCAGCAGATCACCTTCTTTCGGTTTACTCTCTCTAAATTTTTATTTTATTTCTGTTTTTAATAATGTGTAATTAATTTTATTTTGGCTAGAAGTTAATTCGAAACCATGAATATATTTGTAATATGAATTGATTACCTTCAGTTGTGATTTCTGAGTTGTGATTTAATTTGCTTAACTGCTTGATAGATCACTTATTTTTGTATGTCGATTAAGGATGCATACTTAATTTACATGCATGAATTTGATGCTAGAATATAAGTGAATTTCACCTAATCGTTATGAACTTATTTTCACAAGTAGTAAAGTTTGCTAGTCACAATCACGTTAAGTGAATTCTTGGCAAGAGTATCATGCTTTTCATAGTTACGAATGTCTCGTCAATGCTTATAGTTTTCACAAAGTTTAATGATCTTTGATTGTATCTCTATTGTGCTTTTCACGTAGGGGACTTTTGAAGAATGTTTTGAATTGTTGTATGCGTTTTCCCGTCCAATTCAATAACTTAAGGAAAACTTGAAGATTAAAAAAGTGCTGTTCACGGTTAATCAGGAGTATTGAAATTCACAATTTATTGAAAGAACAACTGAAAATCAATTTAGGTTGCATATGTGTCATGTGTGGAGAAGAACCCTCTAGCTAGTCCGTCATTTATCCTTTTACCTTAATTTTATGTTTTTGTCAATTCTGTAATTTAATTAAGTTTAATTTACTTTTCATCAAAACCAAACACCCATCCATTATTAAATTATATTATTTATTTAGTTTTCTTTATTGTTAGTCTTTTAATTTAATTTCCGTCCATTTCAGTTCCTAGTGTTTAATTTAATTGTTTTCATTATTTTGAGTCATTTTAAGTGTGTTTCGAGTTATTAGAGTTTTTAGCCTAGTTTTGTGTCCTTGAGTCTTATTTAATATTTTTAAGTTAATTTAATAGATTAGCAATCCCTCCTAATCCCCGGCCTAGAACGATACCCTACTTACATCTATACTACAATTGTCAAAAAGAGGGTTTAATTTTGTGTGTTAAGTAATTCTACGCATCAAATTTTGGCGCCGTTGCCGGGGATTAGTAACTTTGCTAATCCTTTTATTTTTGTTTTTGTTTATGTTTATATTGGTGTTTGTGTATTTTACTTTTGATATTTGATTTATTTTTCTTTCTTTGATTTTAGGCACAAATGGAGCTGAGGGAAATTTAAAGGAAAGATGCGTCCGGCTAAAGACGTTAAATCAAGCGCTTCTTGGGAGGCAACCCAAGCATTCAACGAAGGGAGACTTTGGAATCGCTAACCCAATCAGATTTGCATTTTTACACCCTTATCTTTGCTGCTTTCATTTTGTTTTGTTTAGTTAGTTGTGTTATTTGGTTGATTTCTGTGAGTTTGTATTACTTAGTTTAAGTGTGGGGGAAGGTTAACCAAAGTCTCTTTACATTAATTTACTTATATAAAAAAAAAAAAAAAGATAAAATTTAAAATTAATGATAAAAAAAAAAAAATACATAAAAAAAAAAAAAATTTAAAAAAAAAAAAAAAAAAAAAATTAAATTAAAAAAAAAAAAAAATGATAAAATTTAAAATTAGTGATAAAAAAAAAAAAAAAAAAAATGCAAATATTTTACAATAATGTAAACTAATAGTATTCATTGGTCGGGTGGTGCTTCAGTAGTGGGCGGGGCTTCAGCAGTCGGCGGGGCCACAGAAGGAGGAGGCAGCAGAGGTTGATCAGTTGGAGCTTCACTACGCGGTGCCGCCCCAGAAGACGAAGGCAGATGCGGTTGGAACAAACCCACAAACCTCCGATGATCAAGTAAAATTTGACCATCGGTGTCCTGCATCTGGTCAATCTTCCTCTTCATGCTGGTGGCATAGCTGTGTGCGAGCTTGTGCAATTCCTTATTCTCATGCTTGAGCCCTTTAATCTCTTGCTTGAGACTCTGTATTTCAGCCACCAAGGATTCAACGTGACGGGTTCGGGCATATAGGCGTTGGGCCATGTTGGATACGGAACCCGCACACTGCACACTGAGAGCCAGAGACTCCTTGACCGCCAATTCATCAGACCGCCTTGCGAGCAGTCTGTTATCTCTGGGAGTGACAAGGTTTCGGGCCACCACCGCAGCGGTCATGTCATTTTTCATCATCGAATCCCCCACGGTAAGGGGACCGGTAGGGGATATGAAGGATGGCCGCCATATGTTGTCTGGTGAAGGCGGAGCTGCCTCTTCACCAATGTTCAAGTCAAAACGACGATCGGAAGGGCCAGACATTTTTCAGAGGTGGTGAAGAAAGAAGAGAGTCGGAATGATCAAGATTAAACAAGTGCAAGAAGGGAGTGTTTACAGGAGGGAGCTCAAGTGTGTTGTGGAACAAGCTTAACGTCTCTATAAAAAGGAAGAAATCAAAGAGGCGCTCCTCAGAGAAGCGTCCTCTCGCAAATCGAAGAGTCGGGGCTCCGTTCTCAAACGTCTGATTCTTTTCTCAAAAGAGGAGTTTCCTTTCTCAAAAGCCGGATTCTTTTCTCAAAAGAGGCGTTTCATTTCTTAAAGGCTGGGCTTGCTCAGAAACCACGAGCCGAACCCCGGATTTCAAAAGATCAATTTGTCCAGACGTGTCGTCACTTGTCACACGCAAATTGCTTTGCGGAAATCTCGGGCAATTTGTCGAAGCACCAATTCAGAAATCGAAGAGGGAAATTCAACAGTCAAAGACACGCTAGCTTTCTCAAAAGCTGGGCTTCAACCCACGGGAAAATCTTCTTTTCCAGATTTATCCGCACGTGTCACATGCTACCTCTACAATCGACGATGCTCAGAGCTCGAAGCGCCGATTACAGATATCAATGAGGAATCAGCTTTGCGGAAATTACGGGCAGCTTTGTCAGAAAGCGCGTAATTTGTATTCTTCACCCATCCACCGGCTGCCGACACTAAGTGAGAGAACAGTTCCGGTTGTGAAGACAAGTCCTATAAGTTTCTACCTTCGCCTTCCACAGCAAAAGCACACTCTCTCAGCACACCCTCTCAACACCTCTTCATCTCCGAAAATGCATTCCCAAAGAATCCTCTCGAGTCACTCTGTGTTCCTCATTCCTTGGGATACTCCTGCGAACAACCCATTCAAAGCAAAAGTATTTCATATCATAAAGGTTGAAAGCAAGAGTATCTCATATCATGCTTTCTCCATGTCCTTCTCCTTGTCTTTGTTTTCCGACAAGGAGAAAGAGAGCAATCAGCCAGCATTTGGTATCAATCTTCCGATCTGGAGCCAACTGCCTGGAACCCCTTCCTGATTGCTTACCTAGCCTTGCTCTCGAGTACTCATCTTCATCATTTTATGCTTTCTCTTCGTCTACCACATCTGCCTGGGGGACAGTAAGGGAAGTGAAAATGATACCTCGAAGCATGTGGAGACAATTCAGCTAGGGACAAGGAGAAAGAAAGCAAGAGGTGGGCACTTGGAAAGATTGAAGAAAGAAATAAGGACCAACACCTTTCCCTCGTGCCTGCCCGTTGTGCAGAAGAAACAAGCAGAGAAGAATGCAGCTTGCACAATCATCCCAGCGGAAGGAGTCCGAACTGAGGAACTAGAGAAGCTGCCACATCTGCTTGGAGAACAAATAAGGAACTGCAACATAACCAAAGAGCAAAGCTTCGCCGTACAATATCATAAAATCATCACTTGCAAGTGAAAAGCTAAGTGTCACCCTGTTCAAGAGGAAAGCTGTGGAAAGTCAACAAGCACGACCAATGATTACTTATTAGTTTTATTCATTATCTTTTATCGTAATTTTCAATTTTTCGTTTGCAATTTTTTTTTTTTTTTAATTAATTTTCTTGCGTTACTTAACTGAATTATTTCTTTTCTTTGCAGGAACTTTTGGTTCTTTCCACCCTTGAAGCTGATTGCAGAATTTTAGCTTGGGGGTCATCGCTTGATTTTACTGCAAATTAGGGAAGTTTTCAGTCCAATTGTTTTATTTTGTTTCTTATTATTTATTTTATTTTTTATTTTTTTATTTGCATTATAGTGTTTTCTGACATTGGGGACAATGTCAAGTTTAAGTGTGGGGGTAGAAATCTCTAGAATTTCATTTGTTTCTGTGTTGCTGTTTTTTGTGTTCTTAATTAGTTTTGTTTTCTTTTAAAAAAAAAAAAAAAAAAATTTAAATAAAAAAAAAAAAAAAAATCGGAAAATTTAAAAAATCCAAAAATATTGTCTTGTTTCCCTTATTGTTTTGAATTAGATTTTTTGTTAGTTTCCCGACCCAATGATATAATTAGATCAAATTTGAATCATGATTATCAAGAACTTAGTTATCATGTGTTTTGTGAAATTCCTAATTCTCTTGTTAGTTTTGTACATGTTTGATCATCTTTGAAAAACCAAATGCACATAGCCTTGTTAATGTGAAACTAAAGTATGACTTAAAGCTTCATATGTGAATTTAGTGACCATATACATCCTATGTGAGTTTTTGAGCCTATTGAAAGTGTGTGCATTTTTCATACACTCCTATTCTTTCATGTGTGATGAACTTATGTGAGATACATCTCTAGAACTTGCGTAACGATCTTTCGAAATGTTTGTCATTGATTGCATGAACTTGGAAATGATAGAGGCATTAGGTTTACCACTATGGCCCAAATAACCATGTTTCCCAAAGAAAAATGATATCATTAGTTTGCCAATTTGAGCTGTGTATGTTGAACCTTTTATTTCTTATCACCAGATATGTCTACCCTTATACCTGAAACATTTTTCATTACCCTTTCCAAGCGAGCAATGCGAGATTGTCTTATGAGAAACGTTTGTGAAGTACTTTGAAGGTGTTTGGCAAAAGAATAAGTGTGGGGGTATTTCATGTTTGTATATAAAAAAAAAAAAAAAAAAGGAAAAAAGAGAAGAAAAAGAAAAAGAAAAATTGTACACAAAGAAAATAAAAAGTTGTTCAAGTTTCAGTTTAAGGGTGTGATTGGAGGTTTCAGAAGAATCGTTGGAGAGCTTGAGTTCTTATAAATCTAGACAAAAGAATTGCTTGCAATGTAGCTTGGAATTTGTGTTTTCCTATTCTTTCATTTCAATAACCCTATCTCTAAGCCTCATTACATCCAATAAAAGTCCTCTTGATTTAAGTTTTGCAATTATGACTGGAGAAGTGATCTTTATGCAAGCTTATGGTAGAAATTTCACATTTGATTCTTTGAGCGAAACACATTAAAACTAAACACATGTGTGATTGAGTGCATATCCCGTGAGAAGGTCGCTAGTTTGCATATGATGATTTTAAAAATAAAAACTTGAAATTGCATTAGCATGGCTATCTCACACACTACACTTCAAGGATGATTTAAAGATTACTGCTAATATTTGAATAAGGAAGATGAACTTGGATTATTTCCTTGATGCTAGCTATGGTTCTTGATGATTTGTTTTCTCGAATGAAATTCTATGAGGGTCACATAGAGGGAAGCTAATGTTTTTCTTGTTACTTCTTGTTCTAGTTTTCTTTGTTTTGCTCGAGGACTAGCAAAAGTTAAGTGTGGGGGTATTTGATCGGATCATATTTATATATATTTTTACTTCGAATTCACTCGTCTTTTCTTAGTTAGTTCCTTATATTTTTGAGCTATTTACGTTATTTTTGTGTTTATAGGATTTGTTATGCAAAGAAAATAAAAATAGAACAAGTGAAATTTTATGTAATAAATTCGTCAAAACTGTCTGTGTAGATCAGCTTTTAAATTAAATTAAAAATTATATTTAATAATGATAAGTCGTGATGATGTTTGAAACATCATCATGATGGTTTTGTTTTGTAGAAAAAAAAAAAGAAAGAAAACGGTGGAAAGAAAGAGTTGGACAAAGAAAGGAAAGAATCCAAGGCAAAAGAGGAGTAGATGCGGGGAGGACTGGAAAACAGAGAAAGCAAACGGGACAGCCAAGAGAAGTGGGGATGGCAAAATAAAAGAATAATAAAATAAAGAAAAAGGACTGTCAGATGGAAGGAGGGAAGAGGATTGGGAGCTGCCTTTGGCAGCGTGAAAGAAAGTCAGCTGGGAAAGAAAAAGCTGCCCTTGGCAGCGCACGGGAAGAAGCAGAGAAACCGAGAGGCTGTGGGCGCGGGAGAGAGGAGAAGACGGGACAGATTCCACGAGGAGGTGGTGACGCGGGGAAGAACAGGAGCTGCCCTTTGGCAGCAACTGACGCAGTTCAGGGAATTGTCAGCGAGAGGAAGACAGGCAGATGCAGCAGATCACCTTCTTTCGGTTTACTCTCTCTAAATTTTTATTTTATTTCTGTTTTTAATAATGTGTAATTAATTTTATTTTGGCTAGAGGTTAATTCGAAACCATGAATATATTTGTAATATGAATTGATTACCTTCAGTTGTGATTTCTGAGTTGTGATTTAATTTGCTTAACTGCTTGATAGATCACTTATTTTTGTATGTCGATTAAGGATGCATACTTAATTTACATGCATGAATTTGATGCTAGAATATAAGTGAATTTCACCTAATCGTTATGAACTTATTTTCACAAGTAGTAAAGTTTGCTAGTCACAATCACGTTAAGTGAATTCTTGGCAAGAGTATCATGCTTTTCATAGTTACGAATGTCTCGTCAATGCTTATAGTTTTCACAAAGTTTAATGATCTTTGATTGTATCTCTATTGTGCTTTTCACGTAGGGGACTTTTGAAGAATGTTTTGAATTGTTGTATGCGTTTTCCCGTCCAATTCAATAACTTAAGGAAAACTTGAAGATTAAAAAAGTGCTGTTCACGGTTAATCTGGAGTATTGAAATTCACAATTTATTGAAAGAACAACTGAAAATCAATTTAGGTTGCATATGTGTCATGTGTGGAGAAGAACCCTCTAGCTAGTCCGTCATTTATCCTTTTACCTTAATTTTATGTTTTTGTCAATTCTGTAATTTAATTAAGTTTAATTTACTTTTCATCAAAACCAAACACCCATCCATTATTAAATTATATTATTTATTTAGTTTTCTTTATTGTTAGTCTTTTAATTTAATTTCCGTCCATTTCAGTTCCTAGTGTTTAATTTAATTGTTTTCATTATTTTGAGTCATTTTAAGTGTGTTTCGAGTTATTAGAGTTTTTAGCCTAGTTTTGTGTCCTTGAGTCTTATTTAATATTTTTAAGTTAATTTAATAGATTAGCAATCCCTCCTAATCCCCGGCCTAGAACGATACCCTACTTACATCTATACTACAATTGTCAAAAAGAGGGTTTAATTTTGTGTGTTAAGTAATTCTACGCATCACCCCAAATCAAAGCTTCATGCTCATTTTTGGAGGTGGTGCAAAGATATTTCACTCTATTTTCTTTAGTGGTTTCATTTGTGGTCATTGTCATCTAGAATATCCTTAAAAACTCAACGTCAGGGAGAATTTAAGGTCCCTTAAATGATGATCCAGTACCATTCATACAACAAGGAACGTGCCAATGCTCTTAGTCAGGTTGGATAGACTTGAAGTCATTTTTAGAGATGTGATTTAGGTGTAAAGTTAGTGTGCGTAGTACACATTCATCCAGACAACTAAATTTCCCACATTCCTACCTAATCACGTGTTTAATTGAATCGGTCACATGTATTAAGAAACATGATTCAATTAACTCATATTCGAGGACAACATCAATAAGATTATCCATAAGTAAAACATACACCAAATGTGAATCCAAGAACATGGAAAAATGTTCACAAAGTAAATGGTTTACTAAGGGGATTCAGCTGACAAGGCCATCCATGTCAAAATTTTGCTTTTCCAACGATGTTTGGTGGAGCAAAATCAATCTCACATATTGACTACTAGAATGGTACTCCTCAATAACATTGGTAGGGGAACGAACAGGTGTAAAACCAATGATCTATTCCATCGAGATGGAAGTAGATTCTGCAGGGTTGAGGTTCGGGAATATTATCCCTTATTCTTGAAGTTTTAGGTCTTAGGTACCAAGGATCATGCTTCGGGCATGATACCACAACTTGGCAGGCCCTGATTATACCATATGTTGTAAAAACAAACTTGAAATTGGATTGTGAAAAGATATGCCATTCGATGTATCCCTGCCGAAGCAGTGCATCACCATTCGGTAGGCTTTGACCGAATTGGGTTGAGCTATTCGGTAGACTCCAGCCGAACTAGGTCCATACCTTTCTCTCACATTTGTGATAGTAATCAGATCCGAGAATTTGGTAACTTCCGCTTTCTACACTACTGCTTTAGGGGTGAGTTAGAAACATAGAAGGACGAGAATTGTAGGAGCGAGCCAAAGAGCCATGGAATCCTCGATCGGGAGGTATTTCCATTTGTAATGCTTTGAGGATAAGTCTTCGAATGAAGATCATGGCGGAGGCTTATTCAGCTCTTCCATACCATTGTTGGCTTCAGTGGTTTCTCAGCTTCTTGATAGTCAAGTGAAGATTCACGTCTTATACCCCAAATAAAGTGGTTTCTATAAGAAACGTCCAAATAAGGAAAATCGAATTTGTTAGGGTTCGACAATCCACTGAATTGGAGGGAACAAGATTGTGATTGGTGCAATGAGAATGAATCATCCATAAGCATCAAAGTTAGAACATTCGAGTTCTAAGACATGGTTTTCATGGGTGTATTGTTTTATGAAATATTTGGGTTTCAAAGGCACTAAATTCAAAACTACATGTTCAATTTAGTTTATGAACGTTTAGTTCATAAAAGAGAGGTTACTGCAAGAAACACATAATACAATATACAACTAAGTGTAATGGATTTGAGTTTCTTCGGGAACTCAAGTGTGAGTGCTTCGGGACTACAAAAGTATGTTAACGGTTTAAAGTATAAAAATAAATTATTGAATCGTTAATGTCCAAAAGTGATTTTCAAGTCATTAATTTTGGATTTCTTGTCAAATTAATGGACTGCAGGTCACTTTTAATTAATTCAATAAATTAGGCCATACAAGGTCGATTATAGAAGCTAAATAATATTAAAATAATATTATTAGATCGAAAATATATCCCCAAAAATATTTGGGCTTGGTTGGGTGCCTTAAGTAGAAAAGGCATGGCCTAAAAGGGTCCTCAGGAGTAACTGTAGGTCACAGGGGTGAGGTGAAATCCCAGCCATAGCTGGGTTTCAAATCTGGGCCGAAGGGGGGCACGGGTAAGGTCCAGTGCAAGCTGGCCTTGGGTTCTGGGCACGTAGAAGCTAATCCCAGCCGCATGGGTTGGCTACAGGGTGATGCAGGTTGCAAGGACCAAGCCCAACCATGTGGGCTGCGTGAAGTACACGGGCTGTGGCAGAAAACCCAGCCAACTGGGCTGGATTGGATGAAGGTTGCATGGAACCCAAGCCGAGGCTTGGTTCAGTTCGAGAGAAAGTAGCAGGCCATGGGTCAAGGTACAAATAGGCTGAGGGCTTCAGGCCCATCAAATTAACCCCAGGCCAAAGCCTAGTTGCTATTTGCACAGTAATGGTGCAGTGGGTGTGTTGCACCATGCCCAATTCCCTTTTTTTAGAAAATCCCTTAGGGTTTACCCATATTTGCTTCTAATTTATTTCGATACTTTGACTCACAAATTCCACATAGCATATATGTGTAATGCATGAAACAAATATATATATTGACAAATATATAAACATATACAATATATATCGGAAGGAAAATATAAACATGGGGAGGTTCATGCATCATGGGGAATGTTTTCATGCTTCATGGTCGTTTCAAATATCTTACTTTATTTTAAGCATACCTGATTGGCAGAAAACAACAAGAGCCTTTGAATTTGTAGAAGATCCTTCTCATAAAGCCAGAATTGCATCTCCAATGCGTTGTTGATGCGAATATTATAAGCACACAAATTAAACCCTCTTTTTGACAATTGTAGCAAAGTATGTAAGTAGGGATCGTTCTAAACCGGGGATTAGGAGGGCTTGCTAAAACCTCTAAACTGACTCAAAAACAAAAAGAAACAAAGTTAAAAATGTAAACAAAAGACTTTAAAACAAGAAAGTAAAAGGGGGATTTGAGTTTGGTGTGGCTGAAAGTAAAAACAAATAAACTAAAAACTTAAATAGATTTTAAACAAATTTGGGTTGAATGGATAATGGAAGGCTAGCTAAGGGGTTCTTCTCCACACATGTCTTGCTTGCATACAAAATGATTTCCAATTGCATTTCAATAACTTATTAATTCTCAACGCCCCAAATTAACCGTGAATTGCACTAATTAACCCTCAGTTTTTCCACAAGTTATTGGGTTGGATGATTGCATACGACAACCCAAAACATTCCCTACAAGTTCCCTACATGAATTGCATAATAGAGATACAAGCAAGAATCATTAAGTTCTATGAAAAACATAAGCATTGACGAGGCACTCGTTACTATGATTTGCATGAAACTTATGCCAAGGATTTACTTAACACAATCGTGACTAGCGACTTTTACTACTCATGAATATAAGTTCATAACGATTAGGTGAAATTCCCTTATACTCTAGCATCATATTTATGCATGCAAACTAAGTATGCATCCCTAATCAACATACATAAACATGTTATCAATCAAATAGATAAGTAAATTGAATTCATAACTTATGAAACGCAATTAAAAGTAATCAAATCATATTGCAAGCATTAACATGGTTTCGAATCCCCCCTAGCCAAGGGGGGTTTAGTTCCTCATTATTACAAAACAAAGATAAACAAATTTAACCATTGAAAACAAAGGGAAGAAAGCACCTAAACGTTCCAACGATCCATGTTGGATAGCAAGCGCGTCCAAGGACTTTTTTCCTTCTCCTTGCCGCCAAAACAAGGTTGGAATGATGTTGAAGGGTTGGTTATTTGGAGGAATGGATGGGAAGGGGTTTAGATATGTAGGAGAGGCAAGGAAAGGCTTGGAGAATGGTTAATTTCTGGATGATTTGAATGAGGTTCATGCCATGGTATTTATAGGAAGAGGATGGACTTGTTTAACACAAAATGTTGGTGGAATTGAGTAGGTGAGCATGGCAAAGAGTGGGAATTGTTGGTGGGTTAGGTATTGAGTCATCCACTCACATGTCATGGTGAGCTAAGCATTGCATCATCCACTCACATGTCATGGTGAGCTAAGCATTGCATCATCCACTCACATGTCATGGTGAGTTAAGCATTGCATCATTACTCAAATTTCTGGTGGAGGTGGAAGTAAAAGCCACGGCATTGATGTGTTTTGAGTGAAGTTTTGGCCAATCCTTCTAGAAATTTATCCCTTCTTGCAACTTGTATTTGTTTCACCAGATTTTTAGCATGTTCTTAGCCTCTTTTGTCTTCAAATTCGTCCATCCATCTTGCTCATATCATATGTAATCCATTACAAGCTCAAAACTGCTCCAAAATGCACCAAAATGCACTTTCTTGCTACCTTAGCCCTTTGGACCTACAAACACACGAAAATGGCTTAAAGTACTAAAATAACTAAGAACTAATAACGTAAATGCAAGAAAACTAGTTAACTAAGTCGCATAAATATGCGTCTATCAGTTGTATCACGTTCAACATAATTAAATTGAATCAATAGCATGTAGATAAATTCAAAATAATAAATTAACCATAAAAAGGATGATTAAAATGTAATACTCCCCTGATGGAAGATAAAACTCTCTTGTTAGCGCAGCGTCAAGAGCGTGCTGATAACGTGTTGTAGGCATAATTTATAGAACGATTATGGAGGCCTTAGAGAGAGGGGTGCGGCAATAGGTAGAGAGGAAGAGAGAGATGTGTAATTGTGGGGTGTATTCTATTCCACTCCATTGTGTCTTTATTTATAGTAGTAGGGAAGGTTAATTCCTTACCTTTTAGGATCACAACTCTTAATAGGTAATCTACTCCTAATAGGAATATAAGAGATATTTCAAGTTATACTAGGATTTGCACAATTACATTCCTAATCTAATAGGACTGCAACATTATGCTTATTATTTTCTAATTTTATACTTTCTGCTTGACTAATAATAAGATCTATAATACAATTGGTTAGTGGATTTTCTTCACTATGCAAAATATGATTACGCTTTCTCAATGGAAAATAACAAACTAAACTATTTTGGTCTAAGGTTATTTTTCTTTTTTGAGGTTCATTAATTTCTAAATTAAGATAATTTATCATAAACTACAGTCTACATTTCTCTAAAGTTATAGCTAATTGGTTTCTTAAAAACTCTCTTTCTTCTCTCAGGGTCTCTAAAACTTGATCAGTTGCTCTTTTTGCTTCTAAAACTTTATGTTGCACTTTTGTGTTATCATATTTACGAATAAATGAAGGATGTTCAAGATAACTTCTTCAAAGTACTGCTTATTCTTTTGGATATATATGCTAATCTTCTCTTTATGCTATTTATAGTTGGGTGTCTGGGACAATAAATACTTGGTGGTTGTGGTTGACAAGGTCTACAAGGACAATAATATATGTTGTTCATACAAAATAAAAAAGTGTGATATCAATTGTGTTAATGACTTCAATCCTTAAGGTACTTTACTATTATAATTATACTATTAAAATGCTAAACTTGGCTCTGATACCAGATTCGCACAGCAGACTCGGTTAAATAGTTGGATGACCATTATAACAAGTAGACATAAAACCTTGCACATGGAACTTGACATGTTTCAGCATGACGACCACTCACAGTACAAGTATAAGGCCTTAATGGCTGAACTCAGAGGTACGAAGAACTCAGAGGTACCCTGGTTAATGTCCAGTTATTTGTATGGTAAACATTGAACTATAACAGAGTGCTAGAACAAAGTATGATTGTCAGTTTAGCAAGTTAATAATATAACTACAATAATGTTTCCCTATTTTGGACTAGAAGTCTAATTAAACAAACACACTAAAGAAAAAAAAAAACTTACTTAAGATTTGGAGATTGCTTGAATATGTACACTTGAACTTTTATTGATACAAAATCTTTACAAAGATAATTGTTTACAAGAAAGTGTTTACAAGGATGCTATGAAGACTACAGATGCTTGAGAGTATGAAGATGGTGTGAGTATATGGTGAGAGTAGGGTGTTCAGGTGTTGAGATGCTGAGGTATGTTTTTACAATGAATGGAACTCCTCTTATATAGACTGAGTGAGAATATTGTAAAAAAATTAAAATCTTTGCAAATGTATGGTATGGACATCTCCTTGGTACTTGTCATCTTCTACTATTGCTGAAATTGTCAGCATTGTTTCTGAAACGTGATCTGACTTATTTTTGCTTTGCATGTGAACTTGCTTGTCTTCTTTTGCTTTGTCCTGATAAATGCATGTGAGCTTGCTACACGGCTGTCTCCTGGAGCCCATTTTTTGCTTTTGTTTTGAGCATGCATGTGATCTTTCTGTTTTGAAATGTGTTTCTTCCTTGTCTTCTTTCTCATGCCCAATTTGGGTATTATCAAAATTTTATGTCCTTATGATTAAAATGAAACCTTTCAGGGTGTTTTGGTTAGTTTTCCCTCTCTTTTTTTCCCAAAAATCATTAAACCCTAATTCATAATTTCATCTAGTTGAATAAAAAATTTCAAATTACAAAGATAATTCAAGTGATTAGAGTGATGCAGATTTCGATTAAAGTAAGTAATTACAAATTTAAGTATATGAAGTTGGAATTTGAAAATTTAGGTATTTCTCATCTATAATGAATTTTTTTTTCTTTTATATTTTTCAGGGCAAAACTGATAGAAATTAATCAAGTAATCATCACAACAAGAGGGAGCAATTGCAAAAAATATTAGACGTGCACGCATTGCGGACTATCAGGTTCTATTGTTCATACTTACTATAATTTAATTGTGATTTTGTTTGAGATATAAAAGATGACACCTACTAGAAAATATATATTTGGCTACTTGAAGCGTCAAAGAAAAAGAAGGGTTGAACAATTAACTCAATCTCAAAAAATGAGCTATTGATAGGTTCTTTGTTAAAGAAAAAAAACCACAAAGGTCAATTGATGATTTAGTTAATGAACAACACATTGACAATGAGAAATTAGTTGATGATTTGAGCCGTGATGAAATTGATGACAATCTTGAAGAGAATGATAATTATGATGATGCTCCTAATGTCTTCACTGGACAACCGAGTGAGTCCATTCCCTTGAACATTTATGATCCTCAAATTTGGGATAGCCTTGATCCCAAATGGATTGATTTGTTAGCTAGAAAAAGGTCTTGTAAGAGATCTATCAATTGAGTAAGGTCCTAAAGATCAGTTTAATAGGTGTTTTAATGCATCATTTTACACTCGATACTCGTCCAATGGAGAGAAACATGATAGAGATTGGCTAGTGTATTCGAAGGATATTGATAAAGTGTTAAGATTTTGTTGCAAATTGTTCAAAAAATGGCCTCTCAAAGGTCAATTAGCAAATGAGGGCTACAAAAATTGGACACATTTCAGTGTGAGGCTTAAAGAGCATGAAACTAGTTTTGATCACTTCTAGAACATGATCACATCTCGAACATGACCACTTGAATTGAGTTGCATCTTAGATTGGAAAAACATGAAACAATTGACAAAGTTGTGCAAGACTAGATCAAGAAAGAAAAAGAGCATTGGAAGGAGTTACTACAAATGTTGATTTCCATTTTGAAATATTTAGCCAAATACACTTTGGCATTTCGTGGAACGAATGATTCGCTTTTTGAAGAAAGTAATGGAAATTTTATGGGCCTTTTTCAAATGATGGCTAAATCCGATTCACTGATAAAGAAACATCTTCAGTGTTTTCAAAATAATGAGATTCATTACCATTATCTTAGTTATACCATCCAGAATGAATTGATATTGTTGATATCATGTGAAATCAAAGCTACAATCATTTTATAAAATAAAAGAAGCTAAATATTTTATTGTGATATTTGATTGTACTCCTAATATTAGCCACCAAGAACAAATGGCTTTGATCTTAAAATGTGTGGATGTGAATAACACGTCTAGACAATGATTGTATGAAGAGTTACAAAATGTATTAAAAGCTCTTGATCTTGATATTGGTGATGTGAGAGGGCAAGGATATGATAATGGATCAAATATGAAAAAGAAACACCAAAGTGTACAGAAGAAGCTTTTGGATATAAATCCTAGGGCAATGTATACTCTATGTGGTTTCCATAGTCTCAACTTAACACTTCGTGATATGGAAAACTCTTGGCAAAGCTAAAGACGTTTTTGAAACAGTACAACGTATTTATAGCTTGTTCGCTAATTCTACAAAATGATGGCAGATTCTGAAAAAAAATATAAAATGACTGACTCTCAAATCATTATCGGCTACATGATGGGAAAGCCATGTTGCAAGTGTTAAGCAACAGAAAGTGACAATGACTTAGTAACAAGAAGTGCATCTAAATCTTTGGCAACATATGAGATTGGGAATTTTGAGTTTTTATTGGGCACGACTATTTGGTACGAAATATTGGCTGCTGTTAATGAGGTTAGAAAATACTTGCAATCTAAAGACATGCGTATTGATGTTGCTATAGAATAAGTACAATGATTGATAGCTTATTTTGAAAAGTACAGAGAAATTGGGTTTGCGAAGGCCATGATTAATGCTAAAAACCTTACTATTGAAATGGAAATTGATTCCGTGTTTTCGGAAAAGCGTCAAGTTCGTAGAAAAAAACACTTTGATGAAAGTGATGATGAATCATCCCAATCAACTGAATAATCAACGGATGAATCTTTTGTTGGAGCAATATTAGAAAATATGAAAAATAACAATATAATTCAAATGATAATAATCATAAAGAAAATCACAACATCAATAGTATACAAGATTAATATAAACAACTAGAGAGAAAGTTAGAAAAACTGACAAACTTGGAGATTGAGGCTTGCATAAATACAATGTCATAAGGACAAAATTTCACTCCTACTCTTGTGCCTGTAGTTTGGTAGGCGTTTGTCGCACAAGATTCAACAATCTATAATCCAAAGTCGAAACACTTCAATCTCAGACTCTGGTAAACTTTATATATTCTGTACTTTCAAGACATGACTCAGAATTCGACAAACGAAGAATGAGTGAAATAGAGTGGGGAAACCTTATTTCTCAAGAGAAAAATTAACTCTAATTTTATATATTAATGATGATGGTTTCATGAGTTTAAATAGCACCCAAGTACTTCTTGTTAAAGAGATGTAACTTTTCATCTATAAGTATACATCATTTGACAACGGAATGCACCTAAATAACATAACCTTTCTAAGAAATATGGTTAACATTATTTTTCATTCAATTATTAAAATTATATATTACAATATTTTATATTATAATATATAATTTCCAACAATCTCCCACATGAATGAAAAATCAAGAAGAATTTGAGAGTACTGGCAGACAAGAGATGCATCTTTTGGACTTGAACCTACCCTAGTGAATACATATAGGATTTACTTAGTGACGCAATGGATGTGAAAAATAGTGTAACCGTATTTCTTAGAAAGGTTATGTTAGTTAGGTGTTGTGGAGCCAAAAATAATCACAAAGTGACACGTGGATTTTTGGGTGAAGATGACAAATTTACCCTCGAGACATACCGGGTCTCTTACACGCGAGCAGTGGAGAATCATCCATCAACCAAATCAGGAGTACCCAAAATAGGTAACAAGTTCAAATTTGTCTCATCCATCCTCATTCCATAACCTCCAAAAACCTCCCAAAACATTTCTTTTATTATGATAATTAGCCAATTAATATATTTATACCTAATTAATATATTAATTGCTAATTGAATCACCAAATAACACCTCATTCCCTATATATATGACCCTATTTATTCTAAAAAGCTATGTTGATACTCTTGCAAAACTCCATAAAATCCTCTAAACATTTTTTCTCTCTAAATTCTAACTTTGGCATCGGAGGTTCTTAGGCCAAAGCCCCCCCATTCATTGTGGGCGCGTGAGGTTCTTGGCCTTGACCAAAGGTGTTGATTGTTTTGTAGGTGCAATTTTGTCCAAGAAGAAGAAGGAGGAAATTTGCATCCACAAATTGGTGCTTTCATTGAGAGTTGAGATTCACACTCGTAGAAGACTCTCGCAGAAAAAGGTTTTTTTTCTCTATTTTCTCTATTTACTAGTCCATTTGTATTTTTCGTACGTTCTTATTATTAGAAATTTTTATTTGCAAAGATTCTTTGATAAAATGTGAAAGAGAAATACAATGGCTAGAAATTTAGAAAATTTTACAAGTGAAAATTCCAATATTCAAGAAATGGGACCGCGGCGATCCACAAGACTAAATGTGATTTTAGGGGGAGCGGCACCGCCACCACAGGGCTCAACCATGGCAACCACCACGGTGGCCACCATGGCAATCACCCACGGCGAGGTCTATGACTCCACCACCACGGCCCGAGCCATGTCACTCCATGCCCAATGCGAGCCCTATGCGTTGCCAAGCCAAGCTCAAGCCTCGCATTCGCGAGCATCACACGCCGAACAGGCTACTCCTGCAGCCCAGCATGTTCCCGACGAGTAGCCCACTCCCGTGGCCTAGCCTGCTCTCGTGGCCCAACCTGCTCCCACCGAGCAGCCCACTCTCATGGCCTAGCCTGCTCCCAACCTGCTTCCGACGAGCAGCCCACTCCCGTGGCCCAGCCTGCTCCCATCGAGCTGCCCACTCTCGTGGCCTAGCCTGCTCCCAACGAGCAGTCCACTCCCATGGCCCAGCCTGCTTCAGCCGAGCAGCCCACTCTCATGGCCCAGCCTGCTCCCAACGAGCAGCCTTCTTCCGTGGCCCAGCCTGCTCCCGACGAGCAGTCCACTCCCATGGCCCAGCTTGCTCCAGCCGAGCAGCCTACTCTTATAGCCCTAATCGGTCCAAGATTAGTTCAACCATCCAGATTTCAAATTGTTTGGCTTACAATCAAACCGGGGACGTTCTCACCACATTTCTCCGTAGATTTGACATTTTCCAAGCTCTTCCAATCCAAATGGTGAACAACACTTGTCCCGACAAGTCATAGAGTTGACAAGTGCCCTAGGACAGCAAACGACCTTGGTGAACCAGCTCTTGCAGCGCACCAAGATGCAACATGCCCCAAATGAGGTGTCCCAAAGTAGGACAAGGGCAAATGAAGAATCTTTCCAGCAGCATCCCGACAAGCAGCCACTCGACCATCCACGAACCGAGCGTTTGGGCAGAGTACACTCCCGATTTGGCCCCCGAGGTAACGTACACTCTCGTCTTAGCGCGCGCAGGAGCGTGCACTATCGACTAGGCCCACGAATGAGCATACACTCACGGTTGAGGACGCACTCTGATAATCAACATGAGCAGCCTTCCAAGCGAATTATTCATTCACGACTAGGCCAGCAAGTTATATCCCCCACATTTACATCAGAGCAAGTAGCATAGCAAATAGAAAGAAGTAGTCACTCAATCCGGCTTAAGTCCAACCAGCAGCCTGTGAGTTATATGCTTGCCTGCTAGGAACATACCACACCCACTGCAACAGCGGCATAGACGAGCCGAACATATGGAATAATAGCTTAGACCAGCATATCACGATCGGGGGCAGTTGAGAGCTCTGCCACCCCAATAAAGGAAAATTCAGGAAGAAGTAGAAAGGTTCCTAACCAAGTAATTCCGCAATTTCTCATGCCAACTAAGCCTCAAAATGGTCTACTCTCCAGTGCGAGAGGATAATCTAATTGCTCTTCAGTGCGAGAGGGTAAACCAATTCCCCGACACCCAAAAGGGTCTGCTTTCCAGTGCGAGAGGATAAACTAATTGCTCTCCAGTGCGAGAGGGTAAACCAATTCCCTGACACCCAAAAGGGTCTGCTCTCAAGTGCGAGAGGATAAACTAATTGCTCTCCAGTACGAGAGGGTAAACCAATTCCTTGACACCCAAAAGGGTATGCTCTCCAGTGCGAGAGGATAAACTAATTGCTCTCTAGTATGAGAGGGTAAACCAATTCCCCGACACCCATATGGGTTTGCTCTCCAGTGCGAGAGGATAAACTAATTGCTCTCTAGTGCGAGAGGGTAAACCAATTCCCCGACACCCATATGGGTTTGCTCTCCAGTGCGAGAGGATAAACTAATTGCTCTCTAGTGTGAGAAGGTAAACCAATTCCCGGACACCCATATGGGTTTGCTCTCCAGTGCGAGAGGATAAACTAATTTCTCTCCAGTGCGAGAAGGTAAACTAAATCCCTGACACCCATCTGGGTAAGCTTTCTAGTGCAAGAAGGTCACATAGTTCAAAAGATCGAATGCTTGAAAATCAACTAAGCAACAAATATTGAAAAATCAAACTTAAGTAGTTCCCTCATTTTCAGCAGGCAGCCCAGACGTGACAGCCCAAACAATTGCCTATCCCACGCCACTTCCTTGCCCTATGCCGAACCAATCCTTGGCTATAATCAAGGCGAGCTGCTCAAGTAATGGCCCCTGCCACATCACCTCCTTGGCCCATGCCAAGCCGACTTCTGGCCTCTGCCGGCCGACGTGCTGCACCACCCCGACGACTACCCCGTGGCAGCACCACCTAAGAAGGAGACAATAAGAAATTAAGTTTTTATTACATTGGTGCGGCATGGAGAAGATGTAGAAAGCTACGAAAGACGGTCATTTGCACGGGCAAGATGTAGAAGATTGCTAGAGGAGGGGGAACAAATATCCTCTAAGCTCTCTCTCTTGTAGGGTAGAATAAATCACTCTCTGAAGCTGATTTAATAACCCACTTAAGGTGGACTTAAATAGGCTTTGAGAGAAATTTATTTCCTTTGTTGGGAAATAGGGTTTCCCCACTCTATTTCTCTCATTCTTTGTTTTTTGAATTCCGAGTCGTGTCTTGAGAGTACAAAATATATAAAGTTCGCCAGAGTTAGAAGATTGAAGTGCTTTAACTACGGATTATAGATTGTTGAATCTTGGGAGACGGACGTCTACCGAACTACAAGCACAAGAATAGGGGCGAAATTCTGTCTTCATGACATTTCATTTATGCAAGCCTCAATCTCCAAGTTTGTAAGTTTTTCTAACTTTCTCTCTGATTGTTTATATTAATCTTGTATACTGTTGATGTTGTGATTTTCTTTATGATTATTATCATTGGAACTATATTGTTATTTTTCATATTTTCTAATATTGCTCCAACAATCTAAAGACAAGTTATTATTTGGAACAATCAGAAATATGAATGTATGCAATTTAATTGGGTAGAGATGAAGCATTAACCCCATAAAGCAATTCTCATAAAATTGCAGTACTGATATTTACTTTCTTATGCATGTCTGGGTAGAAATGAAGCATTGCATAGGGTTTGCAGGACTATATTTCCATGATGTTATTTGGTTTGTATTTGATGGTCTAAGAATTTTACAATTGTCTTCACTTTTCTGAAATGCACATATGACAGAATTTATGTCGGAGTCAATGACTTTTGTAGTACAGTATACAATATACTTGTGTTATTTTGTTTGCAAACTGGGATGAATATTTCTTTTGAAAATTTGATATAAATAGAGAGATTAAATTATTTCACGAGTTAGTGACAAATGGCTTGGATATCTTCATGAGAAGGCATTTGGTGCTTTAACCAATCAATTTGGTAGAAGTGGGTATAAATAATGCATGTGCATAATGTGCATGGAGACCACGGTTCTTGACTTTATTGTTGACTCATTAACCATTGTAATGTCTGCAAATCCAAATCTTGTTTGGATTCTAGATGATGCTTGAATATATGTCAAGTATGCAACATATTGAAATTTCTCAGCCAAAATAAAAACTAGGATTGATCACGGCATTGCACCTGGAATTAATATCCTAATGGCATGTAGCAATAGCATGTATCAAATACATGTGAAATGAAATGAGCATGACGATATCCATAGATGAGATCAAAGGCCACAAATATGCCTTATTTAAGAACCACATATACATGGTTTTTATTACATTTGGGCAAAAGACAACGAAAAAGAGTTTTGCCATGGCTCATGATTTAGTCATGTTTGGCAATGAAATTTACATTGTTGTCCATAGAACATTAGTGTATAAACTCAGTTGGGATGCGTTATCTTTGTCTTAAAAAGAAAATAACAATTGAATTGTGGGGGTTATGCCCAAGGATGCAAGCCAAGAAGAGTTTTTCTTATAATGGCTAGTGAGGCATGAAGGCCCTAGAGTGTGGTGCCATAATTAAGTTACAGAGATGAATGGAACATTGGTAGAGCCTAGAATGATTGGCGATAACTTCTTAAAAGGAAGTTATGTGATGGCAACTACAAACCAATTAAGTGCTGCCATAAGCCAAGTATCGATAAGAAAGTCAATGAATTTGGATTAGAGATATAACAGAACCTAATGTTGTTTTAAAAAGCCAAAATAGTGAGATAAGACATTGAAACTGTGGGGATTTCTTATAGAAGTGCACTAGAACAAATATGGCTTATTTAGTAGGAAAAATTAAGTTTTGTTGTTGACGAGTTAGCCATGGTTTTAAGGTACTTAAGGTACATTATCGTAGAGTGTTGTTTGTACCATACTTAGGGCCTCCGTATTTAGATCTCGTATAAATATTCGGGGGACTCAAATGTAATTATGTAATAAATGAAGGGGCAAATATGTAAAAAGGGGAAGAGCCCTTAGTTTATAAAAGGCCTCATCACCCTCACAATTCTCAAGCCTCACTCTCACATTACAAAGCTCTCATCCTCACATACAGAGGCTCTCACCCTCACAATTCTCTCACAAACAGAGAAATACAATATCCGTGTGGACGTAGCCCAAACATTGGGGTGAACCACGATACATCTTGTGTTCCTTACTTTCTTGCAGATTCATAGTCGGATTTACGTTGTTCCAAGACCTCCGGTTTTGTGCATCAACATTTGGCGCCGTCTGTGGGAAACAACACGAAAAGCTATGAAACAACACGAAAAGCTATGTCGGTTCTTTTTCATTTTTTCATCTCACCACCGTGAATCTGCATAACCTAGGAACCCAAAACCTCCCTCCTTGGGCTTTTCCAGAAAGACTTCGCAAACCTCAAACTTTCCGATCCTTTCTCTCTCTCACTCTGCTATCGTCTTACAGACAAGTCACAAAAAACCAAAACCTCTACTTATCTCTCAGTAATGAGTCGGGAGTCACGGGGTCAGTACTCTTAGATCCGATCAGAAGAGAGAGAGTAGCAGGCTTTTCTTTCAGATTTCTGCTCAAGGTTTATTCAGGTGGCCAAGAGAGAGAAAAAAGTTTTAGAGAGAGAAAGAAAGGATAGAGAGAAAGAAAGAGAGAGAGAGAGAGTCCGACTATTGGCGCATAGTTCATCATCGGAAATTCAGAAGAAGAAGACGAAGGTGATGAGAATTTCTTAAAAATGAAATTTTGACTGTGGAGCTGAATCTTCACGTGAACTGTTGTAATAATTCACAGTTTTCAAATCGCCGAGACTACAGGGTTCCAGACAAAGCAAAGCAATTGGTATAAAAAAGCATTCGGAAAATTCAAATCAAAGCTTGGGTTTTTGATTTTTTGTTTCCTCTCGTCTTCTGAAAGCGAAAGCGAATGTGCCTTCGAACTTTGAAGGCTCCCCGCCAATTTGTGAATCTGAAGTAGTCGAAAGAACTTGAAAACGAAAGCTGAATTCATTGAAGTTCCTTTAAAATTACGAATTTTTTTGGGAAAATAATATCTAAGCTGGCGGCCTGTGCAGATATAGAGCTTCCTCAGCCCCGGCCGTTCAGAACGGAAGGAAGAAAATTGATGCATGATTTTCTATCACTTTACAGTCATTCAACTGCCTAGCAAGATCCAAGATCACCTGCTCAAGGTTTCTTCAGGGGATCAGATAGAAGAACCAATGGTAGCCATAGGGTTACATCTCCTTTGCATATGTCGGGCATGCAGTGGCGCTTGAAATCCAGGTCACAATTCCATCGACTCCTGAGAAGCCGTCGAGAATTCCCATGTGGAAAGGTGCTTGAGAGCCTACTTTAGTAATGCAATTTGCTATTTCCGGATGGCCCTGATCGGGTATTGGGCTTTTGGTCAAGATGTCGATGATAACGTGCTTATGAATCTTAAAAAACTTTCATGATGCAACCCACTACTCTTTCAGTCTTAGAGATCATTGCAAACCATCAGACAGCTCAACCACTCCCACAAAAGAAAAAGGATGTCTGGAGAAAAGTAGAAAGAAAAGCAAAAGATAAGCTTCCTATTATTATGATTCCTTTTTTGTCTGCCAGGTGAAGAGACAGAAAGAGTGCGGTGGAAAGCAAAAGCAAAAGCAAAGCAGAAAAACAAAAGCAAAAGCAGAAAGGAAAAGAAGATAAAAAAAGCAGACATAATTGCGGTGGTGATGGCATTATGGGCGTGACCCATTGAGCAGAGGGTCAGATTTATTTTTGAATGATGTCATTTATTTTTCTTATCTTTTGGAGACATCTGTATAACCCCATCAGAGGGTAATAAAAAAAAAATAGCCCAAAATAATGGGCTGGACTGTTATGTGGAGGACAAAGGCCCATATGCCCAAAAGAGCCAGGCTCTATGGCTTCAAATTTATTCGGCAGCCTGCCGCTATTATCACCAATCAGGTGATCAAAAGTACGTCCAGTACTACAAAAACTTATTTGGCAGTCTGCCGCTATTATCCCCAACCAGGTGATCAAAAGTACGCCCAATACTCCAAAATTATTCGGCAGCCTGCCGCTATTATCACCCACTAGGTGATCAAAAGTACGTCCAGTACTCCAAAATTATACATGAGCATCATTTATGTTAATCATACATAAACATTCATGAGCATCACTCATGTCAACATTCATGAGCATCATCACTCATGTCAACATCCATGAGCATCATTCATGTCAATCAACTTCGAAAGCTTCATTTACAGAGTTTTAGCTTCAAAAGCTTCATTTACAAAAGCTCCAGCTTCAAAGCTTCACTTGCAAAGCTTCACCCACAAAGCTTCAGTGTAGGGTATACAAATACCGCCTCCAAACAACCGCCACTTCGGCCCATACATGGATTCAATTTGAAGTCTCCAGCCAACAGTCTCTATTGACTGAAGATTTGGGAGACTACATTATGTACCATTTATTGGGCCTCAACTGGGCCTTATGAAAAATACTTAGGGGACTTAGCCCATTATTTATGTACTGAGGAGCGAGCCCTTATTCTATAAAAGGGACTCCCTCACTTTCATTAGAAATCACCCATTCTTCATGTACTGAGGAGTGAGCCCTTATTTTATAAAAAGGACTCCATCATCATCATTAGAGAGCATCGCCGCCCGCTGAGCAACCGCTTCACCGCAAGCATCAACTCTAGCCCATCACTTATGTATTGAAATGTGAGCCCTTATTTTTTATAAAATAGACTCTTTCAGCATCATTACAGAGCATCGTCGCCTGCTGAGCAACCGCCTCACCGCGAGCATCAACTCTAGCCCATCATTCATGTATTGAGGAGCAAGCCCTTATTCTATAAAAAGGACTCCCTCACCTTCAAATGCCACAAGCCGAGCCAACCAAGGCAACATAAGCCACAAGCAGAGCAGCCTCGCAACATGTGCTACTTCTAGTTGAGCATCATTTCAGATTGAGTACCGCCTCATATCAAGTATCAGTTCTAGACGACATCTAGTTACTTCGGCCCACACATGGACTGAATTTTAAGTCTCCAGCCAAAAGACTCTCTTGACTGAAGACTTGGGGGACTACTGTTTGTACCATACTTAGGGCCTCCGTATTTAGATCTTGTATAAATACTCCGGGGGGGGCTCAAATGTAATTATATAATAAATGAAGGGGCAAATATGTAAAAAGAGGAGCCCTTAGTCTATAAAAGGGCCTCCTCACCCTCACAATCCTCAAGCCTCACTCTTACATTTATAAAGCTCTCATCCTCACATACAGAGGCTCTCACCCTCACAAACCTCTCACAAACAAAGAAATACAATATCAGTGTCGACGTAGTAGCTTAAACATTGGCGTGAACTACGATACATCTTGTGTTCCTTACTTTCTTGCAGATTCACAGCCGGATTTACGTTGTTCCAAGACCTCCGGTTTTGTGCATCAACAAGTGTAATTTACAATACGCAAAGTAGATCCACATGTACGTGAATGATTCAAGATGCTAGATAATTGAATTTTTTACAATGTGAAGTCAAAGTACATAGGTGGGTATACATGTAATGACATATGAAAAATATTTTTTTAGAAGATATAGTCCAATGCATATAATGTGATGCTCTATCAAATAAGGGAAAAAACAATGTCTAAATTGAAAAGAGTAAATTGCAAGATAAAAGATATCATAAGCAAGATATTTTGTGATATTTCTAAGGCATGAAGAGGTTAGAGACCTTTCTACAAATACCTTTGTTGGTACCATACTTGACCAATCCCGAAACTACTGAGCACCGGTCAACGTTATACCGTCAAAGACCCAGAAGAGTTTCCCTCAAACCAGGAGGCCAATCATAGCGTGACACGTGTCAACATCAGAAGCCAATCATAGCGCAACACGTGCCAACATTAGAAGCCAATCACAACACGACATGTGTCAATGTCAGAATGAAACTAGAAACTCTCTTCTATAAATAGAGATTATTTTTTCACAATATTTCCTAATGTTATTTGTACTAAATCATTCACTAGTACTCACTAAAGGAAAGCTTGAACCTATGTACTTGTGTAAACCCTTCACAATTAATGAGAACTTCTCTACTTCGTAGACGTAGCCAATCTGGGTGAACCAAGTACATCTTGTGTTTGCTTCCCTGTCTCTATCATTTACATACTTATCCACACTAGTGACCGGAGCACTTTAGCGAAGGTCACAAACTTAACACTTTATGTTGTACCAAAGTCCTCATTGATTTTGTGCATCAACATTTGGTGCTGTCTGTGTGAACGACACTTATTCCCACTCTCTTCAGCTTTGTTAAGCTAGTTTCCACCATTCGTACACTCTATTTTCACCAGGCATCCCTTTCCAACATGGGGAGCGAAGGAAGCCACAGCACACAGAATGACACCCCTCTTGCACCTAGTGCGAAGCAACGAAAGAAGGAACAAAAGAAGTTTGCTCTTCAGGCTAAAGTCGATAAGCTGGAGGCTCAGAACAACAAGATAGCGATGAAGAATGAGATCCTCCAAGAGCAGTATGAGAAGGTCTTCGAGATGCTCTACGAGGCTAGATATACTAAAACACACGAGCTCATCACCCCTGTGGAAGTCAACCATCAACTGGGTGCCCCTCAACATGGAGGGTCATTTGCCCTCGACATGGGTATTCCTGTTGAGAAGCGAGCTACTCATCAAAATGGCGACCAACATGAGATTTCTCTCAACCCAACTACTTCGACCCGGAGCAGGAGGAGTGGAGGAAGACACCTCCTTACAGAAGGAGTGGAATGATCGAAAGCCGTCTTTCGCAATTGTCAAGACTTCCTAAAGCAACGTTGAGACAATCCCAAACATGTAAGCTCAAAGATCAATGACCCAATGGTCTTTGAAAGACTCAGTCCCCTCCCATGTCCCAAGTCGGTTACCAATTTAGGGAAGGGGCAACAAGTCCTAGAGAAACACGAAGGTATATGGGACTCAGAGATATTCCGACAGACATACCTTGGAAGTCAGTATGGCGAGTCCAAGGAAAAATCACATGCTTTTGATCAAACCTTCCCACTTCCAAGAGGAGATGGAAATTTACGAAAGAAAGCTTCAGTGGTACATGACTCCACTCAGGACCCTCTTGTCCTACAGCTTCTTAAGGAAGTAAACAAGTTGAAGGCCGAATGATAAGCTGAGATACCTGATTTGAACCAACCTAGGCCTGGCCCCTTTATAAGGAGGATCCTTAACACCCCCCTCTAAGCAAAGACAAAGCAGAAGCTTAGCTTACAACTCTATATTGGAAATAAGTACCCGATTGAACACATTAACCTCTTTGAGTCCACCATGGCATACCGGATGCACACGATGAAGAGCGATGTCTTCTCTTCCCCTCCACCCTCTTTGGCGGAGCTCTAAACTGGTATTGTCGTCTTCCATTTTAGACGGTAAACTCATTTGAGGAATTAAGGAAACTGTTTGTTTCTCAACACATTTTCCAGACCGATCGCTTGCACTCTGCAGATGACTTGTACACTATTCGCCAGAAGACAGACGAGTAATTACCTATGTATACTGGCCGCTGCAGCCATGAGTATTCCCATTGTGCCGAGGTAGATGACAAGACTGCCCTCAAAGCTTTCATGGTAGGCCTATGTGATTGTTTCTTCAAGTACATGATCAATGACAATACTTGGAAGACTTACTCTGAGGTGATGGCACATACTTCCAACCATGCCTCCATTGAGGCAACGACATATCAAGAGAAACCCCCACAGCCACCCCTTATCAGCAAGTAGGGAGTGGAAGCCAGATCCAATCAAATGAGAAGACTGATAGGAGCATATTTATGCGACTTAGTTAGCTTGTTCTTGTGCATTTGTGTTGTTATTTCTTAGTTAATTATGTATTTTAAGCTATTTTCATGTGTTTGTAGGTCATAATAACAAAGTTGGCAAGAAAGTGCATTTTGGAGCATTTTAAAGCATTTTTGAGCCAAGATTGGATAGTGCAAGCATGGAGACATGAGGATGGACGTTTTTGAAGATTTGAAGGCTAGAAATCAGCATGTGTGTGTGCAAGTGTGTTGACCTACAACTCCAAACATCCATCCACTACACCCATTACATCTACTCATTACCAAACACTCATCCACTACACCCATTACATCCACTCATCACCAAACTTCCACCCACTACACCCATTACATCCACTCATTACCAAACTTCCACCCACTACACCCATTACATCCATTCATTACCACAACACTCACCCACTACACCCATTACATCCACTCATTACCTAACATCCACCCACTACACCCATTACATCCACTCATTACCACAACACTCACCCACTACACCCATTACATCCACTCATTACAACTTCATACACTCCTCTCCCTAGCCTATAAATACATCCACCCTTCACCATAATTTGGGGGGAAGAAAACCAAGGAGAACACAATCCACCCATCCACCCTTCACCATAACTCACCTATCCATCCACCACCATAATTTACCACTCATCCATCAAACCACACCTTGTGCCGCAACAAAGAGAAGAAGGAGGACCCTTGGACGTGCTTGTCATTCAAGTTGGATTGTTGGAGCGTTTTTAGGTGTTTTCTTTCTTTTGTTTTCAATGTCTAAATTTGTTTATCTTTGCTTTGTAAGTATGAGAAACTAAACCCCCCTTAGCTAGGGGGGAATTCGAAACTATGTTCATGCTTGCAATATGATTTGATTACTTTCAGTTGTGATTCATAAGTTGTGAATTCAATTTACTTATCCATTTGAATTAAAACTAATTTGTGTATGTTGGTTGAGAGTGCACGCTTAATTTCCATGCATAAATATGATGCTAGGATATAAGGGAGTTTCACCTAATCGTTATGAACTTATATTCACAAGTAGTAAAGGTTGTTCGTCACAACCGTGTTAAGTAAATTCTTGGCATAAGTTTCATGCAATTCATAGTTACAAGTGTTTCGTCAATGCTTATGATTTTCATAGAACTTAATGATTCTTTCTTGTATCTCTATTATGCAATTCATGTAGGGAACTTGTGGGGAATGCTTTGGGTTGTTGTATGCAATCATCCAATTCAATGAAATTAGGAAAATCTGAGGATTAATTTAAATTAATCTGGGGTGTTGAGGTTCATGGTTTATTGAAAAGCAACTGGGAATCGTTTTATATGCAAGTGTGTCATGTGTGGAGAAAGACCCTCTAGCTAGCCCATCATCCATAGTTTAACCCATCACCCATCAATTCACCTAAATTTGTCTAAGAATCTGTTTAAATTATCCTTGCTTTGTTTTCCTTATTTTTCGTCCAAAACCAAAATCCCCTTTATTTTATTAAAGTCATATTAGTTATTACTTGTTTTAGATTGTGTTTTTAAGTGTTTTAAGTCAAGATAAAATCAATTTTCGTCCAAACTTTGTGTTAGTAGCAGAAACTGCCTTAGAGTTGTTTTTAGGCAGTTTTGAGTCTCTATAATCTGTTTTCAGTCTTGTGGCTTTGTTTTGAGTCTTATAAGTTTAATTTCATGCTTTTAAGTTTGTTTTCACATATTGAAGTCAGTTTAAAGTGTTTTAGCAATCCCTCATAATCCCCGGCCTAGAACGATCCCTACTTGCATTTATACTACAATTTGACAACAAGAGGGTTTAATTTGTGTGTTAAGTTAATTTTCGCATCAAATTTTTGGCGCCGTTGCCGGGGATTAGCAACTTTGCTTTAAGATACTAAAGAAGTAGGACATAGATTTTGTTTTGTTTATTTTAATTTTTGATATTTGATTTAGTTCTCTTTCTTTGATTTAAGATACTAAAGAAGTAGGACATAGATTTTGCTAGCATTCAAGCTCAATTGGCAAATCTTACTTTTCAATTGTCGCAGTATGCCGAAAGGACCACAATGCAAAGTGTCCCTACATTTGGTGCGTCTTATAAGCAAGGATATCAAGCCAATCAATGTCCACAAAGAGATTGGAGTGATCATTCAAACTCTATGTGGTCGGAAGCTCAACAAGTTCAACACGAAGCATATTGGCAGCCATATGAGGAGTTCTATTCAAGACCTATGCAGCCACTACAACCTCATATACAATATGCCCAATCAAACTCAGATTCGTTAATAGATTACAATCAAATTCTTAATGAATTAAACTCTTTGGTGCAGGGTTCATAACAAGAAGAATATTTGCGACCATCGGAGGAGTTCTATCACTGGCCATATGAACCATCACAGCCACCACAACAATCTGCCCAATTTAATTCAGGTACGTCTTTGGATAATGATATGTTTAATAAGTTACTCACCTCTTTGAACCAGGAAGTAGAAAATCAAAACAAAGAGATGCAAAATCAAGCCAAGAAGACGGGTGAATTGGAGAAGCAAACTGGGCATATTATGGAGTTCATGGCACAAATTCAAGAGCAAAGTGAACTCCCCAACTCAACTATTGAAAATTCGAAGGAAGATTTTGAAATCCATGATGCTATCACTTTGGGAAGTGCTATGGAGGTTGGAGCTAACCTAAAAACATCCAAACATAGCCTAGAAGTGGATGAGGAGCTGCTGATTGAGGACGAGGAAGAAGACATACACACAGAAAGGGTATAACAACCCTTGCCGCAGCCCCCTAAGCCCTCTAAACCACCCACCATAAGTAAGGACGTCCCAATTTCATTTCATTCTAATGTTATTCCTCCGAACGTCCATTTTCCTCACAGGTTTTTTATTCCCAAGAAAGAAGAGAGTAAAAAAAACATCGTGGAAGCATTCCTAAAGGTGCAAAATGATATTCCAATTCTTGGTGCAACAAATCAAGTTCCAGATTGTGTTGAAATGTTCAAAGGACTTTGTACACCAAGAAGAATGATTCAAGAGAAAGTAGTGGCTGGATAAGATGTAGAGTGCATCAAAGAGGATGTGATTAAGATAACCATTCCTAAAGAAGTTGAATTTTATGACATGGGACAAGTCCCAACCATCACATTCAATCTGGCCAAGTCCAATATCCCTGAAACTTTCAAAGAAGTGGTGTTTGTCATTGAGTTTTTGTCGGACAAAGCAAGTAAGTCATATTCTCCAATTTTACATACGTTTTGCACTAACTTGCTGATTTTGATGATTCAGGCACCCACACTAGAATTTACACCATTGCCCGATCACTTCAAGTATCACCTTCCATTCGAAGATCACTTCCATGCCATGGGACCTAGAGGAGTGTGATTGGAGGTATCGTCCGGCTGTAAGATGTTAAAGCAAGCGCTTATTGGGAGGCAACCCATGTATTCAAATAAGGAAGATTATTGAATTGCTCCACAATCAGTTTTGCATTTCTAAAAACCTTCCCTTGTCTGTAGTTTTATTTTACCATGATTGTCATTTTTATTTGTTGCTTGTTTAATTGTTTTTAGTGTGGGTTTATTTTTGAAACACTGACAGTTATGCAAGGTATTTTTACATTCATAAAAAAGAAAGGAACATTAAGCAGATAAATACAAGAATGATCTTTCACAAAGGCTGCTTAGGAGAAGTCTCAGCAGTCGGCGAAGCCCCAGAAGGAGGAGGCATCGGAGGTTGATCATTTGGAGCTTCATTACACGGTACAGCCCCAGAAGATGAAGGCAAATGCTGTTGGAACAAACCCACAAACCTCTGATGATTAAGTAAAATCTGACCATCAAATTCCTGCATCTGGTCAATCTTCCTCTTCATGTTTGTAGCATAGTTATGTGCAAGCATGTGCAACTGTTTATTCTCATGTTTGAGCCCTCTAATCTCCTGCTTGAGACTCATCACTTCAGCTGCCAATGATTCAACTTGACGGGTTCGGGGAAATAGGCGTTGGGCCATATTAGACACGGAACCCGTTCACTGCACACTGAGAGCCAGAGAATCCTTAACAGCCAACTCATCAGACCGTTTGTCAAGTAGTCTGTTATCTTTGGGAGTGACAAGGTTCCTGGCCACCACCGCAGCTGTCATATCATTCTTCATCACCGAATCCCCAACTGTAAGGGGACCAATAGGGGATATGAAGGATGGGCGCCATATGTTGTCTGGAGAAGGCGGGACTACCTCTTCACCAAGGTTCAAGTCAAAACGACGGTCGGAGGGGCCAAACATTTTCAGAGGTGTTAAAGAAAGAAGAGGTCGGACAAGTCAAGATTGTAGAAGTGCAAGAAGGGAGTTTCTACAGGCAGAAATTCAAGTGTGCTTTGAACGTCCTGCGTACCTCTATAAAAATCAGCACTCGATGGAATTTCAGAGATCGAAGAGGCGAGCTCAGAAATCGAAGAGGCCAACTCAAAAATCAAAGACGCGCTAACTTGCTCAAAAGCTGGGCTTGCTTAGAAACCACGGCCAATCTTCTTTTCCAGATTTGTCCGCACTTGTCACATGCAACCTCTGCACTCGACGGGATTTCAGAGATCGAAGAGGCAATTCCAGATATCGGAGAGGCATATGCTTTTCCAGACGTGTCAGCATCTACCACATGCAGAGTAAGCTTTACAGAAATCATGGGCAGTTGTCGAAGCGCCGATTCCAACCATCTGCTTTTCAAGACGTGTCAACATCTGTCACATGCAGAGTCAACTTTGCGAAAATCACGAGCAGTTTGTCGAAATGCTTTTCCAGACGTGTCAACATCTGTCACATGCAGAGTCAGCTTTGTAGAAATCACGAGTAGTTTGTCGAAGCGCCGTTTCCAGATATCGAAGAGGCACTTGTTTTTCCAGATGTGTCAGCACCTATAACATGCACAGTCAGCTTTGCAAAAATTACGGGCAATCTGTCGAAGATCTCTTGTGAAGTAGAAAGCACGTGAAGTTTACTATTAAATCATCCAACGGTTGCTGACAAGAGTGAAAGAATAGTACTGGTTATTAATTCCTATAAATGTCACCCTTCACCCTCCATTGCAAGGCAGACATACATAACCCTTCTTCTTCTCCGAGAATGTCTTTCCAACAAACCCTCTCGAGTTACCCAGTGTCCCTTATTCCTTGGGGTACCTCTGCAAACAACCCATCCAAAGCAAAAGTATTTCATATCATGAAGGTTGAAAGCAAGAGTATCTCATATCATGCTTTATCCCTGTCCATCTCCTTGTCGTTGTTTTAGGACAATGAGAAAGAGAGCAATCAGCCAGCACTTGGTATCAATCTTCCGATCTGGAACCGACTGCCTGGAACCCCTTCCTGATTGCTTACCTAGCCTTGCTCTCGAGTACTCGTCTTCATCATTTTATGCTTCCTCTTCGTCTACCACATCTGCCTGGGGAACAGATAAGGGAAGTGAAAATGATACCTTGAAGCATGTGGAGACAATTTGCCAATTCATCCTCAACTAGGGACAAGGAGAAAGAAAGCAAGAGGTGGGCACTTGGAAAGATTGAAGAAAGAAACAGACCAACACCTCTACCTCATGCCTGCCTGTCGTGCAGAAGAAACAAGCAAAGAAGAATGCAGAGTGCACAATCAAATCAACCCAGCAGAAGGAGTCTGATTTGAAACCAAGGAGCTCTCATATTCCTCGCTCAGAATTCCAAACCAGTTCGAGATCAAAGCTGTGGAAAGACAACAAGATCATCTATCTCCAAAACCAGATTTACGTTCTTAAACTCTACTCTGTCTGGTTTTTACTTTGCCATACTTGTCATGTTTATTCGTTGTTTGTTTGTTTGCTTGTTTTTTTTTTTTTGTGTGAGTTTATGCTTGAAACATTCAGAACAATGTTTAATTTAAGTGTGGGGGGGTAACCATTGTTTTGCATGAAATTCGTAGGAGTTTATCACCCATTACTTCTAGTGTTGTTCCTTGCTGTTTTAAGTGTTTTTAAGTTGTTTTGGAGTGTTTCATTGTGTTTTGACATAAAAATCCGAAAATCTCTTAAAAATTTGAAAAATTGTTTTGAAAAACCCAAAAAGAGTTGTTTTTGTATGTTTATTTGTGTCTTAGGGTACCTTCCAACACAATGATGAGGATTTGGTTTTTAATTACATGACTGTTAAAGAGAGTTATAAACATGGATGAAAATTTGATTTACTCTTTGGTGTATGCTTGGTTATGGTTATAATTTATGAATTCACATGCAATCATAAAAGGAAAAGTCAGTTTTTTTTTGTAACATGCTTGAAAGAAGGAACTCAAACTAACGTTACATCCTTGAGAGACTTGGGCCTAAACGTTTATTTGGAGAGTTATTAATATGTGCAATTTTTTTTTGTTTTCTAAAGTTGTTGCATGATCTCATTATTCTTTGCTTGGTTGCTACTTAGAAGGCGTTTCATCATTTAGTTCCAAATGCTAGAACTCATGCCTATTTCATTCAAAACATGTTATTGATTTGCATAACACATATTCAAGATGAAGTTGTTTAGTGAGCCAAGAGCCAAAAAGCCTATCCCGTTCATTATGTGTTTAAGTTTAACCCCGTTGAGACTTGTGTTGCCTATGTTCTTTGTTACCCACACTATCCTCACCTAGCCTAGATTAGGACCATCCATACCCTTGTTCTTGAAGCATAGTAAAGCATAATTTAGAAGGAATTCCTTTTGTTGAACTCTTGCAGAAAAACAAGTGTGGGGGAAGTGATTCTTGTGTGTGTGTGTGCCAAAGTCCTTCATAAGGCACGGGTAGAAAAGGAAAAGAAAAAGAAAAATTCGTGGAAAATAGAATGAAAAGAAGAAAAGTTGTGAAAAGAGTTGAAAAATTTATGAGAAAGAGCTCTAAAGTGTTGTTTGTTGAAGAAATGGTCCAAAACATTGAATTCGACCCTAAGTGTTGTATGAATCTTCCCTTTGTGTTTAAATGTTGATTTTTGCATTCTAAAGTAAATTCCAAGTGTCGATTCCATTACTTTGCTTGCTATCGCTTTAAGAACGTTTGTTATTCCTATCCTTTCTTTGTTAGCCATTACCCCCAAGCCCTGTTACAACCCTTGACTTCAATCTTGAGTGTTGTGTGTTTCAATTTGTGGAGTTTGAAATTGATATGAGCATATGGTGTCACTGGTTCTCGCATCTAAGTAGTAGCATTCCATATATGAGATCATATATATACATGAGTTAATAATTCCAGAAATTGCTTCTTTGTTGAAAAACATATGTGAGTACTAGTTTTCATGTTTACATCAATCTTCTCACATATACCTAGTATAGAGAGTGTAGTCAGAAATTCTTGTGTGAAAATAAGAGTGTATCTAGTAAGGAATTGAGGAAATTTTCTAAGGCATGTTACTATATTCAAAATGTTATTTTAATTGATTAAATGTGAGCTAGTGAATGGTGACTATGATTAAGTATGCTCGAGGGTAAGGAATGCTTAATTCTATGTAAGTGGTGATCTTTGGCATGTCATGTTTCATTGAAAATCCCTGAGGCAAATGTTGGAAGGTTAGGTTATGTTTTGTTTGTTTTGTTTCGTTTTGTTTCTTTTGTTTTGCTCGAGGACTAGCAAAAGCTAAGTGTGGGGGAATTTGATAGGAGCATATTTATGCGACTTAGTTAGCTTGTTCTTGTGCATTTGTGTTGTTATTTCTTAGTTAATTATGTATTTTAAGCTATTTTCGTGTGTTTGTAGGTCATAATAACAAAGTTGGCAAGAAAGTGCATTTTGGATCATTTTAAAGCATTTTTGAGCCAAGATTGGATAGTGCAAGCATGGAGACATGAGGATGGACGTTTTTTAAGATTTGAAGGCTAGAAATCAGCATGTGTGTGTGCAAGTGTGTTGACCTACAACTCCAAACATCCATCCACTACACCCATTACATCCACTCATTACCAAACACTCATCCACTACACCCATTACATCCACTCATTACCAAACTTCCACCCACTACACCCATTACATCCACTCATTACGAAACACTACTCATTACCAAACACTCATCGACTCATTACCAAACATCCACCCACTACACCCATTACATCCACTCATTACCTAACATCCACCCACTACACCCATTAAATCCACTCATTACCACAAGACTCACCCACTACACACATTACATCCACTCATTACAACTCCATACACTCATCTCCCTAGCCTATAAATACATCCACCCTTCATCATAATTTGGGGGGAAGAAAACCAAGGAGAACACAATCCACCCATCCACCCTTCACCATAACTCACCTATATCCATCCACCACCATAATTTACCACTCATCCATCAAACCACACCTTGTGCCGCAACAAAGAGAAGAAGGAGGACCCTTGGACGTGCTTGCCATTCAAGTTAGATTGTTGGAGCGTTTTTAGGTGTTTTCTTTCTTTTGTTTTCAATGTCTAAATTTGTTTATCTTTGCTTTGTAAGTATGAGAAACTAAACCCCCCTTAGCTAGGGGGAAATTCGAAACCATGTTCATGCTTGCAATATGATTTGATTACTTTCAGTTGTGATTCATAAGTTATGAATTCAATTTACTTATCCATTTGAATTAAAACTGATTTGTGTATATTGGTTAAGAGTGCACGCTTAATTTCCATGCATAAATATGATGCTAGGATATAAGGGAGTTTCACCTAATCATTATGAACTTATATTCACAAGTAGTAAAGGTTGTTTGTCACAACCGTGTTAAGTAAATTCTTGGCATAAGTTTCATGCAATTCATAGTTACAAGTGTTTCGTCAATGCTTATGATTTTCATAGAACTTAATGATTCTTTCTTGTATCTCTATTATGCAATTCATGTAGAGAACTTGTGGGGAATGCTTTGGGTTGTTGTATGCAATCATCCAATTCAATGAAATTAGGAAAATCTGAGGATTAATTTAAGCGTACCTGATTAATCTGGGGTGTTGAGGTTCATGGTTTATTGAAAAGCAACTGGAAATCGTTTTATATGCAAGTGTGTCATGTGTGGAGAAAGACCTTCTAGCTAGCCCATCATCCATAGTTTAACCCATCACCCATCAATTCACCTAAATTTGTCTAAGAATCTGTTTAAATTATTCTTGCTTTGTTTTCCTTATTTTCGTCCAAAACCAAAATCCCCTTTATTTTATTAAAGTCATATTAGTTAGTACTTGTTTAGATTGTGTTTTTAAGTGTTTTAAGTCAAGATAAAATCAATTTTCGTCCAAACTTTGTGTTAGTAGCAGAAACTGCCTTAGAGTTGTTTTTAGGCAGTTTTGAGTCTCTATAATATGTTTTCAGTCTTGTGGCTTTGTTTTGAGTCTTATAAGTTTAATTTCATGCTTTTAAGTTTGTTTTCACATATTGAAGTCAATTTAAAGTGTTTTAGCAATCCCTCCTAATCCCCGGCCTAGAACGATCCCTACTTGCATTTATACTACAATTTGACAACAAGAGGGTTTAATTTGTGTGTTAAGTTAATTTTCGCATCAAAGACCTACCTTCCAAACAGCAGCAGTGCCTTCTCCTGCCTTACCTAATACTTTTCCAAGTTAACAGACATATCAATCTCAGGGCAAAAGGAAAGATTTCCATCCTCACCAGTCCCATTTTAGTAAAAGGAGTAAGGGACACTATCGCGATAACCAAGGGTATCGCCACGATAATGCCCGCCCCCATGCAGTCAACACAGTGGGCCAAGCACGTGTTAGGACAGGTCCTACCCCAAGCTATGAGACATACACGCCTTTGAATGCCACATGCGTGGCTATTTACCCCAGTATAGCACACCTGATACAGATGCCAATGTCGAGGCAGTTGGGTTACAAGCCCACGAAGAACACGGGCACGTTTTGCTGCTATCACGAACATAACAACCATGACGACGAGAAGTGTATCACCCTTCGTGATCATATTGAAGATTTGGCGCGTGAAGGAAAAATTGATCGATTCCTCCCCATTCAAGGGATAACCGTAACCAACGCCAAGTGAATGTGATATATCTATAAGCGGCGGCACACCCATATCTGAATCTTCCAATAGGGCCATGAAAAACAACTAACGAGCTTTAAGGCCTGGGCACCGAGTGCTTCACGTGGAAGACATTAGGGGAGGCAAGTATCAAAAGCCTAACTAGGATCCAATATGTTTCTACCCTGAGGAAGAAAGAGGTATCATCTAGCCTCACAACGACCCACTTATCATGGAGGCTCACATAGCCAACTTTGAAGTAAGGGGGCTTTGGTCAATATCATGTTTGCTGAAGCTTTCAGGGCACTTAATGTAGCTGAACACTTGCTCGATCGCTCGATTTCTCCTCTGATAAGCTTCTCCGGTGATACCGTGCAACCTATAAAGAGCATACATTTACCTTTCACCATTAGTACAAGCCTTTACACAGCTACCATTACCACTAACTTCTTGGTAGTTGATTGCCCAATGGCATATAATGTCATCTTTGGACGCACAAGCATCAATGATCTCAAGGCCATGATATCAACACATATGTTGTTGATGAAATTTCCAACCCCCTATGGCAATGGTTATATCAGAGGAGATCAACTTAGTGCACGGTCATGTTACAACACTTCGATCAAGTAACAACACCTGCCCGTGCCTAAGGAAACCTTTTCTATAAATGACCAAGTCATAAAGACAAGCCCGGATGAAGCCAATTTGGATCTTCACGGTGGTAACAGTCAACCCGACGATCATCGAGATGACTATTTCACCCAGCAAACACAACCCGCTGAAGAGCTGGAGAAGGTTTCTATATCAAAAGATTATCCAGATCGCATGGTAAAGATTGGCACCACCTTGTCACCACCTATTTAGTTGGCATTGATCTCTTTTTTGCAAGAGAACACTAAGGTCTTCGCCTGGTCATACGAGGACATATCAGGCATCTCTCTCGATATCATACGTCATCGCTTGAGTATTGACCCCAAGACCAAGCCGGTGAGACAGAAGCGAAGATCTTATGACGCTGAACGATACGAAGTAATAAAGGCAGAAGTTGAAAAACTCAAAGGCATAGGCTTCGTCCGCGAAGTCAATTACCCAACATGGGTAGCAAATGTGATCCTTATTAAGAAAAATCAGACCAAAGAAAGTCTCTTGCTCTAAAAGGTTTTATGGAGAATGTGTGTTAACTACACTGACCTAAACAAAGGATGCCCGAAGGATAGCTTTCCTCTTCCTCTCATTGACAGACTTATAGACTCTACGGCAGGGTGTGAACTTCTGAGCTTTATGGATGCTTACTCAGGATACAACCAAATCCTCATGAACCATCCGGACCAAAAACACACAACCTTCACTACTGACAGGGGACTATATTGCTATAAAGTCATGCCATTCGGCCTAAAGAATGCAGGAGCGACTTATCAAAGACTGGTCAATTCATTGTTAGCCGAACAGATTAGGAAGAGCATGAAAGTTTTCGTTGATGATATGCTAGTCAAAAGCAAACATGCTGACAACAAAATAATCAAGCGAACTTTGAAAACCAGCTTGGACAAGGCTAAAGGTTATTGGCCAGAATTTGTACCTCAAGTTCTTTGGTCATACAGCACTTTATATCGGACATCAACATGAGAAACCCCATTCTCACTTGCCTTTGGTACAAAGGTAGTTGTCCCAGTTGAGCTTGAGCAAGCAACGTTCCGAGTCTAGAATTACGTGCAAAGCGAAAATGACAAACAACTTACCTTTAACTTAGATCTAGTCGAGGAACACAGAAACCAGGCTCACTTGAGGAATGTCGCCTACAAGCAGTGCATCTCCGACTACTATGACTCAAGGGTCAAACCTCGTTATTTTAAAGTGGGGGATTGGGCGTTGGAGAAAAGATTACTCTGCGACAGAGTCCCGAGTGAATGAACACTTAGTCCAACCTGGGATAGATCGTTTGAAGTTGTTGGCATCAGTCGCCCTGGCTCCTACAAGCTTAGAAGCTCCGATGGCAAGACCCTTGGCCATCCATGGAACGCTGATCACTTGAAGTACTATTACAAGTAAACTCACATTGTACAAGTGTTAAGCTTCAACCGTTCAGCATCCTCTGTAACGAAGACTATTTGGCATGAATTCAATAAAGAGGTGATTTAGACAACTCGATCCTAATCCTCTTACATTCCTAACAATGAAACACTTGGGTTCAAAGCTTCAACATAAATGCTTCCAACATGAAACAAAGTCTAGGTGAACAAGAATATACAAATAAACGAACAGCTTCACAGTATATTCGTTCAATCATACATTCCAACACATTCATACATAAGCCAATTGTGCTTCGAAAGGGTTCAACATACTTTGTGTCATTCGACATTTGCTACAATGTGCCTCGATACCTTACCCTTATTCTCACCGACCAAGTGATGAAATGTGAAGAAGGAACTCATCTTCATGCCACCAACCAGGTGACGAAATGTACAACCCGTATTCTAATATCATTTGGCAACTTGCCATTCATGCCACCAACCAGGTGAAGAAGGAACTCATCTTCATGCCACCAACCAGGTGATGAAATGTACAACTCGTACTCTCCTTCATAACACCAACCAGTGATGAAGTGTACAACCCGTACTCTAATATCATTTGGCAACTTGCCATTCATGCCACCAACCGGGTGATGAAATGTACAACCCGTACTCTCCTTCATGCCACCAATCAGGTGATGAAATGTACAACCCGTACTCTAATATCATTTAGCAACTTGCCACTCATGCCACCAACCAGGTGAAGAGTGAACTCATCTTCATGCCACTAACTAGGTGATGAAATGCATAACCCGTACTCTCCTTCATGCTATCAACCAGGTGATGAAATGTACAACCCATACTCCAATATCATTTAGCAACTTGCCATTCATGCTACCAACCAGGTGAAGAAGGAACTCATCCTCGTGCCACCAACCAAGTGATGAAATGTGACGAAAGGTGATGAAGGAACTCACCTTCGTACCACCAACCAAGTGATGAAAGCAACTGACCATTTATTCCACCTACCAGAAGACGAGTGGTACAACTTGTACATGTCAACTCCTAGCATTCACAAATAATTAAAAACCCTCAAGCTTGACAACTCAACTAGGGGAGCACTTATGCCCAACAAGAGTTATAGTCACCAACAAAGTCTTATTTCAAGCCAACAACAACTTCAGTGCATGGCATACGAAGATCAAGCTATTTAGCCCTCTTGCATCTACTTCAAACATTTCCCCTCTGTAACAATGAAAACACTACAACTCATAGAAAGCTTCACACACTTTTGATCAAGACAGTGTGAAGCAAAACCAATTTATGGTGCCAACAAGAGCTTCATCAAAGAAGGGCAACCATAATTCTCAAAAGCTTCACACACTCTTGATCAAGACAGTGTGAAGCAAAACCAATTTATGGTGCCAACAAAAGCTTCATCAATGAAGGGCAACTACAACTCGTAGAAAGCTTCACACACTCTTGATCAAGGCTGTTCGAAGCAAATTCAATTTATATGGTTCGTCCAAACCTTCGACTACTACAAGGTGTGGCTTGCATCACAATCTCTTGCTCCACAGTGTGGAAGCAAAATTTGTATATGTTGTCTCTCCCACATTTTCAAATTTCTAGTTTCCCCCAAAAAAAAGGGAAATTCAACAAAACTTTATCAATGGAGGACAACTACAAATTCTCAAAAGCTTCACACTATCTTGATCAAGATAGTGTGAAGCAAAATCAATTCATGGTACCCAACAAAGCTTCACCACAAAGGCTTCACCAACAAAAGCTTCATCAATAGAGGACAACTACAAATTCTCAAAAGCTTCACACTATCTTGATCAAGATAGTGTGAAGCAAAATCAATTCATGGTACCCAACAAAAGCTTCAACTCCAAAGCTTCACCTACAAAGCTTTAACTCCAAAGCTTCACCTACAAAAGCTTCAACATAAAAGCTTTACCTACAAAGCTTCAACTCCAAAGCTTCACCTTCAAAGCTTCAACATAAAAGCTTCACCCGCAATAGCTTCACCTACAAAAGCTTCACCCATAAAAGCTTCACCAACAAAAGCTTCACCCATAAAAGCTTCACCAACAAAAGCTTCACCCACAAAAGCTTCACCCACCACAAAAGCTTCACCTACAAAAGCTTCACCCACCACAAAAGTTTCACCTACAAAAACTTCATCCATAAAAGCTTCACTAACAAAAACTTCACTCACAAAAGCTTCACCCACCACAAAAGCTTCACCTACAAAAGCTTCACCCATAAAAGCTTCACCAACAAAAGCTTCACCATCACAAAAGCTTCACCCACAAAAGCTTCACATACAAAGCTACAACACAAAAGCTTCACCTACAAAAGCTTCACAGCTTCACCTACAAAGCTTCACCTACAAAGCTTCAACACCAAAGCTTCACCTACAAAGCTTAAAAAAAATATATATATATATATATTCGAAAATTCGAAAATTCAAAAATTCGAAAATTCGAAAAAAAAAAGAAAAAAAAAATTGCCTAGGCCTCCTCTTCTTTGGGCCTAACAACTTTCATAACAAATATATATGAATGAGGAGTTTTGGGCTACCACTTAGAAAGGAAATGCCTAATTCGTCAACTCCCTCGACCAGAGACTTGAGGGACTCCTACCATATGCTACTGCACCTTGATACTCGAAAGTTTCACGACCACTCAGTGATTTGGATTTTTCAAGTCTCCAACCGAGAAGTTTTCCTCACTCGGGAAATTAAGGGAGCATTACCTCAACATACATGCGTCACTCACAAAGCTTCAACATACAAGCTTTAACAAAAGAAAAAGCTCAAAGAACTTAGTGAAAAAGGCCTTGGTGTATTTAACACAATACGTTGAAATGAAGCAAAGCTTGTTTATTGATATCTCCGCTAAGTTACAAATATGTACATATACATGAATCAAAATAAACAAACAAGAGGGAGCCTTCACAAAGGTTGCTCAGGAGAAGTCTCAGCAGTCTGCAAAGCCCCAGAAAGAGGAGGCACCGGAGGGTGATTATTCGGAGTATCAGTACTAGGCAGAACCCCAGAATGAGGAGGCACCAAAGGTTGATCATTTGGAGCTTCATTACGCGGTACAGCCCTAGAAGACGAAGGCAATAAATGCCTTTAGAACAAACCCACAAACCTCTGATGATCAAGTAAAATCTGACCATCAGATTCCTGCAGCTGGTCGAGCTTCCTCTTCATGTTTGTAGCATAGTCATGTGCGAGCATGTGCAACTGTTTATTCTCATGCTTGAGCCCTCTGATCTCTTGTTTGAAACTTATCACTTCAGGCGCCAATGATTCAACTTGGCGGGTTCAAGCAAATAGGCGTTGGGCCATATTAGACACAGAACCTGCACACTGAACACTGAGAGCCAGAGAATTCTTAACAGCCAACTCTTCAGACCGTTTGAAAAGTAGTCTGTTATCTTTGGGAGTGAGAAAATTCATGGCCACCACCGCAGCAGTCATATCATTCTTCATCACAGAGTCCCCAACGGTAAGAGGATCAGTAGGGCAAAAATGCTCCATGGCTTGATAACTGGAAAGTCTTTGTGTGTGTCAACCTCCATGCTTCATGGCAAGGCAGACTGGCAAAAATGCCCAACCTTTACTTACATCGAGAAAACACTCCCAACATGATTACTTGTTAAAAAATCGAAAAGGCACCACTCCCCGAATCTCGAGAGCCAAACTCCCACCAGGATGGCTTTCTTAAAAATCGAAGAGGCATCGCTATCTGACTCTCGAGAGCCAGTCTCACAACATGATTGCTTTCTCAAAAATCGAAGAGGCACCACTCTCTGAATCTAAAGAGCTAGACTCCCAACATGATTGTTTTCTCAAAAATTGAAGAGGCGCCGCTCTCCGAATCTCGAAAGCCAGACTCCCAATAGGATTGCTTTCTCAAAAATCGAAGAGGCACCGTTCTCCGAATCTTGAGAGCTAGGTCCCCAACATGATTGCTTGTTCAAAAATCGAAGAGGCACCGCTCTCTGAACTTCGAGAGCCAAATTTCCTTGGATAAAGCTTATCTGCAATCTTCATACGCAACATCAGCTTTCCAGATACCACAGACCACTTTTTCAAAGTGCTCTGACAAAGTTAAAACATGTGAATCTTGCAGCTCCCACTACATTGCTATGACCGAGAAGGGTAAAGGAACAGTGTTACCACTCGCTTTTAGGACAATTCCTATATATGTCAACCTTCATCCTCCACAGCCAGGCAGACTTGCAAATAAAAAAAAATGCTCAACTTTTCTTCACATCCGAGAGGGCACTCTCAGCAGAGTCTCTCGAAATACTCAACTTCTTTTCCCCCAATAATACCTCTACAAACAAGCCACACTAGAGTAAGAGTATCTCATATCATCAGGGTTAAAAGCAAGAGTATCCCATATCATGCTTCTTCCCTGTCTTTTCATTTGGCCTTGTTCTTACCTACAAGACAAGGAGAAAGAGAGCAATCAGTCAGCACTTGGAATCAAGCTTCCAGTCACGAACTGACTGCCTGGAACCCCTTGCCTGATTACTTACCTGGCATTGCTCTCGAGTACTCATCTTCAACATCTTATGCTTCTAGAGAAGATACCACATCTGCTTGAGGAACAGATATGGCAAGTGAGAATGATACAAGGAAGCATGTGGAGACAAGCGTAACAGAACACGTGCCGATACATCCACTACTTTGTCAACAGCAAAAGTATCTCATCTCATCAGGGTCGAACATACTTTAGATTTGATGGATTTGTTTTGACCCTCAAATTCTTGAGTCGACCTTATACTCTAGAGGAAACTAGAAAACCCTTCAGCCCAGTTCAAGAATAAGTTTGTGGAAAGTTACTTCTTCAAAAGCAAAAGTATCTCATATCATCTCTTCTCCTTTTTCCTCTCTTTATCCTTCATGCTACATGTAAGATAGGGAGAATGAGAACAATCAGTCAGAACTCGAAATCAAACTTCTGATCTGGGACTGATTGCTTGAAGCTTTGATTGTTTACCTTGTCTGTCACCTCTTTCGGCAGATCTCCTAGCTTGGTGACTTGGGGGATTCCTACTACATGGTTTGTATCACATTTGACCAAGCCTGAAACTACAAGTAAGCTTCAAGTAAAATTGATACATTACCTTGTGCATCTCCATCGGTTAAAGATACCACCCCTAGATGGAGGAAGAGTACTTCCAGAGAAGATGCCACATCTACCTATGAGACAGATAAGGCAAGTGAAGACGATACCACATTTAGGTACTTAGAAGTTTCGTGATTACTTTACGGCTTGGATCTTGCAAGTCCCCAACCGAGGAGTTTCCCTCACTCGGGAACTTAGGGGAGCACTGTTTGTACCTTACTTGACCAATCCCGAAACTACTGAGCACCAGTCAACATTATACCGTCAAGGACCCATAAGAGTTTCCTTCCAACCAAGAGGCCAATCACATCGCAACACGTGTCGACATTAGAAGCCAATTATAGCGCGACACGTGTCAACATCAAAAGCCAATCACAACACGACATGTGTCAATGTCAAAACAAAGCTAGAAACTTTCTTCTATAAAAGGAGATCATTCTCCCACAATATTTCCTAATGTCATTTGTACTAAATCATTCACCAGTACTCACTAAATGAGAGCTTGAACCTATGTACTTGTGTAAACCCTTCACAATTAATGAGAACTCCTCTACTCCGTGGACGTAACCAATCTAGGTGAACCACGTACATTTTGTGTTTGCTTCCCTGTCTCTATCCATTTACATACTTATCCATACTAGTGAGCGGAGGAATCTAGCGAAGGTCACAAACTTGACATTTTCTGTTGTACCAAAGTCCTCACTGATTTTGTGCATCAACATTTGGCGCCATCTGTGGGAAAAGCTTGTCTGTAATTAACAACCTTAAATGTGGGGGAGTATGTCCAGGGATTGCAAATTACTTACTAAAGTCCCAAGATGTATTTTTGAGGACTTGACATTGTAAAACAACTATTCTCGTAAGAAATATAATTTCATAAGATGAATTGTGCACACCATTATAGATAGTCAACCTAGTAGTGGATCCAATTATTAAAGGTTGGACTAGAGAGTAAGTTGATCATCAAAGGGAATGAGGTTAAAGCCAACATAACTAATGAATCAGCCGGGTGGAAACCTAACTTAGTTAATTGGAGATCTCATAGTCTAAGTTCAATAGGCACACTGGTTGGGCATGACTCAAAGAAGTTAACACACTATATACCTCCTTCCTATGATGGAAGACGCGTGTTGTCTACAGAAGTTTTAGGGTGTATATTTATGCTTAATGACAATGATATCTTATAAGTAAAAGGAATAGAGCTGACGATTCTTAATCAGTGGTCACCTATGTGAGAGTACAAGAGGGTGGCTTGTGATGACCCATCCCTATTTTACGTTTTTATTAATTTTAAAAGCGTGAATTGACGAAAATGCCTTAAAGGCAAGGATTTTAACTTCTGTTGACCATCGTCTAGAGAAACGTATGACTTATTCTATTGGCGCGTAATACTCGATGGTACAAACGTATAGGCAAAAGCCGTTTGCGAGTCCGGATTATAACGGTATAGTTATGGACGTTTGAAATAGGTTACTTACATTTTAGATTATAAATTATTTGAACTCCCACCTTGTAGGAAAGAAACCCAATCGGTTTCAAGGAAAGAAAATAGGGACCAATCAGATAAAAGAAAAGAAAGCCTTTAGCCAATTATGACAAAGGAAAAAAAAAACAAAAAAACAAAAAAACAAAAAAAAAATATTTCTCCCATCTATTCCCGTCAGCTCTTCTACCCATGCCAAACCAGTTTCGACTCAATTCCAAATCCGGCGATTTTCCACCATTTTTTCGTCGAATAACCATCATCCAAAATCTGCAACCTCTCCCTCAATCTCTCCTTTACCATTTCCGCCCAAGATTGAAGGGTTTTAGGTCCCATTTCGTGTAGAACTCCACCGGAGCACCGGAGGTGCTCGACGACGATTCCTTCATTCCAGCGAGTTTCACCACCCACCATCACTCCTAATCAACTCCCCTTGGACCCAAGAACAAGTCCCAACCAGTCATAGGAGCGTTGGAACACCAAAGAAGTAAAATCAACAAACACCCATTCTAGGGTTTCCAGCAGATTCGTGGAGATTTGAGCCTTTTTCTAGCCAAATTGGACTTGGCCACAGGTATAAAGTTGCTCTACTCATTGAGATATTCATTTATGTGAAATTTGAGAATTTTTAGAAATAGTTGATTTTTCCGGCAAGTCGGGGCGGCTAACTGCCGTGTGGGGCGGCGACGTGTGTGTCGAGACCCCACCTGCCCATCCTAGACTAATTTGGATGCCCTTATTCCATATGTGAAGTCCGATTAACGAAATTTCATTGTTTGGGTACAATTTTGCTAAGGTCCGCCACTTGGTCATTATTTGAATCGACGATCCAACCGTTGGATCGTCATCAAAATTTAGTAGGTTATTATTCATAATATTTGAGAACCTTGGAAACTTATGGATCAGAAATCCGATGTACGGATCTTCCCGAATTGGATTTGTAAGTTCGTAAAATAAAACATTGACCGCCACTTGAATTTGCAATTGGCGGAGATCCAACCATTGGATCGTAATGAAACTTTAGTATGATGTTTTAGAAGTATAATATGGATCTTTGGAAGTTACAGATTGGAAATCTGAGGTGCAGTCCGAATTGAGTTACGCAGGGTTATGGACCCTACCGTCGACATTTGACTGATGGTTGACTTTTGGTTAATGGGTTGCAAATCATTTTAGAATGTCCTTGGGGATGTGATTTATGTATGGTACGTGTCCTATCAATAAGAATTCTGAGATGTAATTTGATAATTATTCTAGGCGCCGATCGTTCATGACGCCTCGATATTCATGCTAGGGAGTTGTAACGCAGACCTCATGTGAGTGGGTCTTTTCCTTTTTATAGTATATATATATATGATTGATAGTTTCCACAAATTCTTTGAAATTGATTTATGCATTTTATGCCATGTCTTATATATATATATAGATATATTTTAAATACTATGATATGTTTGAGTTTTAGATTGCATCATGGCATATCCATATGCATATTACCTGCATATAATTGTTGTGAATGCTTTGAAATGCTAAGGTGAATGCAGGACACGCAGGTAAGTCCAGGTAAGGTTATGCGGTGGATTGAAATGGTTAAATCAATTTGACATGCATATGTTCATATAGTGCTCATCATTGCTACACCCTGGTGTTAGTGCTCTTGCCCAGGGCCAAGGCACAGCCTTCATGTGTATGTTCACCTCCCACATCGCACGCTCGACTTGGATCCAAGTAAGTGCTAGTCTGTCGTACAGACTGCATTAGGCAGTTTCGACTCGTAGGTGACCTGCGCATAGCACCAGCTTTACATGATCGTAGCACTAGAGCGTTTATTATTACACATAGCCTGTCGTACAGGTCATAGTAGGTAACTCCGACTCATATGTTAGCATAGTCTAATGAGCGATAGGTGCAGTCATACAGGTCACATTAGGTGACTTCGACTGACATGCTAGTATAGATTACTGAGCACATGATCATATCTATATTACTGTTGAACTATTCTACTGTGGCATATTTCTGGACTTACAGTTAGCATGCATTTGATTTTCATACTTATACTTAGTATGATATTTTGGAAACTATATATGTTTTACGGCGAGGGGTTAAAACGTTTTCAAAAAGGGTTTTATAAAACTTTATTTTCAGGCCCACTCACCCTTATTTTTCACCCCTTCAGGTTTTAGCTACTGAACGGTTGTATCGATGAGGATTCTTAGTGAATCTCAGTATTTGTGGCTATTTCTGAGGGTATAATCATTATCCACTCTACTGTACTTTACTTATACTCTGACATTACATGTGAAATGGGTTCATTCTTGCTCACCAGCACACTCTTATATTTAGGCACAGTTTCCACATCACTACACCTTATGGCTTTGTCACCTTCCAAGTGTCGGCCAGCACAACTTGATTCGGGATCCTAGTGGACATATCGCGTCGGGGTGTGTCATCGCTTATATGAGAATGAGATGGCTAAATTCTCTAAAGCTCTCATCAATCCAGGATTTGTTTATGACCAAAATGAACACAACCGTATAAACCGTAATATATTAGGATTAGTGATGTGCGTTGCTTTTTGTCATGGCTTACTATTGCGATAAACAGTTTAGGATCTTCCACATCCACTGTGTTACCAAGTAAACTCAATAAGTATTCACTAGGGTATGTTCAAGTCCAAAAGACACCTCTCCCAATTCATCTCTTGTCCGCCTGGACTCTCAAATTCTTCCTGATTTTTCATTCATGTGGCGGATTGTTGGAAATTATATATTATAATATAAAAAATTTATAATTGAATGAAAATAATATTTACCATATTTTTTAGAAAGTTTATGTTATTTAGGTGCATTCCCTTGTCAAATGATGTATACTTATAGATGAAAAGTTACATCTCTTTAACAAGAAGTACTTGGGTGCTATATAAACTCATGAAACCATCATGATTAATATACAAAATCAGTATTAATTTTTAATCTTGAGAAATAGGGTTTCCCCACTCTATTTCTCTCTTTCTTCGTTTGTTGGATTCCAAGTCGTGTCTTGAGAGTCCACAATATATAAAATTTGCCAGAGTCCGAAGATTGAAGTGCTTCAACTTCGGATTATAAATTGTTGAATCCTGGAAGACGGATGCCTACCGAACTACAAGCACAAGAATAAGGGCGAAATTTTATCTTTAGGACATTGCATTTATGCAAACCTCAATCTCCAAGTTTGTCAATTTTTCTAACTTTCTCTCTAGTTGTTTATATTAATCTTGTATACTATTGATGTTGTGATTTTCTTTATGATTATTATCATTGGAATTATATTGTTATTTTTTATATTTTCTAATATTGGTCCAACATCTTTTAGGGTTCATTACTTCTTATATATTATAGATCAAGCTATTGGTTCACTGAATGGAAGGTTTGAAGAATATGAAGCATATGATGATATATTTGGGTTTTTGTTCACTTCAGAAAGGTTGAATTCGATGGACAATGATAAATTGAAAGATTGCTGTGATCATCTTCAAAACTTTCTCAAGAAAGGTGACTTCTTTGATGTTGATGGGGATGTATTATTTTGTAGAGTTGAAGATTTTACAAGAGCGTTTGCTGAAAGAAATGAAGACATTCACGGACATATTGAACTACTTAAAAAGGATGCGTTGTTTTCTGACTACAAGCATTGCATACAAAATTTTGTTGATTGTACCTGTTACCGTTGCATTTGCAGAAAGAAGTTTCTCAAAGTTAAAGTTATTAAAATCATACTTGCGATCAACCATGTTGCAGGAAATGTCGAATGGACTTGCTTTGATATTGATTGAAAGTGGTTTTTTTAGACAAAATTGATTATGAAGGTTTAATTGATGATTTTGCAATAAAGAATGCACGAAGAAGCATCTTTAAGTGAAACTTCAATACTAGACTTTTTTAAGTTTTGTTCATTTGGTTTCTTAAGATTGAACTAGTTGCTGATTATTTAGTAATATGGTTATTTTTGTACCTTTCTTTACATTTAATGATATTTAGAAATCGTTGATTAATTTGAGTTTTAAAGTTTGTTTCAATATTGCTTTTTAGCACCAATACTTTGTTCTATTTTTTTTTAAGATTGTCTTAAGAAGGGCCCTTTTTATAAATTTGGCACAGGGCTACTGAAATCTCAGAGACGACCCTTAAATAACATGATCATCATCCAACTAGAAATGGTTAAACTTAAATCTTAAAAAAAACATTCATAAGCAACACTAGGACTGATTATCTTACAATTCCACCAACTACCTTATTAAGTTAGAAATGATTTTAAAACATCATAAGAATTATAATTCAAAACTAACCAACCTAAATACCGTCAGACTTATGCTCACATTCAAGAAAAGTGAAATGGATGACTCAATCATGTGGAGTATTTGACGTGCCTATTTAATTTGTTACACATTGTGGCGCGCGCGTGTGTGTGTGTGTATAGTTTATAGCCTACCAGACTTTATAAGATTCTTTTGATTGATGCTTAAAAGAGGAGTTGACAACAACCATACAAATAGTTGCGTAGTTGATGAGTTCGCGGGCCTGTAATCGTAAGCCTAACAAGAGGAGTGCACTGAATGGAGGATAGGGTTGTCGAATCAACCTCTACAAATATACTTTTTGTAATGGAATTATTCCCACATTCAAAAGCAGAAATGTAAAGTCGCTAAGATTATAATCATACATCTGTAATAACAGTTTGCCAACATAAATATTTGTATCGTTAAAGTGTCTGATGATAAAATGTTTTCTATTGTCGTATTTGTAATCTATGTATATACGATGAACGTTGTAGGCCCAAGTATAGTCTACCACAAATATTATAGGTATTGTTCAAACTCACCTATTACTAGATATTGAGTTTTATCACAAAAAACCTCAGTGATATTAAGAGTGGAAACTTCCATATATTTTGTATACTATTTTCTCATAGAGCCGATGTGATACTCTTCAACAATATATATATATATATATATATATATATTATATTTTATTCAACAATTGTCGTACATGGTATTTGAATTAAAAACTTTTTACAAGTCTACAACTAAGGGTTAGCAGAGATCCATTTAGTCCTTTTCAACAACATAATCAGTACTTGAATCGTAGCCCTAAAATGGTCAAATTAAATTGGTTCTCTGACAAAATCATGATTGTTAGAAAACCAAACTACGTCAAAACTAGCCAGCTAGCAGGTTAAATTTGCTTTCAATTTTATCTGATATGAGCCTGTTAGGCAGGTGGAGCAGCATCCAAGGGCGGAAGCATGGAAGATGAGGAGATGGAGAAAAGAGTGGCAAGGGCCATAGAGATATGAACGGACGAGGAGATGAAGAAGGAAGAGAAATGATGAGGGAGAGGACCTACGAGGAGATGACAAGAAAGGGAAGTGTTAGGGTTGGGAAACTATGAATTATACGAGGAACATACAAGCTAAATTAACAATATTTTTTTTTTTTTCTGATTAGCGAATCGTGCGAAATTCAAATTGAATCTGAACTAGACTTAAGTAAAAAGACAATTATTTTCGTGAAAAGACAAACCTAACTGGACAACTTGACCAGTAAAGCCTGTTCACATGACTAATGAGAAATGGGAAATCAAACCTAAACCTTGTGTGGATAGGTAAATAAAAAGTGATTCTCAACCACTTAATTAGGTCGTAAACTCCTTTAACCGAATAAAACGTTTGGATTTGACTTGACTGGCTATCCATCTGTTAGTTATCTTTCCAAGTCATTATAAAACCCAACGATGATTGTAATTAATTGTATAGTTCTTTATTGATTCTTATTCATTGTATTTAGCAATTGGAAGTATTCTTTGTATCTTCAAATATGAAGAGTCATTGTGCATCTTTATAATGCATTCTTCACACTCAAATCAATCAAGGGAAATCAATAGTTGGTAACTTGCAGTACCTCCCTCTTACACGCCCTGAAATTGTCGTCAATACAATTGCTCAATTTATGCAAGCTCCACACCTCATACACCATCCATGTAGATAAGATGAGCTACAAGCCTCTTCCTAATTAGGTTTGATCTACGTACATTTAATTCTTGATTTATGTTCGCAGCCATTTATTACTTGTCCTTAATAAAAAATAAAAAATGGATTAGTTGTTTGCAACATTTAGGCACTACGGGTCGAATTCAAAACTAAGAGTCTAAGAAGCCTATACGAATCAAGGACAGATTAAATTCCGAAGGATCAAACCTGCTCTGATACTAAGTTAAATATCAGAGTGCGCAATGAACGAGATTAACAAAAATAATAGGAATATTATTAAACAAACTAGAATGCCCGAACGGCTACAAAACCTTAAGAGGCTACATTGTGAATGATTTGTTCTAAACTAAATAACAAACATGCTATTTATAATAAACTAACCCTAACCCTAAAATGTAAGAAACCGAAACCCTAATACTAATGGGCTAAGCCCAAAAATCCAAACATTCAAATAAACCAAAATACTAATATTTTCCAACAATTTGCCCACGGGAAGGGTAACTATCCATAGATAGTCCCGTCATGTATGACTGGATTAATTATGCTTCAAGGCCAACCTAAACTTTTGTTTCCTTCCAAGTAAAGTACTATTGAATTCTCAGGAAACAATCTTTCTTTTCTTAGTCCAAACATAACCAAATAATTCCCAATAACTTTTAATTTGGGCTGAGATATTTGGCGCCTAAATATGAATATATTAACCGAAATAACGTCTCTAACGGTCATTTGGAACTAGACCACCCAGTCATGTCATCTTCGTTCCAACTATAAACGACCATAGCAGAGGTCCCATTCCCAGCAGTCTTAATCTCTCTCCTAGGGTTTTAAAATGGGTCGGTTTTGAAGTACAAGAGGACATGTGAAGGAAATAGCATAAAGTACAAGTGATGGACCAGCAAGGAAAATGCAACAAAGCACAAGATATATTAGGTACTTTTGATCAGTTCCCAGATTATAGTAATAAGTTGGCATGCAAAATCTTCGTTTTTCAGCTTCATATGTTATCGTTATGTGGGATTTTGCAGATTTTTCAGTTTTGGATTCCGGCGAGGCTACAAATTTAATCAACGACACCAATAATTGGCTGGTGACACATACACAACTAATCTTTCCTTTGTTTGTTATTGTTTGGTTAATTTTTAGTACATTAATTTGATAGGAAATATTATCTTATCGGATTGTCTAGCAATATAAGCTGCTTATGTTACAGTATCACATATATGGATATCATTAAGAGTCATTTTGATTCTATCCAGAAAAACACCGTTCATTTTAGTTTGGCAAGTCTGAACAAGAGAATAGTAGTAGTCTTTGTTTGGTGTGTTAACCTATCGTTGTATTATGGTGTAGTTAAATCTGAACGATGATGATCGATGGGAGGAACCACCTAACAAAAAGAAGGGATTCGCCGGGGCTATATCAGAAGAAGAGCTGAAGATTCGAAGTGAGGTTGAAATGGAGATCGAAAAAAACTTGGAGGAAGAAATCAAAGATGGGATTTGCCATCTTGCTCTGAGATTGCAGAGGCTCTATCAACACCAAAAGGAAAGAAGAAGTGCTGCTACAAATGGAAGAAGGAGTAACAATAACAAAGCATTTTGTGAGGTTAATATTAACATAAAAATGGAAGGAGGAACCAAGATTGAAATTAAAGAGACTAAAAAACCAGCACCTGAAAGGGGTTGCCCTAATTGGACTAGTTCAGGAATATCAGAGAGAAGTTATCAACCAGTTACAAAGATGGCTTCAAATACCAAGAAGTTTGATTGGGCCAAGTCGCTGCGTTCGAGTGCTGGGCCTGCACTCGTCACTAACAAAAATAGCGGCCCACGTGAACTGGGTTGGAAAGTTTGAGATTGCTTTGGTTTGTTTATATATTTAAATTATGATTGATATTACATCTTTAATGCTTAAGCTACACTAACGGGAGGAAGAGCGTTCAAACCACTGCTACTGTTGTTACTCACAGGTAGCTTCACCAGTGTGATTTTATATGAGACATGAGTAAGTTGTGAATGTTTTGGGAGATATGAAAACATCAATTGTTGTAAGTGACTGTAATTGTGATTTTTTATATGTTTTGCCGAACAATAAATAATGAAGTTGTTTTGTACGGAAAAGGAACACTAGTGGGGTCTCATGTATGATACTTGGCTCCTAATATGTAAGGAGTCACTATGACGTGACATTATTTCACCATCTATATTATTAAATTTTTTTATTTTTTATCGTCATTTGAGAATTATTTATTTAATTTGAAAACTGTTTACTGATCCGGAGGTATTGAGCAAATTGACAGTTATTGATTAATTAAAATTTTGAAATAGAAAACCATTTATTAATCATATGATCTGAAAATAATAAAAAACAATTAAAAATTTAAAAATAAAAAACAATTAAAAATTTTGAAAAGGAGAATTCTATTCACCTATCTCATACTAGTACTTCCACTCCATCAGATGAGCAATTGCAACAAATCCTTAAATGTCTCATAAAATGGTGACTTTTGTTCACTTAATTTTCTTGTAGTGTGTGGGGCTGGCATCTCCTTAAGGCAACTACTACTACTAGAATCAACACCTCCAAAAGTTGAATAGATAGAGAATACTCTTCCAAGAATCGTTTAATGGAGAATACCTTACATGATACGAATGCAATGTCACGAAGCGTACTACACCAATGGAACAAAGACATGTAGACAAAACTTACACATATCTTTATTTATTTATTTTTCTGAAAATATGATTTTAGCCCTTCCAACTCAATTTTCTTCATAAAACCCTACATAACTTTTTTACTCAAAGAAAACCCAATGACTAGGATCCACATAAGCAAATTCATTAATTTCATATTACTTCACACATTTTACATTTTTCACATGCCTAAAATACCCCTATTACATATTTGATGTAGACAATTAATTGTAAGGAGAGAGTAAATGATTTTGCAACAAGAAAAAAAAAGACATTAATGTTAAAAATGTATTGCATATTAATTTTTTAGAACGGCTTTGAATTTTCATAAAACTATTCTATTCAGTTTTTTTCACCATACTCTTGAATACTTTTGAATTTATCCTTTTTTTATTAATATATTAGAACATTGTATTTCATTATCTACATGCACATTAATTTACCTACAACAATTATACCATGGGTGTCATATAATATCTCTTTTTTACAATGATGCAAAATAATGTTTATACCAACAACAAAACGTGCCTAACATATGTACTAATACATGGAAAATAATTTACCTATATTAAGAAGAAATGTAGTTCGATGCATTGACACACCCCGACCTAAAATCAAGGCCAGTTGGCCGTCACGTGAGGGTGACGTAGCCATGTGCATAGTGCGGAAGCAATAAGGATATGAAATATACAAATAAATAAGAACCGAAAGCTAATTAATGTGCACTAATAAGCAAAAAGTGCCAGGAATGAGATACAAGTGTAAATACACCTAATCAGAGTATAGAAGTCTAGGTGCAGTCCAGTAGGACAAGTACTACTTATACATTACCAGAAGAAGTCCTACGAGAACCGCCAAGATCCACAAATGCCACCAACAGCAAGTCTACCTAAAACCTGGAGGAGCGCAAAACAAATAGTGTGAGTGGGGAAAAACAAAGCTTTTCAAAATCATTTCATTTATCAAATGCTATAACCCCTCACCGTAAAACATTTATAATTTTCCCAGAAATGGAATGTAAATATATATATCAAATCATGCTTCACATATCCATAATCATAAGTATGCCATGCCAAAAATATAAAACATAATAAGTAACTCAGGTGAAAATAAATTCATGGAAAATAACATATTAGCCGGAACCCCTGCAGAAGTATGTACGGTTGAATTCATAGCTCATTAATCAATCTAGCCGGAGTCACTACAAGTGACCTATATGGCACTACACTGCACACGAGTCGGAACCACTGTAAGGGTCTGTACGACAAGACTAGGTGTAATATAGTTATGCTCAATCCTACGCACTCATGATAGCTATGCGAAAAATCGCTAGTCACCTACAAGTCGGAACCACCTATGATGGTCTATACAACAAGACTGTGCACCTAAATTGGATCCAATGTGAGCATAGGGTGCGGGAGGTGACATTATAAACAGACTTGTACCATATCTCTGGCTAAATCACAATCACCCTGGGTGCAGGTTTATGATCTTTCAATCACATCTCATATTATAAATATCTCATATAATAAAACATGACTCACCTGGTACTTACCTGAGCGTCCACAACACCAATTCATATTATACATCATATACTAATTCATATGCTGAATATAAATTTATATGCATGGCATTTCAAAGCATACTTTTGTTTAAACACATTTTCTGGGAAATATCAAGTATATAAATATATACTGAAAATCAAAAGCCCACTTACTGGTATGTCGAAGGGTCGTAGCCCCCAAGTTGACCTTGACTGCGTTCATCCTCGGGATAGGTTTCACTTATATGCGAAATAACTGAATAAACGTTATTTAAAGCACATAACCAATACTAGCTAAAAACTTCTCATACATTGCTCAATTGGGATGTTTGAATATACCAACGTGATCTACACTGACACACCCCGATCCTAGAATCAAGGCGTGCTGACCGTCACGTGAGTGTGACGTAACCAAAAGTGCGACGCGGAAGCAATAGGTAAGAGAATTAAGAAGAAATAAAACCAAATACTAGCAATAATATCCAACTAGCATGCTAGAGTGAATTTCAGTGTGAAACACACATATTCAGAGCATAAGTACTAGGTGCAGTCAAGTAGGACCATAACTACATTACAACACCCGAAGGTGAGTCCTACATTTATGTAGTCTGTCAGTACGCTGTGGAAATCCTCGTGGGCCACCAACGCTGCTAACTAGAACCTGGAGAGGCGCAAAACAAAATTGAGTGGGTCAGTAAAAGAAAGCTTTTTGAAAACATTTCAATTAATAACATTTCTAACCCCTCGCTGTAAAACATGTATACTTTCCCAGAAAATAACATAATATGCATATAATCTTCATATATCTCAAATCACAATTCTTTATCAAAAATCAGAAAGTATGTCATGCTATAAATGTCAATAACAGAATAAGGATGCATCAATATAATAGGTGAAATAATGAATCAACCGAAGACCTTGCAGTTGGTCATGTACGGTTAATTCTAAAGCTCAATATCCCATCCAACCGGAGTCACCGCAGTGACCTGTACGGTGCTACTTTGCACATAAATCGGAACTACCTGAAGTAGTCTGTACGATAAGAAAGGTGTAAGAATACGCTTCAGTGCTTCTCTCATCAACAACTGTATAATAATCTAAAATCACCTACAGTCGGAACCATCTCATGGTCTGTACGACATGCACTTACTTGGATCCAAGGTGAGCGTGTGGTGCGGGGTGAATAATATAAGCACTAACACTAATGGTGCAGGTTATGAGCTCTCAACACAATTCACATCATCAATAAATCATATGAACAATATAAACTCACCTGTGCGTCCACAGCACCATTTCACATATATATGCATCAATTACTAATTCATATAATTCATAATATGCATGCATGGCATTTTAAAAACATGCTTTCATTTAAATTCAATTTCTGGGAAATTCAGTACTATATAGGTAATAACAGAAAATAACTGCCTACTCACTGATAAGTCGAAGGGTCGTAACCCCTGTGATGTCCTTGAATGCGCTCGTCCTCGGGATAGGTATCACCGGAGAAATTCCAAGAAAACCGGCCAACTTCGAACCCGGCGATCCCGACGTCCAAAACCTTCAAACGAAACACTCCAAGCTTCCTTGGGACCTCACTAAGCTCCCTGTAAGCTTAGAATTCCCATTTTAGCTTCGATCCGCGAAGAAATTGAGGGATTGGCGCTTTGGTCCGTACGGGTTCAAAAGGAAGAGAGGGAGAACTGCGAGGGAAGAGAGAGAGGGCACGGGGAAGGAAAGGGTTTGTCCGTGTGTGTGTGTGTGGTCCACCCAAAATAAGTCACTCTTTAATTCCATAACCACACAAATATACACACATCCTTTACTCCAACTTAAATTTTCCAAAACTTAGGAAAATATGCATTATTCAAAACATGCCACACACATACCTTAGTAACTGTCAAGGGTACTTTCGTCATTTCACACCCACGATAACCTAATTTTTGGGACTGGTTGTGACATACACAACCTCACGAACATCCCCATATTTTTAGAAAAAAATTTTGACCACCCATGAGCCTCCATGCGCGGGCACGTGCCAGGCACACTGACAGTAAACCTAACGGCGTTAGGGAATATTACGTTAATTAATAGCTTAAACCATTAAAACTAACTTGACGCTGTTAGAATATTCCGTCAACTTTGACGGAATATTAGCTCGTCTTCTTCCTTCGACTCCGGTGACCGTCATCGTCGCCAGAAAACTAGGAATTTGAAAAAAAAAACTTGATATCTCGATCATTACTCGACCAAATTACCTCAAATTTGTCCTAAAATGAAGCTTGTAACTAGATGAACAAAATCTTACCAATTTCAAGGCTTGAAATCCACATAATCTTGATGGAGAAGACTCGATAATCCAGCCAAAACTTACAACTCGTCAAACTCGACTTTCTAACGTCCAAATTACTTGGTTTTTCTTCTCCGAGCTTCGTAAAGACGTTATAAAGCTTCCTACAAGCTTGAAATCCTTTAAAAATCATGCATTTACGACTGCATGAACAGTGCTCAAATCGGAGGGTGATGGTTTCTTGGGTTTTACAAGCTTTCAAATCCTAAAAATGGTACGAATGGACTCAGGAGCTTGTAGGGAACAAGAACATTACCTTTTTAACATCGATCCGCGACTGGTTGAAGGGTTTTGAGGTTGACCGTACAGTTTGTACGAAAATGGAAGGAAATCCGAGAAGATGGGTGTTTGTGTGTGTGGTCCTAGTTGGTCACAACCAACAAAACTAAGTCCTAAGTATTAAAAAACTTAGGAAAATTTTCGAATAAACCTCAATCAACATATCACACACCATGGGTTCAAGGGTAAAACTGTCATTTCACACCGTCGAAACTAAATATTTCAGGACGGGCTGTGACATGCATAGTATTAAAAATACTATGTTACACCCATGTTTATACAACAATAAAACATGCATAACATATCTAACAATACATGGAAAATAATTTACCTACAAGTTAGATAAATGTTATTTGGTTGGGTGTAGTATAAATTTTTTTAATAATTGGAAAAATTAAATATAACTAGGTGTAGTGTAATTTTTTTAATATAATTAGAACAAATTAATTTACCTGCCTACTATTTGAAATGTTCATTTCAAATGATGCAAAATGTTCATTACCTAACTACAAATTAATTTCCAATAATTTACGTACAACAATTATACCATGGGTGTAATGTAATATCTTTCTTTACAATGATACAAAATATTGTATGTACCAACAACAAAACGTGCCTAACATAAGTACTTGTACATGCAAAATAATTTACCTATAACAAAAGAAATGCAGTTTGATGTATAAAATCAACAATATTATGTTACACTCATGTTTATACAACAACAAAACGTGTCTAACATATAGGTGGTTCCGACTCGTAGATGACCCGCGATTATTCGCACAGTCTCCCGCCATTGGCCAGGGCCTAGTCCTTCACGTGATGTTCACCTCCCGCACCTTACGCTCACCTTGGATCCATGGTAGATGCACATGCCTGTCGTACAAACCACTATAGGTGGTTCCGACTCGTAAGTGACCCGCGATTATTCGCACAGTCTTCACGTGATCGTAGCACTTGAGCGTATTTATTTACACCCAGTCCTGTCGTACAGACCACCTTAAGTGGTTCCGACTCGTGTGCAGGTATACTTATGAGATATGGATAAGTCGTACAGGTCACTAGAGGTGACTCCCGACTTATGAGCTAGCATATGTGATGAGATATGGATAAGTCATACAGGTCACTAGATGTGACTTCCGACTTATGAGCTAGCATATGTGATGAGGTATGGATAAGTCGTACATGTCACTAGAGGTGACTCTCGACTTATGAGCTAGCTTATGTGATAAGATATGGATAAGTCGTACAAGTCACTATAGGTGACTCCCGACTTATGATGAGATATGGATAAGTCATACAAGTCACTAGAGGTGACTCCCGACTTATGATCTAGCATGTGTGATGAGATATGGATAAGTCGTACAGGTCACTATGGTGACTCCCGACTTATGAGCTAGCATATGTGATGAGATATAGGTGCAGTCGTACAAGTCACCATAGGTGACTCCGACTTGCGTGCTAGTATGGGTTATTAATCACATGATTATTGATATGGCTGATGAGATGCTGTGTTGTGGTATATTTATGGTTTACTATTGATATACTTTTAATTTCACAATGATATGTGGTATGATTTTCTGGAAACTATACAGGTGTTGCAACGAGGGGTTATAATGTTGTAGATTGTTTCTATTAAAATTTCATATCTAAGGCCACTCACCCTTGTTTTGTTTTCACCCTCTAAGTTTTATTAGCTAAGCTTTCTTATCGTTGAAGATTCGTGGCGATTCTTAGTGTTGGAGATTCTTTTGAGGGTACGATTCTTAATCCACTCTATTGTACTTACTTATGTTCTAACGTCACGTGTGAAGTGGGTTTATTCCTGCTCACTAGCGCACTTTGGTATTTAGGCACTCTTAGGTTTAAATTTATTCACATTTTTTTTCACATCTTCACACTTTATGGCTTCATCACCTTCCAGGTGTCGGCCAGCGCAACTCGATTCGGATTCCTAGTGGACATTTCGGGTCGGGGTGTGTCAATTTACCTACCAATTAATATGGGTAAACTTGCTACAAAATATATCACCAAAAAAAAAAAAATACTTTTCTAGTTTGACATTGATACGGTTAATGCAAATACTTTTTACATTTTATTTCATTTTTTCTACTACTTTTAATCTGGCATAAATTTAGGATTTTGGAAAATGGACCATAAAGTATGAGTGGCATGAGTGTAAATAAATTGTATTAATACGTCAATAGTGCTCCCATATGTTTGCAAATTTTAAATTTGGGCTTAAACTGGATCTTTGAAGATAGATGGGTTTTTATTTAGAAATAATGAGTTGTAAGGGTCAAAATCTTAAGCACCTTTTTTTTTTTTACAAGAGACGTCACTGTCACGGTATACCCGTATCATGTAAGTCACTTTTCATTGAATGGTCCTAATAGTTGAACTGTCAAAAAGGTATCTCTAAAATAAGGTGCCAAAGCCAACTTCTTTCAAGCTTTTTCTGTTCCAATCCTCATCAAGTTTTTGCTTTCCAAAAGTTGGATCATCCAAAAGAATCTCAGGAGGCCCCCCTCTTCACCTTGATCACCTACAATGTCTTATAAATGTGCACCTGCTTCACTCCTCTACGACTTTATATTTTGCTACAGTGCTCTTTAACTTTATAGCTGCATGTGTTAAAATAAAGTTGCAAAGCAATATATTCAGTTTCAAGCCACCGAAAAAATGCAATGAGACCTTGAGATTTGATGAAACCACGCTGAATGGTTTCAAACTTTACAAACTGGGAAATTTTTTAAATGTCCTATAAACTTAATTTGTATGAATACAGATTTTAAGCGAACTATCATATGAACTTTTTGAAATTATTAATTCATCATCTGACTCTTACTATGTTAATTTTTTCATCCAAAATATGTCGTGCGTAAACACATGACTTGTTTTTAGAGTTATTTTGGACATTTCAACTTTTTTTTTCATAAGTTCCCTACTTTGGAAACCATGAATTTTTACTATTATAGACATTAATTTTGTGTTTGTTTAAAAAACTTTTGGTGGGACTCATTCACAAACACGGAGTTGTGGCTTATTGCAATATTTGAGAATTTTACGTGGTCAATTATGGCTCTCTTTCATTTCATTGCTTTGCCACAAGTAATCACTTAGTAAAAGCAATGTCAAGTTTGATATTTATCATTGTTTTAGAGGGCAGCTATACTTCAAAAATATGTGTACATATGAGGACTATAGTTGGAGAGAAACTCGTTCAAGATTTTTCCGTGTCGTCATATTATGTTGAAATGTCAGGAATAAGCCCGAACACAAGATATGTGCATATGACTTATTTTAATAAATATTTGAGAAAATAGATATGACAATTCGCCTAAATTATTAATTCATATGACAAATTGAAAAATTGTGTGAAACTTCATGACATTTCAAAAAAGTCCCTAATACAAGAAACATAAGCTAGAAGTTGGAGAAACACCATGACAACCGTAAGCTTATAGAAAAACACTTGAAAAACAAATTAAATTCGAAAATTATTATAATTTGGACCAAAAACCAACATAAGGACATGCAAAGACTTGTAGTTGAAGTAATTTAGAGCGTTTAACCTTATACTCGAGATCTTAAATTTGAATCACTCTCTTCATATATTGCTTGTATTAATGGTAGTTGAGATGTGATAGAATTTCTCACAATTCAAATTAGCCAGGCCATTGTCAAAGAGTCAAAGATCGAAGTCAGGCCTGGCAAACGGATTGTGTTTGTCATATTCATAACACCTGTTATCTTAACAGGTTGTGCCGTGTCATACCCGTTATCTTGACGGGTCTTTAACAAGTTGAGTCACTTTACCCAATAGGTAAAATGACCCGACCCTTTATGACTCGTTAAGAAAAATAATTTTTTTTCTTAAATTTGCACATACCACATTGCCATATAAATATTATTTCAAAACATAAAAACACATTTGTCATTAAGTAATACATCTACTCTCTAAAATAAGAGTTTAATAAGAAAGCATCAATACACTATTAGTCTACTACAAAATATCAAAGGTGCAAGGATATGAAAAACAAATGAGTTTTTCTTTTCAAAGTTGTGAAGCCTTTCTCAGAAGTTAAAACCTTGCCAATGAAAGTCAAAGCTTGCATGTTATTCCTTTTACAAAATCCTTCAATTTTCATCAATCATCATGGAGAAATTGTATTGGAACTTTGGCTTGATTTATTGCCTTCAAGAGTTATGTTGATGATGTTTTCAGTAAGGTTTTCTACATTAGAACCCCCTTTTGCATAAACTAACTCACCAGTACAAAAATTAATTTGCGCGACACAGGTCCTCCGTCGTGCAAAGTAAAAAAACGTCATGCAAAAATTAGCACAATGAAACCTTTGTTGCACACCAACCTTCACGCCAAGGCAATGAAAGTAAGGATTGCGCGAAGAAGAAGTAACCTTTGTCGCGCAAACCCTTATTTTTTGTTTTTTTTTTTTGGCAAAAATATTTTTTATTTAATTTTTAATATATATTGTAATTAAATTCTAAACAATAATTAACAAACCAAGAAAAAAGTATTTAATTATAAAATATATGAAAATGTACATACCAGATGTCCGAACAAAAAAAAAAGAAAAAACTACAAGAAGTAGTCTTTTAGGTTTGATAGATCAGGCTACTGAGTATCAGCTGGGCAAAGTGGCTAGGAGGTTGAAGGTGAAACAAGATCAGGTGCTGGCATTAGGATTTGGAGGCCATACAATCATACTCATCTGCTTGCGCTAGGCCCTCATTTGCTCGCCCTAGGCCGCAAGCTGACCTCTTAGGGTTGTCATTTCCTCCTTCAGGGCATTAACCTCTCCTATGGTCGATCTGGAATTTGTGATAAATTTTAAAGATCTAAATCACTATTTATAACAACTAAAACATGTTTCAGGATGCCCAGTAAACACTCTAGTAAGCAAACATTGTAATCAAGAAATAGTACCAAAACTTCATTAGACTAATTGATATGATCAAAGTACCATACAAAAACAGTTTACTTCGTATAAGCCATTCAACTAGACATATTACCATAGAGACTAACTAGTAAACAGGTAGGAAGGTAACAGAAGCAACTGATGCTGTTAGGGGATTTAAATCCCATAATGTTAAGTCGAGATCTAAACACCTTGAGAAATGCGTGTTCAAGTTCCGATAACCAGCAAAAGATAGCTTGCATAGTTCACCAGGAACACTGTGACATATCTCTGTGCCTAATAACATGGTATAAAAACATTTAATCATGTAAATATTAAAAAAGTGGTCTGGCATCTTTTTTTTTTAATTTATGAGAGAGACATTTGCTCGCAAACAGATGGAATAAAACTACGAAACGGATGCAGGGGTCGAGGGGGCCATTACAAAAACAACGAAACCAAAACAAAGAGAACAAACTAGAAGGCTCTCCCGCAACAACACCCGATGGTCAATATGGGGAACAAAGAAAGAAACTGAGGGTGGATTCTTCATTACTTTTCTATTAACTGTTTTAACCTTGTTCAAGGATTATTTCTAAACCATGAGGATATCCAATGATACGTTGGCAAAAATAGTTGGACCCAAGTAGGTCATGTAAAGTTTTGACTCTACACTGTATCATTTGAAATATAAACCAAAGAAAGAATAACACTACACAACAAACAATGAAAACCTAGCTCTTAAACAGCAGCAACCAACTTGTGATAAATTGAGAAAATTGAAAAGGAGAATCCATTGACCATTGAATATATACACTTTCAAAAGGTGCCTCGAAAGGAAGAGTGGTGCTCCATCGACGAGCGCGTCCTGGAGTCGGAACGTCGTTCGAGATCTGAGGGGCTAGTTTTTCTTTCTCGAAACTCTGGTTGCGAATCCGGGGACTTGGCTCGGGTCTCGCGTTTAGCTGGGGTGACTGTGAGCGAAGTAGATCTGGCGGTTCGTGGGAGGCCCGCCCCACTAAGGAGATCTGGATCTGGTGGAGATCTGAGAGCAGATCTGGTACCTGTGGTAGGCTTTTGAGGAGGTGGCCACTGAAAGTGAGTGGGGTGAGCACTTCTAACTAGCATGGCTGGGGGAAGTCCGAAGGCAGATCTGGAGGAGTTGGGGACACGATTTGGGACCAACCTCATCCTGTCTGAGAAAGAACATGGAGGCGTGTGCATTGAGAGAAAGGATGTCGAAAGTGCGCTATTAGGGTTTCAATACACTTTGATTGCAGAAGTTCTCACTACTAAGGTGGTGAAATGAGACGTGTTTGTTAACTGCTTTATGTCCCTCTGGCACGGACGTGAGGAGGTCTCGATTAGGGGGATTGGAGATCGGAGATTCCTCACTCGTTTTGCAGGGAAAAGGGATCTGCAACGTGTGGTTGATGCCGATCTGCCTTGGATGTTCAAGAATGACCTTGTATTGGTGGCGAATCGAACGGAGAAGGGCCTGAACCGATGGACCCCTCTCTCCCTAGGGGTGTTCTGGGTCCAGCTGCATAATGTCTCGGTGCTCAGTATGACCCAAGCGATAGCTGAATCAATAGGTAGTTTGATGGGTACGGTTCGATCGGTGGACAAAATTGGAAGTCGGGATTGCATTGGACGATTCATTGGGGTGAAAATTGGATTCAATGTTCGCGAACCCCTAATGAGAGGGACTTTTGTGACCTTCCCTGATGAAGGCAAGATCTAGATTGATTTCAAGTATGAATCACTTCCTAACTACTGTCTCATTTGTGGAAAGCTAGGACACCCTACTAGGATTTGCAAGGAAACGCTGGATGAAAGAACAGGTCCAGAGGATTGCCCTAAGACGAGGAATGAGGCCTTTGCGTTTCGTGGTTTAGATGCAGTGTTGAACCTGAGAGGCAACCCGCTGGGATCTGGATCCAAAAGCAGGGCATCCTCTGGGTCAAATGGTGGGAGGAGTGGCTCGGAGCGGTGGAATGATGAAAGAAACGATGAACCAGGTGGTGGTAGACGTTCCGGGCGATCCTCGACGACGGCAGGAATGGGATGTCAACCCCAGCAATTTGCTAGCAGATCTCAGAATGGCAGTGAGTGACACTGCAACATCGCCAAGCAAACCCCGGTGGTCGTCCAACAAAATTGGACACAAAGACAAAGAGCTTGTTGGAAAAATCAGATGCCAACAGCTAGTTGAAGAAGAGACGAGGTCTGCGAGAGAACTGGCTTTTGATGCAAGCTTAATTGGGCCGGGGGGAGTGATGGCCGCGGGAGCGAAACACGTGGTACTCAACGACCACTACGAGCAGAAGGGACGGGTGGATACGATCAGCGTGACATTGAATGGAGGCTCTACTTTTGACCTAAATCTTATGCCTGTCGTTGGTGAGGATGGTGACAGTGTGAGTGTTAGTCAGAGGAAAGCGAGTGATGGTCAAGGGTGCGTGAGTGGTAGTGACCTGGCTACGGATGATGATCCTTTTGAGCTGGAAGCTATCATTGAAGCTGTGATGAATGAGAATAAAGGTAAAAAAGAGAATTTTCAGAAAGTATGAATATGATGAGGTTAACCCATGTGTGGAACCTAAAGGATCTAAGCTAAGTAGGAAGTCATCTGTTGAGGCGGAGGAGACCAGCCGTGAGGGGTCTCCCAAGTCCAAATGAGGCTACTTACTTGGAACTGTCAGGGTATCGGGGGTGACCTGACAGTTGACAATCTGCTGGAGCAGAATTGGCTCCACACCCCTAACATTATGGTTTTGCTGGAAACCAAGAATAAAAGCAATCGTTATGGGTATCTCAAGAAACGTTTGGATTTGGAGTACATGCACGCAGTGGAACCTATGAGCATTGAGGAAGGCCTCTGTGTTTTCTGGCGGGATGCTTCCCAAGTAACGCTGGTGAAGTTTAAGGACTTTGTTATTGAAGTTAAAATTTGGGACGAGCATAAGAAGTGTCACTGGTATTTGTTTGTTATCTATGCTAGCACTAATGAGAAAAAACGGCAAAACCAATGGGGGTACTTGAGCAGGCGACTTGGGAATAATAGGGGAAAGACTCTTCTCATCGGGGATTTTAATGACATTCTGTGTAATGATGAGAAAGAGGGGGGCAACTACAGACCGACGTCGAGTATGCGTGATTTTAGAGAGTTTGTGGCTCAAAATGAGCTCATGGACCTAGGCTTTGTTGGCTATCGGTTTACGTGGCGGAACAACCAGGAGGCGAAGCCTATTCAGCAGTGCCTGGACCGAGGATTGGCAACAATAGGTTGGCAGGACCTATACCCTGAGAACATAATCAGGCACGTGGTTCTGGAAAGGTCTGATCATGCCCTGCTATTTTTTTCCACGGAGAAAATGAAAGTTGGGAGGGGAAGAAAATTCTCTTATGATGTTCGATGGAGCAACATGGAAGAGTGTCGGCAATTGGTGGTAGAAGAATGGAGAGATAAACATGGGGGGTCACACGCATTTCGCTTTTGTGAAAAAGTAAAAGCCCTAAGACGCAAGCTTAAGGAATGGTATAGGGGGAGAGGACGAAATTCAAAGAAAGTTATCGAACAGTTGAAATATGAGATCAGAGCAACTTATATGTCTACCGATTTCACCTCGGATGTGGTTAAGATTAAGAAGAGAGAGCTCAGGGCCGCCCATCGAAACGAAGAAACTTACTGGAAGATGAAGTCGCGTGCCCAATGGTTAAAGGACGGTGATAAAAATTCTAAGTTCTTCCATGCGCAAACGCTCAAAAGAATGAGGTTTAACCAAATTAAGGGATTGGATGACTTGAATGAAGTGTGGCAGGAGGACGAAGCAGCGATCTCTTCAATCGCTACCTCTTATTTTGCGGAGTTATTTAAGTCGAGTAGTCCTAGTCAAATCGATGAGATTGGGGAATGCCTGGCACCACGGGTGTCTGCTGAGGACAACCTTGCTTTAACGGTAGCGATGTCTGAGGAGGAAATCAAAGTGGTTGTCTTCCAAATCCCACCAATCAGGGCCCCGGGTCCGGATGGGTACTTTGGATGTTTTTACTAGGATCATTGGGATACAGTGGGCAAGGATGTGGTTAAGATAGTCGAAGCCTTCTGGCATTCTGGTACTATTCTGAGGAAACTTAATCACACTAACCTAGTACTTATTCCTAAGGTTAAATGACGGAAGAACATGACGCAATACCGGCATATTGCACTATGTAATGTAATCTACAAAGTCATTGCCAAGGTTCTCACTAATCGGTTAAAGCTGGTGATGCCAAAGGTGATTTGTGACAACCAATCGGCCTTTGTGGCGGGGAAACAAATCCAGGATAACATATTGGTGGTGCACGAGCTCCTACACTCACTGCTTCATAAAAAAAAGGTGATCAATCTGGCATAGCTATTAAGCTCGACATGGCTAAAGCGTACGACCGCGTGGAATGGGTGTTCCTCTTATCCATGATGGCGAAATTGGGGTTCGTGCCTTTATTTTGCAACTGGATCAAGGAGTGTATTTCCACTGCCTCGTTCAGCATCCTAGTAAATGGAAACCCGACTGGGTTTGTCCTGCCGAAGAGAGGGCTGCGACAAGGAGACCCCTTGTCTCCCTATCTCTTCCTGCTTTGCACTAAAGGTCTCTCTATGCTCATCAGGAGAGGAATGGAGCGGGGTGCCCTCCACGGTTTCAGAGTGTCGACTAATGGGAACCCGATCTCGCACCTGTTTTTTACGGATGACTCGGTGTTATATGGTCATGCCAGTGTAGAGAAGGCGAAAGGCATCTTGGAGGTGCTACGGACACATGCCCGTGGTTCTGGTCAAGCTGTTAATCTTTCTAAAAGCTCGATCTTCTTTGGCTCGAAGACCTCGAGCAGGGTTAGGAGGAAGATTGGGCAAACCATGGGAATCCAATGTAAGACCGGATTTGGTAGGTATCTTGGGCTGTAAGCTGATTTTGGCCACTCTAAAATAGTGGTATTTGAAGAGGTGCGGGACAGGCTTGAATCTCGGCTGGCGGGCTGGGCTAAGCAATTTCTATTTCAAGCAAGAAAGGAAGTCCTAGTCAAGGCAGTGGTTATGGCGCTGCCAAACTATGTCATGAGTTGTTTTAAGTTACCCATTGGGGTATGTAGAGACCTGGAGAAAGCTATCCGGAATTTCTGGTGGAAAGGGAGCGAGCAGAGGAAGGGTGTCCACTGGATCTCATGGGAGCGATTAATGAAGCAAAAACAGTTTGGCGGGCTGGGCTTTAGAGATATCCAATGTTTTAATCTGGCTTTCCATGGCAAGATTGGGTGGCGGCTGATCCAGAATCCGAGGTCTCTGCTTGCTACTGTCCTGCAAGAAAAATACTATCCTGGAAAGAGCTTTACTGATGCAGGTAAGGGTAAGAACACGTCTCGGGTACGGCTTTGTGGTGAGACAAGTTGGGAAGTTTTCGGGTTGTTCAATCCAGAGCTTGTGTGCTATGCCACCTTAACAGTGAGAATTTGAGTGTAGTCTAACTTGTGTAGTTAAGAGAAACGAAAATCAGTTTACAAAATGAGTAATCAAGATCTACTGCATTCACTTACAGAAAAGGAAAAAGTTTGATCCTGTGTCCCGAGTTTCAGTCCACCACCAGCAAAAACGAGGCCATGACCACTACTGAACTAATTTTGAGTTAGTATTGTTTTTCAGTGTGCTGTACTGCTTTTAACCATGTGATATTGATAGCCTGTTGGAGATAATTGTCAAGATAGACATGCATTACAGAATAATTTTCATGCTCTGTTAGCAAAATTGCGTTCATAACTTCTCCAAAAATGAACCATACTGATAATTGATTTCAAAAAACACTACCTTTTTCTTCCTGAATGATTTTTAGATTTTATATCTTAGAACATAGCTATGGCATTAGGAGCATGTTTGAAGAGTAAACTTAATTGCCCCGTTCTCCGATCCGTGTATGCCTGTTGAACATGGATCAGAAGACAAGTTAGGTTTTAAGCTACTTTATTAGCTATTTATGCTTTTGTGTGTTTGTGTACATTAATTTGTTGATTTGTTGATACCGTAACAGTAGACAGAAAGCATACCAAGCCACCACCGTAAACAGGTGGGGGAAAAAACCATACACAGAGACGATATCCAGAGATTCATGATGTCAAATTTATTAAAGTTGAACAATGGCAAAGCCTGTTCATCATTAAACCAAGCGAGGAAAATGAAATCCACCTCCAAATTGCTTAAGTTTGCTGCAATCTACGGAAAAACAGAATTCCTTCTTCCTTTCTAATATTTCTAGATTAGTATAAAAACCCCGTCAACTATAAGTTTATGAAAGGAAAAGCCGATTACTGCTCACAGAAAAGATTAAGATAATAGTAAGAGTATTAAGAGAAGACTAGGCAGACAAAATGGTATAAAGTTTATCAGAACCTCAACTCTGCTATCGATACTATGCAAAGTTATCAATACTAAAACAATAGCATCACCAGAAGCTGAAACGAAAATCTGCTAAAGATAATTTAAACATCTGGTCACATGAAGAATTACACATCGAAATGAAGCGTAGACAACCTGTTCAGCGTAATTCTTATGAAGCGGTAGCAAAGCGAAGCAAACCTGTTCAGCATAATTCTTATGAAGCGGTAGCAAAGCGAAGCAAATGTTCACATTAAGACTAAAACCCTAAAATTCACACTCACAACGCACAACACCATCAACATCTTAATATTCGATTTAACACTAAGACCCCCAATTTCTAATTTAATTTTCCAAATTGAATCTAATTACAATACCCAAATCTTCAAATTAAAGCATTAAAGCTTGATTCTGACCTTAGAAAGAAGAAAAATAAAGAATTAAGCTTGATTCTGACCAGGGTCTATACCTGCTGGCTGGGTGCAGTCGGGAGAGGATGAGGATACGATGAAGGATGAGGAGGAAGGCTACGGGCAGAGAAAGACCGAGTGAGAGAGGGAAAGAGGGGGCGATATGAGCGAGAGAGAAAAGAGAGGCCGAGTGAGAGAATGATGAGGATGAAGGGTGAGGTATATACCTGCTATGTTGCTGTGAGGTTGGTATCTAGTGGTGAAAATTTAAAAACATCGCCTATTTTTTACAATTGTACCGCCAAAATTATGATAAATGCGTGACGCAGGTATTACATTTTGACGTCGCCCAATGTGTTTTTGCATAATGATCATATTGTGGCGTCGCACAAGGTATTTCTAAAAAAAAAATTATTATAAAATTTATTAAAATGTGACTTTACTCTCATTAAATTCAATTTTTTTTACATAAAATTCACAATAATGTATTTTTCTAACAAAAACTCAACCCGAACTACAATAAATTTAAAGCTACTTAATAAATATATATATCATTCAATTTCTTAAGTGTTATGCGTACAAAATAAATAAATTTAAATCTACTTAATAAATATATATACCATTGAAATTTATGGGATACGCATTGTACGAAACTAGTTTCAACAATCCAATTGTCAAACTTGTTTGTTTAGACTTTGAGATCGGATACGCCAAAAATCGCAAAAAACAAACATTCAAAGATCAAGTAACAGGACAAAACTTTTCGATGATTATAAACGAAAAATCACGATTTAATGGTTATTTTAACTCCGATTTTGATAATTTTTAATAGCTACACTCCTTGATCCTATATGAATACAATGAACTAATTTGATCTTCCATTTAAAATATTTACACTAGTGGATACCACAAAATCTTATGTTATACTTAATAAAAGTATAAATAAACTCTAAGTGTTAGTGAATCTATCGTTTTGATGAGATACGCATTGTATGAAACTAGTTTCAAAGATCCAACCGTCAAACTTGTTTGTATATACTTCGAGATCGCATACACCAAAAATCGCAAAAAAACAAACATTCAGATATCAAGTAACGGGAAAAAACGTTTTTACGGTTATAAACAAAAAATCACGATTTAACGGTTATTTTAACTCCGATTTTGATGATTTTGTACAACTACACTCCTTTATCCAATTTGAATACAATGAACTAATTCGATCGTCAATTTAAAATATTTACACTAGTGGATACCACAAAATTTTATGTTATAATTAATGAAAGTGTAAATAAACTTTTAAGTGTTAGTGAATCTATCGTTTTGATGGGATACGCATTCTACAAAACTAATTTCAACGATCTAACCGTCAAACTTGTTTGTATATGCTTCGAGATCGCATAAGCAAAAAATTGCAAAAAAAAAAAAAACATTAAGAGATCAAGTAACAGGACAAAACTTTTCGACGGTTTACGAAAAATCACGATTTAACTGTTATTTTAACTTCGATTTTGATGATTTTTTACAGCTACACTCCTTTATCCAATATGAATACAATGTACTAATTTGATCGTCAATTTAAAATATTTACACTAGCCACTTCACCCACTTGATACCTGTAACGACCTGTCCCCAAAAGTTACAGTCTTTATAATTTTTAAATGTGAAATTTTGAAAATGCCCTTCGAGGCAAATGCGTTGACTTTTGTTGAATGCCTTGTCGAGTTATGTAAGATTGATTTTCTTAGTGTATCCTCATACTACTCGTCGCTACGAACAAGTAGGCGTAAACGGATCGTGATTTGAAGTTATAACGAATGAGATATTAACGTTTGAAGTTGGGAGCATTTTAGTAAATTAATTAATATCTAGAAAGCTCCAATTTTTTGGAGCCAAATCTGGAAAGCCACGTGTGTGGCTAAGATTGTTGGAAAGGAAAGATAGGCGGTGGATATGAAGGAAAAATGAGAGAAATGAGGGGGATGTGAGGCCAATCAGAAAAGGAGAGAGAACTGAGGTGGTCAATCAGGGAAGAAAGAAAGCAAGGGGAGGGAGAGAAGAGAGAGGCACGAGATCACGGATCTCTGCCCAGTTCGTGCGACCCAACCCGACGGGGCTTGCAAACCCGATGCCATTCACCGCAAATTGAGGCAAATCACCACTTGGGAATGACTACCTAGCCTTCCCCCTTTCATTTCCACCCAAAATTAGGAGGAATTTGGTGCTAGTTTTGGAAAGAAAAAAAACCCAACAGTGGAGCTTATGGGTGTTCAGTGACGATCCACAAATCGTGAAGCTAACTCAACCCATTTCCACCACCAATAGGCTCCCCTCAATCTCAGGAACAAAGCCCAAATAATGTTTGAGGCGTTGGAGTGAGTTTGGAGGTCGAATCAACAATTACCTAATTTTAAGGGTTTCCGGTGGGTTTTCATGAAATTGAGGCTTTTGCTAGCCAAATTGGCCTTAGTCACAGGTATGAAACTTGCTCTACTCATCGAGATTTTTATTCTTGTAAAATTTGAGAATTTTTAGAAATAGTTGAATTTTCCGGCGAGTTGGGGCGGCGCGTGGCCAGTGGGCCGTCGATGCTATTTTATGCTAAATTGATAGCTTGATCTCAGATTTGATGTCTGTATGATGTGATTTGATTATTGTGGACCTAGTTTGATTAAGGTACCTCACTTGATTATCATATGAATCGATAATCCGATCGTTAGATCGTCACCAAACTTTAATATGTTATAGCACATAATATTTGAGGATATTAGAAACTTACGGATAGGGAATTTGACCTACGAATCTTCCAGAATAGGATATGTAAGTTATATGTTCTATTGATAAAAATTCTAAGACGTGCTTTGATAATTGTTCTAGGCGCCGATCGTTCATGACGCCTTGATGTTTGTGCTAGGGAGTTGTAGCGCGGAATCCAGGTTAGTGGGCTTTTGTTTTTCTATATATACGTATATATGTTTTCTATTTTCCCAGAAATTGTTTTAAATGGATTTACACTTTTAAATGCCATGACATGCTTGCATTTCATTTTATTATATGCATTGGTATGTATATGCATACTATTGTATGATGCTACGGAGGCTATGTAAGTTTCAAATGAGTACTGTGTAATGTTAGTGGTTGCATTAGTTATGGTTATACGTAGATGTATGTAGAGCTCAATATCCTGCACCCCGGTATTAGTGCTCCTGCCCGTGGCTAGGGCACAGTCTTTCACGTGATGTTCACCTCATGCACCGCACACTCACTTTAGATACAAGTTTGGTGCACAGCCTTGTCGTACAGACCATATTAGGTGGTTCCGCCTCGTAGGTGAACCGCGATTATTCGCACAACCTTCATGTGATCGTAGCACTTGAGCATACTTATTTCCACCCAGCCCTCTCGTACAAACCACAACAAGTGGTTCCGACTCATGTGTAGGAATTGGTTAATGAGCTATAGGTTTAGTCGTATATGTCGCATTAGGTGACTCTGGTTGGCATATCATTTTACATTGATTTATTTCACCAGGCTTACTTATTTCATCACTGAGATACTTAACATGGCATATACTTGGATTTCACTACTCTCAAGCATGATTTCTGATAGGGATTTTACTACTCATGTGAATGCGATAAAAACTCCTATAATACTTGCAAGAATCACAAGGTTGTAGTATAAACGGATCTTGCAAGGTCATTCTCCACAGGGATTATTAAATAATTCGAAACAAACCAAATTTCAATTAAATATTATTTAGTAGAAATTGAGGTGATTGATTTTATAGCCTACTTAAATTAAAAATGAAATTAATTAATAAAAATAAGACAATCTGCAATATTAAAAACTAGAAGGAAAAGAAAACAGTTTTGAGAGAAATTAAGAAAACACTAGGATTCCACCATCACCTAGCAATCCTATGAACTTTTACCAATTACTTATGATCTACACATGCCACTTTGAAGGTTAGATTTTCCTAATTCATATTCTACTTGGAACCTCCAACATAGAACGTATATCTAACATGCAACCCGTCCGGACATTCGGATCAAATATGAACAGGAAAGACTCATTATGCTTTATGAAAACCCTTTGAAAAACCATGCAACCCTTAAGACGTGGTGTTCATCCTAAGTGAAATTACAATTATTAATCACAAGAAGCCAACGTCAATTTCAGGGAACCTTCCGACCAAAATTGCATCAAATTACTTTTCTAAAGATCCTAATGGTGATCAGGCATTAAGACAATTATATAGTTTTTATCCCGGTGATTAACAATTCAAAGTATACATGCAATCAATCATAAGCAGTTAAATAAAAATCACATATTCATGCTAAGGCTCAAGGCTTCGCCCTAGCAAAAAAAATTAGTTACGCATATTCATAATTGAAATCATAGAAAATATTATTAAGAAAAGGATTGAAAACACCTTCAAGTAGAAAATCTCCAAAACCCTAGCAATTCTCATTGTCTCCAAAATTGCATAAAATAAAAGCGTAGTGAAAATATGGTAGACGGCCAAGCAATAAATCTGCCAAGCCCCCATACAAACCCTAAAAACCGGTCCTTTATTCTCCCTAGGAAACTAAAATTAATAATCCAATAAAATAGGAAACATAACCCTAAATTAAATGGTAAAATTCGCCTAAAATCTGAACAGCCACGTTTTGGACCCATAAGCTGCTCCAAACCTAGCCCAATATAGCTGGATTTAATGTTTGGAATATTCTAAACACTTCTCCAGAAGGCCACGAACCCATCCGAGGTCATCTTGGGCTCCAAAAACGCAATTTAAGCCCAAAAACGTCATTTTTCAGCACTGCGCATCGCTCCTTCATTTTATCGCCAGAAAATAACCGCTTGGTGGAAAAATCCCAAATTTTTATAAGATCAAGCTAAGGGAATCATGAACGTCCTCCAACTGGAATTATTCCAAAATTCATCCATTTGATCCTGTTTTTCTCTAGAGGAAGTTGAAAGTCCTATATTGAAAATACAATTCAAAGTATCAAAATTCTTCCAAAATATTAACCAAAATATACTAAGATTAGGGTAAAATATATAATATAAAATCTACTCATCAATTTCTATATACGTATGTATTATTATTTTCTGAGAAATTATACGGGTTTTACGACGAGAGGTTATAACTTTTTCAAAAGGTTTTTATTAAAAACTTTATTTTTAGGCCCACTCACCCTTGTTTTACGCCCCTCCAGGTTTTAGCTGCTGAAAGTTCGTATCGAAGAGGATTCGTGGCAAATCTCAGTATAAGTGGCTACCTCCGAAGGTATGATCCTTATCCACACTACTATACTTTACTTATGCTCTGACGTCGCATGTGAAATTGGCTCATTCTCGCTCACAACGCACTATTGTCTTTAGGTACTTTTAGGTTTAAATTTATTCACATTTTCCACATCATTATACTTTATGGCTTCGTCACCTTCCAGGTGTCGGCCAGCACAGCTCGATTCAAAGTCCTAATGGATGTTCCGGGTTGGGGTGTTTCAATACCCATTAGCTTGATGTATCAAACCTAGAAGACTACTTGTTGTAGTTTTTTCTTTTTGGTTCGGACATCTTGTATGTACATTTTCATATATTTTATAATTAAATAATTTTTCTTGGTTTATTAATTATTGTTTAGAATTTAATTACAATATTTATTAAAAATTAAATAAAAATATTTTTCCCAAAAAAAAAACAAGGGTTTGAGCAACGAAAAAGTAACGTGCCTCGCGCAAAGTGTTTTTGAGTAATGTATGTCCCTACGTGGCGCAAAGTGTCTTTGCGTGACGTAGGGACATGAATTGCGCAACACAAACCCTTGTTTTTTTTATTTGGAAAAAATAATTTTTATTTAATTTTTAATAAATATTGTAATTAAACTCTAAGAGTTTGTTGAATCTATTGTTTTGATGGGATACACATTCTATAAAACTAATTTCAATTATCCAATAGTCAAACTTTTTTGTATATACTTCGAGATCGTATACGCCAAAAATCCAACTAATTCTCAAACAGGAAACTAAGGGCATGTTTAGTATCCTATTTGAAAAATTTATCATTTCTCAAAACATTTCTTAAGAACATTTCTTGAAAACAATTTTCTTTAAGATTCAAAAAGGTGATTGGTTTGCGATTTAAAAATTTTAAACCTTACGACTTAAACTAGACAAAGAGATCTAAAAAGAGGGGGTCGCAAGAGAGGGAGAAAGAGGAGAGAGGAAGAAAGAAAGTAAGAGATAATTGAAGGAAAGAGAAAGAAAGGAGAGGATCGGACGAGATAAAGAGGAAGATGAGTGAGAGAAAAAACCAAGAGAATGAAAATAGCAGATTGGAGGAGAGATGAAAAAGGTAAAAATAGAGGAAAGAGAAAGAGATAGATTTGGAGTGGGAGGGGAGAAGGGAGAGAAAAGAAATGAGTGAGTTTAAGTTTAAAAACTCTAAAAACTCACTTTTTATGTTTTTAGAGAATAGACTATATTTTTTAGTTAGTCTTGAGTTCAGTTTTGGAAATTAGTCATACCAAACAAGTTTTTAAGGCATAGAACTTGAAAATTATTTTTGATTTTAAAAAGTTGGATTCAAGTAGAGTACCAAACAGATCCTAAGCTTTTCTTGAAAGTGTACAAAGTTAAGTAGTATTAACTTCACACAACACAAAACAATTTTGTACTTGATGTTCAAAAATATGTGCATACAAATAAATTAAATCACAATAATTACTGAAACTAAATAAAATAGATACAAAATATTAATACTTCTGAACCATAATGTTGATGGCCTTAGTTTTTACTTGTTTATACTAATTATATCATAGAATATACATATTCTAGTTAGTTACACTCAAGTAATTTTGGTGGTGAGATAAATGTAGTGTTAGAATATGAACACAAGTATACGCGTATTTTGGCTAGATATTGGTTTTAAAAAATCTTATTGAAAGATATTTTGGTTGTCTTCAAGTTTACAAAGGATTGAGACTGAAAATGAATCCTGAATTACTTACTTCTATTAAAATTGGAAGACGATATTGATTTTCTACAAGGATTATATAGGAGAATCGTAGCCATTGTTTATCTACATAAATATGGCATATGCTCACAAAAATCAACCTACTCATTATTGAACTAAAACCCATTGTCTTGGCATTGAGAATTTAATAGTGAGGATAAGATTAGCTTTGAAGATCATGGCTTCTGTAGGTTTTCTATATAATTCTTAATTACCTGCGGTGCATTAGATTTACCCTCAGTTCAACCGTATAGCACAGATCAAGGAAATTTCAAGGGGAAACCAATATTTCTTACAATTTCTTCAGTGTAAATATATAAGTTAACCTCGATAAAGTATTCAAATGCTAATTCCAAATGAAGCCCAAACAAGTCTTCAACAAGATATCTACAGTCTCACTCCTTTTAGTAGGTACAATTAATAAAGATTATGTTTATACTATATTTAGGGCCTCGTATTTATACCTCGTATAAATACTCGAGGGACTTAAATGTAACTATGTGGTAAAGGAAAGGGCAAATATGTAATAAGTGAGGAGTCCTTATTCTATAAAAGGACCCCTCACCCTCACAATTAGGGGAGGCCAATTCCTAGGCCTGAGATCCCCTCTCTCACCCTCAGAAGCTCTCACCCTCTCCCTCACTTCTCAGAGAAATACAATACAATCAGTGTGAACGTAGCCCAAACCTTGGAGTGAACTACGATACATCTTGTGTTATTTACATTTCATACAGATTCACGGTCAGATTTACGTTGTTCCAAGACCTTCGATTTTGTGTATCAACATTTGGCGCCGTCTGTGGGAATCGACACGAAGAGTTATGTCGGTTCTCTCTCAATTTTTCACCTCCACCTTGAATCTGCAAGAAACAGAAAAGATCCAAATCTAAAACACTCCTCAGCTCTCTCTTTCTAGACTCTAGGTGTTGTTTTTTGTACAAACAAACTCCCTCTATCTATATAGATATAGTCACCCAATACTACCACACCAGAATTCACCTCAGAAAAATGTAAAGCTGCAATGCATATATAAGGAAATAACACTTCTTCCATTTACGAAAGGAAGTGATACACGAATGATGGCCTCTGAGGTTGCAGCCAATGCATGTGAGAAGTGGGCTGGCTGCATCAAACCATGGATTTTCTGGGTTAATTTCTCACTGGTTATCCAACTTCCTCCACTGATTCATCATCAGATCTGGACACAGAGATCATTTTCTCAGTTACCTCGAATGACAACCTCAGCGTTCAAATCAACGACGAAGCAGACGCTGATCGGAGCAACCGTCAATTTTTGTGTAAACCCGTCGTCCGTACCTGTTTTCCTCTCCTACATCCAATCCACCGACGCATCCGACAAGTCCCATGTCCACCTCATTAGAGGCAACATGACCACCATCATTTCTGAAACCCACGACGACCTGCTGTCCCCGCACCCATCACTGATTTCACGGAGCAGGATCCGAACTTGCAGATCGGGTCGACCCTCTGCCTGACGTCAGAAATCAACTCCGCACCGACTTCCTCGACCTCGCCACCGTCGGAGACACAGTCATTTTCGTCAGCTGCCAGTCCCACTTAGGTTCAGAGTCCCAAGGTCCTCTCGGGTCGGATCGACGACCTCCAGTTCATCAGGGTCGGGTTTTCTTTTGCAGAATTTGCAAAGCCACCCTCCGGGTTCGATGCTAGAGCAGAGCAACTTTAATGGCGGAAGAAATACAAACCAGGTCTGGAAACATAACAATGGCGACCATCACTACTGGCAGCTGGCACATGTGCGGGATCAACATCACCGAGCTTATAGTCTGCCGGGGAAGCAATAGTGCTGGCCAATGAAACGTCCCTCCTGGCTCACCTTTCGAGTTCTCTGCTCTGTCCCTTGAAGTAGACCACAACTGCGCAATCAGAGAGCGTCAGCAGAGAGAGTTTTTAGAGACGACCATCTCCAATCTTCCATTGGATAAAAGCTCCAGACTTTCGACGGCCACTTCATTCCTTTTATTCAAGTTTCTGGCTTTCTAGCCGAACCACCACTGCCTCTGTCGGCATTTGGGATCTGGGTTTTCTGCATAAGACATGGAGAGCTCGGACTCAGGTCTAATACTCAGGAAATGCAGGTGCGAGTTCTGGGCTTTTTAGCCGTGATTTTGTTACTCGCATTTTGGTCCATGTTCACCGGCACCGTCACGCTCTGATGGTCCGCCGACAACCTCAACCGCCTCTCCAACGACCTTGACTCCTGCATTCGCGACGATCTCGACGTTCTTGAAATGGAAGAGAAGGAGAAGGGCGACGAAGCGGTATGGGGTTTTCCTATTAACTGAAAACAAAGCTTTCTTGCAATGGTGGGCTCATGAAATACCGACAAAGCATCAACTTTGCAACACCGACAAAGCATCAACGACATCAACTTTGCTTGTTAGACACTATCCCACTATCTGCCAGCCCACAATCCTACTCTCTAAACCACAGAAGATAAGTCTTCTTTTGTTACAAGATGTTGGCCACATTTTCTTAAAGCAAGATAGTTTTAATAATTTTTATTATTATACTTATTCTTCAAATATTAGTGTGGAAGTGGGCCTCCTATGGAAACCAATGGTGAAACCCGAAGAAGCCAGGTTTTCAGCCTGCCTTTCCCCTGCCCATGATAATGGATGTATTGGACGGGACAATCATTCGAGATGGGCAATTTCTGGATTTCTGTGACTTCTCTACTCTCTGCATTCCTATCTCTAACTCGTTTATCGTGCGGGTATGGGTACGGCAAAGGTGCCAGCTCTGGCTTGTTCCCATGACTGACCCAAAAAACCAGTGGATGGGTTCATTACTCAGGATTTCACTTATTCTGCCTTACCATAAAGGAAGAGGAAAAAGAAAGAGGGCAGCACTGTTAGAAAAGTGGAGGTGTCATGATGGGTCGTCTGTGATGTATCTTTAAAAGCACAAAGAGAATGGACAACATAAAGGAAGAGAAAGTGGAGAAAGCGAGGATATACATGCATACGCGAGCACCGCAGACATTATTTTTATTTTTTGTTGGTATATGTACTGTTATCACCATCTGTATCTCCGGTATCATACCCAATAAAAAAAAAGGCAAAGCCCAAAATAAATGGGCTGGCATGTTGTGGAAAGCAAAGGCCCATGAGCCCAAAATAGCACCAATCAGGTCATCAAAAGTACGCCCAGTACTTCAAAATTATTCGGCAACCCGCCGCTATTACCACCAACCAGGTGATGAGATGTACAACCCGTACTCTAATTTGGCAACTAGCCATTCATGCCACCAACCAGGTGATGAAATGTACAACATGTACCCCACTTCATGCCACCAACCAGGTGATCAAAAGTACGCTTAGTACTCTAAATTATACATGAGCATTAATCATGTCATTCATACATAAACATTCATGAGCATCACTCATGGCAATCATACATAAACATTCATGACCATCCTTCATGTCAACATTCATGAGCATCACTCATGACAACATCCATAAGCATCACTCATGTCAATCAAACATTCATGAGCATCACTCATGTCAAATCAGCTTCAAAAGCTTCATTTACAGAGCTCCAGCTTCAAAGCTTCACTTGCAAAGCTTCACCTACAAAGCTTCAGTGCAAGGTATACAAATACCGCCTCCGAACAACCGCCACTTTGGCCCATACATGGGTTCAATTTGAAGTCTACAGCCAACAGACTTTATTGACCAAAGACTTAAGGGACTACATTATGTACCATATATTGGGCCTCAACTGGGCCTCATGAAAAATACTTGAGGGACTTAGCCCATTACTTATGTATTAAGGAGCGATCCCTTATTCTATAAAAGGGACTCCCTTACTTTCATTAAAGAGCACCCATTATTCATGTACTGAGAAGTGAGCCCTTATTCTATAAAAGGGACTCCCTCACCTTCATTAGAGAGCAACGCCGCCAGCTAAGCAACAGCCTCGCCGCGAGCATCACTCCTAGCCCATATTTATGTATTGAGAAGCGAGCCCTTATTCTATAAAAGGGACTCCTTCACCATCATTAGAGAGCATCGCCGCCTACTGAGCAACCGCCTCGCCGCAAGCATCAACTCTAGCCCATATTTATGTATTAAGGAGCGAGCCCTTATTATATAAAAGGGACTCCCTCACCCTCAACGCCACAAGCCAAGCTAACCAAGGCAACGTAAGCCACGAGCCGAGCAGCCTCGCAGCATGTGCTACTTCTAGTTGAGCATCATTTCAGATTGAGCACCACCTCATATCGAACATCAGTTCAAGACAACATCAAGTTACTTCGGCCCACACATGGACTGAATTTCAAGTCTCCAGCCAAAAGACTCTCTTGACTGAAGACTTGGGGGACTACTGTTTATACCATATTTAGGGCCTCGTATTTATACCTCGTATAAATACTCGAGGGACTTAAATGTAATTATGTGGTAAAGGAAAGGGCAAATATGTAATAAGTGGGGAGTCCTTATTCTATAAAAGGACCCCTCACCCTCACAATTAGGGGAGGCCAATTCCTAGGCCTGAGATCCCCTCTCTCACCCTCAGAAGCTCTCACCCTCTCCCTCACTTCTTAGAGAAATACAATACAATCAGTGTGGACGTAGCCCAAACCTTGGGGTGAACCACGATACATCTTGTGTTATTTACATTTCATGCAGATTCACGGTCGGATTTACGTTGTTCCAAGACCTTCGGTTTTGTGTATCAACAGATTACTTCAAGATTCAATCCCACAAAACTCCACCATTACCAAAAAATGGCATAACAAGTAGGCAAAGGTACATATACAAAAATCCCATATGAAATATGAAGAAAATACCTTCAAATTTGTTCTTCAATGATATTTGTATACAAGAATCTTGTACAAAACAAATTTAGTAGTTTTAGTTTGAATTCTCAATTCAAAGTTACATATACAAAATCAAATCGCATACCGGATAGAAATAAATCGAGGAAGGTTGAGGATTGGAGAAGATTTTGAAGAGAGATGGGGAAGGGAGGTAGCTACTGCAACTGGTTTGCAGTTTCTACCTCCCAAACTCATTAAGTGATGGGAAAAAAGTCATTGACTTTGCGTGATGAAGGTGGCATCGCGCAAAGTTCCATTGCGCAAAGGCCGTTTGCACCACGTTTTGTGTTTAGCGTTGCGCAAACATACTTTACGCGATGAAATTTGCTCCGTCGCGCAAACTTGTTTTTGTACTAGTGAGTGTAGAAAAACCAAACATTATAAACCATTCAAATTATGAGAAGTTTACCAAAATAATTATGAAAATAAATAAAACAATAGTACTTTACCATATAAAATATATTACCTCATTTTTTTCCAAATTTTCACAATTTAGTTTAATATATATAATATTATATACACATATATATTAATATTACATATAGGGATAGGATCAAGGGACAAAGATTTAGACAAATACTTTTACATTTCTTTTTAACCTTTAGATTTTATATCATCCAATGGTCCTAATTAAAAGTGATGTGGAGGATTTAAATCAATAAATAACATGAATGATGACATGAAATATAAATAATCATAAATAAATAAAATCTGCAAAACATAGGAGGGAGGGATGAAGACCTCCATTGCCCAGAACAACCGAATTTGGTCTTTCTTCATGACAATTTGACCAAAAGGAATAAAGGGTGATAATTACAACTTAAGAACTATCTAAAATTGAAGATATCAAAGTTTTACCATAACCCAATTCTCACCCAAAGATACTAAGAACGAAGACTTAATTTAGGGTTTCAGTTTGTTTATTTAACAAAATATTCAAGAGATCGAGTGATAGCTTGATATGCTTTGTGTGCTTCAGAATATTGTATGAATCGAACTAAAGTAGCATTTAGTGAAGGCATTGGAAACTTAATTATCATGACATTGGGATTAGGTTTTGATGAACAAGTTATATCCTTAGTAATTTTTAGACAGTGCTCTTGCAATTTAAGAGTTAAAACCATAAGCACTTCTATAATTAAATTCTACTCTTACGTTTTTCTTAAGAAAAATCTATTGGTTTCACTGCACATATATATATTGATCAATTATAATCTATGACATATGGGGTTTCAGAAATATGGAAATTGAAAGAAGAAGAGGAAGAAGAAGGATTGTTGAGTTTTTCTTTTTACATGATTCTTTTTTTTTTGGTAAAAATAAAATTACTTGAATTCGTTTATTTATCTATTTCCATGTCACTGCCATGTCAACGAGAACAATTTAAGCTTTAATTAGGGACCGCTAGATTAAACTAGATCTAAAGGTTGGGAAGAAGTGTAACAATATTTGTCAAAATCTTTGTCCCTTGATCCTATCCCATATATAATATATATAATTATTATAGTATTTTAGAGGTATAAAATTATTAAATTAATTTTTGTTTATCGTGTATCGGGTTAGCCACGTGTTACCCAGACCAACTCGTTATCTTAACAAGTGCTTATCGGGTTACCCAATAACGACCCGATAACCTATTAATTTCGGGTCGTATCAGGTTAATGGGTCGTATCAGAAATTGTCAGGCCTAAAGAATTTGATAATGAAGAAAAGGCTTTCTTGTATTATTTCTATGTATCTGTACAACTTGTTTACAATACTTATATAGGAATACATTTAGTCTAAAAGAAGTAGACTAGCAGACAAATAGCTAAACTTTAGGACCTAATTACAATGATTACAGTTTGATTTATTCTCTAATATTTGATCAACAAATCAAAGCTTTGATTGACATTGACTTTGATTTCTAACACGCCCCCTCAAATTGGAACGTGGATGTCCAAGGTTCCTAACTTGCGATGGAGAGTATGAAATAATGAACTGCTGAGTGGCTTAGTGAATATGTCTGCAATTTGTTGAGTTGAAGGAACATGAGCTGTCTTGATTAAACATGATCGTATTCTTTCTTGCACAGTGTGGTAGTCAATTTCGATGTGTTTCATGCGTTCATGGAACACAGGGTTGACTGCAATGTGTAAAGCAACCTGTTTGTCACAATATAAGAGACATGGTTGTGAGTGTGTTACACGTAGGTCTTGCAAAAGATATTTCAGTCACACTAATTCACAAGTAAGAGATGCCATGGCTCTGTATTCTGATTCTGTTGAGGAACGTGACACAATGGATTGTTTCTTGGTTTTCCAAGATATTGGTACACCTCCAAGAAAAACACAAAAGCTGGTAACTGATCTCTTGGTTGTTGGGCAACTTACCCAATCTACATCACAGTATCCTTTCAATTGCAGCTTACCATGTGTTGGGAATAAAACACCTTGGCCTAGTGCTTTCTTCAAATAACTTAAGACACGATACGCTATTTCAAGGTGAGGTTTCTTTGGTTGTTGCATAAATTGGCTTAGAACATGAACCGAGAAGGTGATGTTCAGCCTTGTGATTGTGAGGTATATGAGGCGACCAACAAGGCGTCTGTATTGTGATGGGTCTTTAAGTAGTTCACAATCTGAAAGTGTAAGCCTCAAATGTTGTTCCATTTGGAAATTAGTTGGTTTTGCCCCAATCATACCTGCATCCTCAAGTATATCCAAAGTATATTTACATTGGGAAATAACAATACCTTGTTTCAAATGGGCAACCTCAACATCAAGAAAATATACTTGAGATGCCCTAAGTCTTTGATCCGAAAGTTGTTGTGTAAAAAGCTTTTAGACTCATCAATGGCCATTTTGTCGTTTCCTGTGATAATCATATCGTTGACATAAAGTAACACTGCTGTAAATGAATTGCCTCGTATCTTGGTAAACAAAGAATAGTTCACCTTGGACTATTGGAATCTGGCTCTCTTGATGGCTATGGAGAATTTGGAGAACCAGTTACGCAATGCTTATTTTAAACCGTATGGCGACTTCTGAAGTTGACAAACCATATTCGCCCCATTTCGACAAAGGCCAGAATGAGGCAACATATAGACCTCTTCATCCAAATCGCCATGGAGGAAGGAATTTTGGACATCGAGTTGATGCAAGGACCAATGTCGGACAGCAGCAACGGCAAGTAAACATTTGAGAGTGACCAATTTAGCTACGAGTGAAAAGGTTTCGGTATAGTCGAGACCTTTCATTTATATATAACCCTTGGCGACGAGGCGGGCTTTGTATCTTTCAATCATGCCATCGAATAGGTATTTAATTTTGTGGACCCATTTGCGCCTAATAGCTCGTTTTCTTAGTGGTAGGGGGCATAAAACCCATGTTTTGTTTTGTTCAAGAGCTGTCAATTCTGCTTGCATAGCCTCTCTCCATTTTGGGTTTGAATCAGCCTATGCAAGGGATTTTGGTTTGCTATGGGCAAAAAGACTAGCGATAAAGAAACTGTAAGAAGTAGACAAATGATCATAGGAAATGAAATTGGATAAAGGATGATGCATACCTTAACGAGAAAATGACGACTCGGAGGGAAGCACAACGGCGTTGGAGCATTGGTAATCTTGGAGGTATGGTGTTGGATGGCGTTCACGTTGACCCCGTCATGGAACGATAGGTGGTGTGGTCACTGGTGATGGCATGGGTGTGTTGATTGTAGTGTGTATAAGTTTAGTGGATGGTAGTTGTGAAGAGTGTAGCGAAGGCAAGGTAGATGTGGTGTTATTTAGTGAAGATGAAGTAGGAAGGGGAGATGGTATGTCATTGAATTGGTTGGGCTGAGTGTCAGCTGATGTTGTAACAGTTGGTGATGAAGGTATTGGTGCTAGGTCTATGTTTGAGATATTGGTGTTTATGAGTTGATGTGTGACATCTGGTAAAGGCAAGGGTATGGCAGAGGAGTCGGGGTAGTCAGTTTGTGTGTCTCGTGGCTGGGTAGAAAATGGAAATATTGTTTCATGTAATGTGACATCACGACTGGAAAAGAATGTTTTGGTAGAGATGTCATATAGGCGATATGCTTTTTGACCAAGAGGGTAGCCCACAAAAATACATTTGCATGACCTTGGATCAAATTTGTGTGAAGGTTTAGTGTTGGTAGCATAACATAAGTAGCCAAAGACTTTCATGTTGTTATAATATCATATGGTGTGCTTTTGGAGATGACAAGTGAGGGTAATATATTTATTATATAAGCACCAGTAAGAATGCTTTCCCCATAAAAGGTAAGTGGTAAGTGAGCTTGGAATCGTAGAGCATGAGCAACATTTAAAAAATGACGATGTTTGCGCTCAATGACTCCGTTTTGTTGTGGTGTTGTTGGGCAAGAATGTTGAAAAAGAATTCCCAAATCATTAAAAAAACAAGGACGCATTAAAAGAAACACACTCCCATTGTCTGCCCTGACTTGTTTAATGTTGCATTGGAATTGTGTTTGAACAAAGGCTATAAAGGATCTTAGCAAGTTTTATGTTTCAGATTTAAAAGCCATAAGATGCACCCAAGTGTAGCGGGAGAAATCATCCACAATAGTAAAAAATAACAGGCACCAAAATGTGAATAAGTGTGATGGAGACCTCAAATGTCACGATGTATGAGATCAAAAGGCACATGTGTTGAAATTGAACTTAAATTGAAAGGTAAACGAGTTTGTTTTGCCATCGGGCAAATTTCACAATGCTTATTAGGATGAAAGGAAACATTGGGAATTGTTGTATATAAAAATTGTAATGATGCAATAGAAGGATGTCCTAGGCGGTAATGCCATAAATCTGGAGTAGTGGAGACAGTGTTGGTTCGGATTTCTGGTGGTGGCTTGATGGCCGTGTGTTTGGACAGATAGTAGAGACTATTTGTACCATACTTGACCAATCCCGAAACTACTGAGCACCGGTCAATGTTATACCGTCAAGGACCCAGAAAAGTTTCCCTCCAACCAAGAGGCCAATCACAGCACGACACGTGTCGACATCAGAAACCAATCATAGCGTGACACTTGTCAACATCAGAAGCCAATCACAACACGACACATGTCAATGTCAGAATGAAACTAGAAACTCTCTTCTATAAATAGAGATCATTCTCTCACAATATTTCCTAATGTCATTTGTACTAAATCATTCACTAGTACTCACAAAATGAGAGCTTGAACCTATGTACTTGTGTAAACCCTTCACAATTAATGAGAACTCCTCTACTCTGTGGACGTAGCCAATCTGGGTGAACCACGTACATCTTGTGTTTGCTTCCTTATCTTTATCCATTTATATACTTATCTACACTAGTGACCAGAGCAATCTAGCGAAGGTCACAAACTTAACACTTTCTGTTGTACCAAAATTCTCACTGATTTTGTGCATCAACAGAGACCATTATGCTCCTTCCCTAGGCCAATCACCTTTATCGTTTTCAGGTCCTGTAAGATACAAAAATTAGGATGGAAAATTACGATACAACGTAAATCACAAGTAATTTTGCTGACTGAGAATAAGTTGACCCAAAAGGAAGGTACATGAAGGACATTTTTATGAATAAATTTGGATTAAGTTGTACAGATCCAACATATAGGATATCTACATGTGAGTCATTAGGTAAACCAACAGTATCATGGTAAGGTGTTTGATTTAAAAGATGAGATTACGAGGATATATGATCACTAACACCACTATCAATAATCCAGGCTGAATAATCTTTGGTATTGGGTTTACCTCACGTTTCCACAAAACTGATTTTTACCGAGTAAGGCCCTTATCTGATTGTACTCCTCTGTGAAGTGGGGAAAGTTCTGATGTGTATTTTCTGCAGTAGCGGGTTTGGCACTGTGAACATTTTTTGATGTGATACGCTTGTTCTTGTTTGGTGGCTTGACTACCTTGCCATGGAACTTGTGCCCTAGTGGAAAGCCGATAATGTAGAAGCATCGATCAACTGTGTGTGTATCACCTTCACAGTATGTGCAAAGAAAAGATTTCCTTTTTGTCTTGTGATTTTGCCAGCTACTTATTTCCTGTGTTCTTTGTGCCTTTTGTCACATTAATGGCATGAATAGTTGCGTCATGAGCATCAGCAAGTTGCTGCTGTTTTTCTTCTTGAAGTAGAAGGGAGTAGATTTTTCTGATATTCGGAAGTGGCTGCATTTAAAGGATTTGTCCACGAACAGCAAAATATGTGTCATTCAATCCCATGAGGAACTGGACCTTTCAGTAATCTTCTTCAACCCTTCACAATTACATGAAGGTGGAGGGTTGTACGATCCTAGTTTGTCCCAAAAGGACTTAAGTGTTGTGTAGTAGGCTGCTATGGACTGTTGTTGTTGATGATGTTCAATGATCCCTCGTTTGAGTTCTAAAATACAGGAAAGATTACTATGTAAGAACCGATCTTTAAGGTCTGACCAGACCTCATAGGCTGTATTGGAAAAGATCACAGTATTGTTCATGGTTGGGCTAACTGAGTTGAGGATCCATGATTTCACGATCTGATTAAATATTCTCCAAGCTCCATATTTGGGATCACCCTCTCACGGCGCTTTGATTGAGCCGTCGACAAAGCCAAGTTTGTTCTTGGCCTCAAAAGAAATCATCATGGCATGACTCCACGTCGCGTAGTTGTCACCCTCCAAGAGTTGAGTGACAAGAGAATGCCCAGTGTGGTCTGAGTGGTGAATATAGTAGGAATCATTGAAATCCATAACCTATGTAGGCAAGGTGATGGTGGTTGACTTCTCTGGTGGAGTTTCAAACATGATGGTTGATGATATTGGCGGAAGCAAAAGTGAGCAATATCAAGCACCAGGATGGCGCTCTTGTACCATAAATAATTTGATAATGAAGAAAAGGCTTTCTTGTATATTTCTATGTATCTATACAACTTGTTTACAGTACTTATATATAGGAATACATTTAGTCTAAAAAAAGTAAATTAGCAGACAAATAGCTAAACTTTAGGACCTAATTACATTTTTATTTGTTCTCTAATATTTGATCCACAAATCAAGTTTTGATTGACGTTGACTTTGATTTCTAACAAGGCCTACACCCAACCATTATAGTCAACGTCAGTTATCAGCTTTAATACCTTCTTTTCTTTCTTTTTTTGACCATCAAATCAGAATTAATATGATCTCACCACGAACGCCAAATGCTAGGGTTTGGGGGCATGTTTCATTTATTACTTTTCTATTTTTGTTTGTTTTGTTGATTCACTCTTTCCTCATATTATATTGATTTTTAGCTAAATTAGCAAAAGACATAATCATACAAGCTTTGGTTAAGTAATATACATACAGAAAGCCTTGAAAGAAAGGGATTCTCTTTTTTTTTTCTTTTTTTTTTAGAAAAATTAATGAAAAGTAAAAAAAAAAAATTAGTTTTAATGAAAAATGACAAATAGAGGTGTAGTGAATAGTAACAAGAAAATATAACAATGTGATTTTCAGTTAAAAGTGAACCGTAATGTTTTGTTAAAACTCTTTTTTTTTTTTTCAAATGGCAATGGCAATTTTTTTTTTTTTAAAAAAAAAATGAGAATTAGTTATGGAGCTCATACCATATCGAACTTCAACAATCCAAATCGTCTATTTTTTTATTAAGTTAAGTTAACAATCGACAGAATCATATACAAGCTTTGGTTAATTGACAGACACACATACATACATACATACATACATACATACATACATACATACATACATACATACATACATACATCAAGTATTAGTTTTTGCTTTGTGTTTCGGTGTTTGTGTCTCAGCACTCTGGCCCTTTTTTGAAGTAGCAGAAATGACAACATCTATAATCAGAAAGCAGGATTCTCAAATTCTCAAAAGTACAATACATACATAGAAATTCTTATCCAATCTGGAATTCAATTCTCTCTAAAAGCCCTTACATCTTTGAATTGATCACGTAAAACTCCACCTTTGCGAGTATGAATTTTACATCGGAGAAGTTAAACTATTTCTTGTATTACCAATTGATTTATGATCAAACCTCAACCTCTTTCATTGCCGTATGAACATAAAACATGAATGTTTGCTTGATTGACTCCTTAAATGTAAAGAGTCGTTATTCTCACTCGTTCAGAGCGCATAACATAGTACATAGTAACAAAAACGCGATTTTGACTTTTGGCCGAAAGTTTTCTTGGCCTAACTTTGAACGTCCAAAGCTCCAAAAGAACAAAAGACGGTCCATAAAATTAATAAGCATAAATTGATAGGAATAACGGATATATAAGATTGATGATTTACAACTGTGTGAATCTACTAAATTGAAGTTTGACCAGATTCCAAATATACGTATATGGACCACAGTGCAGCTTTAATCTGACGTTAGGGTTCCACCAAAACAAGCAAAGCATCTTCAAACGATCTCATCATCTAGGGAAGCTTGGCTCTTATTTCGCAAACAAATTAAAACAAATCTTCCAAATAAATTTAATCTCTTTCTTTTTATATATTGGTTTTGCAGGTAATCTTAAAACAGCAAACCCTAAAAATAGTCGAACACGTAAAAGGATCCAAGCTTTGAAAACAGAATTTGGTCCAACTGGAAAACTAAGCTCAACCATGACTTAAGGGTTCGGTCACGGGATTCAATCCGTGGCTTTGCTTACGCAGAAGCCATGGATATCATACATCATTACATATACTCAGTACGTAGCCACAAATACCTTACATCAGTCCCCTTTATTTGTTAATTATCTGAGTTAGTTTCCACCGTTACATTTACTTAAACCCTAATGGGGTTAATTACTAGAGATTCTTGGAAGGAATCATATAATTAAATATTTTATCAACCAACAGATGAATGTACATGGTAGAAGTTGTGGTAGGTGCAGACAAAAGATGTGTCCCTCTTTTGTACATTTATTTTTGCTGCTAGAGTGCCCACATGTTCCCTTCGAAGCAGATTATTGAAATTTGGAAACAAAGCGAGAAGCAGAAGAAATTAATGAAAAAAATAATAACTAATATATCGGCTGCAGAGAGACCAAGCTTTGGATCTATCGATCATCGACTGAACCCCTCCACATTTTGGTTTTGAGTTAATTTCCTTGAAAACAAAAACTAGTGTTTCACTATCTGATTATATCTTCAATTCCCAAGAGAAAACAAAAACAGTAATAAACATATAGCTGTGTGTGTGTGTGTGTGTATATATGATAATTAATTATCCAAAGAAAAAAATTCAAATAATTAAATATAACTTTGAGGTCTTCGTTTGTTTCCTTCCCAAGGTGACCCCATCATCATCATCACCATCATCTGGGTTTTACCTTCTACTACAGCAGACAAGTTCCCTCATATGATTACATGGATCAATGTGTATAAAATACTCTTTCATTTAAAAAGAAATTTTCATGGAAATTAAGAGAAAAAAGAAATTCATCATTCATGTAAGTATTATATAATAATATATATATATATATATATATTCATTCTGCAGCAGTACAGATGATGACTGCAAAAGTAAATGCAATGTATGCAAGCAACAGCAAAGACTACTACTTGGTAGAGAGAGAGAGAGAGAGAGAGAGAGAGAGAGAGAGAGAGAGAGAGAGAGAGAGAGAATTGAAGGGAAAAAGGAAGGAAATAGAAAGCATTCATCATATATTCATCATATATAGGTATATGTAGGTATGAATAAAGAGAAAAAGGTTTGCATTGCATTGCAGTCAATGAAGAACATCCATACAATCATACAATTAATCTTCTCAACAAATGCTAATACCAATACAGAACGTCTGATTCGTGGACCAAAACGGAAAGGTTTGGGAGATTGAATAATTGATGAGAAGAGAAAAAGAAGCAGCAGCAATAGACACACTGCAGAAATGTACAAACATGTGGAGAAAAGACGGGCATGATCGATAGTCATTAAATCAAACAGGAAAATGCAAAAATCCATCACACACGCTCGATTGATCCTCCCTTCAACCAACTCATCACACACATACTAACTGTGGAGGGAGCAACAAGTCATCACACACAAATTGCGGAAAACAATTTGCATGGAACAGGTTTACAAGCACGTGACATTGCAATCCTACAATGCAATATTGTCACATAGAAATAAACTTACAAATGAAATTGTATTATATTGGACCACACGACGTCATGGTGCAAGTCCTTCTCTAAATTGTAAAATCAACAAACATTGATATGATCTTGATCAGCATTCGCAGCTAAAGATTGCACACTCAACAAACATTGATAATGTCAACCCATTTGGTAGCTAGATGAACAAATTAAGATACATATTTTACATGCAGTACTGATAAAATGTTCAAATTAATGGGCCACATTCATCTAAATCAAGTGTTCAAATAACACCGGCTAGCTACTGGATCAATTAAGCCAAACGAAACCCTAGCTAATAAGCTAAAACACTAAAATCCGGAGAAAGTAGTAGAGTTTTACTCAACAAAGTCAGCTGCAGGCACACTGATCCAGAAGAAGAATGCCCCATAACTGATAAAATCCTACTACCACATGGTAGCTAGCTTGCTAGCAACCAAGTCACGATGTTGTCCTAAATTATGATAAATACAAAACATCAGAAGAGATCAAACAACGACGTCGATGATGACGACGATGTACATGTTGAGGGTTGTTGTTCATGTTCATTGTTTGGTTTTGGGGGTTTGTTTTGTTTCGAGCTTAAGTTATGAGCACATAAGCTTAAGAGCTTAGCTAGGGTTTCTTACCCAGAGTGTGTTTGTTGTTATGCATCCAAACCTTGAGCACGTGGCGCTTCACCCCGGTCTCGTTACAGAATTGCTGAACCGCCGGTTCGTCCTGCTTCTGAATCCTCCACCCGAGCCGCTCCGCCAAGCTCAACATCCTCTCCTTCTGCTCCTGACTAAACTTTGTCCGAAACCTCTTCTTCCCAGAGGACGCCGTTCCGTGCATACCCATTCCCATTCCCAAACCCCCACTCCCTCCGCCACCGCCACCGCCCCCGCTGGGATTCGACACGTCGTCATCCTGCTCCTGCCCCCCGCTGTAGGTCCCTCCCCCTCCCGAAGTAGACGGCAAAGCCAGCGGCCTGTGGTGCGCCGCCACGTGGAGGTAACCAGCTGGAGTCCTGTAGTACGGTGAGAACTGCGGGTGGTGTTGCTGCCCGTGGTGTGGCACCAGCTGCCCGTACGCATCTGTTATGACTCCGAGACCGTGTCCTACCGGGTCGCCCTCCTTTCGGTGGAAGTTCCGATGGCAGTTGCAGGCGGCACACTTGAGCGCGTCGAGCGTGCCGTCCGGGCCGGCCGCCAGGAACTCGCAGCACCCGTCCAGCGCGTGGCCTCCAATCCCCACCGCGTGGTTCTTCAAGCACTCCCGGTACCTCACAGCCTTCCTTGGTTGCTGCTGCTGATCAGACGCCGCCGCCGCTGCAGCAGCCGCTGCTAGCGCCAAACCATCTGGTCCAGAACTCGACATTTTGACTCGGCCTCCGGCTGAGTTGCCGAGCGAGTCGTAGCTAGCCGCCATCTCCATCTCCTCCTCGTGCTCCTCTTGATCCTCAAACTCCATCTCAATTAATTAATATATATTGATTAAAATTAGAGAAAAACGGAAAAACCCCACCAATTAATGAAAGAGAATCAACCCAGAAAGAAGAAGATAAAGAGAGGGCTGAGTGAGTTTAGAGAGAGAAGATAGAGAGAGGGAGAGGGAGAGAGAGAGAGAGAGAGAGAGAGTGAGAGAGTGTGTGTCAGGTGTAAATTTTTGTATAAACTCAGTCCCCTCACTACCTCTCCCTGCAAACAAAATAGCTTGGCTCCCTGAAAGCCCTTGATATACTTTCCCATTTCCTACTCCCAACCGACTACTCCCGGTTGAACCGGTCACTCTCACCTTTCACCCTCCGTTTTTACACCGCGCGGTAAGTTTCAGAGAGCTGTGGGGGAGTGTCAGACAGACCACCGCTGCCCCTACGCGTCGTTTATACTCTGGAAATAAAAACAAGAGAATTATTTAATTGTATATTTATTTCCTTCGTTCAAAAGTGTCCCACGCGCTGAAGCGGGGATGGTGGTGCTGGGCACATTCCAGCAGGAAGAGACGTGGAGGCGCGTGGGGTGTCGCGTACGGGGGAGAGAGGGTGGGGGATTGTCGACTTTTAAGGCAGCTGGGCTACGTGCACTCGTTTCCGACATGCGTGACGCGCTTGTTGGCGTCAAAATTTTGCATTTTGTATTGGAATTTTTTCATGTGTTTCTGTCTGAGAAAAGAGAGCAAAATATTGGGAGGGTGTTTTTGTAACAAAAAACACCACTAGAATACTACTCTTCGTCTTTGGTTTGGTGTGTTGTGGGGTGCAACAGCACCCCTTTGGTTCCACAAGACCTGTTACCAACCGATTTCTAAAGGGAAATAATGTTGGTCTTAGAACTTTCTATCTCATATTTTTCCCTTCCCATCCCAATGCATAAGTTTACACACACAAGGCCTAATTGGTAAGCTTCTTTTTTTTTTTAGTCAAACAAACTTTCAGTAAAAATAAGGTCAAAAGTGTCAAACCACGAAAACACAAAAAAGGCAGGCAGGCCACACAGACAGCCAAGGCCCCCAAAAGACAGAAACAAATATAAGACACTACAACGAAACAGAAAATAGAAAGGGAAAGGCGACGATGACTATGAAGACAAAAGGGGGGGGGGGGTGGAGCAAGGCAGCCCATCACTAGACAGCATGAAGATCAAAGAAGATGGGGGTATTTTGACCCAATTTTTCGGGCGTGTCTTCTTCATAGTTAGTGAGACCAGGTTGGCCGCATAGTTCACTTGTCGTGCAGCCCGTACCCATTTGTGGTGTTCGAGGAGACTCTTCAGTCGAATTAGGCTAACTGTAGGGAAAATACACCCATGGTGGTGACTTCGATCTAGTGTTGATACAGTCGATTACCTCCTTGAAATCAGATTAAAAAAATAACTTTCACCTAGTCTTGTTGAACTGTAAAATTGAAAGCATGGACCACAGCTTGAGCATGGACCACAGCTTGAGCATGGATCTAATCTAAGAGAAATATTTGTAGGAAGCTTACACGTAAGAAACTTTTGATTGGAACGCTGCCGACAACCTGCTCCTCGAAAGCATGGATCTCATTTAACTCGTGATACAACAAACCAAGGAATAATGAGGTTAACGGAACTACGTGACCCCGCACAATCACAAGAGTTGAAGGCAGCATGCGTCTATGTTCTTACAGACATATCATAGCTTCGAACTTGCAGTTTGATTCCTAGAATTTATGCCAGAAATGTTTAATCCATTCGTTGAAATGAATCGCCTTACTCAAGGAAGTAGGGGCTCAATTCTGCAGCACTTTGAATATCTCAACATCAGCCATAGGTATAGTGAAAGGGATCTACGTTCCCCAAGATAGAAAAATGCATAATGTTGGCCACATCCTCCAAGGTAGGGGTGAATTCGCCTAAGCGCAGACGAAGGTGTGGGCTTCTGTGCTCCAGTGTCTAACCATAAGCCTAAAGAAGTCTAGTTCCACATGGATTGCTTCCTTCTTTGTCAAGAAGACAAAGTCCAGTACCTTTTTACTCTTCAATACCTCACACTAATTCGAGAATCCAAGCTCGGGGTTTACCCACTTGGCCCAGCCAGTAGTTTCACCGCACGAGAAGTCGAAATGAATACGGATCGCAGGAAACATCCCACTCTTTATACAGCAACGTGAAATACATCTAGGATTGATAAGAGGCGCCAACTCCAGGGAAGACTCTTCCTTCTTAAAGCTTTATTTTAAGGACCAAAGAGAGGAGGCGGCTCTACTGCAGTCAAGCACTTTGAGGATTCCAGAGCCATGGTTTGCCTATAGGACATGAACGTTAAACTATAAAATGCCGCAATCCACCAAGCCATGTAAGATAAGCCACCCAAACATATTGAAAAGAAGCACAACAGGGCAAAAGGTGAGAATCTAGCCTAGGAAGACAAGCAAATATGCCTAGAGGAAAGCAGAATCTTTAGAAACTCAAACATACACATGCAAAAGCCCAAGACTTTAACATAGGACTAGCCTCCCTACATGCTATCATGCAGAACGTGCCCATGCCATGCCAACCAGCCACAAAATATAGAAAATCTGAGAAAAGAATGCTATACAAAGATCCAAGCCAAACAATGTAATCAATTAATCATGTTTGATTATACACCAAGAAGCAATCAAGCGAGGCTAAGTGACAATCGTGCAATATGCATGACAAGCAAGAAGTCTACAAAGGCAAGCATGCAAAGTTTCAAAGTTGAAAACCAGGAATATGAATTATATTTCGTGAGGGAAAATTGCACCCCTCGCCTATAAAACCCTAAAGTGTCCCTAGTGTGCAAGGAGAAAATGGGTAGGAATGTGTTCAAAATCCACCACCAAAGCCTTCAAGAAAATACGAAAAGAAAAAGGTAAAACTTTTCCTCACATGAGAGGAGCTCGTCGCAAAAGACAGCAAAACACAAGCAAAGCACACAGGAAGTCCGAAATACAGAGGATGATGAGCGATAGAGGAAGAAAGATGGAGCATAGAGGAATTTGAAAAAAAAAAAGAGTTAGATAAGAAAAGAAGAAGTAATGACAAATTAAATGCTTGTTTTGGAGAGATGGGAAGTTTAAAACGATTACAGTAAAAAGGTAAGGGAATACCTAGTCTTCAGATGATGAGACATGCACGGGAAACAAGGGCGCACATCGTCACGATGCCATTTGTAGCCATGTGGGAAGGGGAAAAGTCCCATCATGAAGGCTATCTTTAAAATATTCATTTAGGCCTGAGTTTGATTGCTTAGCCTATTCAAGATTTTTCATAGCCCAAACAATCAAGGGGATAATGTTGAAGCCCAAAATTGTCATGAGCAAGGCCAACTGCCATGAAAGCACCAAGTCAAGCCGAAACACATGTAAAGGTGCGAGATCAAGGAATGAACATATTCACGACCATGCCATGCTATGGTAATTAGGTTATACATTTATATAAATCATGTCATGCCCATACCTATTTGTCCCGCTAAAATAAGCCCAAGTCACATGCTCGAGGCCTGTCAAGTGCATTGTAGTGTGGATGGTTACGAGAGTTTATGAGGCCATGTGGAGTCAAGGTTATAGAGGACTTTGGGATGCTTGGGGGGGCCTAAAATCAAAGCCCATAATCCTTGTAGCCCACATAGGCAAGCATTAAGAGAAAACAGACTTAGTTTACCCCTTTTCCTAGCAAGCTAACCAATCCATCATTCACGCAATTCCCCCGTCCATCGATCGCGCGAGTACGCATCTAGTCAGCACATAGCGAACGAAAAAAGCATTCATAGAAAGGAACCAAGTCATAACCCTAGGCTCATGTGAAACCCCCAGCAAAGCAGACATTTAATGAAGAGAGAGGCTAACTTTCCATTCCCAGCTCACACAAAAATTCAACGCATGAAAGCCATGAGACGCACTACCAAAAGTAACGCTTGTGGAAAGTTGACCTTGGAAAACAACGCCTTGGGAAGAAGACATGATGCAGATTTCATAGGTTGGCAACACCTAGCCATCTTGCACCAAAATAAAGGGTAGCATAAGAACTAGGAAGAAAAAGGAGAAAGAAACAAGCCATAACTAAAGATTCATTGGGAATTAATCATTCAACTACAAATATAGGTCAAGAACTTTAGAGAGTGATCTGAATCCCCCAGCATAACATAGACAACCAAAGAAACCCAGGAGGCATTACTTTACAACCTTAGTATTTTCCATGCCCTCCCTATGAGTATTCGAGCCATTGTAAGCCTTGTTACCACCCTAGGGAACCCAGATTGTTCAATAGAGAACACCATACAACCACCCAATCTTTCTCTCTTTCATGCAAAAACTGATGAACTTCTAGCTTTCACACAACGCTTCTCTTGATCAAGCCATTATTTGTTTAATCATGCTAATCTTCGAGTCATTGATCTAACCGGGATATTTCCTAAGGCGAGCTAACTCTTTCGAGATATTCAGGACTTGGTACAAAATCGAACCAAGAGAGATAAGAGGACGTTCTCAAAGCCGAATTCCACCTTGACCTAAAAGTCCCCTAACATTACTTTTGGTGAAAATGTTTTGGAACCAATCATTTAGTCAAATGTCAAGTGAATTATGAAAATTCACTTTTTTTACTTCATGCAAAAAGCACATGTAATAAGTCCAATTTTTTGAACTACTATTAAGAATAGTCCACTTTTTATTTTTATTTTTATTTTTTTTAACCACAGTCCACTTTTTAAAATAAGTCAAATGATTAGGAATTCCTTATTGATACTAACATGTCAAATTTACCCCTAACATGACTATTAAAGTAATCAATGCAATTCCTAAAATTTTGGTCTGATTTATTTGTATTGAATTTGTGATTAATAAGGACCTTTTTACGTTTTAATAAAAAAGATAATATTAGGGAGATTAAATTTTTAAACTAAATTTGTAAGCTAAATGATGTGTCATCAATAACAAATAATTACCTTAACCGACACTTGATTAATAATTCAATCATTAACAACCACATTATTTGGTTTACACAATTTAGTTGAAAATTTTGATTTTCCTAACATTACCATAAAAAACATAATTTCTTAATTCTTGAATTAATTGCAATAATTAGATCTTTCATGTTCTACTTCTCACGGCTGGGTTTCTCCTCCTTTTTTTCTTCTTTCTCATTTTTGTTTGTCATCTGCTTTGTTCTTAACTGTAGAAATTAATTTCACTTATCCATTTCCGTTTGGTTAAGTCTGATTAAAGCACTCCAACCAACCGAACAACTATGAGATAGGTTGCTGTTATACTAACAACGGATAATATTTGGGTACTTACTAGTGAGTGAGTATTTATTGATCTTGTCCAATGATAAAGTAACACATGTTTTATTGTTTAAAAAAAATAATGAACACGACATTAATTTTTCTTGGACTTGAAAAACAAGAAACACGTGACATTTCAATTGGGCCGAATCAAAAAGTGAGTACATAGAAAGTAGGGATATTTTGGACGCAGTCCCTAATCCTTAATATTCTTTGATTAAAACCTTAATAGTATTCAAAGTTTGATCAAGGTCCCTTGACTTTGTACACCTTATTATATTACTATTAATATTTATATTTTTATAGTTTTGACATTAATTGTTTGATATTTTATGAGATTTATAATCCTATACATTTAAAATCCCTCATTATAATACTATTAGAAATGGTTACAATAAAAATATTCAAACATTTTGATTGAGTAAATGGATAAAAACTATGTAAAAATAAGAAATAATAAATGGCGAAAAAATGTATCCATAGTGTTAAAAAAATTGGTACATTTCACATATAACAAAGTGGTATATTAATAAAGAAGAATGGGTACATTAGAAATAAATTAGGGTACAGATAAAAGATTAAAAATTATGAATACAAATAAATTTTTAAAAACATAGGCGCTAAAAGAAATTAATACATGGGTACAAAATAAAACTAAAAAGAAAATACTAAAAATTTAAAAAAAATGTTGCAAATTAAAAGTGGGTACAAACTAAAAATATAAATATATGATACAAAGTTTAGGTATAAAACATAAATATACCATATGTAATTTTTCTATCATTGATTAAATATACAATGTCACATGAGGGTATACACATGGGTACAAACACAAATAAAACTTAAAAAATATGGGCACAAAAAGAAACTAATATATGGGTACAAATTAAAAATGAAAAGAAAATTGGTACAAATTAAAAAATATTTGCAAATTAAAAATAGGTACAAACTAAAAATAAAAATATATGATAAAAAAGTTTAGCCATAAATATAAATATACTAATTGTAACATTTTTAACATTAAAGGAATATATTTAAAAATAAAAATATTTTATTATTCAAATAATTAATGATGTTATTAATACCCAAGGACCTTGATCAAAAATTGAAAATGAGTAGGATTTTAATCAATGGAGTAACCAAAAGAAAGATGTGAAACTAATTTTCCCTAGAAAGTATTATCCAATAACAACTTTTACTAGGCCGATTGTAACATCTCACATCGTCTAGGGGAGTGGATCATCTATGCCTTATATGTATATTCTCATCTCTACCTAGCACGAGACCTTTTGGGAGCTCACTGGCTTCAAATTTCATAGGAACTCCGAAATTAAATGAGTTCGCGCGAGAGTAATCCCATGATGGATGACCCACTGGGAAGTTCTCATGTGAGTTCTCAGAAACAAAACCGTGAGGGTGTGGTCGAGGCCCAAAGCGGACAATATCATGCTACGGTGAAGTCGAGTCCGGGATGTGGTGGGGGCCCGAACCGGGATGTGACACCGATTGTGGTTGCGGTGGCACCAAAGCACCATGGATGCATTCTCTTGTTTTATTATTTCTTTCTCCCTTTCTTGTTTTATTTTTAATCAATCATGACATTTTATTGTTACATTGTGTTTTACTTCTGAAGTATCAAAGCTTCAAACATCTTCAGTTTCTTTTTTTGAATAATTTTTTGATAAAAAATATAAATATAAAAAACTTAATTTCCTAAATCAAAAAAAAAAAACTTAATAAAAAGGTCAATTGTCACATGCATACGCATGTGGCAAGACCTAATAAAAAAAAAACCCTTGCACGATGAAATTTTGTGCGACGAAACACACATCATCGCGCATAGTCCCTTTGAGCGATGAAATGTTGAACGACGAAACAAACATCCTTGCTCAAAGTTACTTTGTGCGATGAAATTTTAAAATTAGTCGCGCAAAGTCTTTACAAAAATAAAAAATTATTTTTTAAAAACCTTTGCGCGACAATATCCAAATATTTTGTCGCCTAAACCAATTTATTTCTTTTTTTATTTAATTTTATATTATAAATTTTAAAATATAGTTATTTTCATAAGTTTTTATTATTTTTAAAAACTTTGCACGACGAATATCAATAGTTCGCCGCCTAAATCCTATTTATTAGTTTTTTTATTTAATTCTATATTTTATATTGTTAAACTAAATTAGTTTATCTGTGTGACGAATCAACATTTGGTTGCCTAAACCCTATTTATTTTAATTTAATTATATTTTAAATTGCAAAATAAAATTATTTCTTTTTTATTATTTATAAGAAATATTTTTTTAACTTTTGCACGACAAACGTATATTTCGTCACTCAAAATCCTTAAATTTGGGCGGTCGCCAAAAATGAGATGCGGGATTTTTTTTAAGACTTTGCGTGATCAAAACTTCATTGCACAAAACCCTAAAAATTTGGGTGGGCACCAAAAATAGGACGCGGAAAATTTTATTTTTTGAATTTTTTAAAGACTTTGCACTATCAATATTTCGTTGTGCAAAGTGATATGGTTTTTAAAACCAAAATAACTCCTCCACAATTTTCTCAATGACTTTCTCTATTCTCTTACATCTCCTCTCTTTTCCTCTCCCCAAATCCGACCCTCTCTCTCACACTCACTCCTCTCACTTAATCTCTCTGCTCTTTCTCTTCTCTATCTCTCACTCACTCTCTCTTCTCTATTTCTCACACTCACTCTCTCTTCTCTATTTCTCACACTCACCCCTCTCTCTCATTCTCACTCACTCTCAATCTTGTCAAAAGGTATTTCTCCCCAAATTTTTTTCTTTCATTAATATGTATTTTTGGAGCTAATTAATTGGGTTTGGTGTGGGGTGGAGTTTGGGGTAGGATTTGGGGTATGCCAATTTTAGGGGAGATTATGCCGATTTTTTGATATTATTTTATGTTGTTTTTTGGTTATTTGACCATGTTTGTTTTGTTCGTAGGGAATCGTCGAGACTTTGACGGCAAAAGTTAAAGATTAGGACGCTATCAGACCATATTCCCCGCCACTACCACCACATTAGACTTGTATTAGGATTTTAGTATTGTACTTTGTTAATTTATGTGTACACTTTTAATATAATATATATTATGGATAACTTGATCACTATTTTTCATATGTAATTTTATTTTGAATATGTCACTTTAAATTAAAGTAAATAAAAAAATAAAGATACAATTAAATTAAATTTAAAAAAGTAAAAAGTCGAAAAATCTTGCGCTACCAAATGTTTGGAATGAATGCAATTCTCATTCCTCTCACTCCATTCCCCTTACATAAACACATCCGTAGATCCTCTATGGATCCCAGGATCAATTGATACTAGTCATTCATCAAAAAATGTGTGGTCATAGTTTTTTTTTATTTTTTTTATTTTTAATTTTCAACAGTAAAGCAGCTTCGTTTTACGTAAAAAAAAATATATATATATATAAAGAAAAAATTATGATCACATGATTTTTGATAAATGGCTGGTATTATTTGATCATCGAGATCCCAATGAGGAGATTTGGAAAGGATCCAAGTGTTGAGAGTTATCCTACATCGGTGAGAGACAAAGTTTGCTATGTGCTTATATGATCTTAGGCTACTTCTCATATTGCCCATTAGTTTTATGGTGGAACCTCAATTTCATCATGGTATTAGAGCGGGTTGTCCTCATGTGAAGCCAAATGGCCACACGCGCTCCACATCACCAAGTTGTTGTCCACGTGTAGGCTTGAAAATCCGCCACACGTGCAGGGGGTGTTGAAAGTTGTCCCACATCGGTGAAAGACAAGGTTTGCTATGTATTTATATGATCTTGGGCTACTCCTTATATTGTCAATTAGTTTTATGATGGAACCTCAATTTCATCATGGTATTAGAGTGGGTTGTCCTCATGTGAAGACAAATGACCACACGCGCTCCACATCACCAAGTTGTTGTCCACGTGTAGGCTTGAAAATCCGCCACACGTGTGGGGGCGTGTTGGTAGTTGTCCCACATCGGTGAGAGACAAGGTTTGCTATGTACTTATATGATCTTGGACTACTCCTTATATTGTCAATTAATTTTATGGTGGAACCTTAATTTCTTCACTAAATCCATGGGGGAGGTCACTGTTGTCCTTTTCAGTCTTGCGAATGAAAACCATAAAAACCTACATAATTAGTGGTGGCAGTCTAATCACATGAAAATCAGAAATGGTACTAATGATTTTTGGTGCCCTGCCCATCTCTTCCCTGCCCAACACATGCTGCTATCCCTTCCTTTCCCCCGGGGGGGGGGACCGTACGACTTTGAGTTTGATATATATCCATAAAAAATGCTTTGACCGTTACGAAATTGACACCTCAGGTGTCACTCTTTGTGTACCGTCTTCCCATGAGTCCTTCGACCCTTGTGACATCCTGATACGACTGCCCGCCAATTGCCCAATTTTCATAAATGTATTAATCTTCTCTTGTAACTTTCTTCTATTGTTTTGTTCTTTAAATTAAATTGGTCTTGTAAATGACTTAAACATTTAGGTTTCTACAGAGAAAAATGAATTAAAATCAATTCTTCGTCACTTTACTAGTAAGTGTCATTTCATACCATTTTTTAGGAAGCATTTCATATCGTCATAACTCACAAGACAAAGTTTTTGTATTTTCAGCTTTTATTTTAGACTAATTTCAATTAAAGATGAACTCGGGGTAGAGTTATTTACAAGTGGGAGAGACAACATGACAAGATTTGACGTATTTTGTTGAGAATGATCATCTTGTTCCATAAGACACCGGGTTTGATCAGGTATGGAAACAGTCATATCCTCTCTAAGTCTTGGAGTTCTTACAATCTAAGAATTGATGTGCATAGCAAGTAATCACAACTCTTAAGAGGGTGCAATATCTACTTCTAAATATCCTCTAAGATTCTCCTAGCTTAGGACAATGATTTTATCCTAAAATTGTTTCTTTCCGACTGGTATATATAGACCCCACCTATCTAATAACGCAATCATTGCACTCTAATCTCTTGCCTAATGGTTGAGTATCATACTTGCTTACTAAGGGGTGGTTTGGGAGTGAGGTGCTTAAAAAAAAAACACCCATGAAAAAAAGCTGTGAGGGTTTTAGATGTTTGGTAAACTGAAAAAAAAATGGCTTATTTTGGAAGCTGCTGTGAGAATAAGCTGAAATCAAAGGAAAAAGCTGAAGCTGCTATTTGCAGCTTTGGAAAACTATTTTTTTTTTTCAAAGCACACGGAGCTACAGTGCTCCTTTAATGAAAATACCCAATATCAGACTGCTTTTTTTTTTCAAAAGCACTTTTACAAAAAAGTTTACCAAACACTCTGCTGATTTATTTCACAGCCGCTTATTCTCACAGCAGCTTTTTTTCAAAGCACAACAATACCAAACCAGCCCTAACTTGAGCGTCGGAAAGCCTTTGGTCGGCACACTGCCAAGGCTTGTTCATGGTTATCTGTTGTTTAACAGGTTACTCAAATTTGTGCCTCCACCATACATGGTGGTACGCGAATTTGGTTCCAATAATTTCCTTCAAATCCCATGTTTATGATCTAGCATTATTTGTTTTCACTTGTAAAAAAGGACTTAAGTTTGAATCAATTAAAACCGATCAATCATGTCCAAGGATGATATTATGTTAAGATATGAACTATAAACTAGAAAATGGGAAGAAAAAGAGAATAAAGAAAGTTCGGTGATGATATTATGTCAAGGTATGAAGTATAAAGTAGAAAATAGGAAGAAAAAGAGAATGGAGAAGAAGCACAAGAGAATGGAAATGAGAAGTTGTATTTTTTATAAATACCCTGAATTATTACAATAACCTCCTAACAACTCTCTAACAAGTATGCATGCGATTGTGAAGTCATCTATTAAAAATTTGGTCTCCCCAATATGATTTTAAGAAAATTGCTCTAAAATTTGTTTTCATCACTTATTGTTAATATATATAACTTCAAATAATTTTCTTCCTCTCAAAAATTCGACGATGATTAATCATGTCTGTTCTATTTCTCGCTCTAGTGCCACTCACAATTTTAGTTAAAACTAAATAAAATCGATTATATAAATATAGAAATGGATCATCTTCAGATCCCTTCTTCCTAATCATCTAAATCAAGGGATCTGTGACGTTAAAATTTGATTCAACGATTGAAGTTATTATAACTTTTAAAGTGGGGCCCTGTTTGTAACCGTTGGATTAATTTTAACGGCATAGATCTCTTGATTTGGTAGATTAGGAGGAAGAGATCCGGAAAGGATCCCTTTCCACAATAGTAAATTTGGTTGTGACTTAATTATATGTATTAAGAAAAATCAATTAAAAAGGAAGTAGAAGTAGCATTAGGTTGAAGTGTGTTATGTTCCTTCCGAGTGCAATATATGGTTAGTATAATGGCACAAGTAAAGGTGTCAAACCACAAGGACTGATTAGACCTCTATAAATTACTAGCCTGAAAAGAACCCTAACTAAACAATGAAATCAACAAATTGAATGTAGGTTTTGTGCTGTTAATGAGAATAACTAAAAATACAAGAAAAATGTAACAACGAATGATATGTTGATTGAGAAACGATGAGGATGGGTCCAGGGATTTCGAGTTCACCATTACAAAACCAATTCCATGTTTATAAAGTTAAACCGTATTCAATTACCAACATGTTTTCAGAGTTCGTTTTACATATATATGATCAGCCATATGATGTGTGGTTTTGATCAAATTCTCCTAATCTACAACCTAATTGGGATGTTCAACTTCGGTTCCAAATTAAGAGTCTTTAGCATGCAAGAAAACGTTAAAGAACCAAAGAAAATACATGGTAGGATGTTTGCATAGCATTCTCTTCATTCATTCACATGTCTACCAAGATTAAGCTTGATGTTTACTATAAGGGATACTTTGGATGCGGTCCCTAATCCTTAACATTCTTTGATTAAAACCTTAATAGTATTCAAAGTTTGATCAAAGTCCCTTGAATTTGTACACCTCATTATATTACTATTAATATTTATATTTGTATAGTTTTGACATTAATTGTTTGATATTTTATGAGATTTATAATCCTATAAATTTAAAATTCCTCATTATAATACTATTAAAAACGGTTACAATAAAAAAAAATCAAACATTTTGATTTAATAAATGGATAAAAACTATGTTAAAATAAGAAATAATAAATACAAAAGAATGTATCCATAGTGTTAAAAAAATGGTACCTTTTACAAAAAAATAGGTACATTTCACATATAACAAAGTGGTACATTAATAAAGAAGAATGGGTACATTATAAATAAATTAGGGTACAAATAAAAGATTAAAAAAATTATGAGTACAAATGAATTTTTTAAAAAATATAGTTGCTAAAAGAAATTAATACATGGGTACAAAATAAAAATAAAAAGAAAATACTACAAATTTAAAAAAAAATGTTGCAAATTAAAAGTGGGTACAAACTAAAAATATAAATATATGATACATAGTTTAGGCATAAAACATAAATATACCATATGTAATTTTTCTATCATTGATTAAATATACAATGTCACGTGACGGTATATAGGGTACAAACACAAATAAAACTTTAAAAAATTGGGCACAAAAAGAAACTAACATATGGGTACAAATAAAAAATGAAAGGAAAATTGGTACAAATTAAAAAAATATTTGCAATTAAAAATAGGTACAAACTAAAAATAAAAATATATGATAAAAAATTTACCTAATCCTTAACATTCTTTGATTAAAACCTTAATAGTATTCAAAGTTTGATCAAGGTCCCTTGAATTTGTACACCTCATTATATTACTATTAATATTTATATTTTTATAGTTTTGACATTAATTGTTTGATATTTTATGAGATTTATAATCCTATAAATTTAAAATTCCTCATTATAATACTATTAAAAACGGTTACAATAAAAAAAAATCAAACATTTTGATTTAATAAATGGATAAAAACTATGTTAAAATAAGAAATAATAAATACAAAAGAATGTATCCATAGTGTTAAAAAAATGGTACCTTTTACAAAAAAATAGGTACATTTCACATATAACAAAGTGGTACATTAATAAAGAAGAATGGGTACATTATAAATAAATTAGGGTACAAATAAAAGATTAAAAAAATTATGAGTACAAATGAATTTTTAAAAAATATAGTTGCTAAAAGAAATTAATACATGGGTACAAAATAAAACTAAAAAGAAAATACTACAAATTTAAAAAAAAAATGTTGCAAATTAAAAGTGGGTACAAACTAAAAATATAAATATATGATACATAGTTTAGGCATAAAACATAAATATACCATATGTAATTTTTCTATCATTGATTAAATATACAATGTCACGTGACGGTATATAGGGTACAAACACAAATAAAACTTTAAAAAATTGGGCACAAAAAGAAACTAACATATGGGTACAAATAAAAAATGAAAGGAAAATTGGTACAAATTAAAAAAATATTTGCAATTAAAAATAGGTACAAACTAAAAATAAAAATATATGATAAAAAATTTAGTTATAAATATAAATATACTAATTGTAACATTTTTAACACTAAATGAATATATTTAAAAATAAAAATATTTTATTATTCAAATAATTAATGATGTTATTAATACCCAAGGACCTTGATAAAAAATTGAAAATGAATAAAATTTTAATCAATGGAGTAACAAAAAGAAGGATGTGAACCTAATTTTCCTTTACTATAATCTTGATCAAATCATCTGTAAGAAATCCTAATGGTGATCAATCAATAAAATTAACAAACAAATTTAACAAAAGATTCAGTGAATGAAACAAGAGACAGATTGATAAATTGAATATTTTAACATAAAAACATGGGACAACTGTGCAAGTTTACATCGAAATCCCTAGGTATGAATTTAGTTACACATCATGTTTACAGAGATGAAATTGGAAATACACAACATGAGTGAAAATAAATCAAAAGGAGAGGAACCCTTGAAGCAATTATGATGTTGAACTTCTCTAAGAACAGCCTGTCGAGATGAGTCTTCGGGGATGTTGGAGTTTATAGAATTGGTGGAGTTTTGAGTGTGGATGAAAAGAGAGAAAAATAGTGACTGGAATTGTGAAATTCGCTCAGAATGAAAGGTGTGTATAAAAGTGGCTGAAAGGCTAGGTTTTATGATGTTAAAGAGGCTGTTACAAATTGTCAATACATATTGGGCATATAATTCCCAAATTTTGTTGTTGTTATTGGTCTTATAAAGAGCCATATTCATCACCATATTCAGTTTTCACTTTTAATTCTTTGTCTACATCAACATCCTTATTCAATTCTCCACTTTTAGCACCAATTTGCCTTATTTGTCCTCAACTTCAACGGAGCTCCAAAATACGATTAGCTACACACTAACACAAAAGAGGATAAAATACAACTAGTTTAACTCAAAAATATCACAAAGGGACTAGGAATGGATGGTATAAATGTCACTACAAAACAAAGTGTCATTAGTGAGGGTCAAATACTGTTGGAAAAGTCATTTTGCCGTCGCAAATACTTATTTCCGACGGGAAAAAGCCCTCGCTGAGCGTCGAAAATTGTCCCATTGGAAATACTTTTGTTCCGACCAGCCGTTGGAATTAATGCATTTTCGACACACATGACTCGTTGTTAATAGTTATATTTATGTTGGAAATGAATGTTCAAAATGGCAAACTTATTTTATTTTCAACATGGAATTTTGGTCGCAAATACTTATAGAGTTGTCGAAATTACTTTTCAAGCGACGACAAATGTTTTTTGCAATCACATTTTTTCGACCAAACAATTGTGTCAGAAAATCTTTTTCCAACAAAATCATCTTTTTTTACGAGAGTGCACAATCATCACAATTACAATTACCGACCATACAAGGTTGTCAAAAATACATAACAGCTTGACAGAAATAGGCACAAAAACATATTTGCTATGATCAAGCATCATCGAAAATATGTACTTCCAACGGTGAAGTTTTATCGGTAATACATATTTGCAATGGCAAGCTTCGTTGGGAATATATATATTTTCAACAATGAAGACTCGTCGAATATATATATTTGCAATGGTGAAGTTTTGTCGGTAATATATATTTTTGACGGTGAAGCTTCATTGGAAATAAATATTATTGACCATATTTAGTCATCGCAAATTTTTTCATAACCAATATTTGGTTGAAAATTGGTTTTTCCTATATGAGCGTCTTTGTTAGAAATGTGCACATTAACGAGAGGAATTTACAATCGAAAAAGCTATTATTCTATTTATAATTAAATTATATATTGAAATTAAAATATGATAAAAATAGGTATGTAATCGTTACTAATAAATTAACCAAACCATTGTATTAAATTTCTCAATATCCAAGCAAGATTATTCATAAAATTATTTAAAAAAGAAAATGGACAATAGTTAAATTGGAAAAAATAAAAAAAGAACAATATCCCACGAATAAAACCTAACAAGTTCAGATATTTGTTAATATCAAAATGAAAGTATGATGCACTACTAATCTTCATGTTGAGCATTTGACCAACTTTGAACATTCTCCTGTCAAACAAACAATAAAGAGAGTAAGTAAAGAAATAATATATTATTCAACAGTAAGACAAACAATAAAAATGAAATAAAACAATTTACCATAGAAGCAGATGGTCCTGAGCCCGCATAATTATTTGAGTTGTTTGGCATCAATCTTTCAACTAATTCTTGCAAAGAATTCAACTTATCTGTTAAAGTGTGGACTTGGTCCTTCAATTGCTCATGGCTTTCTTCACGTCCTAAGCACATACGTTTATTACAACTTTGGCTATTTGAGGGATATGCATCTTTAGTACTAAAGACAACACCTACACGAAGAAGACGACCATGACTTGGACACTTGAATAAGGTACCTTGGACACTTGAAGGTTGATTCTCAATAGATGTTTGTTGTGTCTCATGTATTTCGCTACTATGTGATGGTTGGGTAACACCAAGTTGGTTTGAAGAGGGTGTAGGTGAATGAGTAGTAGTGCGCGGTGCTCTATTTTGATTCATTCCTCTTGTTGGCGTGGCTACAATTTTACAAAGAAAACACAAAGCTAAATAAGACATAATTATGAGAGAATTAGTTTCTTTTAGCATAGGACAAAGTTTATAAAACAACCAACAACCTTGGAATCATGAAATTAAGCAAACGAAATATCACTCTCTTCTATCTTCAAGTATACTTTGAAGTTAAACTATACATTCCAATTTAATAATTGGTTTTATATCTAACCGTTCAACACTAGTTTGATATAATCTATTTTTAAGGATATATTATTAAAAATCGAACCAAATTAAACTAAATTTGTGCATATATTGTTTATTTTTTTTCATCATGATTTTAATAAGTGTGAGGCAAACGGGTTAGTTAATTTAAACTGCAAAAAAATAGTTTTTAATCAAGTGCATGGCAAACATGGTTGGATTGTTTTTAGCCTAACATCAAGATTTAAGAGTTGGCCTACTTGAAATTGACTTATTTATTTTGTTAACCAAAGAATAAAGTTTTCAATTGAGCATATGATTTACTTGTTTTTAATTTCTATCAAGCTTATTTGAACTCGGGGATGGGAGAAAAAAATTGGAGACGAATCATCTAGTCCTCTTAGTTGATCTTCCTTTGTCTTCAGGTATTTGATTATAAATTTTATGATCAAACCCATACATTTTTTTTAATTTCATGATGCGTGTTATTAAACACAAAAATTGTTAGAAATTAGAATGATTTAAACTAATCCATCATATATATCATGGAAAAGCTACAAGTTTGATCGTCTAGTCATAGACCTAAAAACTACCAAATTAAAAAAACTACACTATTTACACTGAAATTCACCAATCTAAACCGCTCTTCTAGACCTACGTCGTTCTGCTAGAAACATGGATGTCTTCCCAAATAAAATGAAATGTGCTAGAAACATGGATGTCTTCCGAAAAAAATTCCAGGATGATTCCATGGGTCTTATACTATTCTTTTCCATGCCAGTGAAACTGACATGTAGTTTAGACAAAATCAAAAATAATTTCTGATGGCCAAGAACCCAGACTTGATTAGGCAAAGACAAAATCCCATTGTAGCTTTTCTTTTTGTACATATAAATTAAAAATCCACATATAAAATTACCTTGTATATTTGCATGTTGGGTCTCTTGCATTTCATTGTCATGTAGTTTAGTGGTGGTATCATGTTGGTTTAAAGAGAGTCTAGATGACAGACGACGTGTGCTTGATGAATTTTTTTTGGCTCCTTCCCTTATTTACCATATCTATCAATCATACAAGTACAAGAAAATTTGATGCCAATAGTACCGAAAGATAGAAAAATGAAAAAACGAAACCATGAAAGCTAAAATAAAATTGACTAGAATTAGGGTTTTAATGGCAGAAGGCAAAATATATACATAAACCCTAATTGTTAGAAAATCCCAGCAGCCATGAAAAATGAATAAAATTGAAATTTAATATATACATAAACCCTAAACTTAAAATTGGCACAAGGAGAACTCATTGTCACAAAACCTAAACTGGACGAACTAGACAAACATGACTTTAGGGTTACCTGTATACTCACGGTTGTGCACTTTGAATATTGATTATGGAGAGTTTTTGTTGCCTCCTTTGAAGGTTGGAGGCATTAATATAAATAATGGCATAGATGCAACCCTAATCTAATCAAGAGTGTAGTTTCCCTCCTCTTTTTTTTTTTTTTTTTTTTTTTGCTGTGGGCCGAACAAATTTTAGGAAACATTTTTGGAAATTGTGGGAGAAAAGGGAGGGACATGCCAAAACCCTAATTAATTTGGAAAAAAAGCCAAACCGCTTAAATTCCATAAAAACTAGAGTTTGGGAATTGTGGGAAAAAGATGAGGGAAGCCAAATTTATTTTTGGGAAACGGCAAAACACTAAATTCTACAAACATTTTTATTAAAATATAAAATAATATTGTTCCATACCATTCATTTAAGGAAAAAAGCCAAAACCCTGAACATTATCAAAAATTAATATTTGCAGTCTGGAAAATTAATTTGAATGATCTAACCGTCAAACTTGTTTCTATATGATCTAACAGACATTCACATATTAGGTAACGAGACGAGACCTTTTGACGGTTATAAATGCAAACTGACGATTTAACGGTTATTTTAACCCCAGCTGATTTTTTCAACTACTCCTAAGCCCTATAAGAGTGTGACGAACGAATTCGATCTTCAATTTAATATTTGCACTAATGGATAATACTATTTTAATATGGTTTTGTGGTTTTTTTTTGTCAAAAATACAGTTTTATTGTTGCGTGTATGTAATATTTTAATACCCAAATTAATGTATACGATCCCTCCACTTTAGTATTGCTTAATTATACCCAAAATAAACCTACATATAATTTTAGTTGGGATAAACAACTCTTGGATTTGTGAACTCCAATTCCTCCGTCTTATGGTTTGGGCATTCTTGACTTTCTCCCTCCATTCCGTCGGACGTCTGAACTCTAGGTATTTCTTCCATCATCTGGACGTTCTTGAATTTTTTTCTTCCGTTCCATTGTTATGTTATTTATTGGCTTGTTCTATTTTCCAATTAATTGTGACTTCAACCTTTATTTTTTCAGATTTATAGTTTTGATTTTGCAAGTCTGTTTGGGGGGGGGGGAGTCTGTGGGGATGGGTTGGGGGGGTGTTTCGGAAATATATTTTTATTTGGGTCAAATTGAAGGGGTTGTCTTAGTCTTGCTAAAAAGAAGAGAAGAAACCATGTACGGTTGGGGTTGGCTCCATAATCAATTATAAATGTCTAATCCATCTAGAAATCTAGTAGGGATTGACTAAGAAGCAGGAATATGGGAGTTAGGTTGTACATATCTGAATTACTTTCAACTTTTTCTATATGTTTGGGTTTTGGGGGGGGGGGGGAGATTAAGAGTTAGCATTTGGGCGTGTGTGGAATTTTAATTATTGAGATTGAATTTCGTATTTTCTATTCTATTGAAATCTGTTTCTATGTGGTTTATGACTAATTGAGGTCCATGTGAGATTGAATTTAGAATCTTTATTTGCTTTTCTTCTTTATTGGCATGCAAGTTATGAATTGGATTATCAACACTAAGAGGATTTTGTTGATTTGCCCTTAAGCATATTGGCGTTTATTGTTTTTTTTTTTTTTTTTGGTTACTGTGCTTATATACCTAACTGATTTTGACGATAATATTGAAAAACGCAATACGTTTATAGCATTCGATAAAGACTGTTCGGTTCTTGCACGTGTGTGTCCCCCCAATTAGACACTATGTGTGAACTTTGTTCCATGCAGGGAAAAATGCCAATCGATAAATCTTGGATGCAATCTGGGAGGTCATCCGAAGATTATTTTAACGGAGTTGAAACTTTTCTTGATTATGCATACAACCATCTTCAGCCGGACGATGCTAAAATTTTATGTCCTTCAAGTGTAGTAATAGATACAAAAAAGTTAAGGTTGAAGTACAACAACATCTTCTTTATAATGGAATTATAAAAAATTATACTAGATGGCATTTGCATGGGGAGGATGAGAATGACGAGACTGATGAAAGCAACAGTGACAGTGATAGTGATGGTAGTGAGAATGATGTGATCAATATGGAACAAGATGATGATATGCATGGTTTAGTAGAAGAAGGCTGTCCACAGGACCCAAATAGAGATGCAGAAAAGTTTTACAAATTGTTAGTGTGTCTTGGTATGAAGTATTAAAAGACGTGGTTGAGCTTCATTACACAGAAGGCAATAGAGTTGTATTGTTCAATTGTGAGTGGTATGACATTGTACGAAAAGGAACAGGTTATAAGATAGATCGTTATGGAATAATTAGTATTAATACAACTCGCAAGTTGAATACTAAAGAGCCATTTGTGCTGGCAAACCAAGCAACCCAAGCTTTTTATGTGAGAGAGATTAAAAATAAGGCTTGGAGTTACGTGGTGGAAACGAAGCCTAGAAATGTTTATGAGATGCCTAATGTTGATGATGATGATGAACCATACCAAGAAGAAGAGGTGCATGGGGGTATTCAAGCCAACCAAAATGATGACGAAGATGATGAAATTGTGGGATAAGCTCTCATTGTGATTGTGTGTGTGTGTTTTTTTTTTTTTAATATGAAAATTTAGTTGTGGAAGTGATATGGTTATACTTTGTTCAATGTCAATGACAAATGTTATGATTTAACAAAGGCATGCAAATTATTTATTTATCATAGAATACTATATTAAGTTATACACTTTTTTGCTCAATGGTTTTATTTTTAATTTAATGGTCCAATTTTCTCCATATGTATTCTAAGTTATATGATCTATTTATTGTAGAATTTAAATTAAGCATCAAACTTATTTCAAGAATATTCAAACGACACATGTGACCTTTAGTAAATAATTGATTCCAACAAAACCATATGCCTTAAAATGTATTCTGACAAAGAAAAAATTTTGTCGGAAAAATATGATTACTTCCGATAACAACTAATCACCCTCGAAAATATAAAAGCATTACCGAGAGGACTTTTTTTTCCCTCAAAATTATAAAAACATTACCGAGAGGACTTTTTTTCCCTCGAAAATACTAAATCAATTTCGTCAACATGAGTCAACCTTCAGAAATAACCATTCTATTTCCGATAAGAACATTACTTGTCGTTAATACAATTGGCGCCAATTATTCCCGCCAAACAAAAGTGCAATTTCGACGAAACTTGAGACTTTTTCCGAGGATATCATGTGCGTTGGTAATACAAATTTGTTTCATGCCATGTTACCGACGACTCATATTTTATGGTCGTAAAATGTGTTTTTTACGACGGTTTTTTTTGGGCCCTTGAAAAATCTTCATCTGTAATGACTACTTTTTTTGTAGTGTGTATGAAATATATGAGTTATCAAAGTGTTTAAAGTAAAGGGCAGAGTTTTGGGTGTTAATGTGACAGCCAGCCACATCCCTAAAAACATAGTAGAATTTTCTTTTCTCCTATTCTCATTATATTTCTTTTTCTCCTTCCACATTTTGTTTTTTTGTCTTATTATTTCTATAAAAAAATCAATATAAAATGTTAACATGACTTAATCGTAACTGTTTAAGAGAAGAGAGAAAAAGAGAGAAAGATTAGAATGAAAACTAATGAAAATGGTTTAGAAATGATTTTATAGTATAAAAATATAATTTTTTATTAAAATAAATAATATCAAGAGTTTTTTTGGTTAAAATTTCCAAGATCAGGAGGGGCCTCCTCTAAAAACAGCCAACCAGAGGTGGGGAAACGTCTGACGGGACAAGCTGACACGAAGCCACAGAGACCACAGACTCGGAGAGAGAGAGAAACAGTACATCATCATCACCATCATCGTGCACCCTCCTCCTCCCTTTCTCTCTCTCTCCTCTTTCTTTCTCTCTCTATGATTCTTTCTGTAATTTGCAACTTTGAGTGTGTCAGCTGGCGGGAAACCGCTCCCTCAAAACATAAAAAAGACAGAATGAGGAAAAGGACAATTTCATTGTGATGTCATCATCTTCATCATCATCTATCCCATCATCTCCTCTCCTCTCCTCTCATCTTCTTTACACGCTTCCCACCAAACCCTAATTAAAATACAATTATTTAAATAATTAACATATTCCCTTGCCACTGTGTCATCATCTTCCCTCTTCTTATTACGCTACTGTTACAGTACTCCACCGTCTCAGACTCTCTATCTTAAAAAGATGAACGAAACGGAACAGAACAGAACGCAGCAGGATTAAAGCTTTTACAGTTGAGACTTTGCCATGTGAAATAATCAATGTAAAGATTGTTAAATAAAAAGAGAGAATTGCGGAGAAAAGGGAAGTGGATGTTGACAATACGAGAAAGAGTGGGACGACCGTGATTTCCATTTCTTATATTCTTTGCTAATGTGGCAGCCTTTCTTTCTTTCATACAGTCTCTCTCTCCAAACATACAGAGTGGCCCCCTGTATGTTGCATCTTGGTTGTTGCGTGTTGCAACACCACCGTCAGCAGCCTCACCCCCACCACCAACGAATCATCGACAACATATAACCCATGATCTTTTTGTTTGTCTTTTCTGGCTTGTTACATGAACAAAACAATATTCTTTCTTCACATCCAATATTTGCATGTCTTTTACTTATAACCTAGCTTTTTTTATTTTTGTTTTTTATTTTTATCTTTTTTCTTATACACCATCATTATTCCATGCTTGCAATTCGATTGTACAGCTCACTGAATCAGAACATGGATGGGACAAGTCATCACATTACTAGGGTTTAGTAGCTTAAAGTTTTTTTTTTCTTTTTTCAAAAATGGATTCATCTTTTTCTATATATATTATCATGATCCATTTTCACTGAATTGGGTAATTGGGTAAACTATATATACAGCACAAGATATTAACAAGTAATATTATTATTAATTTATAGTCATGATGCTTGTGAATATGAAGATATATGGGTCAGAGAGCTGTTCTTATGAACACCACTTTGGAGTTTGGATATGAAAAAAAAACATGACATAGGTGGTTCTCAAACAGTAGTAATTGTGTAAAGAGATTGCATGCCTATTTGCCTGTCATTTCTATCCCTACCAGTGACCGATGCCACTGTCCACTGCCCACTGGTTTGTTGTCGTTAGGCACCAGGATCATAAAGGTCATCTCCTTTATTTATTAAAACTTTCCTAGGCCTCCTATAGTCATATGTGTATTACTCATTATATATGTATTTTATTTATTTAGTTATGCTTTGGTTTTTCTTGTATACATGGAGATGGAAGCCCATATTTAGACCCGGAAGTTTTCTGACACGACATGGTGAAATGACACGAAAATAACAGTTTTTGGGTCAACATGATAACTTATCGGGTTATTATCGGGTGACCTGTTAAGAACCCGTTAACGGGTATACACACGGGTAACCCGTTTCGACCCGTTAAGAAAAAAAATATTTTGATAATTTTAAAGTTTAATTACTAAAATATTTATTATAAAATACAATAGCCATATTAATATATACAATATATTCCATATTAAATATATAGTTTTGTATTATTATTCTATATAAGTTTAAAAAAAATAGTTTTAGTCATTATTTATTTTTATTACGAGAGTTTCTTATTATCATTACTATGATAAATTTTACTTAACTTGTTGTTGTCCAAAATTAAAATAAACTAATATAATATTTATATAGGCAAAAATTAAAAAGACATACATACAAGTATGAAAAATGTGAAAGAATATATAAACACTCGTGATTCATCATTATTCTTCCACGAGTAGATAATAGTTACACTTACATTATCGTTTAGATTTTTAAAATCCTCCAAATGTTCATGAATAATGTTTTTTATTTGAGGGCAAAATTAATAATAATTATTGTAGAAGTGTAAAAAATGTAAAAAAATATACAATCACTCATAGTGACAAACTTTACAACTTTCATGAGGGGGTTAGCTTCGAAATCCAACATTATAATTCATAAACCTTAAATTTATATTTAACCGTCGATTGCCATTTACGCTTTATTCTTCTTACTGAATTTCATTTTTAAAATTTTCTTTTTTGAAATCATGATCATCTGGTGGATGTAAGATGAACGGTTTAGATATTTACGGTTAATTGAAATTTGAGTCGATGTCATATAGTTTGTAGAAACTTTATAAACATCAAGCAATATTTTTACTAATCGTAAAACTTTGAATATAATATCAATGATCCAAACCGTTCATCTTCCTGCATCCTTTAATAGATCAAGTTTTCAAAAAAGAAAATCTGAAAGAACAAAATTTGATGAGAACAATGAAGCGTAAATGTAAACAACAATCAGCGGTTAAATTTTGATCTATGATTTTTATGATTATAGTGGCGAATTTCGAAGTTAAGCTCTTTATGAAAGTTATAAAGTTTGTCATTACAAGCATTTATATATATTTTTTCACACTTCTACATTAATTAAAAAACTATAAATACCATCTTTTGCTGCACCATTTAGTCACCATCCTCTACCATATTTTCACTACACCATTCACCCAAATATACCTCTTGTGCCGTGAGTTTGCAAAGGAGAAGAAGGAAGAACTCTTGGAGCCGTGCATGCCATTCAAGGAGCTTGGATTGTGGAGCGTTTCTAGGTGTTTTCTATCTTTGTTTTAATGTTTAAATTTATTTATCTTTGTTTATTTGCGAGTATGAGGAACTAAACCCCCTTGGCTAGGGGGGGATTCGAAACCATGTTTATGCTTGCTATATGATTTGATTACTTCTAATTGCGTTTCATAAGTTGTGAGTTCAATTTGCTTATCTATGTGAATTAAAACTTATTCTTGTATGTTGATTGAGGGTCGACACTTAGTTTGCATGCATGAATTTGATGCTAGGATATAAGGGAATTTCACCTAATCGTTATGAACTTATATTCACAAGTAGTAAAGGTTGTTGATCACAATCGTGTTAAGTAAATTCTTGGCATAAGTTTCATGCAATCATAGTAACAAGTGCTTCGTCAATGCTTATGGTTTTCATAGAACTTAATGATTCTTGCTTGTATCTCTATTATGCAATCATGTAGGGGACTTGTGGGGAATGCTTTGGGTTGTCGTATGCAATTCATCCAATTCAATAACTTAAGGAAAATCTGAGGGTTAATTTAAGCGGACCTAATTAACTTGGGGCATTGAGAATTCATGGTTTATTGAAAAGCAATTGGAAATCGTTTTATATGCAAGTGTGACATGTGTGGAGATGAACCCCTTAGCTAGCCTTCCATCCATTCAAATCATCCAAATTCGTTTTAAAATCTGTTTTAGTTTACAAAGTTTTGTTTTGTTTTTAAATTCGTCCAAAATCAATCCCCCTTTTCTTTGTTGAGTCATACTAGTTAGAAATCAATTTAGTTTGTGTTTTTAAGTGTCTTGAGTCAAGTTATAATCAATTTTCGTCCAAATTCTTCCTGAGTGTCAGAAACTGCCCAGAAAGTGTTTTAAGGCAGTTTTGAGTGTTTGTTTGTTGTTTTGAGTCTTTTTGTTTGTTTAGGTGCTTTAAAGTTTAGTTTTGCATTCTTTGAGTCTAGTTTAGTGTTTTAAACTTGTTTTTACGTATTTGAGTCAGTTTTCAAGTGATTTAGCAATCCCTCCTAATCCCCGGCCTAGAACGATCCCTACTTACATACTTACTACAATCGATAAAAAGAGGGTTAATTTGTGTGTCAACATAATTTTCACATCATTGGTTGGAGAAAGAGGTTGCAGATTGCGATTGGGAAGACATCTGTTCCATCTTTGAAGCTCCACAAATTAGAGAGATCGATCTCGTTTTGGCAATGAAGGTTAGAGGCTTTTGGGAATCGAGAGGTTTGTAAGCTCTGCTCTCAATTCCCATTGAGTCTTGATTTTGGGCGTTTGTGCTCAATTCAATTCCTGTGGGTACAGTCAATTTAGGATTTGATAAGACTTGGTAGTATTTTAATATACTTTAAAATCCGGAGTAGTCAATGAGATTTTGAAAGATTTTGAAATCATAGTGTAGTCAAATTAGGATTTTAAGGGATTTTAAAGAATATATCCAAATCTATGGATAGTCAATTAGGATTTTAAAAAGTCCTCAAAAGTCTAGGTGTAGTGAAAATATCAAGGATTTGCTAGGATTTTAATGGGTGAAGAATTTTGATGGATTTGAGAGTAGAAGTACAAAGAACAATTGTTATAAACAATCCAATCTTCACCTCTAGAATTTCATTTCAAGAACAAAGAATTCTATATGTATAAGAGGAATAATCTTCCCCATTTTTAGCCCTACCCGAGAACCCCGGTGATTAGCTCACCATCTATACATAACAGGTTTCCAAATCTTCATTTCTCTAACTTGCTTTCACCACCTATCATCCCTCCCCGTGACCCACCCACTGCCATATTGGATAAACAATCCCACCCACCCACTGCCAAAATGGGTTTGATTTTCGTGCTTTGCGTTATTGGATGAACTTGCACTATCCAATCTTGGCCCAAAAATGCTCCAAAATGCTCCAAATAGCACTTTGTTGCTAACTTTGTTATTTGAACCTACAAACACACGAAAGTAGCTTAAAGTACTAGAATAACTAGAATTAAACTAAGTAAATGCCAAGAAACAAGCTAACTAAGTTGCATAAATATGCTCCTATCAGGAAGAGGAAAGCTATCCTTCGGGCATCATTTGTTTAGGTCGGTGTAATCGACACATATTCTCCACAAGACCTTTTGGAGCAGGAGACTTTCCTTGGTCGAATTCTTCTTAACAAGGATAACATTTGCTACGCACGTTGGATAATTGACTTCGCGGACGAAGCCTATGCGTTTGAGTTTTTCAACTTCTGCCTTCATTGCCTTATACTGTTCAGCGTCATAGGATCTTCACTTCTGTCTCATTGGCTTGGTCTTGGGGTCAATACTTAAGCGATGACAGATGATATCGGGAGAGATGCCTAGCATGTTCTCGTATGACCAGGCGGAGACCTCAGTGTTCTCTTGCAAAAAAAGATCAATGCCAACCGAATGGGTTATGACAAAATGGTGCCAATCTTCACCATGCGATCCGGATAATCTTTTAAGATAGAGACATTCTCCAACTCTTCAGTGGGTTGTGCTTGCTGGGTGAAAGAGCCATATCGATGATCGTCAGGTTGATTGTTGCCATCGTGAAGATCCAAGTTGGCTTCGTCTGGGCTGGTCTTTATGACTTAGTCATGTATAGAAAAGGTTTCCTTGGGCACATGCAGGTGTTGTTGCTTGACTTAAGTGTTGTAACATGATCGTGAACCAAGTTGATCTCCTCTGATGTAACCATTTCCATAAGGGGTTGGAAATTTCATCAACAACATATGTGTGGATACCATGGCCTTGAGATAATTGATGCATGTGCGTCCGAAGAGGACATTGTATGCCGTTGAGCAAACAACCACCAGGAAGTTAGTGGTAATGGTAGCTGTGTAAGGGCCTAAACCAATGGTGAAAGGTAAGTGTATGCTCCCCACAGGTTGCACGATATCACTGGAGAAGCTTATTAGAGGGGAAATGGAGTGATCGAGCAAGTGTTCAGCTACATTAAATGCTCTGAAAGCTTCAGCAAACATGATATTGATCGAAGCCCCTGTGTCTACCAGGATTCGTCGTACTTCAAAGTTGGCTATGTGAGCTTCCACTATCAGTGGGTCATTGTGAGGGTAGATGATACCTTTTTCTTCCTCAGGGTAGAAACATATTGGATCCCAGTTAGGCTTTTGATACTTACCTCCCCTGATGTCTTCCACGTGAAACACATGGTGGCCAGACCTTAAAGCTCGTTCACTATTTTTCATGGCCCTGTTGGAAGATTTAGATATGGGTGTGCCACCACTTATGGAATATATCACATTCACCTGGTGTTGGTTACGGTTACCCCTTGGTGGGTGAAGGAGGAATTGATCAATTTTTCCTTCACGTGCCAAAGCTTCAATATAATCATGAAGGGTGATACACATGTCGCTGTCATGGCTATTATGCTCGTGGTAGCAGCAAAACGTGCACGTGTTCTTCGTGGGCTTGTAATTCGGGTGCCTCGGCTTGGGCTTCAGTATCAGGTGTGTTATGCTGGGGGTAAATGGCCACGCATGTGGCGTTCAAAGGTGTGTATGCCTCATACCTCGAGGTAGGGGTTGTCCTGGCACCTGCTTGATCCATTGTGTTGACTGCCTGGGGTCGGAGATTATCATGGCGATACCTTTGGTTATCGCGGTAGTGTCCCTTACTCCTTTTACTAAAATGAGACTGGTGAGGATGTAAATCTTTCCTTTTGCCCTGAGATTGATATGTCTGTTGACTTGGCAAAGTATTAAGTAAGGCAGGGGGAGGCACCGCTGCCGTTTGGAAGGTCGAGATCTTCTTATTTGGTTGGATCTGGCTTCCACTCGCTACTTGCTGATAAAGGGGTGGCTATGGGGGGTTCCCTTGATATGTCTTTGCCTCGGCAGAGCCATGGTTGTAAGCCTGTACCATCACCTTAAAGTAAGTGTTCCAAGTGTTGGCATTGATCATGTACTTGAAGAAACAATCACGTAGGCTTACCGTGAAGGCCTTAAGGGTGGTCTTGTCATCTGCCTCAACGTAGCGAGAATACTCCTGGTTGAAACGACCGGCATACTCTCGCAGTGACTCGTCCAACTTCTGGCGAATAGTGTACAAGTCATCTGCAGAATACAAGCGACCTGTCTGGAAAATGTGTTGGGAGACAAACAATTTCCTCAGTTCCTTAAATAAGTTTACTGTCTCAGGTTAAAGACGGCAATACCAGTTTAGAGCTCCGCCAGAGAGGGTAGAGGGGAAGAGAAGACATCGCTTTTCGTCGGTGTGCATTCGATATGCCATGGTGGACTAAAAAAGGTTAAGGTGTTCAACTGGGTCCTCCCTTCCAGCATAGTGTTGTAAACCAAGCTTTTGTTTTGTCTTTGCTTGAAGGGGGTGTCGAAGATCCTCCTTGTGAGAGGGCCAGGCCTGGGTTGGTTCCAGTCAAGTATTTCAGCCTGACGTTCGACCTTCAACTTGTTTACTTCCTCAATGAGCTGTAGGACAAGGGGGTCCTGAGTGGAGTCATGTACCACTGGGATTTTCTTTCGTAAGTCTCCATCGCCTCTTGGAAGTAGGAAAGTTTGAGCAAGGGCATGTGATTTTTCCTTAGACTCGCCGTATTGACTTCTAGGGTGAGTCTGTTGGAATACCTCAGAGTCCTCTGTACCTTCATGTTCCTCTGGGACCTGTCATTCCTTCCCTAGATTGGCAGCTGGCCTGGGTCGTGGGAGGGGACCGAGTCTTTCTGAAACCCCTGGGTCATTGATCTTCGAGCATATGTGAAGGGGATTCTCTCGACATTGCTTTAGGAAGTCTCGGCAGTCACGATAAACGACTTTCGATCCTTCCAACCCTTCTGCAAGAAGGTGTCTTCCTCCACTTTTCCTGCTTCGGGTCGAAGCAGCTAAGTTGAGGGAAGTCTCATGTTGATCAATGTTTTGTGATTAGCTATCTCCTCATCAGGGATACCCATGTCGAAGGAAGTTGACCCTCCATGTTGGGAGGCACCCAGATGATGGTTGATGTCCATAGGGGTAACGAGCTCACGTGTTTGAGTACGCTGAGTTTCGTGGAGCGTCTTAAAGAGCTTCTCATACTGCTCTTGGAGGACCTCATTCTTCATTGCTATCTTGTTGTTTTGAGCTTCTAGCTCATCGACTTTAGCTTGAAGAGCAACCATCTTTCCTTCCTTCTTTCGTTGCTTCGCACTAGGTGTAAGAGGGGTGTCATTCTGTGTGCTGTGGCTTCCTTCGCTCCCCATGTTGGAGAGGGATGCCTAGTCACAAGAGAGTGTACGAATGATGGAAACCAGCTTGACAAAGTTGAAGAGAGTGGGAATAAGTGTCGTTCCCACAAACGGCGCCAAATGTTGATGCACAAAATTAGTGAGGACTTTGGTACAACCGAAAGTGTTAAGTTTGTGACCTTCGCTAGATTGCTTCGGTCACTAGTATGGATATGTAAATGGATAGGGACAGGGAAGCAAACACAAGATGTACGTGGTTCACCCAGATTGGCTACGTCCACGGAGTAGAGGAGTTCTCATTAATTGTGAAGGGTTTACACAAGTACATAGGTTCAAGCTCTCCTTTGGTGAGTACTAGTGAATGATTTAGTACAAATTACATTAGGAAATATTGTGAGAGAATGATCTCTATTTATAGAAGAGAGTTTCTAGTTTCGTTCTGACATTGACACGTGTCATGTTGTGATTGGCTTCTCGCGCTATGATTGGCTTCTGTTGTTGACACGTGTCGCGCTGTGATTGGCCTCCTGGTTGGAGGGAAACTCTTCTGGGTCCTTGACAGTATAACGTTGACTGGTGCTTAGTAGTTTCGGGATTGGTCAAGTATGGTACAAACAAAGATAATTGGTGGGTGAGATTAGGTAAGAGCAAATATCTTAGAGTGGAAGGGTTCCTTGAGAGTAAGATAAGAGAAAATCATTTTCAAGTGTAGGGATGTTTTACATAGAGTTATGAGATGGAGGGTGGGTAAGGATATTTTATTTTGGACTCATAGTTGGGTTTTTCCTTCCCCTCTCTTCTATTTGATACCTAATGATAATAGACAAAGTTTAAATTGGTAGTTGAAGGTTAGTGATTTTATAGACAACAATTGTTGCAATAGACATAAGCTTAGCAATGTAGTTAGTAATGAGCTGGTTAAGAAAATTTGCAATATTCCAATCCGCATACAAAATACCAAGGATAAGCGCATTTGGGGTGCCACTCTTAATGGTAACTTCTCTTTTAAGTCCGTTACTTAGATTCAAAACGACAATTCTCTTCAAACGTTAAGACATAGGTTAATTAAAAAGATGTGGAAGCTTACCTTCCCACCCCCTCCCCCCCCCCTGCGGGGGCCCCCAACAAAGTTAAAATGTTTGCGTGGTTATTTCTCCCTAATAGATTTTGTGAAGGATGTTGTACCCTATGTGTAATAATGCTGAGGAAGATCAGATGCATCTGTTTATTAATTGCCAGGTCACGAAGCTGGTTGGGAATTTATATTCGTTAAGACCTTGTAATTTGGCTAGTAATAATTTTGCTTATGTTCTTGTCTGGTTGGATTCGTTGGATCATTCTGACAGGGAGGAGCTTAGTGACCTTAGTAAGATTATCTTAATGTGTTGGCAAATATGGAATGATAAATAACAATTGTTTCAGAAATATCAATTCTACTCCGAGTCGGTTCAAGTCATTTGCTATCGCCATGGATGATTGGTATCTTAAATCCAATGCGAATGAGCATAAGAAAAATAACTACGATAATTCCATGGTTATTAAGTGGCACCCTCCTGATCAAAATTATGTTAAGTTGAATTTTGATGGTTCTGTGACTAAGGACAAGGCGCGGCTGGTTTTGTTATCCGAAACAACATTGGGCATCTTATTGGTGGTTGAGCTATGAATTTTGATGGTGCCACTATATCGGAAGTGGAGCCGAGGGGTTTAAGGGACGGTCTTCTGTATGCTATAAGGAAGGGATATCTGAATATCACGGTGGAGGGCGATTCTATGCTTGTCATTCAGGCAGTTAAAGATCTTGGCTCGCCCCCTGGAACCTGGTTCCCTTCATTGAAGATATGAGGTGGTTGGCGTCCAAATTCTGCAACATAAAGTAGAACCACATTTTCAGAGATGCTAATTTTGTTGCGGATGCCTTTGTCCGTCAGGGTCTCCTCATCTCTGATTGCAATATTTGGGACCATTGTACTCCCAGCTTTGCTTCTAATGTGCTTTTATTTGACAATATTGGAAATGGTTGTATTCACGGGTTTTCTCTTTAATGCAAGGTTCTTTATAAAAATGGACAATGACTTATATGAAACGAATTCATAGCCACGTGACGTCCTTTGTTTAATAATGCATTGTCATGTGTAAGTTTTTTTCTACATGAAAATGTACTATTGAATTGGAACGCCACATAACAGCGACCCCGTTCCATATAAGTTGCTCTCGGAGTCATGACCTTGGCTAGATCATATAGAACGATATCCACCATGAAAAGAAGGGTCTTCTTTTATAATCCTTTGAAAGTAATTATTGTGAATATTTATTTATTTATTTGGAAACTAGGAACTTCATTCCCGGGCTAAGAAGCCAAATAGATACACGAAAGCCTACCGAGAGGCAAACACCAAGCAAGACAAACAAAGACGAAAGCAGTGAATGGGGATACGTCAAGATGATGCTTCAACCAAGTGAAAGCGTCACCCCAAACACTGGCATAGCAAAATTAATGCGGACACGAAAGACCATCATTGCTCAAAACCTACACCAATGAAGATGGGGGCCTATCGACCCAAATAAAATCACACATTTCCGGAAAACCAACCGACACAAGAACATTCGCCGCCATATTGGTTGATCTTGGAACCCAATACCAGCGATAGTTCTGGAAAGCCCCACTCAGCTGTTTGACCCTTACCAAGATATGATAAGCCTCTCAACTGCTATTTTCAAGTGAATCATAGAGGCAAGAGACGGCTTCGAGAGAGTCTGATTTGAGAATTGTATTGCTAATACCCAAGGAGGCACCCAATTCACACCCACGAAGTAGCGCCAAAGCTTTAGCCGCCGCGGTTTTAGTACTTCAGATACAATGCCAAACAACAAATGGTTCAATCCCTCAAGGAAATAATAATAATAATAGTAATAAAATCGTTATTTAGGGCTTTGGGGTAAATTGCTACCTAAGGTAACCTAGCTACATGGTGATGATTCATGACTGGACATTTTAGACCACATGAACCAAATTGGGATGAGTAGAATCTCTCATTCAGGAAATGTATGTCTGTAACTAAAATTGAAATATTGTTGCCTGTGAGTTTGGATGTATCAAAAAAAATACTTACGGCTTGGGGTAAATGTTAAGTAGGGGTGGGTTCGGGTTGGTTTGGGCTAAAACCTAAACCAAACCGACCTAGTTGGTTTGGCCAAAATTACAAACCGAAACTGACCAAGCTAGGTCCAAAACAGATCAAGTTGGTTAACTGAATGTGGCGGGTTGGTTTGGATTGGTTTTCAGTTTGTGTAAAAAATACATAATAAATTTCTCTTCCAAAAGCAACAGAAATAGCACCAATATGAGTGATTGCTTAAAGAAAAACATAAATGGTGCCCTAGTTCTTCTCGAAAGGGACTCTTAAACTAATCAGGTGTTGTTTTCATGTGGTGGAAACATGGTAAATCGTAAATAACTAACCATTTATATTACTACATGTATTAATTATGATTAAAAAATAAAATTAAATATATGTGGATCGGTTCAACTAATTGCACCCTAAGAATTTTGGAAACCGATTGCCAAACCGAAGGTCGGTGTGGTTCAATTTAACCAGCGAAGATTAAAAATAATAATTAAAAAAAAAACCAAATAAAACCAAACTAAACTGTCGGAGCGGTTCAATCGGTTTTTATTTTTTTATTTTTTTTGAAGCCCAGCCCTAATGTTAAGCATGCATGCTAACTTTTACATTTTAATTATTTTTTTTCAGAAAATAGAGGGACAAAGCCAAAAAAAAAAACAATCACAGCATGCTATATTTGGGTTGACAATGTCAAATGCCTGCTCCACTAGCATCCAGTGCTTACACCAAAATTGTGTGCATGTATGTATGTATATAAATATATGTATATATTCTCTCTTTCTTTCTCTCGTCTTTGAGTGAGTGAGGAGTGAGTGAGTGATTATTCGTTTAGCTGTTGCATGTGTTGTTGCGTGTAATTGAACACTCTGAGGCTGCCCATCCCTTCCTGTTTGGTGATGGTAATGAGTAAGCTTATGAAATTTGCATGAACCTCATCTGTTCATCAATGTCATTACTTTGTCCTACAAGTTATCATTGTTTATACTGAAAAAAATTTAAGCACAGGTTATCATGATCCGAAAATGAATATTACCGTGATAATTTAATTCTTGCAGAAGCTGTGCTAGTCAAGACTCTGGGCAACTAAAGCAAATTACTTTTTCTTAAGGAATAAATTGTTTTTGTTGGCATTTTAGAAAATATGATTTCATTATTTTTTCTTTTTTGTATCAGAGAAAACCCTGATGACCTACTTCTTAAGGGCATCGCGAAGACTCCATATTTATGTTAATTTAGCTGTTCTCTAAAAAATGTTTTTGTTTAAACCAATTTAACTTAGTATCTCGAACAATATTAACTACTAAAAATCATGAACTTTTTATAATTTTCTCAAGAGAGGGCTGCTAATAAAGGAAGAGAGTTTTTACTAGTAGTGAGAGTTATATTTTCATTAAGCTTAGCTCTGGGTTATATTCTTTCTCCTTTTAGTCAAATTTAACGTGACTATTCACTATAAGTTTAGTTAGTCAATATGAAATAGTTAGTGATCATTTTGTTGCTTTTTGATCTCAAATAGTTAATTAATATGAAAAGTGTCTTGAAGATGCTCTAATTGACAGATTGTGTACAAGTATTTCTAGTAACCCCTCCTAACTACAAATCGTCCGAGTAATGTATATGATTAGGTATATTCACACATCTTTTACGTTTGTAAAGATTTAATATTAAGATGTCTAAGTTTGTTTCATACTAATTGTTTACTATTGAGTCACTAGGATCAATAGCTTGAATTGTTGGTAAATATGCAACCATGAAAAAGAAGATTTCAAAACTTCCACAAAGTGCAGAAATGAAAATAACAACAAAATAAAAATAAAAAGCCTACAAGTGATTAGGACCATAAACCTTAAACATGCAATAAAAACAAAAATAATAGCTGCTGAGAGCATCTCCAATGCAAAGACTTCAATTCTAGGCCTATATTTTCATAGTGGGTCCTAAAAAGGTGGTGATTTATGTATTTTGGTTTTCTTCTTTCATGCAAAAACTCAAATCTTAAAACTCAAATACTCAAATTGTAAAAGTCATTTTGAGTTTTAAGATTTGAGTTTTTGCACTGAAGAATAAAATATTGGACTCAAAACTCATATTTGAGTTTTAATTGGGCAAAATTTCTAAAATGTAAAGTTAATATATCTATATGTATTAGGAAAGAATAATGTTATGGAGATTAAACCTTTTAAACCAAATAATGTATCACTAATAAGAAACAAACACGTTAATCAACACTTAATTAATAATCCAATCACCTACAATCACATAATTTGGTTTGTAAATTTGTCTTAAAATTTTGATCTCCCTAGCATTGGAGATGATTGGACTCAAAAACTTAAATCTCATTTTTCCTGGATGAACAAAAAAAATTTCTAGTTGGCTCCACCTTAACCCAAATTTGGGACAAGTTCTTGGGTAGGGAAACCAGAATATTGAGGTTGGTGTGAGGGAAAGTGAGACCAAAATCGGAAAAAGGTTAGTATGACAAATCCTAGAGGTATGGTTTTTTTGTACCTGGGATTTGCACGGACACATAATCCGGATGCCAAACCTCATAATTTCTTTAAATTTGAGTCTCACTTTGTCTAAAAACCCAAATGAGCTTGATTACCGTTGGATAAATTTGTTTTTAATTTATCAACTATACAAATATCAAAATTTATACTAATCAAACACTAACTCGAAGACGATGAGCGAAAATACACACTAAATATAACCTGTCAAGGGGCCGGAACAGGAGAAGAAGAAGTGCAGCGAGAACATTTTGGAACACCAAAAGTAAAGGCGGCCTACCTAAATCTTAGACCAGACCCATGATTGCCCATTTAACAAAGTCCAAGGCCACGCACCGACATGGCTTTTTGCAATGAAGCTATTTATTATATTTCATAATCAGACACTTAGATCATAAAGCATGATCATGACTGATAAGAGATGACTGATGGAGAGAGGGTTATCATGATTCATCAAGGACATCATTACTTAATGGAACAGTAGAATTGCGTACTTTGAGAAAAGGAAAAGGGTTATGTATGAATGCCATGAAGCATTCATAAAGGCTTCCAAATGTGCAGTGCAGCAGCAGCAGGATTATCAGGTTCACATAAAATATGGCCAAATAATTAGTTTCTGTAAATAAATAAATGGGATTTTCTAGCCATTGCATTGCTAGCCAGACTGGTTCTAAAAGCGAGTTCAGCCGGACGGTCCTTTATTTTTATTTTTCAAATTAAGTATCGCTACACTTACCATCTAGTTGTATCATCATTTGTATCATTTATCTAATAGAGATAGAGCCCGCGCAACGCATGTGTGTCTTATCTCTATTAAAAAGATGATACAACTAGGTGATAAGAGTAGCACTTTTGTTTCAAAATGCAATTCATTGGGTAGTGCTATTTACACACCCATTTTTAGTTCTCACTCCCTTAATTTTTTACCTGTACTAAATAAGTTGAAGAAGATTAATAAAAAAAAATTATTAAAGTTGTATGAGAGATAAAATGAGTGTGAATATCACTATCCTTCATCTGATGGCAAACTCATCACAGAGAACCCATCGTAACTGTCTTTCTTCTTTTTTTCCTCTACTTTTCTCGTAAGTCCAGTACATTTGATTTCAAGATTTTCCGGTTCTTAAGGACAAACAGAGAGAGATAGTGGGGAGTGATTGCAGTGAGTCTGGGTTGTGGCGCTAAGGAGGGTGGATGCGATGGTAAGAGAGGGGGGATGGCCGTTGGATAGAGGCTCTAGTAGTGATTGGCGGTGTTGGGTTAATATGAAGGTCAATCTTGATATTTTAGAAATAAGTGAGGGTATAATGGAAGAAAATCTATTATGATTCCCACTACAACCTGGAATTCAAATACCACCTAAATGATGAGAGTCTATTACTTCTAAATTTTGGGGTTAGATTTCAAAATCCGTGTGGGTCCCACCAACTTTTTGATTACCCAATATTTGATAAACATCAAAGTATTCCGTAATTGTAATTCAATTATATATTTGATGCATAAGCAAGATCATTACTAATCCCCTTTGGCCTCCCCACCCTTTAATTAGTTCAACACAAGAATGATCAGCTGTCTTATTGATTGACGTAGAGATCACTGGGATATACAATGGATTTGATGCAGCACGTAGACTCACACCTTGCGCTATGAAGTTTGTTTGAAAGTGCTTTTAAAATAATTATTATTTTAAGGATTCATGTCTAGGTGTTAGGGTACCGGTCACCGCTCCAATTAATTCCTAGGCCTTTGAAAAATAAAAAAAAAGGCGCCTAGATCTGCTTAGGCGCCCACCTAGACCGCCTAGGTGCCCACCTAGACTAGCCTAGCCACTTACCTAGGTCGATTCTTACTTAGACAAAAAATAGATAACCTTCATTTTGCGTTTTATTTTTTTAATAAATTGTAAGAGACTTGTTGAATACTTAGATGAACACACATTATATGTTTTTTCCCCTATGTTTTCATGATGTTCTAATACTTTATAATTTAAATTTCATTATATTTTGCAATATGTATTCCAATGAACTTATGTATTTTTTTTCAGTATAAGTAAATACTTATTTATACGATATATAATACATATACTTAAATCTATCTAGTCTGCCAAGCGCCCGCCTAGGCACCTAGGCGCTAAACCCTAACCCGCCGCTTGACTAGTGTCTACCGTCTTTTAGAACCTTGAAAATAACTAAAAGAGCTTTTAGTGAACATACTTTTGGAACCAATCTTTAGCAAAAATGCAAGTGAATCCTTAAAAAGTACTTAAAGTGTTTTTGAAACTCAAAAATATTTTCTTTAAAAGCGTTTTCATTCATTTAAAAGCACTTCCAAATGAGTCAGCAAATTTTCTTCAGTAGTATGAAACTATTAACTATTGAGTAGTTCAAAAATAAATAGTGAAGATTGACTCTAAGGAATCGAGTGATGAAGATTGTTTAAAAGACCAAACTACTTGGTAAGTTGAATTGCTGAAGGCAAACTCTTGGAAAATAAAAAAGAAGAAAAATCATCGTATTTGAGCAATGGTGTAATAGACGAGAAAAATAACTATTTACAAGGGTCTTTAGTCCACTAAATAACTTACAATAAGCCGCAACTAGTATTAAGCTGGTTACTTAGTCATCAATACTTCGTATAAGTCGAACTTGATATATTCTCCAACAAAGTGATCGGATGCCACTTAATTGACTGATCATGTGCATGTAGATTGATTAGTTAGAATACATTGTTTTGTTGAAACGTAATGAAATGAAGCAACATTCCATAATAAATGTTATGTTTTAACTAGACAAAAAAGATTTCTAATGTGTGTAATATAATTGCAATTGCTTTAATCTGAGGTCGAATTATAGGGTGAAATGAAATCCTAAGACAAGACATTTCTAATTTGTGTAATCTGACCGCAATTGCTTTAATCCGACTTTAAGGTCGAATTATAGGGTGAAATGAAATCTTAAGACAAGATAGTTGCGCGTGCAAATGTGATATAATCTAAATCTAATCTATTATGTAAGCATGTTTGTAAACAGTTTAATGTTTGAAGATGTTTTGATTTGGACATTATAGGGCCAATAATTAGAATGATCAAAGTAGGATTTGTAGGAATCATCAATGCCGAAAGAGAGAAAAAGCACATTTGATGCCCAGCCCCACTCGCATAATCACCATCATCATCTCGTGTCAACGGTGAAGACCTACAAGTATCGAGGCCGGCCTTTTCTTGAATCATAAGTAAGTGAAGACCAATAAGCTAGAAAACATGCTATTATTTCGTATTACAATTCAATAACCTTCTTCTTTATCTGTAAGTGAAAAGTTTTAAGTTTGAATCTTATTAATAATGAATTCGAAACTAATTTATTCATCCACCTTTTTACAGTGTAATTAGTGATGGTTACTCAGAGTAATTCATGCGAGTGAGGTGATTCCAAACTTTTGATTGATTGCGTGCAAGGCAAGTGTCCTACATCATGGCTGATTTGTACTTATTAATTCTCATATATATATCAAATATTTGGCTCTAGTGTTTCTTCTTCTTGAACAAAATTTGTCGCAGATCTCAATATATAAGAAACTTTGGGTTCATTTAATATAGAAACTATTATTTTTTATATATTTTTCAAAATTAAAAAAGAAGAAAAGGAACATTTAGTATAGAAATTAATCATGGTTAGCCGAAACGATACGTGGTAGAATTTAACGTGTATGGGGAGCATACACCATAGTTTATGGTGGTGAGCAAAAATGCACTCAACTTCAAAAGATTCAATAAAGATTTACTTCAGACTTGTTCTACCATGACGTTTCATTGTATGATAAAAATTCGTTTTCAAATTCCACATAAGAATAAAGATAAATGCTCAAGGAATTCTCTCAAAAGTGAAACTCTCTATGGTCTCTATGCCACTTCATGTTTTTTAACACAATATTTTATAATGTTGACACAGAAATTGATGTTAAACTTTGATTTGGCAGAGAGTCTATAAAAAGCCTCACTTTTGATAAAGTCCCTTGACATTTCTAAAAAATAAAACTTAAAAAAGTTAAGGAATCAACTCTTAAATAGTTTCAAAAAAAAAAAATTATTTGAAAAACTGATATCATTTATCAAAGAAGTTTCAAATTTTCAAATTTTTATAATAAAAATTAAAAGTTAGAAGCTAAATGCTAAAAATTGAAGAAAAATAAATGAAATGATTATCAGATAGACCCTTATCTTATAAAAGGATCTAGATTATTGTGATCCTAAAATTTCGTCATGCTACGTTTGGATGCCAGACTTTAAAATTCAAAGAAATTTTGGACTCAATTTTGAAAATGCACAACAAGAATAGTACCAAATTACTAATGAACTACAATTCCATTACCAAAACATAACGACATTAAAGGTGTCGCTTGAAAGTTCCCTCACTTTCGGGTCATTTTATCTTATTTTTGTAGATCATGTTAAAGAATAATAAAGTCTCACACTGAAAACATGGCTGGATCAAATACAACATGCATTGAATGGTTTAACTGCTAATTGCATGAGTTTTTGTAGCTTTAAAGCCCCTCTTGGAAACACAACATAAGCATCTCTTAAGTTTTGTCTCAACTTATATGTACGTTAAACCTCATGTTTATGTTTTTTTTAGTACATTGACATTTTTATATTAAGGGGAGGAGTTCGATAAAATCACACAATGAGCAGCCTAATTTGGTATTGAATTTGTCATCCACGAGATTCGAATCTAAGACCTCTCACTCTAGGTGAAAAGGAACATCACCAGACCATAGTACTAAGTGGCTACATAATTTGTGTTGTTAAGAAAGGCATCTTGAGTCTCTACATAATTTGTGTATACATGAACCATCACATGAGCATAATAGCAAGAAGTCTGAATCTCATTCTAACCATTGATGTAGGACAAGATATACATCAATTACATAAGAACACAACAACAACAACAACAAAGCCTTTTCCCACTAAGTGGGGTCGGCTATATGAATCCTAGAACACCATTGCGCTCGGTTTTGTGTCATGTCCTCCGTTAGATCCAAGTACTCTAAGTCTTTTCTTAGAGTCTCTTCCAAAGTTTTCCTAGGTCTTCCTCTACCCCTTCGGCCCTGAACCTCTGTCCCGTAGTCACATCTTCAAACCGGAGCGTCAGTCGGCCTTCTTTGCACATGTCCAAATCACCGGAGCCGATTTTCTCTCATCTTTCCTACAATTTCGGCTACTCCTACTTTACCTCGGATATCCTCATTCCCAATCTTATCCTTTCTCGTGTGCCCACACATCCCACAAAGCATCCTCATCTCCGCTACACCCATTTTGTGTACGTGTTGATGCTTCACCGCCCAACATTCTGTGCCATACAACATCGCTGGCCTTATTGCCGTCCTATAAAATTTTCCCTTGAGCTTCAGTGGCCTACGACGGTCACACAACACGCCGGATGCACTCTTACACTTCATCCATCCAGCTCGTATTCTATGGTTGAGATCTCCATCTCATTCTCCGTTCTCTTGCAAGATAGATCCTAGGTAGCGAAAACGGTCGCTTTTTGTGATCTTCGCTAGATTGCTCCGGTCATTAGTGTGGATAAGTATATAAATGGATAGAGATAGGAAAGCAAACACAAGATATACGTGGTTCACCCAGATTGGCTACGTCCACGGAATAGAAGAGTTCTCATTAATTGTGAAGGGTTTACACAAGTACATAGGTTCATGCTCTCCTTTAGTGAGTACAAGTGAATGATTTAGTACAAATGACATTAGGAAATATTGTGGGAGAATGATCTCGTAATCACGAAACTTCTAAGTATCGGAGTGTGGTGTCATCTTGACTTGCCTTATCTGTCTCATAGGTAGATGTGGCATCTTCTCTGGAAGTACTCTTCCTCCATCCAGGGGTGGTATCTTTAACTGGTGGAGATGCACAAGGTAATGTATCAATTTCACTTGAAGCTTACTTGTAGTTTCAAGCTTGGTCAAGCGCGATACAAACCATGTAGTAGGAGTCCCCCAAGTCGCCGAGCTAGGGGGTCTGCTGAAAGAGGTGACAAACAAGGTAAGCAATCAGAGCTCCGACCGATTGTTCACCTTCTCCCCATCTTGCAGCAGCATGAAGGATAAAGAGAAGAAAAATGAGAAGAGATGATATGAGATACTTTTGCTTTTGAAGAAGTAACTTTCCACAGGCTTATTCTTGAACTGAGCTGGAGGGTTTTCTGGTTTCCTCCAGAGTATAAGGCCGACTGAAGAATTTGAGGGTCAAAACAAGTCCATCAAATCTAGAGTACGTTCCACCCTGCTGATATGGGATACTTTTGCTTTTGACAGAGTAATGGATGTATCGGCACGTGTGCTGTTACGCTTGTATCCACATGCTTCCTTGTATCCTTCGCACTTGCCCTATCTGTTCCTCAAGCAGATGCGGAATCTTCCCTGGAAACATAAGATGTTGAAGATGAGTACTCGAGAGCAATGCCAGGTAAGTAATCAGGTAAGGGGTTCCAGGCAGTTAGTTCCTGGCTGGAAGCTTGATTCCAAGTGCTGACTGATTGCTCTCTTTCTCCTTGTCTTGCAGGTAAAAACAAGGCCAAAGGAAAAGACAGGGAAAAAGCATGATATGGGATACTCTTGCTTTTAACCCTGATGATATGAGATATTCTTGCTCTAGTATAGCTTGTTTGCATAGGTATTATCGGGGGGAAAGAAAGCTGAATATTTCGAAAGGCTTCGTTGGGAGTGCCCTCTCAGATATGATGAAGGGTTGAGCATTTTTGCAGGTCTGCCTGTTCGTTGGGGATGGAGGTCGACATATATAGGAGTCTCCCTAACAAGTAGTAATGCTATTCATTTACCCTGCTTGGTCATAGCACGGTAGTGGGAGCTGCCAGTTTCACATGTTTTAACTCTGTCAGAGCACTTTGAAAAAGTGGTCTGTGGTATCTGGCTCTCGAGATTCGGAGAGCGATGCCTCTTCTATTTTTGAGAAAGCAATCATGCTGGGGGTCTGGCTCTCGAGATTCGGAGAGCAGTGTCTCTTCGATTTTTGAGGAAGTAATCATGTTGGGAGTCTGGCTCTCGAGATTCGGAGGGCGGTGCCTCTTCGATTTTGGAGCAAGCAATCCTGTTGGGAGTGTTGTCTCGAATGTGAGTAAAGGTTGGGCATGTTTGCTAGTCTACCTTGCCCCGAAGCACAAAGGTTGACACACAGGAACTTTCCAATTATCTAGCAATGGTACTGTTCCTTTACCCTCTCTTCGTTTTTGAGAAAGTAGTCATGTTGGGAGTCTGGCTCTCGAGATTCGGAGGACGGTGCCTCTTCGATTTTGGAGCAAGCAATTTTGTTGGGAGTGTTTTCTCGAATGTGAGTAAAGGTTGGGCATGTTTGCTAGTCTACCTTGCCACGAAGCAGAGAGGTTGACACACAGGAACTTTCCAATTATCCAGCAATGGTACTGTTCCTTTACCCTTGTGGGTAATAATATGGTAGCTAGACCTTCAAAATTTATGTGTCTAAACTTTGTTAGTGCTGTTTCTTTGCTATTCTTTTACCTTTCTTGGTCAGAGCGATGTAGTGGGAGCTGCAAGCTTCACGTGCTCAACTTTGGCAGAGAACTTTGGCAAAGTTATCTGTGGTACCCATGAGCTATTGTTGCGTGTGGGAAGTGGGTGATTGAACAGTAAGATTCATGTGCTTTCTACTTCACCAGAAGTCTTCGACAGAATGCCCATAATTTCTGCAAAGCTGAGTGTGCGTGTGACAGGTGCTGACAAGGCTAGAATAGTAGGTGCCTCTTCGATTTCTGAGATCGGCCCTCGTGGTCTCTGACCAGCCCAGCTTTTGAGAAAGCGAGCGCCTCTTCGATTGATTTGGAGAACGATGCCTTATCGATTTTTGAGAAAGTAATCATGCTGGGGCTCTGGCTCTTGAAGATTCGGGGAGCAGTGTCTCTTCGATTTTTGAGAAAGTAATCATGTTGGGAGTCTGGCTCTCGAGATTCGGAGGGCGGTGCCTCTTCGATTTTGGAGCAAGCAATCTTGTTGGGAGTGTTTTCTCGAATGTGAGTAAAGGTTGGGCATGTTTGCTAGTCTACCTTGCCACGAAGCACAGAGGTTGACACACAGGGACTTTCCAATTATCCAGCAATGGTACTGTTCCTTTACCCTCTCTTCGATTTTTAAGAAAGTAGTCATGTTGGGAGTCTGGCTCTCGAGATTCGGAGGACGGTGCCTCTTCGATTTTGGAGCAAGCAATCTTATTGGGAGTGTTTTCTCGAATGTGAGTAAAGGTTGGGCATGTTTGCTAGTCTACCTTGCCACGAAGCACAGAGGTTGACACACAGGGACTTTCCAATTATCCAGCAGTGGTACTGTTCCTTTACCCTTGTGGGTAATAATATGGTAGCTAGACCTTCAAAATTTATGGGTCTAAACTTTGTTAGTGCTGTTTCTTTGCTATTCTTTTACCCTTCTTGGTCAGAGCGATGTAGTGGGAGCTGCAAGCTTCACGTGCTCAACTTTGGCAGAGAACTTTGGCAAAGTTATCTGTGGTACCCATGAGCTATTGTTGCGTGTGGGAAGTGGGTGATTGAACAGTAAGATTCATGAGTTTTCTACTTCCCCAGAAGTCTTCGACAGAATGCCCATAATTTCTGCAAAGCTGAGTGTGCGTGTGACAGGTGCTGACAAGGTTGGAAAAGTAGGTGCCTCTTCGATTTCTGAGATCGGCCATCGTGGTCTCTGGGGAGCCCAGCTTTTGAGAAAGCGAGCGCCTCTTCGATTTCTGAGATCGACCTTCGTGGTCTTAGAGCAGCCCAACTTTTGAGAAAGCAAACGCCTTTTCGATTTCTGAGATCAACCCTCGTGATCTCTAAGCAGCCCAGCTTTTGAGAAAGCAAACGCCTCTTCGATTTCTGAGCAGGCGCCTCTTCGATTTCTGAAGCTCCGTCGAGTGCAGATTTTTATAGGGGCTGGCATTAAGTTCCAAAGCACACTTGAATCTCCACCAGTAGAAGCTTCATTCTTGCACTTCTAAGATCTTGATTTGTCCGACCTCTTCTCTCTTCAACACCTTTGAAAATGTCTGGCCCCTCCGACCGTCGTTTTGACTTGAACCTTGTTGAAGAGGCAGCCCCGCCTTCTCCAGACAACATATGGCGCCCATCCTTCGTCTCCCCTACTGGTCCTCTTACCGTTGGGGATTCCGTGATGAAGAATGATATGACCGCTGCGGTGGTGGCCAGGAACCTTCTCACCCCCAAAGATAACAGACTACTTTCCAAACGGTCTGATGAGTTAGCTGTTAAGGATTCGCTGGCTCTCAGTGTTCAGTGTGCAGGTTCTGTGTCTAATATGGCCCAACGCCTATTTGCTCGAACCCGCCAAGTTGAATCATTGGCGGCTGAAGTGATGAGTCTCAAACAGGAGATTAGAGGGCTCAAGCATGAGAATAAACAGTTGCACCGGCTCGCACATGACTATGCTACAAACATGAAGAGGAAGCTTGACCAGATGAAGGAAACTGATGGTCATGTTTTACTTGATCATCAGAGATTTGTGGGTTTGTTCCAAAGGCATTTATTGCCTTCGTCTTCTGGGGCTGTACCGCATAATGAAGCTCCGAATGATCAACCTCTGATGCCTCCTCCTTCTAGGGTTCTGTCCAGTACTGAGGCTCCAAATGATCCCCCTCCGGTGCCTTCTCTTTCTGGGGCTCTACCGACTGCTGAGACTTCTCCTAAGCAACCTTTGTGAAGGCTCCCTCTTTTGTGTTTATTTTGACTCATGTATATGTACATATTTGGAGCTTATCGGGGATATCAATAAATAAGCTTTCCTTCATTTCAACGTATTGTGTTAAATACACCAAAGCCTTCTTCGCTAAGTTCTTTGAATTTTCTTTTGTTGAAGCTTGTATGTTGAAGCTTTCTGAGTGGAGCATGTAGGTTGGGGTAGTGTTCCCTTAATTTCCCGAGTGAGGAAAACTTCTCGGTTGGAGACTTGGAAAATCCAAGTCACTGAGTGGGATCGGCTATATGAATCTTAGAACGCCATTGTGCTCGATCCTGAGTCATGTCCTTCGTTAGATCCAAGTACTCTAAGTCTTTTCTTAGAGTCTCTTCCAAAGTTTTCCTAGGTCTTCCTCTACCCCTTCGGCCTTGAACCTCTGTCCCATAGTCGCATCTTCTAATCGGAGCGTCAGTAGGCCTTCTTTGCACATGTCCAAACCACCGTAACCGATTTTCTCTCATCTTTCCTTCAATTTCGGCTACTCCTACTTTACCCCGGATATCCTCATTCCTAATCTTATCATTTCTCGTGTGCCCACACATCCAACGAAGCATCCTCATCTCCGCTACACCCATTTTGTGTACGTGTTGATGTTTCACCGCCCAACATTCTGTGCCATACAGCATCGCCGGCCTTATTGCCGTCCTATAAAATTTTCCCTTGAGCTTCAGTGGCATACGGCGGTCACACAACACGCCGGATGCACTCTTCCACTTCATCCATCCAGCTTGTATTCTGTGGTTGAGATCTCCATCTAATTCTCCGTTCTTTTGCAAGATAGATCCTAGGTAACGAAAACGGTCGCTCTTTGGTATTTCTTGATCTCCGATCCTCACCCCTAACTCGTTTTGGCCTCCATTTGCACTGAATCAATTACATAAGAAACAGAAGAAAAAAATGTAGAGATGCAAATTTAAGTAGTTGTGCGTAATTGAGAATTTGCACATTCGATGGCAATTGTTTCTCACTAAATAGCCTGAATGTTATCTATTTTAGTTGGTCAATTTCTCTTTCACTCACGAGTGACTTATTTCACGCTGAATAAGATAGAGATTTGTTAAGTTTCATTCAATCAAGGCCCCAACAACTAATAATGATTTAGTTTGGGCTTTTTCATCCCTATGGTACCTTATAGGTTCCTCCTTGGGCCTGACAAATTTGTAACTAATGGAACCACAAATTGAGGCCTACGTCCTTTCCAAGTAACAATCCAATGGGAGACTATTTTTCTTGGATCGGAAATCCAATTGCAAGGACTACAATCTTGTACAAAATCAAATTAAAAAGTAAGAATCCCTATACAACATTAAAGAAAATCCTATTGTTTTCCATACGTACCCTCTCATTGGCTCCGAAAAAAACTTGCCAAATATATTCTGATTCCTATACCCAATGGGTTACTTGAAACTGAAGTAAACAGCCCAGAAACCCTAACTTTTAGGTCCTTTTTAACCCTCTTGTTCTTTTTCCTTCCTATATCCCAAACATTAACAACTTTTGAAAATCTTCAAACAATCGGCTAAGAAATTTGTTTTCTTTTGCTCTCTAGAAGTTAAGAAAACTATGATGTTGGGAGAACCACAACTACAAGGAATTCAAGGCTTGCTCTATGGAAACTATGCCCCTCCTGATCTCCCACCAGTCCCAAGTCTACGACCCTTGATTCAAGTTCATAGCAAGCCTTTTGAGAAACAACTGACAAGTAGTGATGTGAGGGATGACCAATCTAGGCTCTCGATGAGCAAAGAAGATGTCGAAAATCACATCTTCCCATTGTTGAAGGACGGCGAAGACCCTAACCAAGGCGTTCATGTCACAATTTATGACATGGATGGTAAAGAGTACCCCATGGTGTTCAAAACTTGGATGTCCAAGATTAATGTCCTCACTGGAGGCTGGAACAGTTTTCGTCAGGATCGCGGGTTGGTTGAGAAGATTGATTTTGTGACAGTGTGGGTTTTTCGGAATGTGTTGAATGGGAGCCTTTGCTTCGCCATCAATTCAAGAAGGTTTCCGGCAGTGTCCGAAGCCATCAAGAGAAGAAAAAGGCAGTACTGAGACAGCGGACCGCCGTTACAAGGTCTGTATAAATGTTGTCCTTATGAAGGTTTATTTTAGGGGTTTTTGTTGATATTTCTGATTCTGGCATAAGGTCCAATTATTAGGGTTCTTATGATGTTTAGGCATGCAAATGTCCAATTATTGGTTCAAGGAAGGAAAAACAAATATATATTAATTGCTTTGGATTTCTTTGTGTTATTGTTTTATGTTGGTAGTTTCTTCTAGTTCGGTCCAAATCATTGGGGTTGCTTTTTCCAATAAACGTTAATTATATTTTTCAATGTTACTTGTACCAGTAACCAGTTTATGGATGAGTTCTCTTGGAATAGTCGATATGGCCATGAACTTACGTGCGTATGACTTCGTTTCTCAATGAATTCGTGTAGCTGAAGATAGATCAGCCTTATAAAAACCTTATATCTTATGAGAAGGTTTTACTCTATGAAAATGCTCTTTAAGAGAACTTTAATTTTAGCCGATGGTAACCAAGAAACTACCAATTTAGCCTGGTGGGTCAGGAATGCTAGACTTATCAATTTATCTAGTTAACTGATGGGGCTCATGCAGCCCATGTCGAATTTAATCATATTAATGTTCTAATTGGTCGTGCCGATAAATCAAAGGATGTGTTTATTAAGTAATGGAAAATGCCAGAGAGATGGTAGACGATAGTATGTATTACTTGGTCATACCCCTATTACTATAATTTTTCAATGTGGTTTACCAAATATAATCCCCTTACCATTACCCAAAATGTAACGCCTCCCATCAGGTACTAAAATTTTATAAGATTTTATGCGATTTGGAAGTTTCACATCAATTATGTACACACAGAACCACCATACACCATATGAAAGAAACTTCCGTGCCGGTGCGACTGCTTACCCTTCTTCCTATCCGTCGTGTAATTGAGAGATAGGAAGGGTACGACAGTAACATCGGGTAGGGACATATTTTTCCTTTGTATAGACTAAAAAAAGCAGCAATAACCCTGAACATCATTCCAGCCATACTCCTCGAGAAGTACAATCTTATGGAAAATGTAATATTACTTGATCTAATTTTCACACGACTTTAAACAAAATTCAGAAATGTAGCAGCATACATAACCAAAAGGTCAAGATCGTACAATGTCAAATAATTTAATCTATAAATTTATCAGTTATAAAATATCTTACGATGCAAAAAAGGAAAAAAATTCTGTGCCGCAAAGAATTTATCAAACCGATGAGCTCCGCGCATGGAGAGCTTCTTGCAGGCAGTTGGCTGCACCGTCGTAATTTAAGAATCCCATAAACCAGAACTCATGGTTATCGACGGAGATAACCTGAATGTACTTTTCAGCAGGATTGGATCTACTTGATGAAGGATTAACTGCTTTAAGCTGATGTAACGGGATAACCACCTATTAATATTCGAGAGTAATGGGAAATTAGTTCAAATAACAGATAAAAACTCGTTAACCAAGGACAAACAAAAACTCAGAATTAGAACGTAATATCTTCTGAAAACACCAAGTCACCAAAACTATTATGTAAAAGAATAGGATAAACAAGTATAAAGTCTAATAGACCACATATCATCGAGATAAAATAAACAAAACATTTCTACAAGATAGCATTAACACTCCTGAAATTAACCCCACTCCCTAGTTTCCTTCTGCCAATGCAATCTGCAAAGTTGTTCCTCGTCTTGTTGTTCCTCGTCTTTCTTTTCACGAATCATAACACAACACAACACATATAAAAGTACAAACATGATATGACTACAGAAATACTACCACCAGCAGTTGTGCGACTCAGCATATTTTATAGGGTAAACTATCATTTGATCCCTTGAACTATTACTCTAGTTGAAATTGACCCCCTAAACTATTTTTTTGGTAAATTAACCCCCTGAACTTTTTGAAATCAGCCAATTAACCCCTTATCAGTAGATTCCCTCCACTATTTCGTCAAATTCAAAGGAAAATTAGTCTTTCGTTCATCAGTTCTTTCTTGTCAACTATAACCACCAATGAGACTATGACATGTGAAAACAAAATAATGTGTAATAATAATGTGAGATGGTCTGTCATGTAAACATTTTGTTTTTTTATGTTTTCTTATTATGCTATATGTTTTTAAATTATTCTCTGTCCATGTGTCAAAATTTTATTGGTGGTCATAGCTGACAAGTAACAATTGATGATGAAATGACTAATTTGCCCTTGAATTTGATGGAATTGATTCCGCAATCTAACGGCAAGGGGTTAATTGACTGATTTTAAATAGTTTAGGGGTTAATTTACCAAAAAAAAAATAGTTTAGGGGGTTAATTTCAACTGGGGCGATAATTCAGGGGATCAAACCGCAATTTACCCTATTTTATCACACCTTCATCATAAAAGGGAGAACATAAGAAAACAGAGCATAATTATTTACTATAGCCTCCCCCGATATATTGAAACATCAATCCTACCTGCAACGTGGTAATTATTTATAGGTGAATTCACTTGCTAATCTAGCCAAAACCTTCAACAATGTTGAAATAATGAAGATCACAAGTTCACTGAAGATGACAAAGAACAAAAGTACAGAACCAAACTATCAAACCCGAAATTCTATAACACAAATCATGTTGAAGATTTAAGTGTCTAACTTGCAAACAAAAAAATGCTGCTCATCCATTGGGATCTAGCATGTTATTCTTATGCATGCCCCTCGAGACAAACTTCCTTTTGAACATCCATTCCAGATTCTATTGTCCTCATTGTTTGAGGTCAAATAACAAAAAAGGTTAATGTGAGGCTAAACAATCTCATAAACAAGCTCACTTGAAGATTGAAAATCATGAACATTTTTTTTCCTAACAAGCCAATACTCAGCTCGGCACTTGCCCAACTCTATGCAACATCTATTTCTTTTTTAGTAAGAGTCTTGAAGACTTTCTGTAAACAAAGTTGAAATGGACTAGAAATACTTGCAGAACAGAGGTTCACAAGCTCCAATAGAATTACACCAGAACAAAAGTTATATAGTCCTATCATTGTCAAATCTATGTTCCTTCACTACTTAGACAAAAAGTCACAGTCAAATTAGAACACAACAGTGTATTTCCCCAAGATGGCTAGTTGCACGATTTTCTAATACGAAAAACTATCAATATTTTCTAATTTAAAACACTACAAATTACTCAATAATGCATCCCTCAACATAGTTGCTAGTTAAATGAAATCCCATAATTGAAAAAACTTCAAACGACACAATAGTAAGGCATGTGCAAACTTACCTTGTAATAGCTCCATTCAGTTTGGCTCTCAGCTTTGTATGAAATGGGATTATCACTACAATAGGCAAGTTTTGCAGTAGAAACATATAAAACTCCCATGACTGGACCAGCTGATGTGGACAAGTAGCATGCAAATGAATTTTGAAGTTGCTCATCGGGAGTTGTCTCAAAAGTTGATCGAAAGATCTTCTCGTAACCACCTTCTGCAAGGACCTTTGTTCCTTGTGCAATTCTTCCCATGGCAGCGTCAGCGAAACTGGGGCTTGTTTTTACTAGCTTGAAAGAAAACGGGATGATTATTGACTTCATCCATCACAATCAATGCTTAGGATCAACAAAATGCACAAACTAAATTCTAAAACATAGAAAGTGGTAAGATAAACAGAGAAAAACAAATTGGGGAGATCAAGTAGATTGCAATCCCATTTTCTCTCACGAAAGTAGACATTTTTCTGGGCATTCAGTGTGAACAAAACAAAAGCATTCGATGGGATTAAGTTCAAACGGTTAGAAAAACTAGAGGTTGGTACTAAAAACCATAATGTACTTAACAACTTTCAAGCACCTCGCTAAGCGTTTTATAAGAATTTTGGCTAATCTTCCTCCCAAATTTTAACTTTTGATTCTCATGTCAAACAAAAGATCTACCAAATACAATTAGAACACACACACCTGTACTTAATCCGAATAACCAGCAACGAGTAAGGCGTCAAAAAATTGAAATGTGAACCCCTAAATAAATCTGTAAGAAATCAATGATAGTAATCCACCAAAACCATTAAATGGCAATTAACAAAACAACCAACTACGCCGATTCGAACCTAATCTTAATACAATTCCCATGATTTCGAAATATATATACATTCAAATTAATTGATATATAGTAAATCAGCAGAGATCAACAAGAAAAAGAAGAAACAAAAAACAAGCAGAAACTCACAGTGCTGCCACGTGTTTCCAGCGAGATCCTCCGCCTTCTTAGTAGCCTCCCCCACCGACTTCCTCCATCTCCCAAACACGTTCCGTACAGTGTCCACCGAATCTAACCATGCACGCATACACATCAAATACTAATACACAATCTTCAAATCTATATACGAATGAAAATACATATAAAAATACGTATGAAAATACGGAAGCACGGATACTGACCTTTGAATGAGAAAGATTGTGAGAGCATAGGGGAGGGAGCCACGTAGGGATTGGATCCCTGATGGGAAGAATGATCCGACGCAGCGGCGGTATTGTGGGACTCCGACACCAATTCCGGGCTCCAATGAACCGATTTCTTCGACCCCGAACCCGTGGGGGTGGAGACCGCCTCCGTCGAAGTCGGTTGAGCCTGAGCCTGCGAGGCCGTCACGAAGCTCGCCCAGTTCCTATCCCCGTTCGGAGCTTGGGCTGCGGCTTTCGGGTTCGGATCCTGGGCGGCCGTAGTGTGCGTTTTGGCGTCGGCCTCGGTGGTGGGCTTGGGCGGATCCATTGTTCTACAAGATTCCGGTGCGGAAGCTGGATCGAATTGGCGCGTGATGATCTGTTATCTGTGTGTGTGTGTGTGATTATTTTGATTTTAATTTATTTTTGTGTTTATCTGGAATTTGTAAATTCGAGGGTTGACAGGGAAGAAATGGGATCATTGGAGGGACGCGTTTAGCGGTAAGGACGGTATACTTTGATACCGAGACTCTCGTTTTGGGACTTCGGACCCACCGTTGACGGGAAGGCTCTTCATATTCCCTCTCTGAACTTCCACGTGTTTTTAAATTTTCTGTAAATGTAAGTTTATTGAAGAAAGTTTCTTCAAATTTAACTCAATTAGACTTACATCTGTTCACAAAAGAAACATTCTTCTCTACTGAATTTTATAATCATTGGAGTTATAGAAATGATTCAATGAACATAAAAAAAAAAAAAAAAACCCTAAATGTTCAATTTATTTTATACTGTACAAATTCATTTATGTATGCATTCCTCAAAAACATAAAATACTCTACTCTATTTCATATTTCACAAATTGGGAGTAATTGAAAAAGCCAAACCTAATACAGTACAAGCGAGAGAAATCCCATCCCTCTCTTTCCTTTTTTACGCCCCCACGTCGCCACACCGGAGGGACATGGGGACGTAAAAAAGGGGATCCTATCAACTTGGGGGTAAAATTTAAATTTTAGCTTCTAAATTTATCCCAACTTACTTTAACTCTTGAGCCAAAAATGAGTTTTGGGCTAAAATTTATTTTTTTGGCAAATTCCGGCCAAGATTTAAAGTTAGTGGGCTTGCCCACTATTGGGCGTGGACGCACCCTGGAAGGAGACACATGCATAGCACAGATGCGCCCAACGCCCTTAAAGCACGAGACGCTGACAGCGTGGGGGTCTCACGCACGTGGGTGTGTCAGCCAACATTATGAGCCCAACAACTATTTCTTTCATCAAACGGTGGGGAGCAACGGACCGTTGGATGGAACCAACGGTCCAGATTCAAATTTCGTTAATTTTTAGTTTTATATTTATAAATTCATTAAATCTAATGCATGAGATATAATGTGATCAAATCCAATGAAAAAAAAACATTTAACGGCCTAAATTTAAATCCAACAGCTAAAATAATTAAAAAATATATTTATATAAAAATTCACCCAACAACTCTATAAAAGTTGTGGCCAATTTATGTGACAATGGTTAGAGAGGTGTGGCAAGAGAGAGAGTGTGTGGAGAAGTATGTGATATTCGATGGTGTGTTATTCTCTCTACACAATGCCTTTATTTATAATAATAAGGAAGAGAAGAATCCTTGTCCATTAAGGAAATACAGTCCTAATAGGAAGAGAATAACTAGTAATCAAATCTATCTAGGATTTACACAATCACACTTTAATATAATATCTATAACTGTGAAATCCTGTCCCCGGATTTCACTGCAAAATTACATATTTCATATTCGTATACGTAGTCTCAACGCATTTATATTTACGACGTATAATTTTTTCGATTAATAAAAAGATGAAAACATCCTTAATGGACTAAACATGATTCTTCGAGATAGTATTTGATCCTACATATTTTTCCACCTTTCATGGCATATTCATATAGTACGTCTCAATATGAAAACGTGGCGCAAACGGAATTTGATTCGGATTTATAATGAAGATTTTACGAACCTTTGAACGTCGAGGGCAAATTGGTAATTTGACATTTGGAACATATGTGGCTTTGTTTTGGGTGCCACGTGGGACCAAGGGAGGAGTCCCCAATCTTCTGGAATGATCTCCTTCTCCTTTTATCCCTCGGGATTCTTCTATTCCACCTTACTCACGAACTCTCTCTTCCTCCCGTGAACACCGCACCACGTCCACCTCTCAAATTTTGGCATTTTGATTACTAGAATCACCACAACTTTTCTCTCCTCACCACAACAAACCGAGTCTTGGGTTTTAATTTGTGAAGATTGAGCAAAAATCTGAGAAGAACTGATTTTCAAAAACACTGTTTTGAGCCGTGAGTTTCCCGACGTTTTTCTCGTTGATTTTGACCAAGAAATCAGGCAAGTTACCCAGTTTTTCGCCTGATCAGTCGACTTTCAAGCCATTTTTCGGTCACCTTTGGCCACCATTTGACTTCCAAATAGGCAACGATCATTTGTGATGCCTTGATATTTGTGCTATAGAGTCATAACATAGACTCCATGTGAGTAACTTTAATATATGTGTTAGTGGTTATTGCCCTGAAAAACGTGCTCGTATACTTTATGGATACAACATGGTTTTATAAATGTGTTGTATAATAAATTGTTACTTTTAAATTATCCCATTGATCTGTTTTATGAAATGTGATTTGAAATGCATATTTGAGATATGATTTGAATCGCATGTTTAGGATTATGTGATGAAATGTGAAGGCTAGTAGTAGACTGTTAACCCATTTTCATGGGGAGTTGTTGCTTCGAAACTAGTTTCATATCTTGTTTCATTGTGCCATTTCTCACTTTGTTGAGACGTTCTAAATTGAGTAACTTGTGTTTTGTCTTGTTACTTTGAGCCTTGTCAGTTATGTTTCTTGGACTCTACTAAATTTCGTTGAGTGGTCCAGAACTGGGTTTCACTGGGGTTTCGTTGAGTGGTCTGGTCCCTGTTTCGTTTGGATTCTGTTGAGTGGTTTGGAATCTCTTGTACTTTGCGATTCCGTTGAGTGGCCCATAATCGTATCTTGCTTTGGATTTCGTTGAGTGGTCCAAAATCCCTTGTACTTCGCGATTCCGTTGAGTGGTTCGGAATCCTTTCTACTCCGTGATTTTGTTTAGTGGTCTAGAATCCTGCTTTGTATTTTGGTTCCATTGAGTAGTTCGGAATTTGATGTTGTTGGATTTCGTTGAATGATATGAAATCACATTCATTGACTTCATTAATTTGTTGATACTTGGAATTGTAAGCTTTAGTCGAACTTGTCGCTCTAGCCTTACTTTTTAGTGTATTGTATGAATTATAGATTATGATCTTTGTGGTTTATTTTACAAAGTTGATGGATGTCTGTGTGACTCCTTTGGGATTTCTGTGGTTTGTTTATGATTTTATAAAGAATGAATTGATATTTGATGTTTATAAATTATGATCGATAGATAGGTTTTAATATTATCACATACGTCAAATTATTGATACTCACACGAGCTTCGCAGCTTATTCGGGTTATTGTATGCCCAGTGCACCATTCCCACAGTTTAGGCGGCGATTGTGCAAGTTTTAATTGATATGAGAAGCTTTAGGGTAGCATTCAGAATTCAAAGCTTGGAGTGTTAGGTTACTGTTATGTCTTACCTTGTACTTTTCCTCATATTTCATTGGACTTTCTTTTGGGAACCTACATGCATGTCTTGGCCCTGTGTCAATATTGTAAATTTTAGTTTAGTAATTTAGTTTGCATTTCCCTGGCACCCTCTAAGTTGATCGTCGCATGTCGATCCTAGATGTATGTCTGGATTGGGGCTTAATAATAACACTCTCCCTTGAGTGTGTAAATACTCAAGTAGATTCGTCATCAAATATAGTAGAGGAAGTCGACTCATTGGCATTGATTTTGGGAACAAGCTAGTCTTAGACAAAGGAACCTGCATATGGAACTAAATCTCACAAAAACCCCAATAACTATGATAAAACCAGAGGCGGGACAAAAATCCATAGTCTAAGAAAAAGTACTTGAGAAAGTGCAAAGTCAAATGAAACGTCTACAGGACGTACATTAGGAATATGACCAACCCAGGATGGGTGCCTAATCAAAACTTCGTTAGATAGCAAAAATCGAAAGGGGAAAATGCTCATAATTGTAGGAAAAAAAAGTATATTAAGATCAAGCAAGTATACTTAAGGATACTCCCCTTGAGTTTGACATAATTCCAAAGAGAACTAACAATGCTACAACTCAGAAATTTTATGCATACCTATTCTTTGAACAAGCTTTTGAAACATCGTCTTCGGCAATGATTTGGTGAAGAGGTTGGCCAAGTTGTCTTGGAAATGGATTTGCTTGACTTCAATCTTCTGATGCTCTTGTTGCTGATGTGAGAAGAAAAACTTCGGCGCAATATGCTTGGTGTTGTCTCTTTTGATGAATCCCTTATTCAGCTGTTCAATACATGCTGCTTATCTTCATAGATCATTGTAGGAACATCAACGATGGGAAGAAAATCTCAAGTGCTTCGAATGTAACCCACAACTGCTCTCAGCTAGAAACATTCCTGAGTAGCTTCATGCAAGGCGAGTATTTTAGCGTGGTTCGAAGCAATGGCAGCTAAGGTCTATTTGGTTGACCTTCAAGATATTACGATGCCTCCAATGGTAATGGTAGCCCATTTCAGAGTGCGTTTTATGTGGGTCAAATAAGTATCTTGTGTCAGCATAACCAACAAGGCGGGAATCGACTTGAGAACTGAGAGGGATTGTGGAACTTTTCAAGGATTTGTAGGGATTGAACAAACCCAAATCCAACTTACCTTTAAGGTAGTAGAAGATGTCTTTAATTCCAGTTTAGTGTTTGTGTGTCAGTGCATTACTATATCTTGCTAAAAAATTAACAGCGAAGGAGATGTCAGGTCTAGTCCACTGAGTTAATACAATAAAGTGCCTATCACACTTAGATAAGGAACTTCGGGTTCCAAAATCTCTTCTTTATCCACATTCGAACGAAAGGGATCTCATTTTGCATCTAGTGATCGAACGACCAAAAGAGTACTCGAAGGCTACACTTTATCCTTATTAAAACAGTGTAACACCTTCTAGGTGTAGTTCAATTGATGTACTAGGATTCCATACGAACAATGCTCTATCTCAAGGCCAAGATAGTATCGAGTTTTCACAAGATCTTTCATCTCAAATTCCGACTTCAGTTGCGTAGCAATTTGCTCAAGCTCTTCAGGAGTCCCAATGAGATTCATGTCGTTGACATAAACTTAAACAATTATAAAATTGGAATGTGACTTCTTAATGAACACACAAGGCATAGTTTGTTGTTCACATACCCCTGATTATCAAATATTCACTCAGACGATTATACCACATCCCCCGGGATTGCTTAAATCTGTAAAGTGAACACTTCAGCCGAATGGAGAGCTTGTTCCGTGGTCTAAAACCATTTGAACCAGCCAATGTAAGTCATTCGAGAACTTTCTTATATATTTCCATATCTAGATCCCCATAGAGATACGTGGTTACCACATCCATAAGTTGCATATCCAGTTTTTTTAAACTACCAAACTGATAAGGTATGAAAAAGTAATCACATCCATAACGGATGAATAAGTTTCACCATAGTCAATCCCAAGGCATTGAGAGAAGCCTTGCATAACAAGACGAGCTTTGTAATGCACAATTTCATTTTTCTCATAACAACTCTTAATGATAACCCAGTTGTATCCAACGGGCTTCACATGTAGAAGAATAAGCGCTACATGCCTAAACACCTTACGTTTTGCAAACGAAACGAGTTCGACTTGGATCGCTTGTTTCTAGTTTGACCAATCAGTGCTACATCGACATTCATCAATGGAATGAGGGTTCAATGTCATCGTTTAGTATGATCTCAATAGCTATTGCTGATAGGAGCATATTTATACAACTTAGTTAGCTTGTTTCTTGGCATTTACTTAGTTTAATTCTAGTTATTTTAGTACTTTAAGCTATTTTCGTGTGTTTGTAGGTTTAAATAACAAAGTTGGCAACAAAGTGCTATTTGGAGCATTTTTGGGCCAAGATTGGATAGTGCAAGCATGGAGACATGAGGATGGACGTTTTTGAAGATTAGAAAGCTAGAAATCAGCATGTGTGTGTGCAAGTGTGTTGACCTATAACTACAAACATCCATCCACTACACTCATTACATCCACTCATTACCACAACACTCATCCACTACACCTATTACATCTACTTATTACCAAACATCCATCCACTACACCCATTACATCCACTCATTACCAAACACTCACCCACTACACCCATTACATCCAATCATTACCACAACACTCACCCACTACACCTATTACATCCACTCATTACCACAACATACACCACTACCACCTTAATTAGATGGTGGTCCTCTCCCAAGCCTATAAATACATCGACCCTTCACCATAACAATGGGGGAGATCCATCCAAAGACACATTCACATGGATAGTTTAGGGAGAAGGGAGGAAGACACATTCTGCCGCAAAGTAGAGTCTTTTCTTTTTAACCATTCTACACATTCCCACAACAAAAAAACAATTCCATGTACCTTCATTTCCCTTTCCTTGCTGTGACCTCCATCCAACCTAAACACATTCAGCCATTCCCTTCCATATATCCATACGCATCCATCAAACCATACCTTGTGCCGCAACAAAGAGAAGAAGGAGGACCCTTGGACGTGCTTACCATTCAAGTTGGATTGTTGGAGCGTTTTTAGGTGTTTTCATTCTTTTGTTTTCAATGTCTAAATTTGTTTATCTTTGCTTTGTGAGTATGAGGAACTAAACCCCTCTTAGCTAGGGGGAATTCGAAACCATGTTCATGCTTGCAATATGATTTGATTACTTTTAGTTGTGATTCAATTTATTTATCCATTTGAATTAAAACTGATTTGTGTGTGTTGGTTGAGAGTGCACGCTTAAGTTTCATGCATAAATCTGATGCTAGGATATAAGGGAGTTTCACCTAATTGTTATGAACTTATATTCACAAGTAGTGAAGGTTGCTCGTCACAATCGTGTTAAGTAAATTCTTGGCATAAGTTTCATGCAATTCATAGTTACAAGTGTTTCGTCAATGCTTATGATTTTCATAGAACTTAATGATTCTTGCTTGTATCTCTATTATGCAATTCATGTAGGGAAATTGTGGGGAATGCTTTGGGTTGTTGTATGCAATCATCCAATTCAATGAAATTAGGAAAATCTAAGGGTTAATTAGTGCAATTCACAGTTAATCTAGGGCATTGAGAATTCATGGTTGATTGAAAAGCAACTGGACATCGTTTTGTTTGCAAGTGTGTCATGTGTGGAGAAGAACCTCCTAGCTAACCTATCATCCATAGTTTTACCCAAATTCGTGCAGATTTCATTAGTTCTTTAATTTAATTGTTTTGTTTTCAATTTCGTCAAAACCAAACCCCCCCTTTACCTTGTTGAGTCATATTAGTTAGAAACTGATTTAGTTTGTGTTTTTAAGTGTTTCGAACCAAGTTAAAACCAAAAATTCGACCAAAAGTGTGTTTAGAGTCCAAATCTGCTCAGTTTGTGTTTTTAGGCAGATTTGGGCGTTTTTAGCTTGTTTTGAGTCTTTTGAGTTTGTTTTGAGTTATTTGATTCTAGTTTAGTGTTTTTAACTTTGTTTTTATGTTCTTAAATCAGTTTAGAGGTTATTAAAAAACCCTCATAATCCCCGATCCAGAACGATCTCTACTTACATTCTTTACTACAATTGATACAAGAGGGTTTACTTTGTGTGTTAAGTAAATTTTCGCATCAATTGCATATGCTAATGCATCATCGACTATCGTCTCATCTCTACACCAAACATCATCCAGCTATCATAGTGGACCAAAATCTAGTGACTCTTAGGAGGAAGATTCGTCATCTCTAGGACGTTTCCATAATCTAGAATTTCCTCATGCGTTGGATATAATGAGTAGGCAATGGTCGGATTCACGGTAGGCTCAACAGCCTCGGATATGGGTTTATTCTTCCAAGGTTGTGAATAGCCACTAATATGAAATCCCATTCTTGGATTTCATTGTTGTAATCTACGTATTGATGCGTAAAATAAGTTAACACACAAAATTAAACCCTCTTTTTATCAAATGTAGTAAAGTATGTAAGTAGGGATCGTTCTAGGCCGGGGATTAGGAGGGATTGCTAAACACTTGAAAACTGACTTAAAAACATAAAAACAAAATTTAAAACACTAAACTAGACTCAAAGAATGCAAAACTATACTTTAAAATACTTAAACAAACATAAAACTCAAAACAGCAACCTAATGACTCAAAACTGCCTAAAAACCACTTTCTGGGCAGTTTTGAGAACCTAACAAGAACTTGGACGAAGTTGGATGAAAACTTGAATCAAAACACTTAGAAACACAAATCAAAACACTTTCTAACTAATCTAAGACTTCAAAATAAAGGGGGATTTGTTTTGGACGAAAATTGAAAACAAAACAGAAACTTTAAAACAAAACAGATTGTAAAACGTTTTTGGATGAAAAGGATGGATAAAAGGCTAGTTAGGAGGTTCTTCTCCACACATGACACACTTGCAAACAAAATGATTTTCAGTTGTTCTTTCAATAAATTATGAAACTCAACACCCCAAGTTAATTAGATACGCTTAAATTAACCTTCAAGTTCTCCTTAAGTTAATGAATTGGATGGAAAAGCGCATACAACAATTCAAAGCATTCCTCAAAGGTTCCTTACATGATGAGCACAATAAAGATACAATCAAGAATCATGAAGCACAATGAGAACTATAAGTGTTGACGAGGCATTCGTTACTATGATGAGCATGAAACTAGTGCCAAGAATTCATTCAACGCGATCGTTTTCAAGCGACCTTCACTACTTGTGATTATAAGATTGTAACTATTAGGTGAAACTCCCTCATAATCTAGCATTATATTCATGCATGAAAACTAAGCGTGCACTCTCAATCAACATACACAAATAAGTTATCAATCAAGTAGATGAACGAATTGAATCCGCAACTTATGAAATAACAACTGAATGTAATCAAATCATATTGCAAGCATGTACATGGTTTCGAATCACCCCCCAACTAAGGGGGTTTAGTTCCTCATTCTTGCAATACAAAGATACATAAAATTAGACATTAAAATCAAAGGAAAGAAAACACCTAAAATGCTCCAACTTGGAAAGCAAGTGCATCAATAGATCTCCCTTCCTCCTTGTTGCGGCATGAAGCTTGTGGACAGATTTTTAGGTGGATTTATGGTGTAGAATGGATGGGGAATGATATGGAGGGGTTTAGGGTGAGTGTGGAAGAGTGTTTGATGGTTGGAAGGTGGTGGAGAACTAGGCAAAGAGGGTGGAAGAAGGTGGAGTGGCTGTTATGTTTTCTAGGCACTAGAATGGTGTTTTTGGGGTGTTTTGCTTCCTAGGGTGTGTATGGACGAATTTCTGTGATAAAATGATGAATATGGGGGATTGTCCTTTGGCCAAGGGGTGTAAACATGTATTTATAGGCCCCAAAAACCTTAGAAAATCAGGTTAGGTTAAGGATGAAATGCATGGCAATTTGTGTGTGTGGTGTGCAATGGTCCAAGGGTGAAAATGAAGTGATGATGCAAAGTGTGAAGGGTAAAATGGAGTGGTCTTGTAGCTAGGGGGCATGAATGATTGTGTACATTGCATAGAGATGGAAAGGGAGGTGAAAATGTGTCAATAAATGGGTCAAAGGTGCAGCAACATGTGGTACACAAGGCATGGGATTCCAAATGTGAATGATGGAGCATCAATTGGTGCATGTAATGGATGTAAATGTTGTCTAAAATCTAATGAGTGAAGGGAACAAGAGGTATCAAGCAATTGAGTGTAATAATTAAATGAATTGAAGCATGAAATTAGAAATTATGTAGGGGACAAGAGTGATCAAGCATGACATGGAATCCAAAGGGAATGCTATGTGGTTTGCATGGCAAGGAATGCAAGTTGGGGTGACAGATTTTTGGGCTGTTTTCTTCATCTTTTTGACCATAATTCTTCATATTCTTGGCCTCTTTAGTTCTCAAATTCGTCCATCAACTTGGCCCATGCATTTGCTATCCATTCCAAGCCCGAAACATGCTCCAAATGCCTCCAAAATGCATCCTCTTGCATACTTTGTACTTAGAGTCTGAAAACACACGAAAATGACTTTAAACATTAAAATAACTAAGGAAACACGACATAAATGCACAAGAACAAGCCAACTAAGTCGCATAAATATGCTCCTATCACGTATTTGTATTATTGAGATTTTATATTATTTTTTGAGAAATTATATTAATTTTGTTGAATTTAAATGTTAATTAAACTATTTACGAAGTTTGGAAATTATTTATTTAAAACTTGTTATCATTTCGAGGTCACAATTTATATCTTTGGATAGAGCTCGATCTCACAAACGCGTAGGCGTAAACCGTTTGTGAAACGGAGTTATAACAAAGAAGTTATTAACGTTTAAAGTCAGGGATATTTTGATAATTTTACTTCCATTTAGAAGGCTCTAGAAAATCTAGAGCAATGAGTTGTGCCACGTGTGTGGCTGTGATGAAAAAATGATGGACGACTGTGATTGAAAGAAAAGAATAGAAAGGAGAAAAGGAAGGAAGAAATTTGGGGGAGGGGGACCAACCAGAGGAAAAAGAAAGGAGGGAAAGGAGAAAAATGGGGGGGGGGGGGAGGGATCGGGTTTGTTTCGACCCGTGTACCCTGGCCACCAAATCAGTCCCTCCGGCCCCTTTTTTTGGTGAAATTTCATCGGGCGAAATATTGAGGAAACACCCCTGATCCATTTTCTTCCTTTTTCACCCATAAATTTAGTGAAATTGGCTTTCATTTCTCTCAGAGCTTGCTGACGGGTTCGTTTGGGGTGTGGCATCAATCGGTCACTTTTGCAGGTACCACCATCAAGTACCACCATCAATCAACTTGTTTTGGTCGCAGGAACAAACCCTAAACATAATTTGGGGCAATGGAACACTAGAAATATCGAATTGAAGTGGAACCATTACTAGGGTGGGTTCCGACAGATTTCAGTGGAATTAAGGCTTTTCCATGCCAAATTAGACTTGGCTGCAGGTATGAAAATTGTTCCCCTCATTTAGATCTAATTGTCTGTAAAATTTGGTAATTTTTGAAAATAGTTGAATTTTTCTGCGAGTCGGGGCGACCAACCGCCACCCACGACGGCGCGTGGCCAGTTGGCCAATGATGTCTTCCTAAGTTCAATTACATGCCTTGGTTCAATAATTGATATCCGTATGACATAATTTGATTTTTTCAACTTAGAAATCTAAATTCAATACATACTTGTATTATTGTCACTCACTCGAGCTTTATAGCATATCTGAGTTCTATTTGGCCGGTGCACCATTTTCATGATGTAGGCACTGATTTTACATATGACAAGTATGGGTAGATTATGAGAAACCGCTTGATATTTTGGTTCCGTTGAGTGGTTCAGAACCCGGTGTTGTTGGATTCCATCCAGTGGTCTGGAATCCTTGCTTTAGCTCATTCCCATAAGGTTAGTCTAGAACCCTAGATTCAAGTGAATGAGAATTACCCACAATAGACCTTGTGAATATAGAATAGATTGACCATGTTAATGCTCATAATTCAAGTAGGAAATTATATTGAGTTCCTTGGTCAAATTTGTGAAATGATATGTTATTACATTCATTGATTAACATAATTAAATGCTCAGATCATGTATCTTTGATTCACGAATTGATTGATTGACGGGATTGTGGAATGACCTTGGTTATGGTTGTTATTGTGGAGCCAAAAAAAATCAAGAGGAGACATGTAGATTTTTGGGTAAAAGGATAAAATTACCCTCGAGGCACATCGGGATTCCTACGTGCGTGCAGTGGACAATCAACCCTCAATCAAGTCAAAGGTGCCCAAAATAGGTAACAAATTCAAAGTAATTTCATCCATCCTCATCTTATATTTTCCACAAGGTAATTATTTCATAACCTTCAAAACATTCCATATATATTGAGTTAATTGGCTAATTAATGGATTTATTCCTAATTAATCCATTAGTTACCAATTAAGTCACCTATTTCACACAAAAATACCGCAAAGGGCCGGCCACTTTTTCTTAAAAGAGGGACCGAGCCATGCTCTATATATTGGACCCCATTTTCTCTAAAAACCTAGGTCCACACTCTTGCAAAACTCCAAAAACTCTCTAAACACTTTTCTCTCTAAATTCTAACTTTGGCATCAGAGGTTCTTCGGCCAAAGCCCCCCCTTCCAAATTTATCATGGGCATGTGAGTCTTTTGGCCTTAACCAAAGGTGTTAAATTTGGATCCACAAATTGATGTTTTCATTGAGAGTTGAATCCCACACTCGTAGAAGACTCTCGCATCCAAGGTTTTCTATTTTCTTGTCCATTTGTAGATTTTTCGTACGTTTTTATTTTTTAGAATTTTTTTATTTCCAAAATTCTTTGATAAAACGTAAAAGAGAAGTACAATGGCTAGAAATTTAGAAAATTCAACAAGTGAAAATTCCAATATTCAAGAGACAGGACTGTGACGATCCACGAGGCTAAATGTGACAATAAGTGGAGCTGCACCACCACCACAAAGCTCCACCATGGCAACCACCGTGATGGCCACCACGGTAGCCATCCGAGGTGAGGTCCATGGTGTCACCACCACGGCCCGAGTCGTGCCATCCAAGGCTCATGACACCAAGGCCACAGCCCAAGCCATGTCACTCTAAGCCCAACGCGAACTCAATGCGTTGCCAAGCAGAGCCCAAGCCTCGCACCCGTGTGTATCACACTCCGAGCAGCCTATACCTGCCGAGAAGCCCATTTTCATTACCTAGCCTAATCTCGCTAAGCAGCCCACTCTTGTGGCCCAGCCTACTCTAGTCGAGCAGCCCACTCTCGTGGCCCTGCCTGCTCCCGCCGAGTAGCCTACTCTAGTGACCCAGCCTACTCTCGTGACCTTCTAAGCATCCCAAATTGATTTAAGATTAGTTTAACCATCCCGGTTCCAAATTTTTGAACCGACGGTCGAACCAAGAGCATTTTCACCACATTTTTCTATGGATTTGAAATTTCCAAACTCAAATCTCGCAGCCGGAGTTTACGACATTTCCACTGCTCAAGGAGATGCATTCCTTCTAAGCTATTCCAACCCAAATGGAGAACAACGCTTGTCTCGACAAGTCATAGAGTTGACGAGCGCTTTTGCACAACAGACGACCTTGGTGAACCAGCTCTTGCAGCGCATCGAGATGCAACGTGACCCAGACGAGGTGTCCTGAAGTAAGACAAGGGTAGACAAAGAACCTCTTTAGCAGTGTCTCGGCAAACAACCATTCAATCAGCCACGAACCGAGCGTTCAGGCAATGTACACTCTAGATTGGGGCCCCAAGATAGCGTATACTCCCGTCTTAGCCCGTAGAGGATCGTGCATTCTCGACTAGGCCCACAGACGAGCATACATTCACGGTTGGGGTCACACTTTGATAGTCAACATGAGCAACCTTCCAAGCGAAATGTTCATTCACGGTTAAGCTCGCAAGGAGCATCCTCTACCTTACATTTGAGTAGGTAGCACGACGGACGGATAGAAGTAGTTACTCAATCAGGCTTAAGTTCAACAGGCAGCATGCAAAGAACTCGCTTGCCTACTAGGAATACACCACATGCATCGTATCCGCGACATAGACGAGGCAAACATATGGAAGAGCAGCCTAGACCAGTAAGTCATGGTTGGGGGCAGCTGAGAGCTCCGTTACCCCAACAAATGCAAATTCAGAAAGAAGTAGAGAAACTCTTGACCAAATGATTCGCAATTTCCAACGCAACGAGGTCACCGACGAGACACTACGTAGAATATGACCAACATAAGCAGGTCACCTTTCAAGGACAAGATTGAGCAGGCAAAGCATCCATGCTAGTTCAGCATGCCATATTTCACATCTTTTAAAGGGGATGAAGACCAGGAGAAGCACTTAAAGCACTACCAAAGTGCAATGATCCTCTATCGAAACAACGATGATCTCATATGCAGGATATTCGCCACCACTCTACAAGGCAAGGAGCAAGATTGGTTCTAAACTTTGCCGCCACAATCCATTCAGAGTTTCGACGAACTTTCTTTGGTTTTCACCAAAGAATATTCATCCTATCACTCGATTAAAAAGAAGTCCGACCATTTGTTCAACGTCAAGAAGAACCCAAAAAAGTCGTTTTGCGACTATATGAAGAGGTTCAAAGCAAAGAAGGCAAGGATAGTCGGATGCAAAGACTCGATAGCTAGAACATCCTTCCAAAAAAGACTTCCAGCAGACCACCCGCTATTTGAAAAATTGATCATGAAAGAAGATCTAACTCTGGCAGAGAAGCATGCATTTTGGGATAAGGCTCGCCAATACACATACAAAGACTTGAAGAAGTACCCGACATCATCTCCTTATTATCCAAATTGGAAGCAGCGGATGACTTATTCGCATTTTCACAATATCTAAAGTAGCAATAAGCTATACCATCATACGAGAAGAGCTGGGGGCCCGACTACCTGTATTTTACAGTTCAAAAGCTCTCTTCGATGCTATTAGAAATTCAAAGGCTAACTTTGGCGATAGTTGTTGTAACCCGGAAGCTCAAGTTTTACCTTCAAATGCATGCAGTCATCCCTATGACGTACTATTCCGCCCAATCCAGACACGCGATGATAAAGGCGTAAGACCCTGGCGAATGCAAAGTTTTTTGACAAACGCACCAACTCGGCCCAAAAAGACACGCCAAGGGCAGACGAACACTGGAATGACACACTCGAAAGTAAGTTTTGTCCTTGTCGCCCTAAAAGATTTTACTTAGGAGCAACATGTACTGGCAGTTCAGCACCATTTTCTGCTACGTGTCACACGGTCCCAGCCAACCCTTGCTCCATAATTTAACTCTAGAGTGGTCCAATACTGGCAGTTGAGCATCTCCTGCTGCGTGTTATATGGCCCAAACTCCCCGGCTTCCTACCACACATTCATGACGCAACAAAGCGACCCAAAAACACCCCAAAGATAGTCGAGCATGCCCAAGTCGCACATGTTCCACCGGATGGAGACTTCTAGCATTTGCATGTCCACGGCGCATCCAACTACAAAGGTTCAAGAGCAGGCGTAGTCCTTGTCATCCAGATGGTTTAATGCCTAGGTTTCAAAGTATATAACAACGAAGCAGAATACGAGACCCTACTAGCAGGCTTCCGAATGGCAAAAGACTTGACAGTGAAAAGCTCGCAATTCATTCTGGTTCCCAGCTAATCATTAGCCAGACTGCTTGAGGCATTTTAGACTTACACCCTCACTCAAGTTCCACAGGCAGACAACATCCACGTGGACACACTAGCTGGCCTAGGCTCCGCCCTTGACCACCAACTTAAATGCTCTATTCCTATGGAGTATCTAGACAAGCCAAGCATAGAGGCAAAGCCAGTAGCCGAGGTGTCACAGGTTAGTACAACTCCAAACTGACAATATTCCATCGTAGACTACCTGGTCAGTGGCATATACCTCATGAAAAGATTAGAGTCTAGGAAGCTCCAAATCAAGGCAACACGCTATTACATGTGGCATTCTCATCCGAAAATCCTACACCGAACCATATCTCCGCTGCCTAACGCCTCCCGATGACTTGAAGGTTTTAAGCTCAATCTACGAAGACGTTTGTAGAAATCACTTTGGAGGTCGATCATTAGCACATAAAACTCTTAACGCAGGTTACTATTGGCCTACCATGCACCAAGATACTAAGGAGTTAGTACAAAAGTACGACCGTTGCCAACGCTACAAGCTAGTACCAGCATTGTCTGCCAGCGAGCTACATATGCAGATGAGTTCTTAACCGCTCATGTAGTGGGCAATCAACCTGGTATGACCTATGCCACCTGCTACCGACTACTTTACCAAATGGATAGGAGCAGAGCCCAAGACGACCACGACTCAAACGGATATAGAACACACCGATTTGGTATCCCTCAGTCCATCATCACCGACAATGGCCAGCAATTCGTAGGCCAAGATGTGGCAAAGTTCTTCCAAAAGTATGGCATCAATCAGCACATGTCCATGCCAAGATATCCTTAAGATGATCCTCGACTACCTCAAGAAATCCCTCACTAACAAGAAGGGAAAATGGCCAGACGAACTCCCCGGATGTTTATAGGCATATCGGACCACCAAAAGACGAGCAACCAGTGAGATTCATTTCTCTTTGGCATTTGGCTTAGAAGCAATATTAACAAGCATTGAGCAGAACAATAAGGAGATGGCCACAAGCTTAGATTTGGCAGAGGAGAAGCGCGAGCAGACCATCACCTGCATCGCAGCCTACCAGTAACAACTTATCTCTAAATACAACAAAAGGGCCAAAATCCGGCAGTTCCAGCTCGAAGATTTAGTCCTAAGAAAAGCTCGAAGATTTAGGGAAGGCTTAAAAAAGATGGATCTCATATGGGAAGGTCCATACAAGATCAGCAGAGTAGGCGGCAAGAGTAATTACACCCTTGCCTCCAAGAAATGACAAAAAGATCGAAAAACAGTGGAGCGCCTATAATCTGAGGAAGTACCATGTGTGACCTCCCGCTACATCATAGCCCGAAAACTTAAGCAGCTCGAGAGACACCACCTTACAAGCCGAGGACTGTCCAGTTGTTATTGATCACTTTCATGCATTTATACCATACATTTCTAAAGTCTTTGTGATGTTTTTATGTTAAAATTGTAGCATTTTACCTTACTTTGTGTTAATGTGCAGTTAAATTTATTTTAGGATCACTTTCAAGAAAAATGGAGAAAAGGAATTAATAAAAACAAATAAGAGAAATGGAAGTGGAGCTTGTCTCCACGGGGTGATGTTTTGAAAGAATCATTGCCTTATTGTTTAAAGCAACATAAAACAGATAAGAAAAAGAGGGAAAGGCACACGGGACAGACTGGCAGACAAAGAAGAGTGGAAGGAAAAGAATAAAAGAATAGAAAAGAATAAGCAGAGAGGACAGAGATGATGGACTGACATAAGGAAATAAAGAAAAGGAAAATAATAAGAAATGGTGGACACGGACAGAAGATGACAGAGAGGGGAGATAAGCACGGCAGAAAATAAAAGGGGGAAAAAGAGGGCAGTGCGGGAAGAAGGCGGTGCGCAGGAAGAAGCAGAAAGGCAGAGGAGAGGAAGTGAGGAGCAGAGAGCAAAAGGAACGGAGAGCTCGTCTTGCAAAAACGAGTGTCTTCTTTCTTTGTTATTTTTTTTATGGATAATTTCTTATGTATTAATACAAGTATGTGTAACTAATTTATTTTGCTAGAGTGAGGCCATGAGCCGCAACATGAATACGTAGATTTATTTTTCAATTGCTTAAGTGTTGTTACATGCTTGCTTTGATATTTTCAATCACTGAATTAAACTATCTATGTACCTTGATGCTTGATCACCATTAGGATGCTTAGAAAAGTTATCGGATGCAATTTTGAACGAATGTCACGTTAAAATTGGTTGTGCTTCTTGTGATTGAGGATTGTACTCTCCTAAGGTAAATATCATGCTCTTAGGGATTACATGGTTTAACAAAAGGATTTTCACCAAGATTAACGAATCACTCATGTTTATATTTAATCCAAATGTCATGGATAAGTTGCATGTAGTGGTATGCGTTTTAGCTTGAATGTCACAAGTAAAACATACACAAGGAAAATCCAACCTTCAAAGCATGTGTGTTTTCAATTATTTAAGCAATTGGAAAAGCTACGTAGGAGTGTTGTTGGTAAAGGTTGAACTCTAGCATATTGTCAATCTATTTTTCTTCAATCATTTATTTTATCTTGAATTTTCTCATTTACTTGTTTTGTTTAGTTGAATCATTATTCCTATAAACCAATTCCCATTTTAGATATTTGTTTAAGTCACATCCAGTAGTATTTAGTTTCATCAAATTAGTTTAGTTCTTAGAGTTAAATAAGTTAAATACATAAAAACTCGTAAATTGTTTATATCAGTCCCTGAGGAGATCGACCTTGCTTGAGCCATTATATACTACAAACACTTGTTCTCTTGCAAGAATTTTCTATGGTTTAACCCTTTGTTTTACAAGTGGTAAAATCGCTATCAGTTATGCAGTTTCTACCTTACAGCTAAGTTCTCATTCATTTCACTTGTTTTTCAATGAGGAATTCAGAAGTAATCACAACTTGGCTCAACCGCATGCTTACAACAACTTATTACTCATGCACTTCAAAAGAAGACCACACCCCTTTTAGGGACTCATCGCAGGAATTGCACACCCCAAAGGACTAACCATGCTCTCCAGTGCGAGAGGGTAAACTAATTGCTCTCAATATGATAGGGTAAACCAATTCCTCGACACCCATATGGGTCAGCTCTCCAAGACAGGAGAATAAACTCTACACTCCGAATATCCAGACGTGGATGAGTCTGGTGGCCCTACTATAACTAGATGAATGATGGCTTGCATCGGGATTCCTAAAAGTAGCCATAATGATCTTTTTCAAGGCTTAGCTAACTGAAGGATTTTGGGTCTCTTGGCCTAATCCGTAGAGAACCAGGCCCTAGAGACGGAGGGGGCACATTACGCAGTACGCCATATAGACGACTGCCCTAAAAATTTAAAGCCGCTATAATGTGCATTAAGGTAGCCTACAGTTTCCAGAAAACTACCTACGGCTTGCCCTTCGAGCAGTAAAGCCATGCTAAACTTATACTTCCGCACATTCTTGTGAAAGGTTAAACAAGCTAGCGTGCATATATGAAGCTTTATCCACAGCAGACATGCTACGTAGTCGATAAGCTTCACCTCTGCCAATCGCGGAACAATTTACACCAAGTCCTAAAGTGTTATAATACTTGCTACGCAACCTACAGAATTGGAGAAAGCCAAGGTTAACAGCCTAGTGGTTACGCAGACTTGTCTGCTTCTGTAAGTAAGGCATCCAGCTGCCAACCCTATGGCTAACAACTTTGCAAAGTTCTACACCAACACCTACGACTGCATAGGCTACACGGGCCTGTCTTCTTATAGAAAAGTAGCACGCTTGCCACTAGTCTATAAAGTCTAAAGGTTAGGGCATGAGCAAAAGAAGCGAAGACGAAGAAAAGCGAATGAAGCATATTTATAAACAACTAGCAAAAGCCAAAGGAGTTCAAGGAAAACAAGAGCTACAAGGAAAAACAAAGAAAATCCTAAAGGTTACCTAGAAGACTACACTTTAGTAGCTTAGATATCCCACGACTACTTGGTCGCCACACTTTCAGCAGCCGCGACACTCTTAACAGCAACATCATCTAACGCTTCAACCCCAGTTGCCTCAACTTGGGCACCAACTTCTCCAACTACTTCACTAATAGAAGCCTCAAAAGTAAAAGCAAGCAAGTTTTCTGTACAAATAGAAAAGTTCTCGAAACCTCGAGCCCATCATTCTCACCCTTCAGCTGCTCATCCTCCTCGAGTGGACTAACACGGACACGCTGTTACTCATCCACTTTTTTCTTCAGACTTTCGTTGATCTTCAATACACCTTAAAGTTCCAACACTTGAGCTTCAAGCCTATTGACAATTCTCTTGAAGTGGATCACTTGATTATAAGAAGCAATCAACTCTTCATCATTTGCATAAACAGCAAAACAAAGCTCAGAAACTGCAAGCTCAAGATCTTGAATCTGAGGTATGTAACATCTAATCTCTTTCTCTGCACTTTCATACTTAACTTGGATCGCGTCAAGCTTAGTCAACAATATCTTGGCAAGCGGTTTCAAGCTATAGAGAAGTGGGAGCAGAAATATTAGACCCCTTCAAAGCCACGAGCTCAGAATCCAACCTCTTGATCTCCTCGGTCGAGGAATAAGCTTCAACTGCCATAGTCTTCACCACCTCCTTGGCAACCTTGCTATATCTTCATCATAGCAAGTAGAGTAGTCGTTCTATATTGGGTCGTATGCTTCGCAAAGGAACTTGGGCAAACAAACTTTTCTAAACACCATTAACAAACTTGGCACAAACGTCCATGTCTTTAAACAGATCTGGTTTCAAGAGCACACAGATCTCAGTAGCTTCCCCAAAAGCCGACGTAGTGGATTTCTCATAGCTGCCCACGTGAGTAATCTCCTCCTTCCTCAGCAGGCGAATCAGTCTCATCAACAGAGGGAGTGGGCCTTAACGCCACTTTAGCAACATAGTTCACTTTATCACTCTTCATAATAGCAAGCCTTTTCGAAGGAGAATCAGACTTTACTCACAACGGACGTCTTTGCACAGACTTCGACACTGAAGGCATGACAAGACCTCTACACTGAGCAATACTATTAACAATCGTACAGGCCATTCTCGACATGGCAAGCGCCATATGCTCAAATCTAGCAGCCCCTCATTTTTCTTCTCATTGGAAGAAGTTATGTCAATCACAGGATTCTCGGTAGCATGCGGACCCTCACAAGCAGCAGATGAAATCTTCAGTTTTCTCAACCGGCATCTCTGGAGTAGGTGGGGAAGATATCTTCTTTCCACCTTAATTTATAATAGGCTTCATGACAGCGTTCAGACGAGCAAATGCATCCACCTCGATCCTCTTTACCTTCATTCATAATAGGCTCCACGACAGCGTTCAGGCTAAGCAATCAACGCCGTTCACGATACTCAACAGAGGAGCTCAACTCATACTAGCTTTTCCCTCATTTTTTCTCTCGGACCAGTAGGCAAAAGGCATGCATGCCCAGCATTCTAGCAGCCCATGAGACCCGCGACCTTTTCATTTCTCTCAATCGCTGCCCTAGCCCGCGTCAGGACCAAGAGCCCAAAGGACAAGAACCATGCGACTCACCTAGCACTGTGCCCCAACGCCTTAATCCGAGGCCTCAACCGTGCAAGCTGCCCTTGGCACTAGCCAAGCCAAGTGACCCAAGCAGTGGTCCCTGCAACAACACCTTTTTGGCTTATGTCGAGCCGACTCCTGGCCCATGCTAACCGACGTGCCGCACCACCTCGACAACTGCCTTGCGATAACACTATCCAAGAAGAAGACAAGGAAAATTAAATTTTTCTTACTTCGGTGCGGCTCGATGAAGACGAAGAAAGCAACGAAAGACGGTCCTTTGCACAGGCAAGATGTAGAAGATTGCTAGAAGATGGGGAACAAATATCCTCTAAGCTCTATCTCTCTCTCTCTTGTAGGGTAGAATAAATTGCTCTTCAAAGTTGATTTAATAACCCACTTAAGGTGGACCTAAATAAGCTTTGAGAGAAATTTATCTCTCTTCCCTAGAAGATCTAATTTCCAAGGAAAGAGGGAATCAACATCAAAATAGGAAACAATCTTATGTTTCCTCAAGCAAAAAGATCTCTACACCTGCTGCCCTTTCCTGCGAGCAGCCCAACAGGTGTGGGGGCATTTGTGGAGCCAAAAATAATCAAGAGGCAACACGAGGATTTTTGGGTTAGAAGGACAAAATTACCCTCGAGGCACATCAGAATTCCTACGCGTGAGCAGTGGACAATCATCCCTCAATCAAGTCAAAGGTGCCCAAAATAGGTAACAAATTCAAAGTTATTTCATTCATCCTCATCCTATGTTTTCCACAAGGTAATTATTTCATAACCTTCAAAACATTCCATATAAATTGAGTTAATTGGCTAATTAATGGATTTATTCCTAATTAATTCATTAATTACCAATTAAATCATCCATTTCACACAAAGATACCCCAAAGGGCCAACCACATTTTCTCAAAAGGGGGACCAACCATGCTCTATATATTGAACCCCATTTTCTCTAAAAACCTAGGACCACACTCTTGCAAAACTCCAAAAACTCTTTAAACATTTTTCTCTCTAAATTCTAACTTTGGCATCTAAGGTTCTTCGGTCAAAGCCCCCCATTCATCGTGGACGCGTGAGGCTTTTGGCCTTAACCAAAGGTGTTAACTATTTTGTAGGTGCAATTTTGTCTAAGATCAAGGAGGAAGAAATTTGCATCCACAGTTATTATAATGATTATTTTAGTTGATCAATGTGGCTTGAGAATAATATGTGCTTCGTTGGTTATTTGATATGTTACATGTTGTGGATGGCAATATCGTGCTAAAAACATGGAATTTATATGATGAATGGAATGAGAATCTTGAACGAAATATTGGTTTGTTTTGTAGCCCTGAACTTGGTAATGTCATGCATGTCAAATTCTAATAATTGATTATAGAATGCTATGTATTTCTGTTAGAATGCATTGGAATAAATGTCTAAATTAGTGAACAACGAACTACGAATGGCTTGATCCCTATTGAGGGTATGTAGGTAGTCTAACAAGGAGGTTAGATGTAGCCATAAGATATACGAAAAATCACTACGAAATTTGATTATGGAGTTGTAATTTTCCATATTCCGGAGGCGGAATAAGTTTGAGATACAAGTTTTGGTGACGACACGTATCGATCCTGGATGTATGTCGGGAACGGGGCGTGACAACTAATGTACGTGGATCGACCACTAGGGTGTCCCAAGCCTCCAAGAGGGAAGTTTGTCGTACATTTGGTACATCCATCTTTCCAGGCATATTCGCAGCTAGTATATGTGATCTCGTCACTCTCGCTAGATCAGTGAAAGCATTTGGCATGCTCTGAGCTACGTTATGAAGATTTAGAATGCGTTGCACTTAAATCTTAGACTGGGCATTGCGGGGATCTAAATGAAACAAATTAGGAGTCGTCCACAACAAATCGCGTCGTTCTTCGAAAACGTTGAAGTTCTTTTCTTCCCCTAACAACGGGAAGATTGTCTCATAGAAGTGACAATTCGCGAAATAAACAGTAAATATATCACTTGTCAAAGGTAATAAGTATCAAATGATAGAAGGAGAATCATAACCGACATACATTCCATCGTTCTCTAAGGACCCATTTTAGTATGTAAGGGCGGTGCAATCGGCACATAGATCACACAACCAAAAACTCGCAGATGTGATACGTTGGGTTCGTATTCGGTAACTAACTGAAGGGCGTTATATGGTTGGGTTGCGACAAGCCTTAAGCAGACCAACATGGCTGCATGCAATATTGGATAGCCCCAAGTAGTGATTAGGAGCTTGTTATGTATGACTAACGATGGAGCAATCATTTGAAGGCGCTTAATGAATGCCTTTGCCAGACTGTTTTGGGTATGAACATGGGGTACTGGATGTTCAACTTTAATCTCAACCGACATGCAATAGACATCAAAAGTTTTCGATGCGAATGCTCCAGCATTATCCAATCAAATAGATTTGATCGGATAATCAGAGTAGTGAACCCTGAGGTTAATAACCTGAGCCAACAATTTGGAGAAGGCAACGTTTCTTGTGGACAACAAACATACATGTGACCAAAATGTGGAAGCGTTAACCAATACCATAAAGTATCTAAATGGTCTGCATGGAGGTTGAATCAGTCCACAAATATCCCCCTGAATCCTTTGTAAAAAAACAATATAAGAAGTCGAAAGCTTAATGATAAGCCTTCCCATGGAGCAGGTTTGACATGCGATATTGTCCTAACTCGAACCTAAACTTCATGTTAGAGGATGCCCATATGAAGATTTGAGAATACGGTGCATCACAATTCATCCAGGGTGTCTCAAACGATCATACCAAAGCGTAATTTCGTGTGCAATCCCTGAGGTAGGGCCGGCCACATAGTGACTTTCTATGGGCATATGGTTGTAGTATACAGACCACTCAGGATACGTTCCATCTTCTCTAGAATACACTTATGGCCATATTCATAGGAAGTGAAGTGTAAAAAAATTGTTGTATTAAAAGCATCTCCCATGCAAGACATATTCTTCAACGTATATTTTAATATTTAAGTCGAGAATGGGTGGTGAGTTTGTACTCTTGGACATATATTCTTATATTTTCAGTTTTAAGATTTGATTAATTAGTTTGGAGAAGAAAATATTGGGATCATAAATCATTTTGAGTTTCAACAATTTGCGTATGTTAATTTGGAGATGGTTGGAGTCAAAACTCAAATCTTACTAGTCTTTGCTATTTAATATTTATCCTTCTTTGACCAAAAACTTAACATATGAGTTTTTAAGTCTCTAGTGTACCCGATTCCTAAGTCTACGGTATATTGAAGATACTGTAATAATAAATTCAAAGGTTATAATGTAACTAAAAATCATAACAGTATTGAAAATTGTCAAAACCATCTGTTTAAAAAAAAAACAACAACTGTCAAAACCATTGAGGGAAACCCATATTTTCAAAGGCCAAAAGGCCCAATTCTTTTCTCATCCCCAATTGTTGTTGTTTTATTTCAACAGTCTGCCCATTGCAAACCTTCGATTGCTAGTAAGCTTTGATTAGGAGCCAAACCACTTCAACTAGCAGTGAAACGAGCTTTGATTAGACCTAACTTGAACTCAATCTCTTACCTTCGATTGCTATCACTAAATCTTAACACTATGAATGCACGGACATAACTTCTATATCAAGATTACATTTGTCATATAATCCAAAGAGGTGTCTCTATGCGATTTATAATGAGGATATAATAATAATTTTCTTCTTCCCTTCTAAATCAATTTCATTAACGTTAAAGACAATCAAACAATTTCTTAATTTAATCAAATAATTATAAGGAGCATGAAGGCAGTATATCATTAACTATGACATTTTTTGTAAGCTTTAATATGTTTCATGGTTATCAAAACACCTTAATCACTTACCTATTAGAACCAAACAATTACAGATTATATATATATATATATATATATATATATAATTACACAAATTATATTGAAATACAATTACAATATATAAACACACCACAATATGAATAATAAACGAAGTTGTAAACAAATCACAACAATTATCACTGACTTGATTTTGGAAGATAGAGGCTTACAGTGGCAATCTATTAAGACAAAAATGCGCCCTATACCAGTGCAGTAGTTCACAGAAGTCTAACTTGCAAGAAACAACTATCTAATCCAAGTTCTTGAACTCGAATTTGGATTCTTGGCGAATTTATATATGTTTCTCTGTGAAAAAATGGAAGAGTGCGATGGAATTGTATTGATATGTTTCTGATATGACATTCATATTTATAATAACGTTTTACCAACAGTTATGGTTGTTTAATTCAATCTTATCCTTTTAGAAAAGATGTAACTGTTTTCTGTAAACAGTCTTATCCTTTCAGAAAAAACCGAATCTTAAAAACAAAAATGTAAAAATCGTATTTGTGTTTTTTGTCCATCCGTAGATGCCCATCTTTGACATTTAAAGTATACACCCAAATCCCTCCCAAGTCCAAGGCCCAAGGTCCATGACTTCGGCCCAATTCCTTTCAAACAATAAGTGAGTGAACTCACTTATAAAGAGGGAATAGAGTTTATGGGCGATGTGAGACAATGGTCCCTCATAAGTTCCAACATTACCTGGAGAAGAAACCATCTTGAACTTGTAGAGATAACATGAGAATGAGGACTGAAAAAGGTGAAGGCTTTTCTATGCACCATTGGTCCTTATCCATGAACTAATGTGGAGTTCAAAGGTTGTGGTTATGATAGCGGCACTGTTCTAAAAACTCTCACCTAGCACCGCCTAGGCCCCGCCTAGGTGCTAGTCGGTTGGCCACTGCTTCCTATTAATGCTTAAGTGTTTGAAAATTAAGAAAATGCGTCTAGACCTACTTAGGCGCCTATCTAGGTCGCAACTCTCACTTAGACAAAAAATAGATAGTTTTCCTTTTTCATTTTTTTTTAATAAATTGGAAGCAACTTGTTGAATATTTGGGTGAACACTCATTATATTATGGTTCCCATGTTTTCAATATGTTCTAATATAATCTATATATCATTCTATTTTTCAATTTATGTATCCCAATACAATTATGTATTTTTTAAATATAGACATGCACTTATTTATACAATATATGATAAGTTTACTTATATAACAGTATGAACAGGGACATAAACCTTGTATAGTGCTCAATTCTAAGGGTGGATTTGAAAAACCAAAAACCAAAACACAAAAAAAAATAAATAAATAAAACCGTTCACCATACTGAAACCGAAATCGAAAAAATTGAACGAACCGAACCGAATCGAACAAAAAACTATTGGTTCGATTTCAATTTTAACGCTTTAGAAGCCAAATTAAATATAATTAATAATTTTTATTTATTTAGGATCCCAATTCCAAGTTAACATAAACTGCATAAGACTGAACTTCTTAAAAAATCTAAAAAAGTCTAAGGCCTAGTTTGGGGTTGCTATGCTTTTTTAAAAACTGTTTCTGCTGTGCTGTGATAATAAATAAATGTGAAATAAAGAAGTTAAGTATTTGGTAAACTATAGTTATATAAGTATTTTTAGCCAAAGAAGCAGTGTCAGATTTTTTCGTAAACTTTTATTAGAAGTAGAACTATATAAAATGATTGAAAATGATATAATGTTGGGTACGCTAATAGTTTTACAAGTAAACAAAGGGTGAACTACAAATGGCTATGCTAGATTAGATGTAGCCATAAAATAAGAGGAAATTATACTATGTTGTAGGACTGTTTGTTTGTTTTTATTCCTCGCCACCTCTACCCCAGAGCGTCACGTGTGAATCATGAACATATGTCAAGATCGGGGCATGACATGAAAAATTCTAACGAACCTATGACTATAATACTAAAGCCTATAGGATTACTTCCTTTACAAGAGTTTTTTATTGTCTTACTATTACTTGAGGCACAATGAATAGCTCACAGGGCCAGCCTTGGCCTGGTACAAACAAGGCCCAGGTCGAGGGCTAGAAGGGGCACCAAATTTTTTATTTTTATTTTTTACATATATATGTATTTAAAACAAAATTGGTACAGTGAATTTGCCCGAATTTGAGACTCTGTTCATCATTGACGCTTCGAAAACTTTATAGTCTTTAATATTATGCACTTCCAAGTTTTCAAATTCCAAGCTCAAATCCTGAAGCATTTAATTTATTCAAGGATCATAACTCACAGAACCCAGAATTTAGATTTAAGCAATTTTCGAATAATTTCACAACCTAACCAAAGTACCTTCAACTTTTTGTTCCAGAATTTTGAAGCAATTTCCTTGCTTGTGGCGACGTCCCATCCGTCCACTTACCAATCCGTCCACTTACCGATTCACGTCGTTCCCTATCACCACACGACGCTCGGCAGACTGCCAGACCCAAAGGTGGACGAGCCAAAACCATTTCAGAATTTCAGAGGTGGTGAGGGTTGTGACCCCTGATGCCACTATTACTATGACAAACAAACTTTAGACAAGCCAGAGTCAGACGACCCAGAGGCAGAAGGCCAGTCCCACTAAATTTTTTATTTCAACGATCACTGTCCTTTTTCACTCGATTTTGTTTTTTATTATTTTTCGTTCAGTTTTTCTTAATTTTTTTTCAATTTAATTTTTTTTTATAAATAAGTTTTAGGTTTACTAATCAGTTTGCTTTTTAAAATTAGTTTTACTTTTGTATTAGGACCGTAAAGCAACAAAGTTCGAGTGGCGATTGGCAAGTAATTTTTATAATATATGTTGAAATTTTAATTGACATGATATCTGTTGCTATTTTTTTTTTTAAATGAAAGAGGCCAAATTTTTGTTTTCTATCATTCTTGATTGTACTCCTGATGCAAGTCACGTAGAACAAATGACTTTAATTTTAAGATGTGTTGACTTGTCAAGTAGATCAATAAAAATGAGTATTTTTTGGAGTTTTTAAGTGTGGAAAATACATCAAGACAAGGACTTTTTATTGAGTTGCAAGATGTACTAAAGTCTCTTGATATTCATAACAAGAGGGGACAAGGTTATGATAATCAATCTAATATGAGAGGGAAACACTAGGTGTACAAAAAAGATTGTTAGACATAAATCCTAGACCCTTTTACATGCCACATGGTTCCCATTGTCTTAATCTAATAGTTTGTGATATAAACGAAAGTATTTTTTGGAGCATGTCAATGTATACACTGTGTTTTCCAACTCTACAAAGCGATGAAATATTTTACTTGAACATATTGATGGTTTAACTTTGAAATCATTGTCAACTACTCGATGGAAGAGTCACATTGAAAGTGTTAAAACAATTAAATCTCAAGTGTCTGGAATAGGTGCTTTGTTTAAGCTGGTGGAATTTACTGAGAATCCCTAATTGAGTACGAATCCAAGATGCTTAGCATCAGGAGAACTTTCAAATTTTGACTTTGTATTAAGTTTGGTTATTTGGTATGATATTTTGTTAAAGATTAGCATTGTGAGTACACAATTACAATCTGAAGACATGCGTCTTGATGTTGCTGTGACGGTATTAGAAGCACTTGTTATGTTTTTTGAAAACTACAAAGAAATTGATTTTGCTTCTGCCATGAGTAATGCTAAAGAAATTGCACTTGATTTTGGAATTGACCCTATTTTTCAAACTAAACGTCATAGAACTAGAAAAAGACATCATGATGAAATTGATGGTAGTGGGAGGGAACAATAGTCTACTGAATAATCATTTAGAGTAGATTATTTTCTTGTTACTGTGGATATTGCTTTTTCTCAATTGAATCACAGGTTTCAACAATTGAAGGATTTTTGGACAATTAGGAGCTAAAAGAATTTTGCATGAATCTTGAAGCACATTTTAAACATGGAAATTCCATTGATATAGATGGAGCTGTCTTATGTTCTGAATTACAGATATTGCAAACGATGTTACCTGAAAAATCATTTCAATCTAATAGGCCTTGGACATCCATGGAAATAGCAAAGTTTGTAAGAGAAATTGACATGTGTCAAAATGTGTTGATTGCTTATCTGTATTATTGACTATACCTGTGACTATGGCATCAGCATAAAGAAATTTTTCAAAATTGAAATTATTGAACTCTTACTTGCGGACCACTATGACTCAAGATAGGCTAAATGAAGGAAATTTTTTGTCCTAGCTAAGAATATGTGAGAAATTGACATTTTATTTTAGTTGTCATACAAGTTAAACATAATGGGCCTTGTGAACCAAAACACTTTTGGGCCCCCGAGACCCGAAACTAAATTGAAAGCTCAATACAAACCTTTTGTATAATTAATTAACTAATTAATTAATCTTGACCATTCTCAATTAAACCATTTAATTGCTTATCCATCTCATTTGTGTTGGTTTGGGCTTTGGGCTTTTATTTATTTCTAGTCATCCAATACTTGAATAAAAGCCCAATGGGCCCAATTAAACCCGAACGTTTCTTTAAGCCCAAAACGATCTTTTATAGCTTTTATGATTTCTTTAGACTTTCTAAATTAATCACAACACTTAATTAATCCAATTAATTATTTCCATCATCCATTAATTACTCACCACAAGAGTGTATCGGTGTACAATCATTTTAGGTTCTAATTAGCAAGGTAGTGAGGTGATTGACATCAATCCAATTGATTATATTTAATTCAATCACTTAGTGAATTAAAACTTCCTTTTAATTCACCTTCTTCTTTGATGACTACATTTAATTATCTAGAAGAACTCACAAGCTACGAGTGACATCTAACCATATATCATAGCTACCCAAGCTAATGTAAAAGTTGTTCGGAGAACCTATTCAGTTGGAATTACAATGTAATTCGATCCTTCTCTAAAACAATACTCTCAATCACATTACTAGGGTATGAATATATCATGTCAAACCCCTAATGTGATTATTCCTTCTTATATGATTCAATTGAGTCGTATAGGAATGCTTTCCTTTATTACGCTCGATACTTCGACCGAAGATTCCCGAATCATATCTTAAAGTATTCTTCCTCTCTTATTGAGGATTAGAGATTCCTTGTTGCGCATTCACTTGCCTTCATGACTAAGTGGCTTAACCCCAATTATGCCGTGGACACCCACGAATGGGGTGACTTTGACATAATCAAAGATTAAGTACTTAGCCACAAGACAACGACGATGCCTCAGGTCAAAGGACTACTTACATTATTCCAACCATTAGAGTTACTTGCTTGACATGTGAGTAGACCTCCATGCAAGTACTCTCGTTCGATTGTGTTCAGTGAACTCATTCCCTTAATGAGCACCTACATACTTGTCTTAGTGTCACCACACGAATGGGATGAGACTTTCCATCCTTCCATTTGAAGCAAACACAGTATGTACCGGTCTAAGTATTGTCATTATCCCTCCGACAATCCAATGACCAGGAACCTTTTTGGACATTATGGTTATGTGAAGAAGGTCTCTATAGTCTAACATCATTAGATTACTTCTTCAATCGATCCATTGTCCATGGATTCACTATTTAGGACATATATTGTTTATTGAGATAGTCCTAATTAGTATCTTTGCCATTTGATGTATAAGAATCATCTATACATCATTGACTTTCAGGGCATATTTCCAACAGCCTTAGGTCAAAGTACTACTTTGCATATTGCAACTTACGAGTTTTAACATGACATGTATATTTGAACTCTGTTTTGATCGTTGTTCAGTGTACTTGATTACCTTTTGAGCACCTATGTGCTTGTCTCAGTGTCCAACACTAGATGACTTAAGACTAGTCATACTCACGCTTGAGTTAACATAACACATACTAACCTTAGCGGATTGTCAATGCCCAATTGGCAATCCTATGGCTATGAACGTTTTAGGAATGAACATAAGAGAAAGGTCTCGTTAATCTTACTTACTTAGATCACTTCTCTCTTAGATTAAATACAGTCCTTGGATCCCCTTATTGCTTAAACACATAATACAATAAATAGTGATTAACAATAAGATTTTCCCTTCATTAAACATATAATAGTTTAACACAATAAGTATTTCAAAAGCTATTACATCAAATGAGTGGATTTGTGGGTATACTTCCAACACTAAATGGATTAGCAATCTTATGCATTGAAAATGATGAGGTTGAAGACTTGGAATATGATGATATAATCAATGATTTTTCTTAAAAAAAATACAAGAAAACAATTAGCATTAGACTTTTATTATATGTTTGTATATTGAAAAATTGCACGTTTTTTAGCCTTCGCCCCAGGCACCAAAAAAGTCAGGACTGAACATGATAGCTCATCAAGTAGAACTCCACTTTCTCGAGTATAAGTATGTAAACTAATTAGTATTAGACTTTTAGAGTTTAATTCTAAGGTTAATCCTAGTTTACTACCATGAAGTTTCTTGGTGGTCCAACTAGTCTGGTACCTAAAGTCGTCATAATTCTGAGACACTTTCATACATTCGTTAAGTTTTATGTTAGAACCTCCATTAATTGATGATATGACGCCACATGGATAATGACTAGGCGCCATGTGTCAATATGGGCCTACGTGAGTATTAATAATTAAAAATTATATATATGAAAAAAAATTTCTTTGCAAACCCAACATGTGATCCTCCAAGAACCAAACCAAGATTTTGAAATCCACCTACAATTCCAATTCCACCAAGAACGTCGAGTTGAAGAAGCTCAATCCCACATCAAAACCCTTAAATTCCACCAAACCCACATCAAATTCCAAATTTGCCAGCCCATGTCCTCCAACCTTGTGTTCCTCTCCTCCAGACTCCTCGTTGTCGTTGCCGCCTGAATTAAAACCACTGAGTTAGCAAAAATAATCAAAGAAATTAAAAAAAATGAAGAACTCCGAATCAAAATGGCATTATGAATAGAAATTGTACCCGAACCTAGGAGCAGTGGAGATCGGTCTCATTGTAGTGAGTGGTAAACTCTTCGACGAAGTAATGAGTCGGACTGAAATCGTTGTGTTCACGGAGGAGAAGCGATGCTTTGGAGTCGTCGAGGCCCAAACCGATGTCGAGGATCGCCCCCAATCCCAGGATGAGATCTTGAGGGATAGAAGAGGTTGAAATACCCCTTCATTTCCTGCAATCTTCTTCCTAAACTTCAAGATCTTGTTTTTGGGGATTAGGTTTTTTGCAACGGGTGGAGATGAAGAAGGTGGAAGAGAGAGAAAGAGGGGAGCGAATGGGTGGGTGTAGAGGAGAGAAGGGAGGGAGCGAATGGGTGGATGTAGAGAGGGAGCGGATGGGTGGATGCAGAGGAGAGAAGGGAGGGAGAAGGGAGAAGGGAGGCAGGGGTGGTGGGGTGAGTAAGAGGCGGATTGTGTTTGTAAGGATTTTTTTTTTTTTTTTGTTAATATTTTTTAGTTTTAATTTTTTTTAATATCCACGTGGACCCATATTGACACGTGTCGTCTAGTCATTGTCCACTTGGGTGTCATGTCATCAGTTAACGGAGGTTCTAATAGAAAACTTAACAGATGAATGAAAGTGTCTTAGAATTATGACTTTAGGTACTAGATTGGGACGAAAAAAACTTCAAGTACCAAATGTTGAAAACAAAAAAACTTCAAAGTAGTAAACTAAGATTAACCCTTAATTCTAATACTTTTATCATTTTTCTCCTTCGAAGATGTTAATTGCAGCCAATCTTATCATCATTACCCAGAGAAAGAATATATTTTTATTTTGAGGTTAAGAAATATTCCATTAATGATCAACAAAATGTACACAGAGACCGGCATGCGAAAACGACAGGGGCCTAAAAATACCAATCAAGTAAAATCATAGGAAAAGAAACTGGATAAAGAAAATGAGACTTTGCATGCCAAATTAACATGAAAAATGAAATTTTTTATATGTACCATTCGTGGAAACTCGTGTTAATTTACGCTGATCAAGTAGTTGTTAGTTTAGTATTCTTTTTTAATAGTGGAAAAGAATTCAAGTTTGAATCGACCAACCGTATCAGTAAAATGAAAAAGTAGTTAAGCTACGCTGGGTTGACACTTATTTTAGCTAGGTATCATTTCCTTTGTAAAAACAAAGATGAAAAAAAAAATGACTTATCGTTACTGATGGTCGGTCTTGATAAATTTTGAATTGGATTTCACTAGATGGCTTAATTTGTCCAACTCTTATCATGGTCTAGATAATATCACTGCTAGAGATAAGTAAAGACGTTTGTTAATGTTGGGATGTGATATATATGGATGGTGACAAAGGCAAAATGTGGAAAAGAAAAGCTCATTACATATATGTCGTAAGCTAATTAGTTAACCAAGAATCGGACGGACTTCTAGGTGACGTAAAAGGTTACTTTATTTGGTTTATCCATTTCCCTAATCATCTCTTTACCTGGCGTAGCTCAATTCGTCAAAATCTTTGCATAACTTGTTTTTTTTCTTCAAGAGAATCAATTAATATTACGCTCGAGTGATATTCTTTTTTACTTATAAGTTAAAGGTCTTATGTTTCATTCTCATTAATGACAATAAAAAATTATATTTTTGTTGAGTTTGCAGTCCGGACTTTATCTTCCTCCTCAAAGTATATTATCATTGTATCAAAAATTTCGTTTCCAAGAAGATTTTTTACCACAATTATGTGGTGGTGCCCACAACATCATCTATTATTAGATAAGTATGATTTAGTTTATAGGAACTCTTATTAGCATTTAAAAAATTTCATCTCGCACTTCTTACAAGTGTATTTTTATTTTTGATTATATAAAGTCTGAAGTATAAAATGAGATTTTTAGAATGTCAATAACAATTCACTAGTTTATGTGCTTATGTTATGTATATAATCACCAAAAACTCCATACAAAAGAAGAAGAAGATAAGAATGATTCTTTATAAGTGTAGGATGGCAAGGCCGGTAAGATTGATTCCCAAATATTGGAGTTAGACCTGACATTTGTGTCGTGTTTTTCGTGTTCGTGACATACCCGATATCTTAACGGGTCGTGTCTTAGAACACCCATTAAAGTAAATGGGTAATATGACTTGACCCGTTAAGGAAAATATATTTTAAATCAATAAATAATGAAAATGAAAAACATAATTTGACCCCCAAAAAATTGAAAACATAATACTAAATTTGTATATGTATATCACATTGTCACATAAATATTACTTCAAAACATAAAAACAACATTTGTCTTTTAAGTATTACATACCCAAAATAAGAGTCTAATGAAAAAACATTAGTACATTATTACAAAATACCAAGTGTTCAAGAATATGTAAAATGAAAGGAGTTGTGTTTCAAGGTTGATGAAACCTTGCATGTTTTTCACAATAAAACTCTTCAATTTTCAACAATCACAAGGGAAATGATATTGGTTTATTTTGAACTCCCTTAAAAATACTATTCATGAGGGTCTGTATGGTTTTAAAAATTCAAACAACGATGTACCCATCCTCAAAGCGTAGAGGATGCGATCATGAGCATTTGTTGTGAATTAATTATTATATTTTTTTAATGTGTTTGGTATTTTTAAATTGCATGATATTTTTATTTTTAGTTTGTTTGATAATTTTGTAATCTCACTCTTTGCCTATAGTATACTATAAAAATAAATAAAAATTTCAAATTTCCAATTTTTATAGAATAATAATACCATAATACATATTTTAATATGCAATATATACATATAAACTATGGCTAATTGTATTTTATAGTAAGTTTTTTTAAGTAGTTTAAAAAATTAAAATCATCAAAATAACTTTTTTCTTAACATGTCGAAATGGGTAACCCGCGTGTCATTTTGGTGTAAACCTGTTAAGGACATGTTATTAATAGGTTCTTATTGTGTGACCTAATAATGACCGAATTAATTATCGTGTTGACCCGAAACCCATTATTTTTTATCATTTATGTATCATATTAATGAGTCGCGTAAGAAATTGCCAGGTTTAACTGGAGTTCCAATTACTATAAGATAATGTCCATGTCTAAAGTAAACAATCGTAATTTGGAATGTTGACAAAAAAAAAAAAGAAAAAAAGAAATCTTCATTTGGAATGTTCAACTAGATATTGGAAAAGGCCAGAATCCTTTTATGTTGGATCAGGACGTATTTTATACCAAATCAATTCCCACATACGACCAATCTCAAAAACTAAAAGGGGCTTTTAGATCCAGGTCCAAAAATATAAATGGTTTTTAGGAATGAGTCAAGTTATCTAATTACATGTTTTTATTTCTTTTATACTCATTTTATATTTTTGTCTAAAAATATTAAAATCAATTAAAATATTCTAATATTATGCATTTTCCAACTCCAAAAAATATAATTAATATCTTATAACAAAAAAATAATATACTAACATAAATCTATATGTAAAACATTCTGCCCTAACTCAAGTAACAAATATATGAATGAATATTATACCTACAAGCAAGATATGAAACCTAACTAAAAGGTAGAAAAAACATAGATATCTACAAGCAAGACACATTAATCTTAGTTGATTATAAAAAATCTATCATATAAGTAGATAAATTAATTAACCTGTGATATAGGTTGACACACCTCGACCCGAAATGTCCACTAGGACTCCGTATCGAGCTGTGCTGACTAACACTTGAAAGGTGACGAAACCATAAAGTATGATGATGATGAATAAATTAAAACCCAAAAGTCCCAAAGTACTCGAGTGCGCGGTGAGCAGGTTTGGACCCATTTCACACGTGATATAGAGCATAGGTACAATAATTTAAAGTAAGATAATGGTTATGCCATTATAAGAAGACATATGTGCTTAAAAGAAACTCTGCTGCTAGAACCTGGAGGGGTGCAAAAATAGAAAATGTGAGTGAGTGAAACAAAACTTTTCAAACCAATTTCAATTACCAAAGGCAGTAGCCTCTCGCCGTAACACCTATATAATTTCCTAGAAAATAACAGACGTGACTATAACTCAAAACCATAACCAAAATAACAGTCTCACAGTTATGCTGTGTCAAATATCTCAACAAGAATAAGTAATCCATGTGAAATAAATCAATATGAAATGGTATGCCAGCCGGAGTCACCTCACGTGACCTGTATGACTTATCCATAGCTCATCACATATCTCATCACATATGCTAGCTCATAACATATATCATCACATATTTCATCACATATGCTAGCTCGTAAACATATTTCATCACATATGCTAGCTCGTAAACATAGTTCATCACATATGCTAGCTCATAACATATTTCATCACATATGCTAGCTCATAAGTCGGAAGTCACCTCTAATGACATGTACGACTTATCCATATCTCATCACATATGCTAGCTCATAAGTTGGGAGTCACCTCTAGTGACCGGTACAACTTATCCATATCTCATCACATATGCTAGCTCATAAGTCAAGAGTCACCTCTAGTGACATGTACGACTTATCCATATCTCATTAAGTATACCTGCACAAGAATCGGAACCACCTAAGGTGGTCTGTACGACAGGACTGGGTGTAAATAAATATGCTCAAGTGCTACGATCACATGAAGACTGTGCGAATAATCGCGGGTCATATACGAGTCGGAACCACCTATAGTGGTCTGTACGACAGGACTGTGCACCTACCTTTGATCCAAGATGAGTGTAAGGTGCGGGAGGTGACATCACGTGAAGGATTATGCACTGGCCACGGGCGGGAGCACTAACACCAGGGTGTAGGTTTATGAGCTCTAACTACGTCTAATATAATATGTACGACTCATGGGCAACTTGTACGACAAGGTCAGAGTTGCCTAAAGCATAAATGTAGTCCTGCCATAACTCCATCATTTCAATTAATACCATAAACTCACTTGAACTTACCTGCGTGTCTTGCATTCACCTTTGCACTTCAGAGCGTTCACCCTTAATTATGTGCTAGTAACATACATATGTATATACCAAGATGTAAATATGAAATTCAACCTTATCATAATATTTCCACACATATAAACATTTATGCAAATGGCATAAAATGCATAAGCTGTATTGCCCCACTCCCGAACTAATTACCTTTGGAAATAATTAACGGTAATAAGCCCAACTAAACCCTAGTTTAATTAACTATCATTACTAACTATTTTTCACTTCAATGTTATAATTCTTCATACATTGCTTTATAACCAACATTTAACCACAAAAACATAAGGTTAAATCTCACATTTTCCACCAATCTCTTTCACATTGCTCAATTCCCCAAACAAGCCTTTTGACTCAATTATTTAGTCTCATTTATTGTATGGTTGCATCTAACGTCTCGTTAGACTGCCTACGTACCCTAAACAAGGATCAAGCCAATCGTAGTTCACCGCAATTATTTGTAGGTAACATGCATAATTCAATTTAGAAGCATTTGTGGAACTATCAATTATATACATATGACAAAAAGAAAAAGACCCACTTACCTGGAATCCACACTATGATTCTCTAGCACGCATATCCAGGCATCCCGAACATTGGTGTTTATGATCAATTATAGAATCACATCTCAGAACTCTTATCAATAGAATACGTAATTCACATAAAGCACATCCTCAAGGACCTTCTAAAATAGTTTGAGACCCATTGACCACAAGTTAACCGTCGATCAAAGAACGACGGTAGGTCTACAACCCTGTATAACTCGATCTGGAAGATCCGCAAATCAGATTTCCAATCCACAACCTCCATAGATACAAATTATGCTTCTAGAATAACATACTAAAATTTCATTACGATCCAACGGTCGGATATCCGCCAATTGCCCAACACCAAGTGGCAGTTAACATTGATTTTACGAACTTGCAAATCCAATTCGGGAGGATTCGTACGTCGGATTCCCGATCCATAAATTCCTATGATCCTTAAGTATTACATATTATAATGTATCCAATTTTGGTGACGATCCAACAGTCAAATCGTCAATTCAAATTTTGGCCAAACCATAACAAAATTTGATTCAAATGATCGACCTATGACATTCGGATATCAAAACTGAATTCAGGGCATTTAATTTAGCTTAAAAGTAGCATCGAAGGTCTCCTGGCCACGCGCCGCCGCACGTACCGCCACATGTGGAGGTCGGCCAAAATTCAACTATTTCCAAAAATTAGCAAAATTTATAAGAAAGAAGATCTCAATGAGTAGAGTAACTTTCATACCCGTGACCAAGGTCAATTTGGCTGGTAAGAGCTTCAATTTTACATAAATTTGTTGGAAATCTTAAAGATGGGTGTTCTTGAATTGTTGCCTTCGGTGCTCCGCCGCCCCTACCATTGGTTGGGCTTTGTTCCAGACCTCAAGGGAAGTTTAGTGGTGGTGGTAATTGTAGGAAATTGTTCAAATTTGAGTGATTCGAACACAAAACCGCCGCAGCCCACCTTGCGGGTTCACCTATTTTCAAGGCCAAAACCCTTGATTTTTTAGGTGTAATAGGAAGAGGGAAGGTCATCGGGAGGTTTCCAATTGGTTACTTGAAGAAATTTACCAGGAAAAGCCGTCAAAGGGATGAATTTGGGTTGCCAGAGTCCATGGGTCGTACATACCCAATTCCTTTTCCTTTCTCTTCTCCTCTCATTTCCCGCATTTCTTTTCCCTCCCATTGGTCCTTCACTTCTCTCCTCTTCCTAATTGGGCAGCAGCCCTTCTTTCCACCTCATCCCTCCATCTCTCCCCGTTCATTTTCTTTTTCTTCCCCTTTTCCGTCACATACACACACACTTAAACACACATACACACACACACACACGTCCTCCCCTTTTAGCATACATTAATATAATATAAATAGAATAGTTATTTCTTTAAAATACTTTTGGTTCGTAATTTCAATTTCACTTATGCTTGCGCTTACTCGTTCATATCGTCGAGTACTTTAGGAATACGCTAAAAGAATATTTAGTACGTCTCAGTATACATTGGTCAATGAAAGTCAACAACTTCACCTCTAGGGCATTTTTGTAAATTCACACTTTTAAAATTATAAAAATCATAATTTTTAGGGACAAGCTGTCACAATCACATCCCTGGCCGGGTCCTCATCGCATCTTGGGCTCGACTCCACCGTAGCACGATATTGTTCGCTTTGGGCCCCGACCATGCTTTCACGGTTTTATTTCTGGGAACTCACTCAAGCAGAACTTCCCAGTGGGTCACCTATCATAGGAATGCTCTTGCCCTCTTTCTCGCTTAACTTTGGAGTTCCTATGGAACCCGAAGCCAAAGAGCTCCCAAAAAACCTCGTGCTAGGTAGAGATGAGAATATACATATAAGGCTTACAGGATCTACTCCCCTGGGCGATGTGGGATGTTACAATCCGCTCCCCTTAGGGGCCAGACGTCCTTGTTGGCACACTTTCGACAAGGGATTGGCTCTGATACCAAATTGTCAAATCCCGGCCTGGGCCGTCACCACATCTCGGGCTTGACTCCATCGTAGCACAATATTGTCCGCTTTGAGCCCCGACCACGCTCTTACGGTTTTGTTTCTGGGAACTTATGCAAGTAAAACTTCCCAATAGGTCACCCATCCTGGGAATGCTCTAGCCATTTTCTCGCTTAACTTCGAAGTTCCTACGGAACCCGAAGCCAGTAAGCTCCCAAAAGGCCTCGTGCTAGGTAGAGATGAGAATATACATATAAGGTTTACAGGATCCACTCATTTGGGCGATGTGGGATGTTACAATCCACCCCCTTAGGGGCTTGACGTCCTCATCGGCACACTTCTGACCAGGGATTGGCTTTGATACCAAATTGTCACATCCCAGCCCGGGCCGTCACCACATCTCGGGCTTGACTCCACCGTAGCACGATATTGTCCGCTTTGGGCCTCAATCACGCCCTCACGGTTTTGTTTCTGGGAACTCACGCAAGTAGAACTACCTAGCGGGTCACCCATTATGGGAATACTCTGGCCCCTTTCTCGCTTAACTTCAGAGTTCCTACGGAACCCAAAGCTAGTGAGCTCCCAAAAGGCTTCGTGCTAGGTAGAGATGAGAATATACATATAAGGTTTATATGATTCACTCCCCTAGGCGATGTGGGATGTTACATAGGTTGATTATAAAAATTAAAAAATAAAATCTATAAATGAGGTTTAAAGCAAGAGGAAAAACAAAAAAGAACAAAAAATAAATAAAAAGAAATAATCAAAGAGATAATTAGGAAGAAATTTGATTTTTATAATAAATCTTATCGTTAAAGAGATAATTATTGATAATTAAAATAATTAAATTTAAGGAATTGGACTTATTTTAATAAATTGGACTATTCCTACTATTGGCTAAAAAAATTGGACTTATATCAAGTTTCCCCGAACTAGGGCTAAAATAAAATAAAGACTTTTTTATTTTTTTTTTTAATTTCGATCGGTCCCTAATTAACTAAAATTTTGTATAGAAAATTTTATTAATTTTATTAATTTAAATACTTTGACCAATGATAGGAGCATATTTATGCGACTTAATTGGCTTGTTCTTGTGCGTTTACGTTGTGTTTCTTTAGTTATTTTAGTGTTTAAAGCCATTTTCATTTGTTTGTAGGTCTTAATAACAACATTGGCAAGAAAAGTGCATTTTGGTGCATGTTGGATCAATATTGAGCTCAAATGGATTGCATGCATGAGGATGGACGTTTTGGGCATATGTGTGTGCAAGTGTGTGTGTGTAATTGCAAGGATAAACAATGACAACTCATACACATGCAAAGAAGCCCACATGCAAAGTGAAAGACTCTAAGTACAAAGTATGCAAGAAGATGCATTTTGGAGGCCTTTGGAGCATGTTTCGGGCTTGGAATGGATAGCAAATGCATGGGCCAAAGTGGATGGACGAATTTGAGAACTAAAGAGGCCAAGAATGTGAAGAATTAGTGTCCAAAAGATAAAGAATTCAGCCCAAAAATTTGTCACTCCAAGTTGCACACTCCTTGCCATGCAAAACACATAGAATTCCCTTTGGATTCCCATGCCATGCTTGATCACTATTGTCCCCTACATAATTTCTGATTTCATGCTTTAATTCATTTAATTATTTCACTCAATTGCTTGATACCTCTTGTTCCCTTCACCCATTAGATTTTAGACAACCTTTACATCCATTACATGCACCAATTGATGCTCCATCATTCACATTTGGAATCCAATGGCATGTGTCACACATGTTGTTGCACCTTTGACCCATTTGTTGACACATTTCACCTCCCTTTCCATCTCTATGCAATGTACACAATCATTCATGCTCCCTAGCTGCAACACCACTCCATTTTACCCTTCACACTTTGCATCATCACTTCATTTTCACCCTTGGACCATTGCACACCACACACACCAACTTGCCATGCATTTCATCCCTAGCCTAACCTGATTTTCTAAGGTTTTTGGGGCCTATAAATACATGTTTACACCCCTTGGCCAAAGAATAATCCCCCATATTCATCATTTTATCACAGAAATTCGTCCATACACACCCTAGGAAGCAAAACACCCCAAAAACACCATTCTAGTGCCTAGAAAACATAACAGCCACTCCACCTTCTTCCACCCTCTTTGCCTAGTTCTCCACCACTTTCCAACCATCAAACACTCTTCCACACTCACCCTAAACCCCTCCATATCATTCCCCATCCATTCTACACCATAAATCCACCCAAAAATCTGTCCACAAGCTTCATGCCGCAACAAGGAGGAAGGGAGATCCATTGATGCACTTGCTTTCCAAGTTGGAGCATTTTAGGTGTTTTCTTTCCTTTGATTTTAATGTCTAATTTTATGTATCTTTGTATTGCAAGAATGAGGAACTAAACCCCTTTAGTTGGGGGGGTGATTCGAAACCATGTACATGCTTGCAATATGATTTGATTACATTCAGTTGTTATTTCATAAGTTGCGGATTCAATTCGTTCATCTACTTGATTGATAACTTATTTGTGTATGTTGATTGAGAGTGCACGCTTAGTTTTCATGCATGAATATGATGCTAGATTATGAGGGAGTTTCACCTAATAGTTACAATCTTATAATCACAAGTAGTGAAGGTCGCTTGAAAACGATCGCGTTGAATGAATTATTGGCACTAGTTTCATGCTCATCATAGTAACGAATGCCTCATCAACACTTATAGTTCTCATTGTGCTTCATGATTCTTGATTGTATCTTTATTGTGCTCATCACGTAAGGAACCTTTGAGGAATGCTTTGAATTGTTGTATGCGTTTTTCCATCCAATTCATTAACTTAAGGAGAACTTGAAGGTTAATTTAAGCGTATCTAATTAACTTGGGGTGTTGAGTTTCATAATTTATTGAAAGAACAACTGAAAATCATTTTGTTTGCAAGTGTGTCATGTGTGGAGAAGAACCTCCTAACTAGCCTTTTATCCATCATTTTCATCAAAAAACGTTTTACAATCTGTTTTGTTTTAAAGTTTCTGTTTTGTTTTCAATTTTCGTCCAAAACAAATCCCCCTTTATTTTGAAGTCTTAGATTAGTTAGAAAGTGTTTTGATTTGTGTTTCTAAGTGTTTTGATTCAAGTTTTCATCCAAGTTCTTGTTAGGTTCTCAAAACTGCCCAGAAAGTGGTTTTTAGGCAGTTTTGAGTCATTAGGTTGCTGTTTTGAGTTTTATGTTTGTTTAAGTATTTTAAAGTATAGTTTTGCATTCTTTGAGTCTAGTTTAGTGTTTTAAATTTTGTTTTTATGTTTTTAAGTCAGTTTCAAGTGTTTAGCAATCCCTCCTAATCCCCGGCCTAGAACGATCCCTACTTACATACTTTACTACAATTGATAAAAAGAGGGTTTAATTTGTGTGTTTAGTTATTTTACGCATCAAATTTTGGCGCCGTTGCCGGGGATTAGCAACTTTGCTAATCTCTTGGATTGTTTTCTTTCGAATTATTGTATTTTGTTTAAGTTTCTGTTTAAGTTGCTGATTTGTTTTGTTTTCTTTGTTTTTAGGTACTAGTTTATGACCCGTAGCTCACAACCTGTTCGTGAGCATATCTCCGACTTTGACGGTGATTTTGAGAGGACTTTGAGAAGGAAAAAGAAATTGCAAGAGTCTAATCCTCCTAGTCCCGAGCCTGAATTAGAAGAGCAAGAAGTTGAGGTTGAAGAGAAGGCCACGGCACAAGTGGGTGGAGAAGAGCAAGGTATAGCCATGGACAACCGTACGCTCAAGGAGCTTGCCGCCTCGGGTTTGGATAATGCCGCACCATTCTGTATCCAATATCCCATGGCTGCTCAAGGTAAAACTGAAGAGTTCGAGTTAAAGTCAAGTTTGCTCCACCACATTCCAAAGTTCCATGGGCTGTCCATGGAGGATCCGAACAAACATTTGAAGGAATTTGAAGTGGTATGCTCAAGTATGACTCCAGTTACCGTTGACGGAAGTATTTTAAAGATGAAGGCTTTTCCATTCTCTTTAATGGACAAAGCCAAGGATTGGTTATACGAGTTGGCTCCCGGTACAGTTACATCTTGGGAGAGTATGAAGAGGGCATTTATGGAGAAGTTTTTCCCAACTTCTCGCATCATTCTTCTTCGTAAAAAAATAAGTGGAATTCAGCAAAGCCAAGGTGAATCTTTTCCATCTTATTATGAACGATTTAAATCACTTGTTGCTTCTTGTCCACAGCATCAGATGAAGGAGGAGTTACTTCTTCAATACTTTTACGAAGGTCTTTTACCACTTGAACGGAAAATGTTGGATGCTTCCGCGGGAGGAGCTCTAGTGGATAAGACACCTAGGGATGCCAAAACTCTCATTGCGAATCGAGCACTCAATGCACAACAATATGAAGGTGTTGGGCAAAGAGACACCCCACGGCCACATCATGTCAATGAGGTAAGTTCTATTTTTGAGTTACAATCCCAAATGGCTAACCTTACGTCTATGTTATCACAGTTGGTTGAAGGCCCCAAAACGCAAGGAACTACAATCTGTGGTGTATGCTCCATTCAAGGACACCAATCTGATCAATGCCCTCAATTAATTGAGAATGGAGGATGGGAATCGGCCAATGCTGTGGGTTATGGGAATCAAAACCAACCAAGGAATGATCCTTTCTCCAATACATACAACCCGGGATGGCGTGACCACCCCAATTTCAGATGGAGAGATGCACCACAATATGGCCAACAAAGTGGATTCCGACAACCCCCGGGTTTCTTTCCAAGGCCAATGGAACCACAACCACCTCCTCAGGCACAATCTTCCCAAACTAACCCAGGTACGTCTATGAATGATGATAAAACATATCAGTTACTAACCACAATGGCACAGGGAATGCAGAACCAAACAAAGGAGGTTAATGAGCTGAAGAAGCAAATGGGCCAAATGGCCGAATTTTTGGGGCAATTCCGTGAAAATGGTAAGTTACCAAGCACTACGGTGGTCAATCCAAAGGGTGGCTTCGAATCTGCAAAGGCTATCACATTACGAAGTGGAAAAGAGGTGAGAAACAAGGAAGATGAGAAGATACAACTCGAAGAAGATGAGAACACCTACCCCACGGCAAGGGTACCATCACCCATGCCGCAGCCATCTAAGACATCCCATCCGTCCACCTCAGGTAAGAATGTTCCAAATGTTGTGATTTCGAACACTAATCTGCCCAATGTCCCCTTTCCTAGCAGATTTTTGCAATCAAAGAACGAAGAGGAGGAAAAAGATGTTCTAGAGACATTTAGAAAGGTGCATGTCAACATTCCCCTCCTTGATGCCATAAAGCAAATCCCGAAGTATGCCAAGTGTTTAAAGAAGCTTTGTACAACAAAGAAACGTGTCCAGGAGAAAGAGGTGGTACATGTAAGTGAGAATGTCTCCGCCATCTTGCAACATAAACTACCCCCCAAATGCAAAGACCCGGGAAGTTTTACAATTCCATGTGTCATTGGTAATACCCGTTTCAAATCTGCCATGCTAGATTTAGGAGCATCTATTAATGTTATGCCATATTCTGTGTATGCATCTATGAATCTAGGAGCACTTAAACATGATGGTGTAATCATACAATTGGCCGATAGATCTAACGCTTATCCAAATGGAGTTTTGGAAGACGTTTTAGTGCAGGTTGATCATTTAGTCTTCCCAGCGGATTTCTATGTCCTCGAAATGGATGAATCGGACCATGCCCCTTCATTGCCCATCCTCCTTGGAAGGCCATTCATGAAAACGGCTCAAACGAAGATTGACGTGGCCAAAGGATTAGTCACTATGGCATTTGGTGGTGACATGATTAGTTTTAAAATTTCTGAATCCATTGAGACTCCGAATATTGTTCATTCTTGTTGTGCCATTGGTAAAATTGAAAAGATAAGACCGGACCATTCAGCACCAAGCACGAAGGATGCATCAAGAACCATACAAGACGAGGGAATTGGAGTGGAGTACAAGGACCATATGGCCACTGCCCTCAAAATGCTCAAAGTGGCCGAAAGCACCATGGGGAAGAATGTTCACATTGTTGCCACTTCATCACATCACATAGGTAAGCCACCTAATCCAAATCCAATGCCATTTAAAGTTGATAGGTGGTTCCCTTCTTTGGTGCAGGTACCCAAGCAAATCCCCGATGGTGGGCGTATGAACATGAACCTTAGGCAACACAACGCACCCATCAACAAACATCACTATCCATTTCCGTTCAAGGATGTAATCTACGAGAACTTTGTGGAGCATGTTGTGGAGGATATCCCACTGCATGCCGTGGGTTCCAAGGAGAAGTGAAGGTGTTCATCGTCCGGCTGGAAGACGTTAAAGCAAGCGCTTTAAGGGAGGCAACCCATTTATTCTGCCTGATTGTCAATTTTATTACTTGTTTAATTATTTTTTGTTATGATTTTCTATTTTGAAATATTAACAAATATGCAAGGGATTTTTGACATTAAACTTCATGAAATGAACAGGAATCTGGGAAATAAAGAAACATAGCATAATACAAGAGGAAGAGCCTTCACAAAGGCTGCTTGGGAGAGGTCGTAGTAGTCGGCGAAGTTGCAGTAGTTGGCGGAGTCTCAGCAGTCGGTGGGGCCACGGAAGGAGGAGGTATCAGAGGTTGATCAGTTGGAGCTTCACTGCGCGGTGCCGCCCCAGAAGACGAAGGCAGATGCTGTTGGAACAAACCCACAAACCTCCGGTGATCAAGTAAAATCTGACCATCAGTTTCCTGCAGCTGGTCAATTTTCCTCTTCATGTTTGTGGCATAACTGTGTGCAAGCTTATGCAATTGTTTATTTTCATGCTTGAGTCCTCTAATCTCCTCTTTGAGACTCTGTATTTCAGCCACCAACGATTCAACGTGACGGGTTCGAGCAAATAGGCGTTGGGCCATGTTGGATACAGAACCCGCACACTGCACGCTAAGAGCCAGAGACTCCTTAACCGCCAATTCATCAGACCGTCTAGCGAGCAGTCTGTTATCTCTGGGGGTGACAAGGTTCCGGGCCACCACCGCAGCGGTCATGTCATTTTTCATCACCGAATCCCCAACAGTAAGAGGACCAGTAGGGGATATGAAGGACGGGCGCCATATGTTGTCTGGAGAAGGCGGGGCTGCACCTTCACCAAGGTTCAAATCAAAACGACGATCAGAAGGGCCAGACATTTTTCAGAGGTTTTGGAGAAAGAAGAGATCGGACAGATTAAGATTTCAGAAGTGTAAGAAGGGAGTGTTTACAGGAGGGAGCTCAAGTGTGTTGTGGAACAAAATTAACGCCTCTATAAAAAGAAGAAATCAAAGAGGCGCTTCTCAGAAATCGAAGAAGCGTCCTCTCGCAAATCGAAGAGTCGAGGCTCCTTTCTCAAAAGCCGGATTCTTTTCTCAAAAGAGGCGTTTCATTTCTCAAAAAATGGGCTTGCTCAGAAACCACGAGCCGAACCCCGGATTTCAAAAGATCAATTTGTCCAGACGTGTCATCACTCGTCACATGCAAATTGCAGCTTTGCGGAAATTACGGGCAGCTTTGTCAGAAAGCGCGTAATTTGTACTATTCATCCATCCACCGGCTGTCGACAATGAGTGAGAGAATAGTTCCGGTTGTGAAGAAAAGCCCTATAAGTATCTACCTTCGCCTTCCACAGCAAAGGCACACCCTCTCAGCACTTCTTCATCTCTCTGAAATGGCTTTCTAACAAACCCTCTCGAGTCACTCAGTGTTCCTTATTCCCTGGGATACCCCTGCAAACAACCCATCCAGAGCACAAGTATTTCATATCATAAAGGTTGAGAGCACGAGTATCTCATATCATGCTTTCTCCTTGTCCTTTCTCCAGCCAGCACCTGCTCTCGAGTACTCATCATCTTATGTTTCCGCTTCGTCTCTCACGTATAAGGGAAGTGAAGATGATACCTCGAAGCATGTGGAGACAACGTGCGGATTCATCCTCAACTAGGGACAAGGAGAAAGAGAGC